>NC_072394.2:20000000-21250000 GCF_028885625.2 Pongo pygmaeus | reverse complement strand
GACTGCTGCTGGGTTCTGAGTGTTTGTCCCTCACATAGGATTCCAGAACACTCCTGCTGGGTTCTGAGTGTTTGTCCCTCACATTGTATTCCAGAACCCTGCTACGAGGGTCTGAATGTATTTCCCTCACAAAGGATTCCAGAACACTGCTGCTGGATTCTGTTTGTTTGTCCCTCACAAAGGATTCCAGAGCACTGCTACTGGTTTCTTAGTGTTTGTCCCTCACATAGGATTCCAGAACACTTTAGCAAGTGTCTGAATGTTTGTCCATCTGATAGGATTCCAGAAAACAGTGGCGGAGTTCTGAGTGTTTATCCCTCACATTAGGATTACTGAACACTACTGCTGGGTTCTGAGTGTTTGTCCCTCACAGAGGATTCCAGAACACTGTTGCTGTGTCCTGAGTGTTTGTCCCACACATATTACTCCAGAACACTGCTACGAGGGTCTGAATGTTTGTCCATCACAACGGACTCCAGAACACTGCTGCTGGGTTCTCAGAGTTTGTCCCTCACATACGATTCCAGAACACTGCTTTGAGGGTCTGAATGTTTTTCCCTCACAAAGGATTCTAGAACACTGCTGCTGGGTTCTGAGTGTTTTTCTCTCACATAGGATTTCAGAACACTGCTGCTGGATTCAGAGTGTTTGTCCCTAACATGGGATTGCAGAACACTGCTGTTGGGTTCAGAAGATTTGTTGCTCATGTACGATTAAAGAACACTGCTACAAGGTTCTTAATTTTCTTCCCTCACAAAGGATTCAAGAATACTGCTGCTGGTTTCTGAGTGTTTGTACCTCACTTATGATTCCAGAACACTGCTGCTGTGTTCTGTTTCTTTGTCTCTCACAAAGGACTGCAGAGCACTGCTGCTCGTTTCCGATTGTTTGTCCCTCACACAGCATTCCAGAACACTTCTATGAGTGTCTGAATGTTTGCCCCTCAGATAGGATTCCAGAAAACGGTGGCTGCGTTTTCAGTGTTTGTCCCCCTCATAGGATTCCAGAACACTGTTACGAATTTCTGAATGTTTGTCGCTCACATAGGATTTCAGAACACTGCTGCTCGGTTCTGAGTGTTTGTCCCTCACATAGGATTCCAGAACACTGCTGCTGGGTCCTGAGTGTTTGTCCCTCATATAGGATTGCAGAACATTTCTACGGGCATCTGGGTCTTTTCCCCTCACAAAGGATTCCAGAACACTGCTACTGGGTTCCGTTTGTTTCTCCCTCACAAAGGAGTCCAGAGCACCGCTGCTGATTTCTGAGTGTTTGTCCCTTACATAGGATTCCAGAACACTTCCAGGAGTGTCTGAATGTTTGTCCCTCAGATAGGATTTCAGAACACAGTGGCTGGGTTTGGAGTGTTTGTCCCTCACATAGGATTCCAGAACACTGCTGCTGGGTTCTGAATGTTTGTCCCTCACATAGGATTCCGGAACACTGCTGCTGGGTTCTGAGTGTTTGTCCCTCACATAGGATTCCAGAACACTTCTACGAGGGTCTGAATGTTTGTCCATCACAATGGATTCCAGAACACTGCTGCTGGGTTCTGAGTGTTTGTTAAACACATATGATTCCAGAAAACTGCTAGGAGGTTCTGAATGCTTTTCTCTCACATAAGATTCCAAACCAATGCTGCTGGGTTCTGTATGTGGTCCCTCACAAAGAACTCCAGAGCACGGCTGCTCATTTCTGAATGTTTGTCCATGACATAGGATTCCAGAACCCTTCTATGAATTCTGAATCTTTGTCGATCACACAGGATTTCAAAACACTGTTGCTGGGTTCTGAGTGTTTTTTCCTCACATAGGATTCCAGAACACAGCTACGAGGGTCTGAATGTTGTTCCTTCTGACAGAATTCCAGAACACAGGTACTTAGTTCTGTTTGTTTGTCCCTCACAAAGGATACCAAAGCACTGCTACTGGTTTCTGAGTGTTTCTTCCTCAGATAGGATTCCAGTACACTGCTACGAGGGTTTGAATATTTGTCCATCACAATGGATTCCAGAACACTGCTGTGGGGTTCTGAGTGATTGTCCTTCACATAGGATTCCAGAAGACTGCTTCGAGGTTCTCAATGTTTGTCCCTCACAAAGGATTCTAGAGTACTGCTGTTGACTTCTAACTGTTTGAAACTCACATAGGAATCCAGAAAATAGCTGCTGCGTTCTGAGTGTTTGTCCCTCATATGTGATACTAGAACACTGCTGCTGGGTTCTGAGTGTTTGTCACTCACATAGGATCCCAGAACACTGATGCTCGGTTCTGAGTGTTTGTCCCACACATATGATTCCAGAACACTGCTAGGAGGTTCTGAATGTTTGTCTCTCACATAGGATTCCAAGAGACTCCTGCTGGGTTCTGTATGTTGTCCCTCACAAAGGATTCCAGAGCACGGCTGCTGTTTTCTGAGTGTTTGTCCCTCACATAGGATTCCAGAACCCTTTTACAAATTCTCAATCTTTGTCGATCACACAGGATTCCAATACACTGCTGCTGGGTTCTGACTGCTTGTCCCACACATAGGATTTCAGAACACACTTACCAGGGTCTGAATGTTTTTCCCTCTGAAAGAATTCCAGAACGCAGTTACTGGGTTCTGTTTGTTTTTCCCTCACAAAGGATTCCACAGCACTGCTGCTGGTTTCTGAGTGTTTGTCCCTCACATAGGATTCCATAACACTTCTTTGAGTGTCTGAAAGTTTGTCCCTGAGATAGGATTCCAGAACACATTGGCTGGGTTCTGAGTGTTTGCCCATCACATTGGATTCCAGAACACTGCTATGAAGTTCTGAATCTTTGTCGCTCACACAGGATTCTAGAACACTGCTCCTGGGTTCTGAGTGCTTGTCCCTCACATAATATTCCAGAACACCGCTGCTGGTTTCTGAGTGTTTGTCCCTCACATAGGATTCCAGAACACTGCTACGAGGGTCTGAATGTCTGTCCATCACAATGGATTCCAGAATACTGATGCTGGATTCTGAGTGTCCCTCAACTAGGATTCCAGAACACTCCTTCGAGGATCTCAATGTTTGACCATCACAAAGGTGTCTAGAGCACTGCTTCTGGCTTCTTATTGCATGAAACTCACATAGAATTCCAGAAAACTGCTGCTGAGTTCTGTGGGTTTGTCCCTCGCATGGGATTCTAGAACACTGTTGCTGGGATCAGAGTGTTTGTCCCTCACATACAATTCCAGAACGCTGCTGTTTGTTTCTGAGTCTTTGTCCCTCACATATGATTCCAGAACACTGCTAGGAGGTTCTGAATGTTTGTCTCTCACATAGGATTCCAGAACACTGCTGCTGGATTCAGAGGGTTTGTCCCTCACATACGATTACAGAACACTGCTACGAGGATTTTAATGTTTGTCCCTCACAAAGGATTCTAGAACATTGCTGCTGGATTCTTAGTGATTGTCCTTCACATAGGGTTCCAGAAATCTGCTGCTGGGTTCTGTTTGTTTGTCCCTCACAGAGGAATCCAGAGCACTGCTGCTGGTTTCTGAGTGTTTGTCCCTCACATTGGATACCAGAACACTGCTATGGCGGTCTGAAAGTTTGTCTTTGACAAAGGATTCCAGAACACTGCTGCTGGGTTCTGAGTGTGTGTCCATCACGTAGGATTCCAGAACACTGCTTTGGGGGTCTGAATGTTTGTCCCTCACAAAGGATTCTAGAACACTACTGCTGGGTTCTGAGTGTTTGTCCCTCACATAGGATTCCAGAACACTGCTGCTGGGTTCTGAGTATTTGTCACTCACATAGGATTCCAGAGCACTTCTTCTGGGTTCTGTGTGTCTGTCTATCATGTAGGATACAAGAGTACTGCTCCTGGGTTTTGAGTGTTTGTCCCTCACATAAGATTCCAGAACAGTGATGCTGATTTCTGAGTATTTGTCCCTCTCATAGGAATCCAGAACACTGCCGCTGGGTTCTGAGTGTTTGTAATTCCAGAACACTGCCGCTGGGTTCTGAGTGTTTGTAATTCCAGAACACAGCTCTGAGGGTCTGAACGTTTGTCCCTCACAGAGCATTCCAGAACAGTGCTATGAGGGTGCGAATGCTTGTCCATCACATAGGATTCCAGAACACACCTGCAGCGTTCTGAGTGTTTGTCCCTCAAATAGGATTCCACAGCAATGCTCTGAGGATCTGAATGTTAGTCCCTCACAAAGGATTCCAGAACACTGCTGCTGAGATCTGAATGTTAGTCCCTCACTTAGGATTCCAGAACACTGCAGCTGGGTTCTGAGTGTTTGTCTCTCACCTAGGAGTCCAGAACACTGCTACGAGGGTTTAAATGTTAGTCCGTCACAAACGATTCCAGAACACTGCTGCTGGGTTCAGAGTGTTTGTCCCTCACATAGGATTCCAGAATACTGCTACTTTTTTCTGAGTATTTGTCCTTCACATAGCATTCCAGAGCACTGCTACGCAATTCTGAATGTTTCTCCCTCACATAGGATTCCAGAACACTGTTACTGGGTTCTGAGTGATTGTCCCTCATATACTGTTCCAGAACACTGCTGCAGGGTGCTCTTTCTGCCTTACATAGGATTCCAGAACACTGCTGCTGGGTATGAGTGTATGTCCTTCATATAGGATTCCAGAACACTGCTGTTGGGTTCTGAGTGTTTGTCCCTCACATAGGTTTCCAGAACACTGCTGCTGGGTTCTGAGTGTTTGCACCTCACATGGGATTCGAAAACACTGCTGCTGGGTTCTTAGTGTTTATACTTCACATAAGATTCCAGAACACTGCTACGACGTTCTGAATGTTTGTCCCTCACAAAGGTTTCCAGATGACTGCTGCTGGGTTTTGAGTGTTTGACCCTCACGTAGGATTCAAGAACAACGCTGCTGGGTTCTGAGTGTTTTTCCCTCACATAAGATTCCAGAACACTGCTTTGAGGGTCTGAATGTTTTTCCCTCACAAAGGATTCCAGAACACTGCTGCCGGGTTCTGAGCGTTTGTCCCGCACATAGGATTCCAGAATAATTCAACGAAGGTTTGAATGTTTTTCACCTCACATGTGATTCCAGAACACTGCTAAGAGGGTGTGAATGTATTTCCCTCACAAAAGTTTCCAGAACACTGCTGCTGTGTTCTCAGTGTTTGTCCCTCATATAGGATTCCAGAACACTGCTATGAGTGTCTGAATGTTTTTCCCTCACAAAGGATTCAAGAACACTGCTTCTTGTTTCTGTTTGTTTGTCCCTCACAAAGGATTCCAGAGCACTGCTGCTGGATTCTTAAGGTTTGTCTCGCACATAAGATTCCAGAACACTTCTGTGAGTGTTGGAATATTTGCCCCTCAGATAGCATTCCAGTAAACAGTGACTCGTTTCTGACTGTTTGTCCCTCACATAGGATTCCAGAACAATGGATTGTGAGAGTATTCTTAGAGTATTTCCCTCATATAGGATTCCAGAACAATGCTACGAGTGTCTGAATGTTTTTCCCTCACGTAGGATTCCAGAACATGGCTAAGAGGGTCTGAATGTTTTTCCCTCACAAAGTATTCCAGAACACTGTTGCTGGGTTCTGAAGGTTTGTCCCTCATACAGGATTCCAGAACACTGCTACGAGTGTCTGAATGTTTTTCCCTCTTAAAGGCTTCCAGAACACTGCTGCTTGCCTCTGGGTGTTTGTCCTTCACATTGGATTCCAGAACACTGCTGCTAGCTTCTGAGGGTTTGTCCCTCACATAAGATTCCAGAACAATGCTTCGAGGGTTTGAATGTTTGTTGCTCACAAAGGATCTAGAACACTGCTCCTGGGTTCTGAGGGTTTGTCACTCACATAGGTTTCCAGAACACTGCTGATGGGTTCTGAGTGTTTGTCCCTCACATAGGATTCCAGAGCACTGCTACAAGGGTCTGGATGTTTGTCCCTCACAAAGGATTACAGAACACTGCTGCTGGATTCTGAGTGTTTGTCCCACACTTTGGATTCCAGAACACTGCTCCTAGGTTCTGAGGGTTTGTCCCTCACATAGGATTCCAAAACACTGCTACTGGGTTCTGAGTGTTTGTCCCTCACATAGGATTCCAAAACACTGCTACTGGGTTCTGAGTGTTTGTCCCTCATATAGCATTCCAGAACACTGCTAAGATTGTATAAATGTTTGTCCCTCACAAAGTATTCCAGAACACTGCTGCTGGGGTCTTATTGTTTGTCTCTCACATAGGATTCCAGAACACTGCTACAGGGTTCTGAGTTTTTTTCCCTCACATAGGATTCCAGAACACCGCTACGAAGGTCTGAATGATTGTCCGTCAGATAGGATTCCAGAACACTGCTACGAGGGTCTGAATGTTTGTCCTTCACATAGGATTCTGTATCACTGCTACGAGTGTCTGAATGCTTGTCCATCACATAGAATTCCAGAACACTGCTACTGGGTTCTGAGTGTTTTTCCCTCACATAGGTTTCCAAAACAGTGTTGCTGGTTTCTGAGTGTTTGTCCCTCACATAGGAATCCAGAACTCTGCTGTTGGGTTCTGAGTGTTTGTCCTTCACATAGGATTCCAGAACTCTGCTGCTGGGCTCTGAGAGTTTGTCGCTCACATAGGTTTCCAGAACACTGCTGCTGGGATCTGAATGTTTGTCCCTCACATAGGATTCCAGAACACTGCTAAGAAATTCTGAATGTTTGTCGCTCACATAGCATTCCAGAACACTGCTGCTGGGTTCTGAGTGTTTGTCCCTCACATAGGATTCCAGAACAATGCTGCAGGTTTCTGAGTGTATTTCCCCCACATAGGATTCCAGAACACACCTTCGAGGGTCTGAATGTTGTCCCTCAGATAGTTTTCCAGTACACATTGGCTGGTCTCTGAGTGTTTGTCACTCTCATAGGATTCCAGAACACTGCTGCTGGGTTCTGAGTGTTTGTCCCTCACATAGGATTCCAGAACACTGCTCCTGGGTTCTGAGTGTTTGTCCCTCACATAGGATTCCAGAATGCTACGATTGGTTTCTGAGTGTTTGTCCCTCCCATAGGATTCCAGAACACTGCTGCTGGTTTCTGAGTGTTTCTCTATCACATAGCATTCCAGAACACTGCTAAGAGCGTCTGAATGTTTGTCCATCACAAATGATTCCAGACCACTGCTGCTGGGTTCACAGTGTGTGTCCCTCACATAGGATTCCATAACAATGCTTCAAGGGTTTGAATGCTTGTCCCTCATAAAGAGTTCTGGAACACTGCTGCTAGGTTCTGAGTGTTTGTCACTCACATAGGATTCCAGAACACTGCTGCTGGGTTCTGAGTGATTGTCCCTTGCATAGGATTCCAGAACACTGCTGCTGGTTTCTGAGTGATTGTCCCTCACATAGGATTCCAGAACACTGCTGCTGGGTTCTGAGTGATTGTCCCTCTCATATGATTCCAGAACACTGCTGCTGGGTTCTGACTGTTTGTCCCTTACATAAGATTCCAGAACACTGCTGCGGGATACTGAGTGTATGTCCTTCATATAGGATTACTGAACACTGCTGCTGGGTTCTGAGTGTTTGTCCCTCACATAGGTGTCCAGAACACTCATTCGAGTGCCTGAATCTTTGTCCTCAGATAGGATTCCAGAACACTGCTGCTAGGCTCTGAGGTCTTGTCCCTCACATAGGATTCCAGAACACTGCTGCTGGGTTCTGAGTGATTGTCCCTCGCATAGGATTCCAGAACACTGCTGCTGGGTTCTGAGTGATTGTCCCTCGCATAGGATTCCAGAACACTGCTGCTGGTTTCTGAGTGATTGTCCCTCACATAGGATTCCAGAACACTGCTGCTGGGTTCTGAGTGATTGTCCCTCTCATATGATTCCAGAACACTGCTGCTGGGTTCTGACTGTTTGTCCCTTACATAAGATTCCAGAACACTGCTGCGGGATACTGAGTGTATGTCCTTCATATAGGATTACTGAACACTGCTGCTGGGTTCTGAGTGTTTGTCCCTCACATAGGTGTCCAGAACACTCATTCGAGTGCCTGAATCTTTGTCCTCAGATAGGATTCCAGAACACTGCTGCTAGGCTCTGAGGTCTTGTCCCTCACATAGGATTCCAGAACACTGCTGCTGGGTTCTGAGTGCTTGTCCCTCACATTGGATTCCAGAACACTGCTGCCGTGTTCTGAGTGTTTGTCCCTCACATAAGATACCTGAACACTGCTGCTCGGTTCTGACGGATTGCCCCTCACCTAGAATTCCATAATACTGCTGCTGGGTTCTGAGGGTTTGTACCTCACATAGGATTCCAGAACACTGCTATGAGGGTCTGAATGTTTGTCCCTCACAGAGCATTCGAGAACAGTGCTATGAGGGTGTGAATGCTTGTCCATCACATAGGATTCCAGAACACTGCTGCAGGGTTCTGAGTGTATGTCCGTCAAATAGGATTCCACAACAATGCTCTGAGGGTCTGAATGTTAGTCCCTCCCAAAGGATTCCAGAACACTGCTGCTGAGATCTGAGGGTTTGTCCCACACTTAGGATTCCAGAACACTGCAGCTGGGTTCTGAGTGTTTGTCTCTCACCTAGGATCCCTGAACAGTGCTACCAGGGTCTGAATGTTAGTCCCTCACAAACGATTCCAGAACACTGCTGCTGGGTTCAGAGTGTTTGTCACTCACATAGGATTCCAGAACACTGCTACTGTTTTCTGGGAGTTTGTCCTTCACATAGGATTCCAATACACTGCTGCGAGGTTCTGAATGTTTGTCCCTCACATAGCATTCCAGAACACTGTTGTTGGGTTCTGAGTGATTGTCCCTCACATAGGATTCCAGAACACTGATGCTTGGTTCTGAGTGTTTGTCCCTTACATAGGATTCCAGAACACTGCTGCTGGGGACTGAGTGTATGTCCCTCATGTAGGATTCCAGAACACTGCTGCTAGGTTCTGATTGTTTGTCCCTCACGGGTTTCCATAACACTGCTGCTGGGTTCTGAGTTTTTGTCCCACATACGGGATTTGAAAACACTCTTCCTGGGTTCATACTGTTTGTCCCTCACATAAGATTCCAGAATATTCCTATGACATTCTGAATGTTCGTCCCTCACAAAGGTTTCCAAATCACTGCTGCAGGGTTCTGAGTGTTTGTACCTCATATAAGATTCCAGAACAATGCTGCTGGGTTCTGAAGGTTTGTCCCTCACAATGGATTCCGAAACACTGCTGCTGGGTTCTGAGTGTTTTTCTCTCACATAGGATTCCAGATCACTGGTACAAAGTTCCGAATGTTTGTCGCTCTCATAGCATTCAAGAACACTGCTGCTGGGTTCAGAGTGTTTGTCCGTCACATTGGATTCGAGAACACTGCTGCTAGGTTCTGAGGGTTTGTCCCTCACAATGGATTCCGAAACACTCCTTCTGGGTTCTGAGTGTTTGTCCCTCACATAGGATTCCAGAACAATGTCGCAGGATTCTGAGTGTATTTCCCTCATGTAGGATTCCAGAACAATGTTATGAGTGTCTGTTTTTCCCTCACATAGGATTCCAGAACACGGCTAAAAGGGTGTGAATGTTTTTCCCTCACATAGGATTCCAGAACAATGCTTTGAGGGTTTGAATGTTTGTTCCTCACAAAGAATTCTAGAACACTGCTCCTGGGTTCTGAGTGTTTGTCACTCACATAGGTTTCCAGAACACTGCTGCTGGTTTCTGAGTGTTTGTCCCTCACGTAGGATTCCACAGCACTGCTCCTAGGTTCTGAGTGTTTTTCCCTCACATAGGAATCAAGAACAGTGCTATAATTGTCTGAATGTTTGTCCCTCACAAAGTATTCCAGAACACGGCTGCTGGGGTCTGATTGTTTGTCTCTCACATAGGATTCCAGAACACTGCTACAGGGTTCTGAGTGTTTGTCCCTCACATAAGATTCCAGAACAGTGCTACGAAAGTCTGAATGTTTGTCCATCAGATAGGATTCCAGAACACTGCTATGAGGGTCTGAATGTTTGTCCCTCACATAGGATTCTGTATCACTGCTACGAGTGTCTGAATGCTTGTCCATCACATAGAATTCCAGAACACTGCTACTGGGTTCTGAGTGTTTTTCCCTCACATAGGATTCCAAAACAGTGTTGCTGGTTTCTGAGTGTTTGTCCCTCACATAGGAATCCAGAACTCTGCTGTTGGGTTCTGAGTGTTTGTCCTTCACATAGGATTCCAGAACTCTGCTGCTGGGCTCTGAGAGTTTGTCGCTCACATAGGTTTCCAGAACACTGCTGCTGGGATCTGAATGTTTGTCCCTCACATAGGATTCCAGAACACTGCTAAGAAATTCTGAATGTTTGTCGCTCACATAGCATTCCAGAACACTGCTGCTGGGTTCTGAGTGTTTGTCCCTCACATAGGATTCCAGAACAATGCTGCAGGTTTCTGAGTGTATTTCCCCCACATAGGATTCCAGAACACACCTTCGAGGGTCTGAATGTTGTCCCTCAGATAGTTTTCCAGTACACATTGGCTGGTCTCTGAGTGTTTGTCACTCTCATAGGATTCCAGAACACTGCTGCTGGGTTCTGAGTGTTTGTCCCTCACATAGGATTCCAGAACACTGCTCCTGGGTTCTGAGTGTTTGTCCCTCACATAGGATTCCAGAATGCTACGATTGGTTTCTGAGTGTTTGTCCCTCCCATAGGATTCCAGAACACTGCTGCTGGTTTCTGAGTGTTTCTCTATCACATAGCATTCCAGAACACTGCTAAGAGCGTCTGAATGTTTGTCCATCACAAATGATTCCAGACCACTGCTGCTGGGTTCACAGTGTGTGTCCCTCACATAGGATTCCATAACAATGCTTCAAGGGTTTGAATGCTTGTCCCTCATAAAGAGTTCTGGAACACTGCTGCTAGGTTCTGAGTGTTTGTCACTCACATAGGACTCCAGAACACTGCTGCTGGTTTCAGTGTTTGTCCCTCACATAGCAATCTAGAACACTGCTATGAGGTTCTGAATGTTTGTTCCTCACAAAGGATTCCAGAACACTGCTCCTGGGTTCTGAGTCTTTATCCCTCACATAGGATTCCAGAACTATGCTGCTGGGTTCTCTTTGTTTGTCCCTCACAAAGGAATCCAAAGCACTGCTGCTGGTTTCTGAGAGTTTGTCCCTCACATAGGATACCAGAACACTGCTATGACGGTCTGAATGTTTGTCCCTCACAAAGAATTCTAAAACACCGCTGCTGCGTTCTGAGTGTTTGTCACTCACATAGGATTCCTGGAAAATTCTTCTGGGTTCTGAGTGTTTGTCCATCTCATAGGATTCGAAAACACTGCTGCTGGGTTCAGAGTGTTGTCTCTCACATAGGATTGCAGAACACTGCTACGAGGTTATGAAAGTTTGTCCCTCACAAATGATCCCAGAACACTGCTGCTGGTTTGTGGGTGTTTGTCCCTCACACAGGATTCCAGAACACTTCTGCTGGGTTGTTAGTGTTTTTCACTCATAAAGGATACCAGAACACTGCGGCTGGGTTTTGTGCGTTTGTCCCTTACATAGGATTCCAGACCAGTTCTGCTGGGTTCTGAGTGTTTTTCTCTCATATAGGATACCAGAACACTGCTGCTGGGTTTTGAGTGTTTGTCCCTCACATAGCATTCCAGAACACTGCTGCTGGATTCTGAGTGTTAGACTCTCACATAAGATTCCAGAACACTGCTGCTAGGTTCTGAGGGTTTGTCCCTCTACATAGAATTCCAGAACACTCCTGCTGAGTTCTGAGGGTTTGTACCTCACATAGGATTCAGGAACACTGCTACAAGGTTCTGAATGTTTGTCCCTAACAGAGCATTCCAGAACAGTGCTATGAAGGTCTGAATGCTTGTCCCTCACAAAGGATTCCAGAGCACGGCTGCTGGTTTCTGAGTGTTTGTCACTCACATAGAAATCCAGAACACTTATATTAGTGTCTGAATGTTTGTCCCTCAGATAGGATACCGGAACAGAGTGGCTAGGTTCTGAGTGTTACGCCCCCACATAGGTTTTCATAACACTGCTGCTGGGTTCTGAGTGTTTCTCCCTCATATAGGATTGCAGAACATTAATGCAGGGTTCTGAGTGATTGTCCCTCACATAGGATTCCAGAACATTGCAGCTGGGTTCTGAGTGTTTATCAGTCACATAGGATTCCAGAACACTGCTGCTGAGTTCTGAGTGTTTGCCCCTCATTTAGGATTCGAGAACACTGCTACAAGGGCCTGAATGTTTGTCCATCACCAAGGATCCAGAACACTGCTGATGGGTTCTGAGTGTTTGTCCCTCACATAGGATTGTAGAACACTGCTTCGAGTGTCCGAATGTTTGTCCCTCACAAAGAATTCTAGAACCCTGCTGCTGGGTTCTCAGTGTTTGTCCCTCACATAGGATTCCAGAACACTGCTGCTGGGTTTTGAATGTTTGTCCCTCACATAGGATACCAGAACACTGCTACGACGGTCTGAAGGTTTGTCCATCACAAAAGATTCCAGAACACTGCTGCTGGGTTCTGAGTGTTTTTCCCTCACATAGGATACCAGAACAATGCTACGATTGTCTGAAGGTTTGTCCATCACAAAAGATTCCAGAACACTGCTGCTGGGTTCTGAGTGTTTGTCCCTCACATAGGATTCCAGAACACTGTTTCGAGGGTCCGAACGTTTGACCCTCACAAAGGATTCAAGAACAGTGCTTCTGGGTTCTGAGTGTTTGCCCCTCACATGGGATTCCAGAACACTGTTGCATGGTTCAGAGTGTTTGTACCTCACGTACGGTTCCAGAACACTGCTGCTGGGTTCTGAGAGTTTGTCCCTCACAAAGGATTCCAGAACACTGCTTCGAGGGTCTCAATGTTTGTCCCTCACAAAGGATCCCAGAACACTGCTGCTGGTTTCTGAGTGTTTGTCACTCACTTAGGATGCAGAACACTGCTACGAAGATCTGAATGTATTTTCCTCACAAAGGACTCCAGAACACCGCTGCTTGTTTCTGTATGTTTGTCCCTCACAGAGGATTCCAGAGCTCTGCTGCTGGTTTCTGAGTGTTTTTCCCTCACATAGGATTCCACAGCATATCTATGAGTGTCTGAATATTTGTCCCTCAGATAGGATTCCAAAACATAGTGTATGGTTTCTGAGTGTTTGTCCCTCACATAGGATTCCAGAATACTGCTGCTGGGTTCTTAGTGTTTGTCTCTCACATAGGATTCCAGAACACTGCTGCTGGGTTCTGAATGTTTGTCCCTCACATAGGATTCCAGAACACTGCTGCAGAGTTCTGAGTGTTTGTCCCTCACATAGGATTCCAGAACACTGCTACGAGGGTCTGAATGTTTGTCCATCACAAAGGATTACAGAGCACTGCTGCTGGGTTCTGAGTGTTTGTCTCTCACATAAGATTCCAGAACAATGCTTCGAGGTTCTCAATGTTTGTCCCTCACAATGGACTCTAGAGCACTGCTGCTGGATTCTTAGTGTTTGTCATCACATAGGATTCCAGAACACTTCTGCTGAGCTCTGAGAGTTTATCCCACTCGTACGATTCCAGAACACGCTAGGAGGTTCTGAATGTTTGCCCCTCACATAGGATTCCAAAACACGGCTGCTGGGTTCTGTATATTTGTCCCTCACAAAGGATTCCTGAACGCTGCTGGCGGTTTCTCAGTTTTTATCTGACAAATAGGATTCCAAAACACTTCTACGAGTGTCTGAATGTTTGTCCCTCAGATAGGATTCCAGAACACAGTAGCTGGGTTCTGAGTGTTTTCCCTCACTTAGTATTCCAGAACACTGCTGCTGGGTTCTGAGTGTTTGTGCCTCACATAGCATTCTGGAACCCTGCTCCTGGGTTCGGAGTGTTTGTCCGTCACATACGATTAAAGAACACTTCTACGAGGTTCTGAATGTTTTTGCCTCACATGAGATTTCAGAACACAGCTGCTGGCTTCTGAGCGTTTGTCCCTCACATAGGAATCCAGAACACTGCTGCTGGGTTCTGAGAGTTTTTCCCTCACATAGTATCCCAGAACACTGCTCTTGGGTTCTGAAGGTTTCTCCATCACATAGGAGTCCAGAACACTGCTGCTGGGTTCTGAGAGTTTTTCCCTCACATAGGATTCCAGAACACTGCTACGAGGGTCTGAATGATTTTCTCTCACAAAGGATTCCAGAAAACTGCTGCTGGATTCTGTTAGTTTATCCCTCACAGAGGTTTCCAGAGCACCGCTGCTGGTTTCTAAGTGTTTGTCCCTCACATTGGATTCCAGAACAGAACACAGTGGCTGGGATTTGAGTGTTTGTCCCTCACATAGGATTACAGAACACTGCTACTGGGTTCTGAGTGTTTGTCCCTCACATTGGATTCCAGATCACTGCTGCTGGGTTCTGAGTGTTTTTCCCTCACATAGGATTCCAGAACACTGCTGCTGGATTCTGAGTGTTTGTCCCTTACATAGGATTCCAGAAGAATGCTACAGGGTTCTGAGTGTTTGTCCCTCACTTAGGATTCCAGAACACTGCTATGAGGGTGTGAATGTTTGTCCCTCAGGTAGGATTCCAGAACACTGCTGCTGGGTTCTGGGTGTTTGTCACTTACATAATATTCCAGAACACTGCTTCTGGGTTAAGAGCGTTTGTCCCTCACATAGGATTCCAGGTCACTGCTACAAGGATCTGAATGTTTGTCCCTCACAAAGGATTCCAGAACACTGCTGCTGGGTTCTGAGTGTTTGTCCCTCACAAAGGATTCTAGAACACTGCTGCTGGGTTCTGAGTGTTTGTCCCTCACTTAGGATTCCAAAACACTGCTGCTGTGTTCTAAGTGTTTGTCACTCACATGGGATTCCAGAACACTGCTGCTGTGTTCTGAGTGTTTGTCCCTCACGTAGGATTCCATAACACTGCTGCTGGGTTCTGAGCGTTTGTCCCTCACATTGGATTCCAGGACACTGCTGATGGGTTCTGAGTGTTTGTCCCTCATGTAGGATTCCAGAACACTGCTGCTGAGTTCTCAGTGTTTGTCCCTTACATAGGAATCCAGAACACTGCTAAGAAGGTCTGAATGTTTGTTCATCACAAAGGATTCCAGAAAACTGCTGCTGGGTACTGAATGCTTTTCCCTCACGTAGGATTCCAGACCACTGCTACGATGTTCTGTATGTTTGTCCCTCACAAACGATTCCAGAACACTGCTGCTGGGTTCAGGGTGTCTCTCCCTCACATAGGATTTCAGACCAATGCTGCTGGGCTCTGAGAGTTTGTCTCTCACATAGGATTCCAGAACACTGTTGCTGCGTTCTGAGTGTTTGTCCCTCATATAGGATTCTAGGACAATTCTAGTGGTGTCTGAATGTCCCTCAGATTGGATTTCAGCACACAGTGGCTTTGTTCTGAATGTTTGACCCTCACTTTGGATTCCGGAACGCTGCTACTGGGTTCTACTTGTTTGTCCCTCACATAGGATTCCAGAACCCTGCTGCTTGTTTTGGTACCAGAGGGTGTTATTTTCTCATCTTGCTGGTATCTATCTAGGTTTTCTCAAACTTTTTGGAGAGTATCTTTTATGACTCCAGACTGATTGGCATAGAAGGAACAACTATCTCGCAGAGTGGCACATAACCCTCCTTGGGAAAGAAATAGCAGATCTAAGCCTTGGCGGTTTCGAAGAGCTACTTCACGTAGAGACTCTACTTGGGTATGTGGTATTTTTATGGCTGATTGGAGACTGCTTAAATCAGCATCTACTTGTTGAGATAGGGACATTAGCCCAGTTTCTCCCTGAAACAGGGCAGCCATGCCAATGGCTGCTGATCCAGCTATGCTAAGGCCAGCCAGAAGGGGTACGAAGAGTGGGGCTGCTTGGCAAAACTTGGAATGTAATTCAGGGGAAGCGATGAGAAGTTGTCCTTCTGGCCCACTATACATGTAGACCTGGGGGAGCACATGAACCAACATACACAGGAGAGGTCCTGATTCAGTTCTATTGATGCAGCATGTGAGACCTGAAGTGCAGGCTAACCAGGTATTGTTAAGTGCCTGGTAGAAGACTGAGGCACTTAAGGAAGTAAGTAGAGACTGATTACAGGTGGCCTGAAAGGGAGAAGCAGATAAGTTATATCTGGTGCTAATTAAACAAGAAGCATTTCCAGACACATCTCCTAATGTGAGGGCATGGGGGCATATATGACAAGAAAGAGAGCCAATTTTTAAGTGTGGCTTCTACTCCTAATCCAACATAATATGGGCGGTTGGACTTTAGGGATAACCAACAATCTTGGGCTAGTTTAGGCTAGGTGAGATTGAGGAGGTGATGTACCCCACCTAGAAAGGACATCAGGCAGGGTTGGAGGTGCAATCATTGCAGCTGAGGTTTGGGAATGAGGAATGGCAGCAGGACAGTTAAATCAGCCCTGCCTGGGCGTTTTGGGAACACAGGGTCACCTACATCAGTTAAAGGCTCGATTGGCTTAGGAGGGCTCCATGAGACTAGGATTTTCTTTTGGATGCTGAACATAGTTCCAACATCAAATCCCAGGATATAAAGCCTTAATCCTCATGACAAGCCATAATACAATTGAGCTAAATTAGGGTTATGGACGGTTATAGTGAGAGGATTGCAATTTTTTCTAGTACACAGCTTAGGTCGGGAAGCGTGAGCTATGGAAAGGGTTGAAGATCAGGTTGATCCCCTAGAGTAGGTGGCCAAAGTTACACATGTCCAGTCAGGGCAGAAAAACTGGTAAGAATCTCAACAACTAGAGTCAGGGTGATTTCCAGGACAGAGGCAAAAGTCAACATTCTGAAGTCCTTTTTCTGCACCTTTGGAGTTTCCACATCCATTCTGGCTTCCAGTGTCCAAATCCCGCAGCAACGTTGATGTTCCCCACTCTTATGACCAGCAGGTTGCGTTGTTCTTCGTGGGTATGGGCAGGCTCTGGGAACAAAGCACATAAATCAAAAACTTCTTTGGAGGTTCCTGCCTTCCAAGTAGTGTTTGCAAACACACGTCCTGTCGTGAAAGAAGTGAGGAGGAAAGAGTAGGATGGAGTAGAGGACATACTAGGCAGAAACAGACAGTAAAGGTAAATAAGAAGAATTAATCTGATGGCTTCACCTGACTTAGGCGCAGTTTTAAGAGGCCTGGCCCAGGCTTGGGGATCCATATTTTTTTGGGGCTCTGTTGGCCTTTTTGATGTGAGAGTGATGAATCCAAGCTGGAATGCCATCCACTTTCAGAGCTGTCCACTTTCAGACGGTATGAGGTCCTTTCGAGGCAGGAGTGAGTCCTTCTTTCTGAAACCTTTTAACGTACACCAGGTCACCCAGCTGGAAAGAGTGGCAGGGCCCCATCTGGTCAGGAACTGGATTGGGGTGAGCTCCCCAGACAAGTGGCTGGATAATGTCTTGTACCTTTTGGAGAGACTGACCACCAGCCATACACTGGAGAGCTGGTTGGTTAGCTAAGTCCTGAGGGTGGGGGACCTTGAAATGGCTCCTTAGAAGCTGGGCCAGTTTTACTCCTCCTACTTGGGTGGTAGAATGCAGACGACTGATTAAAGTTTTCTGAGGGCTTGGGGCATGAAGATTCTGGAATCAGGAAGAATCCACCAACCTTCCTGATTTTTACTGGCCTGAAGATCCAAAGCCTGTCTTTCTTCCTCTGTGGAGTATTCGGGATGATCTAATAAGTCAGGTTGAGGAAAGGACACTGCAGGTAGCAGGGTCAGAGGCACGACTGGAAGCCAAGCTGCCTCCCGAGCTGCAGAGTCTGCTCTTTGGTTACTACGAACAACGGCCATCTCCTCTCTTTGATGTCCTGTGTAGTGAATTACAGCCACCTGCTGAGGGAGCCAAACAGCTTCAAGCAGGGCTAAAATTTCTTCTTTGTTCTTGATAGTCTTTCCTGCTGAGGTGAGTAGCCCACGCTCTTGGTAGATGGTTCTGTGCACATGCACAGTAACAAAAGCATACCTGCTGTCAGTGTAAATGTTAATACGTTTGTCCTTACCCCATCAGATGGCCTGAGTGAGGGCAACCAACTCAGCCCTCTGTGCCGAGGTACCTGCTGGTAGTGCCTGGGCCCACAGTATATCTGTCTCCATAGTGATGGCTGCAGCAGCCTTTCGAACTCCCTGCTCAAGGAAGCTGCTACTGTCTGTAAACACAGTGGCATCTGCCTCCTTTAAAGGCACAACTTGGAGATCACGTCAGGCCGTTTCTGTAGTCTAACAGCTCCTGGCAGTCATGGACAAGTGCGGTGAAGTCTGGATCTGGGATAAAAGTAGCTGGATTTAAACACCCTGTGGGAGAGAAAGTTAAATGAGGCTGATCTAACAGTAAACTCTGATACTGCAGGATGCGAGCATTTGACATCCATTTGCCAGAAGCACTTCATAGCAAAGTCTCTACAGCATGAGGAGCCTTAAGGGTTAAATTTTGGTGTAGATTCAGCTTATCAGCCTCCTGAACCAGGTTTGTTGTGGCTGCTATGGCTCACAGACAACTTGGTATCAATTAGGAAGCGTTTAGGCTGGCCCCCCCACTGTGGTGGTTATCATGGGCTCCCGGGGGCCAAGTGAGAGGGAGCCCCGGTCCCATCAACCGTGCAACTCCTCAGCTGCAGGGAGGGTAAGGACCTTTTTCTTTTCTGGTTTTTCCTCTGGCTTTAATGGACATTCCTTCTTCCAGTGTCCTATCTGCTTGCAATAAGCACACTGGTTTCTTTGTAGGGAACTCTGCTCACTTTTCTGGCCTTTCTGGCATGGATCCGGGGTCCCTTGGCTAGTGCTCTGTGATGGGGTCCCTTCCTTTCTGGCTTCCTGGATGGCCACCACTAAGATTTTCACTTGTCTTTTGGATGCTTTATTAGCAACCTTTTCAGCTGCCTCAGCTGACTGTTTTTGTTTTTCAAACTCTCGATTGTCAAAAATATTCTGGACTATTTCTAAAAACTGGCTAATGTTCATTCCAGCAAATCCCTCCAGCTTTTGTAATTTTCTTTTAATATCAGTCTCTGCCTGAGCCACAAACGCTAAATTAATAGCATGGCTATTCTCGGGAGCCACCGGGTCAAAAGGGGTGTAAGTTCAATAGGCCTCTTGGAGGCGTTCTAAAAATGCTCCAGGTGACTCATCAGGCCCCTGGACAACCTCAGTCGTCTTAGACGATTCATAGGTTTTCGAGCGGCTCCCTTGATGCCCGCAAGAAGATACCAGTGAAAATCATCTAAAGCCCTCCTCCCACCCTAGGAATTAGGTTCTCAATTAGGCCGCTTAGAGGGAAAAATCTTCTCAAGGAGGTTTTGGGCTTCCCCCTCCGGTCTATTGGCTGACGTAAGGAAATACTTTCTGGCTTCTCTTTGGATATGATCCCTCTCTTCAGAGGTGAAAAGGGTTAAAAGGCATTGCTGATAATCATCCCAGGTGGGCTGGTGAGTCTGCAGCACGGACTCCATCAGTGAGGTCAGAACCTGGGGCTTTTCAGAGAAGGGGGGATTATGAGCCTTCCAGTTGTACAGGTCAGAAGCAGAGAAGGGGACATAAACTAAGAATGGAGCTGAGCGCTCATCACCAGGAGGGATTTGTGCCTCTCTCAGCGGGAGGAAGGGGGCTACCTCCTGCCGAGGCCGTAATTGGGAGGCTATAGGCGGGGATGCCACAGCAGATGTAGTCAAGGAGACAAGGAAAGATTCTGGGGGAGCAGGAAGGTTTTAGGGTGGCGGAAATGGGTGAGGAACACTTTCCTCTTCTTCAGAAGGAGGCAACACAGGAGGAGCCAAGGGAGCTGAGGGTCGGGACGAAAGTGCAGTCTGGCTCAAAAGGACCTTGGAAGTGGGATCATGAAGGGCACATGAGTGGAGCCAAGGTGGAGGGCTCTGAACCAAGCTCGGCCATTGATCAATGTAGGGAAACTGATCAGGGTGACCGGGAGTTACAGCAACAACCAGCCACACAGCCTGAACAGCTGTGATATTTAGTGACCTTCTGGGGGCCACTCGGTTCCAAACTGTGGCCGTTATACTTCACAGAGTGTCCGGAGTTTGCCTCTTTTAAGGCATACTTCGTAATCATCTGAGAAGCCTAGAGAGAAATTCTGTAACATACATCGGAGAGGGCTCCAATCTTTACTGGGCTGGGAAGAAGGGTTTCCTATTCTGGAAGCAATTAACAAGGTTTGAGCAGAATTATTAAACCCAGTACAGACAGAGAAATTCACGGCCTAGGGGGCTGTAGTACAGGAAGAACAGAAATAGTATAGCCAAAAGAAGCAGGAAAACAGCTATAGTCAGTGCTTCTTGCCACATAAAGTCTGTCTTTTTACACTTCAAGATTTAGGGAGAGGATAAGAAGCAGGTCAGAGGCCAGTGGGACATATGTGATCCCCCCTCCTCTTTGACTTATAGCCTAAATATTTTTGGAGTCTCCACGACTCGAAGGCAAAAAGATCAAACTTGGCCTTTTTTTAAGGGCTCTAAGAGGGAGAGCAGAGCCAAGTCTTGGAGGAGCTGGACATGCTGTGACACAGAAAAACGAGATGCGCGGCATAAGGGATGGGGATGTGGAGGAAAGGGGCCACTTGGATCTTCTCAGGCTGGGAGAAGCCACGCTGGGCAGCGCTGGATAGCCAGGACGACTGACTCCGCGGTCCCCTGCCCGCCTTCAGGCCCCATCAGGCGCTGCAAGCCCAGCTCAGAAGCCTGGCCTGGGGCCAAGGTCACCGCAGCAGGCTGGGCCTCTGTCTTCTGAGCCGGGTGTGGACACACTGGTGCTCAGGGAAGTCGGGAGATTTTATGCCTGAAGGCGCGGGAGCCAGGGGCCAGCGGGGGTCCCTGGGGGAGGGGGTCTGGCGCCGTCACCTCCCACTCTTGGCCCGCGGGTTGGGGAGCCCCTGCTGTGGGGGAAGGAAGCTGTTTCCTTTGTAAACTGGCAGAGGCGTGCCTGCTCAGACCTCCGGACGGAGTAGAGCAGTATGGGCATAGGTTTCTCTGCACAGTGCCTTATCCAAGGGCACGGGAAAAGTTAGGGGATGACAGAAAAGGTGAGCAAGGAGGTCTGCAGCGTGGCTATTTTGGACCCACCATGGGTCTAACGGGAAGATGGACCAGTTGTTGGGGCATGGGGTATGGCAATCTAAATGCCAGCAATATGTGTGGTACCAGAAATCCCAAACGGGTGAATGTTTCCCACACTCTTCCCCATAACAACACCTGATTTGTTTCTGACAGAAAAGGCAGGACTGGGATGGCCAGCTTAAATGACTAATGAGAGATTTGACCTCCTGTGATAGAAAATCACTACTGAGGGATAGCATTGGGCGATATACCTAATGCTAGATGATGAGTTGGTGGGTGCAGCGCACCAGCATGGCACATGTATACATACGTAACTTACCTGCACGTTGTGCACATGTACCATAGAGCCTAAAGTATAATAATAATAATAAGAAGAAGAAGAAGAAAGAAGAAGAAAGAAGAAGAAGAAGAAGAAGAAGAAGAAGAAGAAGAAGAAGAAGAAGAAGAAGAAGAAGAAGAAGAAGAAGAAGAAGAAGAAATTAGCAAAAAAAAAAAAAAAGAAAGAAAGAAAATCACTACTGAGGACCTTGAAGAAGTCCTTACCTAGTCGTCTATGGCAATATCGATGACCTGACATATCAAACTTAGACACCAGACAGGACAATAGACACAAACATGACAATAGACACCAAACAGGACAATAGACACTGGGGTATATAAACAATTATGGCAATTTTTACAGACAGACAAGGGGAGGGGGTCCCGTGATGGGATCAGTCAGATGCCCACCTGGCCACTCCCCTGGAGGGGATGTAAGCTCCTCTTGGCATTGGCAGGCCGGTATAAACCCCTGGCTTGGATCAAGCTATGCCTGATGCTGCCTTAAGCCTTATGAGGTAACCACAGAACCTCAGGTGAGGGCCCACTCAAACTCTGTAGCTTTTGCCATGGAGCTACAAACTGGAAATTCAAGTGCGAGCCCTTGAACTCCACATCCACTCACTCATTCACACAGAGTTTATAACAGTTTTCTTATTCTCGTTCCAAAACAGGTCTCTGGGAGACCTGAACGACAGAAGGAGAAGAGATAGAGAAAGAGGGAGGGTGGGAGGGAGAGAAAGAGAGAGAGGGGCAGAGAGAGAGAGAGACTAGTCTTAACGCAGAGGCCAGCCTGCCAGAAACCAGGACTCTGTCCTCCAGCATCCTGGAACATGGACAGAGTCAGAGACAGACGCCCTTATCAGGGCCGCTTCCATCTCAGAGAAACACGGTCAGATCTGACTTACCTTCCCTGGACCAAAACTGGACTCAGGAGTTGAATTTGGTTGGGCACACACACCAGTAGTCAATCCATTCCCCTCAGGAAGACAGTGGCCTAGGGGTCCCTGGAACATCTTCAGGTGGGGCTGCCCCTATAAGCTGGCATCTGTCCAGGGAAGCCCGGAGTGAGTCCGGCTCACACCCGATGGCATATAAAATCTCTCTGGGGCCTCCAAATGCTGTAACTGTGCAAGTTACAGAGAAACTCCACACACTGAGATGAATTCAGGAGTCTATTAGCCAGCGACCAAGAGATGGCTAGTGCTCAAAATTCTCTCTGCCCCAAAGAAGGGGCTAGATTTTCTTTTATACTTTGGTTTAGAAAGGGGAGTTGGGGAGTCTAGTTAAAACAATCTTACAGAAGCAAAGCATGCAAAAAGTTAAAAGGATAAATGGTTACAGGAAAGCAAACAGTTCCAGGTGCAGGGGCTTTAAATCTATTAAAAGATGATGGACATGGGGCTTTGGGTGATATCAACCGGACACAAAGCTGGGGCTATGGATGCTATCAACCAGGCGAGTTCCTAGGAACTGTGGATATAGCTTGCCACAGTATCTTATCAGTTAATTGCATCCTTGGATGTGCTGGAAGTCTGCTTGCACAAGTTAAGTCCTTGAGGAAGGGGGTTGGTAAGGGGCTGTAAGTGAAGGAGCCGAGATGGAGTCTGTCTGGCTCTCTCAGCTAAGGGAGAGTCAATGCAGGTTAAAACAAGGTTGGGTATCACAGTAAATGTAGTTTATCCAATCTACATTTTTATTGATAGTTACCCATCAGAACAATGCAGATTTAAACCTGGCAGCTATTTGGTTTTGAGCTTTGAATTCATTGCGCACTCCTCGTGGAACCCCGATAGCATCTATATAGACCTGTGGATCAAATAACTCATAAGGAACCTCTCTTGATGCATGGCGTTTTGCTTTTACTTTCTCGGGTTGATGAAATGCCAGGGTGAAAGGGATGGCCAACTGGACTAGAGCACAAGTTCTGCCCCAGTTACTTGGCAGAGTGTCCAGTAAAAGTCCACAATACCACCATACATCCACTTGGGGATGGCTAAGGACAGACTGATGGGCAAGCTCTTGAAAGGGCCTAAGCTCTTTGCATTCCTTTAAGCTTCCGAGAAATGTCAAGTTTTCCCTGTCATGAGAGACATCAAGTAAATTTGGCATTGAGAGGCGGAGCCTGAATGACCCTCAGGGGCTGACCCACAGGGTATCAAACCCCTGGGAAGAGCAAGGAGAGAGCTTGGCATGATTTATCATCCTAGCCTGTGGGATTTTTGAAAAAAGCCACCACACAGCTCATGCCCAGTCGACAGAGAGACCATCCAAGTGGAAAGGGGACAATCTGGGCCTCTGGCCTACCGTGTGCACAGGCGTAACAGTCGCTTTTGTTCAAAGTGCAGATGAAATATTTAATCCATTCCAGCCAGGCATTTACATCTTTGTATCCTGTCTCAATTGTTAAGGTTTGTTTCGAGTCATTTACTTTTACAACTGACACCTTAGTCCTATTATTAGGTATAGTAATAACAGATGTCTGATTTACAGCTGAAGCTTTTGGGGGTGGGGAAGGAGGAGGAGAAGGAGTAATAATATATTTCAAAAATACCTATAGGATCTTTTCCATTGATATTGGCCCCGATTCCATAGAAGCAACTGAGGGCAGGCTGAGGATCGGTGGAGGTAGGGGTAATAGAAGAAATGAGAATAGGGTTACATTGGGATTGGCAATCAGGGAAAGTAGTTCCTTTGGTAAAGTGGAGGAGGGTCTTTAGATTGACACAAACCCCCCACCCCCATAGAAGTCCAACATTGGTTTTGAGTGGTCCAAAGGACGTAGTCCCAATCACTGCAAGGTTCCCAGGCTGTGGGAATAAAGAAACGGTGTCTTGGTTGTAGATGAGAACTAGGGGTGAGAACTAGGGGCAACAGAGGAAGCTAGGGGGCCAGGGCAGAGATATCTGTCTGAGGAAGCTAGTTGCCTTTGGTTCTTTAAATCCCCACAAGGTGTAATAAGACAAGCATCAAAAACAATGGTTTGGGGTGAGTCAGACCTAGTTATACTAATAACGAAATGGCTAGCAGTGGAATAAGGAAAGAGGGAGAGACAGCACAATAGGTAAAGGAGAGTTAACTCTTTCTTAGCTTTAATTTGGTAGGGCTTGACCCTGGAACAATGGCCCATGATTCTAAAGGTGGCGGTAGTGCCTCTTTGACTCGAGTGTCAAAGGACTTAAGTCCACCCTCTTTCTGCTGTTCAGACTGCAGTTTCAGTAGTCGGGATCATTAGATATGATCCTTCCTAAGCTGGCTCAAGTCTCCCTTCTTTCCACCCTTTGATGAGGAAGTGATCTCCAGGTTGATGCTGATGTACCAGGAACTCCAGGGTTGGTGTCTGTGCTAGGAGACCTTTGGTTTTAAGAGAAAAAAAAGTAGAAGATAGACTAAGTACATAATTTTTGAGGAATTGGTCTGTGGTTTCAAAGGTAAGGACATCAATGGTAAAATGTAAATAAGGCAACCCATATAACATCTCATAAGGAGATGAACCAACATCCTTTCGAGGGGCAATTCCCATTCTTTTTTTTTTTTTTTTTTTTTTTGAGACAGAGTCTCACTCTGTCGCCCAGGCTGGAGTGAAGTGGCGCAATCTCGGCTCACTGCAAGCTCCACCTCCCGGGTTCACACCATTCTCCTGCCTCAGCCTCCTGAGTAGCTGGGACTACAGGCGCCCACCACCAAGCCCGGCTAATTTTTTCGTATTTTTAGTAGAGACGGGGTTTCACCGTGTTAGCCAGGATGGTCTCGATCTCCTGACCTCGTGATCCACCTGCCTCGGCCTCCCAAAGTGCTGGGATTACAGGCATGAGCCACTGCACCCAGCCCAGTTCTGATTCTTAACAAAGCAATGGGGAGGCGTTTGGTCCAAGGTAACTGAGTTTCTAGGACCAGTTTGGTTAGGTGACTCTTTAGATTTTGACTCATTCTTTCTACCCTTCCTGAAGAGGATGGATGCCAAAGGATATGATATTCCAATTTTATGTCTAATGCCTGGGCCAATCCTCAAACAACATTTGCTGTAAAATGGGTCCCGTTGTCTGAGCAATGTGTTCTACTAGTCCAAACCTGGGTATGATGTTTTCAATTAATGCCTTAACTACATTGGTAGCAGTTGCACTTGAGAAAGGGATAGCCTCTACCCAGTGAGTAAAATGATCTACTATTACTAACACATACTTTAAGCAACCCATTGGAGGCATTTCAGTGTAATCAATTTGAACACTTTGGAATGGTCTTAGCCCTGTATCCCTTCCTCCTAAAGGTAATTTTCTTAGGGCTTGTTTATTAGTTTTCTTGCATATTAGGCAGCTGTCTGTGACCTATTTGGCTAGGGTATAAATTCCAATACACACATATATCCTGAGAGTCGCAACAAACATAGCTTGGAGTCCCCAGTGGGTCCCCTGATGTAATTGAGACAAGACCTCCTTCATGAGAGGTTTGGACAACATCTCCCTTTGATCTGGTAATATCCATTTCCCTTCTGTGTTCTCTTTCGCTCCTATTCTTACTAACTTCTTTTTGGTGGAAGAGAAAATGGGGACTGCAGTAGGAGAAGGAAGGCATGGAGTTAAGTAAAAGACAGGTGTTTTGGAAGAAATGGCAATTTGTTTTGCTACCTGATCTGTGAGGTTATTTTCCCAACTTATGAAAGAAAAGTTATTTTGATGCCCTGGGACATGTACAATAGCTGTCTCTTCTGGCAACTGGAGATTGTTGAGGATATAAACAATTAGTTCTCTGCGAACTAAATCTTGGCCTCTACTATTGATAAAGCCTCTCTAAATCCAAATTTTTCCAAAGGCATATTTAGAGTCAGTATAAATAGTTCCTTCTTGGTTCTGTAAATGTTCTAAAGCTTGGCTGAATGTGAACAGTTCGAATCTGGGCAGACCTCCTAGCTCTACTTCTTCAAGAGTTTCTTCATCAATTATGGCATACCCATTATGCGTTTTCCCTTCAATTACCTGGGAAGGCCCATCTATGAATAAGTGTTCCCCTGTCTTGAAGGGTGTTTCTCCCAAGTCTGGTCAAACCTTTGTACGGTAAGCAAATCTAAATATGCATGCTCTCTTTTTAAGTTTAAGTCCCCTGTTAGAAAGACTGCTGGATTAAGTGAATTATCAGTAGTTAATATTAAATCATCTTTTTACAGCAAGATAGCCTCATACTTTAAAATCCTTGAGTCAGTGATCCACCTTCCTGCTTTCTGATTTAAGATAGTTCTAACTTGGTGGGGCATGCTTACTGTTAATTTTCCTCCAAAGGTTAGCTTCCTATTTTCTTCAACTAATAGAGCTGTAGCCATGATGGATTGGATACATTGAGGCCACCCACAAGTGACTGGGTCTAAGACCTTTGATAGGAAGTCCACGGGCTGTCACTGGCCTCCATGCTCTTGGGTAAGCACTCCTAGAGCTACCCCGTTATTCACATTAACAAAGAGGTGAAATGGCTTTTTCAGGGAGGGTAGAGCTAGAACAAGGGCAATTATGAGCATCTCTTTTAATTCTCCAACCTGATGGATTTCCTCAGAAGTCCACAAGAGAGTCAGGCTTCCACTGGGTAAGTTTTTCATATAAAAGTTTACTTTCTAATGCATATGAATCAATCCATAAATGACAATATCCAATTAGTCCCCAAAACTTCCTGAGTTCTTGTTTAGTTTGAGGCAGGGGTAAGGAAACAATTCCCTCCACTCTTTCAGGTCCTATTCTTCATTTACCTGCACTGCTTAGGTGACCTAAATATTTAACTTCGGGTTCTACATATTGAAGTTTCCCTTTTGAGACCCATAACCCCTCACATTGTAAGTGGTTGAGAAAATGTGTAGAGAAGTCACCCACTTCCTTTATATCTTTACCAGATATAAGGATATCATCCACGTACTGAAGCAGGCATATTTGCTTAGAGACTATGACTTTCTCTAGTACTTGTTCCAGAATCTGACCAAAGAGGTTGGGGGAGTCTGTGAACCCTTGGGGCAGGACTGTCCATCAATATTGTTGTTTCCGCCCCAAATAGGGATCTTCCCACTCGAAAGCAAATATATCTCAGCTATCCTCAGCCAAGGGGCATGCTCAGAATGCATCCTTTAAATCTATAACTGTGAACCACTGATGATCATAAGGAATTTTTCTAAGAATGGTGTAAGGGTTGGGAACAATGGTTGAGTAGTCTGGACTATTTGATTAATAGCTCTGAGGTCTTGCACTAATCGATATGACCCATCTGGTTTCTTGACAGGCAGGATTGGGGTATTGTAAGCAGACAAACAGGGTTCAAGAAGCCCATCTTTAATGAGACTTTCAATTACAGGCTTTAGCCCTACCCTGCCTTCTAAAGGAATGGGATATTGCTTTCTCCTTACTATTTCCCCATGAGTTTTTAGTTTGCTATATATCGGAGGGACTTGCAGTCTCCCTCTATTTCCTTCCCTTGACCAGACATCAGGATGAATGTATTTTTCATCCACAGAAATGAATAAGTTTAATGAAGTGAGGAATACCTTGGGGCCTACTTGAAGGCCTGTGCCTAGCTTCAGCATTAAGTCTCTTCCTAATAGATTAGTTCCCACTTCAGGGATCAATAAAAATTGAATATGAGTAAATTGATCTTGATATCTGACTTGAGTGCTTTCTGAAATTTTTGCCTAAATCCTTCTCCTTTTACCCTAGAGACTAAAAGTTCTTCTGAAGAGCAAGTAAGACCAGGTGGAGGGAAACAAATAGAGGAGCATGAAGCCCCTGAATCAAGTAAAAAGGTGATAAATTCACATTTAGGTCCTACCTCCAAATTTATCAAGGGTTCCTGGTGGGACTCAAAATAAAAGAGGCAGAGCCCCTGACTCCCCTATTATCCCTCAAAAGTCATGAGTGTGAAGGTTTCTCCTTCCTTGTTTAGTTCAGAACATTCTTGAAGTGGCCCATTCTTCCACATTTGTAGCTTCTATCTTGTTCTTCTTCCTCCTCAGTCTTAGTATTCTCTGACCTTGCTCCCCTATACCCCTTAGGGGGCTTGTTAAACGAGGGCCTCAGCCTTCCAGATGGAGGCTTGGGTCCTCTAAAGGAGGGTTTAGGCTCTTTATAATTTCTGGCTCCCTGAAAGCTCTGCTTAGAAATAGATGGGTTTGGAGCCATCTGCTGGAAGGTGGATAACAGAAGTTTTGTCTTTTGTTTTTGTTTATCCTCATCTCTCCTCACATATACTTTCTGAGCCTCCATGAGAAGTTCATTCAGGGGATGGTCCTCCCAATTTTCTATCTTTTGTAGTTTTTTGGAAATGTCTGGCCAACTTTTAGTAACAAAGTGGAGTTTTAACATTCCTTGTCCAAGGGGATCTTCCAAATTGAGGCCTGCATATTGTCTCATTTGCTCCCTCATTCTGTCTAAGAATCTATTGGGCCCTTCATCCTTTTCCTGTTGTATGTCAAATGCTTTAGAAAGATTTTGAGTTTGGGGTACTGATTCTCAAATTCCTTTTATTATCATCTCCCTTAGGTCCTGCATGTTTTCCTGGTGATTTACATTGTTATTATCCCACTGGGGGTCTCAGGTGGGAAATTTATGGTCTGCAGGAGGAACGTTTTGACCAGGAGGGTGCTCACGTTCCCAAACTGCCATAGCAGCCCTACGAATTGTATTTCATTCTTCCCCTGAAAAGAGGATGTCCAGATGGACCTCAGCTCGGCCCAAGTGTATATCTGAGGTCCTAAAAATTGATCAATTATCTAGTAATGGCTTAAGCTCCTTTTTAAAACTCCAGACTTCTGAACCAGTCAAGGGAACATTTACAAAGCCAATGGCTCCCCCTCCCTCTGGTACTTCTCTTAGAGGAAAAAAAATTGGATCTGGCTCTTTAGGCATGGAGGGAAATGGGAAGTTTTGAATATCCTTTTGACATTCCTCTATCTCACCTTGAAGGCCCTTTAAGGAGGATTACTTAATAGGTTGTGGAAGGACAGGCTCATGAGATGGTAATTCCATAAAGTCAGGATTGGAGGGTGGATGAGTATTATGAGCAAGGGAAGGATGTGGGGTGGTAGTCAGAGGGACACCAGAAGTGGAGGAGAGATCTGCAGCAGCAGCCGCTGAAATGGAACACGAGCAAGGGACACAGGCGAGGGAGGGGTGGGACACGGCAGCTGCAGCTGGAGAAGCAGCAGCCAGAGCGATGGCACAGGTCGGGGAGGGGCCTGAAATGGCAGCCAGAGGAGCGGCAGCCGGAGGATATGGAGCAGCAGCTGGAGGAATGGGTTCGGGGGCACTAAATGGAGGAAGTGGAGGAAGATAATCTAGAGGGCCGCACGTGCTGATGGGTGTGGTTGCCTAGGAACGGGGACTCTTCCTCTCTCAGAGGGGTTGGTTTCTGGCTTGCTCCCTCCAAGTTTTAGAGAGTAAAGGAGGACAGGTCCCTGTCTCCAACAAAGAGCATAATCTATCTCCTCCTGGGAGACAGGGCTCCTATCATTAACATGTTTGATTAAAAGCTGATAAATCCACTCCACATTAGACCCAAATTTTGGCCAGAAAAGTGAAGGTTTAAGGATGGGTTGTCAAACCCAAATAAAACAACAATATTTTATCATCTGCTGCTTCTGTTTATGTTTGGTTCTTTCATTATCTTTCCAATATTTTAACATAAGCCCCAAGAGACCATCAGAAGGAATTTCATCTCTCTCGACTCTTTATCTTTCCTGTCTTACTTGAAACGTTTCCCGTCTCAGAGGTTATGGGTGTTCCAACCTCTCCCACTAGAGGTGTCTTACCCTCCTCTTTCCTCCTCATCCCAGAGGCTCACTGAGGCTTTAAGAGGTGGTTCCAACCTCTCCTATTAGAGGTGCCTCACTCTCCCCTTTCCAGTGGCTGTGTGAAGGCTCAGTCCCTCCCAGAGGGGTTTCTTGCCTATCCTGTAGCTCCACCTACTGGAGGTTCCTTGTACCCTTCTTTCACTTTGTCCACTCTGACTGTTCCTGCCCCAAGCCAATATGTGGCAGCATAAGACCACAGAGAAGACTCACTCTCTACACACAATAATGCTTAGCACCATTCACACACACTCTCAACCTCCAAAATGTTGTCCTGACCACCAAGGAAATACTTTGTCACTCTTGCGAGGTTTCCTACCTTGGTCTGTTCACAAGAGTTACCTGGTCCCCTGATCGCCGCGGTCTTGCAAGCCTCTCCTCCCCACGTTGCTGAGAACCTGGATTTATTTGTCACAATGGGTGGGTCCTGATCCCCCACCCCGTGGCCACCATGACTAGACAGTGGGATGTGTCTCCCCGTGGGTGGGGTGACCAAAGGCCCCCTCCCAAAGGAGAATGCTCACTTCACGTTGGGCATCAAGAATTGTTGGAACTAAAGCTTGGAGTCTTAAGGAAAACGAGCACTCAAAGGATTTCTCAGCAAAGCAAATTTACTTCTGTGCAGAGGGGTGCTTCTCCTTGACCAGTCGCCAAGGACAAAAGAGGATGAAAGTTTTTATCCCTGACACAAATCCTGCCCCTGTGCCCTTTCCCCATTGGCTGGAGTCAGGCCACACAATCTAAACTAGACCTGGTTGACTAAACATTTGAACTTTCTTTAGATAAGGTGGGCACATAAGGGAGAGAGGGGAGAGGGGGAAGGGGTGTCTGCGATGAGCTAGAGAGCTAGTCTTCTTCCCAAATAAGGAAAGGAATGTGAGCTGGACTGATAACGCCTGGTACTGTGACATGCCTGGGCATGTAGCAAAAGCAGAAAGGAAAGAAAAGAGAAGGAAAGGGAAGGGGGTGGTACTGTGAATTAAAGAATAAAGGACTGATCAGGCTATTTGAAGAGAAACCTTATCATATCCCACATAGTAGGAAACTGAATCTAATCTAAAAATGTATAAAAAGAACTATAATAGGTGACACCACTGCACTCCAACCTTGGTCACAGAGCAAGACCCTATCTCAAAAAAAAAAAAAAAAATTATACATTACAATCAAGTGAAAATTGTTACAGGTAGGAAAGGCTAATTAAAAATTCAAAAGTCAGTTAATGTAATCCATTACAACAAAAAGCTAAACAACATAAATCATTTAATTCTATTAAATTAATTCTATTAATAGTTGCAGAAAAAAACATAAGGCAAGAAAAGAGAAAAAAAGACATTGATATTGTGAAAGAAGAAATAAAACTGTTTTAGTTTGCATATGACATAATTGTCTATGTAAAAAAAATCCCAAATGACCAAACAAAGAACTCCTGGAACTACTAAGAGATAATAATAATCAGGTTGTAGAATATGTGGTTGATATAGAAAAGTCAAACGTTTTCCTGTATATCAGCAAAGAACAAGTAGATATGAAATGAAAAACACAACACTACTATGACACTGAGAAAAACAGAGAGAAACAAACTCCTGTGTAGAAATATAACAAAGACCTTTTGACAAAAATTATACATTTCTAATTAAAAGAATCAAAGAAGGTCTAAATAAATGGAAATACATTTTATGTCATGGATAAGAGGCCTCAATATTGTTTTAAGGTTAGGTCTCCTGGATTTGAATTACAGATTCAACACAATCCCAACAAAAATCCTAACAACTTATACAAAAAACTGATTCTAAAGGTTATATAGAAATGAGGCAGGAGAATAGTGTCTGGAGACAGGGAACCTAAGGTTGATTCGTGTTAATTTGGATAGGAGAGGCCACTCTCTTTTCAACCCCTCCTTCTTCTGCATGGCAGTTGAAAAATGAAAGTACCCCCATTTGGTTCCTTCCCACAGTCAATCAGACTGGTCGCGGGCCTACTGTTCCCCTCCCACAACCAATCAGACTGGTCATGGGTCACTACTTCATTTGCATAGAGTGAACCAATGGGATACCTCTAGAGGGTATTTAAACCCCAGAAAATTCTGTAACTGACACTCTTGAGCCATTTTTTCAAGCCCACGCCCACCCTCTGGAGTATACTTTCGTTTATAATAAATCTCTGCTTTTGCTGCCTTGCTTTGTATGTGCATTTTGTCCAATTCTTTGTTCAAAATGCCAAGAAGCTGGACAACTACCCTCAACTGGTAACAGAAATGCAAAAGCTCCAGAACTGTCAATGAATAGTGAAGAAGAAATTGACAGTATTCACACTACCTCACTTCAAGACTTAATACAGCTAGAGTAATCAAGACAGTGTTTTATTTGAAAAAGAATACAAAAATACACCATAGAACAGAAAACCCAGATATAAATGCACATAAATACAGTTAACTGATCTTCAAAAAAGGAACAGAGGAAATTCAATGGAAAAAATATAATTCTTTCAACAATTATTGCTTGACATCTGAACATCCATATAACAAAAAATAAAGGAGACATAGACCTTGCAACTTTCACAAAATTAGCTCAAAATTATCATAAATCTAAACATAAAATCCACAGTTTGAAACTTCTAGACGATAACACAAACCACCTAGGGTGTGGCAATAAGGTTTTAGATGCAATGCCAAATGCATGATTTGTGAAAAAGAAAACTAATAAATTGGGCTTTATTGGAATTAATTTTGTTTTGCCAAAGGTACTGTTAAGAGAATGAAAAGACAACTGCAGACTGGAACAAGATATTTTTCAAAAAACACACTTGATAAAGAATTGGTAGTCAAAATATACAAAGAACTATTAAAACTCAGAAAGAAAACAATCAACCAATTATAATATGGTCAAAATATCTGGAAAGACACCTCATGCAAGATAGAAAGCAATAAGCATATGACAAGCTCAAAATCATGTCATTGGGGAGTTGTAATTAAAACAGTGAGGTACCACCATATACCTAGTAGGGTGGCTAAAACCCAAAACACTAACACCAAAAATGCTGGAGAAAATGCAAAGCAACAGGAAGTCTCATGTATTTTTCCTATGAAAGAAAGATAAAAAGCCACTTTGGAAGACAGTCTGACATGCTCTTACAAAGATAAACATTCAATTTAGCAATTGCATGTCTGGGTACTTACCTAAATGAGTTAAAAACTGATGTCCACACAAGTCTTCATGGGGACATTGATAGCAATCTTGTTAATAATTGCCAAAAACTAGAAGCAATCAAGATATACCTTTTAATAGGTGAATGAGTGAACTGTTGAACACCCATAAAATAAAATATTATCCAGAAACTGCACTATCAAGCCACAAAAAGACATGAAGAGACCTTAAATGTATATTGTTAAGAAAAAAAAACCAGTCTAATCGGGCTACATACAAAATGATTTTCTGGGAAAGCTAAAAAATAACATTCTGAAAAAGGTAAAACTATGGAGACAGTAAAAAGATCAATGGTTGTCAGAAATTTCGAGAAAAAGAATAAGGAAAGGGAAATAGTGATGAGTGCGTAGAACATGGGATTTTCAGGGCAGTAAACCTCATCTGTATGACACTATGATGGATATATGACACATGAATTTTTCAAAACCCATGTAACTATGATGAAATTTTTCACAAAGAGTGAACCCTAATGTAAAGTATGAACTTTAGTTAACAATCTATTGCTTCATCAATTCTCAACCCCATCAAATGTAATATATTGGTTCATCAATTGTAATAAATGCACTATACAAATGTAAGACATTAAAAACAGGGGAAATTATGAGTTAAAGACAAGTATATGGGTAATAATTTATCTGATCAAACTTTTTGTAAACCTAAAACCGCCCTAAAAAATAAAATATATTAAATTAAAAAGCAAATAAATGACCATTCCATGAAAGATTAACAACTGTGCAAAAAGGAATATCACATACAGAATAACATTTTCATAAACACATGTAAAAATAAAGCGTATTAACATAGAGATGCATACACAGGTCATAAATGTATGAAGAAAAGCAAGCAAAGCATTTTACTATTAACAATGCTGACTCTATCTGCAGAGAAATTGGACAACTCAACCTTGAAAACTGATTTCAAGGTCAGGTGAGGTGGCTCACACCTGTAATCCCAGCACTTTGGAAGGGCAAGGCAGGCGGATCACCTGAAGTCAAGAGTTTGAGACCAGCCTGGCCAACATGGGGAAACCCCGTCTCTACTAAACATACAAAAATTAGTGGGGTGTGGTGGCATTCACCTGTAATCCCAGTTACTCAGGAGGCTGAGGCAGGAGAATCACTTGAACCCGGGAGGTAGAGGTTGCAGTGAGCCGAGATCGTGCCATTGCACTCCAGCCTGGACAACAAGAGCAAGACTCCATCTCAACAACAAGAACAACAAAATTATTTCAAGCAGGGTGTGTGGTGTGAAGACGTTTTCCAAGTCTTTGCCTGGTTTTCATTATGTGGATGTACCATTTACAGTGCACAGTTGACTGTGCAAATATCTGTATTTTCCTTATATGTAATATTTGTAATAAGATTTTATGATCCAAACTCAATATACAAATCTCAGTGCATTTTCAATTGCTACCAAGACTTTGAAGTTAAATTTTTAAAGTTAACATAACCCATTAAAACTAATTTTTTGAAGTCCCAAAATATCTCTAACGATATAAAATGATTACATAAGAAAAAGCATACATTAAAAGACATCAAAGTATAATGAAATAAATGGAAAGATGGTACATGTTCTTAGAAAGAGAACTGAACATCACCATGATGCAAGTTTTCCTAAATAGATCTAGTGTCTTAAGTTCCATGAAATTCACAATTGTTTGTTTTTATTGATGAGTTTTAGAAAAACTACTTCTAAAAACTCGAAGACAAATGTCTATAGTCAAGATATCATAGAGAACTATTAGACAGTGTTATACAGTGAATGTTTATATATCCCCCGAAATTCATATGATCAAATCCTAACCCCAATGTGATGATATTAAGAGGAGGCACTTTGGCTGAATGCAGTGGCTCACGCCTGTAATGCCAGCACTTTGGGAGGCTGAGGTGTGTGGATCACATGAGGTCAGGAGTGCGAGACCAGCCTGGCCAACAAGGTGAAACCTCATCTCTACCAAAAGTACAAAAATTAGCGGGGCATGGTTGTGGGCGCCTGTAATCCCAGCTACTCAAGAGGCTGAGGAAGGAGAATCGCTTGAACATGGGAGGCAGAGGTTGCAGTGAGCTGAGATCACGCCACTGCACTCCAGCCTGGGCGACAGAGTGAGACTCCATCTCAAAAAAAAAAAAAAAAAAAAAAAAGGGGCACTTCTAGGAGGTAACTAGAATTGATGAGCTCATGAGGAAGCCTTATCAATGAGATTGGTACCCTTATGTAAAGAGGCACATGTCTATTTCTTTCAGGCAAAAGAAATTCCATTTAATTATTATTTTTATAATACATTATTCAGTAAGCAGATAGTCACATTTGAGTATTTCTAGGTGTTGTCAAGGTTGTCCTATAGAATTTAGCATTAATCTTCAAAGTACAGAAAACAAAAACAAAAAGAAAACAAACTAAAAACTACTACTGTCATTAGAAACAAATCCCTCACCTTGCGAAGAAAGAGGAATTGATGTTTTAGTGAATCTTTGTGCTTTATCAACTTATCTACTAGACTTTTTTTTCTGGAAATGTATACATTTTTTACAATAATGGAAAATATTTTCTTATTTCTTTTCTGTGGTAGCATTCTTAAAACCGCTAAAACTTCATTTGAAATCACCCAAAAGAAATAAACAGACCTCAGAAACTTAGTACACATACACAGAGAAAGAAAAAAGTAAATAATTTTTAACAAATGGAATACGAAACTAAACATTTAATTATTTTCAATGCTACTTCCTTCTTGCTTCTGTGAAACTATTTTACCTTATCTTTCAAGTTGGCATTTGGGAGTATGGGGAGGAAACTGGAAATTTAGGATTTTACTGCCAGCCCTAGAAGAGTTGGGCTGAGCGAACAGGGTGGTGGATTGGAGATCCTGTTTGCCAAACATATGGAAAATGCAAAGGAAAACATTTCCCCACTGTGGAGTATTAAAATAATTAAATAGGAGTGAGTTAGACTGAAGTGGCTGTAGTGCCCTGGGTTTCTACCTAAGAAAACCAAACCTAACTCTAATGTATTTTCTTGTAAGTTACTAACTTAAAAGAAAATTCAGGTTTAACTACCCACAAACTATCAATTAACTTCTGATTACACACCCAGGAAATTTCCACCTGGATAGTCCAAATAAGGCGAATACATAACTGCACCCAATGAATTACTGAATGAACCTTATAAAAGCCTTTCCTTCAAGCCCCTCCAGAGAACCCCAAAACCACAAACCATGGCCGAGGGCTCTACAATTCATGACCCGCTGTTTGCTCAAATAAACTCTTTAACAGAGCCTCAGTTTAATTTTCAACAGAACAAGAAGAGCTGGGACCCCACCAACCACAGCTCCTTCCACACAGGAACCGCACACGCCGAGTCGGGGTCTCCCCTGGTGACCCTCCCGCCCTCCTAGAGCAGCCCAGAGAGGGCTCCAGATCATCACACAAAACCGGGACCGGACAGGACGCCCAGGGTCGCAGTTGTTGCTCCAGTCCCGCCCTGCAGCCGGAGGGTTCTGACGGCCCAGCTGAGCCAGCAGGGACTCAGTCCACAGACTCCGGAGCTGACTTCCAGGAGCTCGAGTCCCACCACAGCCGTTTCCCGCCGACAGCAGCCAGCCCCCAACCCCGTGTGGAGACTCCCAGCCCCTGGGCTCACTATTTCCTGGCTTCCGGAATGTTCTGGCATCCTGCTTAAGGATCTCCAAGGTCACAGGGCGGCAGAGGCTGTGGCAGAGCCACCCAGTGCCTCCTGAGCCAAGGAGAGAACAATGAGGCGGAATGGGAGCCGGGCGGCCAGACCGGAGACAAAGGCCCCGCCAGACGGTGGAAGCCACATCCTCCTCTCCAGCTGCCCTCCTGACTGGATAATTCCCACTTCCGCGCTCCTGATTGAATAGGGCTAGAAGCCCCGCACCCTCCCCTTGAGCTACAGGAGATGCGGAAGATGCGCTCAGACAAGGGGCTGAATGGGACCTAAATGAGGCTCTGGGCTGCAGCCCATGGCAGGCGGGGCTTCCTCCCAGAACTGGGACATGACCTGCCCAGAGGGCATTTGTATTTAACCTTGTATATAACATTATATCCATTTATGAATTATACGTATATACATACACATATTATTCACAAATTGAAACAATGTAATAATTATTATTTCAAAATTTCAGATTTCATAACTTTCCTGGCCTCTGGTGTTTTGAAAAGGCAGCCTGAGCTTTGAAAAGGAAGTCAGTCCTCTCAGACAGCAATGTCCAATAAACATAAAATTGAGCTAAGTGTGTCACCTTAAAGTTTCTAATAGGCACATCAAAGAAAAGAAACCAGTAACACTAATTGTAAAAATTTACCTAACCCAATATATCAAGAATATTAACATTTTAGTATGTGATCAATATAACATTATTTAAAAATTAATTTTTGGTACTAAATCTTCAAAACTCTCTGTATTTTGCCCAACAGCCCGGGGCCCACGTCCCGCTCCGGCTCCGCGCTCGCTCACCCCCCGCGCAGGGCTGGGCAGGGCCGGCGCCCTTTAGCTCCGGAGTGTGAAGCCGCGTGTTAATGGAACCAGCGCCAGAGTAGCAGCGGCGGCGGCAGGGACCCTGTGCCCCGCGTCCCGGAGGCCGCCGACAGCGCCACCCCAACCCTCTCACGGCCGGCTGGACTGGAGCCACCAGCCCCGTCCTCCGCCCTGCCGCGGCGCCCAAACCCCTAGCTGGCCCTGCCGCCCTGACGACTGCGGACTCGCCGGCGGAGTCTGCCCGCCGGGGAGGAAGGCCAAGCGGTGGAGCGCACTGCTGCCGTTTCCCCCCCAGTCTCCTGAATGTCGTCCCTCGGGTAGTGAGAGAACTTAGCGGCAGGCTGGAGCGCCCTTAGCGGAGAGACGCAGGAAGGGAAGGAAAGAAAGAAAGACGGAGGAAGAAGCGGATCGGAAGAAGGGTCCGGAGCTGCCAGGCCGACAGTGCGGAGAGAGTGGGAGCGGTGCGGGGCGAGTGGTAGCGATGCGTGGCGCCCTGATGCGTCCCAGGCCCGAGGAGCAGCGGGCAGCTGCGGGACAGCCCTCCGCGGAGTAGCCCCGTCGGGCCAGGAGGGCTTATACAACCGCTGAGAACACCAAGTGCTGGTCGCACCAGGCGTGCGGAGTCGCCCCCCGGCACACCCTCTGCGCGTTCCCCGCCTTGTCATCCCTCGCTAACCCGCCGGGAGCCTCCGCCGCAGCCTCAACCTCGCTCCCTGCCCTGTCCTGGGAGCCCGCGAGCACCAGGCCGAAGGCGCAACCGGGCCTTGGGGGAGTCGCCCCGAAAGCGTTGGGTTTGCTTGTGTGGGGTTAGCCGGGGCCGCGGCGCCACCCGCACGCACTTCGCCCGCCGCAGCCGCCGCCGCAGCCGCGGGGAAATCCCGGAGAGGAGGCGGACCAGAAAAGCGAAGAAACGCAGCCGGCCAGGGTTTGCCAAGGACTGGCGCCACACAGGCGGATCGCCGAAGGGAGTGCAGTTGGAGTCACCGCGTCCCCATCTTCCCGCCCCGGCGGCTGAGCTCCGCGGGTTGGAGCGCAGCCCCAGGGCACAGCCCCCGGGCGCCCGGCGTCGCCGCGCAGGTTCTTGGAGCAGATGGGCCTGGGGCGCCCAGCGATGTGGCCCTGAGGAAGGGAGCCCGTACCTACCGAGCAGGAACAGCCGCGAGGCCGAGTGGCAGGTGCGCCAAACCGAGCACACCCCCTGCGCTACCCGCTTCTGCCCGGCTTCCGTGCTTAATTTTCCTCGGCGGGACTAAAGTTGGAAATTGACCGCAGAATTGAGCTGCCCGGGAACAGAGCCCCGGCAGCCGCCAGAGCGATGTTTCCGCAGATCTGGCACCCGACGCGGCACCAGGCTGCAGACCAGCCCTTCAAGTTCACTGTCCCGGGGTCCCCGGACCGGATTAAAGGGGAATTCCCGTTCCTGCAAGCACGGTATCACATCCTTAAAATGTGAGAAACTGGCAAGTGAAAAGTCAAATGCAGAGGCGCTATGTGATGTATTATAAAATGTCATATGGATTAAACACTGATGTTGGAGGGATTTTTTTTTTTTTTTAGATGGAGTTTCACTCTTATCACCCAGCTGGGGTAAAATGGTGCGATCTCGGCTCACTGCAACCTCCACCTCCCAGGTTCAAGTGATTCTCCCGCCTCAGCCTCCTGAGTAGCTGGAATTACAGGCGCCCGCCACCACGCCGGGCTAACTTTTATAATTTTAGTAGAGACGGTATTTCACCATGTTGTCCAGGCTTTTCTCGAACTGCTCACCTCAGGTAATCCACCCGCCTCGGCCTCCCAAAGTGCTGGGATTACAGGCGTGAGCCATCGCGCCCGGCTTGGATTAAACATTGAAATGCATAAACGGACTCTAATCGCCAAGAGATTGAATACGATTTGTGCAAAAGTCATCCCATTTCTGGGATGGGAACATCAACGACAGATGGCCCAGGCTGTCGAACGTGCCAAACAGGTTACCATGGCACCTGTTTGAATGCCATCATCGGGCAGCAACAGCTGCAAACTCAGCATCTTTCATGGCCACAGACCCCCGTTCCCCTTACTCCTCACCCTTGGAGACTTCAGCCTCCTGGAATCTCGCTCCTCGGGGGCAGTGCTGGCCTTCTTGCGCTGCCTAGTGCTCTGAGTGGGCAGTCTTATTTGGCAATACAAGGTGACAAGAAAGCACCATGATGCAGAGCACCACAGAGGTGAGAGGCCGGGCAAGCCAGATTAGGACATTTTCCTGATACTCTTACAGTACTGCAAAATTGTGTGCATCGCTAAAGAAAGCCCCAGCCTATACAGAAAGCAAACAATGAGATAAGAGGAACTGTTGCAAAGCTTTCCGCTGAAACACGAGCAAACCTGGAAGTTTGCTGGGTTTGCTGTGGGCATCTGTAGATTTCTCGATCTCGTTAGATTGCAGGCATCTTGATATCTTGGCAACTGCCTAGTTAATGCTAGTGGCCTGTACCATATTATGGATAATTTTCAAAGAAATTTGAAATTTCTTTGCTTAACTGAGTAATTTTCAAAGAAAGTAATGTTGTTAAATGGGGTGAAATAAGTTAAATTTGAAAGTGAATATGTTCAAACGGAAGGTTTGATAATTGCATCTGCTACTACTACTTAGTTTCATAGGCTTTAATTCTAGTGCGCATTAAATATTGGGCAAAATTGCACTTGACTAATTTTTGGAAGAAAAGCAATTCTGTCAAGAAATAAAAATAGACTTTGGGTATGGTTAAAGTATAAATCTTATGTTTACAAAATACTGTGATTTCAAGAAATCACTGTATTAGGAATGTGCAATGACATACAAATAAAAACCATTTTTAAACACACACACACACACACATAAAGAAAAACCATAAAACTCTGTATTTTAAACTTCCAGCACATCTCAATACTGACCAGCCACATTCCAGGGGCTCAGTGGTCCCAATGGTCAGTGGCTGCCACATTGAAATGAAGCTCTGAGTGCTGAACCACACCCCCCACCCGCCATTCGCTTTCAGAGGCAAGGGAGTACCCCATCCTTGCAACATCTGAAAGTGGTAACCTGAGAGAGCAGTGGGCTGCAAGCAGGAAGTGTCCACGGGTAGATTACTACTTCCCATCTGCTGGTTGGTGAGTTAGGGGGAATCCTGTTTCACAGAGCAGACACTGATCAAAGGATGATGGTGCCCAGAAGAAAGAAACCCCATGTCTTCAGGTATGTCCATGGGCTTGATCAAAGTTTAGATATGGAGTGAATAGATTAAAGGCAAACTTATTTTGCTGTTGGTCCTAATGATCAGGCTGTGGTTGTGTTTCCTCTTGTGGTATGGGGAACTGTGTGCATTTAAGCACCAATCACATTCATACCTGCCATTTCTGTATTATTCAACACCATCTAACAAGAGATCAAACTTTTTAAAGAGGGGGAAAAAATCAGTATTTGTAGGATGCCTACTGTTTGCCAGGTAACTTTTAATCCTCCTCCTAAATTCACAGTCAATCGTGCAGCCTACAGGTGTCCTCTCTCCACAGGTAGAAGCAATGCCAGTTCTTCACCTGGATGCTCCAGTCGCTTACCCAAACCCAATGCATGCTGGGATTATAGTCCGCAGCCCTAGAACCAACAGGCTGGGAGTGGAACAGATACTACAACTTCCAACATTCCATACGAAGGTCCCGCTTTCCAAATCACGCTTCCATGCGTCCAGTGCAGTTCTGCCTTGCTGAGGGAAGCGTGGGTGTTCCCAAACCTCTCCTGCCTGCGAGGAGACGGCGGGGCCAGGGCATCTGGTCTCACCTTGTAATTGTGACACTGTGTCTCCTCGAAGCTTCCCGCTCAAAGCTTGATTTTCTGCAGGCCGGCAAGGACCCCAGAGACTCTCACAGTCTCCTTAGGGTTGCCATGGTAATGTTGATCCTCCAGTAGGTAGGCGCACACGGCCCCTTTCGTCTGCCCCACCCCTCCCCTCAGCACCCCCCCCTTGTCCCGCCCTTCGGGCATGCGCTGTGTACCCTCCTCCGTAGAGGTGGGGCTATCAGCCCGTGGACCTGGCAGCTGCAGGTTTTCTTTGTATCCTACTCGGGAAGTTCCCTCGTAGTGTCTGAAACCGTCATTTCACTGCCAGAAGTGAATATACACGGTCCTAGTAACCTGGAACTTGCCTTTCCAAAGTCACCTTTCCCTCGGACTCTCCGTGCTGCCACGAATCCTCTGCACCCCAGGAGCACCCCGGTCTGGCTGCACCCCCCACACGTGGGTCAGGCCTCTCACAGGGACGCTCCAGCCGCTGTAATAAAGTCACATGAGAAAGGCCTGTGACGTTATTAGGAGAAAACGTCACCGGGGAAAGGCCTGAACACTGCTCCATCCAGTCAAGAAACAGCCACAAGGAAGGGACCCCCTAAACTGCTTTTGGGGCCACATCCACCACTGACCCCCACCCAGGCTGGTTCCCAGGTCTTGGGGTCCTAGTGATAAGGAAGGGAACTGCTGGGAAGGGAAGAGCGTGGTCCCTTTAAATGATACGGAAGGGGGAAGGGAAGTATGAGTTAGAGGAGGGCATGGTCCCTGGCTAGGGCTCCACCCCCACGGACCTAGGTGGACAGGCATTTTTGTTTTCTTGCCCAAATGTTGCATTTCCCAAGACCACCGTGGCCTGCCACGCCCCCATCTTGTGCCTATAAAATCCCTGAGGCCCTAACAGGCAGACACACAGGTGGCTGGACGTCCTCTGGGCATGGAGGGGAGTATTGTGGAAGAGCACAGGATAGACTCCAGCAGTCCAGCAGGCTATCCACCGGGAGAAGGAGGTGGTTTGGCCAGAGACCCAGGCCCCCCGGGCGCCCAATTCCAGGGGGAAACCATCTCCCTTCTGCCTCCCCCATCTGCTGAGAGCTACTTCCACTCAATAAAACCTCGCGCTTATTCTCCAAGCCCACATGTGATCCAATTCTTCCAGTACACCAAGGCAAGAACCCCAGGATACATAGAGCCCTCCGTCCTTCCAATAAAGCAGGGGTCTAATTGAGCTAACACAAGTCGCCTACGGACAGCTAAACTAAGAGTTGTAACACACATCCAGTGGGGCTTCAGCTGTAAACATTCACCCCTAGATCACTGCCATGGGGTCAGAGCCCCATAGCCTGCCCCTCTGTATGCTCCCCTAGAGGTCTGAGCAGCAGGGCACTGAAGAAGCAAGTCACACCCCCATCGCACGCCCTGCAAAAGGGACAAGTGAACTTTTCCCGTTTCACTAGTATGGACTTCTCTGCCATAATTAACGCAGGCCAGCAAGACCAGAAGGCCCGTTGGTCCCTCCCAACACATAAGGGAAGTTTGTTTGGTGAGGTCATGTTCAGTGTCTGCATTTCTGCTGTGAATAGGGCTCCCTTAGAAAATCTTTTAATTTTGCTTTTTAAATATCCCTTTATAACCACTTTCAATACTTTGCTGGTGGAACTTAACAGTGATAATTATCTGAATCCATTTTTCCATTTACTTTTTCAGATTAACTCTAAGTACTCCACAACTACACACTTCTGAAACTAGTGTAGGTGCAGCCTCAGCTCCGTGCAGGGTGGATGCACCAGAGCAGACTCTCCCTGGGACATTTTCTGGAGCATTAATTTTACTGCAGGATTTTGAAGAAACAAATAATTTCCAAGGTAAGAAATTGAAAATGTAAGAGAAGGCTGAAAAGTCATCTGCCTTTAATACCTGTCAGTCATCTATGCCTGTCAGACTCTCCAAGAAAAAAAAAACTCTGCTTTCCATTATTATAAATAGTAAATATTAGAAATCATAACAAGTCAATTGAAAGCCCTGCCTTGCCAGTTTCCACAGTCACAATGTGGCCTTGGTATGATTTTATTTGTATTTATTTGTATTTATTTTGGGGGAGTTTTTGTATATTGTTTTTGTATTTGTATATTGTTTATGTATTTATGTTGGGGGAGTTTTTGTATATGCAAAAGTATATTGACCTTTTGCATATAAAAATTAAGGTCTTGGAAAATTTTTTGAAAGTATTCACTTACCAGTTGGTGATTTATTTTGAACCTCATTTGATTTGTCTGTCTCTCTCCTCTTTCTCAGACTCAATTATCCCACAGGTCTCTAAGGCTCTATTTTCTTTAAATTCTTTTCTTCAGATTGAATCATTTCTATTGCTGTGTCTTCTGTTTCTAATCTGTGGATAAGCTCAAAATATTTTTTCATCTCCTTATCTTTCTATGTGGTTCTTTTTTATATACATAATTTCCATTTCTCTGCTGAAGTTTCACATGTTCATTTGTAATGCGACTATTTTCCTTTATCCCCATGAACGCATATATAATAGCTGCCTTTAAATCCCTGTCTTCTGATTACAATATCTTGGATATATTGGGGTAGCTTCTACTGCCAGCATTTTATCTTCTGTATGGATTACGTTTTCATGTTTCTTCACAGGTCTCATTAATTGCAAAACTGTGTACTACAAACTAAAAAGGATATTTATAGAGACTCTGGATTTGGTTGTGTTTATTTGAAGAGTGTTTTTTTTTTTTTTTTAAGGTGTTACTGGGCTGAACTGAAACTTTATTACCTATCTCCCCTATAGTGGGCACAGGTGAAATCCTCATTTAGTTCTTATTCACACATATATCATGTTTATATTATATGTAGATGGATTTCTATAATAATATATAGTATTTTTATCCTGGTTTCATGTTTGTTATTTGTAAGAGTGTTAGTTCACCAAGCTACTCCACAATGAGTAGAAGCCAGAACCTCAGTTTTGTTTGATTTTTGGATTTAATATGAATGAAATTATATAGTATGTATACTTTTACATCAACTTTCTTTTATGAGACATTATATTTGTGATATTCATTCATGCTGTTGCATATAGCTATAGTCTGTTTATTTTTTAAGTATTTTTATATTGTGGTAAAATATATATAAAATTAACCATTTTAACAATTTTTAAGTGTGCAGTTCAAAAGAATTAAGTACATTTACATTGTTTTGCAACCATCATCCACATTCATAGGAAATGTTATATTTTTCATTCTGCAAAACCAAAACTGTGCCCATTAAACAATACCTCCCTGTTACCCTCCCTATATCCCCTGGGAACCACTCTTCTACCTTGTGTTTCTATGAATGGAACTACCATAAGTACCTCATATGACTGGAATCATACAGTATGGTGTAGAAATCATGAGGAACAATGATATACACTGTATAACATATGTTTATTAATTTGAATAAAAACACTAACAGAGCAGTGATTACAGAGGAAGATAAAAAAGAAAAAGATTGGAAGAGTGTTTTATATTTGTGACAATGGTGCCCCAAGTTCCTGAGCAGTGAGGCTGCCCCAATCACAGTGCTAGTCACAGTGGAGTTGGAAGCCCAGAGCCCCTGCTCAGCCCAAACTTCACTGAGCCCTGAGGCACTCTGCACCTATCACGTGGGCACTCATTGGCCCTGAGATTCTTCATGGCCTCATCTTCTTAGCCTTGAGGGTGTTGCTGGCCTACTGGGATGGAGGCTCAGTGGGCAGGACAGGTTGTCACTGCAGGAAAGAGCAGTAACTATGACGCTGCAGGAGCCACACCTCAGGCCTCCCTCCCAGTGCCTGCCCAGGGGTCCCCATGCAACATGGTCTCCTGCTGACCAGGGAGCCATGGCCACAGGCTGTCTGAAGCTGGCCATAAGAGAGAGTCTCCTCCTACCCTCTGAATATCTGCTACCCCCAAGTTTTATTCCAACTGTGCTTTTCAATGGACCTGAACCAAACCCCAAATTCCTCCTCAGTCTGAAGATGACAGTTTTCTCTTGTTACAGAAGCAGCTGCATTTCTTGGAGGACTTTGATTTCCTGGACCCAGAGGGAAGGACAGGATGCTGACAGGGCCTGGATGGAAGATGCTGAAGGGGACTTGTTGGGGTGGGAGGAGCAGGGGCTGGTCTCTAGGGCTTTTCTCTTAAGGGGCCCCCTCTTCTTCAATGCCAGTCAGCTTCAACCTGTTTTCAGAGTTGGATATAAACAGCCCCTCCTCTAGGAATTTGTCATTGATTGCAGTCCTCTACCCCCACCTTCCACTGGGATGGGTTTCTTCCTTCTCTGTGCATCAAACCCTCCCAATAAATCTAAGAGGCAGAGGGTGGAGCCAGGGGGCGTCCTGCCTAGGAGGGTCTCTGACTTCCACATTCCCAACGTCCCCCAAAGTGAGGGCCCCAATTGCTCATCTTCCTCTTTTGAGTGCTGGCCTAATATCCCTGGAAGGCAGACAGCCAAGGTTCATCAGAAAGGCGCTCCGGCCCATGGTTAGCCCCACTCCTCACCTGCCCTCATGCTGTGCTACCGCCAAGGCTATGAGGGTCAGGGGTTGTGCACCAAGCAGAACTGAGACCTGTGTTAGGCTCTGGGCTCCAGAGGAGACAGCATGGGCACTGAGGCTTAGGAACCTTCTGCCTCAACCCTCTCTCATGACAGACAGGGAAACTGAGGCCTTGCATAAAGAGAAAGTGCTCAGCCATTTAGGACCTGTCTGATCTTTCATGGGTGCAATTTCCCTCTCCTCTCATGGGCACCACCTGAGGGACAGGCTAAGTTCAGCTCAGCCCAAACCTCACACAACTTTGCAGTCAGACAGCCCTGAAGCATCACTACTCAGGAAGCAGAGGCTGGCAGCTGCTATGGAACCTCCACCACTCATAGGTGACATAGGCCTGACACCCCAGCTCACAGGGGCAGCTGTGAGGCTCTCATGAGAGGAGGTCTGCTGAGTGCTGAGATCCAAGGGCTCAATCCTCGGCTCTCTCCTCCCAGGCCTCAGGATCCTGGTCCCTGACCTGCCTGCCCCAGGCTCACTCCCATCCATACAGTCCTTCATGGCAGTGTCCAGCATCAGTGAGGAACGTGCCCAGAGACAGCACACAGCCTGGGCCATCAGGGTGCTAGAGATGATGAGCACCCACTTTTAGGTGCCTGTCCAAGGTCTGTCCCGTGAAATCTCACCACTCCTGTCTTCTGTATCCCCTTACCCAGGTCTTTCACTTGGAGTAACTAAGGACCCCCAGCTGTCTTCCCCCAATTCTCACCTTCTTTTTCCCCTAGCTGGCGTCCAAAGCCAGCGAGCATCCCCAGTTGTTTTTTTTTTTTTTTCTGGTGGGATATTAGCAAGTAATAAGATCATGTGGTCCCCTGCTTCACCCTTCCCAAAATCCACAGTGAGCCAAGGTCTCCCAGGCCCTTTTTCTGGTCTCTCTACTGGAGGTATTTCAGGCACTGTGGTCATAGGAGGGAAGAGCTGTGGGAGAAAGTTCCCCTGCTTGCTTGATGTAGAGGCCTCCAGCTGGGAGGGACAGTCCCTGTCCTCTGACTCCCTGCAGCCCCTCCCCACCACAGGCACACTCACCTGCTGCTGCCCCAGATTTGCTGGGTTCCTCTCCAGGGTGACCAACTTGGAGGTCCCCTACTGTGAGGGTCAGGGGCAAGGTCAATGAGATTATCCTCCATCAACCATTTTGCACCCCAGCCACACTAACCTCAAACCCTGGTTAACTGGCCTTGGTCAGCTGATGCAATACCCCCACTACCTCCAGTGAGTCCTGATTCTAGACTCACTCCCAGCTCCAGCACTCACTGCTTTGCCATCTGGGCATGAAGCCGGTCCTCCCAGAGGCTGCTTTCTCATCAGGAAAGGGCAGTGGAAACCACGCCTACCTCAGGGCCTCCTGAGGACTCAGTTGAATGTGACTATCACCATTGTTCTCACCATTATATTTATCAACAAGAGCCAGATGCAAGGACCCTCAAATTCCCTTTCTCCCTTGAACCTCATCAGGACCCTATAAGGCCTGCACAACAGGTTATTTGTACATTTTCCAGATGAGGAAACAGAGACCTGCTCAACCAGGTCTCCCAAGGCACCACATCTTACTTCCACCACGGCTGAGCCCAGAATGGAGATGCCCATAGAGTCCAGAAGATGGAACCCCGGTCAGTAGTGGTGCTGGGGTATGGGGTGAAGGTAGCTGGGACAGGGCCTCCAGGTGGGAGGAGGAGTTCGTCTCTCTCCTGGGGATCTAGGCAAGTTACTGCCTGCTTTGGGTCTGTTTCCTGCCGTGTTGAGGTGCAAGACAGAATTAGCCGCAGAGGCCTGGCTTCCTGGGGAATTGCTGGGCTAGTCTGGGGAAGAAAGGAAGCCCCACCTACCACATTCAGCCCACAGCCTGGAAAAAGCTCCATGCTAGCAGGAGGGACCAGCCTGGGAGCCAGAGCCCTGCTAATTCTGCCACTCATCACCCTGCTTAACAGCCCAGCTGCCATCACCACATTCCATTACCAGGGTCATCTGGCTACAAGAAAAATTACTGTTAAGCATGAGTATGAGGACATCCATGTCTGTGTTAGTGACTACCTTGGGGGATGAGTTCAAAACACGGGAGGCACAGTTGGAAGCTCTAGCCGCCATTTGTGCAGCTGGGAGGGTGGAAGTTGCACCAGCTGAAAGTGGAGGACTGCCTTGCTAAACCTGACTGGGATGCGAAGGTCTGGAATCATCAGAAAGCAACAGGTCAGGTGAAGACAGAGTTTATCACAGAAGAGGTGTAGGATTACCTTCCGCATTTTAGAGCAATCCACTCATACAGCAGAAAGCAAAAGCCCAACACATGGAGCTGGGCAATAATGGACAGTCTTTGCAATAAACCTGAACTGTCTGAGAGTACACCTTAGTAGAACTATTAGACATAGCAAAAATACTTAAATAGTTGCTGACAGAAAGGTTAGCCACATGGTTGTGTGACTAGGACTCTGATAGAAATGGCATCTCCCTAGCTGACAGTGAAGCTAAAACAATGAACAAATAACCACCCATCCTGCTTTGAGACAGTGTTTGCACAAAGCTAGAACTGTTCAGGGCAATCATAGTCCAGTCGTGTTATGGACTGGATTATCATGGCCATGAGCGAGGCCGGGCCAAATGAAGACTTCTCAGGTCAGACCCTGGCATGGCCATCGCTGGAGGAAACATACATCAATTTAAGCGAGTTGGGTATGTGGCAAGCCATATATATCCAATAATTTGAAGGATCAGATAAGGCTGTGTTTACCATGGTCATGAAAAATCAGTAGTTAACAAAATGTCCCTCGGGATTGGCATGGTGCCCTCATATACATCTTGAGTTCCCTCATGGGAAAAGATGTGTGTAATGTGGGAGAACTGTAGCTAATCTTGGAGAAAGTGAAGAGGGAAGAAGTAAGGTCTGACTGGTTACCAAAGGAAAAGGAAAACAAGGACATGCCAAGTCTTTCAGGTATAAAGACTCAGTTAGGGTTACTAGAAAAACTAATGTATAATCTAATCTCAGCTGGGGTAGACAAAGAAAAGGCCATATTTGTGGGCATTTGGAAGGAGTTGACTTCTGCTAATGCCCTGCCTAGTGCGCTGCCTATTGCCCCAGCAGAAGAGTAGAAGATAGAAAAAACTTTGCAGAAAAGAACTCCAATCTGTGTTCAATGAGTGGCGTCCTTCCCAGCCTAGAGAATAGGGTTAAGGCCGAGGTTGCCTTCATGTATGAGCAATCGAAGTGACCAGAGGTCCATGTGGAGTTCACAATTCATTTAAGTCCAGAAAACAAGCAGAGGACCTTAGCAGTGGTAGGCACAGGTGTCAAATGCACCTTAATTCATGGAAATGCAGAAAGACATCCTGATAAGTGGGGAGCTATAGACGGCTATGGGGGATGAACAATCTGTGTTAAACAAACTTCTTTCCTCCTTGGTTCTGGTTAGAACCTCCTGCTTGCTTTACTGTATCTCATCTAGTCCAGAAAACATCTTGGATATAAATGTCCTCTTAAGGCACACTTTACAAACATCTGTTGGAGAATTATGCCTATGGATTTGGGTAGTAAAAGCTATGTTAAGAGGGAAAGTAAAATGAAAATCTGTACACCTTTCTTCCCCACAGTGTGCTATATTATTTGGCCAGCCCAGAGTCCCTTCAACAGTAGCAATGTCTTTGGATGTGACCATAAGTCCTGAGGGGAACACTTGGGCCCTCTGGCAAGTCCAGAATAAAAAAAAAAAACAGTTCCCCTAGGATGTTTGTGGAAGAGTGGTGAAATCCACTGTTTTGATTGAACAGGTATACAAGGCTTGCAGCAAATGGAACCCATTTGCTGCTTTGCCAGCAACAGCAGGAACAGGTCTCCCTATGAATGGCTGGATGAAAGGCTTGTTTGCCAGGCCTGAATTAGCCATTGCTCAAGCCTCCACTGTACAAAAATGGCATGCAGATCTGCAGTGACATAGTGTCCTCTCCATGAGTCCCTTGGGGAATGAACTGCCTGCTATGTTAGGGCCACTGAACTATGAGACAAGGGCTGCCCCTGCGGATCCCCCACAGGAGATGCTTCCAATGTACATGAAGGCATGGCCCCATTCTTGAAAATGATTGGTATTCAGATCAAGCCACACACAGTAACATGCGTGTGAATGGCTATAGCTATACAACTAGACAGATGCTATCTGGATTGAGGAGGGAATGCAACAAAGCCGTCAATGGTCAGAGCTTCAAGCTGCATAATTGGTTGGTATCCATGAGTTATGGCCTATCCAGGTGGGCCTGTCCTTACAGAGAACTATAGGGTCTTAGGGGTCTTACAACTTGGCTTCCCAATGGTCCTGAGATGGTTGCTATGTGCTTTAAAAACCCTTATGGCCAGCTGCCATGTGAAACGACATTTGGGAGAGGCTACAAGGACCCACTGTGAGCCTAATCATGTACTGTGTTTCAGCACACTGGTCAGACTTCCTTCCTGGTAATGTGGATGCAGATACCCTAGCAAAAATCAGAACATTGGCTTCCTCGCAGTCATCTGAGCTAGCTGATTGGGTACATAAACATAGTGAGCATCACAGTGCACGAGTGGGCTGGCAAATAGCGAAGGGAGGATGATTGCCCTCCATTATGCAGATTTAGTGGTGGCAATAACAGTCTGCTTAGTTTGCTCTCACCTGAGCCCTCACCACATACCACATACATAGGGACTCATTCATAAGACAGCTACCCCTCTGATAAGCTGGTAAAGAGACTACATCGAATCCCTGCCAGTAAACTTGAGACAAAAGTATGCACTAAAATATGTGGATACTATTTCAGGCCTTCACTTGCAAAAGGCAAACCAGACAGCAACCATCAAGGGCTTGAAGCAACTTGGTGTCATATATGGATAGCCTCAACACATTGATGGTGACTGAGGCACACATTTCACTGAACATGATGTCCAAGGTTGGGCACATGAAAAGGATATAGACTGGGGATTCTATTTACTATGTAATCCTCAAGTGGCAGGTTTGATTGAAAGGAAAAATAGCACTAGACACAACTGTGAGCACTCTTAAAATCTAATATTTTGCATGGCTGGGCAAAGGTTTTGCCTCCAACCATCAGATACCTTAATTCAGTTGAAACAAATATAGGGTTGGCACTATACCAATGATTCAGGATCCCCATAAAGGAGGGTCTGTTAACCATCATTGTAAAGAAAATCCAACCAGATCCATTTCTACTGTAGCTGATAAAAGGCCAATGGCACGTATTATTTAGGACTCCCCAAGACCTCCAGCCAAGAAAGGGAGCCCTTGAATACTGTTGGACTGGCAAATTTCCCCTGGTTGGATAGGCTATTTCTTGCCAGAGAGTGAGAACTTACCCAGCCAGCTAAAGTGGTCTCTGTTGATGCTGTTGGAGTCTGGGCAAAAATGCACTAAATACCAATACACTGGAACAAAACTTCTTTTAAAGAACACTTTGATCAGTGGTTTAATGTGGTCTTTTGCTGTCCCTGTAACTTTACAGATAATACTGGCACATTTACCCCTTAGGCCCCATGTTTGGTGTGTACTCCAAGCCCATAATCTTTTGGCTGCCTATGTCCTAACTAACAGGGACAAAGTCACTACAATCATTCTGTTTGATGGGAAAGAACTGCCCTTTCAACTACTGCTAAACACTTGTATTTACACCCATAGTCTTCTGTTCCTGTTGCTGCTCTGCTGTATTTTCTCTACAATGGGCTCAACATTATGCTGACAGTTCATAAAAGGATGCCCACTGACATTGTGGTTATTTTATTCCAGCACCTCTGGTATGCCTTGGTATGTATCACCTATGCAGAAAAATGACTTCCAGAATTTACAGATATTCATCAAGGCTCTTCAACTGTGGACTACACCTTTAGAAGATGTGACAAGAAGTGATGTAATTAGTTAGCCTATTAACAAGACACTTAACAGTTATGGACATGGAAAGCCCTTTTCAATAAATGCCACACAAAAACATGTAGTAACTAGAGCTACACCACAACCAAAGGATTCTAAGGAATGAGTCTTATTATAAGACCTTGACATTCTCACTGTAAAGAAAGTCTTTTTAAAATTTGGGATGGTTTCATTTGGCTGACACCAGCTATAGGGCATTTAATTCAGTTAGTGCCCCTATGATGTGAGCAATGAAACCATGCCTCATGGCTCAATTATACCCATACAAAGGGCTGGATGTCCCAGGAACAATGCCAACACATTGTAATACTGCAAGCCATGGACTGGGTTACTACAGACTCATCTCAACAACCTGGAATAAACTGGCAGCTCCAAATGGTACTGAATGGTTGTGTGGATTTAATCTCTGGCCTTGGTCACCATTGGGATGGCTAGGACGCTACATGTTAGGTTTTCTATTGGTCCAAGGATGATGGAAAAAGCCAACTGATAAACCTGTTAATTTCCCATATGTGACTAGTAGGTGGGTAAGGGCTTTCTTTTATTGGTATGATTATTTAGCTTCAATCTCTGTGCCATTTGTAGGCATTGAAAACACACTAACTATACTCAGCTTTTTCTCAATGACAGCCTCCAAGGTATTTTTTTTTAAATGGGGTGAGCTTTTCCTTCCTATCTTTATTTATTTTTTTATTATTATTATACCTTAAGTTTTAGGGTACATGTGCAGAATGTACAGGTTAGTTACATATGCATACATGTGCCATGCTGGTGCGCTACACCCATTAACTCGCCATTTAGCATTAGGTATATCTCCTAATGCTATCCCTCCCCCCTCCCCCCACCCCACAACAGTCCCCAGAGTGTGATGTTCCCCTTCATGTGTCCATGTGTTCTCATTGTTCAATTCCCATCTATGAGTGAGAACATGCGGTGTTTGGTTTTTTGTTCTTGCGATAGTTTACTGAGAATGATGATTTCCAATTTCATCCATGTCCCTACAAAGGACATGAACTCATCATTTTTTATGGCTGCATAGTATTCCATGGTGTATATGTGCCACATTTTCTTAATCCAGTCTATCATTGTTGGACATTTGGGTTGGTTCCAAGTCTTTGCTATTGTGAAGAGTGCCGCAATAAACATACGTGTGCATGTGTCTTTATAGCAGCATGATTTATAGTCCTTTGGGTATATACCCAGTAATGGGATGGCTGGGTCAAATGGTATTTCTAGTTCTAGATCCCTGAGGAATCGCCACACTGACTTCCACAATGGTTGAACTACTTTACAGTCCCACCAACAGTGTAAAAGTGTTCCTATTTCTCCACATCCTCTCCAGCACCTGTTGTTTCCTGACTTTTTAATGATCGCCATTCTAACTGGTGTGAGATGGTATCTCATTGTGGTTTTGATTTGCATTTCTCTGATGGCCAGTGATGATGAGCATTTTTTCATGTGTCTTTTGGCTGCATAAATATCTTCTTTTGAGAAGTGTCTGTTCATATCCTTCACCCACTTTTTGATGGGGTTGTTTGTTTTTTTCTTGTAAAGTTGTTTGAGTTCATTGTAGATTCTGGATATTAGCCCTTTGTCAGATGAGTAGGTTGTGAAAATTTTCTCCAATTTTGTAGGTTGCCTGTTCACTCTGATGGTAGTTTCTTTTGCTGCACAGAAGCTCTTTAGTTTAATTAGATCCGATTTGTCAATTTTGGCTTTTGTTGCCATTGCTTTTGGTGTTTTAGACATGAAGTCCTTGCCCATGCCTATGTCCTGAATGGTAATGCCTAGGTTTTCTTCTAGGGTTTTTATGGTTTTAGATCTAACGTTTAAGTCTTTAATCCATCTTGAATTGATTCTTGTATAAGGTGTAAAGAAGGGATCCAGTTTCAGCTTTCTACATATGGCTAGCCAGTTTTCCCAGCACCATTTATTAAATAGGGAATCCTTTCCCCATTGCTTGTTTTTCTCAGGTTTGTCAAAGATCAGATAGTTGTAGATACGCAGCGTTATTTCTGAGGGCTCTGTTCTGTTCCATTGGTCTATATCTCTGTTTTGGTACCAGTAACATGCTGTTTTGGTTACTGTAGCCTTGTAGTATAGTTGGAAGTCAGATAGTGTGATGCCTCCAGCCTTGTTCTTTTCGCTTAGGATTGACTTGGCGATGTGGCCTCTTTTTTGATTCCACATGAACTGTAAAGTAGTTTTTTCCAATTCTGTAAAGAAAGTCATTGGTAGCTTGATGGGGATGGCATTGAATCTGTAAATTACCTTGGGCAGTATGGCCATTTTCACGATATTGATTTTTCCTACCCATGAGCATGGAATGCTCTTCCATTTGTTTGTATCCTCTTTTATTTCATTGAGAAGTGGTTTATAGTTCTCCTTGAAGAGGTCCTTCACGTCCCTTGTAAGTTGGATTCCTAAGTATTTTATTCTCTTTGAAGCAATTGTGAATGGGAGTTCACTCATGCTTTGGCTCTCTGTTTGTCTTTTATTGGTGTATAAGAATGTTTGTGATTTTTGTATATTGATTTTGTATCCTGAACTACATGGAAACTGAACAACCTTCTCCTGAATGACTACTGGGTACATAACAGAATGAAGGCAGAAATAAAGATGTTCTTTGAAACCAATGAGAACAAAGACACAACGTACCAGAATCTCTGGGACACATTCAAAGCAGTGTGTAGAGGGAAATTTATAGCACTAAATGCCCACAAGAGAAAGCAGGAAAGATCCAAAATTGACACCCTAGCATCACAATTAAAAGAACTAGAAAAGCAAGACCAAACACATTCAAAAGCTAGCAGAAGGCAATAAATAACTAAAATCAGAGCAGAACTGAAGGAAAAGGAGACACAAAAAACCCTTCAAAGAATTAATGAATCTAGGAGCTGGTTTTTTGGAAGGATCAACAAAATTGATAGACCGCTAGCAAGACTAATAAAGAAAAAAAGAGAGAAGAATCAAATAGATGCAACGAAAAGTGATAAAGGGGATATCACCACCGATCCCACAGAAATACAAACTACCATCAGAGAATACTACAAACACCTCTATGCAAATAAACTAGAAAATCTAGAAGAAATGGATAAATTCCTCAACACATACACTCTCCCAAGACTAAACCAGGAAGAAGTTGAATCTCTGAATAGACCAATAACAGGAGCTGAAATTGTGGCAATAATCAATAGCTTACCAACCAAAAAGAGTCCAGGACCAGATGGATTCACAGCCAAATTCTACCAGAGGTACAAGGTGGAACTGATACCATTCCTTCTGAAACTATTCCAATCAAAAGAAAAAGAGGGAATCCTCCCTAACTCATTTTATGAGGCCAGCATCATCCTGATACCAAAGCCAGGCAGAGACACAACCAAAAAAGAGAATTTTAGACCAATATCCTTGATGAACATTGATGCAAAAATCCTCAATAAAATACTGGCAAACCGAATCCAGCAGCACATCAAAAAGCTTATCCACCATGATCAAGTGGGCTTCATCCCTGGGATGCAAGGCTGGTTCAATGTACACAAATCAATAAATGTAATTCAGCATATAAACAGAACCAAAGACAAAAACCATATGATTATCTCAATAGATGTAGAAAAGGCCTTTGACAAAATTCAACAACACTTCACGCTAAAAACTCTCAATAAATTAGGTATTGATGGGACGTATCTCAAAATAATCAGAGCTATCTATGACAAACCCACAGCCAATATCATACTGAATGGGCAAAAACTGGAAGCATTCCCTTTGAAAACTGGCACAAGACAGAGATGCCCTCTCTCACCACTCCTATTCAACATAGTGTTGGAAGTTGTGGCCAGGGCAATTAGGCAGGAGAAGGAAATAAAGGGTATTCAATTAGGAAAAGAGGAAATCAAATTGTCCCTGTTTACAGATGACATGATTGTATATCTAGAAAACCCCATTGTCTCAGCCCAAAATCTCCTTAAGCTGATAAGCAACCTCCAAGGTATTTTTTTAATGAACTCTGAGATGACCCCCATACCGAAGGCTATTCTCCAAAATTACGTGGTATTGGATGTATTAACTGCTGCACCAGGAAAAGCTTTTGCCATGATTAAGATGGAATGTTGTGTATTTATTCCTGATCATTCTAGCAGTATAACTCTAGCCCTACAAGACATGCATAAACAAATAACCACAATGTCTGACTCTAACCTTTCTCCCAATGGCTCTCCTCCTGGTTTGGATCCTGAGGAACATGGTGGCAGAAAGTGCTATTAATTCTGTGTCTGACACATGTCATACATGTCATTGCCTGTTGTTGTCTGTATTGTTACTGCTGTATCTGCTTATAAGCAAAAAACACAGTGATAAAACATGTCACCTACAGTCTCTCCACAAAAACTAATGGATCAACACAGAAGAGCAGAATGCTGAGATAGTAACAGGTGGATAAGATGGGTGGAGTGTTAAACCAAAGAGCTTCTGCACAGCAAAAGAAACTACCATCAGAGTGAACAGGCAACCTACATAATGGGAGAAAATTTTCACAACCTACTCATCTGACAAAGGGCTAATATCCAGAATCTACAATGAACTCAAACAAATTTACAAGAAAAAAACAAACAACCCCATCAAAAAGTGGGCGAAGGATATGAACAGACACTTATCAAAAGAAGACATTTATGCAGCCAAAAGACACATGAAAAAATGCTCATCATCACTGGCCATCAGAGAAATGCAAATTAAAACCGCAATGAGATACCATCTCACACCAGTTAGAATGGCGATCATTAAAAAGTCAGGAAACAACAGGTGCTGGAGAGGATGTGGAGAAATAGGAACACTTTTACACTGTTGGTGGGACTGTAAAGTAGTTCAACCATTGTGGAAGTCAGTGTGGCTATTCCTCAGGGATCTAGAACTAGAAATACCATTTGACCCAGCCATCCCATTACTGGGTATATACCCAAAGGACTATAAATCATGCTGCTATAAAGACACATGCACACGTATGTTTATTGCGGCACTCTTCACAATAGCAAAGACTTGGAACCAACCCAAATGTCCAACAATGATAGACTGGATTAAGAAAATGTAGCACATATCATCCCATTACTGGGTATATACCCAAAGGACTATAAATCATGCTGCTATAAAGACACATGCACACGTATGTTTATTGTGGCATTATTCACAATAGCAAAGACTTGGAACCAACCCAAATGTCCAACAATGATAGACTGGATTAAGAAAATGTGGCACATATACACCATGGAATACTATGCAGCCATAAAAAATGATGAGTTCATGTCCTTTGTAGGGACATGGATGAAATTGGAAATCATCATTCTCGGTAAACTATCGCAAGAACAAAAAACCAAACACCGCATATTCTCACTCATAGGTGGGAATTGAACAATGAGAACACATGGACACAGGAAGGGGAACATCACACTTCGGGGACTGTTGTGGGGTGGGGGGAGGGGGGAGGGATAGCATTGGGAGATATACCTAATGCTAGATGACGAGTTGGTGGGTGCAGCGCACCAGCATGGCACATGTATACATATGTAACTTACCTGCACGTTGCGCACATGTACCATAGAGCCTAAAGTATAATAATAATAATAAAAAGAAAAAAAAAAAAAAGAACATGTGGCACATATACACCATGGAATACTATGCAGCCATAAAAAATGATGAGTTCATGTCCTTTGTAGGGACATGGATGAAATTGGAAATCATCATTCTCAGTAAACTATCGCAAGGATAAAAAACCAAACACTGCATGTTCTCACTCATAGACGGGAATTGAACAATGAGAACACATGGACACAGGAAGGGGAACATCACACTCTGGGGACTGTTGTGGGGTGGGGGGAGGGGGGAGGGATAGCATTAGGAGATATACCTAATGCTAAATGGCGAGTTAATGGGTGTAGCACACCAGCATGGCACATGTATACATATGTAACTAACCTGCACATTGTGCACATGTACCCTAAAACTTAAAGTATAGTAATAAAAAAAAAAAAAGACTAAAGTAACTCCATCCTGAATTATAATTTGCCATTTGACTTTGATTACCCCCCAGTTCCAGGAATGCCTTTAGGATATCCACTTTATCTACTGCTCTTTATATAAGACCACATCCTGCCCCTAGGTCAACAGAAACCTTGATGTTACTGCACAAATTACAGGATATGATACACATAGATAGCAATCTCATCATTTCCTGGAAGGTCCACTTTAATTGTCTGGCACATTGGTCATATGCCCTTTTCTACAGTGTATAAGCCCTGGGTCTGGAGGGTTACAGTGCAGACATCTACCTGTATTGCAGCTGCCAAAGATCATGCTTCATTCTCTGTGTCCCCCCAATAAATCACCCTCTACTGACAAACTGGATTTGTCTGCCTTAGTGGTATTTTAGTGAATTCTTCTTATATTTTTTAACAGAAAATTGTATCATTTACAATAAATACAGTTCTACTTTTATATTTTACAATCTGGAATATTAAAGTGAAAATTCTTGTCTTCTCCCCAAACTTTCAGGTAGAAAAAAACACTAGTTTGTCACCATTAAGTATGATGTTAGCTATAGATTTAAAAAATAGATACATTTTAGTAGGTCTCAAAATTTCCTTCTATTAGTAGTTTGCTAGGGGTTTTCTCAGGAATGGATATTTGATTTTTGAAATTTTCTCTGTGCCTATTTAAATTATCACTTTTGTTCTTTACTAGTATTGAGCATTATCTTGATTAAATTTTAGATATTGTCACAATTGCATTTATAAAACAATATCATATGGTCTTCGTGTATATGCATATTTAATGTGACTGGATTTGGTTTGCTAATATTTTCTGGGGATGTATGTATATACATAAATATGCCACATTGGTCCATAGTCCTTCTCTGTCATATATTTGAGTCTGCCCTTAGTATTACAGAAATACTGGCCTCCTAGAATAAATTGGAAAATGTTCCCTCTTTTTCAATTTTTGAAGATATTTTTGGGTGAAGAGTTAGTATTAATTATTTATTGAATATAGGGAGAGTTTTCCATAAAGGTTATTTTGCCCTGGAATTTTCTTTGTGAAAATATTTTTAATTAATAATTTTGCTTGTTATATAACAATTCATAATATATAAACATATATTCATATATTCTACTTACTCAGTTTTTTATAATTTGTACATTTCAAGATATTAATTTCTAATTTGTAGTATTCTATGTGTAAGAAATTTTTCTAGGCTGTTAACATAGAAAAATCAGAAACATAGAAAAATCATAAATAATATAGAGCAAGGCTTCAGCCCTATTAATGAATGACTCAAAGCCTCTTTATTGTAGGATGGGTAATTAAAATATAATTTTATCCTTACTGTTTATATTTATCATGTGATGCAAATAAGGTATTGAATTTAAAATATTAGTGAAACTGCCATTTAGCTTTGGCTTTTATCATGAGGGCAGACTGAGTAGACCTTTTAATTTTCATTGATATTTAAATAAGACAGAAACATAATTTTTAATTAGAACAAATAGAAAATAATATTCCATTTGAAGAATGGTATAAAGATGATAATTTGATGAATCATATCTTTTAGTAGTCGGTTAGTGCATACAATATGTTAGGTAAGATTCTAAGTCATTACACACACACACACACACACACACACATATATATAGACATCATACGTAAGAGTTTGAAATGAGGAATCCAGAGATTCTTGAGCAGTGACGAATTGACATATTTTCAATCTTACCTGGTAACTTTAAAACTATCATTAAAATCTATTGTTTGGGCTTACAACAACTAAATGCATATAAAGGTATTAAATAACTTTATTAGAAAGCTTGACTAACTCTGCCTGGAAATAAATGTGTAGCACCACTGAAAAGTAACCAAAGGACACACTATTATACAATACCGGACAAAAGTATTTTAAAAGAAAAAAAAATTAGGACTAAAGATGCCATTAAATTTGTCACTGCAGAAATACAGCAGAGCACATTTTTAGGCACTGTGATATGTTAACAGAATATTAATGTATGTGTAAACACAGTCCCGTGTGCTCATCATTACAAGAAAAAAACTTTTAAAACTAATAAACTAATTCAGTAATGTTGCAGGATACTATATCAATGTACGAAACAATAAATTGCATTTCTATACACTTACAACAAAATATATGGGAAAAAATTAAGAAAATTCCATTTGCCATAACATCAGAAATAATACTTATAACTAAGATGGTAAAAGATTTGTACAATAAAAACTCTAAAATAGTGGCAAAAGCAATTATAGAAGAGACAAAAAAAACTTAGTGTTCATGGATTGGATAAATTAATATTAAAACATTCATACTACTAAAAGTGATACAAAGATTTAAAGCAATCTCACCGGGTGCAGTGGCTCACACCTGTAATCCTAGCACTTTGGGAGGCCGAGGCGGGTGGATTGCTTCAGGTCAGGAGTTCGTGACCAGTCTGGCCAACATGGTGAAACACCGTCTCTACTAAAAATACAAAAAAAATTAGCCAGGCATGGTGGCGTGCACCTGTAATCCCAGCTACTCAGGAGGCTGAGTCAGGGGAACTGCTTGAACTAGGAAGGTGGAGGTTGCAGTGACCTGAGATCATCTCACTGCACTTCAACCTGGGCCCTGGGCAACAGAGTGAGACTCCATCTCAAAAAAAAAAAAAAAAATTAAAGCAATGTCTATCAAAATTAAAATATCATTTTCCAGAAAAATAAAAAATTTCTAAAGTTTGTGTGGAATTAGAAAAGACCCAAAATAACCAAAGAATTTTGAGCAAGAACAAAGCTGAAGGCATCAAACTTCTTAATTTCAAATGATATAACAAAGCTACAGTCATCAAAACAGCATGATACTGGCATTAACACAGACACATAGACCAATGAAACTGAATAGAGAGCTCAGAAATATCCATCTGAACACAGTCAACTAATTTTCAACAAAGATATGCAAATACACAGTGAAGAAAGAATAAACTGTTCAATAAATGGTGATGGGAAAACTGGATATACACATGCAAAAAAAATTTAACCCATCTTTTACAGAATACACAAAAATTAACTTAAAAGAGATTAAAGACTTCAATATTGGACCTGAAACCATAAAACTTTTAGAAAACAACATCAGGGAAAATTCTTTGGCATTGTTTGCGGCAATAATTATTTTTTGTATTTGACACTAAAAGCCCAGGGAGAAAAAAAATGAAACTACATCAAACTAAAAAGTTTCTACTGCATACCAAAAGACAGTCAATCAATTTAAAAGGCAATCCACAGAACCGGAGAAAAATACTTGTAAGCCAAATATCAGATAAGGGGTTAGCATTCAAAATCTGTAAGAAATTCATAAAATATAACCCCCTCTGAATAAAAATAACAATAAAAATAACATTCTTTTTAAAAGTAGCCAAATAATCTAAATAGATCCTTTTTTGAAGAAGCCATTAGTAATCATCAGGAAAATGCAAATCAAAACCAAAATGAGATAACAATTCAAGCACATGTTAGGGTAATGTTTATTAAAAATTCAAAAGAAAACAAATGTTATCAATGATGGAGGACCTTATACACTGTCACTGGGAATGTAAATTGGTAAAGCCATTATGAAAAACAGCATGAGGATTCATCAAAAAATTAAAAATAAAACTATCGTATGATTCAGGAATCCTACCTCTGGTTAAATATCCAGAGACCACAAAATCACATACTGAAGAGGTATCTTCCCTCCTATGTTTCTTGAAGCATTATTCACAATAGACAAGATATGAAAACAACGTAAATGTCCATCAACACATAAACGTATAAAGAAAATGTTATAAAGCTAGGCATGTGGCTCATGCCTATAATCCCTGTATTTTGGGAGACTAAGGCAGGAGGATTGCTTGAGGCCAGGAGTTCAAGACCAGCCTGGGTAACATAGCAAGACTCTGTTACTACAAATTAGCTTGGCATAGTGGTGCACCTCTGTAGTCCTTTCTAGCTACTTTTGAGGCTGAGGTGGGAGAATGATTTGAACCCAGGAGTTTGAGGTTTCAGTGAGCTATGATAATGCCACTGCACTCCAGCCTGGGGAACAAAGACAGACAACTGTCTCCAACAATAACAAAGAGAAGTTAATATAAATATATGCATACGGCATGGAGGCTATATTAATAATAATGTATTGTATAAGTAAATTATATTAATGAAGTAGATGTAAGTATGGTGTATGTATGGTGTATGGTGTAGATGTATGTATGGTGTATGAAGTAGATGTAATGTATGGCGTATGTTCTCATTATACACCAAAAATACCCTCGTAAGTATGAGAAGTAGTTGACATGTTATTAAGCTTGATTTTGGTAATTTTACAATGTGTGTGTGTGTGTTTGTGTGTCTGTGTGCACATGTCTGTACCTCAAAACATCATATTGTGTACCATAAATATATAAAATTTTTGTCAATAATATCCCAATAGAGGCGGGAAACTATCAAGTATTACCAAAACAGTATCTAGCCACATATAAATTTCATTTAAAACCCTTTAAAATAAATTCTAGATTAAATTTAAAATCCAAATTGACATAACTTTTTTTAGTCAGGGAGGTTACAATGAGCAAGCATGGCTTAAAAGCTAGAATTGAATATTTAGCTAAAGTATCATTAATAAACAGAGTAAGTAAAATATTTTCAAAAGTAAAAACATTGAGAGATTTGATTACCAAAGAAGATTTTTTTTAAAGTATACTTCAAAAAGACAGAAACATTTTCTTGTACAAAGTTAACATAAAAATAAAAGTATAAAAGACTTCATATTTGAAATGTCAATCTATGGTGGACATTGAACTGAAGAAACTACATAGTCCTTAGATGCCTCAGTTTCAGAAGCATAAAAATTTAACAAAAGTGTAATTCCATGCATTTTATTTAAACTCAATAAGCTAAATCTGGGGCTACTTGAACAATTTAACTATAGAATGAGACTACTTTTTAGAAATATTTTTCATCACCAACACATTAAAAATTTATAGCACTTTAATTCCATTTTTTGGAGAATATTAACTATTTTTTATCAGAGCGGATTTGTACCAATGCAACAAGAGTGGCATAAACACAGGCTACAAGGTTCTGGATGCTCAGGGTGACTGGGTTATACATCCATAACAGGGCTGCAGAGGATGAGATGACAAGGTCCACCCCGTACACGACCACAAAGCAACTCACCAGTGGTAGGATGATCTGGGTAACCCTTTTCTCTGGTGAGGATCTTGGGGACAGGCTGGTACTGTGAAGATGCTGGGATCACCTCTGATGCTTGGACAAAAAGATCATCATGTATGCACTTGAGAGCAGCGTAATCCTACAAGGAAAACACTCCCCACATAATGGACTTCATGGGAGAACATGAGCAGTATTTGAGGACCTTAAGTAGATTGGTCTGGGTCACAATGGAAGAAGCCACAGTGAAGAATATTATGTCACTACTGAAAGACAAATTGAGGGAACAAAAAAGAAAAAAGAGGACACTGACAATGTTATTTGTAAATTTATGTTTAAAGCTTGCCAATCAGAAGTTGCTGAGGCTGATTGTGCTGGCCTGGTGTATACTCAGGAGACAGATGGTATAGATATATAGGCCCCTCGTCACTCTGTTTATGTAGATCAAGGACTTGCATTTGAAGTTATTCCCAAAATGCAGTGATTCAAGCATATCTGGAGGCAAAACATCCACTACAGTGAGGATCATCACTACCCGAATGAAGGCCAAGTGACGGCTGATCCAGTCATGTGGCTTAGGTTTTTGATCCTGAAGGAATGTGAAGATGTGGAAGAAAAGCAAAAAGGTGTTGTCTGAAAGTCCAATGGCAGATTCAGAAGAAAAAAAAAACATTTTTAAGCATAACTGAAGAGAAAAGTGTGTTCATATTAATGACAAACATATTTCATATATCTGGGAACAAAACAATGGATCTCACATTATCAACGTTTGTTCTTTAGTGTCCAAAATGATTACATCATTATTTTAATTTTACCCACTTCTTGGTTAACTCTCTCTCTTATAAATTCTGCATAATCCAGTCTCTGCACTATTTTCTACACCAAATACTTATATATGTAAAACATCAACACATTCATAATTATGCCTGTGTAGATGCACAATTTCTAAATTTCTATTATACCTGTGCCTCTCCTTTTAGAAATCATATCCTTGTTCTTTAATATTCCTGCATTCTATATTAAGCATCTAGAATGGTAAGGAACATATAAAATTGCTCAATGGTATTTGCTCAGTTAAATTAAATGAAAATTTATTCTAATAGGAAAGAATCAATAATAAACAAACGCTAATATCCAGTTGACTCTTTCTCACATCCCATCACTTTGATACATCTCATTCTTCATCAATCGCCTGTGAGTTTGGACTCGGTAATTCTACTGAATGCACTATAATAATTAATGATAATATCTTTATTTTCTTTTTTAAATTTATTATTATTATACTTTAGGTATATCTCCCAATGCTATCCCTCCCCCGTCCCCGCACCCCACAACAGTCCCCAGAGTGTGATGTTCCCCTTCCTGTGTCCATGTGTTCTCATTGTTCACTTCACACCTATGAGTGAGAATATGCGGTGTTTGGTTTGTTCTTGTGTCCATGTGTTCTCATTGTTCACTTCACACCTATGAGTGAGAATATGCGGTGTTTGGTTTGTTCTTGCGATAGTTTACTGAGAATGATGATTTCCAATTTCATCCATGTCCCTACAAAGGAAATGAACTCATCCTTTTTTATGGCTGCATAGTATTCCATGGTGTATATGTGCCACATTTTCTTAATCCAGCCTATCATTGTTGGACATTTGGGTTGGTTCCAAGTCTTTGCTATTGTGAATAATGCCACAATAAACAAACGTGTGCATGTGTCTTTAGAGCAGCATGATTTACAGTCCTTTGGGTATATACCCAGTAATGGGATGGCTGGGTCAAATGGTATTTCTAGTTCTAGATCCCTGAGGAATCGCCACACTGACTTCCACAATGGTTGAACTACTTTACAGTCCCACCAACAGTGTAAAAGTGTTCCTATTTCTCCACATCCTCTTCAGCACCTGTTGTTTCTTGATTTTTTGATGATTGCCATTCTAACTGGTGTGAGATGGTATCTCATTGTGGTTTTGATTTGCATTTCTCTGATGGCCATTGATGGTGAGCATTTTTTCATGTGTCTTTTGGCTGCATAAATGTCTTCTTTTGAGAAGTGTCTGTTCATGTCCTTCGCCCACTTTTTTATGAGGTTGTTTTTTTTTCTTGTAAATTTGTTGGAGTTCATTGTAGATTCTGGATATTAGCCCTTTGTCAGATGAGTAGGTTGCGAAAATTTTCTCCCATTTTGTAGGTTGCCTGTTCACTCTGATGGTAGTTTCTTTTGCTGTGCAGGAGCTCTTTAGTTTAATTAGATCCCATTTGTCAATTTTGGCTTTTGTTGCCGTTGCTTTTGGTGTTTTAGACATGAAGTCCTTGCACACGCCTATGTCCTGAATGGTAATGCCTAGGTTTTCTTCTAGGGTTTTTATGGTTTTAGGTCTAACGTTTAAGTCTTTAATCCATCTTGAATTGATTTTTGTATAAGGTGTAAGGAAGGGATTCAGTTTCAGCTTTCTACATATGGCTAGCCAGTTTTCCCAGCACCATTTATTAAATAGGGAATCCTTTCCCCATTGCTTGTTTTTCTCAGGTTTGTCAAAGATCAGATAGTTGTAGATATGCGGCGTTATTTCTGAGGGCTCTGTTCTGTTCCATTGATCTATATCTCTGTTTTCGTACCAGTACCATGCTGTTTTGGTTACTGTAGTCTTGTAGTATAGTTTGAAGTCAGGTAGTGTGATGCCTCCAGCTTTGTTCTTTTGGCTTAGGATAGACTTGGCGATGCGGGCTCTTTTTTGGTTCCATATGAACTTTAAAGTAGTTTTTTCCAATTCTGTGAAGAAAGTCATTGGTAGCTTGATGGGGATGGCATTGAATTTGTAATTTACCTTGGGCAGTATGGCCATTTTCACGATATTGATTCTTCCTACCCATAAGCATGGAATGTTCTTCCATTTGTTTGTATCCTCTTTTATTTCCTTGAGTGGTTTGTAGTTCTCCTTGAAGAGGTCCTTCACGTCCCTTGTAAGTTGGATTCCTAGATATTTTATTCTCTTTGAAGCAATTGTGAATGGGAATTCACTCATGATTTGGCTCTCTGTTTGTCTGTTGTTGGTGTATAAGAATGCTTGTGATTTTTGTACATTGATTTTGTATCCTGAGACTTTGCTGAAGTTGCTTATCAGCTTAAGGAGATTTGGGGCTGAGACAATGGGGTTTTCTAGATATACCATCATGTCGTCTGCAAACAGGGACAATTTGACTTCCTCTTTTCCTAATTGAATACCCATTATTTCCTTCTCCTGCCTAATTGCCCTGGCCAGAAATTCCAACACTATGTTGAATAGGAGTGGTGAGAGAGGGCATCCCTGTCTTGTGCCAGTTTTCAAAGGGAATGCTTCCAGTTTTTGCCCATTCAGTATGATATTGGCTGTGGGTTTGTTATAGATAGCTCTTATTATTTTGAGATACGTCCCATCAATACCTAATTTATTGAGAGTTTTTAGCATGAAGGGTTGTTGAATTTTGTCAAAGGCCTTTTCTGCATCTATTGAGATAATCATGTGGTTTTTGTCTTTGGTTCTGTTTATATGCTGGATTACATTTATTGATTTGCATATATTGAACCAGCCTTGCATCCCAGGGATGAAACCCACTTGATCATGGTGGATAAGCTTTTTGATGTGCTTCTGGATTCGGTTTGCCAGTATTTTATTGAGGATTTTTGCTTCAATGTTCATCAAGGATATTGGTCCAAAATTCTCTTTTTTCATTGTGTCTCTGCCCGGCTTTGGTATCAGGATGATGCTGGCCTCATAAAATGAGTTAGGGAGGATTCCCTCTTTTTCTATTGATTGGAATAGTTTCAGAAGGAATGGTACCAGTTCCTCCTTGTACCTCTGGTAGAATTCGGCTGTGAATCCATCTGGTCCTGGACTCTTTTTGGTTGGTAAGCTATTGATTATTACCACAATTTCAGCTCCTGTTATTGGTCTATTCAGAGATTCAACTTCTTCCTGGTTTAGTCTTGGGAGAGTGTATGTGTCGAGGAATGTAACCATTTCTTCTACACTTTCTAGTCTGTTTGCATAGAGGTGTTTGTAATATTCTCTGATGGTAGTTTGTATTTCTGTGAGATCGGTGGTGATATCCCCTTTATCATTTTTTATTGCATCTATTTGATTCTTCTCTCTTTTTTTCTTTATTAGTCTTGCTAGCGGTCTATCAATTTTGTTGATCCTTTCAAAAAACCAGCTCCTGGATTCATTAATTTTTTGAAGGGTTTTTTGTGTCTCTATTTCCTTCAGTTCTGCTCTGATTTTAGTTATTTCTTGCCTTCTGCTAGCTTTTGAATGTGTTTGCTCTTGCTTTTCTAGTTCTTTTAATTGTGATGTTAGGGTGTCAATTTTGGATCTTTCCTGCTTTCTCTTGTGGGCATTTAGTGCTATAAATTTCGCTCTACACACTGCTTTGAAAGCATCCCAGAGATTCTGGTATGTTGTGTGTTGGTTCTCGTTGGTTTCAAAGAACATCTTTATTTCTGCCTTCATTTCGTTATGTACCCAATAGTCGTTCCGGAGCAGGTTGTTCAGTTTCCATGTAGTTGAGCGGTTTTGAGTGAGATTCTTAATACTGAGTTCTAGCTTGATTGCACTGTGATCTGAGAGATAGTTTGTTATAATTTCTGTTCTTTTACATTTGCTGAGGAAAGCTTTACTTCCAAGTATGTGGTCAATTTTGGAATAGGTGTGGTGTGGTGCTGAAAAAAATGTATATTCTGTTGATTTGGGGTGGAGAGTTCTGTAGATGTCTATTAGGTCCGCTTGGTGCAGAGCTGAGTTCAATTCCTGGGTATCCTTGTTGACTTTCTTTCTCGTTGATCTGTCTAATGTTGACAGTGGGGTGTTAAAGTCTCCCATTATTAATGTGTGGGAGTCTAAGTCTCTGTGTAAGTCACTCAGGACTTGCTTTATGAATCTGGGTGCTCCTGTATTGGGTGCATATATATCTAGGATAGTTAGCTCTTCTTGTTGAATTGATCCCTTTACCATTATGTAATGGCCTTGTCTCTTTTGATCTTTGTTGGTTTAAAGTCTATTTTATCAGAGACTAGGATTGCAACCCCTGCCTTTTTTTGCTTTCCATTTGCTTGGTAGATCTTCCTCCATCCTTTTATTTTGAGCCTATGTGTGTCTCTGCACGTGAGATGGGTTTCCTGAATACAGCACACTGATGGGTCTTGACTCTTTATCCAATTTGCCAGTCTGTGTCTTTTAATTGGAGCATTTAGTCCATTTACATTTAAAGTTAATATTGTTATGTGTGAATTTGATCCTGTCATGATGATGTTAGCTGGTTATTTTGCTCGTTAGTTAATGCAGTCTCTTCCTAGTCTCGATGGTCTTTACATTTTGGCATGATTTTGCAGCAGCTGGTACCAGCTGTGCCTTTCTATGTTTAGTGCTTCCTTCAGGAGCTCTTTTAGGGCAGGCCTGGTGGTGACAAAATCTCTCAGCATTTGCTTGTCTGTAAAGGATTTTATTTCTCCTTCACTTATGAAGCTTAGATTGGCTGGATATGAAATTCTGGGTTGAAAATTCTTTTCTTTAAGAATGTTGAATATTGGCCCCCATTCTCTTCTGGCTTGTAGAGTTTCTGCCAAGAGATCCACTGTTATTCTGATGGGCTTCCCTTTGAGGGTAACCCGACCTTTCTCTCTGGCTGCCCTTAACATTTTTTCCTTCATTTCAACTTTGGTGAATCTGACAATTATGTGTCTTGGAGTTGCTCTTCTCGAGGAGTATCTTTGTGGCATTCTCTGTATTTCCTGAATCTGAATGTTGGCCTGCCTTGCTAGATTGGGGAAGTTCTCCTGAATAATATCCTGCAGAGTGTTTTCCAACTTGGTTCCATTCTCCCCGTCACTTTCAGGTACACCAATCAGAAATAGATTTGGTCTTTTCACATAGTCCCATATTTCTTGGAGGCTTTGCTCGTTTCTTTTTATTCTTTTTTCTCTAAACTTCCCTTCTCACTTCATTTCATTCATTTCATCTTCCATCGCTGACACCCTTTCTTCCATTTGATCGCATCAGCTTCTGAGGCTTCTGCATTCTTCATGTAGTTCTCGAGCCTTGGTTTTCAGCTCCATCAGCTCCTTTAAGCACTTCTCTGTATTGGTTATTCTAGTTATACATTCTTCTAAATTTTTTTCAAAGTTTTCAACTTCTTTGCCTTTGGTTTGAATATCCTCCCGTAGCTCGGAGTAATTTGATCGTCTGAAGCCTTCTTCTCTCAGCTCGTCAAAGTCATTCTCCATCCAGCTTTGCTCCGTTGCTGGTGAGGAACTGTGTTCCTTTGGAGGAGGAGAGGCACTCTGCTTTTTAGAGTTTCCAGTTTTTCTGCTCTGTTTTTTGCCCATCTTTGTGGTTTTATCTACTTTTGGTCTTTGATGATGGTGATGTACAGATGGGTTTTTGGTGTGGATGTCCTTTCTGTTTGTTAGTTTTCCTTCTAACAGACAGGACCCTCAGCTGCAGGTCTGTTGGAGTACCCAGCTCCAACAGACTGTGTGAAGTGTCAGTCTGCCCCTGCTGGGGGGTGCCTCCCAGTTAGGCTGCTCGGGGGTCAGGGGTCAGGGACCCACTTGAGGAGGCAGTCTGCCCGTTCTCAGATCTCCAGCTGAGTGCTGGGAGAACCACTGCTCTCTTCAAAGCTGTCAGACAGGGACATTTAAGTCTGCAGAGGTTACTGCTGTCTTTTTGTTTGTCTGTGCCCTGCCCCCAGAGGTGGAGCCTACAGAGGCAGGCAGGCCTCCTTGAGCTGTGGTGGGCTCCACCCAGTTCAAGCTTCCCAGCTGCTTTGTTTACCTAAGCAAGCCTGGGCAATGGTGGGCACCCCTCCCCCAGCCTCGCTGCCACCTTGCAGTTTGATCTCAGACTGCTGTGCTAGCAATCAGTGAGACTCCATGGGCGTAGGACCCTCTGAGCCAGGTGCGGGATATAATCTCCTGGTGTGCCGTTTTTTAAGCCCATTGGAAAAGCGCAGTATTCGGGTGGGAGTGACCCGATTTTCCAGGTGCCGTCTGTCACCCCTTTCTTTGACCAGGAAAGGGAACTCCCTGACCCCTTGTGCTTCCCAAGTGAGGCAATGCCTCGCCCTTCTTCTGCTCGCTTACAGTGCGCGCACCCACTGACCTGCGCCCACTGTCTGGCACTCCCTAGTGAGATGAACCCAGTGCCTCAGATGGAAATGCAGAAATCACCCGTCTTCTGCATCGCTCATGCTGGGAGCTGTAAACCGGAGCTGTTACTATTCGGCCATCTTGGCTCCTCCCCGAAGACTTTTTATCCTTATTTTCAATCAGCTGATTCTCAATCTTGATTTCATCTGAAACCTTATATTTCTTTTGCCATGAACTGTGAAATATTCTCAGTATCTGACAATTAAAATGAACATACCTAAGGGGCATTATTGCCCCTTAAAGGTTATACTGTGTTTACCAGTAATCTACTCATTCTTTTACCTAAAAATGATGCTGATTTTCTCCAGCTTATTTTTCATCCCAGAAATATTTTATGAGACTCTCTTCCTCTCAGTACAGGATTGCCATCTCTCAATTATCAAGAAAAAAATTGCCACTTTAGTCACTACATGACAACCATGAACTTGCTTCTAAATAATCACATGTTGATTCTTTTCCTGAGACATCACTTACTGCAGGGATACTCTCAAATGCCTAGAAAAATACTCTCTCCAATAGTGAAGGTAATTCCCCTAAAGTTTTCTCCAAATATCTCCAATACCAGAATATCTTGTAAAGTTTCACAGAATAATGATGCAGTTACTGTCTCATGTTATTTAGCTTGGGTTCAGGCATCATTATTTTATCAGTTGAATTTAATCCAGATCTAAGAACAGTTTAGCTTCATGACATGGAGAAATAGAAAACCACCACCTTCACTCAGATTCTTATGAGATGAAGGTGTGTCCATCTCTATATTCAAGGACACTTATTACTGTACTGTCCCATAAATATAAATATATAAGGCAAAGCAGAAATGTTGACAGCATTCTTGGCTAATAATCAGGATAGGCTGATTAATGACTGAGGTAGAAAATTGCCTTAAAGACACCTGATACATACACATAATTTTATAAGACATACATTGTATAGTTAATTAAATAATTGTTACTTTTTTTAAAGGCTTAATCTAGTAAGACAACACGTTTATTTTAGCTGCAAGAACCAAACAACAGAGAGCTCCTACCAGCATACAGTGACACCCTTGGCACAGTTTGGTTCTACTAGCAGTTTGGAGCCAGAAATAGTAGGATCATATTAAATTAATGGCTTAATGTTCTCTAAATACTAGGATTACATTCCATTACCAGTAACGGAATAGTTGGGTATGGATTAATAATATGTGTACAATGACTTATTAACTACATTTATATAATTTTATTGGTTTACTCCATGTTATAAACCATGTATCAAAAAGAGATGATATAAAGTTAGATAAAATAACATTGATATAGTATTTTCTTCTCTCACTACCAACAGATATTGAGCTTACCCTCTCTCATTCATGCCCTTCCCTCTGTAACTGGCCATCACACACTGAAAAGGACTTGACTTTCTGAATTATCAAATGGTGTATTTCTCCATGAGAACCTGGAGGGCATTGCTACTATGCCTGGAAAGGAAAGAATCATGGTCCCCATGGAACAGGTGTACAAATAATTACTTTTAATAATAAATTATTTTTATTGTATATTTAAAAAATATACCTCAATTGACAAAACTGAACTGATTGTTGTCTTCAATATATCAAAAGTATTTTATTTTATGCAAATTTTAAACTGTGCATCGTTAATTTCTTCTAATGATTCTGGCAAATTTATTATGAAAAAAATCATGGAATTTGCAATAACAGGATGACAAACTGGGAGAAATAAAATAAATAAAAAATCCATAGAAGTTACTTACACTTTGGTCAGAGTGCAAAAAAATAATTGAGTTTTATTTGATACACTAAAAATATAAAATCTGAACACTTTTTAGCTCAGACTATGAGAAGTGACAACTACAGATTGCTAGGGCTAAGGGTAAAGCTATTCTCAGAGAACAGACAATGCAAATTAAGTTCACTCTCATTTTACTGACTTTAATTTTAGGCTGTTCTCAACATCATAAGTCCCAAAGTGTAGACATGATCATGGATAATGATGGGGAAAATAACACCATTAAATGCACTAGGCAAAAAAAGACTGATCATAATAACATATGTGGGGTTAGATCAGACATCTGAAGAAGAGATAAGGCATATAATGAAAGACAGAAGTCATTTATAAGAACCCAAGAACTATTTGTATAGAATGAATATGTTCCATTGAGGGGAAAAAAGTAGTCTGGTAAAATTTATTCTTTTACCTTCATCACAAGATTTAACTTTTAAAGTGGTATTATTTTACAAATAATATTACTTGAATAGTGAGTAATCTTTTCACTTTGCTTTCTGTAGATTTAAGAATAAAATCTATTTTTAAAAACTTTTGTTTTATTATATTAATCAAAATGTCATTTTAAACATACATTTTTTCCATATTAGTTGAGGAACCTTGTAAGAACTATGATTGCTCATAAAAACAAAAGTTAATTATCAGCATTTTGGGTGTCAACTTGAGGGGGGTTGATTGACAAATGACAATAAGTGGCAACCTCAAAAAGTCAGATGACATTTAGAAAATAAAAACTCATTTTTCACTAAAATTAGTTTCATAAACATATCTTTTTAAAATACACAAATGCCAGAAGAATAACTAGATAAGCATCAGATGTTACTGATTTACTGCAGTGCATCAACAATTCCTAGAAATTAAACTTAGTGTGGGGTGTAGCTGAAAGTACAACTCTTGCTGACAAGCATATTGCTAATTCTGAGACATTTAATTCTCAACTGCCCTGGGGGAAAACATAGGCAGGGAAAGTATCACTGCTGAATTAGGAGGCAGAAAAATAGCTGGAGAGACTTGATCACAAATTGTGTGCTACCAATTTTGAAAAACCCTAAAAATACTACAGGAAAATTTTTAGTTTCTATTTTGTTTATTGACCATCCCAACCAAGAAGACATCAATTAGTAGACACCCATCTTTACTAAAGGCTTGAAAGTTTTATTTTTACCCATTATGTCCCTGTGTATTACAGCAAAGAGATTGCAAGTCATAGCTATTAACTGTGTCAAATATTAAATTTGGAGGGATATTTCCAAGTGGGAAATTGAAATGTGAAGGAATGCATTCTTTTCTGTGTACACTAATTAAAAGCAATTGAACTTTGTTCTGATATTATCCTCCCTCAGAGCATAAAATGCAGAGAGAACATTTAAAATGCTTTAATTAATTTATTTAATATTCACAGACATAATGATTTTGTGCTTTTAACTTTTCTGGAGAATTCTATGCCTTCATTGATCATAGATTTTTGACCTGAGTTTAGGCTGCTGGTTTAAAACAGGCACACTTGCCCCTCTACTGCCACTGCCAGGGCCCAAAGACTGGTTCATTGGTGTCCAAGTCCCCAGCTAAACTTCAGCACAACTTCAACTAGTACCTGCACCCTAGGCCACTGAGGAAATCACAGAAACCACTGACCCTATGTACTGCCAAAGAAGTCATAAAAAGATCACACTACAACAGGCGCACAAAATCAAAGCCAGAGTAATTTCTGCAGTCAACAACATACATATATCCTTAGGAAAACATATTTTTCTACAAAAGCAAATTTTAAAAATTGGAACACCAGATGTGTACATATCAATAGAATGACACAGGAAACATAAAAAAGCAGGGAAATATGATACCACCAAAAGACCACAACAATTGTCCAGTGATATGATTCAGATGTGTGCCCCTGCCCAAATTTCATATTGAAATGTAATTCCCAAGGTTGGAAGTGGGGACGGGTAGGAGGTGACTGGATCATGGGAGTGGATTTCTCATGAATAATTTAGCACAATCCCTCTTGGTACTGTCCTCATAATAGTGAGTGAGTTCTCATGAATTCTGTTCATTAAAAAGTGTGTAACACCTCCCCTTTGTTCTCTTGCTCCTGCTTTCACCATGTGATGTGTGTGCTCCCCCTTGGCCTTCTGCCATGATTGGAAGCTTCCTGAGGCTCGTCCAGAAGCAGATGTTACTATGCTGCTTGTAATGTCTGCAAAACAGTGAGCCAATTAAACCTCTTTTCCTTATAAATTACCCAGTTTCAGATATTAGCAATGCAAGAACATGCTAATACATTCATCAACAGACCCTAATACAAAAAGAATTGCTCAAAATGCCACATGAGGAATACGAAATATTGATTTGAAAGAAGTTCAATGGGATACAAGAGAAATCTAGAAACAAACACAAAGAAATCAGAAAATCAATTCAGGATAAGAACTGAGAAATTTACCAAAGAGATCAATATTTTAAAGAAAAAGCAAGCAGAAAATCTGGAACTAAAAAATTCATTGAAAGAAATACAAAATACATTGAAATCATTAATAATAGAATAATCAGAAAAACAAATCTCAGAAATTGAAGACAGGTCTTTTGAAATTATCCAGTCAGACAAAAAAAAAAAGAATAAGAATGAACAACATCTTCAAGATGTCTGGGACCACACAGAGTGATGAAACTTACGAATTATCAGTATTCCTGAGATCACCCTCTATTAGTCCATTTTTGCACTGCTATAAAGAAATACCTGAGACTGGATAATTTATAAAGAGAAGAGGTTTAATCGGCTCACAGTTCTGCAGGTTATACAGAAAGCACAATGACTTCTGCTTCTGGGGAGGCTTTAGGAGCCTCCAATCATAGCAGAAAGCAAAGAGGAAGTGAGGCACATAACATGGCTGGAGTAAGAGAAAGAGGCAAGGAAGGTGCACACTACACACTTTAGATCAACCACATCTCACAATAACTCACTCACTCACTGTTATAAGAACAGCACCAAGGGAATGGTACTAAGCCATTTATGAGAAACTGCCCCAATGATCCAATCATTTTCCACTAGGCCCCAACTCCAACATTGGGGCCTCACCTTCAACATGAGATTTGAGTGGGAACACAGATCCAAACCATATCACCCTCAGATGTAGATAGATCAAAAATTTAGAAAATATATGTAAGGAAATAATCAATGAAAACTTCCCAAGTTTATCAACAGAGTCAGACATCCAGATAAAGGGGGCCCAGTGATCCCCAGGAAAATAGTTGAACAAAGGACTTCACCATGGCATATTATATTCAGAATGTCTAAAGTAAAAGTGAAAGTATTTTAAAATTAGCAAGAGCAAAGCATCTAGTCACCCATAAAGAAAACTGCATCAAACTAACAGCAGACTTTCCAACAGAAAGCTTGCAGGCCAGAAGTGAACGAGACGGTATCTTCACAAAGTGCTTAAAGAAAAACACTGTCAGCCAGAAGTTTGTATCCTTTTGATAAGCTTCGTAAATGAAGAAGAATTAAAGTTTTCCCTAGACAAGCAAATGCTAAGAGACTTTGTCACCACTAATCTAGTCCTACAGGAAATGCTCAAAAGGGTCTTAAACATGGAAACAAAAGGTTGATAGTCCCAAAAATATATGAAAAAATATAAAATTCACGGTTTGTATAAAACAATCACACAAGGAACAAGAGAAAAATATAAAATGGCAACATGACAGAATTTCATCAAACCACAAAGACAGAGAAAAATAAAGAAAAAAAGAAGTTATAAAATAACTTGAAAACAACAATATAACAGGAACAAAATGTCATATAATAACGTTAAACTTGAATGTAAATAGAATAAATGCTCTACTTAAAAGATAAAGATTGGCAGAATGAATTTTTAAAAACCATAACCCAACTATAGGCTGCCTGTAAGATACTCATCTTACCCATAGACACATATAAACTAAAAATAAAGAGGTGGAAAAAGATATTCCACACAAATGAAAATCAACAGTAAGCAAGATAAACACTGTACAATAAAAATGGTTTTATAAAAGACAAAAAAGGTCATTATATAATGATAAAGAGATCAACTTAGCAAGAGGATATAACAATCCTAAATACATATACACCCAACATCGGAGCACCCAAATTCAGAATTCCAATATTTCTAGACCTGAAAAAAGAGATAGACAGCAATACAATAATAGTAGGGGAATTCAACACCCTGCTCACAGCACCAGACAGATAATCAAGACAAAAATTAACAAACGTTGGTATTAAATTAGACTTGAGACCAAATGGACATAACAGACATTTACAAAACATTCTACCCAATATATATTCTTTTCATCAGCACAGGGAACATTCTCTAAGATAGACTATATGTTAGGTCACAAAACAAGTCTTAAATTTTTAAAAATCAAAATCATATCGAGTATCTTCTCAGGCTGCAGTGGAATAAAGCTAGAAATCAACAGCAAGAGGAACTTTGGAAACTATATAAATACATGGGAATTAAATAGCATGCTCCTGAACAGTCACTAGGTCAATAAAGAAATTAAGATGGAAATTAAACATTTTTTGAAACAAGTGAAAATAAAAACACAACATACCAAAACATATGGTACACAGCAATAGCAGTGCCAAGAGGGAAGTCTTAACATTAAGTGCCTATATCAAAAAAGTAGAAGGACCACAAATTTACAAGCTAATGTCACACCTCAAGGAACTAGAAAAAGAACAAACCAAACCCAAAGTTAGCAGAAGAAAATAAATAACAAGGAACAGAACAAAAATAAATAAAATAGAACCCCCCCAAAATACAAAGGATCAATGAAACAAAAAAATTAGTTCTTTGAAAAGATATACAAAACTGATAAACCACTAGCTAGACTAACTAAGAAAAAAATAAAGACCCAAATAAACACAATCTGAAATGACAAAGGAGACATTACAACTGATACCACAGAAGTGCAAAAGGTCACTAAAGACTATTACAAACAAGTATTCACAACTTAGATAACCTAGAGTAAACGGATAAATTCCCGAAAACACACAATTTCCCACGATTAAACCAGGATAAAAGAGGATTCCCAAACAGACAAATAATTGGTAGTGAGACTGAAATCAGTAATAAAAAATCTCTCAACAAAAAAATCCCAGGATCAGGAGGATTCACAGCCAAATTACACCAAACATACAAAAAAAAATAATACCTGTTCTTTTGAAACTATTCTAAAACACAGATAAGCAGGGAATCCTCAACAAAACACTAAAAAATGGAATCCAACAGCACATCAAGAAGATACTACACCACAATCAGGTGGAATTTATCCCAAGGGCGGAAGGATGGTTTAACATATGGAAATCAGTAAGTGTGATATATCACATCAACAGAATTAGAAACAAAAACCATATGATCATCTCAACAGATGCAGAAAAGGCATCCAATAAAACTCAGCATCACTTCATAATAAAAATCCTCAACAAACTAAGCACAGAAGAAATATACCTCAACATAATAAAGCTTATATACAACAAACCCACAGCCAACATCATACTTTTTAAAAAATAGAAATCTTTCAGATCCTCCTGTGTATCATTCATCTATAAGAATGTTGTAGTATTTCTGCTTATTCCAACAGGGCAGCTGATTAACATCAAACTCTTTTTCTTTCTCCCACTAGAATCAGAAGACCTTTCAAAACAGGATTTTCTTGTTCACTTGTTTTACCTACATCCTTAGCAACTAGCACAGGGCCCTAAATAGAGAAATTTGAAAATACATTTGATGATGCTGGTAGAAATATTTCTGAGGACATGTTTGGTGCATAAGGAAATGAGTAAGAAGACATTTTCCCCACTTTTTGCAAAGACCTCAATCCTAAGGCTAAAATATGCATTACCTAATCTAATAATTCTATCCCGTTTTTTTAAATTTTAGATTCAGGGGGTACCTGTGCAGGTTTTTTATATGGGTATATTTTGTGATGCTGAAGTTTGGGCTTCTAATGATCTGTTGCCCAAGTAGCAAACATAGTACCCAATAGGTAATCTCCCAACCCTTGCTCCCCATCCTTCCTCCCCTAATTTAGAGTGTCCCATGTCTACTCTTCCCATCTTTGTTTCCACGTGTACCCAACAACATCATATCTAATATGGGAAAGTTGAAAGCATTTCCTTTAAGAACTAGAACAAGACAAGGATGCCAACTTTCACTATTCTTATTCAACACAGTACTGGAATTTCTTGCCAGAGCAATCAGGCAGAAGAAAGAAATAAAATGCATCCAAATTGGAAAAGAGGAAGTCAAGTTACCCCTGTTTGCTGATGATATAATATTATTCCTGAAGAACCCTAAAGACGCTGACAAAAATTCTTAAATTTGACAAAGGAAGCAGTAAGCTTCAGGATACAAAATTAACGTACAAATATCAGTAGTGTTTATATACACCAATAATGAGCCAGCCAAAGGCCAAATCAAGAAAACAATCCCATTTACAATAGCTACAAAAAAATACCAAGCAATATCTTTAACCTAGAAGCTGAAAGACATCTAGAAGGAGAACTACAAAACACTGATGAAAAAAATCCTAGATGACATAAACAAATGAAAAACCCCCATGCTTATAAATTAGAATATGCAATACCATTAAAATGACCATACTGTTCAAGGCAAACTACAGATTCAACACAATTCCTATCAAATTACCAATGTCATTTTTCACAGAATTAGAATAAACAATCCTAAAATTAATATGGAACCAAAAAAAGGGCCTGAATAGCCAAAGCAATTCTAAGCAAGAAGAACAAAGCTGGAGGCATCACATTACCTGTCTTCAAATTATACTACAAAACTATAGAAACCAAAACAGCATTGTACTGGCATAACATACACACATAGATCAATGGAGCAGAATAGACAACTCAGAAATAAAGCCCCAAACCTACAACCAACTTATCTTTTAAAAACTCAACCAAAATATATTCTGGAGAAATGACACCCTATAAGTAAGTGGTGCCAGTAAAATTGGATAACCACATGTGGGATAATAAAACTGGACCCATACCTCTCAACATATACAAAAATAAACTCAATATGGATGAAAGACCAAAGTGTAAGACCTGAAACCACAGAAATCCTAGAAGAAAACTTAGGAAAAACCCTTCTGGACATTGGTCTAGGCAAAGAATTTATGACGAAGTCCTCAAAAGCAAATGCAATAAAATAAACAAATGAGAATTTAACTAAAAAGTTTCTGCACAGCAAAAGAAATAATTAATACAGTAAACAAACAACCTACAAAGTGGGAAAATATATTTGCAAACTATGCATCCCACAAAGGGCTTACATCCAGAATCTACAAGGAACTCTAACAACAAAACAACAAGAAACAACCCCATTATAAAGTGGGCAAAGGACACAAACAGACATTTTTCAAAAGAGTACCTACAAGCAGTCAACAAACATGAAAAATGCTCAATATTTCTAATCATCAGAGAAATAAAAATTAAAATAGTACAATATAATCTTATACCAGTCAGAATGGCTATTATTAAAAAGTCAAAAAAAAACCAGATGTTGGTGAGGATGTGAAGAAAAGGGAATGCTTATATACTGTTGGTAGAAATGTAAATAAGTACAACCTCTATGGAAAACAATAAGGAGATTTCTCAAAGAACTAAAAACAGAACTACCATTTGATCCAATTCCATTACTGGGTATATACCCAAAGGAAAAGAAATCAGTATATCAAAAATATACCTGCACTCATGTTTATTACAGAACTATTCACAACTGCAAAAAAAAGAAATAAACCTAAATGTCCATCAATGGAGAACTGGATATAGAAAATACTACTCAGCCATAAAATAATGTATTTTGCAGCAACACTGATGGTATTGAAGCCCGTTATCTTAAGTGAAAAACTCAGAAACAGTCAAATACTGCATGCCATCACTTGTAAATGAGAGCTAAACAATTGATACATATGGACATACAGAGTGAAATAATACGCATTGGAGACTACAAAAGATAGGAGGGTGGGAGAGAGGTGATGGTTGAAAATTTACCTATTGGGTACAGTGATCACTATTAAGGTGATGGGTACACTAAAAGCCCAGTCTACCCAACAGTACGCAATGTATGCATGTAAGAAATCTGCACTTGTACCTACTAAAGAAATGAAAAATAAAAATTAAAAAGTATAACAAGTACAACTATGTAAGGTACATAACCTTTTATCATGATTGGAGGCTCCCATTGAAAAAAAAACGTAAGCCAGGATTCTGCTGCAAGATGGCCGAATAGGAACAGCTCTGGTCTGCAGCTCCCAGCGTGATCGACGCAGAAGATGGCAATTTCTGCATTTCCAACTGAGGTACCTGGTTCATCTCATTGGGACTGGTTGGACAGTGGATGCAGCCCATGGAGGGTGAGCCAAAGCAGGGCAGTGCATCACCTCACCTGGGAAGTGCAAGGGGTCAGGGGATTTCCCTTTCCCAGCCAAGGGAAGCCAAGACAGACTGAACCTAGAAAATCGGGACACTCTCACACAAATACTGTGCTTTTCCTACAGTCTTAGCAAATGAAACACCTGGAGATTATATCTTGCACCTGGCTTGGCAGGTCCCTTCCTCACTGCTACCGCAGCAGTCTGATATCGACCTGCGAGGCAGCAGTCTGGCAGTGGGAGAGGTGTCCGCCATTGCTGAGGTGTGAGTAGGTAAACAAAGTGGCCTGGAAGGTTGAACGGGGCAGATCCCACTGCAGCTCTGCAGGACCTGCTGCCTCTGTAGACCCCACCTCTGGGGGTGGGGAATAGCTAAACAAAAGACACCAGAAACTTCTGCAGACTTAAATATCCCTGTCTGACAGCTCTGAAGACAGCAGTGGTTCTCCCAGCATGGTGTTTGAGCTCTGAGAATGGATAGACTGCCTCCTCAAGTGGGTCCCTGACACGCAAGTAGCCTAACTGGGAGACAACTCCCAGTAGGGGCCAACTGACACATCATACAGGAGGGTGCCCCTCTGGGATGAAGCTTCAAGAGGAAGGATCAGGCAGCAATATTTGCTGTTCTGCAGCCTCCACTAGTGATATCCAGGCAAACAGCATCTGGAGTGGACCTCCAGCAAACTCCAACAGACCTGCAGCTGAGGGACCTGACACTTAGAAGGAAAACTGACAAACAGAAAGGAATAGCATCAACATCAACAAAAGGGACATCCACAGCAAAACCCCATCTGTCGGTCACCGGCATCAAAGACCAAAGGTAATTAAAACCACAAAGATGGGGAGAAACCATGGCAGAAAAGCTGAAAATTCTAAAAACCAGACCACCTCTTCTCCTCCAAAGGATCGCAGCTCCTTGCCAGCAATGGAACAAAACTGAATGGAGAATGAATTTGACAAGCTGACAGAAGTAGACTTCAGAAGGTTGGTAATAACAAACTTCTCCAAGCTAAAGGAGGATGTTTGAACCCATTGCAAGGAAGCTAAAAACACTGAAAAAAGATTAGATGAATGGCTAACTAGAATTAACAGTGTAGAGAAGATATTAAATGACCTGATGGAGCTGAACACCATGGCACAAGAACTACGTGATGCATGCACAAGCTTCAATAGCCAATTCAATCAAGTGGAAGAAAGGGTATCAGTGATTGAAGATCAAATTAATGAAATAAAGCAAGGGGAGAAGTTTAGAGAAAAAGGTAAAAAGAAACGAACAAAGTCTCCAAGAAATATGCGACTATGTGAAAAGACCAAATCTACGTTAGATTGGTGTACCTGAAAGTGACGGGGAGAATGGAATCGAGTTGGAAAACACTCTGCAGGATATTATCCAGGAGAACTTCCCCAATATAGCAAGGCAGGCCAACATTCAAATTCAGGAAATACAGAGAACACGACAGATACTCTTCGAGAACAGCAACCCCAAGATGTATAATTATCAGATTCACCAAGGTTGAAATGAAGGAAAAAATGTTAGGGCAGCCACAGAGAAATGTAGGGTTACCCACAAAAGGAAGCCCATCAGACTAACAGTGGATCTCTCAGCAGAAACTCTACAAGCCAGAAGAGAGTGGGGCCAATATTCAACATTCTTAAAGAAAAGGATTTTCAACCCAGAATTTCATATCCAGCCAAACTAAGCTTCATAAGTGAAGGAGAAATAAAATCCTTTACAGACAAGCAAATGCTGAGAGATTTTGTCACCACCAGGCCTGCCTTACAATGGCTCCTGAAGGAAACACAAAACATGGAAAGGAACAATCAGCACCAACCACTGCAAAAACATGCCAAATTGTAAAGACCATTGATACTAGGAAGAAACTGCATCAACTAATGAGCAAAATAACTAGCTAATATCATAATGACAGGATCAAATTCACACATAATAATATTAACCTTAAATGTAAGAGAGATAAATGCTCCCATTAAAAGACACAGACTGGCAAATTGGATAGAGTCAAGAACCATCAGTGTGCTGTATTCAGGAGACCCTCTTGTGCACAGACACACATGGGCCCAAAATAAAGAGAAGGAGGAAGACACCAAGCAAATGGAAAGCAAAAAAACCAGGGGTTGGAATCCTAGTCTCTGATAAAACAGACGTTAAACCAACAAAGATCCAAAGAGACACAGAAGGCCATTGACAAAGAAGGCCATTACATAATGGTAAAGGGATCAATGCATCAAAAAGAGCTAACTCTCCTAAATATACATGCACCCAATACAGGAGCACCCAGATTCATAAAGCAAGTCCTTAGAGACCTACAAAGAGACTTAGACTCCCAAACATTAATAATGGGAGACTTTAACACACCACCATCAGTATTAGACAGATCAACAAGACAGAAGGTTAAGAAGGATATCCAGGACTTAAACTCAGCTCTGCACCAAGCAGACCTAATAGACATCCTCAGAACTCTCCACCCCAAATCAACAGAATATACATTCTTCTCAGCACCACATCACACTTATTCCAAAATTGACCACATAGTTGGAAGTAAAGCACTTCTCAGCAAATGTAAAAGAAAAGAAATCAGAACAAACTTTCCCTAAGACCACAGTGCAATCAAATTAGAGCTCAGGATTAAGAACTCACTCAAAACTGCACAACTACATGGAAACTGAACAACCTGCTCCTGAATGACTACTGGGTACATAAAGAAATGAAGGCAGAAATAAAGATGTTCTTTGAAACCAATAAGAACAGGGACACAACGTATCAGCATCTAAGGGACACATTCAAAGCAGTGTGTAGAGGGAAATTTATAGCACTAAATATCCAGAAGAGAAAGCAGGAAAGATCTAAAATCAACACCCTAACATCAGTATTAAAAGAACTAGAGAAGAAAGAGCAAACAAATTCAAAAGCTAGCAGAAGGCAAGAAATAACTAAGATCAGAGCAGAACTGAAACAGAGAGCAAAAAAAAAAAAAATCTTCAAAAAATCAATGAATCCAGGAGCTGGTTTTTGAAAAGATCAACAAAATTGGTAGACCACTAGCAAGACTAATAAAGAAGAAAAGAGAGAAGAATCAAATAGATGCAACAAAAAGTGATAAAGGGGATATCACCACCGATACCACAGAAATACAAACTACCATCAGAGAAAACTATAAATACCTCTATGCAAATAAACTAGAAAATGTAGAAGAATGGATAAATTTCTGAACACACACGTCCTCCCAAGACTAAACCAGGAAGAAGTTGAATCTCTGAATAGACCACTAACAGGCTCTAAAATTGAGGCAATCATTAATAACCTACCAACCAAAACAAGTCCAGGACCAGAGGGATTCACAGCCGAATTCTACCACAGGTACAAAAAGGAGCTGGTACCATTCCTTCTGAAACTATTCCAATCAAAAAAAGAGGGAATCCTCCTTAACTCATTATATGAGGCCAGCATCATCCTGATACCAAAGCCTGGCAAAGACACGACAAAAAAAAAAGAGAATTTTAGACCAATATCCCTGATGAACACCGATGTGAAAATCCTCAATAAAATACTGGCAAACTGAATCCAGTAGCACATCAAAAAGCTTATCCACCACGATCAAGTCGGCTTCATCCCTAGGATGCAAGGCTGGTTCAACATATGCAAATCAATAAACATAATCCATCACATAAACAGAACCAATGACAAAAACCACACGATTATCTCAATAGATGCAGAAAAGGCCTTCGACAAAATTCAGCAGCACTTCACGCTAAAAACTCTCAATAAACTAAGTATTGATGGAACATATCTCAAAATAATAAGAACTATTTATCACAAACCCACAGGCAATATCATACTGAATGGACAAAAACAGGAAGCATTCCCTTTGAAAAACTGGCACAAGACAGGGATGCCCTCTCTCACCCCTCCTATTCAACATGGTGTTGGAAGTTCTGGCCAGGGCAATCAGGCAGGAGAAAGAAATAAAGGATATTCAGTTAGGAAAAGAGGAAGTCAAATTGTCCCTGTTTGCAGATAACATGATTGTATATTTAAAGAACCCCATCGTCTCAGCCCAAAATCTCCATAAGCTGATAAGCAACTTCAGCAAAATCTCAGGATACAAAATCAATGTGCAAAAATCACAAGCATTCCTACACACCAATAGCAGACAAACAGAGAGCCAAATCATGAGTGAACTCCCATTCACAATTGCTTCAAAGAGAATAAAATACCTAGGAATCCAACTAACAAGGAATGTGAAGGACCTCTTCAAGGAGAACTACAAATGACTGCTCAAGGAAATAAGAGAGGACACAAACAAATGGAAAAACATTTCATGCTCATGGATAGGAAGAATCAGTATCATGAAAATAATCATACTGCCCAAGGTAATTTATAGATTCAATGCCATCCCCGTCAAGCTACCAATGACTTTCTTCATAGAATTGAAAAAACCTACTTTAAAGTTCATATGGAACCAAAAAAGAGCCCACATTGCCAAGACAATCCTAAGCAAAAAGAACAAAGCTGGAGGTATCACACTACCTGACTTCAAACTACACTACAAGGCTACAGTAACCAAAACAGCATGGTACTGGCACCAAAACAGACAGATAGGCCAATGGAACAGAATGGAGGCCTCAGAAATAATACCACACATCTACAACCATCTTATCTTTGATAATCCTGAAAAAAACAAGACATAGGGAAAGAATTCCCTATTTAATAAATGGTGCTAGGAAAGCTGGTTAGCCATATGTAGAAAGCTGAAACTGGATCCCTTCCTTACACCGTTCACAAAAATTAATTCAAGATTGATTAAAGTCTTAAATGTAAGACATAAAACCATGAAAACCCTAGAAGAAAACCTAGGCAATTCCGTTCAGGACATAGGCATGGGCAAGGACTTCATGACTAAAACACCAAAAGCAATGGCAACAAAAGCCAAAATTGACAAATGGGATCTAATTAAACTAAAGAGCTTCTGCACAGCAAAAGAAACTACCATCAGAGTGAACAGGCAGCCTACAGAATTGGAGAAAAATTTTGCAGTCTACCCATCTGACAAAGGGCTAATATCCAGAATCTACAAAGAACTTAAACAAATTTACAAGAAAAAATCAACCCCATCAAAAAGTGGGCAAAGGATATGAACAGACACTTCTCAAAAGAAGACATTTATGCAGCCAAGGGGCACATGAAAAAATGCTCATCATCACTGGTCGTTACAGAAATGCAAATCAAAACCACAATGAGATACCATCTCACACCAGTTAGAATGGCGATCAATAAAAAGTCAGGAAACAACAGATGCTGGAGAGGATGTGGAGAAATAGAAATGCTTCTACACTGTTGGTGTGAGTGTAAATTAGTTCAACCATTGCGAAAGACAGTGTGGTGATTCCTCAAGGATCTAGAACTAGAAATACCATTTGACCCAGCAATCCCATTACTGGGTATATACCCAGAGAATTATAAATCATGCTTCTATAAAGACACAGGCACACGTATGTTTATTGTGGCACTATTCACAATAGCAAAAACTTGGAACCAACCCAAGTGTCCATCAATGATAGACTGGATTAAGAAAATGTGGCACATATACACCATGGAATACTATGCAGCCATAAAAGAGGATAAGTTCATGTCCTTTGCAGGGACATGCATGAAGCGGGAAACCATCATTCTAAGCAAACTATCACAGGTACAGAAAACCAAACACCGCATGTTCTCACTCATAGGTGAGAACTGAACAATAAGGATACTTGGACACAGGGTGGGGAATATCACACACCAGGGCCTGTCATGGGGTTGGGGGAAGGTGGAAGGATAGCATTAGGAGAAATAACTAATGTAAATAATGAGTTAATGGGTGCAGCAAACCAACATGGCACATGTATACAAATGTAACAAACCTGCATGTTGTGCACATGTACCCTAAAACTTAAAGTATAATAATAATTTAAAAAAAAAAGAAAGAAAATTTCAGGCCAATATACCTGATGAACGTCAATGTGAAAATCCTCAATAAAATACTGGCAAACTGAATCCAGCAGCACGTTAAAATGCTTATCCACCACAATCAAGTCGGCTTCATCTCCAGCATGCAAGGCTGGTTCAACATTTGCATATCAATAAACACAATCCATCACACAAACAGAACCAACGACAAAAACCAAATGATGACCTCAATAGATGCAGAACATGCCTTTGAATAAAATTCAACACCCCTTCATGCTAAAAACACTCATAAACTAGGTATTGATGGAATACATCTCAAAATAAGAGCTATTAATGACAAACTCACAGCCACTATCATATTGAATGAGCAAAAGCTGGAAGCATTCCCTGTGAAAACCAGCACAAGACAAAAATGTCCTCTCTCACCACTCCTATTAAACATAGTATTTGAATTTCTGGCCAGGGCAATCAGGCAAGAGAAAGAAACAAAGGGTACTCAAATAGGAAAAGAGGAAGTCAAACTGTCTGTTTGCAGATGACATCATTGTATATTTAGAAAACTCCATCGTCTCAGCCCCAAAACTCCTTAAGCTGATAAGCAACTTCAGCAAAGTCTCAGAATACAAAATCAATGTGCAAAAATCACAAGCATTCCTATACACAAATAATAGACAGAGAGCTAAATCATGAGTGAACTCCCATTCACAATTGCTACAAAGAGAATTAAATACCTAGAAATACAACTTAAAAGGGATGTGAAGGATCTCTTCAAAGAGAACTACAAACCACTGCTCAAGGAAATAAGAGAGGACACAAACAAATGGAAAAACATTCCACGCCCACGGAAAGGAAAACTCAGTATCGTGAAAGTGGCCATACTGCCCAAAGTAATTCATAGATTCAATGGTATTCCCATCAAGTTACCATTGACTTTCTTCACAGAATTGGAAAAAACTACTTCAAATTTCATACAGAACCAAAACAGAGCCTGTATAGACAAGACAATCCTAAGCAAAAAGAACAAAGCTGCAGGCATCACACTACCTGACTTCAAGCTATACTACAAGGCTACAGTAACAAAAACAGCATGGTACTGGTACCAAACAGACATATAGACCAATGGAACAGAACAGAGGCCTCAGAAATAACACCACACATCTACAAACATCTGATCTTTGACAAACCTGACAAAAACAAGCAATGGGGAAAGGATTCCATATTTAATAAATGGTGTTGTGAAAACTGGCTAGCCACAGGCAGAAAACTGAGACTGAACCCCTTCCTTACACCTTATATGAAAATTAACTCAAGATGGATTAAAGATTTAAACATACGACCTAAAACCATAAAAACTCTAGGAGAATACCCAGGCAATACCATTCAGGACATAAGCATGGGCAAAGATTTCATGACTAAAACACCAAAAGTAACTGCAATAAAAGCCAAAATTGACAAATGGGATCTAATTAAACTAAAGAGCTTCTGCACAGCAAAATAAACTATCATCAGAGTGAAGAGGCAACCTACAGAATGGGAGAAAATTTTTGCAATCTATCCATCTGACAAAGGGCTAGTATCCAGAATCTACAAGGAACTTAAACAAATTTACAAGAAAAAGAAAACCCATCAAAATGTGGGTGAAGGATATGAACAAACAGTTTTCAAAAGAAGACATTTATGTGGCCAACAAACACACAAAAAAAAGCTCATCATCACTGGTCATCAGAGAAATGCAAATCAAAACCACAATGGATACCATCTCATGCCATTTTGAATGGCGATCATTAATAAGTCAGGAAGCAACAGATGCGGGAGAGGATGTGAATAAACAGAAACATTTTACACTGTTGGTAGGAGTGTAAATTAGTTCAACCATTGTGGAAGACAGTGTGGAGATTCCTCAAGGATCTAGAACTAGAAATACCTTTGACCCAGCAATCCTATTACTGACTATATACTCAAAGGATTATAAATCATTCTTCTATAAAGACACATGCACACCTATGTTTATTGCAGCACTATTCACAATAGCAAAGACTTGGAACCAACCCAAATGCCCATCAATGTCAGACTGGATAAAGAAAATGTGACACATATACACCATGGAATACTATGCAGCAATAAAAAAGGATGAGTTCACGTCCTTTGCGGGAACATGGATGAAGCTGGAAACCATCATTCTCAGCAAACTAACACAGGAACAGAAAACCAAACACCACATGTTCTCACTCAGAAGTTGGAGTTGAACAGTGAGAACATATGGGCACAGGGATAGGAATATCACACACTGGGGCCTGTTAGAGGTTGGGGAGCAAGGGGAGGGATGTCATTAGAAGAAATACCTAATGTAGATGATGGGTTGATGGGTGCAGCAAACCACCATGGCACATGCACACCTATGTAACAAATGTGTACGTTCTGCACATGTATCCCAGAACTTAAAGTAAAATAAAAATAAATAAATAAATAAGAAATTGAAAAAAATTAAGCCAATAAAAAATCCAAAACTTAAAAACTAAAAAATAAACAAATCACAAGGAAATTAAACCATACCACCAGAGAAAACCACTTTTACACAAAGGAAGACAGGAAGTAAGGAAGAAAAGAAGAGAAGATTGATAAAGCAACTAGTAAACAAATAAAATGGCCGTATTGAGTTCTTACCTATAAATGCCAATACTGAATGTAAATGGCCTAACTTCTGCAATCAAAAGACATAGAGTCCTTGAGTGGTAATAAAACAAGACCCAACTATATGCTCCTACAAGAAACTCACTTCATCTATAAAGGCATGCAAAGACTGGAAATAAAGGGATGGAAAAAGATATTCCATGCAAATGCAAGCAAAAAAAGAACAGGAGTAGCTATACTTGTATCAGAGAAATAAATTTCAAGACATAAATGGCAAAAAAAGAGTCAAATAATGTGTTATATAATGATAAAGAGGTCAATTCAGCAAAAGGATATAAAAATTGTAAATATATGTACAGCCCACACCAGTGGACCAAGATATATAAAGCAAATGTTATTAGAGCTAAAAAGAGAGTGAAACCCTAATAATAATATCTGGGGACTTTAACACCCCACTTTCATTCTTGGACAGACTATTTGACAGAAAATCAATAAAGAACATCAGACTTGATCTACACTATAGAAAAAATTAATCTAATAGACATTTAAAGAACATCTCATCTTTAAGCCCAACAGACCTGAAAGGTAAAAACAAACATTTTTTTAAAGAATATTTCACCAAACAGCTGCAGAATACACATTCTTCTCAGTACATGGAATATTCTCCAGGAAAGACCATGTGCTAGGCCACAAAACATGTCTCAAAAAAGTAAAAAATTGAATGGTATCAAGTATCTTTTCTGACCAAAACGGAAAACTGAAAATCAATAACAAGAGGAACTTTGGAAACTACACAAACTTGTGGAAAATACATCAAATGCACCTATAAAATGACTTGGTCAATTAAAAAATAAGAAAATTTTAAAATTTTGAAATAATGAAAATGGAAACACAACATCCCAAAACCTATGGGATAAAGCAAAAATAGTACTAAGAAAGAAGTTTATCGCAATAGATGCCTCCATCAAAAAGGCTCTTAAAAACTTTAAATAAACAACCTAATGATGCACCTTAAAAAGACCTGGAAAAGCAAATGCAGACGAAGTCTAAAATTAGAAGAAAAGATATAATATAGATAAGAGCAGAAATCAGTGATTGAGACAAAAAAAAAAAAACAAAGACCAGTGAAACAACAAAAATGGTTTTTTGAAAAGATAAACAGGTTGCTGGCAAGATGGCCAAATAGGAACAGCTCCGGTCTGTAGCTCCCAGCGAGATTGACACAGAAGGCAGGGTGACTTCTCCATCTCCAACTGAGGTACCCAGCTCATCTCATTGGGACTGGTTGAACAGTGGGTGCAGGCCACGGATGGTGAGGCAAAGCAGGGTGGGGCGCCACCTCACCCAGGAAGTGCAAGCATTCAGGGGATTTCCCTCCCCTAGCCAAAGGAAGCCATGAGAGACTGTACCAGGAGGAATAGTGCACTCCAGCCCAGATACTGTGATTTTTCCATGGTCTTCACAACCAGCAGACCAGAAGATTCCCTCCAGTGCCTACACCACCAGGACCCTGGGTTTCAAGCATAAAACTGGGCGGCTGTTTGGGCAGACACTCAGCTAGCTGCAGGAGCTTTTTTTTTTTCATACCCCAGTGGCACCTGGAATGCCAGTGAGACAAAACCGTTCACTCCCCTGGAAAGGGGGCTGAAGCCAGGGAGCCAAGTGGTCTGGCTTGGCGGTCCCACACCCATGGAGCCCAGCAAGCTAAGATCCACTGGCTTGAAATTCTCACTGCCAGCACAGCAGTCTGAGGTCGACCTGGGACGCTTAAGCTTGGTGGGGATTGGGGCGTCCGCCATTGCTGAGGCTTGAGTAGGTGGCTTTACCCTCACAGTGTAAACAAAGCCATGTGAAGTTCGAACTGGGGGGAGCCCACCACAACTCAGCAAGGTCCCTGCGGCCAGACTGCCTCTCTAGATTCCTCCTCTCTTGGCAGGGCATCTCTGACAAAAAGGCAGCAGCCCCAGTCAGGGACTTAGAGATAAAACTCCCATCTCCCTGGGACACAGCACTTGGGGGAAGGGGTGACTATGGGCACAGCTCTAGCAGACTTAAATGTCCCTACCTGACAGCTCAGAAGAGAGCAGCAGATCTCCCAGCACAGTGTTTGAGCTCTGATAAGGGACAGACTGCCTCCTCAAGTAGGTACCTGACCTCTGTGTATCCTGACTGGGAGACATCTCCCAGTAGGGACCCACAGACACCCCATACAGGAGACCTCTGGCTGGCATCTGGTAGGTGCCCCTCCGGGACAAAGTTTCCAGAGAAATAAACAGGCAGCAATCTTTGCTGTTCTGCAGACTCCACTGCTGATACCCAGACAAACAGGGTCTACAGTGAACCTCCAGCAAACTCCAGGGGACCTGCAGCAGAGAAGCCTGACTCTTAGAAGGAAAATTAACAAACAGAAAGCAATACCATCAACATCAACAAAAAGGAAAATCATGCACAAACTCCATCCAAAGGTCACCAACAGCAAAGACCAAAGGTAGATAAATCCATGAAGATGGGGAGAAACCAGTCCAAACAGGTTGAAAATTCCAAAAAACAGAATGCCTCTTTTCCTCCAAAGCATCACAAGTCCTCACCAGCAAGGGAACAAAACTGGACAGAGAATGAGTTTGACCAATTAACAAAAGGAGGCTTCAGAAGGTGGGTAATAACAAATGCCTCTGAGCTAAAGGAGCATGTTCTAACCCAATGCAAGGGAGCTAAGAACCTTGAAAAAAGCTTAGATGAGTTACTAACTAGAATAACCAGTTTAGAGAAGAACATAAATGACCTGATGGAGCTGCAAAACAACATGAGAACTTCATGAAGCATACACAAGTATCAATAGCTGAATTGATCAAGTGGAAGAAAGGATATCAGAGATTAAAGATCAACTCAATGAAATAAAGCGAGAAGACAAGATTAGAGCAAAAAAAGAGTGAAAAATGAATAAGGCCTCAAAGAAATATGGGAGTATGTGAAAAGACCAAATAAATCTGCATTTGATTGGTGTGCCTGAAAGTGATGGGGAAAATGGAATCAAGTAGGAAAATACTCTTCAGGATATTATCCAGGAGAACTTCCCCAACCTAACAAGGCAGGCCAACACTCAAATTCAGGAAATATAGACAACACCACAAAGATACTCCTCGAGAAGAGCAATCCCAAGACACAAAATCGTCAGATTCACCAAGGTTGAAATGAAGGAAAAAATGTTAAGGGCAGCCAGAGAGAAAGGTTGGGTTACCCACAAAGGGAAGCCCATCAGACTAACAGCAGATCTTCCAGCAGAAACCCTACAAGCCAGAATAGAGTGCAGGCCAATATTTAAAATTCTTAAAGAAAAGAATTTTCTACCCAGAATTTCATATTGAGCCAAACTAAGCTTCATAAGCAAAGGAGAGTGAAGAAGAAATAAAATCCTTTACAGACAAGCAAATGCTGAGAGATTTTGTCACCACCAGGCCTGCCTTACAAGAGCTCCTGAAGAAGCACTAAACATGAAAAGGAACAACCAGTACCAGCCACTGCAAAAACATCCCACATTGTAAAGATTTTCGATGCTAGGAAGAAACTGCATCAATTAACTGGCAAAATAACAGCTAGCATCATAATGACAGGATCAAATTCACATGAAACAATATTAACTTTAAATATAAATGGACTAAATGCCCCAATTAAAAGACACAGACTGGCAGACTGAATAAAGAGTCAAGACCCATCAGTGTGCTGTATTCAGGAGACCCATCTCACATGCAAAGACACACATAGGCTCAAAATAAAGGGATGGAGGAATATTTACCAAGCAAATGGAAAGGAAAAAAAAAGCAGGGGTTGCCATTCTAGTCTCTGACAAAACAGAGTTTAAACCAACAAAGATCAAAAGAGACAAGGCCATTATGTAATGGTAAAGGGATCAATGCATCAAGAAGAGCTAACTATCCTAAATATATATGCACCCAATACAGGAGCATCCAGATTCATAAAGCAAGTTCTTTACTGGGAGAACTTAATAATACTGGGAGACTTTAACACACCACCATCAATATTAGACAGATCAACAAGACAGAAAATTAACAAGGATATCCAGGACTTGTACTCAGCCCTGGACCAAGTAGAACTAATAGACATCTACAGAACTCTCCACCCCAAATCAGCAGAATGTACATTCTTCTCAGCACCACATCGCACTTACTCTAAAATTGACCACATAATTGGAAGTAAAACACTACTCAGCAAATGCAAAAGAATGGAAATCACAACAAACTGTCTCTCAGATCACAGTGCAATCAAATTAGAACTCAGGAATAAGAAACTCACTCAAAACTGCACAACTACATGGAAACTGAACAACTGGCTCCTGAATGACTACTGGGTAAATAACAAAATTAAGGCAGAAATAAAGATGCTCTTTGAAACCAATAAGAACAAAGACACAATGTACCAGAAGCCCTGGGACACATTTAAAGTAATGTATACAGGGAAATTTATAGCACTGAATGCCCACAAGAGAAAGCAAGAAAGATCTAAAATTGACAACCTAGCATCACAACTAAAAGAACTAGAGCAGCAAGAGCAAACAAATTCAAAAGCTAGCAGAAGGCAAAAAATAACTAAGATAAGAGCAGAACGGAAGGAAATAGAGACACAAAAAAACCTTCAAAAAATCAATGAATCCAGGACCTGGCTTTTTGAAAAGTTCAAGAAGATAGACCACTAGCCAGACTAATAAAGAAGAAAAGAGAGAAGAATCAAATAGACGCAATAAAAAATGATAAAGGGGATATCACTACTGATCCCACAGAAATACAAACTATCATCAGAGAATACTATAAACACCTCTGTGCAAATAAACTAGAAAATCTAGAAAAAATGGATAAATTCCTGGACATATACACCCTCCCAAGACTAAACCAGGAAGAAGTCAAATCCCTGAATAAACCAATAACAACTTCTGAAATTGAGGCAGTAACTAATAGCTTACAAACCTAAAAAAAATCCAGGACCAGACGGATTCACAGCCAAATTCTATGAGAGGTACAAAGAGGACCTGGTACCATTCCTTCTGAAACTATTGCAAACAATAGAAAAAGACGGAATCCTCCCTAACTCATTTTATGAGGCCAGCATCATCCTCATACCAAAACCTGGCAGAGGCACAACAAAAAAAGAAAATTTCAGGCCAATATCCCTGATTAACATCAATGTGAAAATCCTCAATAAAATATGAGCAAACCAAATCCAGCAGGACATTAAAAAACTTATCCACCACGATCAAGTCAGCTTCATCCCTGGCATGCAAGGCTGGTTCAACATATGCAAATCAATAAACGTAATCCATCACATAAAGAGAACCAATGACAAAAACCACATGATGAACTCAATAGATGCAGAAAAGACTTTCAACAAAATTCAACAGCCCTTCATGCTAAAAACTCTCAGTAAACTAGGTATTGACTGAATGTATCTCAAAATAATAAGAACTATTTATCACAAACCCACAGCCAATATCATACTGAATGGGCAAAAGCTGGAAGCCTTCCCTTTGAAAACTGGCACAAGACAAGGATGCCCTCTCTTACCACTCCTATTAAACATAGTGTTTGAATTTCTGGCCAGGGCAGTCAGGCAGGAGAAAGAAATAAAGGGTATTCAATTAGGAAATTAGGAATTCAATTAGGAAAAAAGGAAGTCAAATTGTCTCTGTTTGCAGATGACATGATTGCATATTTAGAAAACCCCATCATCTCAGCCCCAAATCTCCTTAAGCTGATAAGCAACTTCAGCAAAGTCTCAGGATACAAAATCAATGTGCAAAAATCACAAGCATTCCTTTACACCAATAACAGACAGATAGCCAAATCATGAGGGAACTACCATTCACAGTTGCTACAAAGAGAATTAAATACCTAGGAATACAACTTACAAGGCATGTAAAGGACCTCTCAAAGGAGAACTACAAACCACTGCTCAAGGAAATAAGAGAGGATAAAAGCAAATGGAAAAACATTCCATGCTCATGGATAGGAAGGATCAGTATCGTGAAAATGGCCATACTGCCCAATGTAATTTATAGATTCAATGCTATCCCCATTAAGCTACCATTGATTTCTTCACAGAATTGGAAAAAACTACTTTAAATTTCATGTGGAACCAAAAAAGAGCCCGTATAGCCAAGACAATCCTAAGAAAAAAGGACAAAGGCATCAAGCTATCTGACTTCAAAGTATACTACAATGCTGCAGTAACAAAAACAGCATGGTACCAAAACAGAGAGATAGACCAATGGAACAGAACAGAGGCCTCAGAAATAACACCACACATCTACAACCATCTGATCTTTGATAATCCTGACAAAAACAAGCAATGCAGAAAGAATTCCATATTTAATAAATGATGTTGAGAAAACTGGCTATCCATACGCAGAAAGCTAAAACTAAATCCCTTCCTTATACCTTATACAAAAATTAACTCAGGTTGAATTAAAGACTTAAACATAAGACATAAAACCATAAAAACCCTAGAAGAAAACCTAGGTAATAGCATTCAGGACACAGGCATGGGCAAAGACTTCATGACTAAAACACCAAAAGCAATGGCAACAAAAGCCAAAATTGACAAATAGGATCTAATTAAACCAAAGAGCTTCTACCCAGCAAAATAAACTATCATTAGAGTGAACAGGCAACCTACAGAATGGGAGAAAATGTTTGCAATCTATCCATATGACAAAGGGATAATATCCAGAATCTACAAAGAAGGTAAACAAATTTACAAAAAACAAAAATAAAAAATTGGGTGAAGGATACGAACAGAAACTTCTCAATAGAAGACATTTATGCAGTCAACAGACACATGAAAAAATGCTCATCATCACTGGTTATTAGAGAAATGCAAATCAAAACCACAATGAGATACCATCTCATGCCATTTAGAATGGCAATCAATAAAAAGTCAGAAAACAACAGATGCTGGAGAGGACGTGGAGAAATAAGAACACTTTTACACTGATGGTGGGAGTGTAAATTAGTTCAACCATTGTGGAAGACAGTGTGGCGATTCCTCAAGGATCTAGAACTAGAAATACCATTTGACCCAGCAATCCCATTACTGGGTATATACCCAAAGGACTATAAATCATTCTACTATAAAGACACATGCACATGTATGTTTATTGCAGCAATGTCCACAATAGCAAAGACCTGGAACCAAACCAGATGCCTATCAATGTTAGACTGGATAAAGAAAATGTGGCATATATATATATCATGGAATACTATTAAGCAATAAAAAAGGATGAGCTCATGTCCTTTGCAGGGACATGGATGAAGCTGGAAACCATCATTCTCAGCAAACTAACACAAGGACAGAAAACCAAACACCACATGTTCTCACTCATAAGTGGGAGTTGAACAATGAGAACACATGGACACAGGGAGAGGAACATCACATACTGAGGCCTGTTGGAGGGTGGGGGCCTGGGGGAGGGATAGCATTAGGAGAAATACCTAATGTAGATGATGGGTTTATGGCTTCAGCAAACCAGGATGGCATGTGTATACTTATGTAACAAACCTGAACATTCTGCACATGTACCCCAGAACTTAAAGTATAATTTTAAAAAAGATAAAATTCACAAACTAAGCCAGACTAAGCCAGACTAAGAAAAAACAGAAGACCAAAACAAATAAAATCAGAAATGAAAAAAGGAGACATTACAATTGATACCATAGAAATTTAAAGGATCATTAGAAATGATTATGAGCTACTATATGCTATTAACTTGGAAAATCTAGGAGAAATTGATACATTCCTAGATACATAAAACCTAAGATTGAACCATGAAAATATCCAAAACATGAGTAGACTAATAACAAATGAGATAGAAGCAGTATTAAAAAGTCTCCCATCAAAGAAAAGCCCAGGACCTGACGGTTTCATTGCTGAATTCTACCAAACATTTTATAAAGAACTCGTATCAATCTATGAAAACTATTTAAAAAAAAAAAAGAAAGAAGGATCACTTCCAAACTCATCCTATAAGGTCAGTATTATCCTAACACCAAAACCATACAAAGATGTAACAAAAAAAGAAAACTATAAGGCAATATCTCCAATAAACAGAGACCCAAAAATCCTTAACAAAATGCTTGCAAACCAAATTCAACAACACATTAAAGAGATTACTCATCATGACCAAGTGAAATTCATCCCAGGAATGCAAGGATGGCTCAATATACGTAATTCAATAAATGTGACACATCACATCAAAAAAATAAAAGACAAAAACCATATGATCATCTCAATGGATACCAAAAAAGCATTTGTGAAATTCAACATCCCTTCATAATAAACACTCAAAAAAAAATCTCAGTGTAAAAGGAATATACCTCAATATGATAAAAACCATATGTGACAAACCCACAGCTAGTATCATACTGAAAAATTGAAAGCCTTTCCTCTAAGATCTGGAAGAAGACAAAGATTCCCACATTCCCCACTTTTATTCAACGTAGTACTAGGAAATCTTAGCTAGAGCAATTACTGAAGACAAATAAATAAAAAGTATTCAAATTGAAAAGGAAGAAGTGAAGTTATCCTTGTTTGCAGATGGTATGATCCTATATTTAGTTAAACCTAAAGACTTCAGCCAAAAAACATTAGAATTGATTAAGAAATTCAGTAAAGTTTCAGGATACAAAATCAACTTACAAAAATGGGTGGCATTTCTATATGCCAACAATAAACAATCTGAAAAAGATATCAAGAAAGTAACCTATTTATAACAGTTACAAATAAAAAATACCTAGGAATAAAATCAACCAAAGATGTGAAGGATCTCTACAACAAAAACTATAAAACACTGATGACAGAAATTGAAGAGGATACAAAAAATGGAAAGATAGTCCGTGTTTTTGGACTAGAAGAATTAATCTTATTAAAATGTCCATTCCACCCAGCCTACAGATTCAATGCAATCCCAATCAAAATACCAATGACATTCTTCACAGAAATAGATAAATTAATCCTAAAATTTATATGGGACCATGAAAGATCCAAAATAGCCAAAGCCATCCTGAACAAAAGTAATAAAGCTGGAGGAATCATATTACCTGACTTCAAATTATGCAAACTATAGTAATCCACACAGCAAAATGCTGGCAAAATAGGCACACAGACCAATGGAACAGAGTGGAGAGCCCAGAAATAAATCCACACATTTATAGTTCAACTCATATCCCACAAAGGTGCAAAGAACTTACATTGGGGAAAGACAGTCATTTCAATAAATGGCACTGCAAAAACTGGATATCCATTTGCAGAAGAATGAAACTAAATCCCTATCTAAAGCAAACCCCTCACCACATATGACAATCCACAGAATGGGAGAAAAAATTTGCAAACTATCCATCTGAAAAGAAAGTAATTGCCAGAATATATATAAGGAGTTAAACAACTCAATAGGAAAAAGACAATCTGATATTTTAAATGGGCAAAAGATCTGAATAGACATCTCTCAAAATAAGACATATGAACCGCCAACAAGTGTATGAAAAAAATGCTCAACGTCACTAATCATCAGAGAAATGTAAATCAAAACCACAATGAGATATCATGTCACCCCAGTCAAGATGGCTTTTATTCAAGAGACAGGCAATAGCGAATACTGGTGAGGATGTGGATACACCCTCATACACTGTTGTTAGGAATGTAAAGTAGTACAACCACTATGGAGAGCAGTATGGAGGTTCCTCAAAAGAATTAATAAATATACATATGATCCCGCAATCCCACTGCTGAGTATATATCCAAAAGAAAGGAAATCAGTATTTCAAGGATGTATCTGCACTCTCATGTTTACTACAGCACTATTCAAAACAGTAAAGATACAGAATCAAAGTGTCTATCAACAGATGAATGGATAAGGAAAGTGTGGTACATAAACACAATGGGATATTAGCCAGTCATTAAAAGACTGAAATTCTGTCATTTTCAATAGCATGTATGAAAATGGAGGACATTATGTTAAGTGAAATGAGGCACAGCATGACAAATATCACATGTGCTCACTCATTTGTGGGGCTAAAAACGTGAACTCATGGAGATGGAGAGTAGAAGGAGATGGTTAACAGAGGCTGGGAAGGATGGTGGGTAGAGGGGATAAAGAGGGACTTGTTAATGGGTACAAAAATACAGTTAGATAGAACGAATAAGATCTAGTAGTTGGTAGCACTATACAGTGACTATAGTTAAGAACAATTTTACTATATATTTAAAAATAAAAGAGAGAACTGGCAAGCTCCTATAACAAACAAATGCTAAATGCTTGAGGGGATAGATACCCCAATCACCCTCATTTGACCATTAAACACTGTATGGCTGTATCAAAACATAACATGTACCCTACAGATATGTACAACTAATATTTATCCAGAATAATTAAAAATTTAAAAACCAAAAGAGAAAAAGCAAACAGCAAGTATACCTAGTAAAGCCCTGAAATATAAAGTCTATGTGGTTTGGCAAGCCACAAAAGATATCAGCATATTATACACCCTACATAATGAAAGAATTCTGGTATTGATGCAAATTAGATAAATGGGGGAACAATTAGAAATTGACTGAAATGCAAATGTAAATTGAGTATACTGAATTATGTAGCTGAAATCTTAAATTATTTGGTAAAAGACTATATTTTTAATAAATTTAATGGGAAATTAATAAAATATTGGAAAATTTTAAAAATAAGTGTATATTCACAGTGTGTACCTGGAGAAAAATTAAACCATTGAGAGATCTAAATGCGAAAGATAAAACCACAAAATCCGTAGGAAAATCAGAGATCAAAAGTACTACATAGCAAAAAAAAGAAAAAAAAGAAATAACCATAATCAAAAGACAGTGGGAAAATTATTTACCTATATCATAGAAATGGAAAAATATTCTTAATGTATGTATAGGGCTACATAAATAAAAGAAATCGCCGGATCTGAAAGGATCCCTCCGCGGCCAAAAGACCATAGGCTCGCCCCACCTGTCAGAGAGGAGTCCTTCCGAGGAGTCCTTCCGAGGAGTCCGGGTCGCGCAGTCCCGGGTGGACGGCTATGCCCAATATTCTGGGGCGTGTACCTGGACGACTCCCGAGGACTCTGGGGAGTGTAGTCCACCGAGGGGATGCGACGCGGAGGGTCGCATAGCCCCGGGCCGCGCCGAGGATGCTGGGTAGTGTAGTCCCGGCCGCGCTGAGGATTCTGGGTAGTGTAGTCCCGGGTGGCGCCGAGCATTCCAGATCCTTGGGCGTCAGCGAGCCGTGAGGTGCGTGGTCCACCGTCGGTGACCTCACCGCCTCGGTTCGCCCTCAGCCGCCCTGGTGAGCCGCGCTCCTGCGGGTCCCTCGCTGCAGCGCGCCCTTCCCGCGGAGGAAGAAGGGCCGGGAAGGCCTGGGACGCGAGGGCGCTGCTGGGGCCGTAGCGCGCCCTCCCTCAGGCCCGGCGTCTCCGCGTTCTGGAGAGGGGCGGAGACCCAGGCCGCGCCTTGGAGTGGGCGGTGGGGCTGCGGCTTGCCGAGCGCCCGGAGTCTGGGCCGCCACTGAGTCTCCGTCCCCGGTTACATGTAGTGGCGGCTCGGGCGGTGAACAGCCCGGATTTCATAGGGGCGCCGAGCAACCCAGGTCCTAGTGTGCCAGGGTCGCCGCTCCTCGGGTGGGGACGGGCCAGCGGCCTAGCGAGCTGCCACGGGGGTCTTTTGGCCGGAGGTGGAGGGGGATTCGGCCACAGCCAGGGTCCACTGGTGGGGTGGGGGTTACAGCCCTGAGACTGATGGGCTAGGTCCGAGTCGGGTTCCCTCCGACTTGATACTCCAGACTTTGTTGTGGGAGGCGGGACAGGGGAGGACTTTGCCCGCGTGTTTTGGGGAAGGGCCTCTGCTTTGGGTTGGGGACACCCCGCCTTGGGACGATCTTCCGCGGATAGGAGTGTAGGCCGGGACCAAATGTCCTCGCACGGGCACGTCTAGACGTGTGGGGAAGGGGGGGGCTCTGCGTGGGGCAGCGTCCGCGGGAGGTGAGGTGGCTGTGGGGACCCAGTTGGCCTCTTCCCTGAGGCCTTGCTAATGACGGCAAAATCCGAGTTCTGCCGAAATATATTTAAAAAGGTTTATTCGTAGTCAGTGTGGGTGACTGTGGCCCAGGTTATTCAGTCTCAAGAGGTCCTGAGAAAGTGCCCGAGGCGGTCGGGCTTGCAGGTTAATTTTATACAATTCAGGGAGACAGGAATTTCAGGTAAAATCATAAATCAGGCTGAGCACTGTGGCTCATGCCTGTAATCCCAGCACTTTGGGAGGCCAGGAGTTCCAGAGCAGCCTGGGCAGCACAGCAAGATCCTGTCTCTACATGAAATTAGAAAAATAAAAAATTAGCAGGGCGTGGTGTCCCGTGCCTGTAGTCTCAGTTACTTGGGAGGCCCAGTCAGTTGAGTCCGGGAGGTGGAGGCTGTAATGAGTTATGTTGGCTGCACTGCACGCTAGCCTGGGCAACACAGTGAGATCCTGCCTGCAAAAAGAAAATCAAAAAACAACAAGAGAAAGATATACATGGGTTCCTCCCAAAAAGCCGGTATATCTCCAAACAGGTTTACACCTCATGGGGGCACTTAGGGATTCTTTAATGGACAGTTGGTTGAGAGACTTAAGCTATTGCCTAAAGACTGGAATCAGAAGCATGCCAGAGTTAAGGGGATTGCGTAGATCAAAGTTCTCATTATGTAGATGAAGGCTCTTAGTTGGCAGCTCTCAGAATAGATGGTAAATGTCTATTTTCAGTTTTTTGGGTTTTTGTTTGTTTTTAGAGAGAGTCTTGCTCTGTCCCCAGGCTGGAGTGCAGTGGCGTGATCTCAGCTCACTGCAACCTCCACCTCCCAGGTTTGAGCAATTCTCCTGCCTCAGCCTCCTGAGTAGCTGGGACTACAGGCGCCCGCCACAACGCCTGGCTAATTTTTGTATTTTTAGTAGAGATGGGGTTTCACCATGTTGCTCAGGCTGGTCTTGACCTCCTGACCTCAGGTGATCCACCTTGTCTTGGCCTCCCAAAGTGCTGAGATTACAGGCTTGAGCCACCATGCGTCAGGCTGGCTGTCTCTTCCAGACCTAGGAAAGGCTTAGAACGAAGGAGGTCTGGCTACATTGATAGAGATTCGCTGCAGATGCAAATTTTCCCACTAAAGACAGCTTTGCGGGGCTATCCATTTCAATCTGTTGCCCCTGTGGCAGCCACTTCAAAACATGTCAAAGAAGTATATTTTGGGGTAAAATAATTTCCTTCAGCATCTGCTGTCATGTGATGCTGTACCAGAGTCAGGTTGGAAAGTGAGCCTCATTATATGAGTAATAAAACTCATCTGATGAGATTTTATGGTTTCTCGGGCAGGATTCCCCAAGCTTCATAGATAGGCATTTGGGCAAGGGAAAAAAGGTGAATTTAGTCCTCACCAGGTTGGTAGGGCTTCCTCGGTTATTGGAGTGGGAGTAACAGCAACCACTGGGCCCAATGCCTCTGGGGCTGTGGACTGACCATCCAAATAACTGATTTTAATCATTTCATTATGGAAAAATTGTCAGCAGAACCCCAAAGTAGAGAGACCCATCAGTCAAGATATACCTCATGACCTTGCAAGCTAATCTAGCTTGACCCAGATCCCCTCCTAACCTGTGCAGATTCATTGAGAAATGTCATAGCCATGCCTACTGGTTAAGACATAGCCCTTTATAGTGAGAGTTGAAACCCAAGCTCTATCACTTTCTTGGCTGTGTTGCTTTGAGAAAGGTATTTAAATGTTTTGTGCCTGTTTCCTCATCTGAAATTGGTGGGTAATAGTCACTTCATAGGACAGTTGTAAGATTGAATGCAGAAAAATTTGTGCCATGCCTGGAACCGTCCCTGGCATATATTAAATTCTCAGTAAGTGTTAAATATTATAATGAATATCAACACTTCCTTATTCTGGAAGCACCGACAGGATAAGCTGTGTTTAGTGTTAGCATCATGTCAGGACAGGCTCTGTTGCGATGCCCACACTCAGGATCTGCTCCCAGGAACCTGCGTACAGTTGTTTTCTTCTCTGGAAGACTTTGGGTCCTTTTTTTAACAAGAAGAGCCTCTACCCTGGGACTGGGAATTTCCAAGGCCACCTTTGAGGATCACAGAGCTAATTTTAGAGCTATTTTAGTCCCCAGCTCCTCTTCCTCCACTCCCACGTTACCCATGAGAGGACTGTCTGCAGGGTAAGGGAGGACAGCCCAACCCCAGGTGGGGACTTCTTATGTATTGCCTTCCTGCAGTGCCTTCTCTGCCCTAAACCATGGTGGGTTTCCTTTGCTAATGTCTGACATCTTGTGCCCTATACTGTCCCATCTGAGGCTCAGAACCTCTCAGCTGGTTCTCCGCAAGGGGAGCGTTCCCCAGATCTGATGACCTTATTCAGGACACTTCCATCATTGTCCCTACATTTCTTCTCTCAGTGCTTTATTCAGGCTGCTGCATTCGTGGTGCAGACCAGGTCTTGTAAAAAATTATTCAGTCAGCATGTGCTGAGCCATTGTCCTGTCCCAGGGACAGGGCTTTATAGTCATTGCCATATTCATCTCTTCAACCAATGTGGAAGTTAGGAATTGGAACCCCCATTTCACAGACTAAGAAGTGGTGTGTTAATCAGTTGAAATAATTTTTACGGCTGGGCGTGGTGACTCACACCTGTAATCCTAGCACTTTGGGAGGCCAAGGTGGGCAGATTACCTGAGGTCAGGAGTTCGAGACCAGCCTGGCCAACATGGTGAAACCTCATCTCTACTAAAAATACAGAAATTAGCCAGGCATGGTGGCTCATGCCTGTAATCCCAGCTACTCTGGAGCCTGAAGCAAGAGAATCTCTTGAATCCAGGAGATGGAGGTTGCAGTGAGCACAGAACATGCCACTGCACTACAGCCTGGGGGACAGTGAGACTCTGTCTCAAAAAATAATAATTTTTACTTTATGTAACATATCTGGGATCAAGTGGACTGAGTTGGGAGCAAGCTGGGATTTTAGGAGTTTCTGTTAGGAATTAGCTTCATTGAGGTATAATTGAGACAATAAAATTCTCTCCCATTTTAAGTTCTAGTTGATGAGTTTTGAGAAATGTATATAGTGAAGTCTTGATCATCAAATCAACATATGAACATTTTTCATCTCCCAAAAATGTAGGAGCTGTTTTTTTATCTTAGGAGAATTTTAATGAAATGTACGTGGAGGAGCTAAATGTTTCAAGTTTGCCTCATATTCATATCTAATTTATTGGTAACTAATTTAAACCACTTTCTTATGGCTCTCAGTTTCTGTTCCTACAGGATATTAACTCCCACAGATGTCAATAGATGGCAGGAGTGAGACCAAACAGTTTGCAGTGTTCTCCACTCACACCCTGGAAATGAAAGTTTTCTCTATTTTTCCTCTCCAAATTATCTTGGAAGGGATATTCAATTTTTTTCAAATTTACAATGAAAAATATTGAAGTAGGAACTAAACTAGAGAGAATATATAACAGATCTCTCTGTTCCCTTCTTGCACCTTAACACTTTGCTCTTCTTATTTCATCCAACCCCCTCCCCATCCCATGCTTTCTGTTTTCAGGCTAGAGCATCTTGAAGCCAATCCAAGACACCATTTTATCTGTAAATTTACTGCAGCTACTTCTCTGAGGACTATTTTTGTTGTTATTGTCTTGCCTTTTAACATAACTAGAGTACCAGAATCATACTCAACAAAATTAGCAGTGTATTAATTTCACCCATTACCCAGTTTATGCAGAAATTTTCCAGGTCTCAAAAATTTCTCCTTACAATTCAGATTTCACACTCAGGTTCATTAAGATGGGAAGCATGAGAGAAGAAATATCTAGAAACCGTCTCAGTAGTGCCCCTTGTCTGTTTTACTTCTCTCTTTGTGATCTAGGTAAAGGAAGTTTCCCTACCTTGGCAAAGTTCCCATCTGCTTGCTTAGGTGCTGAGGCTTGTTCATTCTTTCCTTGACATAACTTTTTCCTCCCCTTCCTCCTTCTGCCTGCCAGGCTCATCTCCTAATTCTACTTCTGCCCATGAGGACAAATAATGATCACACCACTTACCTAATCGCCTGGCCCTAGTTCTGGTCCCAACTCTAATCAGAAATGTGGATTCTGGAATGGCAGTGAGGAGCGATGTGGACTGTATCTCCAGCAAAACACCATAACTGGTAATTTAGAAAACCAAAAACAACCATTTAAACTACACAGAATTTGTCTTAAGACCACTCAGGAATTTAGAGAAACATTTATTCAGAAAAATCAACTGAGCCTTTCTGAGAACAGTGAGAGTCTGTAACATTTGACACACAAACTGCTACCCTCCCCACCCCCATTTTGGTCCACTCTGAGAGAAACTCCACTGTGGGCTGTGAAAATGACAAGATGGAACCCTGTCCCTCTCCAGTTCTCAGTTTATGGTGACAGCTTTTCCCTGAGAGAGGCACAATGCCACTATTCTTAACTTCTCTCCCCCTGCCAGTCCTGTGTTCCTGAAGCTGATTTCATGTAAGTGTAGTTGAGAAGTGTGTTTGGGTGTGGACCTCCTTGAATTTATTCCTGGAGTTTGTTGAGTGTGCTGGCCTTGTAGATTCATGTCTGTCTTCAAATTTTGAAGTTTTGGCCATTATTTCTTCAGTAATCTATCAGCAGCTTCTAGACACCCATATATATCCAGTTAATGGCGCCTTATAACTCTTTTGGGGTTGTTTACTTTATGTCATTCTTTTCTCTTCCTGCTTCTCTGTCTCTGAAATTTCAAATTCTTCTCTATGTTTACTGATTATTTCTTCTGCCTGCTCATCTGCTGTTAAACCCCTCTACTGAATTTTTCAATTACTGTGCTTTCAGGTCCAGAATTTTTTTTGCTTCCTTTTTGTAATCTCTGTTGATATTTTGTTCATATATATTTTCCTGATTTCCTTTTCTCTACCCATGTTTACATGAGTTTTTGAGAATATTTTAGACAGTCTAAAATCTGTCTAGTTTGCCTGAAGCTTGTTTCTCCAGGGAAGGTTTCCGTCACTTTATTTTCTTCCACTTATTGGGCCATGTTTTCTGAGTTTTTGTTGTTGTTAGAAATTAGGCATTGTGGAAAAAACAACCTCCTTTTCCAGTTTTTGCAGACTGACTCCCAGGGAGGATTTTTGCTATTATCTTGGCATTCGTTCTAAGCTTTGGGATCAATCTGAGGAGAAGGTTTAAGATTTTCTCAGGCCTTTTTGGAGCATGGATCTTACCTTTGCTTGTGGCTTTTTCCATTTTCTCATAGGCAACTGCTTTTAAATATTTATTTGTCCCAAGAGTCTCTCCTCTGGGCCTTTGATGGTCTGTTGTATGTCTTCACCCATAATATCTTGCCCCAGGCATCTGCTCTTCAGTCTGTCTGCATCTTTGCCAAGCATGATCCAGTGCTTTTCCTCCCTAAGGTGTGAGATCCTCAAAACAGAGAGAGCAGTCCCTCAGGCAGCCTCCAACAGCTTAGAACCTTGTAAGAAAGGTCTACTGTGCTTTCTCAGGTTTGAGGGAATGAAGTGGAAACTGGGATGCTGCTTTAGAAGCTCTGTTGTATTCTGCACCTGTAATTTTTTGCCCCAGGGATCTATAGGCAAGTTCACCATGAGATTTTTCCATTAGGCAACACTTGGACAGGATAAACATTGGGAATAAGGTGTATTGGGCTGCAAATATGACTGTCTCCTGTTTTGTTTTTGTTGTTGTTGTTTTGTTTTCTTGAGACTGTGTCTTGCTCTGTTGCCCAGGCTAGAGTGGAGTGGCATGATCAAGGCTCATTGCAGCCTCAGCCTCTTGGGCTCAAGCCAGGAGTAGCTAGGACTACAGGCACGTGCCACCACATCCAGCTAATATTTATATTTTTTGTAGAGATGAGCCTTTGCCATGTTGCCCAAGCTGGTCCTGAACTCCTGGGATCAAGGGATCCACATGCATCAGCCTCCCAAAGTGCTGGGATTACAGGAATAAGCCACTGTGCCCAGCCAACTGCCTTCTGTTTTTAATGTGTCTTTTTCTTGATTGGGCAGTTTCCTGAATGCTGGGGACTTTTGAGTATTTTCAAATGAAGTTAGCTCCTATAAGATTATTTTAGCCAATTTTTTGGTAAGCATAGAATTAGCAATATGATTAATGCTTTTTCTGTAAACTAGTGTTATGAAAAATCTCAAACGGGTAGCAAAATTGGGAGATGGTAATATGAATCCCCATGTTGCCTTCATCCAGATTTGATCATTTTAAAACCATGGGTAGTTTTGTTAGATTTATCCCTTCCCCCTGTTTATGTGCCAAAGTATTTTAAACAAATCCAGATGTCTTGTTGTTTTACCCATATATACTTGATCTCTGAGAGGATTTTTAATCAATGTTGAGGTGTAACTTGCATACCGTAAGAAGCACTGCTTTTAACAGTATAATGAGCTTTGACTCTTTAAAGTATACACAGGTCACTTATCACCTCAGTCAAGATACAGAACATTTCAACAGAGTTCTCATGTGCCCTTACATGTAATCATTCCAGAGGAAAATAGTCAGGAATTCTCACCAAAATATGGACAAGTAGTGTTCAGCAATACATGAAAAGGATAATATATTCTAGCCAAAAAGAGTTTGTTCCCAAAAAACCGAGGATAGGGTGAACATAGAGTAAGCTACCTGTGGAGATATTTAACTTTTTTTTTTTTGATGCGGGATCTCGCTCTGTCGCCCAGGCTGGAGTGCAGTGGCACGATCTCCACTCACTGCAAGCTCCGCCTCCCTCGTTCACACCATTCTCCTGCCTCAGACTCCTGAGTAGCTGGGACTACAGGCGCCCGCCACCTCGCCCGACTAATTTTTTTTTTTTTTTTTTTTGAGACGGAATCTCGCTCTTGCTCAGGCTGGAGTGCAGTGGCACGATCTCGGCTCACTGCAAGCTCTGCCTCCCGGGTTCACGCCATTCTCCTGCCTCAGCCTCCCGAGTAGCTGGGATTACAGGCGCCGCCACCACTCCCGGCTATTTTTTGTATTTTTTTGTATTTTCAGTAGAGATGGGGTTTCAAGGTGTTAGCCAGGATGGCTCAATCTCCTGACCACGAGGAGGAGGCCCGCCTCGCCCTCCCAAAGTGAGCCACCGCTCCCGGGGGAGATACTTAACCTTACTTAACCTTCTATCTGTAGTTCTCCGCTTAGGAACAAAAGGAAAGGCAGCTTCTTGGATGAATCAGCTTTCAGCTTAATATTTTTCTTTTGGCAGAGTGGTTTGGGTTTTGACGTTTTTATTTTCCCTTCACTGCTTTCAGGGAGCAAAAGAGAAAAACCTACATGACTATCTTAATGCAGAAAAATACTTGATAACATTTCACACCTATTCAGGGTAAAAATTCTCAGCAAATGAGGAATAGAAAGAATTTCCCTTAATGAAACAAAAGTTATGTGTGACAGCCTGGCTGCAATCATCATATTTAATGGTGAAGTGTGTTCACACTAAGATCAGGAACAAGTATTAATGTTGATTCTTATCATTCTTATTTAGCATTATCCTAGAATATCTAGCTAACCTGTTATTAAAAAGGAATAAAAGGCATAAACGTTGAAACTGAAAAAGAAAAATTTTTTATTCACAGAAGATGTGAGTATGTACATGGAAGAATCTGTAGTTAAACAACTAGATACTAGTAACACACAGTTTAGGAACTTCAGAAAATAAGGTCAGTATTTTTAAAAAGCACTTGTATTTCTGTAACCTAGCAGCAAACAGTTAAAAAATGAAATACGTATTTATACTACCATCAAAAACAAAATATCTAAACTTCTAAGAGTAAATGTAGGGGAGTATCTTTGTGACTTTGGAATAGGTAAAGATAGCAGAGATGGGACATGAAAGGTGTAAACTATGTAAGTATATAGAAAGAAATAACAAAAATGTTTTAAATCACCTTTCAACTGCCGTCAGAAGAAGAAATTTCACTGTTTTTCTTCTCCAACTACATGTAAACCAAAAAGTATCAGAGTCAAGTACCAATTTAGATGTTTATTTTGCCACAGTTGAGGACATGCCACAGAGAGAGGTCAGTGGCTTTCCCCAAAGATGAGTTTGAGAGCTTCATTGTTTAAAAAGGGAAAGTAGGCTGGAGGGGAAAGAGGAAAGGTGTGGTAATCCACCTGTGACAAGAGAAAAGGAGCAGGTAGGAGAATAGTTATGCATCCATCTCACACTCAGTAAATCAGCACTTTACATAAGATAAGGTGTGCATAGAGTAGCTACTATGGAGATATTTAACGTTTTATCTGTAGCTATCTCTTTAGCAACAAAAGGAAAGGCAGCTTCTTGCATGACTCAGCTTTCAGCTTAATGTTTTCCTTTTGGCAGAGTGGACTGGGGTCCCTAGTTTTATTTTCCTTTCATAACACCATACTATTTGTTCACTTCTTCTGTCTCAAAGTTACTGGCTAGTGGATGTATGCTGTGTTCATCATAATCACCACATGATAGCATCTTTGTTCCTTCACATTTCCTTCTTTTCACCCCATATGTCTGTGTTTTTACTTTTACTTTTTTTAATCAAAACATTCACTTAAAAGTATAGTGAATACTCTAATGAAATCATTACACCCACCACTTTAATTTACAGTTCTTTTCCTGTATTTCTACTGGAATTTTTTTCAAAAAATTCAGAGAAAATAATATAATGAACCCAGTACATATTATTCAGTTCTAAAAATTATGAAGTGTGGCCAGTAATGCTCAATTGACTTTTGAGGGTGAGAAGGAGTGTTTAAGCACATCCAGACATCATTTTCACTCATGAATGTTCCAAAAGTTTGTATACAAGGAAGGGCTCATGTTTTTAAAACCCAAAATATTTTTATAACAACAAAACTAATGTTTGATGATCTAATATCCAATTAGTGTTCAGATTTCACTGGCTGTTAAAACTCCTCACATATTCTTTGTTGCAATCAGGATCCAAATTGCATTGGATCACTCATTGCCTTAGATTGACCATGTGTCTGAGGACTTTTATTCCTGACAGCTCACACTCCCCATGCTATTAATTTGTTAAAGGCTTTGGTGTTGTACAGTACTGAATAACTGCCAATGCCATCTGCTTGTGGCCTTTTCAAGTTTGTCTGCCCCTGTGGTTATCCTGACTTCAAATCCGGGGAGACAGAGGCTAGAAAAGGCAGACAGCTTTTGTGTGTTCTGTCCAGTGCAAAGAACACCTGGAACTCTGAGCCCTAACCTTAAACGCAAGACCTCATCTGCAGGTGTTCCTCATCCTTTTAGCCCCTCAGTGATGTAAGCAACAAACCTCACCCAGCTCCTGGGGCACAGGGTCTTCACTCCCAGATGAGCTTGTCCTGGATTTGCAGGGAGCCTGGCTCCCTAGACCTTTTGGCTAGACCCCCACAGGGGAATTGTGCAGGTGTGCCCTCCCCAGATCCCCAGTTGGTATTGGAATCAGGCCTGTGTCACACATGGGGAGGGCAGCTGCACCCAGCCACCCTCTGACCTCTCTCCTCCCACAGATCGGCCATCTGCAAGCTTCCCTTCTCCGTGGAGAGCAGGAAGATGGTCATGGGACCCCAGGGAGCCAGGAGACAGGTGAGACTTCCCAGAACTGTCCTTCTTGCTGTCACAGGATGGGCCCATTTCCTTCACTGGCCCTAGCAGTCACATTGTTAGCACAGGACCAAGGCCAGCACCACTCCTGGGGAGTGATCTGTCTTTCCTGGCGTCCTCCAGCAGGTGACTGGCCTGTGGGTGTCATTCATCAAGTAGTGATCTGTGTACAGGTGGCAGAACCTGGAATCCTCCAACTGCCTGAGTGCAACACTGTCCCTAGTGAGCATGCCTGGGTTTTGTGTTACAGGCTTTCTTGGCATTTGGGGATGTCACTGTGGATTTCACCCAGAAGGAATGGAGGCTGCTGAGCCCTACTCAGAGGGCCCTGTACAGGGAGGTGACACTGGAGAACTACAGCCACCTGGTCTCACTAGGTAAGCGTGGCTTCCCTCAAGCCTAACATTTGGCCTGCAGTGCCTCTGATGTTGCCATAGGGTTAGGTTCAGAGACAAGAATGTTGTTTTCTCTATTCCCCTGAGGAAGGTCTGGCTTTGGTAAAGTTTCATACTGACTGCCACTGGGCACCTGCAGGCCTCTTTCCCTACACTGGGGCTCCCCCTGGGGTACTCTGAGCATGGTAGACAGGGTCCTCCTGAGCCTTCCCCCTCTGATTCTCCCTCCCTTCCTGCCCTGGGTGGCTCCAGCAAATGGCCCGTGGAGCCTACAACCAGGCGTCACCTCATGGTTTTTTTCCCTGTGAGCAGGAATTCTCCATTCTAAACCAGAACTCATCAGGCGGCTAGAGCAAGGGGAAGCGCCCTGGGGAGAAGAGAGAAGACGCTGGCCGGGCCCCTGTACAGGTGAGGGGATAGACAGGGCAGACAGAGCACAAGGCACTCAGCCTTTCAGAAGGGAGGAGGCTTCTCTGAGGCCAGAGGACCTGGAAGCTGTTCTGGCCTCCTTGGCTGCTCTTCAGACCACCTGGCCCTGCCTTCCTTCCAGTCCTTGCTGAGTGAGAGGTTCTCCTGAGGTCCCTGGACTCCTCCCAGGAAGCCTCCTTTCCCCCTACTTGCTAGGCTTCTTTCTCCCACTCAGTCTCCTCATTTGTGACCTTCCTCGTGACTGCCTGACTGCAAGCCTAAGTCTATTGCCCCTTCCTGATACTGTCCAGGTATTCATATTTTAGCTTCTTTTTGTTTTGTTTTGTTTTGTTTTATTTTGTTTTTTAATTATTTATTTTTCTGTGTAAGTAAATATAAATTTTTTGACACAATTTGGATCTCATTCTTCTATATACTGATTTTCTTTCTTTTTTTTAATTTAAGTTCTGGGGTACATGTGCACAACGTGCAGGTTTGTTACATAGGTATACGTGTGCCATGTTGGTTTGCTACACCCATCAACTCGTCATTTACATTAGGTATTTCTCCTAGTGCTATCCCCTCCCCTGCCCCCTACCACACAACATGCCCCAGTGTGTGATGTTCTCCTCCCTGTGTCCATGTGTTCTCATGGTTCAGCTCCCACTTACGAGTGAGAACATATAGGGTTTGATTTTTCTCTTCTTGTGTTACTCTGCTGAGAATGATGGTTTCCAGTTTCATCCATGTTCCTGCAAAGGACATGAACTCATCTTTTTTTATGGCCACATAGTATTCCATGGTATATATGTGCCACATTTTCTTTATCCAGTCTATCATTGATGGGCATTTGGGTTGGTTCCAAGACTTTGCTATTGTGAAAAGTGCTGCAATAAACATACATGTGCATGTGTCTTTATAGTAGAATGATTTATAATCATTCCTATTTCTCCACATCCTCTCCAGCATCTGTTGTTTCCTGACTTTTTAATGATCGCCATTCTAACTGGCGTGAGATGGTATCTCATTGTGGTTTTGATTTGCATTTCTCTAATGACCAGTGATGATAAGCATTTTTTTCTAAGTTTGTTGGCTGCATAAATGTCTTCTTTTGAGAAGTGTCTGTTCATATCCTTCACCCACTTTTTGATGGGGTTTGTTTTTTTCTTGTAAATTTGCTTAAGTTCTATTTTAGCTTCTTAAAACCTCTGTCCGTTATTCTCCTTCTTCAGTTCCCATAGCTTTTTTTCCTTGTCGTTTAATGTTTTAAGCAGTACTACTGTTGCCAGAGGTCACTTCACCTTCCTCCTTCCCCCCATTTACCCCAGATGTACTGCCTGAGTGGGGCTGCGGTCTAGAATTGTGCAACCTCTTAAGTCCCTGTAGTCACTGCAGTGGTTCATCAGGACTCATGATGATGATGATGATGATGATGATGATGATGATGATGATGATGATTCTTACCTCTAGGGTGGACTTGTTCTTTCTTGGAGCAGTTTTTGTTCACAGTTAGGCCCTGTGTTCCTCTCTTCTCTTTTCATGCTGTTTTACTGGCTTCCCTCACTCCTCACAGTGGGACCACAGGAGACTGCTGAAAAGTGGTGTTAAGTTTTCTCCTTATAACAATGATAAATTTAGTTTTCTCTATCTTGTTACGTGTCAGTTTCAGGGGTCATCTGTTTCTATTGACCTTTATATCCTATTTGGAGAATGTGTGGACAGATTTAGCCTTACACAGCTGCAGTTCTCCTCAAGTACTTGGAAGTCTCTTTTATGTCTCGTTTAAGAAACCCTTCCTAGATCAAGTTTATAAAGACACAAAGATTTAAGGATATAAAGATTTTTTTTTTTTTTTGAGACGGAGTTTCACTCTTGTAGCCCAGGCTGGAGTGCAATGGCGCGATCTTGGCTCCTTGGAACCTCCGCCTCCCAGGTTCAAGCAATTCTCCTGTCTTAGCCTCTTGAGTAGCTGGGACTACATGTCCTCACCACCACGCCTGGCTAATTTTTTTGTATTTTTAGTAGAGACAGGTTTCACCATGTTGGCCAGGCTGGTTTTGAACTCCTGACCTCAGGTGATCCTCCCGCCTCAGCCTCCCAAAGTGCTGGGATTACAGACGTAAGCTACCATGCTTGGCCAATATATAAAGATTTTTGTTGTTGTTATGTAACTCTTCTGCGGCTTTATAGTTTTTTTTGGGAGGGCAATTTGAAATATCCAATACTTGAAAAGATGATTTTTACATCTTCTATATTCATAGTGGATTGTTCCATATCTACTAAGTTTTGTAGGACTTACTTTATATATTTTAGCCTACTATTAAATACATTCAGGGTTAGAATTATTATAATTTTATTGGCTCATAGGGAATCTTGTGTCCTCTGTACTTTCACCCTCATCTCCCATTCCTGGATTATTTTGAAGCAAATCCTGGTCATCATATTTCATCTGTAAAACCTAATAATAGTTACTGTATTATAATCTATTTCATTTAATATTAATATTAGTTCCTTAGATTTTTTTTTGGTGACTGTAACCCTCATTTAACTTTCCTTATTTCATGGCATATATATTTTGAGTTTACATCCTATAATACTTCCTTTTCTCCAGCATTTTTTTGTGAAGCAAATGTTGAACAATTATATTTTGGTGGATACTAAAAAGTTGAAAGGCTTATAGAATGAACACCTGTCGATCTGCCACGTACAGTCAGCATTTAGCTTTGTGCTCAATATTCTTTATCGCTTACTTACCCAGCTGTGCATTGCTCTCTCCATCCATAAGTCCATCTTCCTTTTGATGCTCTTTAATATTGTGGACATCATTATCCTTTACGCATAAACACTTCAGCATGCATATCAATAAGTAGTATTATAATGTTTCTTTGTGGTTCTTTTTAGGATTTATATAAGATGCATAAATCTTAAGTGTAACATTCAGTGAGCTTTGACATACACATAACTTTGTGTAATCTGGACCCCTATGACAACACAAAAGAATTACTCTCACCCCAGAAGTGCTTTTGTGCCTTTTTCCAGTCATTTCCTGCCCCCACGTCCACCAGAGAAAATCACTATTCGGATTTTGTTCAATATGCCTTAATTTTACCTATCTTAGAACTTCATGTAAGTGGAATTACACAGGTATATACTCTCTGTCAGAAAATTAGCAGGTTGATTTTTTTTTATGGTTATTGTTGTTGACTTTGTCCAATTGTCTGCAAAAAAAGCAGGTTCATACAGACTGTGGAGTTCTTTCCCATTCCTTGCTTCCCACCACCCCATAAAAAATGTGGGGGCATCCACTGAGAAATTTGGAGCTGGCCTGAGTTTTCACGTGCATAAGGTCTCTGCTTTTGGATCGGTGCCACTCCCTCAGTTTACATAGGTGGGAAGAGACTCTTAGTCATCTTGAGTATCGTAGAAATGATGAAATATCATAGACTGGGAGGCTTAAACAACAGACATTTATTTCGTACAGTTCTAGAATCTGGGAATTCCAAGATGAAGGTGCTGGCACCTTTGCTTCATTGTGAGGGTTCCCATCCTGGCTCGCAGGCTGCCACCTTCTTGCTGTGTCCTCCCATGGGCTCACCCCATGAACTCAACTAAACCTGTTTATCTCCCAACAACTCCACCTCCAAATACCATCACATTGGGGGTTAAGGCATCAACATATTAATTTGGGGGGGGATGCTAATGTTCAGTCCATTATCAACTCCCTTCTCTCGTCCCCACATCAATTGCTTGCTGATTTGTCTGTCAGTGAATTAAAATAAAAGGCTTCTTGTCTACCACTGACTTCTGAAAGTGTGAATGTTTAATGTAATGGGAGTATATGTTAGGATTTTATTTAACTCATAAGTGAGGTTACTGGCAGAATGACAAAGCTGGTTCAGTGCAGGTATGAGAAGGTGGGATGTATGTGGGTAGTGCCAAAATAACACCATTGTAAGTTACCCTGTAACTTTACAGAATCAGCACACTTAACTGTCATTATCTGAGTGATCAGAAAAATTAGAAATCATACAGATGATGTAGGAAAGCTCATATAATCATATATCTGACAAGTTTTGGAGTATTTTTCCTGAATAATAAGCACATTGACTGTCATAGTACCAGCAGTATTTTCTATCAGTTTGCTATTTCTCTTTTCACTTTAGTTTTTCCTTTCTTAATATGAATATTCATTTTAATGTATTAAAAAAGATAATTCTTTATTATTCTCCATTTATATATAAATATCTCCCCTTTGTAGATGCCTACTATTCTGTATTAGTTTTGGGGGGATTATTTTCTTATTTGTTGATACATAATAATTGTACATTATTTATGGAGTAGATGTGGAATTTTGATATATGCATACCATATGTAATGATCAAATCAGGATCCATAACCTCAAATATTTATCATTTCTCTGTATACTCAATTTTTTTCTATTTTGAAATATAAATTACAGTTAACTGTAGTCACCTTACTGTGCTATCAAACACTTATTTCTTCTATCTAACTATATTTTTGTACCCATAATCAACTGCTCTTTGTTCTCCCTTCCATCTCCCTTTCCTAGCCTCTGCTCCCACATATGAGTGACAATATGCAATATTTGGCTTTCTGTGCCTGGCTTATTTCACCTAACATAATGAACTAATGATACTGATTATATCATTAGTTAATGATTCTAATGATACTGCTGTAAATGACAGCAGTATTCTTATTCTTCTTTATGGTTGACTAATATTCCATTATATATACGTACTACATTTTCTTTATCCATTCAACCACTGATGGACATTTAGGTTAATTCCATATCTAGACTATTGTGAATAATGTTAACATGGGGGTACAGGTATCCTTTTGCCATACTGATTTCCTTTTCTTTAGATAAATATGAAGTAGTGGGATTGCTGGATTGTATCGTAGTTCTATTTGTAGTTTTTTAAGGAACCTCCATACCATTTTCCATAATGGCTGTACTAATTATACACCAAGAGTGTATAATTATTGCCTTTTTTCTGCATCTTTGCCATTATTTGTTATTTTTTGTCTTTTTGATAATAGCCATCCTAATTGGGGTAAGAGGATCTCTCAGTGTGATTTGCATTTCCCTGATGATTGGTGATGATGAGCATTTTTTTATATACCTGTTGCCCATTTGTATGTCTTATTTTGAGAAATGTCTATTCAGATCCTTTTCCCACTTTTTAGTTGGAGTTTTTGTTGTTGTTGTTTGACTTCTTGTATATTCCATATATTAGTCCCTTGTAAGATGAATACTTTGCAGATATTTCCTCCCATTCTACATTTTGTATATTCACTATTGATACTTTCCTTTGCTGTACAGAAGCTTTTTAGTTTTTAGTTTAATGTAGTCGCATGTGTGTATTTTTGCTTTTGTTGCTTATGATTTTGAAGTCTTAGCCATAAAATATGGCTAGTTTAGGCCAGTGTCCTGAAGCATTTCTCCTGTGTTTCTTCAAGTTGTTTTATAATTGTGGAACTCATGTTGTCTTTAATCTATTTTGAGTTTATTTTTGTATAGTATGAGAAACAAGCATCTCATTTCATTCTTACACATTTTGGAATTCACTTTTTCTAATACCATGTATTAAAGATTCTGTCCTTACCCTAAGGTATGTTTTTAGTGCCTTTGTCAAACATCAGTTGGCTGTAAATATATGGATTTATTTGTAGATTATCTATTCTCTTCTATTGGTCTATGTGTATTTCATTTTTGTTTTTGTTTTTATGGACAGGGTCCTGCTCTGTCCACCCAGGCAGGAGTGCAGTGGTGCCATCATAGCTCACTGCAGCCTCTAACTCCTGGGCTTAAGTGATCCTCCTGTCTCAAGTAGCTAGGACTACAGGCATGTGCCACCATGCCCAGCTAATTTTTTTAAATCTTTTGTAATGATGGGGTCTCATCGTGTTGCCCAGGCTGAACTCGAACTCCTAGCCTCAAGCAATCCGCCTGCCACAGTCTCTCAGAGCACTGGAATTACAGGTGTGAGCCACTGTGTCTGGCCAGTGTCTATTTTTAGACCAATACCATGCTGTTTTGGTGACACTAGCTTTGTATTATATTTTGAAGTGAGGTAGTATGATGCCTCCCACTTTGTTCTTTATGCTCACTATTGCCTATTGGAGGTCTTTTTGGTTCCTTATGAATTCTAGGAGTATTTTGTCTATTTTTATAAAGAATGTCACTGGTATTTTAATAGGTATTGCAGTGAATCTGTAGATTGCTTTGGGCAGTATGGTCATCTCAACAGTATTATTTTGCTCCACGAACATAAGATGTCTTTTCATTTGTGTCCTCGTCCATTTATTTCATTGTTTTTAACATAGAGAACATTTAATTTGGGGTTAAGTTTATTCATATACTTTTTTGTACCAATTATAAACGGGATTGCTTTCCTGATTTCTTTTTCAGCTAGTTATTATTGGCATATAGAAACACTACTGATTTTTTTTTCTGATTTCGTATTGTGCAAATTTATTGACATCATTCATCAGTTCGAAGAGTGTTTAAGTTTTCTATAGGTATGATCATGTCATCTGCAAAAAGAGACAATTTGACTTCAGTTTTCCAGCTTGGATGCCTTTTATTTCCTTTTCTTGCCTTATTTTTTTCTCTTACCATAGTTCTGACTAGGACTCCCAGAACTATGGTAATAAGAGTGGTGAAAGTAGACATTCGAATCTTTTTCCAGTTCTTAGAGGAAAGACTTTTACCTTTTCCCCATTCACTAAGATGTTTGCTGTGGGTTTGGAACATATTGTCTATATTATGTTGTGATATGTTTCCTGTACACCTGATTTAAGTTTTTATCATAGGCCGGGTGTGGTGGCTTATGTCTTTAATCTCATCACTTTGGGAGGGCAAGATGGGCAGATTGCTTGAGCTCAAGAATTTGAGACCAGCCTGGACAACATGGCGAAATCCCATCTCTACAAAAAATACAAAAATTATCCAGGCAATGGCACCTGTGGCTTGACTACAGGCAGGCACCTGTAGTCCAGCTATTTGGAAAGTTGAGGTGGGAGGATCGTCTAAGCCTGGGAGGTCGAGGCTGCAGTGAGCCATGATCATGCCACTGCACTCCAGCCTGGGTGACACAGTGAGACCCTGTCTCAAAAAAATAAAAGTTTTTATCATAATGGGATTTTGAATCATATCAAATCTTTTTCTATATCTGTTGAGATGATCATATGTCTTTTGGTCTTTCACTCTGTTGATGTGATGTGTCACAAGTATTGATTTGTGTATGTTGAATCATGATTGCATACCTAACATAAATCTCATTTGATCATGGTATATTATCTTTTCTGTGTTGTTGCATTGGGTTTGCTAGTATTTTGTTGAGGATTTTTCCATTTAGCATCATCAGGGATATTGGCCTGTAGTTCTCTGTTTTTGCTGTGTCCTTGTCTGGTTTTGGTATCAGGATAATGCTGGCCTTGTAGAATGAGTTAGGAAGAATTCCTCCCTGCCCTGCTTCAATTTTTTGGAATAGTTTGAAAAGAACTGGTGTTTGTTGTTCTTTATGAGTTTACTAGAATTAAGCAGTAAAGCAATCTGGTCCTGGGTTTTTCTTTGATAGAAGACTTTTCATTACTGATTCAGTCTCATTGTTGGTCTATTCTCCAGGAATATATGCAGAACATGTCCTGCGGCCCAAGAATCTTGGACTTGCACATCAGAGGCAACAGCAACTACAATTTTCTGATCAAAGCTTCCAGAGTGACACAGCTGAAGGTCAAGAGAAAGAAAAAAGCACTAAGCCCATGGCATTTTCCAGCCCACCCCTAAGACATGCAGTAAGCTCAAGGAGGAGGAACAGTGTAGTGGAAATAGAGTCTAGTCGAGGCCAGAGGGAGAATCCTACAGAAATAGACAAAGTATTGAAAGAAATAGAAAATTCAAGATGGGGAGCATTCAAGTGTGCAGAGCGTGGGCAAGACTTCAGCCGGAAGACAATAGTAATCATACACAAAAAAGCACATTCCAGGCAGAAACTTTTTACATGCAGGGAGTGTCACCAGGGCTTTAGAGATGAGTCAGCATTGCTCTTGCACCAGAACACACACACAGCAGAGAAGTCCTATGTGTGCAGTGAGTGTGGGCGAGGCTTCAGCCTCAAGGCAAATCTCCTCAGACACCAGAGGACACACTCAGGAGAGAAGCCTTTTCTGTGCAAGGTGTGTGGACGAGGCTATACCAGTAAGTCATACCTCACTGTGCATGAGAGAACACACACAGGAGAGAAGCCTTATGAATGCCAGGAGTGTGGGCGAAGGTTTAACGATAAGTCCTCATACAACAAGCACTTGAAGGCGCATTCAGGGGAGAAGCCTTTTGTGTGCAAGGAGTGTGGGCGAGGCTATACTAATAAGTCATACTTCGTTGTGCACAAGAGAATACACTCAGGAGAGAAGCCTTACAGATGCCAGGAGTGTGGCCGAGGCTTTAGCAATAAGTCACACCTTATCACACACCAGAGGACACACTCAGGGGAGAAGCCCTTCGCGTGCAGGCAGTGTGAGCAAAGTTTTAGCGTGAAAGGAAGTCTCCTCAGACACCAGAGAACACACTCAGGGGAGAAGCCTTTTGTGTGCAAGGATTGTGAGCGAAGCTTTAGCCAAAAGTCAACTCTTGTCTACCACCAGAGAACACACTCAGGGGAGAAACCTTTTGTTTGTAGTGAATGTGGGCAAGGATTTATTCAGAAGTCAACCCTTGTGAAGCATCAGATCACACACTCAGAGGAGAAGCCTTTTGTGTGCAAGGACTGTGGACGAGGCTTTATCCAAAAGTCAACCTTCACTTTACACCAGAGGACACACTCAGAGGAGAAGCCTTATGGATGTCGGGAGTGTGGGCGAAGGTTTCGGGATAAGTCCTCCTATAACAAGCACCTGAGGGCACACTTGGGTGAGAAACGTTTTTTCTGCAGGGATTGTGGGCGAGGCTTTACCTTGAAGCCAAATCTCACCATACATCAGAGGACACACTCAGGAGAGAAGCCCTTCATGTGCAAGCAGTGTGAGAAAAGTTTTAGTTTGAAGGCAAATCTTCTTAGACATCAGTGGACACACTCAGGGGAAAGGCCATTTAATTGCAAGGATTGCGGGCGAGGCTTCATCCTAAAGTCAACTCTCCTCTTCCACCAGAAGACACACTCAGGGGAGAAGCCTTTCATTTGTAGTGAATGTGGGCAAGGATTTATCTGGAAGTCAAACCTTGTGAAACACCAGCTTGCACATTCTGGCAAGCAGCCTTTTGTATGCAAGGAGTGTGGGCGAGGCTTCAACTGGAAGGGAAATCTCCTCACACACCAGAGGACACACTCAGGGGAGAAGCCCTTCGTGTGTAATGTGTGTGGGCAAGGCTTCAGCTGGAAGAGAAGTCTCACCAGACACCACTGGCGGATACACTCAAAGGAGAAGCCTTTTGTGTGCCAGGAGTGTAAGCGAGGATATACCAGTAAGTCAGACCTCACTGTGCATGAAAGAATACACACAGGAGAGAGGCCTTATGAATGCCAAGAGTGTGGACGAAAATTTAGCAATAAGTCATACTACAGTAAGCACTTAAAGAGACACTTACGTGAGAAGCGTTTTTGTACAGGGAGTGTGGGTGAGGCTTCGTCTTGAAGTCATATCTCACCAGCCATCAGAGGACACACTCAGGAGAGTAACTTTTGCTTTGTTACAAGCTTTAGTTGAGGCTGCATAACTTGTTCATGAAGATATAACAAAGGCAGACAGAATCCAGAGGGGTACAGAGAACCTGAATTCAACCCATGTGTCCCCAAGAGATTCAGAGAAAAGAGGTCAACGTTTAGGGAACAGAGATGCCAGTTGAGGGGAGGGCATTACCTGGGCTATTGGGGAAATGTGGTCTCTTTCTTACTGAGCACATATTCTTGTTGTATTTGTGCCAGGCTGTGCTTTCTAAGGACTGCTCTTAGCCAGTGACTGCAGAGCAGGGATACCAAGGCAGGCCTGTTACTGACACTCTCCCCAACCTCCCTGGACTGCAAACAGTCTAGAACACCTCCACCAAACCTCCTCTTGCACTTTCCTTCCCTCTGGCTGCCCTCCCAGCCTTCCTTGGTTTGGATGTTTTGTCCCCTCCTTAATTTATGTTGAAACTCTACATAAACTGTTTATTGTTGAAACAGTGTAACAGTATTAGGAGGTGGGACCGTTGGAAGTGATTAAGTCAAGTCACGAAGATAGACAGAGCTTTGCGAATGGGATCAGGTGCCCTTATGAAAAGGCTTGATAGAGGGAGTTTGTCCTGTGGCCCTTCTATTTTCTGCTCTGTGAGGACACAATGCTCCTCTCTTCCAAAAGACGCAGCATGAAGGCATCATCTTGGAAACAGACATGAGCCCTCAACAGACAACTGAACCTACTGATGTTTTGATGTTGAACTTCCCAGCCTCCAGAACTCTGGGAAAATAAAGTCCTCTTTATACATTTCCTAGTCAGTGGTATTTTGTTATAACAGCTCAAATAGACTAAGTAAGTGCTCCCCTCATCATTCTCTCACAATCATATCTTGAAATAAAATCTCTGTATATGCAGTCCCATATTGGTCTTTGCAGAGAACTCCCTCCAACACAGGTGATACCAAGAACAGTCTGATAAAACAGGTGGTAAAATAGGGATCTGGGGACCACTCACCTTCCTGGCAGGAGTAAAGCAGGTTGGCTGGCGGGGCACAGGTAGGTGGTTAGCTGCAAAATATTTCACAGGTGATTTCCTGAGAAAATGCCTCAATGATAGAGAAAGCTGCGGCAGGTGTGATGATGCAGGCCTTTGAAAATGTAGGGAAAATGCCTACAAAGAGCAGAGTAGACTGATTATCGCCGATCTGCATTACCACCTGCAGAAGGACCTTGAGAAATTGAAGACTTCATTCAGCCATTAGCAAACAGTTAATGGTTAAGTAAACCAGGACTCCTTGGTGAGTGCTTACAAGGCCTTTATCTTCTTGGATAGAAGGCAGAATTATTGCCCAAATATGTGAGCTGAAGGCCTTGTAGTTAGAGTGGCAGAGCTCTACCGATGTTGGGATGCTCAGCCAATGCATGTCTATTTTGTAGAGGTCAGACCCTTGTTGAGGAAAACCTGGGATCCTAAAAAATGACACAGGAACATCTCCATGGATGCCCAAGATTGCCTGGGCCATGCTCCCAGCCACAGACCATCTGGGTGTGTACAGATGGCCCATCCTTCCTTATGAATAGCATTTCCACCATTCATTACCACGGAACCTTCACAATTAAGGCCAGCTTAATGAGCATGTGCCCTACATAGCTGCACACAACCCTTGTCCAGCACAGGGAAGATACATGCAATATGCCTATCCTTTTGTAAATGGTATTTGTGATGCTTGCCCTTCAACTTCCATAACTTTCCTCATACTCATTTTGAGTTTCACTGCACATTGTGGGTTCACCAGAATTCTGTGCTCCTCTTCCATATTAAACACATTTATATCTGAGTAATCTGGGACACTGACAGCCCCAAGAGACATCACTGTCCATTTGGACCCAGAATTTGATTTGAACTCAGAAGATAATGTCTTAGCATAAACAGCCAAGGAACCCGGTCAACGCATTTCCTGCTCAAGTTCCTCTTATTAGCCAACCACTTGTGTTGAAAATGATCACACAGAAGGGACTGGAAACATAAGGCAACTCATAGCTACTTTTTGTCTGTTTCTTACTCAACTTGAAGTTAGAGTGCACCGGTAGAATGCGCATATGGAGAAGTGAAGTAAAACAGTTGAATTAGACTAGACACAGTGGTTCATGTCTGTAATCCCAACACTTTCTGATGCCAAGTTGGGTGGATTGCTTGAGCGTAGGAATTCAAGACCAGCCTGGCCAAAGTGACAAAATCCCATCTCTACAAAAAACTAGCCAGGTGTGGTGGCACATGCCTGTAGTCCAAGCTACTTGAGAGGCTGAGGTGGGAGGATCACCTGAGCCTGGGAAGTTGAGGCTGCAGTGAGCTGTGATTGCGCCACTGCACTCAAGCCTGGGCAATAAAGCGAGACCTTGTCTAAAAAAAACAAAAACAAAAACAAAGGTTGAATTAGTTTCTGCAACATTTCTAACGTTCTAAAAAAAAACATCCTAATAGGAGCAACAAAGTAGAAATTGTGTCATTTCACTGATTGTGCTGATTTAAATGGACAACGCACAATATAATGATGAACAGGAAAGGTCAAGAAATATATACACACCCACACATACACATACATATATATACATAATTTTATTTATATGTGTATATATATATATATATATACTTTTTTTTTTTGAGATGGAGTCACGCTCTGTTGCCCAGGCTGGAGTGCAGTGGCATGATCTCAGGTCACTGCAACCTCTGCCTCCTGGATTCAAGCAATTCTCCTGCCTCAGCCTCCCAAGTAGCTGGGATGACAGGCGTGCACCACCATGCCTGGCTAATTTTTGTATTTTTAGTAGAGACGGGGTTTCACCATGTTGGCCGGACTGATCTCAAACTCCTGACCTCATGATCCACCCACCTCAGCCTCCCAAAGTGCTGGGATTACAGGCATGAGCCACCGTGTGCGGCCTTATATATATTATTTAAAACACTTAAGCAAGAGAAAAGGACCACAGAAAAAAAGAAACTTTGTTTTTATGGCATGTTTTCCTCTACCTTTTGAACAAAGGTCCCCATATTTTCATTTTGTACTGTACCTGCAAATTATGTTCACAAGGGAATAGGTACTGCTCTCCCAGGAGCTGGTCCAACCTCCTCTCCCAGCCACCAGGCCAGTAATTATGATTATGTCTAAGGATAACCCAGTGCACAAGTGTTGGTCTTGATAAAGGAAGAAAATGGTACATAGATACCTAAAGAATTGCCAAGAACTACCCAGCATGTATCAGCAGAAAGTTGAGTCCCTAATGTGACACTATTTCTCAAGAAAATAAACTACTTACTTGGGGACAAACTGACTACATCAGCCACCTGCCAGCCTCTAAAATACAGTGGTTCAACCTCACAGGGATAAATACCTGGATTTATTCCAAACATGGATTTGCCTTTCTAGTCCTGTAAGGCTCAGCCAGCACTATTATTCACGCTGATCCAAAGACATGAAATACCAAGTAATATAACATCCAACCCAGGAGATTCACTTCGTAGCAAAAATGCTACCGGAGTGTAAGAGTAGATAACAACTCTAAATATATATATACCCAACAACAGAGCACTCAGATACATAAAGCAAATATTATTCACTATAAAAATAAAGATTCCAAGACAATAACTATTGAGAACTTCACTCCACTGTCAGCATTTGATCATCTAAACAGAAAATCGACAAAGACTGGATTTAAACTGCACTTTAGACCAAATGGACCTAACAGACATTTTCAGAATCTTTTATCCAACAGCTGTAGAACACACATTCTTCTCATCAGCACATGGAACATTCTCCAGGGTAGACCATACATTAGGCCACAAAACAAGTCTCAACATTTTTTTTTTTAGACACGGTCTCGCTCTGTCATCCAAGCAGGAGTACAGTGCTGTGATCATAGCTCACTGCAGCCTTGAACTCCTGAGCTCAAATGATCCCCTCTTCAGCCTCCCAAGTAACAAGGCCTATAGGTGCACACCACAATGCCTAGCTAATTTTCAACTTTTTGTAGAGACAAAGTCTCACTATGTTGCCCAGTCTGGTCTCAAACTCCTGGCCTCAAACAATCCTCCCACTTGAGGATCCTCAGATTCCAAAATACTAGGATTACAGGCGTGAGCCACCAAACCTGGCCTCAACAAATTTTTAAAAATTAAGGCTGGGTGCGGTGGTTCATGCCTGTAATCCCAGCACTTTGGGACACCAAGGAGGGCGAATCACCAGGTCAGGAGTTCGAGACTGGGCTTAACACGGTGAAACCCCATCTCTACTAAAAATACAAAAAATTAGCTGTGCATGGTGGTGGGCGCCTGTAGTCCCAGCTACCCGGGAGGCTGAGGCAGGAGAATGGCATGAACCCAGGAGGCGGAGCTTGCAGTGAGCTGAGATCGCGCCACTGCACTCCAGCCTGGGCGATAGAGCGAGACTCTGTCTCAAAAAAAAAAAAAAAAAAAAATTGAAATCACATCTAGCATCTTCTCAGACAACAGTGAAATAAAACTATAAATCAATAACAAGAGGAACTTTAGAAACTACAAATACATGGAAATTAACATATTCCTGAATGATGGTCAATGAAGAAATTAAGAAAGAAATAAAAACATTTCTTCAAGTAAAAAATATTGGAAACACACATCTCAAAACCTATGGGATACAATAAAAGCATTGCCATGAAGGAAATTTGTAACAATAAATAACTAGAGTCAAAAAGCAGAAAGACTTCAAATAACCTAATAATGAGACACCTCAAGGAAAGAAAAACCAAACCCCAAATTAGTAAAAGGAAGACATAATAAAGACCAGAGCAGAATAAAACAAAATAGAGACAAAATCTACAAGGAAACAATGACAGCGAAAGTTGTTGTTGTTTTTTAAGATAAAGAAAATCAATAAACCAGTAGCTAGACTAACCAACAATAAAAAGAGGAAGACCCAATAAATAAAATTAGAAATGAAAAAGGAAACATTACAACTGATTCCACAAAAATGCAAAGGTTCATTAGAGACTCTTATGAACAATCATACACTAACAAAGTGGAAAACCTAGAGGAAATGAATAAATTCCTAGATGCATTTTATATAACAAGATTGAATCATAAAGAAATACAGGCTATTCGAGACATGGTGGCTCCACTAGGTGGTATATTCTCTTGGCAGCCACCAGGGCCCCCACTACCCACATTGGAGCTCTGGGGCCAGGCTTCACTTCTTCAGGCAGCACCAGATACTCTGAGACCTTCTAACAGTACCTGGTGAATGAGCTGGAGTCATCTTTTGAGGCTTGCTTTGCTTCTCTGGTGAGTCAGGACTATGTCAATGGCACTGGTCAGGAAAACATTCAAACTGCTGTTGATCAGTATATCTAGGAGTTTCTGGATATTGCAACACAGGCAGAATGTTTTCTTACAAAAACGATTGCAATTATTTGTCCAGGCACCAGAGCAAGTTACCAAAGAGGATGTCTCAGAACTAAGGAATGAATTACAACAGAAACACACACTGGTCCAGAAGCACTTGACAAAGCTGAGGCATTGGCAACAGGTGCTGAAGGGCATCAAATGTGCAGCACAGAACACCAGGCAGCAGCCCTCAGGGCTCCTCCACGTACCTCAAGCAGGCATCTGCCAACATCCTGCACCTCAGAAGCTGACCTGAGCACAAAGGCCAAAGCCGTCAGCCCCATTGGGCTGGTGTCTGAGGCAGCCCTGTGCAGACAGTTTGCCACAAATCCCTTCTTGTGAACTTGGCATTTTGAATGAAGGAGTTAGTTTTATGCTCCCACCTAAATTTTTTCACTATTTTTATAAGCTGTTAATGTCTTGAGTACTTTATAAAATGCCCAGAGCTTGAGTAAACCAAATAAATTCTTTTTCTCTTTAGCACAGTTAAGACTGTTAGTGTGATGACACTTACAGATTCTATGTTTTTATTTTTGTATGACTTTTCATCTTTTTGTGTGTGTTTCCTATTATTTGATCTGAGGGAGAAAAAAAATAGCCTGAGAATCAGGGGATGAGGATTTTGGTTGTAGGCCTTTTATGATAATTACCCTTCAGTGGTAGTATAGAAAAATATGTAAATTTGCTGTGTTTCAAGGCTTCAGAATACCTCAAAAGAGGAATCTAATGCAACAATGTTTGTAATGCTTCCAAAGCTCTTAGAATGGGGATTTTTTGTGTGAATAGGTCAGAACAGGATTAAGGTTTCCTGGGTTAGGGTAGTCACATTACAGTAGGATCCTTAGGACGATGGTGACTTTTATTCAGGGTAAGGTTATATTTTGTGTGGTGTTTGTTTACTTTTTTTTTATAGGGAGGGACATAGTAGGATCAATGATATGCTAAATTTTGTCATGTTCTGCAGTAATGAATCCATTTAAGTAATGGGGCAGACCCTGTTCTCAGTAACATGGCAGTTGGGGCATAGGTGAAGTATGAGAGGCTAAAGCTTGCTCTGATTATCTCTTTTTGTTTTCAGTTTTGTTTGCTTATATTGTTTTTGTTTTACATTTTGGGAAGGGAGAGATTTTCCATTAAGGAAGATTTTTGCTGTGGATTTGATTCCAAGGACTGGGGTCTCAGAATGGAGGTGGGCTTGCGGTGTGATCCTTGGCTACTTAACCTCCACCAACAGCATGTGGTGCCTCTGCCTTTAGGAAGATATTTTGTTCTTTCGTTCGTTCCACAGGCCACCTCAGATACTCTTTTGAATTGCTGTTAAGAAATACTCACAAGCACTGTTTCCTGCTCTTGTTGCGTGAGGTTTTCCAGTGTTTTATGCAGTCTTTTATTAGATTACATATTTTTACTCAGAACAAATGCTTCACTGTCATCTGAGCAGGGAGTACTCCTGTGGCTCAGTGTTTTGGCTCACTTTGTTTTCTCCAGCCTTGAAGGTCCCTCCCACACACATTGACATCCATTCATATCTTGATCTGACCTAGATGCCACCTGATCCCTAAAGCCTCCCAGCACCCTTTCTGCTGCATCCCTAGGGCACAGGACTTTTATCTCTTCTATTGCCCTTGTTAGGTTCTCCCTTGTGGGTTAGTCATTTGTATCTGTCTCCCTGCCCATCACTAATTGTACACCCATAAAAATTAGACATTATTCCCCTTGAATATACTAGGACCATATGTTATTTATCCTTATAAATGATACCTATTACTCTGTTTTGTCTGTGTATATACAGTGTCTCACACTTGAACCTGTGATTAATCACCTGAGACCAACGAATCCCCTCTGTTAGAAAGTATAGTTTAAACAAAGCTTTTAAAATCCACATTATATGACCTGAAGGTTGTTAGCCTAGTCATCTAATGGTGATTCAAAACTCTGATTAGCAGCTTTAGATTTCTTGATTAAAGACCTAAATAAACTAAATTTTAGGCTTTTTTTTTTTTTTGAGACAGTCTCACTCCGTCGCCCAGGCTGGAGTGCGGTGGTGTGATCTCGGCTCACTGCAACCTCCGCCCCTCCAGGTTTGAGCAGTTCTCTGCCTCAGCCTCCAGAGTAGTTGGGATTACAGGCGCGTGCCACCACGCCCAGCTAATTTTTTGTATTTTTAGTAGAGATGGGGTTTCACCATTTTGGCCAGGCTGGACTTGAACTCCTGACCTCATGATCCACCTGCCTCAGCTTCCCAAAATGCTGGGATTACAGGTGTGAGCCACCGTGCCCGGCCTTTTTTTTTTTTTTTTTTTGAGACAGAGTCTCGCACTGTTGCCCGGGCTGGAGTGCAATGGCACCATCTCGGCTCACTGCAATCTCCGCCTCCCAGGTTTAAGCAATTCTGCCTCAGCCTCCCGAGTAGCTGGGATTACAGGCTCCCACCACCATGCCCAGCTAATTTTTTTCTATATTTTTTGGTAGAGATGGGGTTTCACTGTGTTGGCCAGGCTGGTCTCGAACTCCTGACCTCGTAATCCGCCCACCTCGGCCTCCCAAAGTGTTGGGATTAAAGGCCTGAGCCACTGCACCTGGCCAGTTTTAGGCATCCTTTAAAAGGGGTTCTTAGTGAAAAGATTGGAAACTATTCTATTTAGTGCTCAGTGAAAATATTTTGAATTAATGTATATACCAGTTATTGCCATTTCCCTATTTAATTCAGAAGTTTTTTTAAATAAATAGCAATTTTTCAATCTTGAAAAAAAAGGAATACAAAACCTGAACAGACTAATAATAAGTAATGAGATTGAATCCATAATAAAAAGCCTCCCAACAGTGAAAAATCTAGGACCAGATGGCATTGCTGCTACATTCAACTTATAAAGAACAACTAACATTAATTCTCAAATTATTCCAAAAACATGAAGAGGCAGGAACTCTTTCAAACTTGATCTATGAGACCAGCATTACTCTGATACTAAGGAAACAACAGCAAAAAAAGTCCCTAATGAACATACAGTAAAAATCTTCAAGAGTACTAGCAAACTGAACCTAGCAACACATCAAAAAGATAATATACCATGATCAGTGGAATCTACCTCAGGGATGCAAAGGAGGTTGAACATACGCAAATCAATAAATGTGATATATCACATCAACAGATTGAAAGACAAAAATTATGATCCTCTCAATAGATGCAGGAAAAGCATTTTATATAAGTTAACATCCCATCCTGATAAAAACTGTCAACAAATTAGGTATAGAAAAAACATACCTCAACATAATATAAGCCACATATTACAAACCCACAGCTAACATCATAATGAATAGGGGAAAGCTGAAAGCCTTTCCTCCAAGAACTGAAACATGAATCAAATGCCTACTTTCACCTCTCTTATTAACATAGTAGTGGAAGTCTTAGAATAAGGCAAGATAAAGAAATAGGTATCCAAATTGGAAAACAGAAAGGCAAATTATCCCTCTTTACAGACAAGATGATCTTACATACAAAAAATTCTAAAGACTTCACCAAAAAACTCAGAACACACAAATTCAGTAAAGTTGCAGGAGATAAAAATCAACATACTAAAATCAGTAGCATTTCTATACACTAATAATGAACTAGTTGAAAAATCGAAAAAGCAATCCCAACTATAGTAGCTACAAAAAATTTAAATACCTAGGAAAAAATTTAACGAAGAGATAAAAGGCCTAGGCAATGAAAACCAAAAAATACTGATGAAAAAAACTGATGAGGACACAAATGGAAAGACATGCCACGCTTAAGGAGCAAAAGAATTAATGTTGTTAAGATGACCATACTACCCAGAGCAATCTACAAATTTAATGCAATCCTTATCAAACTACCAATGACATTCTTCACAAAAATAGAAGTAACACTCCTAAAGTTTGTAAGGAACCACAAAAAATCTCAAAATAGCCAAAGCAATGTAAGCATAAAGAACAAAGTGGGAGGCATCCTTTCTATATATACTAGAACAATGAATAGAGTAAATAGCACAGAAAAACATTCATGTATTTACAGCCAACTGATTTTTAACAAAGTCACCAAGAATATACATTGGGAAAAGGACACTGTCTAATAAATGGTACTAGGAAAACTGGACAGCCACATGCAGAAGAATAAAACTATACCCCTATCTTTTACCATATGCAAAAAAATCTGCTAAAAGCAGATTAAAGACTTAGTGTAGGACCTGAAATCATAAAACTGCTAGAAGCAAACTTAGGGAAAATGCTTCAGGAATTGGTCTAGGCTAAGATTTTGTGACGGAGACCTCAAAATCACAGGCAACAAAACCAAAAATTGACAAATGGGACTATATGAAACTAGAAAGCTTCTGCATAGCAAGTAAAACAACAGAGTGAAGAGACAACATATAGAATAGAAGAAAATATTTGCAAACTATTCATCTTATAAGGGACTAATATACAGAATATACAAGGAACTCTAACAACTTGACACAAAAACCAAATAATCTAATTAAAAAGTGGCAAGGGATCTGAATAGGCATGTCTCAAAAGAAGACAGACATACAAATAGGCAACAAGTATACGGAAAAATGCTCAACCTCACTAATCACCAGGGAAATGCAAGTTACAATGAGAGATCCCCTTACCCCAGTTAGGATGGGTATTATCAAAAAAGACAAAAAAAAAATAATGGCAAGATGTGGAGAAAAGGCAATTCTTATACACTGCTGCTGGGAATGTAAATTAGTACAGCCATTATAGAAAATGATATGGAGGTTCTTTTTAAAACTACAAATCGAACTGCCATACAATGAAGCAATCTTAAAACTTGGTATTTATACAAAGGAAAGGAAATCAGGCAGGGTGTGGTGGCTCGTGCCTATAATCCCAGCACTTTGGGAGGCTGAGGCTGGTGGAACACTTGAGGTCAAGAGTTCGAGACCAGCCTGGCCAGCGTGGTGAAACCCTGTCTCTAATAAAAATACAAAAATTAGCCAGATGTCGTGGTGCACACCTGTAATCCCAGCTACTTGGGAGACTGAGGCAGGAAAATCGTTTGAACCTGGGAGGCAGAGGTTGCAGTGAGCCAAGATCACGCCACTGCACTCCAGCCTGAGTGACAGAACAAGACTCCTCAAGAAAAAAAAAAAAAGGACATCAGTATACCAAAGGAATACATGCACCCTAATGTTTATTGTAGTAGCACTGTTCACAGTAGCCAAAACATGGAATCAACCTAAGTATCCATCAGTGGATGAATGATAAATAAAATGTCCTATATATACACAGTGGAAAATTATTCAGCCATAAAAGCATAATTAAATTCTGTTATTCTACACCAAAATGGATGGAACTGGAGGTCATTATGTTAAGTGAAATAAGCCAGACACAGAAACACAAACATCACATATTCTTACTCATATGTGGGAGACAAGAAAGTTGATCTCATGGAGGTAGAAAGTAAAACAATGGTTACCACAGGTTGGGAACAGGGCAGGCCTAGGGGAATGAAAAGGCATTGGTTAATGCGTAGGAACATAGAGTTGGATGGAAGGAATATGTTCTAGTGTTTGATAGCACAGTAGGATGGCTATAGTTAACACCAATATATTGTATATGTCATAATAGCTAAAAGAGAAGATTTGAAATGTTCCCAACACAAAAACAGTAAACGTTTGAGGTGATGGATAGACTAAGTACTCTGATTTAATCATTTCATATTGTATGTACACATTCAAATATTACATGTACTTCATAAATATGTGTCGTTATTATGTATCAATAAAACTTTTAAAGGCAACTATTATGCTAAGCAAAGAAACCAGACATAAGACACCTCAAATTGTATGAGTTTACTTATTAAATTTCCAGAAAGGCAAATCTTAAAAATAGAAAGTATATTAGTTGTTGCCTAGGGGTGGGAAGATCAGATGAAGAATGACTACAAAGTGAACTTTTGGGAGTGAAGGAAGTGCTCTAAACTAAATTATGGTGATCATCACACAACTGTATAAACTAAAACTCATCAAACTGAATACTTTCCATGGTTAAATTTCAAAGTACATAAATTATACCTCAATAAAATGTTCTTTTTAAAAAAGGATTAGGCCGGGCGCAGTGTCTCATGCCTGTAATCCCAGGACTTTGGGAGGCCAATGCGGGCGGATGACTTGACCTCAGGAGTTCGAGACCAGCCTGGCCAACATGGCGAAACCCTATCTCTACTAAAAATACAAAAATTAGCTGGGCATGGTGGCGCGCGCCTATAGTTCTGGCTACTTGGGAGGCTGAGGTATGAGAATCGCTTGAACCTGGAAGGCGGAGGTTGCAGTGAGCCAAGATTGTGCCACTGCACTCCAGCCTGGGTGACAAAACGAGACCCTGTCTCAAATTAAAAAAATTAATTAATTAATTTAATTTAATTAAAAAGGATTATACTCCATGACCAAGTGGGACTTATTCCTGGAATGCAAGGGTAATTGAGTATATAAAAATCAATCAATGTAATACACTACATTAACAAATTGAAAGGGGAAAACCACATGAACATCTCCATTGATGCAAGAAAATTATTTGACAAAATTCAAACACCTCTTTATGATTAAAACAAAATTCAACAAACTAGGAATAAAAGGAAACTATGTCATGGGAAGGTAGTTTCTGTAAAGGAAACATAATAAAGGCCATATATAAAAACCCACAGCTAACATCATTCTTAATGGTGAAAGACAAAAGTTTTTCCTCTAACAGCAAGAACAAGGCAGGGATGTCCACTTTTATCACTTCTATTCAACATAGCACTGGAATTTCTAGCCAGAGCAATTAGGCAAGAACAGAGAAGGTATCCAATTTTGAAAGGAAGAAAAATCATTTGTTTGTAATTATGATCTTATGTGTAGAAGATTCCACACAAAAAACTGTTAGAACTAATAAATAAATTCAACAAAGTTGCAAAATACAAATACAAAAAAAAGGTGGCCAGGCGCGGTGGCTCACGCCTGTAATCCCAGCACTTTGGGACGCCGAGGTGGGCGGATCACGAGGTCAGGAGATTGAGACCATCCTGGCTAACACGGTGAAACCCCGTCTCTACTAAAAATACAAAAAATTAGCCAGGTGTATTGGCGCGCACCTGTAGTCCCAGCTACTGGGGAGGCTGAACCAGGAGAATGGCGTGAACCCAGGAGGCGGAGCTTGCAGTGAGCTGAGATTGCACCACTGCACTCCAGCCTGGGAGACAGAGCGGGGTGACAGAGTGAGACTCCGTCTCAAAAAAAAAAAGAGGTGACCTTGAATTGGCCAACCTAAGTCTTCTTCAGTGTCTGAATAGAGCTGGAAATAGAAATTATTTTCTCATCTAAAAAATTTTAAAATTATATTGTTCAGGCACCAAATTTTGGCAATTCCCAATCTAATTTGCATTATCTATGCAAAGACATCTAAACAGATTGTCATTGAATAATTTAAATATCCAGAGCCACAAATTAGTATTTCCCTACTTCATTCCTATCCCAAGGAAATACTTTCACCACAGCAAAACTTTCTCCAATAAATTTGCCCTGATGATGAAATTCATTTGCCTCTGCAAACTGATCAAATATTTATCTAGACACTCACACACACCTCCCACCCCACCCCACTTCTCTCTCTCTCTCATTCACTCACAATTTGGCTTACACTTTTTAAACTTTTTTATTTTTTTGAGACAGGGTCTTGCTCTGTCACCCAGGCTGGAGTGCAGTGCTGCAATCATGGCTCACTGCAACCTTGACCTCCTAAACTCGGGTGATCCTCCCTCCTCAGCCTCCCAAGTAGCTGGGACTACAGGCACATGCCACCATGCCTGGCTAATTTTTGCATTTTTTGTAGAGACTAGGTGCCCAGGCTGGTCTCAAACTCCTGGGCTCAAGTGATCCTCCCACCTCAGCCTCCCAAACTGTCAGGATTACAGGAATGACCACCGTGCTATAAGAGAAAATTTTACTATTTTTAATTGGTTAAAAAAATATATCTAAGACATAGCCTTTACATTTATTTTGATGTTTTAAAAATTGCAGGCTGGATGCAGTAGCTCATGCCTGTAATCCCAGCTGAGGCAGGAGGATTGCTTGAGCCTAGGAATTCAAGACCAGCCTGGGCAACATAGCAAAACCTCATCTCTACAAAAAAAAAAATATAAAAATTAGCTGGGCGTGGTGGTGCATGCCTGTAGTCCCAGCTACTTGGGAGTCTAAAGTGGGAGGATCGCTTGAGCCCAAGAGGTTGAGGTTGCAGTCAGCCAAGATGGTGCCACTATCCTCCAGCCTAAGGAACAGAGTGAGACCCTGTTTCAAAAAAAAAAATTATATTAAAACACACAACAAAATTTACCAACTTGGTCCTTTTTAAGCTATATTTTAGTATCATTAAATATATTCGCAATGTTGTGGACCAGATCCCCAGAACTTCTGCATCATGCAAAATGGAATCTCTATACTCATTAAACAACTCCCCATTTTTCCCCTTCCCTCCACACCCTAGTAAATACCATTCTACTTTGTGTTTCTATGAATTTTTCTACTTTAGATTACTCATGTAAGTGAAATCACACAGTCATTTTGTGACTGGATTCTTTCACTTAGCACTCAAGATTCATCCATGTTGGAGCATGAGATAGGATTACCTTCCTTTTTAAGTCTGTGTAGTATTCCATTGTGCATATATTATGGGCCTTCCGTATCCATGGGTTCTGTGTCTCTGGATTTAACCAAACTCAGATTTAAAATATTCAAAAATATGTTAAATTTCACAAAGTTCCAAAAAGCAAAACATGCATTCCCTGAGCCAAATACTAAGTCAAATCCACACCAATAAAGTTATACGTAGACACTGTACTAGGTATTATAAGTAACCTAGGAATCTAAGTATTATAAGTAATCTAGGATTTAAAGCAGTGGTCCCAAGCCCCAGGCTGTGGATGGGTACCAGTTCATGGCCTGTTAGGAACCGGACCACAGAGCAGGAGGTGAACAAAAGAGCCAGCAAGTATTACCGCCTGAGCCTCACCTCCAGTCACATCAGCAGTGGCATTAGATTCTCATAGGAACATGAACCCTATTCTGAACTGCACATGCAAGGGATCTAGGCTGCACACTCCTTATGAGAATCAAACTAATTCCTGATGCTCTAAGGTGGAACAGTTTCATCTGAAAACCATCCCCCTGACCCTGTCCATGGAAAAATTGTCTTCCACAAAACCGGCCCCTGGTGCCAAAAAGTTAGGGACTGTTGTTAAAGTATATGGGAAAATATGCCTAGATTATATGCAAATACTATGCCACACTATATAAGGGACTGGAGCATTTGTGAATTTTGGTATCCACAGAGTATCCTGGAATTAATCCCCTACAGATACTGAGGGAAAAGTGTGTCACATTTTGCTTATCCATTCATCTGTTGATGGACATTTGGGTTGCTTCTATCTCTTAGCTATTCTGAATAGTGCTGCTATAACATGGGTGTGTAAACATCTCTTCAATACCCTGCTTTCAATTATTTTGGGCATATACCCAGAAGTGGGATTGTTGGATCATATGGCAGTTTTAATTATTTGAGGAATTTCCATGTTGCTTTCCAAAGCAGTGGCACCATTTACAATCCCCAAAAAGGTGCACGAGGTTGTAATACGTTCACATCCTCACCAACACTTGTTATTTTCTGTTTTTCTTATAGTAGCTATCCTAATAGGTATGAGGTGGTATCCCAATAAAATTTTGGCTTGCATGTCTTTAATGATAAGTGATAGTGAGCATCTTTACATATGCTTCTGGCCATTTGTATATCATCTTTGATGAAATGTCTATTCAAGTCCTTTGCTATTTTTAAATGTTATTTGTCATTGAGTTGTAATTCTTTATACATTCTGCACATAAACCCCTTATCATATATATGATTTGTAAATATTTTCTCCTACCCTGTATGTTGACTTTTCACTTTATTAATTATATTCTTTGATAAATATTCTTATTTATTATATTTAAGAAATATTTATATTCTTAAATATATATTCTTTATATACAAAGAAATAATTATATTCTTTGATAAATAAATAAATTTATTTATTTATTTATTTATTTATTATTTTTTGAGACAGCCTCGCTCTGTCGCCCAGACTGGAATGCAGTGGTACAATCTCAGCTCACTGCAACCTCTGCCTCCCAGGTTCAAGCGTTTCTCCTGCCTCAGCCTTCTGAGTAGCTGGGATTACAGGTGTGTGCCACCACGTCCAGCTAATTTTTTTGTATTTTTAGTACAGACAGGGTTTCACCATGTTGGCCAGGCTGGTCTTGAACTCCTGACCTCAGGTGATCCACCTCAAGTGATTACAGGTGTGAGCCACCATATCCGGCGATACACAGAAGTTTTAAAGTTTGATTTAGTGGTCTTTAAATTTTTGAATGCTTTACAGGAGACATAAAACTGCCATACTACATGAGAACTCAAATGGTAAGTACTTAAATAAATATGAATTCTGGAACATTAGATTCTAAATGGGAGGCATGCAACAGATAGAACTGGAAAGGTCCCTGAAAGGACAGGAAAACAGACTCCACCCTCTGGTTCACCCTCCCAAGGCTCAGTCCTTCCCTCACTGTCCCAGGCCCACTGCAGAATCTCTCAAAATAGACATATCCTGGACAACCCACCAGACTTGTCACTAACAAATGTATGCAGGATTGGGAATGGCTCCAAAAGCAAAAGCATTAATAGTAGGGTCATTGAGTCCCGTATGCCTTAATGCTTTGACTGGTTTCCAGTCTGTACCTAGAAAGCTTGGAACCAGTGCCTTACCTTTCATGTTTTTGGATAACTCCAGATGTTTCCAAACAATAAGAATGCCCAGATCACCATACTGTTCTTCCCATACTCCCATGAGAAAAATATACTCAAAGGTTGAAAGGAAATTACAAGAGAGTGGCCAGGCACAGTGGCTTATTATGCTTGTAATCCCAGCACTTTGGGAGTTCAAGGTAGGAGGATCACTTGAGCTCAGGAGTTTGAGATCAGCCTAGGCAACATCATGAAACCCTATATCTACAAAAAAAAAAAACACAAAAAATTAGTCAGGTGTAGTGGTATGTACCTGTAGTCCCAGCTACTCAAGAGGCTGAGGTGGTAGGATTACTTGAGCCTGGGAGGTCAAGGCTGCAGTGAGCCGAGATTGAACCACTGCACTCCAGCTTGGGTAACAGAGTGAGATCCTGTAAAAAAAATAAAAAAAAAAAAAAAAGAAGGAACGAAAAGAGAAAGAGAAAGAAAATTACAAAAAAGTAATTATACCATCTGTTACAATGTGGATGAACCTTGAAGACATTATGCTTAGGGAAAACAGACAAACACAAAAGGTCACATATTGTATGATTCTATTTAAAACATTCAGAGTACGTAAATCCATATGGATGAAAAGAACACTGGCAGTTGTCCGGGGCTAGGAGGAGGGAGAAATAAGAAGGAGCTGTTAACAGTAGGTACAGAGCTATATTTTGACATGGAATTGTTTGGAACTAGATGGAAGCAATGGTTGAGCAACACTGTGAATCTACCAAATGCCACTGAGTCGTTCTCTTTACAATGGTTAGTTTCATATTACATAAAATCTCACTTCAATAAAGAAATCAATCAATCAATGTATAAAACACTGAATGTCACCTCAAATCCCATGATTAAGGCAGAGACTCATTGTCCCCATGATTAAATGGCTTTCTCTCCATTCACTCCCAAGCCTGCATACATTTGTCAGTGTGAATCTTAGCAGGGTCTGGCCCACACCTTCTGCAGCAACCAGCTCAGAAAGGCAAACCAGGAACTGCTGTAGCAACCAACCCACACCAGTCAGGACATGGCAGTGATGCAGCTTCTCTAATTTGTGCCCTGGCTTCCAACTCAGAACCAAGCAGAGAAAGCCAAATATACTTCCATAACCAGTCATATGAGATGCCTCAATGCTTATTAGACACTTCCAGTGTCCCATGTCAATAGCCTCCAGCCAATAGCACATCTGATGCCTTCTCTTTCGTTCACTACAAAGCTTTCCCACTTTGTCAAAAGTGGCTGACTCTCTTGCTTTAGCAAGCACTTTCTAAGTGGGCCCTGATTGTTCCCATTTGAGTTGTCTTTATTTCCACACAGCTGTCAAGCCATTACCAGGGATTTTCACATTTCAGTGACCTTCAGTGATAATCACATCTACCATCGCACACCACAGTACACAGACACTCTCTCCTAAACAAAACACTTTCTTCAACAATGGGTGAACATCTTATGTACAAATGATGAAGTAAAAACACAGTGCCATTCAGATCTTTACTGATATTTAAATAAACTATAGAGGAAAATTCCAAATAAACAATACAGACACAAAAAAATAAGTGCTGGTTGAAACTACTGAGAAGTGACCTGCAGTTTAGTGAATCAAAGGTTTTCCTTATTCTTTAAACACTTTTTAATAACAGGCATGTCCTTCCTAGAGAAGCACATACCTTTCTCCTAATTTTATTCTTACCAAAGATTATATTGTATTTCTTTACAATTACATACTCTCCTCCACACCTGTGGTTATGTCTTACTTTTGGTTTTCTTTTTCTTTTAAGAGATGGGGCCTTGCTATGTTGCCCAGGCTATTCCAAGTGATCCTCCTGCCTTGGCCTCCCGAAGTGCTAGAATTACAGGTGTAAGCCACCATGCCCAGCCACTTTTGCTTCTTATGTTCTTTACTTTATAACTATTCTTGCTAAATATTTTTCTATTTTAATTTTGATCAAAGAACTAGCTTTCTGTTTCCTTGATCACTAATTCACTTCTCTTCTTTGTTTTGTAGTTTGTTAAACTACATTTTTATATTTACTTATTTTCTTGGTAATTTCTTTGAGCTATTTTTATTGTTTTCTCTTTCTCTCTCTTTTTTTTTTTTTTTTTTTTGGTCTTGCTGGAATGCAATGGTGTGATCACAACTCACTGCAGCCTCAAACTTATGGGCTCTAATGATCCTTTCCTGCCTCAGCCTCCCAAGTAGCTGGGACTACAAGCAAGCACCACCACACTTGGCTAATTTTTGTACTTTTTGTAGAGACAGGGTCTCACTCTCTTGCCCAGGCTGGTCTTGAACTCCTGGCCCCATGTGATCTTCCCACTTCAGGCTCCCATAATGCTGGGATTTCAGGTATGAACCAACATGCCTGGCCATTTGGTCTTTTTCCAGCTTCTTACATTGGTATTAAACTCATTTATTTGCTTCTTCTTGTTTTCATCAAAATATCTTTAAGATTCTGAACGTATGCTGAATGTCATTTCCTTTCTTTATGCTGCAATTTTTACTTTTACTTCTTCTGTAAGCTAAGACTCCAATGTATGTTTTCAATGTCCAAATGGACACATTTTTTGTTATCTTTCATTTTTAAACTTCTGCATTGTGGTCAATGTCTCACATTACTTCTGCTTTTTCAAATTTATAGTTTATTTTTGAAACCAAGTACCTGATAAGGACTTCTGAATTTTCATGTTTTACAGTAAACTGTAGTATCTAAAAGGAAAGTGTAGGTATGTATATACACATACACAGAAATCAATTGTTCACATTTCATCTCATTTTAATTTTTCTGTTGTTTCATACTCTTTAATATTGTCTCATTTTTATTTTAAAACATCTACTAAATTATATATGTAAAGAAAACATACAAAATATACTTTTTTTTACTATTTATATTACACTTATAAATAGATGTGTTTAAAAACACATGACAAGAAGTTCCAAGCTGGCTTCAATCCCCACCACAGAAAACCAAAACCAAATATGCACCTCCAAACTCCTCACCAGCAACAACCCAGAGCTCAGGTACAAGAGGGAGACCGTTCCCAGGGCCACAGAGAAGGGGAAAAACTTCAAGCAAAGGACAGGAGAATTGGACTTCCATATCCATGATGCCCCTTCCCCTATTATGCCTGGCACCATTCTCCCCGCAGCTCATGGTTTCTACAATGGAAAAAGTGAAATTGAAGTGGTCAGCCATTTCTCCAACTTCTTGGATTCCCAGGCAGGAGACCTCTCCATTCTTTAACCCATGGGTAGCATCGTGACTGCCTGAAGGGAGAACTAACCCTAAGGACAGACAGAAACAAGCAGGGTAGGCTGGACTACCATCCCCAGCCCCAGAAACTGCTTTGTAACTCAGCCAAAGGAGATGCTAAATCAGAGTGTCTGTTCACCAGCACCATGCTGTAGGAGGGAGTTCCCCAGGTCCCCTGGACATGAACTCCTAGACAATCTTCCCTCACTGCTGGGATAATATCTTTAGGACCTCCTCCACTTAGCACAGGCAGGGCTCTGACCACTTACAAGAGAAGAGGCAAACCTGGGCTTAACGCGCCACCTACAGCCACAGAGAAGGCAGCGACTTAGTAGCGAGGATCCACTAAGCAAATGTGTTCAATAAAAAGCAAAACAAGCCAGAGAAAACTAGAATAAATAACTAATCCTCCATTGCAAAAACATAGATATATACCCACAAGAAACAACAGTAAACAGAGGAATATGACCTCCCCAAAAGGACAAAGCAAAAATCCAGAGAGTGACCCTATCTAGGTGGCGACTTGTGAGCTCTCTGACCAGGAATTCAAAATAGCAGTTTTGGCCGGGCAAGTGGTGACTCGCGCCTGTAATCCCAGCGTTTTGGGAGGCCGATGCAGGCGGATCACTTGAGATCAGGAGTTCAAGACTAGCCTGGCCAACATGGCGAAAACCTATCTCTACTAAAAATAAAATAATTCAGCTGGGGTGGTGGCTGGCGCCTGTAGGTGGGAGGATCACTTGACCCCAGGAGGTCGAGGCTGCAGTGAACCATGATCGTGCCACTGCACTCCAGCCTGGACAACAGAGCAAAACTCTGCCTCAATAAAAGAAAGAAAGAAGATAGAGAAAATTACCTCCAAAGACAGACCAAATCTAAGAATGATGTTCAAGAGGAAGCTGACCAAGAGCAAAGGGTAGAAATCGTCTTCAAAGAAATGATAACAGAAAATGCCAAAAATAGGAGAAAGAGATAAATATCCTGGTGCAGGAAGGTGTTAGAACATCAAACAGATTCAACCCAACAAGACTATCCCAAGGCATATAATAATCAAACTCTCAAGGGTCAAAGACAAAGAGAAGATCCTAAAACCAGTGAGAAATAAGAAGCAAATAACATACAAAAGACCTCCAATGTGTCTGGCAACAGACTTCTCAATGGAAATCATACAGGACAGGAGGGAGTGGAATGACATTCTCAGTACTCAAAGAAATAAAAACTGCCATCCAAGGATATCGTATCCAACTGAACTGTCATTAAAATATTAAGGGGAGATAAAGTCTTTCCCAGATAGAATTCACCACCACCAAACCCTTCTTGCAAGAAATGTTAAAGACAGTTCTTCAACCTGAAAGAAGAAAACACTAATGTGCAAAAGAAAACTTATTATTTTACATAAAAATGTATAAATTGGCTGGGAGCATTGGCTCATGCCTGTAATCCAAGCAGCTTGGGAGGTTGAGGCTGGCAGACCACCTGAAGTCACAAGTTTGAGACCAGCCTGGCCAACATGGCAAAACCCCATCTCTACTAAAAGTACAAAAATTAGATGGGTGTGGTGGCAGGCAACTGTAATCCCAGCTACTCGGGAGGCTGATGCAGAAGAATTGCTTTAACCCGAGAGGCAGAGGTTGCAGTAAGCTGCGATTGCACTACGGCACTCCAGCCTGGGAGACAGAGTGAAACACCATCTCAAAAAAAAAAAAAAAAAAAAAAGTATAAATTGAGACAACTAAAAGTTAAAACGTGGGGGTAGGAATTAAACTGTAAAACTTTTGGGGTTTTTTTGGCTTTGTTTGTTTCTATTATTTGGGATCTAAGATAAGTTGTCATCTCTTTTAAATAACTCATATCTATAAAAACATTTTTGTAAGCTTCATGGTAACCACAGCAGTTTTTATAATAGATCCACTACAAGTAAAAAGCAACAAATTAAAACATACTATGAGATAAGGAAGACAGTAAGAAAGGAAGAAAGAGACAAGTCTCAAAACAACCAGAAAACGAGCAACAAAATAGCAGTAGTAAGTCCTTACTTATCAATAGTTAACACTGAATGTAAATGTTCTCACTTCTCCAGCTAGAAGATGTGAGTGGGTGAATGGATAAAGAAGCAAAAACCAACTATATGCTACCTTCAAGAAACCCATTTCACCTCTAAAGACACATGTAGACTGAAAGTGAAGGGGTGGAAAAAGATATTCCATGCAACTGGAAAATTTTAAAAAGCAGGACTATCTATACTTATATATGATAAATTATGCTACAAATCAAAGACTATAAAAAAGAAAAGGAGGGTCACTGTATAATGATAAAGGCATCAATTCAGGAGAAGAATATAACAATTATAAATATCTGTGCACCAGGCCAGGCGCGGTGGCTCACACCTGTAATCCCAGCACTTTGGGAGGCTGAGGCGGGTGGATCACGAGGTCAGGAGATCGACACCATCCTGGCTAACACAGTGAAACCCTGTCTCTACCAAAAATACAAAAAATTAGCCAGCACCTGTAGTCCCACCTACTCGGGAGGCTGAGGTAGGAGAATGGCGTGAACCTGGGAGGCGGAGCTTGCAGTGAGCAGAGATCGCGCCACTGCACTCCAGCCTGGGTGACAGAGCGAGACTCCATCACAGAAATAAATAAATAAATAAATAAATAATCTGTGCACCTAACACCAGAGCGCCCAAGTATAAAAAGCAAACATTAATAGCTCTAAAGAGAGAGTTAGACTATAATACAATAATAGTAGAGGCTTTTAACACCTTACTCTCAGTAATGGACAGATCATCCACATGGAAAATTAACAAAGAAATGGCAGAGTTAAACTACACAAGATCTAATAGGTCTAACTGACATTTAAAGAAAACTTCGGCTGGGCACGGTGGCTCACGCCTGTAATCCCAGCACTTTGGGAGGCCGAGGTGGGAGGATCACCTCATGTCAGGAGTTCAAGACCAGCTTGGCCAAAATGGTGAAACCCCGTCTCTACCAAAAATAAAATTAAAAAAAAATTAGCCAGGCGTAGTGGCGCATGCCTGTAATCCCAGCTATTCGGAAGGCTGAGGCAGGAGAATTGCTTGAACCCAGGAGTCAGAGGTTGCAGTGAGCTGAGATCGTGCCATTGCACTCCAGTCTGGGTGACCAAAAAAAAAAAAAAAATTTCACCAAACTGCTATTGAATGCAGCAGTTTTACCAGTACATGGAACATTCTCCAGAGCAGACCATACCTAAAGCCACAAACCAAGTCTGTATCAAGTCTGATTTCTATTCAAAAAAAACAAGTCTGACTTCTATTTGAAAAAATAGAAATCATATCAAGTATTTTTTCTGACCACAATGGAATAAAACTACAGAAATCAATAACAAGAGGAATCTCAGAAAAATATACAAACACATGGAAATTAAACAACATGCTCCTGAATGACCAATGGGTCAAAGAAAAAATTAAGAAGGAGCCAGGTGCAGTGGTACATGCCTATTGTACAAGTTACTCAAGAGGCTGAGGCTGGAGGATCACTTGTATCTAGGAGTTCTGGGATATAGTATGGTATGTCAATTAGGTGCCCATGCTAAGTTCAGCATCAATACAGTGACCTCCTGGGAGCAGGGAATCATCAAGTTGCCCAAGGAGACTGGGAAGTGACCCAAGTTGGAAACAGGGCAGGTCAAAACTTGCATGCTGATCAGTAATGAGCTATGCCCAGGCAACATAGCATAGGCAACATAGCAAGATCATCTCTTAAGAAAAAAATAAAAGAAGAAATTTTTTTTTTTTTCTTTTGAGACAGGGTCCTGCTCCATTGCCCAGGCTGGAGTACAGTGATGTGATCACTGCTCACTGCAGCCTCAAACTCTCAGGCTCAAGTGATCCTCCTGCCTCAGCCTCCTGAGTAGCTGGGACCACAGGCATGCGACTTGGCTAATTTTTTATTTTTATTTTTGTAAAGACTGGTTTTTGCCATGTTGTCCAGGCAGGTCTCGAAATTCTGGACTCAAGAGATACACCTACCTTGGCCTCCCAAAGCACTGGGATTACAGGCCTGAGTCACCACACCTGGCCTAGAAAAGGGAAATTTTAAAATGTCTTGAAACAAATGAAAATGGAAATATGGCATACCAAAGTCTATGGGATACAGGAAAAGCAATACTAAGAGGGAAGTTTATAGCAACTAACGCCTATATCAAAAAAGTAGAAAGACTTCATATAAACAACCTAACGATATACCTCAAGAAACTAGAAAAGCAAGAACAAACCAAACCCAAAATTAGTAGAAGGAAAGAAACAATAAAGATTACAACAGAAATAAATGAAAAGAAATCAACAAAATGAAAAGGTAGTTTGGTGGGCTTTGTTTTTTGTTTTTTTGTTTTTTTTTTTTTTTTTTAGACAGGGTCTCACTCTATTGCCCAGGCTGGAGTGCAGTGGCACCATCTCTGCTCACTGCAACCTCTACTTCCCAAACTCAAGCCATCCTCCCACCAAATAGCTGTGACTACAGGCATGTGCCCCCACACCCAGCTAATTTTTGTATTTTTTATAGAGATGGGGTTTCGCCATGTTGCCCAGGCTGGTCTTGAACTCATGGGCTCAAGTGATCTGCCCACCTCAGCCTCCCAAAATGCTGGGATTACAGACGTGAGCCACCATGCCCGACCTTGTTTTTTTGAAAAGATAAACAAAATCAACAAACGTTTATCTAGACTAAGAGAAAAAGAGAAAGATCCAAATAAATAAAATCAGAAATGAGAAAGGAGATACAAGTGAGACCTTAGAAAGGATTATTAGATACTATTGAAAGGAGTTATTTAGCTTGCCTTAGACAGATAACAAGGGAAGGTTGCCAGAGAGCCCCTGGCCCGTGGGTCAGTGCCTCATTTTCACATAACATAAAAAGCAGCCTGAGAGGCCAGCGGTGGCTCACACCTGTAATCCCAGCACTTTGAGAGGCAGAGGCGGGTGGATCACATGGTCAAGAGATCGAGACCATCCTGGCCAACATGGTGAAACCCTGTCTCTACTAAAAATACAAAAATTAGCTGTGCGTAGTGGCGCGCCATCTGTAGTGCCAGCTACTCTGGAGGCTGAGGCAGGAGAATCGCTTGAACCTGGGAGGCGGAGGTTGCAGTGCGCTGAGATCGTGCCACTGCACTCCAGCCTGGCGACAGAGCAAGACTCTGTCTCAAAAAAAAGTAGCCTGAGAAAAAATTTAGGCTGATAAGGGAACTAACACAGGGTGCTGTGCCTAGAGACACGCCCATGGTGGCACAGATAGTAAAACCTCTGGCCCTTTGGGATAGAAACTTGTGCAAACCTCCAGCTCACTCAGATAAGAGAACAAGGCCTGGCATAGAAATGCCTTTGTCCTTTGTATACTCAGCAGGTTCTGAGGAAAAGTTTCTTCTCCTTTTGTGGGCATGGGCACAGTGGGCTCCAGTGGGTTCTAGTGGGCACTCTATTTTCCTTTATTTGGACTGTAAGTCGGGCTTCTATGAATTATCATTTCAGACCCTGATTGGTCCCAGGCTAAGGTCCTGGGCCAAGCTTTCAATTCAGCTTCTGATAGGTCCTGGGCCAAGCTGAGCAGCATCTCATAAGCACAGACAACAAAAGCAAAATGGAACTACATCAAATTATAAAACTTTTGTGGACACTATCAAGAAAGTAAAATGGAAATTTACAGAATGGGACAAAAGATTTTCAAATCATATATCTGATAGGTGGTTAATATTCAGAACATTTAAAGAACTCCTATAACTCAACAAAAAAACCAATAACACATAATCCTAAAATGAATAGGAAACCACAAAAGACTTCAAGTAGTCAAAGCAATCTTAAGTGAAAATAACAAAGCAAGAGGTATTACACTACCTAACTTTGAAATATACTACAAAGCTATAGCAACCAAAACAGCATGGTACTGGCATATGTGAAAGGAAAATAAATCTTGGAGCCCCAAAAATCATTAAGCTAAAGGGAAAAGTAAAGCTGGGAACTGCTTAGGGCAAACCTGCCTTTCATTCTATTCAAAATTATCCCTCTGCTCACTGACATAAATGCATATCTGATTGCCTCCTTTGGAAAAGCTAATCAGAAACTCAAAAGAATGCAACCGTTTGTCTCTCATTTGTCTCTCACCTACCTGTGACCTGGAAGCCCCCTCCCTGCTTGAGTTGTCTTGCCTTTCTGGACAAAACCAATGTACATGTTACATATATTGATTGATGTCTCATGTCTCCCTAAAATGCATAAAACCAAATTGTCCCCTGACCACCTTGGCACAAGTCGTCAGGACATCCTGATGATACAGGATATAAAAAGAAATTATTTGGGCAGATAGTGAGGGCAAACGAGTCCTTGGCAAAACTTCTCTTCTAACAAAAAGCAGCCCTAGAAATAATTTCTTTTCTAACACAGAGCAGCCTGAAAGATAGAGCTGCAAAGATAGAAAAGGAAGCTGGAAGCTTGCATGGGGGAGGCCTGTGGCTACACCAATAAAAAAGGGCTACCTGGGGGCCAGGCATGACCACCATGGGGCTCCACCTTCCCTTTTTTGTTAGCACGTATACGGTAAGAAATGGGGAACATGAAGAAGTTCAGGCACAGAACCCACCTGCATAATAAAAAATTGGGGTGGAGGCTGCCAGAGACTCACACCCTGTGCAGATGGCACACCTAATCCTGGTGGTTTTTCACACCCTATGTAGATCAGACACTGCCTCCCCACTAGCTCATCTATAAAATCCCCTGCATTTCACCACTGATCAGCAATCCATTTTTCTTGGACCCCTCTCTGTAGCAGAGAACTATTCTCTTTCACCTATTAAATTTCTGCTCTTAAAGTCACTCTTTGTGTGTCTGCATACTTGATCTCCGTGGACATGAGACAATAAACTTCAAGTGTCACCCCAGATGATGAGGCCACTTTATTGAGGCTGTGTCACTGGCATGCATCCTCAACCTTGGCAAAATGAACTTTCTAAATTAACTGAGACCTGTCTCAGATTTTCAGTGTATACATTTTGGTAACTACAAAGGGATTCTGAGTGGAGGTGCCCCTGACCTTTGACAAATCTCCTATCAGTGCTTGGTACCAGTTTGAGCTATCTTTATGGCTCAAACCAGTAGGACAATTTGCTGAAGCCTGAAGCCCCACCCCCCCAAATCCCAGAGAATCTCTAATCTCCCAAGATTTAAAGTTTATTTTGCTGTACAACTTTTTTTTTTTTTTTTTTTTTTTTTTAGTTTTACTTGCTTCCAACACAATCAAGGCAAGTTTTTCCTGCATCCATGAAATTCTTGAAAGGCAGGTAATTCCTTTATGGAGCTTGAGCTCCCTTCCAACAGGGAAGACAGATTTGAGTTTGTTCCTGTTTCTAGGATGGTTAAGAAAGCATTCTTCCTCCTGAGACCCATCCCTAGGAGAGTGACTGAATTGGGGTTTGTCTTGGCTAAAGTTTAACAATGAGCTGGTCTTAATTTCTCCTTGCCATTGGAGCACTCAGTAATCATGTAAGTTGTGTCATTATTTGTTTTCCTTAACTGTTTTCTTGTTGTTATTTCTTTCTGTTTTTGTTGTTGTGTTGGTCTTTTTCCCATTGGGTTTGATCAACTCTGACTTGATCAAATCCAGAGAAAAGTTCCAAATTATGGAGAACAAGGCCTCTGAAGTGGCTAAATTCACACACACACACACACACACACACACACACACACAAAGGTGATGTAGTAGGGGGAGAAAAATGGCTGGCAAAAGGAAAAAAAAGAGTAAAGATTTTTTATTTTGACTACTAAAGGGGCTTTATTTACATAACAAGGCTGCCTTTTTGCTAGCCAGGCCAAACTGCAACAGCAATGGCTGTACTTCTGAAATAGCAGCAATTTGTCCTAGCTGAAATATGGACATGAGATTTTAAGATTTTTTTCCAAATGATCTCAATGGTTAAAAGTCAGCTTAGTTGAAAGTTAACATCCAAGACATGTACGTGTGTGTGTGTGTGTGTGTGTGTGTGTTTAAAAGGCCTTCATATTTTTGTTTCTCTCCTAGGACCTTGTCTTTTTTTTAAGCAATTTTTTTTTTCTTCTCAGTTGACTGAATTCTGTTTTCTTCATTTACTTCTGTTGTCTCCTTTCTCTTGCACCTTCTGCTGCCTGAGAGACCTAAAACAGTTTATGATAGCCAGGGTTTCCTTAAAGAAAATGATGAAGGGGCCAGCCACACTGACTCATGCGTGTAATCCCAATGCTTTGGGAGGCCAAGGTGGGCGAATCACCTGAGGTCAGGAGTTCGAGACCAGCCTTGCCAACAAGGTTGGTCTTTGGTAGAGATAGCCTTGAAACCCCGTCTCTACTAAAGATACAAAAATTAGCCAGGCATGGTGGTGCATGCCTGTAATCTCAACTACTCAGGAGGCTGAGGCAGGATAACTGCTTGAACCTGGGAGGCTGAAGTTGCAGTGAGCCAAGATCGCACCACTGCACTCCAGGCCAGGCACGGTGGCTCACGCCTGTAATTCCAGCACTTTGGGAGGCCGAGACAGGTGGATCACCTGAGGTCAGGAGTTCGAGAACAGCCTGGCCAACCAGGTGAAACCCATCTCTACTAAAAATACGAAAATTAACTGGGTTTGGTGGTGGGCACCTATAATCCCAGCTACTCAGTAGGCTGAGGCAGGAGAATCACTTGAACCCAGGAGGTGGAGGTTGCAGTGAGCCAAGATCATACCATTGCACTTCAGCCTGGGCAACAGAGTGAGACTCCATCTCAAAAAAAAAAGGAAAAGAAGGCACCAGACTCCCAATGCCCTTTTGGGGAGAAATCTCTGTTTTTCATTATAGAACCCCAAGAGTGTAAACAGACAAGTTCATCTCAGCTCTTAACTGCTTACTTTTACATTATGTTACCTGTTTCTTTTTTTAAAAAAAAAACTAAAATAGTTATTGCAACAGAGGCTACACTTGGGTTTTTAAGGAAGAGTGTAGTTTAGATACATAAAAATGTCTTTGTTTAAAAAAAATTTTAAGTGCACTGTAAAAGCATCACCTGCCCTAACCTCATCATAATTCTCCCTTTTTGGAGACCTAGGATTTAGTGTGGGCTCTTCTCAGACCTCAGAGATCTAGCTAAAAAATAAGTAGTCCCTATCTAAATAAAATTGGTCTCCTTGTACAATCCTATGATAAATTTCTATAATTTTGTTTGATTGGTATGCATCTTTAATCTCCCTCTAGCACCTTTAATCTCCCTCTAGCACCACCAGACTTTCTCTGTCTACATTATGATGTAAATTTTGCTATTTGATTTTCACCTCAGTTGTTTCCTTTAATAGTAAAATTTAAGGCTATTTAGCTGACAACTGTCTATGTGAAACAGGTTATCAAGAATCTGAAAGTCTAAGACAGAGGAAAAAAACAGTTTTTATGAATCTATAAGATATATTTCTATAGGCATGCCCAATACATCTATGTATTCACGTGTTGTGTATACAATGTTTCACTATTGTCAATATATAATAGAGCTCTAATTAATTGGCTTAAGAAAATAAAAGTGCTTGAATCAAATACATTATCAGGAAAAAAGAACAGACTGGTCAAATGCTTTTTCAAGTTTACATAACAATTTAAATCTTTAATAAATAAGTTTGTTTTAAGATTGTTGGTAAAGTAATATTAGAAATGTCTTAAGAATTGCCAGCATACATTTTTGTTTGCATTTACTAATCAAGCAATTTCATACTTATCCCTGACAAATACTATTTGCTGTCAAAATTTGGTATAGGGGCTACAAAACTGTAAACCCAGCCCAAAACAGAATAATCTTTGCTTATGTAATTTTTAATAAATAAGACATTGATATTCATTTAATCAAAATAGCTACATCTTGAATTATTCAGTAAAATTACCATAACTTCTAATCTTGTGGCTTCAGACAATTGAGTCCACAAACAGTAAGGAGGTTTGTTGGGGAAAGGACAGTTATTGTCTTTGCTTCAAAGCTAAACTATAAGTTTCTCCCAAAGTTAGTTTGGCCTATGCCCAGGAATGAACAAGAACAGCTTGGAGTTAAGAAGCAAAATGGAGTCAGTTAGGTTAGAACTTTTTCACTGCTTCAGTTATAATTTTGCAATGGCGGTTTCATAACTTTAAACAATAATGATCACAGTTTCCATAAATAATCTAGGTAAACAATTAAAATAAAATATGTAAATGTAATGGGATAAATACTTGTTGACAAATTTGTCATAATTTAGAGTCTAAAGTTATATTAAATTAAATAATAGATATTTCATTATTTGAGTATTTTCCAATTAAGATAATTGAAGGAAAACATTCTTGCTAGAAAAAAAAGTGTCCTTTTTAAAAATGGTGAACAATTTTTGTCTAATTCAAAGTTTATTTAAAGGTTACATATAAAATGAGGTAAAAGGGACCAAGAAATAAGAGAGATGTAAAGAAAGTTATCAAAATAAAGAGGGTTGTTTTTGGTTAAATAAATAAATAAAAAGAAATCATTTTATATGAGAAAGAATCCTGTATGGTAGATTTAGTCCTAGAATAAAATGACTGGTTGTTTAAGAAAGAGGGATGTTTAGGCCGGGCACTGTGGCTCACGCCTGTAATCCCAGCACTTTGGGAGGCCGAGGTGGGCAGATCATGAGGTCAAGAGATCGAGACCATCCTGGTCAACATGATGAAACCCCGTCTCTACTCAAATACAAAAATTAGCTGGGCGTGGTGGTACGTGCCTGTAGTCCCAGCTGCTCGGGGGGGGCTGAGGCAGGAGAATCGCTTGAACCCGGGAGGCAGAGGTTGCAGGGAGCCGAGATCACACCATTGCACTCCAGCCTGGGCGACAGAGTGAGACTCCATCTCAAAAAAAAAAAAATTTAAAGAGGGATGTTTAGAACACACCAGAAAGTGCAAGTCATGAACACTCTGTGTAAGTCACAATAAGAGGATTTATTTTAAAACAAAGAAAAGAAAAAAAAAAAGAGGCCAGGCACAGTGGCTCATGCCTGTAATCCCAGCACTCTGGGAGGCCAAGGTGGGCAGATCATCTGAGGTCAGGAGCTGGAGACCAGCCTGGCCAACATGGCAAAACCCCATCTCTACTAAAAATACAAAAATTAGCCAGGTATGGTGATGCATGCCTGTAATCCCACCCATTCGGGAGGCTGAGGCAGGAGAATCACTTGAACCTGGGAGGCAGATGTTGCAGTTGCAGTGAAATGAGATCACATCACTGAACTACTTCAGCCTGGGCGACAGAGCAAGACTCTTGTCCAAAAAAAAAAAAAAAAAAACCTTTTATATGATCAAGTTGTCTATAATTAAAAGGAAATTACAGTAATCTTTCTAGAGATTGGGCTTGATGAAAAAAAAACACTTATACATTAAATAATTGCCTAGAACAATGAAATTTTCCTAAGGGATTGATTTACTCAATAGAATATAAGATATTTTAATTTTTTTAACCCAAAGTTCAACTTTTACTGCATCTCACCATTTTTTTGTTTTCTTCCCTTCTGAAATAGTAATGCCCTCATTCAACTCATTTTCAGCTCATCTAAGTTTTTTTCAAGTTCTGTTTGTTGAGGTCTGATGCTAACAATATTTTCTTAAAGGTCTAAACAAAATGTTTTCTTCCAATGTAATATTCTGTGCAGTGCAGAAGGTGTTTTCTTTTGCCTTTTGGTAACTGGCCTAACAAATTTTATGGTTTATTGAAACAATTCCTATGCCATTATTATTAAGTTTTGGTTTGCTTAGGAAAAAACTGAGATTAAAACAATTTTTTAAATTAAAGTTATTACATCCATATATCTTTCTGTATGTGCTTTTAGAGTCCTTGTGACATTGATTTATAAGTCCTTGACTCCTGGGTCTAAAAAGGACACCAAGTCCTGCTAAATCTTAAACACTGACAGTAATTAAAGCCTCATCTTCAGGCCTGGTAAAAGATGCCAATCAAAATAAACTGCATTCCTGAGACACAGAAATTAAAGCTATTCAACTCCTCAAGGCCAAGGGACTATCAAGGAAGAGATGGGCATGTGAGATTGTATGGGCTGATTTTGAGAGATAAAATAGTTCAGTTTCTCTATAAATTAACCTTTAATGTCAAAGGCACACAAATGCAAGACCAGCACATGGGCCCCTGTGTCAGATTAACAAGGTTTTCTTAAAGCATTAACTGACTCCCTAATAAAGGTTATAAATGTTATAAAAAGTTTATGGAAGTTATATCTTATGATTAACATTAAAATTTTATAGATTGTTTATAGAATTTTGAAAAACAAATTTAATTGGCTTCATGCTGTTTTTATTAGGGCTTATCATTTGGAAAATTAAGTCTCCTCTCTGAAAGAATGAAGGTTTTCACCCTTTTTTGAAATCCTTAAGTTATCACTTCAGTTAAATGAATAACATATTTTACAATGACCTCTAATCCCATTTTGTAATATTGAGTGTTTTAAACCTTTGATATTTGACAAACTTTCCAAAGTGAAATTATAAATTATGTCTTTTTCTGACATAATTAATCCTTTAAGGTATAAAGTTCCCTAAAGTCCAAAAATGATATATATGGGGGTTTTTTGGTATAAAAATTATACAGTTAACATTGTCAAATATGAAATGCTGTTTGGTTTTCTTTGGGCTGTATTTGTATAAATATATTATTGATGTGTTCCAAAATTATGAAAAACTCCTACAATTCTGATATGACTTAGTGTATGTTATCAGTAATAATTATAATTATGTTAAATTATTGTATGCCACAGAGGTAACAAGTTTTCTTCTCAATTGTGTCTTTGACTATGACTGCTCTAACATTTTTTGTCATCCATGGACAATTGTTGTTTTGGTCCTCTTTAGAAGGTGGTTTTAAAATCAGCTATAAAACTCTTAATAGGTGCTCCTCAATGCAAGTTTCTGGTAACTTTGGAGGCTGCAACATCAGAATAGAGGAAAAACTTTTAGGACTCAAACAGAGCTGAAATGTTCATGAATATCAAGCAAAATAAAAGTTAACTGCATGGACTGAACTAATAGAAGACTGAAGTAATCTTTTTGACTTTTTACTTAAAATGTTGCTGTTTTTTCAGTCAAAGAAACCTTTCTTTTGAGCTATTGACAGCTTTTAACAATTAAGTATACTCCTATGAACAAAATCTGGAACATATCTGTTTCTCTCTACCTGATTTCTCCATAATTTTGAAGCTATTTGTGAGTATTCTTAACTTATGGCAATATAGTTATTGCATAAGCAGAGTAAGAATCTGTTTTCATTTGTAACAGGACACAATTTGAGACTCTGGTTATTTTACCAAGGCTTTGACCAGAATGGTGTGCTTTCCTTTAAGGAATCCAACTTGACTTACAGAGCCAATAAAAGCTCCTTGAGAAAACTGGCCCACACCTCATCTATACAGTTCCTGAACAGGGTTCCTGACCTGTAGTAAGTAGAGACTGTCATTTTCTGACAGGCCCAGGGCCCCAAGTTATCTTAAAGCCTCAAGAGGAGAATTCAGACAATTCATGAGTATTTGATGGTACAAATCCATGGCTGTGCTTGGCTTTAAAAAGTCTTATCTGAGATTCCTTCTATGAAACAAAGTTCCATCAAAGCCAATTTTAAAAGCCTATTGAAAAAATCATTTTTCTTGCTGCACTTCATACAAATAAGCTGGTCAAGTATACTAAGCCAAATTGGTCTCATCATGACTTGTCTTTAGTAAAAATGGGAAACTAGAGAGAGAAAAATTATGTTTCAAAAACTATAGTACACCTATTCTTAGATTCTAGTCTTGCCTGTTTTTCAATTTTTATCATTTTCAACAGTTTGAACTGAATTCTAATTTTTCCTGGTTACTGGTCTCCAAAATAATGTTTTCAATACTTTTCTTCTTTCTTTTCCTTTTTTTATTTTCCTAATTTGAAATCACTGAAAACTAAGATGTGATTTCTTAAAGCCCTGCAAACTGAATCTGGACAACTTAAACATCAGAAGAAAGTAACAGCAACCTATTTACTTACATAAGCCACTTTCATTCCTGCCTACTGATGTATAGACTTCAGAGTAATGTGGCCTATACTGATTTTCCAGGATTGTTCTTTTGTTTGTTGTTGTTTTTCTCCCTTTTTCTCCCTATTTTCTCTTCATAGAACATGAGAATTCTAACCTGCTAAAAATTGCTTTCTTAACTCAGGACCTACACATCTAGGAATAAACCATCCTAGCCATGAATGATCAGAGAAAACCTGAGACCAGAGACTTGCTTTCTTCTAAAATGCTTTCTCCAAAAGATTTTAAAAAAAGAAAAGGGGGGAAATGTGAAAGGAAAATAAATCTTAGAGCCCAAAAATCACTGAACTAAAGGGAAAAGTCAAGCTGAAAACTGCTTAGGGCAAGCCTGCCTCCCATTCGATTTGAAGTCATCCCTCCGCTCACTGAGATAAATGCCATATCTGATTACCTCCTTTGGAAAGGCTAATCAGAAACTCAAAAAAAATGCAGCCATTTGTCTCTCACCTACCTGTGACCTGAAAGCATCCTCTGTGCTTGAGTGGTCCCACCTTTCCTGATGGAACCAATGTATATCTTACGTATACTGATTAATGTCTTATGTCTCCCTAAAATGTATAAAACCAGCCAGATGTGGTGGCTCATACCTGTAATCCCAGCACTTTGGGAGGTCGAGGAGGGTGGATCATGAGGTCAGGAGTTCAAGACCAACCTGGCAAAGATGGTGAAACCGTGTCTCTACTAAAAATACAAAAATTAGCCAGGCAAGTGGTGGGCGCCTGTAATCCAAGCTACTCAGGAGGCTGAGGCAGAGAACTGCTTGAACCTGGGAGGCGGAGGTTGCGGTGAACCAAGATTGCACCACTGCACTCCAGCCTGGGCAACAGAGTAAGACTCTGTCTCAAAACAAAACAAAACAAAACAAAACAAAAAAAAAACAAGCTATGCCCCAACCACCTTGGGCACACATCATCACAACCTCCTGAGGCTGTATCACAGGCACACATTTTCAACCTTTGCAAAATAAACTTTCTGAATTCACTGAGACCTGTCTCAGATTTTTGAGGTTGACACGTGAAATCAGACATACTAGTAGAACAAAATAGAGCCCAGAACTAAATCAATACATTTGTGGTCAATTGATTTTTGACAAAAGTGCCAAAGGGGAAAGGGCGGTCTCTTCAATACATGTTGCTGAGAAAACTGAATAACCACATACAGTAGAATGAAATCAGAATTTTGTCTCACACCATATTCAAAAATCAACTTAAAATGTATTACAAACTTAAATGTAAGACCTGAAACTAAAAAACTACTAAAAGAAAACTTAAGAGAAATGTTCCATGATATTAGCAAGGGTTTTTTGGATATGACCCCAAAAGCACAGGTTACAAAAATATATAAATGGAATTACATCAAACTAAATAGCTTCTGCACGGGAAAAAAAAAAACAATCAACAGAGTGAAGAGACAACCAAAGGAATGGAAGAAAATATTTGTAAACCACATATCTGATAAGAGGTTAACATCCAAAGTATATAAGAAACTCAGGCCAGGTGTGGTGGCTCATGCCTGTAAACCTAGCACTTTGGAAGGCTGAGGTGGGTAGATCACCTGAGGTCAGGAGTTCGAGACCAGCCTGGCTAGCATGGTGAAACCCCGTCTCTACTAAAAATACAAAAATTAGCGGGCAAGGTGGCACACACCTATAGTCCCAGCTATTTGGGAGGCTGAGGTAGCAGAATCACTTGAACCCTGGAGGTGGAGGTTTTCAGTGAGGTGAGATCATGCCACTGCACTCCAGCCTGGGTAAGAGAGAAAAAAAAGAGAATATGACAAATAGCAGTTTCAGTGTGGGAAAGACATATACTTTCTTATACTTCTGCCATTGTCTGCTGCATGATTTATTCAGATATTTTGGAGTATAGGGAAGGCAGGATTCTGCAATTCTGAATAATGGAAACTGTGGCTAAGTATATAAAGCCCAGGTAGCAGTTATCAGGTATTCTGATAATACTTTGACAACCTTGTTGGTCAGCTGGTATTAACTTGAGTGTGTTCTAGTTTAGTTATTACTCAATTGGTGTCTTCTCATTTTCACTTCTGACTTCAACAAATGCCTGGAAACTTATTCTGTATTTGACACAGGTCTATGCTATGGGAGAATAATAAATATATTAGTGCTCTCAAAAACTTGCAATAAATGGGCCAGGTGCAGTGGCTCATGCCTGTAATCCCAGCACTTTGGGAGGCCAAGGCAGGCAAATAACTTGAGGTCAGGAGTTTGAGACCAGCCTGGCCAACATGGTGAAACCCCATCTCTACTAAAAATACAAAAATTAGCCAGGCGTGGTGGCAGGCGCCTGTAATCTCAGCTTACCCTTGAGGCTGAGGCACGAGAATCACTTGAGCCTGGGAGGTGGAAGTTGCAGTAAACCAAGATGGTGCCAACACACTCCAGCTTGGGCAACAGAGACAGACTCCATCTAAAAGAAAAGAAAAAAAACCAGCAATAAATACAGGATGATAGATGCAAGCTGGTAATTTGTGGATACTGTTGAGAGCTAAAGAAATAAAGTGCCTGGGATCATGGGATGTAAAAAAATACTTCATGGAGAAAGTGGGCCTCAAGAATGGCTGTGACTAGACCAGTAATTAAGGAAGCAGGGGCCTCCACATTTTAACCTCCTGCACTCACTCTTCAGTAATAAGGGGACAGAAAAGGAGGGGCATGAAAGGAAGTCTTTTTTCATCCTACTTCTAGGGAAACTGCCCCAAGAAAACTTTGGTTGGCAGCTTCTATAAATCATTGTGAATCTTGTGATCCCCAACATGCAGAAGAAACTCCTCTGTTTACATTTAAGTCTCATAGTATTCCATCCTGCAGATATGCCAAATTTTATTTTGGGTTCCTGGAGCACCCAACGGTGGTTTCCACCCTTTTGAATATACAGTGCTGCAGGAAATGTTCTAGTATCTGCATCCTGTAAAAGTTGTGAAAGTATTTCCAAGGGTAAATTCCTAACAGTGGGAATGATTGTTCAAGGGACAGATTATGCCAAATTATTCTCAAAGGAGGCTGCACCAATTTACATTCCCTCCACCGGTACATAAGGGCCTGTTTTCCTACATGGTCACCAGCTCTAACTGTCAAATGTTAAACTTGTGCTTATCCCATATATGTACGTGGTATCTTCTTATAGTTTGGATTTGCATTTCTTAAAATGTGAGTATGACTGACCACCTTTCTGGGATTAATTGGCTGTATTTACTTTTCTATCCTCTGGCCAAGCTAAGTGTTAAGAATCCAGGGAAGATACAATTTTGAGTCATCAGCATATACATACAGATGGTATTTAAAGTCATAAAAGTGAATGAGATCACCAAAGAAGTGAGTATAATTAAGCAGCCCTGGGGCACTCCAATATCAGAAAGTCAGGGAAACGGGAAGAACCAGAAAAGAGGCTATGAAGAGTAGTCAGTGAGCTGGGAAGAAAATGAAGAAAGTGTGGTGTCCCAAAAGCCAAGCAAAGAAAGTTTATCAGCTGGGCACGGTGGCTTATGCCTGTAATCCCAGCACTTTGGGAGGCCAAGGTGGGTGGATCACTAGAGGTCAGGAGTTCAAGACCAGCCTGGGAAACATAGTGAAACCCCATCTCTACTAAAAATACAAAAATTAGCTGGGCATGGTGGTGCTCACCTGTAACCCCAGCTTCTTAGGAAGGTGAGGCAGGAAAATTGCTTGGACCCAGGAGGCGGAGGTTGCAGTGAACCAGGATTGTGCCACTGCACTGCAGTCTGGTCAACAGACAACAGAGTGAGGCTCCATCTCAAAAAGAAAAACAGAAAGAGAAAAAAAAAGCTTATCAAGGAGAAAGCAGTGACTGGCTAGTCCAAATGCTACTGATAGGACAAATAAGAAGAGGCCAGGAAACGGCGATTGAAGAGCAAGGTGAAGGTCATTGGTGGCCTGACAAGAGTAGTTTTCAGTGGAGTGGCGTCAGTGAAATGCTAAGTGGAGTGGATTCAAAGGGTGGGAGAACTTTGAAGATGCAAATCCAAGGAGGAAAGAATTGCTGAAAGATGTCCCTCAGTAAGGGTGGGATCCAGCGAACAACAGAAAGGGCTGGCGGTAGCTGGGTAGATATGGAGCCTAAGATTCTCTTCTGGTTGCTTCTGTTTCATCCCTATAAACCTGACAATGTCCTAATCTGAGAAAACTTTAAACCAGAAGGTACACTTGCTCTTGAAGCCGTTCAGTTGTAATAAACTTGCACAGGGGAGGTAGTTGGGAAGGGCCAGGGGAACTTCCCCTAAGGTAGGAGACGACAGGCTCAACACTGGGCATCAGCATCTGCACAACAATGGTGCCATTCTGCAGACGGAAGAATGCAGGAGAAACATCACTACAGTTCCATTTCCATTGGTTCCTAGATCAAGTCTCACAGTCACAAATCTTTTCTTTTTTTTTTTTTTTTTTGAGGCAGGGTCTTATTGTTGCCGAGGCTGAAGTGCAGAGGCAGGACCACAGCTCACTGTAGCCTCAACCTCCTCAGCTCAAGCTATTCTCCCACCTCAGCCTCCCGAGCAGATGGGACCACAGGCACACACCACTACACCCAGCTAATTTTCAAATTTTTTGTAGATATGGGGTCTCACCATGTTGCCCAGCCTGGTCTCAAACTCCTGGCCTAAAGCAATCTTACTGCCTCAGCCTCCCAAAGTGCTGAGGTTATAGGCATGAGCCACTGAGAACAGTGACTTACAAATCTTCTATTCAAACCTTGTTTCCTGCAAATTTGAAGATGTCCTGTAACTACTAGTGTTAATCTACCAAAATGGCAGTTTAAGTACTGTGCTTAGCAAACAGGTCCATCTGTAATGAGTCTGTACATCTCACCTCCTTAAAATGCTACAGGAAGACTCATTCATCCACAAATATTAACTGTAACATCCTGAAGTTTCCAGACATTTAATTTAGAAGGAATTAAAGCTGTCAGGCAGGGTGTGGTGGCTCACACTTATAATCCAAGCATTTTGGGAGGCTGAGGCAAGAGGATTGTTTGAGCCTGTGAGTTTGAGACCAGCCTGGGCAATATAGGGAGACCTCCTGTCTACAAAAAAAGAGGGCAAGAAATAACCAAAATCAGAGCAGAACTGAAGGAGATAGAGACACAAAAAAACCTTTCAAAAAATGGATGAATCCATGAGCTGGTTTTTTGAAAAGATCAACAAAATTGATAGACCACTAGCAAGACTAATAAAGAAGAAAAGAGAGAAGAATCAAATAGATGCAATAAAAAATGATAAAGGAGATATCACTACCGATCCCACAGAAATACAAACTATGATCAGAGAATACTATAAGCACCTCTACACAAATAAACTAGAAAATCTAGAAGAAATGAATAAATTCCTGGACACATACACCCTCCAAAGACTAAACCAGGAAGAAGTTGAATCTCTGAATTGACCAATAACAGACTCTGAAATTAAGGCAATAATTAATAGTCTACCTACCAAAAAAAGTCCAGGACCAGATGGATACACAGCCAAATTCTACCAGAGGTACAAAGAGGAGCTGGTACCATTCCTTCTGAAACTATTCCAATCAACAGAAAAAGAGGGAATCCTCCCTAACTCATTTATGAGGCCAGCATAATCCTGATACCAAAGCCTGGCAGAAACACAACAAAAAAAGAGAATTTTAGACCAATATCCCTGATGAACATCAATGCAAAAATCCTCAGTAAGACACTGGCAAACCGAATCTACCAGCATATCAAAAAGCTTATCCACCACATTTCAGTTGGCTTCATCCCTGGGATGCAAGGCTGGTTCAACATTCACAAATCAATAAACATAATCCATCATATAAACAGAAACAATGATAAAAACCACATGATTATCTCAATAGATGCAGAAAAGGCCTTTGACAAAATTCAACAGCCCTTCATGCTAAAAACTCAAAAAACTAGATATTGATGGAAAGTATCTTAAAATAATAAAAGCTATTTATGAAGCTCTTGTTATTTTATACAAACCCACAGCCAATATCATTCTGAATGGGCAAAAATTGGAAGCATTCCCTTTGAAAACCAGCACAAGACAAGGATGCCCTCTCTCACCACTTCTATTCAACATAGTGTTGGAAGTTCTGGCCAGGGCAATCAGGCAAGAGAAAGAAATAAAGGGTATTCAGTTAGGAAAAGAGAAAGTCAAATTGTCCCTGTTTGCAGATGACATGATTGCATATTTAGAAAACCCCATCATCTCAGCCCCAAATCTCCTTAAGCTGATAAGCAACTTCAGCAAAGTCTCAGGATACAAAATCAATGTGCAAAAATCACAAGCATTCTTATACACCAATAACAGACAGAGAGCCAAATCATGAGTGAACTCCCATTCACAACTGCTACAAAGAGAATAAAATACCTAGGAATCCAACTAACAAGGAATGTGAAGGACCTCTTCAAGGAGAACTACAAACCACTGCTCGAGGAAATAAGAGAGGACAAAAAGGAATGGAAAAACATTCCATGCTCATGGATAGGAAGAATCAATATCGTGAAAATAACCATACTGCCCAAGGTAATTTATAGATTCAATGCCATCCCCATCAAGCTACCAATGTTTTTCTTCACAGAATTGGAAAAGACTATTTTAAAGTTCATATGGAACCAAACAAGGGCCTGCATAGCCAAGACAATCCCAAGCAAAAAGAACAAAGCTGGAGGTATCACACTACCTGACTTCAAATTATACTACAAGGTTACATTAACAAAAACAACATGGTACTGGTACCAAAGCAGGTATATAGACCAATGGAACAGAACAGAGGCCTCAGAAATAACACCACACATCTACAACCATCTGATCTTTGACAAATCTGAAAAAAAACAAGAAATGGAGAAAGGATGCCCTATTTAATAAATGGTGCTGGGAAAACTGGGTAGCCACATGTAGAAAGCTGAAACTGGATCCCTTCCTTACACCTTATACATAAATTAATTCAAGATGGATTAAAGACTTAAATGTTAGACTAAATCCATAAAAACCCTAGAAGAAAACCTAGGCAATACCATTCAGGACACAGGCGTGGGCAAGGACTTCATGACTAAAACACCAAAAGCAATGGCAACAAAAGTCAAAATTGACAAATGGGATCTAATTAAACTAAAGAGCTTCTGCATGGCAAAAGAAACTACCATCAGAGTAAACAGGCAACCTACAGAATGGGAGAAAATTTTTGCAATCTACGCATCTGACAAAGGGCTAATATGCAGAATCTACAAAGAACTTCAACAAATTTACAAGAAAAAAACAACCCCACCAAAAATTGGGCAAAGGATATGAACAGACACTTCTCAAAATAGGACATTTTTATGCAGCCAATAGACACATGAAAAAATGCTCATATCACTGGTCATCAGAGAAACGCAAATCAAAACCACAATGAGATACCATCTTATGCCAGTTAGAATGGCAATCACTAAAAAGTCAGGAAACAACAGATGCTGGAGAGGATGTGGAGAAATAGGAATGCTTTTACACTGTTGGTGGGAGTGTAAATTAGTTCAACCATTGTGGAAGACAGTGTGGCGATTCCTCAAGGATCTAGAACTAGAAATACCATTTGACCCAGTGATCCCATTACTGGGTAGTATATACCCAAAGGATTATAAATCATGCTAGTATAAATACACATGCACATGTATGTTTATTGTGGCACTATTCACAATAGCAAAGACTTGGAACCAACCCAAATGTTCATCAATGATAGATAGATTAAGAAAATTGGTACATATACACCATGGAACACTATGCAGCCATAAAAAAGGATGAGTTCATGTCCTTTGCAGGGACATGGATAAAGCTGGAAACCATCATTCTCAGCAAACTATCACAAGGACAGAAAACCAAATACTGCATGTTCTCACTCATAGGTGGGAATTTAACAAAGAGAACACCTGGACACAGGGCGGGGAACATCAAACACCAGGGCCTATTGCGGGATGGGGGCCTGAGGGAGGGATAGCATTAGGAGAAATACCTACTGTAAATGACAAGTTAATGGGTGCAGCAAACCAATATGACACATATATACCTATGTAACAAACCTGCACGTTGTGCACACGTACCCTAGAACTTAAAGTATAATTTAAAAAAAAGAAAAAAGAAAAGAAAACAGAGGGGCTCCGTTACAGGCTTCAAACAGAGAGAAAGCCAGAGCCACCTACAGCCGAGTCAATGTGGGGATTCCCGCAATGCCTCGGCCAACTGAAGGGTAGAGCATGAAACACACAGTCATTTGATGGTAATTATCTTGAAAAGATCAGACCAGTGATACTTCTGCAAGGAGACCAATTCTGCAACAATTCCTTCCATATATTAGTCACTATCTCACAATTATTTTGCCTTTTCTAATCAGCAGCTAGGCATTTGAAGCCCTTTCTTGAACACATTTATCATCTCCAATATTATGTGGAGACAACCAATTTTATTTACCCATGCTAAGCCTACCACAATCTCATTTGTAATTAGAGAAGTATGCGTGAGGGAAATGATTTGTTGTTGCTAAATTAGGTCCAATGTTCCCATCCTTGATGTGTCTGGTGTGTTTATAACATGCCCTCCGCGGCTAGCGGCAGGCAGACTCAGGGTACCCAACAACATTCTTCCCTAAATCAAAGTTCATCGTGACTTTTCCTATCTAAGTTGCTTCAGGAATTGTCCCAGCTGTCCCCAGCCTGTCCAAGGAGTTCCCTGCTGGAGATTGTTCCCAGTCCACTAGAACTGAACCTGAAATTGACTTTGCCTAACTCTAGTAAGATCTGCAGACAAGGAAGAAACCAGGAAATGGTGGCCAAAGAAAGACACTGTGGCACCTCAAAAGTGACAAAACATTGAGAAGCAATGCCCCTCGTAATTCTCCATCTCTGTCCAAATGGGCACTTCCTGGGGAACCAGGAATGCACTTCTGATCAGCAGAAGGGTATCTTAGGAAGGACATTCACTGCCCATTCCTCACCCAACCCTTGCTGGTTCCAGGCTTCACCTGAATGGGTGTCTCTCCTTCTCCTGATGGCAAACTCAAGGGCTCTGAAGAGCTAATACGTTTCCAGGTCAGGAATGACCCACAATATAACTCAGTCTGTGTTATAACTCCCCTCTTTCTAACCCTTTTAACTTCCCAGTACAGAGCAGACAGCTGTGCTCAGGAACCGTGTCTCCCATGGGTCTTTATTTGGGGAATATGACAAGGAAAAAATGGGACACATACTTTCAGGTGTCACAAGGGAGAGGATGATCCAGCAGCAGTTTTCCCCTTCTTTTCCTGTTAAAGTCCTACCTGACAGCCTACCCCATAGAGAAGCCTCATAGGAATTAAGATATTCCAGATATTCTTAGGAAAACGAAATATTGAAGAATGGCTTCCTGAGCCGATAATGGTGGTATATTTGAAAAACAGACCAGAGTGCCATGTTTAAAAGCCTGAAGTCATAAAAGGTATTATGAATGGATGGATGGGGAACTTCTACGAGCAGAATTCATTGATGTCACTGTAAACGATGAATGCTGTCACTTTTTTTTATATACAACAAGAAGATATGCTGCTGCCTCCAGACCTCATTGTAGAAGCTGTCAGGCTCACTGAAATGGCATTATATAAGCTACTTATGATGATATGAGGGAAAATATAAGGTTAAGAGATCTTTATCTGCTATCTATGGAAATGTGCTTCCACACAAAGGCAGTACATGAAATAACCTTCCGGACGTTGGGGGAACTGTAAAGTGAGATTAACTAGCAGAGACAAATCTGCATTCAAATTGTTTGTGCTCAACCCTGATGCCTTGGTCTCATGAACACACAGTTGTTTTTCTAGCTTTCTCTATGTAAAATCCCACTCCCGAATTTTACAGCACTCGTTGGTGTTACCGATTCACAAGTGAACCAACAAAAAATTCATGCCCCACCTTCCAGAAGATAGAGAGGCTGCTGGGAACAGCTGCCCAGCCACAGATGACATCTCCCAGCCTCCCTTGTCTTTGTCATGGCCAAACAATAGGCTACAAGCAGAGGGGAGGGGGTCATTTCCAGGCCAGGGTTTTTTAAAATCAGGTGTGCTTCCCCGATGATCTCTCCAGGTTTCCAGTGCCCAGGGATAGAGGATTCCCAGGCTCTAGGGGATGGTGAAGCTATGACAAGAAAAACCCTGGGCCTTGCGTCACCCCATGGAGAAGTGACACCACCAACCCAGGACCAATCCACACCGTACTTTATATAAATGAGAAGTGAACTTCTATTTCACTGCCCAGCCAACTAAAATTTGCAGTTTGTTACAACAGTTAGTGTTATCTTTATTAGTTAATACGGCTTGGCTCTGTGTCCCCACTCAAATTTCATGTCGAATTGTAATCACCAGTGTTGGAGGAGGGGCCTGGTGGGAGATGACTGAATCATGGGGGCAGACGTCCCCCTTGCTGTTCTTGAGATAGAGTTCTCATAAGATCTGTTTGATTGAAAGTGTGTAGCACCTCCCGGCCTCCTCTCTCCTGCCAGCGATGTGAAGATGTGCTTGCTTTCTCTTCACCTTCCACCATGATTGTAAGTTTCCTGAGGCCTCCCCAAAAGCAGAAGCCTGTATAGGCCAAAGAACCATGAGCCAATTAAACCTCTTTTCTTTGTAAATTAAAAAAAAAAAAAAATTAGCCAAGCATGCTGCCACATGCTGGTGGGAGGACCACTTGAGCCCAGGAGACAGAGGCTGCAGTGAGCCGAGATTGCGTCACTGCCCTCCAGCCTGGGCAACAGAGCAAGACCCTGTCTCAAATAATATTAATTAAAAAAATAAAGCTGGCCGGGTGCAGTGGCTCATGCCTGTAATCCCAGCACTTTGGGAGGCCGAGGCAGGCGGATCAACTGAGGTCAGGAGTTCGAGACCGGCCTGGCCAACATGGCAAAACCCCATCTCTACTAAAAATACAAAAATTAGCCAGGCATGGTGGCACGCACCTTTAATCCCAGCTACTAGGGAGACTGGGGCAGGACAATTGCTTGAAGCTGGGAACTGAGATCACGCCACTGCACTCCAGTCTGGGCAACAGAGTGAGACTCTGTCTCAATCAATCAATCAATCAATCAAGGTGTCAGCCAGGCATGGTAGCTCATGCCTGTAATCCCAGCACTTTGGGAGGCCGAGGCAGGCGGATCACCTGAGGTCAGGAGTTTGAGACCAGCCTGGCCAACAGAGAGAAACCCCGTCTCTATTAAAAATGCAAAATTAGCCAGGCATGGTGGTGCATGCCTGTAGTCCCAGATACTTGGGAGGTTGATGCAGGAGAATTGCCTGAACCCAGGAGGTGGAAGTTGCAGTGAGCTGAGATCACACCATTGCACTCCAGCCTGGGCGAAACTCCATCTCAAAAAAAACAGTTAATAATAAAATAATAAAGCTGTCAGGTTTTACTGCATCTAGCCATTATTCAAGTAGCAAAGTTGCAAGGAGCCGAAGACCCATGGGACATGACCAACTCAGCATTCGGCTGGAGGCTATATGATCAAACAGCAAACTGTTTATCATGAATGCAGGATGTGGGCAAATTCACACTGCCCTGCCACCAAAAGGTTTGCTGAAGGACATCACTCCCTGGTGCCAGGCTCCTTAAAGTTATCTATTGAGAAATCTAGTGCCTATTGTCCAAAGGATGCAGTCTCACAAGCCTGCTGTGAACCAAATGGCCGACTATTACCAGACAATCACCCTCCTTCTCGCTGTCTCTTTTGCCTAATAAATACGGAGGGCTGTGTAAAGCTCAGGCCCCTTGTCCACTAGAGGCAAGGTGCCCCCTGACCCCTTCTTCCAAATATACTTTTATCTCTTGTCTTTCATTCCCGTGTTCCCGCCCTTTGTTCAGTCCCCCTAGGTCCGTGCTGGTTACATAGTGGTGCCTGCACAGGGACTGATGGCTGTAGTATATCCTCTGTCCTTTTTCCTATCTATTGGAGGAGGAGGCTTAGGTAAGACCTCTGTTTCCTCTTTGTTATTTTGGCCCGGTGATATTAGGGCTGAGGGAAGAGGAGGTGATAAGGCAGGTGATGGTTTCTTCTCCTTCCTCTTTTTAGGATCTTCTGTATGTAACTGAGCCACGGCTGCTCAAATTAAAGCCCATAACGTTAAAGATTTTACTGGGACCTGATGCCTTTGCACCTGATGTTGTTTAAGGTTTATCCCCACTTGTTCCCAGAGTTCTACATCTAGCATTCCTTCCTCTGGGAACCATGGGCTTTGTACTCCATTATTGACCACACTAGTTTTTAATTCCTTCAACAACTTAAATTCCTGTGGAGTGTGTTCATGAATAACCTACTGTGGATTATTTGGATCAGGCCTTATGGAAACAGGAAAAGCACAAGGTCCTAAGGGCTCTCCAGCTATGACAGCAGAGTGTAAAATTCTTTGTATTAGGGTTTCTATTTCTACTACCGAAGGAGGCGGTATCGATGTTTCTGCAATTGGAGGAGGCGGTATAGGCCAATTTTAATCCTCCCTCTCCTGTTTTTTATTTTCAATTGGTGCTATGCGTGGGACAACAGATTCAGATTTTTATGAACAGCAACAGAATAGGGTGCTCTACACAAAGTTGGACAGGTCATGGGATGCCATTAGACGACTTGTCACAAAAGGAAATTGTCAAACAACGCATCCCCTTAAAAGGATTATACAGACTGCTATGCCTCATCTAACCTTAGATTTTTGCCTAAATCAGCAAACAACGAACTCTGCCTGCAAGTCAGAAAACAAAAAAAAGCTGTTCCAATCCTATAAGCTTCCTGTGCCTATAGTTTTAGGCTAAATTGATTCTGACATTTCAGTCAATTAAAAGTAACTCCAATTAATTCACCATAATTTTGGCTGATTGCTAATCTAAATGTCCACAATTGATAGGCTAGCCCTATACGTCAACGAGGTAAGCACAGAAAGGAGTCATGGTTTTGAGGAATGCCTGTGGGTTTATTCTCCACCGTAGCAATGAGATGTCAACTGTGATTGTGCTCCATAAAATATAAAGACTGTAGGTAGTCTAACGCTGCAGAAGAAACTCCTATTAATATAAAGATAAACCAATTAATCTAACCTACTGAACATCAGTGGTCTGTTAAGGAGTTCCGCCAGCGAAGTGAGAGACTGGCAATTTTTTTCTCTAAAGAGCTAAATAATGAATATTTTAGGATTCCAGCCACGTGGTCTCACTTGCAATTACTCAACTCTGTCTGCTTCTATATGGCAAAAGCAGCCACAGAAGATACAGAAATGAATGTGTGCACTGTGTTCTAATGCAACTATGGGCACTAAAATTTCTTGATTTTCATGTGTAACAAAATACTGTTATTTTGATTTTTTAAATCCATTTACAAATGTAAAAATCACCCTTAGCCAGGCGCGGTGGCTCACCCCTGTAATCCCAGCTCTTTGGGAGGCCAAGACGGGTGGATCACGAAGTCAGGAGTTCGAGACCAGCCTGGCCAACATGGTGAAACTCCGTCTCTACTAAATATACAAAAATTAGCCGGGGGTGGTGGCGTGCGCCTGTAACCCCAGCTACTCAGGAGGCTGAAGCAGGAGAACTGCTTGAACCCGGGAGGCGGAGGTTGCAGTGAGCCGAGATTGCGCCACTACACTCCAGCCTGGGTGACAGAGCAAGACTCCACCTCGAAAATAAAAATAAATTTAAAAATAAAAAAACCACTTAGCTCACTGGCTAAACAAAATCAGGTAATTGGCCTGTACCTGACAGTCAATTTCTGGTCACTAATGATGACCACATATCCAAATTACAGTAAAGTTACCCAAGAGAGACAAAGATTAGAGATTAGTGTCACGATCCCCGTTCTGCCAGCACTAGAGGACAAGAGTTGCTACATCCCTTTCGCGGGTTTAAAAGGCGGTCGACGTCCCTCAACCTCTTGCTATGCCTGAAAACAACCGAGTAAAAGGCATCCAAAGACCTGAGAATGCAAGGTTTCAGGAAAGCAATCAGGAAGGGCAAAACATGGGGCAGCCACTACATAGCCCCTCCGTCTTAGGGCACAGGTACTGAACGGGTTGTAAGAGACCCAAGTCACATCCTTCAGAAACGTGCTGGCGCGGGCCCAGGCAGACAGGGATTCCACCTCGGCGAAGGCCGCAAATGGCGCGAGGCGGGAAGGCGCAGGCTCCACCCTCCGCAGTCCCCAGATCACCGACAGTGACCTGCGCGCACAGGCAGGCTAGGACCGCGGGCGCTCAAGGCAGACACCGGGCCCGCCGACGTCTCCGCGCCGCCCGCCCGGCCACCCGGAGAGCCCGCTGCCCAGCGCCTGGCAGCGCGGACAACCTCCCTCGGGGCAGTGATGATGGTCCCTCGCGCCGGAGAGCCCAGGGAGGAAAGAGATAAGCGGAAAGACACCAGGGAAGAGCACCACGCTTCGGACCAACCCCAGCCACAGCCACAGCCACTGCCACTAAGAAGTCGCCGCACCCGGAGGCGCCGACGTACGTTTCCAGCGCTCTTGAGAGACCAGACCCTGGGAGTCTCGCGGGATCTCACTTTTCTCGGCGGCGCAGGGAATGAAACCGATCGCGGGAATTCCACCCGCGCCGGGAGATGGTCTGGTGACCTCGCGGCTCCTCCCACGTCTCGCTGGGCAGCCCGCCTTGCGCATGCGCAGGCGGCGGTGGCAAGGCTACGGTTCGCGCGAGCGGCCGGCGCTATGGGGCTGAGCCGCGTGCGGGCGGTTTTCTTTGACTTGGACAACACTCTCATCGACACGGCCGGGGCGAGCAGGAGAGGCATGTTGGAGGTAACGTCCCCTCCCGTGGCGCTCCTCTGGGCGGGGTCAGTGCGCCCCGCCCCGTCCTACGCGCTCACTTCCCCTTGACCCCACTTCCACCCTGGCGCCGCGGGCCGCTCTTGCTGGTTGAGACCTCTGGAGCGTCCGGGTGCGGAGGTGGCTGGAGACGCGCGGGCCCTGCGGGTCTGCTTTCCCTGGCCTGGCGGCCGCTCGTCACCCAATCTCGAACCCTGGAGCGGCTGCTCGCAGGTGCCTCGGCGCTCGGTACGCGGAAGGGCTCCGTGACGGCTGCCACGGTGGCGGAGGTGCCCGTGGGCGCGGGAGGCGACAGCAAAGCCGCGAGACCAGGCGCTGGGCCCGCCCCCGGTCAGGCTGTCGGTGTGGAGCTCGACAGAGGGTCGTGTCCCCCACGCGACTTTCGGGGGTGCTGGGAGGAGACTTGGTAGAGTTAGCCCCAGTGTTGACCCTTGAAGGGACACGGCTGTCAGTACCGAGCCTGGACTTAAGCCCTGCTTTAGAGAATTGTCCCCGTAGAACTCCTTCTGACCTCCCTGGCGGGGTGGTGGTCACCGTGGCTTTCTGAGGTGACACAGCAAAAGCCCGTGCTGCGAGGGAATGCCCTTCCTGAGGCGCTCCTCCGCGGCACTGCCCCTCTACACGCGCGGAGGCGGTTTCAGACCTTCCCGTGTTCCAGCCCCAGTCCACCCCGGCTTCCCTTTCTCTGCCTTCAGCTTCAAGGGGAAAGGGAAGGATTTATCAGATGTGGAAAACCCACTTTCAAAAGCTAATTCATCCAAACCTGAGCGCCCCGTCCTCTTCATGCTTCATCAGTTAGTTTTTGTGTCCCTGGATCTTCCACTACCTCATCCGTTTTCTTTTTAGCTGCATTCCACTCCTGCCGCATATTCATGTTTGCCCCATAGTTTTAAAAAATCTGTAAAAAGGATGCCTCCCTTTGGGCTATTCTTCCTGCTATAGATGTTGCCTGTCTCTCTTGACAGCCATGTTTTCCCGGAGAAATCTATACCCGTTATCTCCTTGTCTCTACCTCCTATTTATTACTAAATCCATCGTAATGTCGCTTTATCTTCACCGCTAGACTGAAATAGACTTGCTGGGTCACTAGGCAGTCCCAAATTGCCGGAATCCGTAGACATTTTTAAAGTCTGTCTTCATGACTTTACTGAGGCATTCCACACTTTTAACTTGTTGGCCTCCACCTCAGGGGTGCCACCCTGTGCCATATTGCCTCCAGTATCTCTCACTGCAGATGTTAAATATTTACCTGTGTGTTATTAGTAAGCTGAGTCCTGTGCATTTCAATTAAATTATTGCTTTAGGCCAATTCTTGCTGTAGGCCCAGAGTTTGGGCTTTAAAATCAGACATTTGAATATGAATCACAGCTCTTCCAAAACCAAGCTGAAAGTGCCTCAAGGAATTAACCACTCGGAGCCTTATATCTTCATAAAATGTGAATTATATTAGTCCTCAGTAACCCTGTAATACTTGGGAAGCCCATAGGTGCAGTGTCCACTCAGTGAATTATAGCACCTTCCACCCTCGTACGCTGTCTGTCCACCACTGCATATGCCCCGTGCGTGTCTCAGTTACAGCTGAACTCATCTCTCACCTAGACTGTTGCTGTGGGCTTGTCTCCAGGTTTACCACATCCAGTGTGTCCTCCACATTCTTGCCACAGCAATATTTTTAAAACAAAGACTAAATCGTATGCCTCCCTGGTCTTTACACCCTCACTTATAGTAGTGCTGTATTTTGTTCAGATATTTCTTAATGCATCTGTCAAAGGATATTTCAATTAATTTTGCAACTAGGTGCCTACTACTAAATAGTGAGCTTCTTGGGAGGGAACAAGCTGTCTTAATTATCCTCGTTTGACACATGGCAAATGTTAAATAAATGTTGGATGGATGGATACAAATTTTTACTTCGAGACTTGGTTCTATTACTGCCTCCTTTATAATTACAAATCATTGTAAATAATTTATGAATGGGCCGGGCGCGGTGGCTCACGCCTGTAATCCCAGCACTTTGGGAGACCGAGATGAGCGGATCACGAGGTCAGCAGATGGAGACCATCCTGGCTAACACGGTGAAACCCCGTCTCTACTAAAAATACAAAAATTAGCCGGGTGTGTTGGCGGGCGCCTGTAGTCCCAGCTACTCGGGAGGCTGAGCCAGGAGAATGGCGTGAACCCGGGAGGCGGAGCTTGCAGTGAGCCGAGATCGCGCCATTGCACTCCAGCCTGGGCGACTCCGTCTCAAAAAATAGTAATAATAATAATTTATGAATGGAGGAAGAGGGAAAGGTCCAGCCATTTATGGCCTTGAGCTTGGGGAGAAGGGGTCATATACTGACTGTATGTATCAACTTTAATTTTTTTTCTAATCACCTAGGGAAGTTATTTTTTTCCTCCCTCTTTAGACGTGTTTTTCATGGTAATTACTCAAGAGGAACTTTTCTACAGAAGCCTGGAGTTTCTCAGTGAACAAAGCAGAAGAGATTTCTGCATTTGTGAATTTACTTCTTAGTGGGTATGGCAGTGAACATAATAAATATTTACAGGAGTGATAGAAAAAGCAGAGAGGGTAACAAATCAACATTTTAAATAGACTGGTCAGATTTGGCCTCATCGAGTAGGTGATGTTTGTGCACAGATTTGAAATAAAAACAACAGAAGCGCTGCTTGAATTGCTAGGCTGAGTGCAGGCCTCATTTTGTGAGCGTGTTTTAAAATTATTAATAGTTTTATTTGGAATTCATCCCCTTCTGTCGTGCTAGATCCCTATTGATTTCAGAAGGGATAGCACCATGTTCAAGAGGCTGAAGATGAGACCCGGAGCCAGCAAATGAGAAAGGGTTTTTGAGGGAACTTATATACAAGACGGTCCATTGGCGGCAGGCTGGACAGAACTGCAGCCACTTGTAAAAAGAATGCAGTTTATATAGCATTTTCACTTAGCACCGTCCCTGCAGCACCCTCCTCCTGGCTACCTTCATTTAATGGAAAAAAAAAAAGGGGCCTGTATCCCCTCTGCAACCTGAGTTCCGCAGGATGAGATGGGCCATGGTTCGGATCTTCCTCATAAATAAGGAATGAATCTCTGGATTGGACACTCCTGGACTCCTTATCTTGGAACCCGAATACACATTCCTCATAGACCACAGGGTCATTCTAAGGGTGTGCGTAAGTTAGTGCTGTCAGGTGCACCTGCTATACGCTTCATATCCAAATGATTAGTATTCAGAATACACTTTTCTTAAAGTGTTGTAAAGTATTAGATGGTTCCCAAACTAAGCCCTCAAAAAGTCTTTTAAAATCAGTTAGCTAAACTAAAGTATTGATGATACTAACTTTAGTTCTGGGTCTAGGGAGCAGACAGAAGAATAGTTTCCTTTTTTGTATATGTTCAGAGAGAGCCTTAAAATAGAGTTTTGAAGTGGGTGAAGTTTGAGTTCATATTAGTCTACTAACTGATAGCCCTTCTGTCAGAGCAGGGCCCCTTTCTTCAGGCCAGCGAGCACCTTGTGGGCTTCTTTTTCAGCCCTGCCTTACCAGTCACACACAAAGTATCACGCCTCCAAGTAAGAGAGCTGTTTCCTTCACCTCCAGTTCAATCAATACTCCCATTTTCAGTGCAGGTGTTAAAAGAGTTTGTAATAACGCATACTAATTCAGGGTAGGTGTTGATTTCTGTTTGAACTAATAAATGAATGCTGATAAACTTTTTTCCTAAAGATGTTAATATTGTTAAAATGCTACTTACTGTCCCACACCAACCTGTAATTAGTTGCTGTATGACAAAATGAGGAAGTTAATTGAAGGGATAGACTAGGAAGAGATTTTGAAACTTGGGAGTGGCATACCATGCCTTTATAAACATCTCCCTTTTAAGGTGAGCAAATCCTGCTTTTTCAGAGCCCCAAGAATGTGCTTAATGAAGTGTCAGTTGAAGTAACAGGAAATTGGGTCTGTATTGGGAGCCAATAGGAAACTGGGTCTGTATAGGAGCTGGTTATGAGCCAGCCCCTCTCTGAGCTCAAGCTCTGTGGAGTCCTAGAGGCATGTGTCCTTGCACTGCTGTAGGGTTGCTGAAACTTTGGAGCTCCTGTCAATCATAGCTTAAGAGTCCTTCAATTAATGTTGCTAGCAAAGATGGTGAGATAAACATGGAGATTGAAAAAGCTTTATTTGTTCATAGAAATTTATAAAGCAAAAATTTACGTTTTGCCTCTACCTAAAATTCCTAGGGCTGGTATATTTTTCTTGGGCAGATAAGATTTTTCTTAATGATTACATTTTCTTTTCTTTTTTCTTTTTAAAATTTTTTTTTCTCATATGGCCAAGTCTTCTGATACATTTTCTGATTAGCACAAATACCTCAAAAAATATTTTCCTTTCAGCCAGGCACAGTGGCTCACGCCTGTAATTCCCAGCACTTTGGAAGGCCAAGGCAGGAGGATTGCTTGAGGCTAGGAGTTAAAGACAATCCTGGGCAATACAGCAAGACCCCTGTCTCTACAAAAAAAATTTATTAGCTGGGTATGGTGGTGTGCAGTTGTAGTCCTAGCTATTCGGGGGACTGAAGGGAGATGAGCCCAGGAGTTTGAGGCCACAGTGAACTATAATCATTCCTCTACTGCACTCCATCCAGCCTGAGTAACAGAGCAAGATCCTGTTTGGGGGGAAAAAAAAAAAGACCCTTTTCCTTTGTTGTGATTATTTTACTCTGAAGGAATAAAAACACGTGCGTTTCTCTCTCAGTAGGTGAGTTGAGTTTTTGGTGTGAGTAGCATGCTGCTTATTCCCTAGTCCTGTTACAACAGATATATTTTAACCATAGCTGGGTGCATTTCAAAGAGCAGCATTGCCCGGCATGTTTGACTTTCTTCAGGTGCTCACCTGAACGCAGGATTTCCAGTGCAGACAGTTCATGAGGCGATCCCAGGTTACACGTTAAAGGGTCGGGGAGACAAGAAGGGGAAGGAGTCCAATACGGGTTAGAGCAGCTTAATGAGCAGGTTACTGCTGTGAGCAGCTGGAGATTTCTGGGGAACAGTACACAGAACAGGGTTCAGTTGTGCTCCCCAAGGGGCAAGGAAGCTGTGATATTTATTCGCCATTTCTATCCTACATTTGTTGAGGGCTGCTCCCAAGGCAATACTTTTTAGCCCCATCCTGTGTGTTTAGATACCCTTGTGTGTAGCCAAGTAAAGCCCACAAGCAGAGAGGCCCATACGTGGAGTGGGAAGCCACTGGCGAGTGAATATAGTATGTGCCAAGGGGATTTAGGCAGCACCTGCTATAGCATGGGGTTCAAGGCCCTTCACAAATCATCTGTGAACAGATTCCCCAGTTGCATCTCTTGGCATCTTCCCTCATGTGCCTCCATTTGGGCTCAACTCAGCTTCTCGCTTTTTCCACAAAATTTTAAACTCTTGGCCTTTGTTCATGCTGTTCCTTTGTCTGGAATGATTTTCTTCTCTTCCCATACCCACTTTTTCTGCTTGTTTACTCCTTGGTCTCAATGTGACTTCCTCTGCCAGCTACCCTGTGAAATGACTTCCATATTATTCCCACAGCTTGTTCAAACTACTGTCATGGCATCTCCCCCACCCCCCACCCCATGATTTGTAGTGGTCGTATATTATATTCCCCACCGATAGTGCCCCAACGACAAAGGCCAGTCTCTAGTGCTTAAGACGTAGTGCAAAGGCAAGCATGTGGGCTTTGGAAGTAAGCAGGTATGGATGCAGATCCCAGATGGGCGAGTTATTAACAGTTCTGCACTTCCCTGCCTCATTTGGAACATGGAACTGTCTTGCAGGATTGTAGAAAAGTTTAGAAATAATGTATGTAAGTATGTAGTACAATGCTTGCCACATTAGGGGTTTTAGGAAAAGTTAGAAGACAGGCCAAATGGATTAGTGTTATAAAAGCCACATAAAGAGGCTTGGGAACACGTGAAGAGAGAGTATTTAACTCAAAAGTACAGAATTGGGGCCGGGCGCAGTGGCTCATGCCTGTAATCCCAGCACTTTGGCAGGCAGAGGCAGGAAGATCACTTGAGGTCAAGAGTTCGAGGCTAGCCTGGCCAACATGGTAAAACCCTGCCTCTCCTAAAAATACAAAAATTAGCCAGGCATGGTGGCGGGCATCTATAGTCCCAGCTACGCGGGAGGCTGAAGCAGGAGAATCACTTGAACCCAGGAGGCAGAGGTTGCAGTAAGCTGAGATTGCGCCACTGCACTCCAGCCTGGGCGACAGAGCGAGACTGTATCCAGAAACAAAAAAGTACAGAATTGGGCCAGACACAGTGGCTCACGCCTGTAATCCTAGTAATTTGGAGGCCGAGGCGGGCAGATCACTTGAGGTCAGGAGTTCGAGACCAGCCTGGCCAACATTGTGAAACCCTGTCTCCGCTAAAAATACAAAAATTAACCAGGCGTCGTGGCGGACGCCTGTAATCCCAGCTACTCGGGAGGCTAAAGCAGGAGAATCTCTTGAGCCTGGGCGGTGGAGGTTGCAGTGAGCCGAGCTGGTATCATTGCACTTCAGCCTAAGCTACAGAATGAGACTGTGTCTCAAAAAAAATAAAAGTGTAGAATTGGATCCCATTATAGGTGATAGTCAATTTAGGTCTTCAAAATGTGAAATGGATGTAGATGAGAAAAGATTAGATGAACTAAGTGTTATTTTTTTCTGATGATAGTCAACCACTATTTAGTGGTTGTCAGAAATTTTAAATGTTTTACCAAAAATAAATACAAGGATTTTTTGTTTTTGTTTTGTTTTGTTTTTAAGATGGGGTCTCGATATGTTGCCCATGCTGGTCCTGAACTCCTAAACTCAAGTGATCCTGCCACCTTGGCCTTCCAAAGTGCTGGGATTACAGGCATGAGCCACCACGCCTGGCCCAAAAAGCACAAGTTTTATTTTCATGTCTTCATGACCAGAATGAAAGATGTTGGACTCTAAACTGTCAAACAAAGGATTGTTGCTAGCTATATATGAAGAAGTTGGTTTTAAAAAATGAGTGAGTTCTAGAGCAGTTGGGAGAGCCTCACTTTGTTGTCTCTAAAAATAAGGCCAATTCCCATTACTGGGTATATACCCAAAGGACTGTAAATCATGCTGCTATAAAGACACATGCACACGTATGTTTATTGCGGCATTATTCACAATAGCAAAGACTTGGAACCAACCCAAATGTCCAACAATGATAGACTGGATTAAGAAAATGTGGCACATGTACACCATGGAATACTATGCAGCCATAAAAAATGATGAGTTCATGTCCTTTGTAGGGACATGGATGAAATTGGAAATCATCATTCTCAGTAAACTATCGCAAGAACAAAAAACCAAACACCGCATATTCTCACTCATAGGTGGGAATTGAACAATGAGAACACATGGACACAGGAAGGGGAACATCACACTCTGGGGACTGTTGTGGGGTGGGGGGAGGGGGGAGGGATAGCACTGGGAGATATACCTAAAGTATAATAATAATAAATTAAAAAATAATAATAATAAGGCCAATTCCCACCAGAAACGGTGTAGTTAATAGCTGCTTTAAAGCAGAGGAGTGGAGTTGGAATCTCTCAGCCACTTGTAGGATCACAGCTTCCTAGGGCATGACTATTAAAGACATGCAATGTGTTAATGGAGTTATTTTCCATTATTTAGGTGATAAAACTCTTACAATCAAAATACCATTATAAAGAAGAGGCTGAAATCATCTGTGATAAAGTTCAAGTTAAACTCAGCAAGGAATGTTTTCATCCTTACAATACATGCATTACTGATTTAAGGACTTCACACTGGGAAGAAGCAATCCAGGAAACAAAAGGTGGTGCAGCCAATAGAAAATTGGCTGAAGAATGTTATTTCCTTTGGAAATCTACACGTTTACAGCATATGACATTAGCAGAAGATGTCAAAGCCATGCTTACTGAACTTCGAAAGGAGGTCCGCCTACTTCTATTAACGAATGGGGACAGACAGACCCAGAGGGAGAAGATTGAGGCTTGTGCCTGTCAGTCCTATTTTGACGCTGTTGTTGTAGGTGGAGAGCAGAGAGAGGAGAAACCAGCACCGTCCATATTTTATTACTGCTGCAATCTTCTCGGAGTACAACCTGGGGACTGTGTGATGGTCGGTGACACATTAGAAACCGACATCCAAGGAGGCCTCAATGCAGGATTGAAAGCAACAGTCTGGATCAATAAAAATGGAATAGTGCCACTGAAGTCCTCCCCAGTTCCGCATTACATGGTTTCTTCTGTGCTAGAGTTACCTGCTCTCTTACAAAGTATAGACCACAAAGTCAATATGTCCACTTAAAGCACATAAAAGGGCATGATTATAAATGTTAGAGTCAATTTGCTGAGTATGAAATAAGAAAAGTTAGGGTACTCCACTTACAATAATCCAGCTCTAAGAATAATTTTACTTATGATTTAATGGCCAATATTTTGAAGGTCTTCCCAACCCTATTGCTTCTAAGTTGTAACAACCAACCATTGAGTGGTACTTATATCTGAAAATTCAGATTGCATGAGTTCAGGTCAGTAGTATAGCCCAGAAAATTTGAGGAAATATATTATTTGTTAGTCGGTAACTGGAGCTTTTTAAAATTATGTTATTAATCTTTTAGTATCTTGGCTGCATAATGCCAAGCAGGATTGCTTTACACATGGATGCACAAATGTAAGGTTTATCTTCTGGCCTAAAAACAGATATTTTTAAAAAATAGATTTTCTAAAGCACAGATTTATCAAAGCAAGTGAATCTGGTTAATATGAAATAAGTACTAAGTCACATGCAAATCAAGGTATTTTATAGTGAAATTATTTTGCATATTTTGAAAACATAAACCATAGTTTTTGCCTACTTTGGATGTATACTTTCTTTTATGAACCTGATTTTTCTGTATGACTTTTTTTTTTTTCAGAGGGCAGGGAGCAATTTTTCTATGGCATGTGACAGATTCCTCCAGTTAGAAAAAGCTGTTAAAATCAACACGTGGTGCTCCTTTACCATGACATTTTCTCACCTGTGCACAGTGAGCTGGTAGCTTCCTTTTAGTCTTCACCTCTCAAGGAAATGTTTTTATTGTCTTTTCCCAGACACACAGTGGGGTTGAGGGAGCTAGGCTGTTTTGCTAGAGATAATTGCAAGGCACGTGGCACTAAAAGTCATTTTTCTTCTGTGGATCCGTAAGAGGAACATTTCCTCTGTGTAGCCTAACCATGCAGCCCCCAATCTGTTCCTTTTTTTTTTTTTTGAAATGGGATCTCTGTCACCCAGGTTAGAGTGCTGTGGCACCATCTCTGCTCACTGCAACCTCTGCCTCCTGAGCTCAAGTGATCCTCCCACCTCAAACTCCCAAGGGTGTGTGTGACTACAAGCACACACTACCACGCCCGGCTAATGTTTTTTTTTGTAGAGATGGGATTTTGCCATGTTGCCCAGGCTGGTCTCAAATTCCTGGACTCAAGTGATCCTCCCACCTCAGCCTCCTAAAGTGCTAGGATTACAGGTATGAGCCACTGTGCCTGGCCCCCTCATCTGATAGAAAATTAGATTTTGCTATCAGCCATTTCCCGAGGGCCAATTTAATACTCATGTGACTCTTCTTAGAGTTACCATCTGCCTTAAATTTCCTCTGTTTTTCACATTCTTGGAAATATATCATTGTTTTGCAAATTTCTATATCTAATTCAGGGTTTACCAGGAGCTTAATAATTAATGGCTACATAGCAAGGCATCATCTTGGAACCGGAGAATTTTCTCTAGACTGTTAGGCTAGAGAGTCTCATGATTATCCTAACCAAACCTGGAATAAAGTGGTTAAAAAAAAGTATAAAGGGGCTTATTAAAGTGGTTAATAAATATGATTTAGGTTGGTTTTTGATATGTTTTTCTTCCAACTGTTATATAAGAAACTACTAATGTAAAATAGTAGGCTGTATGTTGGGATGTGTATAGCTATGTCTTCAAGACTAATACTCAGAGAATCAAATTGTAGATTGTACCTATCTGTGAGCCTATTTCTTTAGCCAGTTTTCTGTCTACTTCCAAGAAACAGGATTCTCTGCTTCATGCAAATGCCCTTTTGTGTTTACTTTTCGCTCTAGATTTTTAAAAATGTGATTGTGCCCTTGACTGTCCCAAAGTGCTGCTGCTATAACAGCAAACATTTGTCAACAGAGGATGTTGTAGTTTCAAGTGCAGTACCCATATGACCTTAATCATATTTTAGCTATTTAAAAATTAAGTTGGAGGATTTTGGCAGAAGTAGTCATGGGCATGATTGCTCTGATACATTGGTTGGCGTGTGCTGCAGGGGGCTTGTCCTTTTAACTCCCCCACAGGATGGATGTAGGCAGTGTCACATTCATTATGCTGAGAGTGAAGGTTCATCACTCCTATATCATGGTAGCAAATCTCAACAAGATAGCTTCTAGGATGTTAAGTGAGCAGTTCTCCAGCAGAAATGATGTAGGAGGAAAAAACTGAATAATTGAATTTCCTTGTCTTCACAGTTTGTATTCTACAGAGTACAGTAATGTATTACATTCCATTTGCACCCTTCCTTAGGGAAGAACTTTGTGGTTATCTACCTTCTGAGTGGAATGTTACAGAAAATATTTTAAAATATTGGAATAAACCTATGATTTTATTAATAATATTTTTTGTTTTAGAATAATATTCCTTAAAATTATGAGTGATGTTTTTTCATCTTTATTTTTTTCAAAGTTTCCCTATAGTGGCCTTCTCACACAAAGCCAGAGGCCCTCCCTAACACTGCTTACAGAGGTGGGCCTAGAACAGACATGAATGAACACTGCACCTGGAATACCAGCACCTGGTGGGGATGTTTGGTTCCATGTGCACCTCCACATACAAGGGCACAAACATCTCAGATCTGGGAGTGCCCAGGACCCAGTGGATGCTCAGTATTGTAGGAAAGCAGGTCTTTACCAAAGTTCTTGGTTTATTGCTTTCAAACTTCTTTGCAACCTTCAATAAGAAACATTTTCTATCATAACTTCTTTAACGCATTTATAGTGTTAGATAACACTGTAAATATATATAAATATAACACATTTATATAAAAATATATAAATAAATATAAATATAACATATTTATAGTATAACATTAATATGTGTATGGAATCTAGTTTTATATGTTTAATTTTCATAAAACGTTATGTATGATGATATTTTTCATTCCATTCTTTTTTGAATTAGGGAATATATTCATTGTTGAACAAGTACTACTTGTAGTACACAAGTCAAAAAAATAAAAGGGTGAATGGTGAAAAGTCATTCTCCTCATCTCTTTGCTAGGGGCCCACAACCCACTTGCCCTAAAGGCCACTACTGTTTAGTTTTTGTTTTATTTTTAAAAATAGAGACAAGGTGTCACTATGTTGCCCAGGCTAGTCTCAAACTCCTGAGCCCAAGCAGTCCACCTGCCTCGGCCTCCAAAAGTGCTAGGGTTACAGGCGTGAACCATGTCACCCAGCCAAGGCCAGTGCTGTTACCAGCTTCATGTATACCTGCATATAGAAGTGTATAAGACTATATAGACTCAATTGAATTCAGGCAGATTTTTAATTTCTGTGTTTCAGTTTAGGAAACAATGTTCTTGCTCAGATAATCTAAGAGTCATGCAGCTTGTGTTTAAGCCATTTGTGTTAGGAACATAATACCTTCATGGTCTCAGCCATGTGCAAGATCTCTGTAGTTCCATTGACTTTCGCATACCACCACCCTGGTGATTCCCTTTGCCTCTTATGTTAAATTTCCTATTTTCTGTGTCCTGTGTATTCCTGTTTTGACTTATTCCCTCTTTTTGGTGGCATGCATCCTTGAGTAGGTTCCCTGTAAACGTGTGTAGGAGGTAAAACTTTTGAGATCTGAATGTCTGAAAATGTCTTTATTCTCCTCTCCCATCATTGATAGTTTTAATAGTGTGTACTTTGATAACATTTTTACTTGAAATTTTGAAGGCATTGGTCTGTGGTCTAGCAGCCATTTGTATGTAACCCCTTTCTTTTTCTCTTGTAACTCTTAGAACCTTATTTTCCTCCAGTGGTCCATGATCACATGCCTTGGAGAGGGTGTTTCCATCCTCTGTGCTTGGCACGCTGAACCGTTTCAATCAAAATCATATTTTCTTGGTCCTAGGGAATTTAATGACTTCAATGATAATTGCCTCCCTTCATTTATTTTCTGATTTCTCTTTATGATTTCGGAATTTTTTTGGTTTCTCTTATCCCTGTTATTCAGATGTTAGAACTCCTTTACTGACCTTCCACTTTATCTTTTCACTCCCATTTTTCCATCTCTGTTACTCTGTTTCTTCAACTTTACCTTCCAATCCTTCTATGATTTTTTTCTCTCTACTATCATGCCTTTTAAAGATTTCCAAGAGCTTGATTTTTTTTTTTTTTTTTTTTTGAGACGGGGTCTTAACTCGGTCACCCGTTGAGGAATGCGGTAGCACAGTCATGGCTCACTGCAGCCTTTAATTCCTGGGCTCAAGTGATTCTCCCACCTCAGCCTCCAGAGTAGCTGAGACTACAGGCACATGCTATGATACCCAGCTAATTTTTTTGTATTTTTTTGTAGAGACGGGGTTTCACTGTGTTGCCTAGGCTGGTCTCAAACTCCTGGCCTCAAGCAATTGACTCACCTGGGCCTCCCAAAAGTGCTAAAATTACAGGCATGAGCCACCATGCCCAGCCCCAGTGTATTTTTTAATCACTTGAGTTCAGGTATTCAAGACCAGCCGGCCAACATAGTGAAACCCCATCTACTAAAACAAAAATTAGCTGGGCATGGTGGCACACACTTAAGTCCCAGCTACTTGGGAGCCTGAGGCAGGAGAATCACTTGAACATGGGAGGCAGAGGTTGCAGTGAGCCGAGATCACACCACTGCACTCCAGCCTGGGCAACAGAGTGAGACTCGGTCTAAAAAAAAAAAGGCTTTAGTTTTACTTAAAATATATATATATATATATATATATATAAAAATATATAATAATTAGATACTGTGAAGTAGGTGGCAAGGCCTTAACCATATGTGTGTTGTGAGGCCCAAGGGCCTCCCAAAAGCTTTTTGTTGTTGTTGTTGAGATGGAGTCTTGCTCTGTTGCCAGGCTGGAGTGCAAGTGGCGTGATCTCGGCTCGCTGCAATTTCCACCTCCCAGGTTCAAGCGATTCTCCTGCCTCAGCCTCCCAAGTAGCTGGGACTACAGGTGTGCACCACCACGCCCAGCTAATTTTTGTATTTTTAATAGAGATGGGGTTTCACCATGTTGGCCAGGATGATCTCGATCTCTTGACCTGGTGATCTGCCCGCCTCGGCCTCCCAAAGTGCTGGGATTACAGGCCTGAGCCACCGCGCCTGGCCCCAAGAGCTTTTTTAAAAAAATTTCTAAATGACATTCTGGGATTTTGTTTGTTTGTTTTTTGTTTTGTTTTTGAGTGGAGTATCATTTCTGAAAAAAAAAATTAAGTTTTAAAAGAATCCACAGCATATACCATTCTAAATTTCCCTAATCTGTTTATTTGGGTCTATTTGTTCATACTAGAGGCTTTCCTCAAATGTTATTTATGATAAAGAGAAGAGAGATGGAAATGCTGATTGGAAGTTCCACACAAGTGCATGGGCCTTCTCAAATCAGAGGTTCTTTTACTGTGGGGTATCTGGATGGGCTGTTAGTTGAGGGATCCCTGAGGTCAGTGTGTTAAAGTCTTTTCTCTTCGTTGGTCTGCTCTCTTAGAGATGAATCTTCAGACTGCAGAGTAGAGGTCTGATGTCAGCATTAGGAGCTGAGTGGGAAGGGTGTGTGTGCATATAGACACCTGCTCTCTGTTTCTGGTTGCACCTAAGTCCAGCTATGCTTGGTATTCCCCAGGCTAGAGACCCCTCTGTCTTACCCTCCACAGAGAAGCATCCCAGTGTCTGCTGAGAGAGAACAAGTTGGAGTGGGGACAGGGATCTAGGGGTTCGTTTGTACCTTGAGCACCTTTTTACCCCAGCCTCCTTAATTCAGCTGCTCCTTTCCTCTCCTTCAGGACCTCAGCATCTGGGGATGTCAGTGCCCGCGTCTTTGGAGGAGTCTGCTGCGTACCTCATTATTTCTCAGCCTTCCCCTCTGCTGGTCAGGACTCGCTTTCTTTAGTCTACTAGATCCTTTGCCACTTGTCCATATGCTTTGCAGCTTCCAAACTTGTGTTGTGGTTGACGCCTGTCTTCCTGGTCCTTGTGGGTTTGTGTGTGTGTGCTTGTATGTTTGAATTCCTTTACTGTAGTTTTAGCTGAGTTTGGGGTACAAGCTATCAGATGTGTATTTCCATCCACCATCTTGATGTGGAAGTTCTTTTTCCACTTTGTGTTCAATGTTGGTCAAGACCCATGAAACTGACCCCATGCCCGATAGTCACTACTCACAGGTCAGAAATGCTCATTTGAGGTGGAGATTTACAGCATGCCTGCAGCTTTTTTCTTCTTTTAGTTTATGTTTTGAATTACTAGTTTCCTTTTTCTCTGTGTCCTTGTATGTGACACTCTTTGACATAACTCTTATCATGATGGGAGTCTACTTGTTGTCCTGTGTTTTGAACTTTCGCCATTGCTTGGACATAGCTGTTTATTGACATGCTTGCACAATCTGACTGGGTCTTTGGCCAACATCAGCAACTCTATTCCCAAATCACTTCTAAAACAGTTACACTCTCTTAGATTTCTTTAAAATTAAAATCCTTGCTGGGATACATTAGATTTATACTTTGTTTCTTTTTTTCTTAGATTTATACTTTTAAAAAATTAACTTACTCCTAGCAATAGGACTAAAATTTAGCCAGATAAAACCACAAATTTTTAAAACCAGTCTTCATTCATATATGACATATATGATAATACAGTTATTTCCACTAGATTTCTTAGAAGATGTCATTGTGATCAGCCTGACCTTCAGATAAGATCTTCAGGCTGGGTGTGGTGGCTCACGCCTGTAATCTCAGCACTTTGGGAGGCCAAGGTGGGAGTATTGCGTGAGCCCAGGAGTTCAAGACCAGCCTGGGCAACAAGGAGAGATACTGTGTCTACACAAAATAAAAAACAATTAGCCAGACATGGTGACGTGTGCCTGTGGTCCCAGCTACACAGGAGCCTGAGGCAGGAAGATTGCTTGAGCCCAGGAGGTCAAGGCTGCAGTGAGCTGTGTTTCCACCACTGTATACTGTGTTTTTGTCATTGTCTGCCTGGGTGACAGAGCAAGACTCTGTCTTAAAAAAGAAAGATTTCCAGTACTCGATTTTTTTTTTTTCCAGACAGTCACACTCTGTCGCCCAAGTGGGAGTGCAGTAGTGCAATCTTGGCTCACTGCAACCTCTGCCTCCCAGGTTCAAGCAAGTCTTCTGCCTCAGCCTCCAAAGTAGCTGGGATTACAGGTGCCTGCCACCACGCCTGGCTAATTTTTCTATTTTTAGTAAAGATGGGGTTTCCCCATGTTGGCCAGGCTGGTCTCGAATTCCTGACCTCAAGTAATCTGTCCACCTTGGCCTCCCAAAATGCTGGGATTACAGGTGTGAGCCACTGCGCCTGGCCAATACTCAGATTTTAAAAGTCATGGAAGATAGCCAGGCATGGTGGCTCACACCTGTAATCTTAGCACTTTGGGAGGCTGAGACGGGAGGATCGCTTAAACCCAAAAAGTAAAAAAAAGTAAAATTTTTTTAAAAGTCACAGAAGATAAAATGGTTTTAACCACCAGACAATTAAAGAAATAATACTCAAAACAGTTCCTGTTTAAAATTACATTTTTTAATGCTTAAAGGAATTATATTGACCATTTTATTGAAGCTTAGAGGTTAAGCAAATCTGCCAATTTGGACTCTCAGATATGTGTCCTCAGCCCACTTGGCATCTCTGCGTAGATGTCTAATAGACATTACCAAAATAACTCCTTTCCAACCAAACTCCTGGATTTCTCTCAAAAACCTGCTCTTCCTGCTGTCTTCCACATCTCAGTAATGGCAATGCCACTTTTTTTTTCAGGATATGGCTATATCTTGCACTTAAGAATATTCCTGGCCCATGGTAGGCACTCAGTGAATATCTGTGGAATGAAGCAGTTATTGGCTATTTCTATGAAAATTAATTAAAATTAAACATTTTAACAACAAAGGGCAACTCATCAACTCGTTTTTGTTAAAATTTTACTTTTCCTTCCTTTCACATGCAGATTTGTCCTTTGCACCATGATAAAGCAGAATGGGAATTCTGTGTTGAGGACTGCAGTGATGATGCTACTTCACTTCCTGTAATGTGCCATTTCCAAGCACCAGCTAATAACCTGTACCACACTGTTGAGCTGATACAGAAATGACAGTTGATGGAATGGTCACAAATCTCCATTTATTTGACATATGTATTTAATGAAGAAAATCTTTCTTGAGTACATTTACAAACTCCAGCAGTGACTGTCATTATGATGGAAAATATTCACGTTCTGTTCCTTTTTTTTTGAGACAAGGTCTCACTTTGTCACCCTGGGATGCAGTGGTACGAACATGGCTCACTGCAGCCTTGCCTCCCAGGCTCAAGCAATCCTTCCACCGCAGCTTTCCGAGTAGCTGGGACTATAGGTGAGCGCCATCACGCCCGGCTAATTTTTGTGTTTTTTGTAGAGACGAGGTTTTGCCATGTTGACCAGGCTGGTCTCAAACTCCTTAGCTCAGGGGATCTGCCCACCTTGGTCTCCCAAAAGTGCTGGGATTACAGGCATGAGCCACCATGCCCAGCCAGAAAATATTCTTAATACAGTTTGAAATATGCCTTTACTTGGAAGGGCTTTTTTTAAAAAAGGATGCTACAGGCTATTTACTGAATACAGTGCTGAAAGCATCTATCACACGACGGAAAAAATGGCAAAAGTAGCTGGAGTCAGTAGAAGAGGGACTAGAAGACAGCAATAGAAAATCGATTACTTATTGGGCCAGGCATGATGGCTCATGCCTGTAATCCCAGAACTTTGGAAGGCTGTGATGGGAGGATCACTTGAGGACAGGAGTTTGAGACCAGCCTGGTCAACAGCGAGACCCCCATCTCTTTAAAAAAAAAAAAAGAAAGAAAAAATCAATTACTTATTGTTTCAGTAATCTATTGCTGAAAAAGAATACACACACCCCAAAAGTTAGTGTATTAAAACAACAAAATCACTTCTTGTGGCATCACCTGAAGTACTGGCTTGTCTGAACTATCCAAAATTGCCTCACTCACATGGCTGGCAGTTCACTCCAGCTGTTGACATGGGTCAACGTGGATGATTGCACAGGATGGCTGGAACAACTGGGCCGCTCTCCATATGGTCCAAGAGCCTCTCCATGGGACCAGCTTAGGTTTCATCTTGACATGGTGGCTGGGCTCCAATAAGGAGCATTCCAAGTGGGCAACCCCCAGCGTATAAATACTTTGAAGCCTCAGTTTGCATCATGCTTTCTAATATCTTTTAGCAAGAGCTACTCAAATAAACTATTACACTTGTGAATGAGGTAGGTACTGCTTTGGTTACATAATTGGGCAGGGAACAGTCCCAAGAGAGATAAGAGGTGAGGTAAAGATAAGAAGGGAAATGTTCCCTCAAGGTGAACAAGCAAGAGGCATTCTGGTACATCCTGAGATATCCTCTATTATTTATGTTTCCACTGATATTTATGATAATGAAGTAAGCCACTGAACTCATGTTCTTGTCTAGAACAGCTGCTAACATTTGATGTACTCAACCACTAGCTCTGCAGTTCAGTGGCATTTTTTTTTTTTTTGAGACAGAATCTCACCCTATCACCCAGGGTGGAGTGCAGTGGTGTGAACATGGGTCCAGGCAGCCTAGACCTCCCTGGCTCAAGTGTCCTCCCACCTCAACCTCCCAAGAAGCTGGCACTGCAGGTGTGCACCACTGCTTCTGGCCGATTTGTGTATTTTTTGTAGAGACAGGGCTTTGGCATGTTGCCCAGGCTAATCTCAAACTCCTGGCTTCAAACGAATCTCCTGCCTTAGCCTCCCAAAGTTCTGGGATTACAGGTGAGAGTGTGAGCCACTGAACCTGGCCTCATTACTTCCTTTTTTTTTTTTTTTGAGACAGAGTTTCACTCTGTCGCCAGGCTGGAGTGCAATGGCGTGATCTTGGCTCACTGCAACCTCTGCCTCCTGGGTTCAAGCGATTCTCCTGCCTCAGCCTCTTGAGTAGCTGGGACTACAGGTGCGCACCACCACGCCCAGCTAATTTTTGTATTTTTAGTAGAGATGGGCTTTCACCATGTTGGCCAGGGTGGTCTCAATCTCTTGACCTCATGATCTGCCTGCCTCAGCCTCCCAAAGTGCTGGGATTACAGGCATGAGCCACCGTGCCCAGCCCTCATTACTTCATTTTATACCGGTGATTTTTATTTGAGTTGCTGCTAAATCGAGAAATCGAGGAAAAGTTATGGACCTTCTTCCGCCCAAAATTAATCTATTCACATAACCAAACATTTACATATTATTTTAGGGGTCCACCAAATTCCCCTTAACCCTCCACAAGTCCATCCATAGACACCTCTATGAAATACAACCCTAGTTTATTCCTTGGTGTCTACCACCTTGTTATACTTGCCAAGTTCTTAATAATTAGGGATGTCTGTGTCATCTTTTTGTACATCTCCCAAGCCTGAAATCTGTGCTTAAAAATGTAATAAATTAAATAATAAAATACACTTTGAAAACGACACAGACAGTGCTTTACTGAGTGTCCAACAGATGCCACTAAAATAAGATATTGACGCTGCTTCTCCAGAAACAGCTGTTTCGTTTCTGGGAATTCCTGGGCAAGCCCCTCCCTCTGGGAAGGATGAACACAGCTCAGATGCTCAGTACATACTGAGGTCAGCATCCGTCCACGGGTTTTTTTGTGCGGATAGGTTTTTTGTTTGTTTATTTTTTTGAGACAGAGTGTCGCTCTGTCACCCAGCCTGGAGCGCAATGGTGTGATCTCTGCTCATTGCAACCTCTGCCTCCTGGGTTCCAGGGATTCTCCTGCCTCAGCCTCCTGAGTAGAATAGCTGGTATTATAGGCACCACCATGCCCAGCTAATTTCGTATTTTTAGCAGAGATGGGGTTTCACCATGTTTGCCAGGCTGGTCTCGAACTCCTGACCTCAAGTGATCTGCCCGCTTCGGCCTCCCAAAGTGCTGGGATTACAGGCGTGAGCCACTGCACCCGGCTGAGTTTTTTTGACTAAAAATGTTAGTGTCCACAGTGTTTTTAACAGTTTTCTAAAACCTTCACTGCAATGAGGAAAGCAAAGCCCAGACTGCTGAAACAACTGGCACACGTTCCTGCCATGGTAGATCAGCGCTGCCGGCCCTGCCGGCCCTGCTCTCTCCTGGTCTGCCAAATGCTATGCTTGCCCCTGCCCATGGGAACTCCCCAGGCAGCATTAGATACTGTGGCAGGTATTTAAATTTTGAGGGTCACATTTGGAACACCAGATATAAAAACTAGAGAACAATGTACTAGATACACGAGTGTAACCAGTGTGCTGAACAAGGATGCCATGAGGCCCAGTGGCTCACGCCTGTAATCCCAGCACTTTGGGAGGCATTTTGGTGGGTGCATCACCTGGCATCAGGAGTTCGAGACAAGCTTGGCCAACATAGTGAAACCTCATCTCTACTAAAAATACAAAATTATAGGTGTGGTGGCACATGCCTATAATCCTAGCTACGCGAGAGGCTGGGGCAGGAGAATCATCTGAACCTGGGAGGTGGAGGTTATAGTGAGCTGAGAACTTGCCAACTGCACTCCAGCCTGGGCGACAGAGCAAGACTCTGTCTCTAAATAAATAAATAAACCACTGGAATTTAGTGGAAGTGAACTTTTCGGTCACCTGCTATCCCTTTCACATCTACTCAGAGTGGGAAGTTTTCTCCTGGCAGTGGACTGAAGGGAGATGTGGATGCCAGCCTTTTCTGCTCAGTCCTAGGAAATCGTCCTGTGATGACCTGATATCACAAGCACCATCCTGGTGCAGACCCATGGAGGGTTCAGCCCAGTGGAGGCGGCCACACTTCAGGCTTTGCTCCAAGGAGAACTGACTGCACCTGCCTGCCCCCTCAAGGCCTGCCTGATGCAGCCACCCTGTGGGGGTGTGGGATGGTTGGCGTCTTTCTTCTACGCTCATCTCCTCTTTGCAAGTTGGGGGTGAGGTGGGAGGCTGGGCAAAGAAGTAAGTTCTCGCTTGGCACTTCCTCACCAAAGACTGGTTTTGTCTTGAGTTGGCTCCATAGCCTCCAGGCCCAACCTGCCTCCCATTGGGCATTTTCAGGGGCTCTTGTTTTCTGTTTTTTTCTTTGCCCGGCTGACACCTTGATTTCCTTTTTTTTTCTTTTTTTTTTTTTTTGGAGATGGGGTCTCACTATGTTGCCCAAGCTGGTCTTGAGCTCCTGGCCTCAAGTGATCGTCCTGTATTGGCCTCCCAAGGAGCTGGAAGTACATGCATGAGCTATTAGGCTTGGCTTCAGGGGCTCTTTAAAGACCTCTGGCAAACCCCCTCCAGCTGCAGCTTAGCTTGTGCTTCCCCAGTGGGCTGTCTTCTGGACCTAGGTCTCAGGTAGGCCCCTCCACCACTGGTTCTCACCACTGGACTCCCCTTTGTCTTCTGGAAGGGACCCCAGGTCAGCCTCTCTCCCATGTCCTTGCCCCTTATCAGTGAGAATGGAGTTACATCCCACCCACATCCTTCACCCCCTACCACCCCTGCCTTAGGCCCCTTGAACTTTCATGCTTTCTGCAGAAAAGGCATGCCAACCTCTCTCTAGATTTCACCACTGGGTCGTCCCATTCTCTGGGTCTGGGTGAAGGAAGGAGTTCCTCTCTCACCCCCTGAGAGAACAGCAGCCACAAGCTGCAGTAGCTCTCTCTCCAAAGAAATCCTGTAAATTCCCTTCCTCTTCCATCTGCACTTTCTCCACTGCAATATTCTTGAAATAGGTAAGGGACTTCAAAAGTCAGGAAACAAGTTGTTGACTGATTGATTTGAAAACTCCTCCAGCAAGTGTCACACTCACTGGGGCCTGATGTCTACTGGCTTAGGTCAAAGTTTCCATTCTGAGGCTGCGCCTGTGAGATCCGCCAGAGCATGTGTGTCCTGTGAGATGCGCCAGAGCACGTGTGTCCTGTGTGATCTGCCAGAGCATGTGTGTCCTGTGATCCGCCAGAGCACGAGTGTCCTGTGAGATCCGCCAGAGCACGTGTGTCCTGTGTGATCCGCCAGAGCACGTGTGGCCTGTGATCCGCCAGAGCACGTGTGGCCTGTGATCCGCCAGAGCACGTGTGCCTGAATTGCAGTTCCTTGCCATTCCTGAATCAACCCTTTGTTTTGGAAGAGAAAAAGTTCCAATTTTGATACCCTGGTACATAAGCAAGAAGGAATATGGTACAATATAGATGAACACCTCCTGAAACAAAGTCTCATAAGGGAGCTACTGTGCAGTGGCTTGACTGGGTATATGAATCTAAGCTGAGGATTGAAGGAAATGAAACATTTGATTGGGGCAAAGAAGGGAGAGAATTCATTCAGTTCAACACAAGTGTAGAGGGCTCCTCCTGAGTGCCAGGCGCTGAGTACCAAGCAACCAGAAGTTTACAATCTCCACAGAGAGGGATCTGAGTAGGGGGGTGAGAAGTGAAATTTGGACAGGTAGGATGGACTGTCAAAAGTGGGCTGTGGACATAGGCCTGGAGTCAGAGAGCACTGTCCTCTGCATTTTAGGAAGGTGGGGAAGCCTGTGTGCATGTGTCTGTGGGTCTGTGTGGAATGGGATGTGCAGTGTGGAGGTGTGTGAATAGTGAAGGCAAAGGAGGGTGTGTGGAGAGGTGTGTGTGAGATAGTTGTGTGCATGTATGTAGGTGTGTGGAGAGGTGTGAGATAGTTGTGTGCGTGTATGTAGGTGTGTGGAGAGGTGTGAGATGGTTGTGTGTGTATGTAGGTGTGTGGAGAGGTGTGTGTGTGAGATGGTTGTGTGTGTGTATGTAGGTGTGTGGAGAGGTTTGTGTGAGATGGTTGTGTGCGTGTATGTAGGTGTGTGGAGAGGTGTGTGTGAGATGGCTGTGTGCGTGTATGTAGGTGCATGGAGAGGTGTGTGTGAGATGGTTGTGTATGTGTGTGGAGAAGTGTGTGTGAGATGGTCGTGTGTCTATGTAGGTGTGTGGAGAAGTGTGTGAGATGTGTGTGTATGTAGGTGTGTGGAGAGGTATGTGAGATGGAGAGGTTGTGTATGTGTATGTAGGTGTGTGGAGAGGTGTATGTGTGAGATGGTTGTGTGCATGTATGTAGGTATGTGGAGAGGTGTGTGTGAGATGGAGAGGTTGTGTGCATGTAGGTGTGTGGAGAGGTGTGTGTGAGATGGCTGTGTGCGTGTATGTAGGTGCATGGAGAGGTGTGTGTGAGAGATGGTTGTGTGTGTATGTAGGTGTGTAGAGAGGTGTGTGAGATGGTTGTGTGCGTGTATGTAGAAGGGTGGAGAGGTGTGTGTGTGACATGGTTGTGTGCATGTATGTAGAAGTGGCGCATATATATGTACTTCGGGAGGCCCTGTGTGTGGAGTGTGAGTGAGTGGCAGGTTTAGAGTGCAGGTGTGTGTGGGGAGTGCAGGTGTGTGCATGTGTGTATGTGGGTAGTGGGGGGTGTGTATGTGGTGGCATGTTTAGTAGCATTGAGTGGGTGTGTGTGTATCATGCTGTGTTTGTATAGCACAGCCGTGTGTAGTAGAGTTGTATGAACATCTGGGGGACTGTGGTTGTGTGGGACTGTGTGTGTGTGAGTAGTCTGTGTGTTGAGTGATGCAGTATATGTGTGAAGTGTGTACAGTGGGTGCTTATTAGTGGGGTGTGTGTGATTAATGAGTGCCGTGAGTAGACAGTGGTGTATGTAGTGGCAGGCATTTAGTGGAATTATGTGTGAGTGGTGGAGTATGTAGTAGTGGGTTGTATGTGTGTAGGGGTGTATAGTAGTATGTTTTTAGTAACATGTATTTGTAAGAAGTGGGGAGTGTGTGAGTGGTGGGTATGTGTGCTGAGTGGGGTGTCTGTAGAGTGGGATTGTGTGTAGGGGTTGTGCATATCACATTGGGTGTGTCTAGAAGGGTTGTGCGTGTGTGCTTAGTGGGTGTAGTAGTGAGGTTGTGGTGAATGTGAGTTATATAGTTGTGTTTGTGTACATTGTGTGTATGAGAGTGGTATGTGTAGCAGTGTTGTGTTAGGGGTGTGTGTGTGTAGTGGTTACTGAATAAGAACTATGTGAAGGACAGATGCTTTCTTTATTGAATTAAAACATGCCTGGGTGAGAGAGAGACAGAGCAGCAGAGAGAGAGAGGCAGAGACAGACAGGGAGACAGAGACAGAGGCAGAGACAGGGAGACAGGAAAAGACAGACAGTGGCAGAGAGACAGACAGAGGCAGAGTGTCATGAAGAGATGAGACAGAGACAGTGGCAGAGAGGCAGACAGAGTCAGAGACAGAAAAGCAGAGAGAGATGAAGAGAGACACAGAGAGGCCTGGAATGTCCTGTGTGATGCCAGCCAGGGGTGCCTGTTGTTTCTCCTGCAGTCAATTCCTCTAAAGCCCCAGCCTCCTTCTTAGAGAACCTATCCTTGGCCTATTCTCAGACTGAACTTCTCCAGTGAGTGGGCAGCCGCCTCCAACTGAGCCCAACTGTACAGGGCAGGTTCTTCCGGGAATTCGGGACTCACAGGCTCTGGTTTGGGAGTGCCATTCATGAATGTCCACAGGGGCCAGGCCTGCCTGTAGGTGAGCCACACAGGCTGGAGGAGGGCACAGAAGTGGTGTGGGCTGTGGCAGATCCACGAGGGGATGACCCAGAGGACGCCTGGGCACCAGGCCAAGCCAATCGGGTCTGCAGGCAATACCGCGGGGCTCCTGGTCTGTGCGCTCAGCACATTCCTCTTCTGTTGCGTGAACTCTTGAAAGGGCAAGTGAGGTAAAGCCATGGTCACAGAGAAAGGGAGTCCGTGGAGACAGAAGAGTAAGTGGGTCTGCAAGGCAAGGGAGAGGGAGGGACCTGTGGGTCAGGATAGGTACAGTGGACTGAACTGTGTCCCTCCAAAACTTGTGTGCTGAAGCCCCAACCCCTAATGTAACTGTGTCTGGACACGGAGTCTTTAAGGAGGTAAATAAGGATAAATGAGGTCCTAAGGGTGGAGCCCCAATCCAATAGGAATGGTGTCCTTATAGGAAGAGGAAGGGATGCCAGGGATGGGCGTGCGCAGAGAAAGCAGAGAAAGGACCAAGTGGGGAAAGGGTGAGAAGTCAGCCATCTGCAAGCCAAGGAGAGAGGGTCAGAGAAACCTTGATTTTGAGTGCTCACACCTCGATCTTGAACTCCCAGCCTCCAGCACTGTGAGAAATACATTTCTGTTATTTAAGCCACCCAGTCTGTGTATTTTGTCCTGGCAGCCCGAACAGACTCAAACAAGAAGTAATGGTTGTGATGTCTTTGCAGGCCCTGGTTCAGTTGTACCATTCAGTCAAACATTGGAGCAGTATTGAGTGTTGCAGGGTGTCCTAGGCTCTGAGTCTACAGCAGGGAAACAAGGAGCCTGCTCTCATTGAGCTCACAGGCTCAAAGGATGCAGCCACATCATAGGACGTTTCAGTAGGTTCCCTGTGCTGTTAAAGCTCCCGTGTGTGCATGTGATTCAGGCTCCAACAATTCCCGGCCAAGACAACAGCACAGAGGCCCTGGACCACCTCTGGGTGTTCTGTACAGTGGGCCCTTGGGGGCCTGGTCTTTCACCCACTGGGGTGCAATATAAACCCTCTTCAGATGCCAGAACCAAATGAGGGTTCTGGGCTCTCAAGAGCCTTGACCACAGGAAATCATACCTGCTTTTTTTTTTTTTTTTTTTGAGGCAGAGTCTCACTCTATCGCCCAAGCTGGAGTGCAGTGGCACCATCTTGGCTCACTGCAACCTCCGCCTCCCAGGTTCAAGCAATTCTCATGCCTCAGCTTCCCAAGTAGCTGGGACTACAGGCGTGTGCCACCACATCCGGCTAATTTTTGTATTTGTAGAAGAGACAGAGTTTCTCCATGTTGCCCAGGCTAGTCTCGAACTCCTGGCCTCAAGTGATTCACCTGCCTTGGCCTCCCAAAGTGCTGGGATTACAGGCACAAGCCACCGTGCCCAGCCCCATACCTGCTTTTAAAGGGGAATTTTATTCTAAGTCAGAAAATTCCAGTGTAGAAGGAAAAAAAATCCATAGCAAGAACATCATATTTCCCTTTATTCCTCTTCTACCATTTTCTCTAGAAATGAAAGACCCTTAGATTAGAGTAATTTTCAAAATGAACTTTCTTCTGTCAACAGCATTTTGATTGAAGTGGTAAGGATGATGTCTACTTTGGCTTACAGTAAAAACCCTCAGCTAACTTCTGTTAGCTAGCTGAATGTTAATACCTAATATTCTCACCAAAACAAGACTGCCCTCAAAAAGAAAATAGACTCTACTGTAAAATAAATCAAATTAAATAAAGTGACACCATCAAATGCTGACAAGGATGCAGAGGACAGAAAGTCACTGGTTGAAGCTGGGGAATGCAAAATGGTGTAGCCACTTTGGAAAACCATTTGGCACTGTCTTCTCCAGTTAAACAGATACTTCCCCTATAACCCAGAGATGCCAATGACCCACTCATAGGTATTTACCAAAGTGAATAGAAAACTTATGTTCAAACAAACAAAAGCCTGTATGGAAATGTTTCTAGGAACTCTACTCATTTTTTTTTCTTTTTTTTTTAGTGACAAGGTCTTACTCGGTCACCCAGGCTGGCGTGCAATGGTACGATCACAGCTCAATGCAGCCTCGACCTCCTGGGCTCAAGCCATCCTCCGCTTCAACCTCCTGAGTAGAATAACTGGCACCTCAAGTATGTGACACCAAGTCTGGCTAGTTTTTTTAACTTCTATTGTAGAGATAAGGTCTTGCTATGTTGCCCAGGCTGGTCTCAAACACCTTGGCTCAAGCAACCCTCCCATATCAGCCTCCCAAAGTGCTGGGATTACAGGTGTGAGCCACCATGCCCAGCCTTGTAGTTCTATGCATAATTACCAAAAGGAATGAGCTACTGATACACACGACAACATGGATTAATCTTAGACTCATTTTGCTAAGTGAAAGAAGCCAAACCCAAGGCCGGGCACAGGGGCTCATGCCTGTAATCCCAGCACTTTGGGAGGCCGAGGCAGGCGGATCACGAGGTCAGGAGATCCAGACCATCCTGGCCAACATGGTGAAGCCCCGCCTGTACTAAAAGTACAAAAATTAGCTAGACTTGGCAGCACGCACCTGTAGTCCCAGCTACTTGGGAGGCTGAGGCAGCAGAATCGCTTGAACCCAAGACAGGGAGGTTGCAGTGAGCCAAGATCGCACCACTGCACTCCAGCCTCGCAACAGAGCGAGACTCCGTCTCAAAAAAAGAAGAAGAAGAAGAAGAAGCCAAACCCCAAAGTCTACATGTGTAATTCCATTCATATGACATTTTAGAAAAGGCAAAACTACAAGGACAACAGACATATCAATGGTTGCAGGGACTTGGGGGAGGGGAGCAGTTAATTGCACAGGGACACATAGGGTGACTGTATTAGTCCATTTTCACACTGCTGATAAAGACATACCCGAGACTGGGAAGAAAAAGGGGTTTAATTGGACTTACAGATCCATATGGCTGCGGAGGTCTCAGAATCATGGCAGGAGGCGCAAGGCACTTCTTACATGGCAGCAGCAAGAAAAAATTAGGAAGATGCAAAAGCAGAAACCCCTGATAAAACCATCAGATCTCATGAGACTTATTCACTATCACGAAAACAGTATCGGGGAAACCACCCCTGTGATTCAAATTATCTCCCACCAGGTCCCTCCCCCAACATATGGGAATTATGATAATACAATTCAAGGTGAGATCTGGATGGGGACACAGAGCCAAACCATACCAGCGACTTTCACAGTGATGGAACTTTACCTATGGTACTGGGATAGTGGATATATGGTGATCTACACAATTGTCAATTTCATACTTTATTTTTTCATACTGCATGAACTTTATTGCATGCAGATTAAAAAATAATCAAACAGCATATTAAAGACCTAATATGGAAAACAGACTGTGAGAAATGAATCTAACCTTATTCTAAATTTATGATATAACCTCACTAAAGGGGCTGAGGGAAAAGGAGCTGACCTAAGTAATTTTGAAAGCTTGTATTTTAACCAGAAACTGTAAGGCTAAAGAACTATATTAAGCACTGTACTCTAGTTTATAAATTTGTTTCTCACAGGCTATGGGTTAAAAATTCTGAAAGTAGACTGGGCACAGTGGCTCACACCTGTAATCCCAGCACTTTGGAAGGCTGAGGTGGGTGGATTGCTTGGCCCCAGGAGTTTGAGGCCAGCTTGGACAACATGTGGAATCCCATCTCTACAAAAAATATAAAAATAAGCTGGGTGTGGTGGCATAAGCATGTGGTCCCAGCTACTTGGGAGGCTAAGGTGGGAGGATCACTTGAGCCTGGGGAGGTTGAGGCTGCAGTGAGCTAAGATTGTGCAACTGCACTCCCGCCTAGGTGATAGAGTGAGGCTCTGTCTCAAAAAAGAAAAAAAAAATTATGAAAGCATTATAAAGAAGGGGGAAATGCTAGCATGAAGCCTAGGGTATTGGATTTATTTTGGAGACATCAGCATGAATTCAGGTTTAGTTTAATTGGTAGATAGGTAGGTTGGTAGACAGATGGTAGATGGCAGATAGACAGATGATAGAGAATAGACAGATAAAGAGGTGAGAGTAGACATTTATGAACATGAGTCAATATATATGTATATTTCCTGAGCCTGTCCACTGAGAGAGCCGAGAAGCAATGACACCTCCAATAGCAATGAACACGCCCTCACTCAGATCTTGGTTTCTAAATACAATTCACCAACCAAAAGAAGCAGGGCTTCTTGGATACCTGGCTTGATACTAGGGCTGGGGCTGGAAAAATATGAGATGAGCCTGGAACATCATATGGTGTTCACAACTACGGAAGTGCTCCAAAAGCAAAATACACAGGCACACTGAGGAGTGCAGGACCCGAGCAGAAAGAGCCACCGATGGCCAAGGCTGGAACAATGGGAGCAATGAAATAATATAGCATTAGATTATAACCTAGAGTAGGAAATAAAAACACAGGAGTCCATACTAATATAAATAAATGATTTGATTGAATCAATAAATAGGAGATAAGAGACAGATCCTCCTGATAAAGAATTCTAAATAATGTATGTAGATACTCCTCCTCCAGGAGGTGGAATTTAATCCTCCTTTTCTTGACTGTGGGCTGGAATGGATTTAGTAACTTACTCCTAAAGAACAGAGTATGGGCAGGGCGCAGTGGCTCACACCTGTAATCCCAGCACTTTGGGAAGCCGAGGTGGGCAGATCACTTGAGGCCAGGCGTTTGAGTCCAGCCTGGGTAACATGGCAAAACCCTGTCTCTACAAAAAATACAAATGTTAGCCGGGCATGGTGCCCACCCCCTGTAGTCCCAGCTACTTGGGAGGCTAAGGTGGGAGGATCACCTGAGCCCGGGAAGTCGAGGCTTCAGTGAGCCAAGATTGCGCCACTGTACTCCAGCCTGGGTGACAGAGGAGACCCTGTCTAAAACAAACAAACAAACAAAACAGAATATGAAGACGAAAATTTGAAACTGTAGTGAGGAAACCTGGCAGACAACACCTGAACCAAGTGATCAAGATTAACATGCCATGTGGATGTCAGGTACCCTTTATGTGATGGGATGACAAGGGCACTTCACTTCTGTGTGTTCTTCCCAAAAGCCCCTAACACCAGTCTACTCATGAGAAAACATCAGACAAACCCAAAGTAAGGGACATCCTATGAAATGCCGGACCAATGCTCCTCACAATTGTTAAGGTCATGAAAAACAGGAAAAGTCAAAACTGTCACAGACCAAAGGAAACTAAGGAGACACACTGAGTAAATGCCACATGGGATCTGGGAACACTGGTGAAATCCAGCCAAAGTCTGGAGCTTAGCTGATAAGTTGTGTCATTAGTGGTTAATTCCCTGGTTCTGGTCATTGTACCATTGTTATGTAGGATTTCAGCATTAAGGGAGAGTGGGCAAGGGGGGGCACGTGGAGCTTTCTGTACTATCTTGGCACCTACTCTATGCATCTAAAAATGTTCAAATAAAACTTACTACGAGGAAAAGAACATGGGATTTACTGAAAGAATCAGATATGCCCAGCTGGGCACGGTGGCTCATGCCTGTAATCCCAGCACTTTGGGAGGCCGAGGTGGGCGGATCACTTGAGGTCAAGAGTTTGAGACCAGCCTGGCCAACATGACGAAACCCCATCTCTTCTGAAAATACAAAAATTAGCCAGGCATGGTGACACTTGTCTGTAGTCCCAGCTGCTCAGGAGGCTGAGGCAGGAGAATCGCTTGATTCTCCTGAGATCGTGCCACTGCACTCTAGCCTGGGCAACAGAGTGAGACACTGTCTCAAAAAAAAGAAGAATCAGATATACTCAGACTGAGTTAAACTGGGTATATCTGAGTTATCAAAGCTTTTTAAAGGCTAATGAAGCAACAATATCCACAAATGAATACATTTTCCAAATGTTCTGAAATGAGCACTTAGCAGTGACTCCTAAGGAAGTTATAAGAACTTGAATGTGGCACATCTTTCCTCTAAAGGCTGATGTTCTCTGTTAAGTCACCTGATTGTGAGTTATTTTGATTAAACTGGGAGATGAATGTGAACTAACAACACTGTAAAACAAATGCAGGATCTTGTGGCCACTCGTCAAAACACAGCCGTCTGAGGGCTGCTGGCATTTCTCAACTTCCAGCATCACATTGGAATTCACAGATGGCAATTTCATGATGGGTTATTTAAGAAAAATTAAGATGTCTATATCATAGAGGAAAAGCTATATGGGCTGGGCACGGTGGCTCACACCTGTAATCCCAGCACTTTGGGAGGCCGAGGTGGGTGGATCACCTGAGGTCAGGAGTTCAAGACCAGCCTGACCAACATGGAGAAACCCTGTCTCTACTAAAAATACAAAACTAGCCAGGCATGGTGGTGTATGCCTGTAATCCCAGCTACTTGGGAGGCTGAGGCAGGAGAACTGCTTGAATCCTGGAGGTGGAGGTTGCGGTGAGCCGGGATCGTGCCACTGCACTCTAGCCTGGGCAACAAGAGCGAAACTTCATTTCAAAAAAAAAAAAGCTATACCCCCATTAATTGAAACCATTGCCAGAAACATAAAATCAACACTAGAATTCAATAAAATAAGGAACCCTTACTGTTTATCGGGCTTTCTATAATACTAGGTGTTGTCAGGGATGTAAAGATAAAAATCTCATCATTCCTGACTGTGGCAGTTTACAATCTTGTTGGGACTCAAACAAGTAGGACCTACCAGTGGAACCTTAGTGTGATAGTACTTAACAGACCAGGACACCAGAATGAATGGTCCAAGGCAGAACAGGACTCCTTATTCAATGGATGGGGTGGAGGACTACAGTTGCCCTGGAGGTCTTCTCAGAAAAAGACAGATTTGAGCACAACCCTGATGAATGGACAGATTCGAGTTGATGGAAAGGAGGCATGGCGTGTTTAAAACACCAAGGCAAGAGTGCCAGGGGCACTCCCCAGAGTCAGCAAGTACCTGGTTTTGCTGGAGGCAGGGCTCATGGGATGTGATGGGAGAAGTTGGAAACAGGGTCTGGGATTTCTGTGAAGGAGGCTGGGTGAAGGTTTGTGAATCTGGATTTCTCTGTCTAGTTAGTGTGGAGTCACCAAAGGCCTTGGGGAAAGGAGGAGTGATCAAAGCAGGTTTTCAGGAAGATGAAGCTCATTTTATCACAACAGATAGAGAGACTAGAGGAAAAACACTTGGGAGGCAGCAAGGCTCTAACCTGGTAAGGCACAGCACTCCTGTTGCCCAGGCTGGGAGTGCAGCAGTGCAATCTCGGCTCACTGAAGCCTGGATTTCCCATGCTTATGTGATCCTCCCTCCTCAGCCTCCCAAGTAGTTGGGACTGCAGGTGGTCGCCACTATGCCCAGCTAATTTTTGTATTTTTCATAGAAATGGGGTTTTGCCACATTACACAGGCTGGACTCAAACTCCTGGCTTCAAGTGATTTGCCCACCTCGGCCTCCCAAAGTGCTGGAATTACAGGCATGTGCCACTGTGCCCAGCCCTTGGGAGGCTTTTTTTTTTTTTTTTTTTTTTGCGATGGAGTTTTACTCTTGTTGCCCAGGCTAGAGTGTAGTGGCACGATCCCGGCTCACTGCAAACTCCACGTCCCAGGTTTAAGCAATTCTCCTGCCTCAGCCTCCCAAGTAACTGGGATTACAGGCATACACCACCATGCCTGGCTAGTTTTGTATTTTTAGTAGAGATAGGGTTTCTCCATGTTGGTCAGGCTGGTCTCGAACTCCTGACCTCAGGTGATCCATCCACCTCGGCCTCCCAAAGTGCTGGGATTACAGGCGTGAGCCACCGCATCCGGCGGGAGGCATTTCTGATGTTCATTTCTCTTTGCCTCTTACTTCACCGTTAAGTTTGTAGCTAAATTCTACTACTTCCTTTTACATGCCAGCTGTATCTGCTCCATGGGCCACTTTTCCCACTAGCTCTGGTCCCTTCCTGCCTGTTTTTCCAGCTGAGTTTCCTGCAGGCATCTTAACCTGCCATTGCCTTCTCTGTCTTCATTATTTGATGTGTCTGGCCCCAGCCACACAGCTCCCACTTCTCTCTGGCCTCTAAGACCTTCTGAAGCATTTAGAACAATGCCCCACATCTGAAAAGTGAACAGCGCTGGTTCTCACATTCGGGGAGTAGGCTCAGTTTTGCAGGCAGTTAGAACTGCGCAGTTCCCCCAGGACAGCAGCAGGCAAGGAGCAAGATCGGCCCCCTTGGCAACCTACTTTAAACCACCTGAGGAAAAGGCGTTTATTACTGTGAGGCTTAAAATAAAATAAGAGACAGAGTATTTTTTTTTCTTAATTATGCATTTTAAATATCAATATGTGCATTTGCTTTTACAGTTATAAATTTTCTCATGTTTCAGACAACAGCTTGTAACAGTTTTGAATCCATTAAGATGTTGCTTTCAATTTGAAATATTTTGTGTATACATGTATATAAAAAATAACCCAATGTATGACTCATCTGACAGATGTTTAAGATCAATAAAGGCTTATTTTTCAACATGCAGTTAGGAAGAGAGGGAAGCAAGCCAACCTCTCTACACTGTCGTTTTGCTGGCTTGTTTTTGCAGTGGTACCAATAGTGGTTTTTGGAGGGAACCATGTGCCTTCAGCCTATCTAGTTAAGATCAGATACCACAATCAACAAAGACAGAGTATTCGTTTTTTTTTTTTCTTTTTTTTTGAGACAGGGTATTGTTCTGTCACCCAGGCTGGAGGGTAGTGGCACGATCATAACTCACTGTAGCCTCATACTCTTGGGCTCAAGCGATCCTCCAGCCTCAGCCTCCTAAAGTGCTGGGATTATAGGCGTGAGCCACTGTACCTGGCCTACAATATCTTAAGAATATAATGTTAGTTTGTGAACAGGAGCTCCAGGACAGACAAAACAACAGCATGGGATGAAAGGAAAGCTGTGGACCTGAGGAAAGAAACTGAAGACAAAAGCTAGATTATTACAAGAGGAGTCAGTAATTAAAAACAGCAACGCTTAAATGGAAAGTAGAGAGGCAAAAGCAGAAGCAAGAGGAGGGCCAGGAGGCTATTACACAGACTAAAGGTGGGGGTGAGTGGGTTGGAATGGCCGTGATTGGATGCTAGAAGGATCCGGCACTGACAAGAAAAGGGGAGGGACATTAGTGGGAAAACTGGTAAAATCTGAATAAAGTCTTTAGTTAATAGTAATGTACTGATGTTAAATTCCTGGTTTCGATAACTGCACCATTATACCACTGTAAAAAACATGACTGGGCAACCCCCTTTGGGTCCCCTCCCTTTGTATGGGAGCTCTGCTTTCACTCTATTAAATCTTGCAACTGCACTCTTCTGGTCCGTGTTTGTTACGGCTTGAGCTGAGCTTTCACTCACCGTTCACCACTGCTGTTTGCCGCCGTCGCAGACCTGCCGCTGACTTCCATCCCTCCGGATCCGGCAGGGTGTTCACTGTGCTCCTGATCCAGCGAGGCACCCATTGCCGCTCCTGATTGGGCTAAAGGCTTGCCATTGTTCCTGCATGGCTAAGTGCCCGGGTTCATCCTAATCGAGCTGAACACTAGTCGCTGGGTTCCACGATTCTCTTCCGTGACCCACAGCTTCTAATAGAGCTATAACACTCACCCGTGGCCCAAGATTCCATTCCTTGGAATCCATGAGGCCAAGAACCCCAGGTCAGAGAACACGAGGCTTGCCACCATCTTGGAAGTGGCCCACTGCCATCTTGGGAGCTCTGTGAGCAAGGACCCCCGGTAACATTTATACAATGGAAATTTTCTACAGCAGTAAAATGGACTATGGATGCAAGTTCTGAACACATAACCACGGAAATATCTCAGAAATATATTGAGTGGCTACTCCCACTAGAACAACCACCCCTGTTGCCTCTGGAGACCAGAAGCAGCTGCCAGCTCTGGCACCTCCCATCGTCAAGACAGATTTTGGCTTCCTTAGGGAGAGTGTATCTGACTTGCAGACCTGGCCCATGCTGCAACGCAGCCGGGAAAAGCAAATCTCTGTTACTTCCAAATTCTCTCATGGTAAGCAAGGTTTAGATTATGAGGTAGAACATTTCCAAACTATAGAAAGGGGGATGAGAAAGGAGACAACTGAAAAGAATATCAAACATGACTATAGACCCCTACAAAAAGACAGGAGATATAGGAAGCGGGTGAGCCAGGAAAGTGGTTAATCTAAATAAGCTGTTCTTAACGTTTTAAAAGTAGTAACAATAGAGAATTGAATTCTCAGATAATATTTTATGGGAGATGAAGAAGAGATAGAGAATTAAAAACATTCTGCCCTTTGTCCAGTTTTGAAGATTAATATAGATAATGATTAGCTCTAGGCATTGAAAGAAATATATCTAAATATTTCGTTAAATTGAAAAGATAATCCCTTTGGGGCAGTAATATTGGAATGGGAGGGAAGAAGGGTTTCAGGGGCACTGGTAATGTTCCTATGCTAGTTACATCAGTGTGTGAAAATTTATCAAACTGTACACTTATGATATGTATACTTTTCTTGTCTATGTTATACTTAATAAAGTTGTTTAAACTTTAAAAAAAAAACAGGGCTATGTAAGATGCTGATATTTACAGGACCTGAGTGAGAAGAATATGGAACCTCTCTTTTCTACATTTCCAAGTTTTCTGCAAAGATAACATTAATTCAAAAGAAAAAGTTTTTGTTGTTGTTGTTTGTTTTTTTGTGAGACAGATTTTCACTCTTGTTGCCCAGGCTGGAGTGCAATGGCACGATCTCCGCTCACTGCAACCTCCACCTTCCAGGTACAAGCGATTCTCCTGTCTCAGCCTCCCAAGTAGCTTGGATTACAGACACGCGCCACCACGCCCGGCTGTTTTTCTTTTGTATTTAGTAGAGACGGAGTTTCACCATGTTAGTCAGGCTGGTCATGAACTCCTGACCTCAGGTGACCCACCCGTCTTGGCCTCTCCTGCACCTGGCCAAGAAAAAGGTTTTAAAAAGAAGAGCGATCAGAATGTGATGATGTCGCTGTAGGGTATAAGACAGAGAGTCAAGATTGTCTCAAAGGTTCTTTCCTGAACAATTGTGGTGTTAGGATATCCATTGGTTTTCATCCACAGTTACTGGCACATGACTCCCATAGCCCTTGCTACAGTCTTTTGTTATATTGTTGTGTTGGGCCTCAGGGGCAGGCCCCTGACCTTCTCCTGGCTTTCTGATTGTGAGTCTTTTTTTTTAATTTTTAGATGGAGTCTCACTCTGTTGCTCAGGCTGGAGTGCAGTGGTGCGACCTTGGCTCACTGTAACCTCTCCGCATCCCGGGTTCAAGTGGTTCTCCTGCCTCAACCCCCCAAGTAGCTGGGACTATAAGTGTGTGCCACCAAGCCCAGCTAATTTTTGTATTTTTAGTAAATATGGGGTTTCATCATGTTGGCCAGGATGGTCTCGATCTCCTGACCTCGTGATCTGCCCACCTCGGCCTCCCAAAGTGCTGGGATTACAGGAGGGAGCCACCGCGCCCTGCCGTAGATTGCGGGTCTTAAGATTCTCCCATGAGAGGGACTCACCCTACTCCCTGGGAGAAGGAATGCTGATGTCATGAAGCTTCCATAAAACCCCAAGAGGACAGGGTTCAGTGAACTTCTGGGTAGCTGAACAGTGGAGGTTCCTGGAGGGTGGCGCCCACGGAGGTATGGAAGCTCTCCCCCTTCCTCCAAACCTTGCCCTATGTGTCTCTTCACCTGTGTCCTTTACAATATCCATTATAATAAACCAGTGGGCCAGGCACGGTGGCTCACACCTGTAATCCCAGCACCTGTAATCCCAGCACTTTGGAAGGCCGAAGCAGGCAGATCGCCTGAGGTCAGGAGTTCGAGACCAGCTTGGCCAACATGACGAAACCCTGTCTCTACTAAAAATATAAAAATCTAGCCAGGTGTGGTGGTGCATGCCTGTAGTGCCAGCTTCTTGGGAGGCTGAGACACGACAATCACTTAAACCTGGTAGGCGGAGGTTGCAGTGAGCTGGGATCGCACCACTGCACTCTAGCCTGGGCGACAGAGCAACACTCCGTCTCAAAAATAAATAAATAAAAATAAACCAGTGAACATAAGCATTTCTCTGAGTTCTGTGAGCCACTCTAGCAAATTAATCGAAACCAAACAGGGGGTCAGGGGGTCATGGGAACCCCAACTTCAAGCTGATCTGTCAGAAGTTCTGTGGAGGCCTGGACTTGCAACTGGTATATGTGAGGAGTCTTGGGGACTGAGTCCTCACCTTGTGGGATCTGACACTCTCTCCAGGTAGTGACAGAACTGAATTAGAGGACGCCCAGCTGGTGTCTGCTGCTTGGTGTGTAGAGAAAACCCCATACACATTTAGTCATAGGTCTTCTGTGTTGACTGTTGTTGCGGTGTGAGTAGAGAGTTTTCTCTACACAACAATAAAATTGGAATGTCTGGAGGTAGGATGCAGGCACTGGTGTTTTTAATTTTTAAGTAGTCAAAGTGGAGAACTCCTAGTCTCCCCACTTCTCTCTGATGAAGAACCACTAAATTAACTCATTTAAATTCTGTATGCTCAACCGGGCATGGTGCCTCATGCCTGCAATCTCAGTACTTTGGGAGGCCAAAGTGGGAGGATCACTTGAGCCCAGGAGTTCAAGACCAGCCTGGGCAATATAGACCCCATCTCTACAAAAAATTAGTGAGTTAGCCAGGTGTGGGGGTGCATCTGTAGTGCAGCTACTTGGGAGGCTGAGGTGGGAGGATCACTTGAGTCCAGGAGATCAAGGCTGCAGTGAGCTGTGATCACACCACCACACTCCAGCCTGGGTAACAGACTGAGATCCTGTCTCAAGAAATAAAATAACAAATAAATTCAGTATACTCCTGTGCAGTGGGTAACTTTTACATTTCTATTTTGCAAATGAAACTGAGATCACAGATGTTACATGACTGGGTAATCCACAGTCAAACAGCTAGTAAGCGGCACGATTCACATCTTCTGACACCAAATTCATTCTCCAGCCAGTGAGTGGGAGCCCATGCAGAGCATCAGGAGCACTGAAGAGAAGACATTCTTCACAATGGCAGCCCCCATGGCCCTGAGCACACCTGGGAATCCAGGGTTATAAACTGGAGTCATCAGGGTCTTGGCTGCGCATCCCACAGGGACCACCTTTGCACAGTGTGCCCTGCCATTGTGCCCCACACTGGTTGGGACAGGTCATGGGCATAGCAAAAGTTATCTGGGCACATTCAGCAGGTCAGAGAAACCTCCCAGCCTAGAACACACTATGAGCGCCTCTGAACCACTCTCTGTGCTTGCCTTTTGCTCTGTATGGGGTTTAGCACTTGCAGGCACTGGAAATTTCACTCGCCCTTGGAAACTCCATTCCCCCAGAGCCTGTCTTTCATCCTGCTTCCTTCTCACCCCATTTTGCCTCTGATCCTCACATCCTCTAAAGTGGAGTTCCTACAAAGTATATGCACCTTTCTCATGCTAGAGTGTACTGTAGCTCATTTTGTAATTCTGATATATTTATAACTCTCTGACGTTTTTGTATATTTATGTTTTCATTTTTATTTTTTGGAGACAGCGTCTTGCTCTGTCGCCCAAGCTGGAGTCTAGTGGCAAGATCTCAGCTCACTGCAACCTCCGATTCCTGGGTTCATGCAATTCTTGTGCCTCAGCCTCCCGAGTAGCTGGGACTACAGGCACGCGTTAACCACAACTGGCTTATTTTTTTTGTGTTTCAGTAGACACTGGGTTTCACCATGTTGGCCAGGCTGGTCTCGAACTCCTGTCCTCAGGCAATCTGCCCACAGTGGCCTCCCAAACTGCTGGGATTACAGGCATGAGCCACCATGCCTGGCTGTATTTACAATTTTTTTTTTTGAAACGGAGTCTCACTCTGTCACGCAAGCTGGAGTGCAGTGGCTTGATCACCGCAACCTCTGCCTCCCAGGTTCAAGCGATTCTCCTGTCTCAGCCTCCTGAGTAGCTGGGATTACAGGCATGTGCCATCATGCCCGGCTAATTTGGTATTTTTAGTAGAGACAGGGTTTCTCCATGTTGATCAGGCTGGTCTTGAACTCCCGACTTCAGGTGATCCGCCTGCCTCAGCCCCCCAAAGTGCTGGGATGACAGGCATGAGCCACTATGCCCGGCCGGGTATTTATGTTTTTAAACTGTTTTCTGTGTAAACTCTATAAGGGGCAGGGATTTTTTGCCCCCCCCCCGCCCCCGCCCCGGTTGGCATCCCCTAGGACAACGCCTGGCCCTAGTAGGTGTTCGATAAATATATACAGGTTGAATATCCCTTAACCGAGATGCTTGGCACCAGAAGCATTTAGGATTTCAGATTTTGGAATATTTGCATTATACCAATTGAACACCCCTAATCTGAAAATCCAAAATTAGAAATGCTCCAATGAGGCCAGGTGTGGTGGCTCATGCCAGTAATCCCAGCACTATGGAAGGCCAAGGTGGGACCATCACTTGAGGCCAGAAATTCCAGACCGGCCTGGGCAACATGGTGAAGCCTCCTCTCTTACAAAAAATACAAAAATTAGCCAGAGGCTGGGCCTGGTTGTTCATGCCTGCAATCTCAGCACTTTGGGAGGCCGAGGCGGTGGATCCATCCCTTGAGCCTAGGAGTTCGAGACCAGCCTGGGCAACACAGTGAGACTCTGTGCTAAAAATACAAAAATTAGCGGACATGGTGGCAGGTGCCTGCAGTCCCAGCTACTGGGGGTTGGGACGCTGAGGCGGGAGGATTGCCATAGCTGGGAAAGTCGAGGCTGTAGTGAGCCATGACCGCGCCACTGCATCCCAGCCTGGGCAACAGAAGTGACAGCCTTTCTTAAAAGAAAATAAAGTTAAAAGAAGAAAAAAGAAGTGCTCCAATGTGCATTTCTTTTAAGGTCAGCGCTCAAAAACTTTCAGATTTTGAAGCATTTCGGATTTCAGATGTTTGGATTAGGGATGCTCAACCTGTATTGATTTAATATGCGGTGGAAACGTGACGACCTAGGTTTTAAGTCGCGGTTTCCTCAGTGGTGGTTTGGGGTATTACCCCTGCCTGGCCGGCCTACCGGCTTGTTTCCAGAAGATGGTACCCCGAGAGCTGCGAACCGCCAAGCTCCGCAGCGCGCAGGGCCCCGACAGGGACCAGCGAGGTCTGCTCCAAGGGTCACCCCAGGCTCCAAACTGGCCAGAGCCGCCCTGAGATTTGCGGAGGCCGCCTTGCCCCCACCCCGCCCCGCAACCCCGGACCCGCCCCGCCCCCTCTCCCGTTCGCTCGCCCCGCCCCCTGTTCGCCCACTGCGCCGGGACACCGAGGGGGCGGCGCCTCGAGGCCGGGAGGAGTGTTGCGTCGCGGCCTCCAGACACAAAGAGCGGCCGGCGTGACGGGGGTGGTGCCGCGCTCCTGGCCCCGCGCGGGCGGACGGCGGAGGCGCCTCCCAGGTGAGCCGGACCCGGGCGTCCGGTAGGCCATTCAGGCGGCTGGTGTGGTCTAGAGTCCGGGGCCGCCCCTGCGTCGCGACCCGCGCCTCAGTCACCAGACCCGGCTCCGGGAGCGCGGCCTCGGGTGCTCCTCGCGGTGCGGGGCGCAGACTCTGCGCATCTGCGGTGGTGCCTGCTCTTCCGGTCGCCCTCGAGGGCGGGGCGCGGGTCACGCCCTAAAATACCGCGCCCGCTGGGCCGAACGCTTGAAAACCTGGTTTCCCGAGGGCGGCGGCGCGGGCGCCGTGGGAAGGAGGGCCGGGGTCCAGCACATCCCCAAGGCTCGGCCTGAGGCGGGCGGCCTTGGCCGGGGCCCCCCGTGGTGATGAGCTATGCGGTGCCTGCAGTCTGCCCAGCGCGGGCTGTTTCTTCTGGCGCTGCTGGCGTCTGGTCGAGGCCCAGGATTCCCTCCCGCCAGTGTGGCTGCGGTCCCCCACGGAGCGGGACCCGCGTTCGTGGCGCTTGGGACGGTTGATTGAAAGGGTGGAGAAGTCTGTTGCGAATTTTATCTGTTGTACTCGTTTTGCAGATTCGCCCCTTTCCTCCCGCCTGTGCGCGCAGTCACACACACCATGTGGGAGTCTCTGATCGCGTTGGGTTCATACTCATCGATCGTGCCTGGGTACTGATGCCCCATTGTTAGGAGCTCTGCGTAGGGCTGTATGTTTGCACAGGACTCACGTGAGGAAGGGTGGCCACGTTTCTTTCTGCTCTGTGAGACTTAGGCCAAGCCCTGGAACTAGGGAGGGAGGTTCAGGAAGAGACCGATGAAGCTGGTGGGGCCTTGGAGAAGGGCAAGTGATTTTCAAGGTCAGTAGTAAGAGGGGTCATGAGTGGTAAGTTTTTTCTTAGAGGCCTTTGCTATGACTTACAGGTTTTTCACACTGGACTTAAAATACTTTTAAAAGCAGAGTTTTTGTTCTTGTTGTTGTTGTTCTTGTTGTTGCTGTTTTTGACACGAAGTTTCACTCTTGTTGCCCAGGCTGGAGTGCAATGGTGCCATCTCGGCTCACTGCAACCTCTGCCTCCCGGATTCAAGCGATTCTCCTGCCTCAGCCTCCCGAGTAGCTGGGATTACAGGCGCCTGTTACCACACCCAGCTAATTTTTTGTGTTTTTAGTGGAGATGGGGGTTTCAACATGTTCCCCAGGCTGGTCTCGAACTCCTGACCTTCAGGTGATCCAGCTGCCTCGGCCTCCCAAAATTCTGGGATTACAGGCGTGAGCCACTGCGCCCGGCCAAGTTTTTGTTTTGTTTTTGTTTTTTAATTTTATTTTACTTTAAGTTTTGGGATACATGTGCAGAACGTTCCGGTTTGTTACATGGGTATACATGTGCCATGATGGTTTGCTGCACCTATCAACCGGTCATCTAGATTTTAAGCCCCGCATACATTAGGTATTTGTCCTAATGCTCTCCCTCCTTTTGCCCCCCACCCGCCCCGACAGGTCCCGGTGTGTGAGGTGTGTGATGTTCCCCTCCCTGTGTCCATGTGTTCTCATTGTCATCTCCCACTTATGAGTGAGAACATGCGGTGTTTGGTTTTCTGTTCTTGTGTTAGTTTGCTGAGAATGATGGCTTCCCACTTTATGCATGTCCCTGCAAAGGACATGAACTCATTGTTTTTTATGGCTACGTAGTATTCCATGGTGTATCTGTACCACATTTTCTTTATTCAGTCTATCCGTGATGGGCATTTGGGTTGGTTCCAAGTCTTTGCTGTTGTAAATAGTGCTGCAATAAACATACATGTTTATGTGTCTTTATAGTAGAATGATTTATAGTCCTTTGGGTATATACCCAGTAATGGGATCACCGGGTCAAATGTTATTTTTGGTTCTAGATCCTTGAGGAATTGCCACACTGTCTTCCACAATGGTTGAACTAATTTACACTCCCACCAACAGTGTAAAAGCGTTCCTATTCCTCCACAGCCTCTCCAGCATCTGTTGTTTCCTTACTTTTTAATAATTACCATTCTAACTGGTGTGAGATGGTATCTCATTGTGGTTTTGATTTGCATTTCTCTAATGACCAGTGATGATGAGCTTTTTTTTTTTTTATATATGTTTGTTGGCTGCATAAATGTCTTCTTTTGAGAAGGGTCTCTTCATATCCTTTGGCCACTTTTTGATGGGGTTGTTTTTTTCTTGTAAATTTGTTTAAGTTCCTTGTATATTCTGGATATTAGATCTTTGTCAGAAGGGTAGATTGCAAAAATTTTACCCCGTTCTGTAGGTTGCCTGTTCACTCTGAAGAGTTTCTTTTGCTGTGGAGAAGCTCTTAGGTTAGATCCCATTTGTCAGTTTTGGCTTTTGTTGCCATTGCTTTTGGTGTTTTAGTCATGAAGTCTTTGCCTATGCCTGTGTCCTGAATAGTATTGCCTAGGTTTTCTTTTAGGTTTTTTATGGTTTTGGGTTTTACATTTAAGTCTTTAATCCATCTTGAGTTAATTTTTGCATACGGTGTAAGGAAGGGGTCCAGTTTCTGTTTACTGCATATGGCTAGCCAGTTTTCCCAGCACAGTTTATTAAATAGGAAATCCTTTCCCCACTGTTTGTTTTTGTCAGGTTTGTCGAAGATCAGATAGTTGTAGAAAGCAGAGTTTGTTTTTTTTTTAAAGTAGTTAAAACTCATCTGTTAAACAGAACACTGAATCAGCAGCCTAGCAGTTTTATGAACTGTGTGCAAGAATGCTTGTATATTAAAAGGAAAATGCTCAGGTGTTAGAGAAGCAGTCTACTTTCATGCTTGTCCCTTTTGTTTGACTTACACATCATCCATTAGCGGTTTAAATGATGACAGATTGAATTGATCTGTATTGGCAAATAAAAGTGGGATGTGTGTTTATGTAAAGTTCAGGTGCAATAAAAATTAGAGGATAACTCTTTTCTGTAGAATGAGAAAACAGCAAGCCTTCTCCAAGGAACTTGGACTTCAGATTTTTTTTTCTTTAATGTAGAGCTGGGAGTCTTGCCCAGGGTGGTCTCCAACTCCTGGGCTGAAGTGATCCACCTGCCTCAGCCTCCCAAAATGCTGAGATTACAGGTATGAGCCACCACACCTGACCTCAGATAACATTTAACTCCATCAAATTAGAAAGAAAGCACTTTATAGAGGAATAGTTAGGACTTAAGCAAAAAGTTTTGTTTTTGTCTTTTTTTTTGGATGGAGTCTCTCTCTGTTGCCAGGCTGGAGTGCAGTGGCGCGATCTCAGCTCACTGCTATCTCCACCTCCCAGGTTCAAGCGATTCCCCTGCCTCAGCCTCCTGAGTAGCTGGGATTATAGGAGTGCACCACCACGCCCAGCTAATTTTTGTATTTTAGTAAAGACGGGGTTTCACCATGGTGGCCAGGATGGTCTCCATTTCCTGACCTCGTGATCCACCCGCCTCGGCCTCCCAAGGTGCTGGGATTACAGGCATGAGCCACCACGCCCGGCCGGACTTGAGCAAAATTTAATTGAGCAGTTTATATTAACTTTGATGGAAACTTTTTCGCTAACTCATACTTACCCCATATGTTGTGATTTATAGGACTGCTCTGAGGTGGGTGAATTGATATGGTCATTTGCTAAGAGCATGTTGCAAGTCTTTTAATGTTAGGGTGTCCTTTGAACATTTGGTGATGGAAAATAGAATAACAAGAATGGCAAAGTTCCAACTGTAAGTGTCTGTAGCTTCCCCTTTTACAGTGAGTTCAAGTTCCTTGGAGAAGGCTTGCTATTTTCTCATTCTACAAAAAAGAGTTATCCTCTAATTTTTATTGCACCTGAAGTTTATATAAACACACATATTCCACTTTTATTTGCCAATACAGATCAATTCAATCTGTCATCATTTAAACCACTAATGGCTCTTTTTAACTTTTTTAGAAGATGGCACATGTGGCATTTGAGACTTAGGGCATGTGAGCGGGGCTCTGTGAGCACATTCTTTCTACGGTGGACATTTACTTTTGGATTTTTTTTTTTTTTTTTTTTTTTTTTTTTAGCTGAGAAGGAGTCTCGCTCTGTCACCCAGGTTGGAGTGCAGTGGCACAATCTTGGCTCACTGCAATCTCTGCCTCCCGGGTTCAAGCGATTCTCTTGCCTCAGCCTCCTGAGTAGCTGGGATTATAGGTGCCTGACACCACGCTCAGCTAATTTTTGTATTTTTAGTAGAGACAGAGTTTCGCCATGTTGGCCAGGCTGGTCTCAAACTCCTGACCTCAAATGATCCACTTGCCTTGGCTTCACAAGCGATGGGATTGTGGGCGTGAGCCACTGCACCCAGCCTACTTTTGGATCTTGCCATGAGCAGGTAACTACTAGATAGCTTTCCTCTTTCCCGGCACAAGACAGATTTGGAAGCAGGAAGCAAAAACAGGAGCAGTGTCTTGGCCTCACACCTGAACTGGCGTGGCTTCCTAGCTGCAGGTAATAGTGTCCTCTGCCCTGGAAGGCATTTCCAGCCCTGTGGCCACTTTGCTGTTCCATTCCTTGGTTATTGTGTAAGTAGTTAAGCGGCGGTGGCTGTAACTGGAATCTAGGTTTGAGTTTAGCTTAGTCCTTGGCTTCAAGTGCAGATGAGGAATTCAGGCTCAAGGCCAAGACATTTGGTTACTCACAAGCAGAGGCCAAAAGTTTGGGTCATACTCTACCTGGAGCTATTTGGAGGCAGGCTTTCCGTCTCCCACCTTGGGGTAACTTTGAGCCTCCTAGATTCTGATTATTGTTGTTTGTGAATGGAGAGACAATTTTCTGGGGCAGAGGAGTCTTTTGGAGCATGGCTTGTATTTTCATCCTTTTTTGACCTAGGTTCGAGCATGCATCTGGCGCTGCCTAGTTGTACTCCCCTCTCTGAACCCGGATTGTCTTTCCTCGGACTTCAGAAAGATAATGGAGCCTTCCATCATCCTCCAAGCGAGGTGACCCGTTTCTCCCAAGACTGCTGTATAGTCTCCCTGGAGTCAAAGTCATTTGTTAGTTTCTGAAACAGCAGAGCTCTCTAGGTACCTCTGAAGCAATCAAGTTTGAGAACCTCTAGGATATACCAATTTTTGTGCATTGATTGTTACTTTGTATCTCATAAGGGGCAATCGTTACAATTTTTTTTTTTTTTTTTTTTGAGATGGAGTCTCACTCTGTCACCCAGGCTGGAGTGCCATGGCACAATCTTGGCTCACCGCAACCTCTGCCTGCTGGGTTCAAGCGATTCTCCTGTCTTAGCCTCCTGAGTAGCTGGGATTATAGGTGTCCACCTCCACGCCCAGCTAATTTTTGTAGTTTTTAGTAGAGACGGGGTTTCACCGCGTTGGCTACGCTGGTCGCGAACTCCTGACCTCAGGTGATCCGCCCGCCTCGGCCTCCCAAAGTGCTGGGATTACAGGCTTGAGCCACTGTGCCCGGCCCACACATCCTCTTATAACCTTATTTTTGGATCTACTTTGTTGAGTAAAGTAATGATTTTGGTTTGTTGGAGTTTCTAAGAGTGGTCAGAGACCTGAAGGGCAATCACTCTTCAAAATCTCTCAGTTTTTAAGCCTCTGGTAAAGAATTTTACATTCGTAGAGTATATCAGTTAGGATATTTTAGCCACTAGTGTTGGAAAACCCAACTCAGTCTGGCTTAAATACACAGGGAGTTCACAGAAGACCTCAGGATGGGCTGCTCCATGGTTGAAGTGGCCCTGAGGGACCCAGGTGGCTCCTCTTCTGCACACAGCCTCTCACATCCGTGGGGAGAGGGAGCTTGGCTTCTGCGACTTCTGTGCCTCTCTGAAGAATGAGGAGTGACAGCTGGTGCCCCCAGCCAGGGTAGTGGAGTCCTGGGCCATTTGAACCAGTCACCAGGAGGCCTCCCCCCGCTGTCTCCAGAGGCAGGGTGGCATGGGGGTGTGGGGACAGGAAGGACAGGCTTTTGGGTGCCTGGTCCTTGGGGGCTGTGTGAGCCTCACCATACAGGTAGTGTGTCACCTGTGCCCAGTCCCCGTGCATGACTTGTGCACTGGCTGTGGCTGCCAGAAATGGAGCTCAGTTCTCCTAGTGTTTTGTTTTTAAATTTTGAATGAGCATTCAGTAGGTGCCAGGCACTGTTCTCAGTGTTTTTGTTAAATTCTTTCACGGAGTACTCACAGCAGGAGGCTGAGCCGGGGCGTGCTGTTGCCTCCATCTCACACACAGAGAGTGCGAGGGTCAGAGAGGATAATAACATGCTCAGGGTCACATGGAGGTCAGGGGTGCCGGTCTGGAGAGGCTCTGCAAATTCCATGTCCCCTGCTGTGCCTCCCAACACAATGGGGTTTCCAACATCCCTTACTGCCTCTGAGGGACTATATCATTTCTTTACCTTAACAAGAAAATGAGGTATTTTCAGTGCTAGAGAAAAGCTGTGACTTATGTGATCCTGTCTACACATGCTGGTTGAGAAGCAGTATGAGGACTGTTAGCTCAAAGTCCCATTTTTATTTTATTTATGTTTTAGAGACAGGGTTTCACTGTGTTGCCTGGCTTGACTTGAACTCCTGGGTTCAAGCATTCTCCCACCTCAGCCTCCCAAGTAGCTGGGACTATAGGCATGTGCATGACTCCATTTAATTTAATTTAATTTAATTTTGCTTGAGCTTTACTGCTTGATCAAATTCCTTTTTTTTTTTGGAGATGGAGTCTCGCTCTGTCACCCAGGCTGGAGTGTAGTGGGCGATCTCCACTCACTGCAAGCTCCACCTCCCAGGTTCACGCCATTCTCCTGCCTCAGCCTCCCGAGTAGCTGGGACTACATGCGCCCACCACCATGCCCGGCTAATTTTTTGTGTTTTTAGTAGAGACGGGGTTTCACCGTGTTAGCCAGGATGGTCTCCATCTCCTGACCTCATGATCCGCCTGCCTCAGCCTCTCAAAGTGCTGGGATTACAGGTGTGAGCCACTGCGCCCGGCTGATCAAATTCCATTTTTAAACAAGAGTATTGAGGACTTAATGAATTGTGCTTTGCTTTTTGTGGGCTTTCTGTGCGCCCATGGAAATAACATTTCAGGGCCGGGCAAGGTGGCTTATACCTGTAATCCCAGCACTTTGGGAGACCGAGGCAGGCAGATCACTTGAGGTCAGGAATTTGAGACCAGCCTGACCAACATGGTGAAACCCCGTCTCTACCAAAAATAGAAAAATTAGCCAGGTGTGGTGGGGCACGCCTGTAATCCCAGCTACGCCAGAGGCTGACATGGAAGAATCACTTGATCCTGGGAGGCGGAGGTTGCAGTGAGCCAAGATTGTGCTACTGCACTCCAGCCTGGGCGCCAGAGTGAGATTCCGTCTAAAAAAAAAAAAATCACGCCTGTAATCCTAGCACTTTGGGAGGCCGAGGCAGGTGGATCACCTGAGGTTGAGAGTTCAAGACCAGCCTGACCAACATGGAAAAACCCTATCTCTACTAAAAATACAAAATTAGCCAGGTGTGGTGGTACATGCCTGTAATCCCAGCTACTCGGTAGGCTGAGGCAGGAGAATCTCTTGAACCTGGGAGGCAGAGGTTGCGGTGAGCCAAGATCGCGCCATTGCATTCCAGCCTGGGCAACAAGAGTGAAACTCCATCTCAAAAAAAAAAAAAAGAAAAGAAAAGAAAATATTTCAGAAAAATGAGTCTGTTCCTGTTTCAAGACCAACCTGGGCAATGTACTGAAACCCCATCTCTACCAAAAAAAATGGAAAAATTAGCTAGGCGCAATGGCATGTGCCTGTGGTCCAAGCTCCTTGAGAAGCTGAGATAGGAGGATCACTTGAGCACGGGAAGTGGAGGCTACAGTGAGTGGAGATGCACCACCGCACTCCAGCCTGGGTAACAGAGCAAGATCTTGTCTCAAAAAAGTAAAATAAAATAAAAATGAATAAAATTCTCATAATTCAAACTCATATAAAGGTGATTACCCTGCTGCAGTCACCATGCTAAGCAAGCGATTGCAGTTACTGTCACCAGTTATGAGACATCTGTGCCCCCCATGAGATGTGCCAAGGACGCACCTGACCCAGGTGTTCCTGCCACCCCTGAATCTAATTGTGCAGACAGCAGACAGACTCTGGGACATTCTACAAAACGCCCTGTCTGTGTGTACTCCAAAGACTTCAAAATTCAGAAACAGAGACTGAGAAAATGGTCTGGTTTAAAGGGACAGGAAAACTGTGTACAGTGCTTGTCTCTGAATTGGAACCTGGACTGGGGTGAAAAAGATAGCTGTAAAGGACATTGTTGGCACCATGGACAGAATTTGATCTGAATGGTGGATTGTATAAATGTCAAATTTCCCTAGTTTGTTGTACTGTGACTGTCTCCTTGAGCTTAGTGAATACATTTTGAACTATTTAGGGATACAGGGGCACAAAGTCTGATACCCGATTTCAAATGGAGAAGGAGAGGAGCACGGGTAGATAGATGATATGGAGGGAGGGAGGAAGTGAGGGAGAGAAAATGACAAAATGGTCGTGATAAAAGGGGGAAAAGTCGAAACAGGTGGTGAAGCCAGCCGGGTGAGGGAGTATTGGAGGCTTTTTTGTACTATTCTTACAAGTTTTTTTTTTTTTTTTTTTTTGAGACTGAGTCTTGCTCTGTCGCCCAGGCTGGATGGCGCGATCTCAGCTCACTGCAACCTTTGCCTCCTGGGTTCCAACGATTCTCCTGCCTCAGCCTCCTGAGTAACTGGGATTACAGGCGCACACCACCATGCCCGGCTAATTTTTTACTTTTTAGTAGAGACAGGGTTTCACCATGTTGGCCGAGCTGGTCTCGAATTCCTGACCTCATGATCCATCCGCCTTGCCCTCCCAAAGTGCTGGGATTACAGGCGCACGCCACCACACCCGGCCTATTCTTTTTTTTTTTGAGACGGAGTCTCGCTCTGTCGCCCAGGCTGGAGTGTAGTGGCGCGATCTTGGCTCACTGCAAGCTCCGTCTTCTGGGTTCATGCCATTCTCCTGCCTCAACCTCTGGAGTAGCTGGGACTACAGGCGCCTGTCACCACGCCCAGCTAATTTTTGTATTTTTAGTAGAGACGGGGTTTCACCATGTTAGCCAAGATGGTCTCAATCTCCTGACCTCATGAGGCCGAGGCCCGCCTCGGCCTCCCAAAGTGCTGGGATTACAGGTGTGAGCCACCGCTCCTGGCCTATCCTTTTAAATTTTCTATACATTTGAAAGTTTTTCAGAATAACAAGTTAAAAAGTCAGTCCTGTATTCACTGCCATCTTAAGACCTCCAGCCAATAAAAAGTTTACTATATTTCATCTATTCTAAGATAAACCTTTTTTTCTTTGCATAATAATATTTTTGACTTGGGGGTACATTTAAAAACTGATGCCATCTTAGCACTGGGTCACATTTTGACAGCAGTTTTTCATCATCATTTGTCTTAGAATTAGTGGCATCTCAAATTTGATGAAATACTGTATTTTTCTCTGGCTCTGTTATGTGAGGAGGTGGGAAAAAAGAGGACTCCTAGGAGCTTTGCATGTGACATTTTTTCAGCCCCTCATGCCCACATCTACACTCAAGGATTCCACCCCCATGCCGTGTAGCTACATTAAACTCAACATATTCCAGACTGGATTTCTGTCTGCACCTCTATCTACCATGCCAATCTGTGCTTCCTCTGTTTCCTCCCTCAAGGAACAGAAACCTGATTTTTAGCCACCGATGGCCCCACAAGGTCCAACAGGAGGAGCTCCAGGACCTGTCTAGGAGGGGAGATGCGGACACTTCCTATAAAGCGGGGCATGCATGAGGAGGAGGTGGCCTGGAACCTTCCCTTTCTGGGTAAAGGGTGGAAGTGGTGTGGATTCTTTACTTCGTGTGTTCTGATAGCCATATGTCACTATGTACTTGTTCTTTGTGTCTTCACATCTCCTCCTGTTGCATTTTAAAGCATTTCAATGGCATTTTTATGCCTAATAAAGCATTCTCATAGAAAAAAAAAAGACGGTGGTGGGCACAAGGCCCTTGCCCAGCCATGCCATGGCACAGACACTAGCTTTGTTTCTTGAAATGACTTTGGGATCCAGATGTCTGTGCTTCATTTTCTCCATTGTCAAGTGAGAATAGTTTTCCCAAGTCAGTTAAGATAATGGACAAGGGAATTTAAGATGCCATAAAGCTCTAAAATTCTGTGATTTAAAATAGGGGACTTTTGAAACAGTCATTTATACTAGAATCATTCAAATAACAGATACACTTTAGGCAAACAGCTCTGAGCGCAGACGTCAGTGAAGGGCAGGGCTGTGACTGGTTTCTCTGCTTCCTGACTCCCCACACTCCTTCCCAGGTTTCTTTCCCTTACTGGTTCCTGTTTCTGGGTGATTTCTACACTGGATGCTTGCAGGGAATTCATTCCTGACCACCAGGAACAGGTGTGCTGTATGGAACAAGCTATGGCCTGATGCTCCAGGCTCTTGTCTGCTCCAGGGTCCCTAGTCACCGCCATGTTGGAAACTTTTCAGGTCTCCTCAGACCTTAAACTCCATGTGTGTCAGACTTAGAAATGGTTCCATGCAAAGTCTTTTTAGTTGACTCAGGGGAAACTGCATCAGCCCAGGCTTGTAACATTTTATTTTAGTTTATTTTGTTTGGCATGGACTTCAAGTAGTCGCAATAGCAAAATATGGTAATTTTCCCATCAATGGGCTCCTCAGACTGCTGTGTTTTATCTACATTTAGGGTGATGGGCAATTCTGAATCCTCTTTTAGGGCCTTTGAATTGTTGGTGTTGACACTGACCTTCACAGCAGGCTCATTCTTTAGAAATAGAAACCCCAAATATTCAGGCCTCTGTCGGAGTCTGTGCACTTTAGGATACGTGTAGAGAGCATAGAAGAGCATCTGTGTTGTGTGTTATGCCTCTAGGCTCCTAATCGCATGGCTGGAATTTCAGATATGAAAGTTGAAATAATCATGAGAAAAGGGGTAGACTGTTCTTAGGATTTTTCAACATAGATTTTATAGGCTATGTTATTTTATTCTTTAATTTTTTTTTTTTTGAGATGGAGTTTTGCTCTTGGCGCCCAGGCTGGAGTGCAGTGGTGTGATCTCGGCTCACTGCAACCAATTCTCCTGCCTCAGCCTCCCGAGTAGCTGGCACTACAGGCATGTGCCACCATGCCCAGCTAATTTTTGTATTTTTAGTAGAGACGGTTTCACCATGTTGGCCAGGCTGGTCTGGAACTTCAGACCTCAGGTGATTTGTCCGCCTCGGCCTCCCAAAGTGCTGGGATTACAGGTGTGAGCCACCGTTCCTGGCCTATTCTTTTATTTCTTTACAGTCAACATGAAACTAGAAAGGTTACACCCAGGTTCTGGGGAAGAGAAAGTGTCTCAGTTTTATAACAGATGGATAGAATGGACCGGAACGTGGAATGTTTGGTTGAAGTATTGCTTTTTTGTTCTGGGGAGGAAGCAAGTTAATATTCTTTCCTTATAATTCAGTTCACTAATACAGATTCTTACATGACACTAGGGCTTTTCAGGTTGATTTAGAGCTTGAAGAGACATTTTCTGTGTATTTTGGATATCAAATTCCTGTACTTATTTCATGGAAAAACTTTTAGAAAACTATTCAAAACTACCTTATATGCATGTGTGCTGTTAGTAGGTATGGGGCAGTATGTAAAGGTTTGTGTTCCAACTCTGGAGTTATCACTCACTGTGAGTTCGCTTACCAGATACGTGACCTTGGGCAAATTGCTTAGCCTCTTCTGTGGCTCAGTTTCCTCACCTGTAAAATGGGTAATAATAGTGCCTTCTTCAGAAGGATAAATTCCAAAGTGCTTAGGAATGTGTCCAGTACATGATGAGCACTCAAGAAATACAAGTTTTATATCATCAAAAGATAATTACAAAAGCAAGCACCGTAGTGAGGGTTCAATGGTAGAGACACCTCTCCAGTGGCTCTGACAGCTCAGAGAGTGGGCCCCAGGACTGCACGTCCAGGGAGGGAGTGTTAAGAAAATCTCCTGAGGCCGTTTTTTTTCCCCTCAACCTTTAAGGTCACTTGACTGAAACAAAATAAATTGCAACAATTGTCTCATTAAAAAAAAAAAACTACTCAGAATGACAAAATGTGCAAACACTTCAAAAAAGTATAAACTTAGGCAACTTAAAGGAACAGACTGTATTACTGAGACGCTGTGGTGACCCTGCAGGTTCTGTCCTCATGTCCTCCTATGTCTGCATGTGTGTTCGGCAGAGTTGAACGCTGTGTGTGCTAGGCTTCTGCTGAGTTCTCTTGGTTAGTGTTCTTATAGACAGGTGTCTGCATGTTGACACAGTACATGGCCTGTTAGCTTCAGTGCTATTGAAAATGTATACCATGGTGTGTTTCCCTTTTGTTAGGATTTTGATTTTTTGCTGAGCTAAAGCAACTTTTTTTTTTTTCAGACAGAGTCTCACTCTCTTGACAAGGCTGGAGTGCAGTGGTGTGATCTTGGTTCACTGCAACCTTTGCCTCCCAGGGTTCAAGCGATTCTCCTGCCTCAGCCTCCTGAGTAACTGGGATTACAGGCGTGTGCCACCATGCCCAGCTAATTTTGTATTTTTAGTACAGACAGAGTTTCACCATGCTGGCCACACTGGTCTGAAACTCCTGACCTCAAGTGATCCACCCGCCTCAGCCTCCCAAAGTGCTGGGATTCCAGGTGTGAGCCATGGCGCCCAGCCTAAAGCAACTTTTTTTTTTTTTTTTTTTTTTTTTTTTCTTTTTTTTTTTTCTTTTATTATTATTATCATTATTATTATTATTATACTTTAGGTTTTATGGTACATGTGCGCAATGTGCAGGTAAGTTACATATGTATACATGTGCCATGCTGGTGCGCTGCTAAATAGCATTCCATGAAGAGTTTCCAAGTCTTCCTGTTTTCCTTCTCTCTGGGCTAAAATGTCTCCACCTTCCTTCCTCCCCGCAGCCCTGTCACTGTGTACTCAGGCTGCTGCTTGGGGCAGGTATGCACTGAGTTCTCTTATCACAACCTCCCAGCAGGCTCCTTCGAGGAGTGCTGGAGGGTATGGGCTGGCCAGGCTCACACAGGCCCACTCCTTGACCCGGGCGTGCCAGACACGTGGAGTCATCTCACCTTGCCCCTGGGGACACAGGGAGGGAAACCCTTTCTTGAGTTGTTTTAATTTGTGTTTCCTTAATGATGAGCAGTACTGTGCCTATGAAACATGCTTATTATAATGAAAGGCAAGATTATCCCCTTATGTGATAAGCCTTCCTTTTTCTGGATATTTTGATATGGTTCTTACAGGAGTAAAGACATCATAGTCATAGCAAGCTGTGGCATCCTCACCCAGCCAGCCGTCGGGGCTTACTCATTAATGAGTGAGAACGGGGAGCTTTCATGGTGACACCACCTACTTATAGAGCAGTCATCAGTTTTTTTCAGAATAATAACATCTACTTGCCCAGGATTTGGCTGGGCGCAGTGGCTCACGCCTGTAATCCCAGCACTTTGGAAGCTGAGATGGATGGATCACTTGAGGCCAGGAGTTCGAGACCAGCCTGGCCAACATGGCAAAACCCTATCTTTACAAAAAATACAAAAATTACCCAGGCATGGTGGCGTGTGCCTGCAGTCTCAGCTACTCGGGAGGCTGAGGCAGGAGAATCACATGAGCCTGGGAAGTGGAGTTGCAGTGAGCTGAGATTGCGCCACTGTACTCCAGCCTGCGTGACAGAGTGAGCAACTCCTTCTCAAAAAAAAAAAAAAAAAAAAAAAACTACTTGCCCAGGATCTCTGACATTTTGGAAAAGGTAAAAAAAAAAGTGTCTGTATTAGTTCGTTCTCACACTGCTATAAAGAAATACCTTAGACTGGGTAATTTATAAAGAAGAGAGGTTTAATTGGCTCAGGGTTCTGCAAGCTGTATAGGAAGCATAGTGGCTTCGGCTGCTGGGGAGGCCTCAGGGAGCTTCCAATCATGGCGGAAGGCAAATGGGGAGCGAGGTGGCTCACACAGTGGGAGCAGGAGCATGAGAGAGCAAGCGAGGAGGTGCCACACACCTTTAAACAACCAAATCTCATGAGAACTCACTATCCTAACAATAGCACCAGGGGGATGGTGCTTACCCATGAGAAACCGCCCCCGCAATCCAGTTGCCTCCCACCAGGCCCCACCTCCGGCATTGTGGATTATAGTTGAACATGAGATTTGGGCAAGGACACAGATCCAAACCATATTGGTGTCTATATGAATTCTTCTCTTCAATTTCTAGCTTTTGTTTTGTTTTGAGACAGAGTTTTGCTCTGTCACCCAGGCTGGAATGCAATGGCCCAATCTCAGCTCACTGCAACCTCTGCCTCCTGCGTTACAACGATTCTCCTGCCTCAGCCTCCCAAGTAGCTGGGACTACAGGTGCCCACCATGCCCAGCTAATTTTTTTTTTTTTTTTTTTTAGTGGAGACAGGGTTTTGCCATGTTGGCCAGGCTTGGACTCCCAAAGTGCTGGGATTACAAGTGTGAGCCACCACGCCTGGCTGCAGTACCTAGCTTTGATACAGAATCAGATGTGCCAGCAAGGCTCCTGAGAAAGCTCTGGGTGGTTCCTTGACAGTCGTGACATTTCCATAGTGACAAGGGTAGTGGGGCTCAGTTGTGGCGCTGCTGCATTCAGGAAGGACTGCTCTTCCTGTGGCTGCTTCCCCCGCCTCCATGCTTGCTCCCCACCAGGCCATGCCTTCTGCCTCTGAGGGAATCTGGGTTACCAGTCGTCGGCCTCTCAGGTGTCGTTCAGAACATATCTGCACCCACATCTCTCCTGCCTTCTGCAGGGCCTCCCAGGAGGAGGTGACCTGCCCACTTCCATTCATCGCTGTCTTGCCCTTCAGGCTCTGAGACATGGGCTTCTGGCTGCTGTGGAACAGCTGCAGGCACACAGTGGCTTCTGCACCAGCATCCCACCCCACTGCTGCTCCAACCCAGCACTGTGGAGCTCCCTTGGGAAGCATTATCACAGACCCTCCCAGGTAAATGTAAATTATCTTGTTTAATAAAAACAGGTATAAACTCCCTGGCATGTAATGCACCTGCAGCAGGATAAGTTATTCAAACTTGTTGTTTGGTTTTCAAGTGTATGGAGATATTCCTGTTGTATCTTTCAATTACTAATTTAATTTATATAATTTATTTCTAATTTAATTTTTTTTTTTTTTTTTTTTGAGACAGGGTCTCGCTCTGTCACCCAGGCCGGAGTGTAGTGGCGCTATCCCAGCTCACTGCAACCTCCACCTCCTGGGTTCAAGTGATTCTCCTGTCTCAGCCCTGCTAGTAACTGGGATTACAGGCATGCATCACCATGCCCAGCTAATATTTTTTTGGTAGAAACGGGGTTTTACCATGTTGGCCAGGCTGGTCTCAAACTCCTGACCTCAAGTGATCTACCCACCTGGGCCTTCCAAAGTGCTGGGATTACAGGTGTGAGCCACCACACCCAGCAGAAAAAAAAAATTATTTTGTAGAGACAGGGAGGGGTCTCAATGTGTTGCCCAGGCTGGTCTCAAACTCCTGGCCTCAAGTGATCCTCCTGCCTCAGCCTCCCAAAGCACTGAGATTATAGGGATGAGCCACCACACTCAATTCCAAATTCAATTTCTTTCTTCAATTTCAGGGCTGCTATTCAGATCATCTCTTTCATCTTGGAAAAGTTCTGATTGTGGTTTTTAAGAAATTGGTGGCAGGGCGTGGTGGCTCACTCCTGTAATCCCAGAACTTTGGGAGGCTGAGGTGGCAGGATCACTCGAGCACGGGAGTTTGAGACCAGTCTGGGAAACATAGCGAGACACTGTCTCTACAAAAAGTTTAAAAAATAAGCCAGGCATGGTGGCACGTGCCTGTAGTCACAGCTACTCAGGAGGCTGAAGTAGGAGGATTGCTTGAGCGGAGGAGGTTGAGGCTGCTGTGAACCATGATCATGCCACTACTCTTCCAGACTAGGTGACGGAGTGAGAGTCTGTCTTTAAAAAAAAAAAGTAAGAAAGAAATTGGTCCTTTTAATCTAAGCTGTTGAATTTATGTGTGTGGAGTTTATAGTATCCTATTATTTAAGAGTACTAAATAATAGGAGTTTATTATCCTATTATGCCTACAGAATCTGTAAGGATACAATTCTCTCTTTTATTGCCAATAATGGCAGTTTGTCTTTTTTTTCTGAGATCTGACAAATGAAAACTTGTATCTTCTTTCTCTTTTTTTCCCTTCGTTAGTTTTGCTAGAGGTTTATCAATTTTATTGAACTTCAAAAATCAGCTTTGGGTTTTATTGATTTTTTTTTCTATTGCTTTTCTGCGTTCAGTTTTATTGATTTCCCCTCTTTGTTATTTTCATTCTTCTGCTTGCTTCAGTTTATTTTTCTCTTTTTTTCTAGTTACTTGAGCTGGAAGCTGAGATTATTGATTCGAGCCCTTCTTTTCTAATATAAGCATTTAATAATAAATTTTCCTCTGAGAACTGCTTTAGCTGTATCCCACAGATTTTTTATGTTGCATTTTCATTTCATTCAGTTTAATATATTTAATTTTTTTCTTGCAATGTCCTCTTTGACCAATGGATTATTGAGAAATGTGCTGTTTAATTTTCAAGTGTATGGAGATTTTCGGTTGCATCTTTCTATTACTGAATTCTAATTTAATTTTATTATGGTCTGATAGCATATTTTGTATTTTTCTATTCTTTTAAATGTATTGATATATGTTTTATGGCCCAAAATATAGAATATCTTTTTCTTGGCTTCATGGTATATGAGAAGTCTGATGTAATACTTAACTTTGCTCCTAAGGGTTTTTTTTCTTCTGGCTTCTTTCAGGTTTCTCTTTGTTTTGGGTTCCTGCAGTTTGAATATGATAGGCCTAGGTCTTTGTTTTGGTTTTCTCCAATTTGAATATGATAGGCATCGGCCTCGATTTTTTGGTATTATCCTGTGTGGTGCTCTCTGAGCTTCCTGAGTCTGTGGTGTGGGGAAATTCTCAGCCATTATTACTTCAAACATTTCTTCTGCTTCTCTCTCTCTGCTTCTAATGTTCCCATTATGCACGTGTTACACCTTTGATAATTGTCTCATAGCTGTTGAAGATTCTGTTCTTCCTCCACTCTACCACCCCTATTCTTTGTTCTCTTTGCTTTTTCAGTTTGTGAAGTTTCTATTGAAATACTTTCAAGCTTGTTGATTCTTTTCTCTACCATGAGCAGTCTACTGATGAGCCCATCAAAGGTATTCTTTTAAAAGAAATTTTTTTTTTTTGAGACAGGGTCTCACTCTGCTGCCCAGGTTGGAGTGTAGTGGTGAGATCGTAGTTCACTGCAGCCTCAAACTCCTGGGACTATAGATATGCACCACCATGCCTGGCTAATTTTTAGATTTTTTTTTGTCTCACTGTGTTGCCCAGGCTGGTCTCAAACTCCTGGCCTCTAGTGACCCTCTTGCCTCAACCTCCCGAAGTGGTAGGATTACAGGTGTGAGCCACTGCACCCAGCCAGCATTCTTCATTTCTGTTACAATGGTGTTGCTTGGTTTTCGTTTTTTGTTGTTGTTGTTTGTTTGTTTTAGAGATGGGTCTTGCTGTATCACCTAGGTTGGAGTACAGTGGTGTAATAATAGCTCACTGCAGCCTCAAACTCCTGGGCTCCAGCAAGCCTCCTGCCTTGGCCTCCCAAAGCACTGGGATTACAGGCATGAGTTACCATGCCGGGTCTGTTACAATGTTTTTGATCTCTAGCATTTTCTTCTGATTCTTTCTCAGAGTTTGCATATTTTTATGAACCTTACTCATCTTTTTGTATGTTGTCCACTTTTTCCCATTACAGCCCCTCACATGTTAATCATAGTTATCTGAAAGTCTCAGTCTGATCTTTGCAAAATCTTTGTCAGATCTGAGGTGGGTTCTGATGCTTGCTTTGTGTATTCAGACTTTTTTTTTCTTGACTTTAATATATCTTATTATTGTTTATTGAAAGCTGGACATGATGTATTGATTGGGCTATAGGAACTTAAGTAAATGGATCTTTAGTGTGAGGTTTTGTGTTTCTCTGCCTGGCAGTTAGGCTGGGTTTAATGTTTGCTGTAGCTGTAGATGGCAGAGGCTTCATATTCCTCCCGTGTCCATTTTTGTTTCCCAACTGTCTTTGGGTTTTTCTAGAAACTCCTTAAGTGGTGTATGAGGGTTCTCCAGAGAGACCAACAGGGTGTCTGTGTATCTATGGATAATAGGTATGTGAGAGGGGATGTGTTAGGAGAACTGACTCGTGTGACCATGGAGGCTGAAAAGTCCAGTGCCCGGCTGGCTGCCAACTGGAGGTCCTCGGATGCTAATAGCATGGCTGAGGCCAGGTCTGAAGGCCTCAGAGCCAGGGAAACCAATGGTGTAACTCTCAATTTGAAGCCAAAGCTCGGAGAGTCTGGGGGTGCCGCCAACGTAAATCCTGGAGTCCAAATGCTGGGAGTCTGGAGTTGTTGTCCCAGGACGGGAGAGGAAGAGTGCATGGCAGCTCAGCAGATAGATTTGCCTTTTCTCGTTTTTGTTCTCTCCAGGCCCCCAGCAGATTAGATGGTGCCTGCCCACGTTGAGGGTAAATCTTCCCCACCTAGTCCACTCAGACTCCCATGCTAATCTGCCCGGGAAACACCGTCACAGACACACCCAAACATAATGCTCTAGCGGGTTTCTAGGTATTTCTTAATTCAGTCAAGTTGACACCAAAAATTAACTATTACAAGTGGAGTTTTTATCTTGCCCCTCCATTGTAATTCACTGTGATTATACTACAGCCCTGTTGATGTGGTGGTAAGGTATTGGGGAAGGAAAATGTCCTGTAATCCTGTGAGTCTCAGTTTTTTAGTAAGTCTGAGTTCCTGGACTGTGAACTTCAGAAGTTTCTTTGCCTGCCTGCCTGTCTTCCTCCCTCCCTCCCTGCCTCTCTTCCCTCTCCCTCCTCCTCCTCTTCCCTCCTTTCTTTCTCTCTTCCTCCCCTGACCCACCCACCCCATTAAGTTATCCAGAAAGCTACTGGAGGCTTTATTTTTCAAGTTTTCCTTTTCCCTTGGCCAGATAAGGTTCTGATAAAGTAGTTTTCCTTGATGGAAGGCCTTTGTTATGGAAAACAGAATGTTCTGGGCATTTTTCAAAATGGTTACTTTTCTTTGAGTGAATTTCAAAATGGTTATTTTTTTCTCTCTCTCCCCCTGTCCGAAGAGTGGGGGATTTTTTTTTTTCTCCAGGCTTCATCATGAGAATCTGGTGAGGCTTTTGGAGATGTAACAAAACTTATGAAAGTATGTCACTGCTGCCCCTACCCTGAAAGATTGGGCCTCAGGATTTTCTCTTATACTTGTCTATAATCAGCTTCCAGCAATCATCAGTTGCCATGTGTTTTTACCAGTTATTGGCTTACTCGGCTTTTGCTCCAGTAAAACTGTGATCTCTGTATTTGCCTGCTGTCTCTTCAGTTTTTAGGTAGGAGTTTGCCTTGTGACCTCGTTCTCTGATGGATATAAGAAGTTTTATTTTATTCAGCTTTTTTTTTAATTGTGGGGCGGACTTAAATGGCACCTTTCAGGCTCTTTACATGTTAGAACAGAAATGGGGCAATGGCTCACACCTGTAATCCCAGCACTTTGGGAGGCTGAGGCCGGTGGATCACTTGAGGTCAGGAGTTCAAGACCAGCCTGGCCAACATGGTGAAAGCCCGTGTCTACTAAAAATACAAAAATTGGCCGGGCGCGGTGGCTCACGCTTGTAATCCCTACACTTTGGGAGGCCAAGGCAGACAGATCACCTGAGGTCAGGAGTTCAAGACCAGCCTGACCAACATGGTGAAACTCTTGTCTCTACTAAAAATACGAAAATTAGTTGGGCCTGGTGGCATGCGCCTGTAATCTCAGCTACACAAGAGGCTGAGGCAGGAGAATGGGTTGAACCCAGGAGTTGGAGGTTGCAGTGAGCTGAGATCGTGCCATTGTATTCCAGCCTGGGCAAAAAGAGCAAAACTCTGTCTCAAAAAAACAAAAAGTTAATTAACTGTGTATGGTAGTGTACGCCTGTAATCTCAGCTACTTGGGAGGCTGAGGCAGAAGAATTGCTTGAACCTGGGAGGCAAAGGTTGCAGTGAGCTGATATTGCACCACTGCACTCCAGCCTGGGTGACAGAGCAAGACTCCATCTCAAAAAAAAAAAAAAAAAAAAAAAAGAAAAAAAGCCACCTCGGCCTCCAAAGTAGCTGAGACCACAGATATGTGCCACCACACCCAGCTACCATGCCGGGCTAATATTTTGATTTTTTTGTAGAGATGAGGTCTTGCTTTGTTGCTCGGGTTGGTCTCCTGGGCTCAAGCAATCCTCTTGCCTTGGTCTCCCAAAGAGCTGGAATTACAGGCATGATCCACCACGCCCAGCCAGTTCTATCCATTTTTGCTTTATATATTTTGTTGGTCTAATGATTTGTTTCTTCTTCTTCTTCTTCTTCTCTTTTTCATCTCTTGACACTAAGGACAAGTATACATTTAGGATTTCTGTGTCTTCTTGGCAAATGGACTTGTAAAAATCATTATTTAATGTCCTGCTTTATTTCTGGTAATTTTCTTTACTCCATAGTCTCTCTCTTTTCATGTTAATATGGCTGTCTCACATTAAAAAATATTATTTGCGTGGTGTATTTTCTCCATCCTTCTACTTATATTTGAAGAAGATTTCTTGTAGGTAGCATATGTTTGGGTCTGTTTTAAAGAACATTCAGTCTGATAGTCCTTCTCTTTAATTGGTGTGTTTAGACCATTTATACTTAATGTAACTATTAATATGTTTGGATATAGATGTATCATTTTGTTATTTTCTTTTGTTCATTAGATTTTATTTCTCTTTCTGGGATTTCTTGAGTTTTCTCAGTATTCCATTTAATCAATTTATTGAGGTTTAGACTATATATCTTTGTATAGGTATTTTAGTGGTTACTGCAGGGATTATGGTATTCATATTTAACTTTGTTTACTTAGAAATAATATTGTGCCACTTGAAGTGGAATGTAGAAACCATATTACCATACAAGTTCCTTTACCTCTACCACATTATGCTGTAGATCTATGTATTTTGAAAATTGCTTCAGACAGTGTTACAAATTTTGCCTTCAGCTAGCATAAGAAGAGGAAAATAGTCTATTTATGTAGCTCTTTGTCATTTTGAGATGGAGTCTTGCTCTGTCGCCCAGGCTGGAGTGCAGTGGCGCCATCTCGGCTCACTCCAAGCTCCACCTCCCAGGTTCACGCCATTCTCCTGCCTTAGCCTCCTAAGTAGCTGGGACTACAGGCGCCTGCCACCACGCCCAGCTAATTTTTTGTATTTTTAGTAGAGATGGGATTTCACCGTGTTAGCCAGGATGGTCTCATCTCCTGACCTCGTGATCTGCCCGCCTTAGCCTCCCAAAGTGCTGGGATTACAGGTGTGAGCCACCATGCCCAGCCTGCTCTTTGTCATTTCTGTTGCTCTTCCTTTATTCCTGAAACTCCAGTTTTCCCTCTGGTATTACTTCCCTTCTGTCTGAAGAACTTTGTTTAGGGTTTCTTTTAGAGCAGGTCTGTTGGTGGCAAATTTTCTTGGTTTTTTTCATCTGAGAATGTCTTTCTTTCACCTTAATTCGTGAAAGACATTTTTACTATCTTTGTTGTTGTTGTTGCTGTCATTTACTTCTCAGAGCCCTCAGATCCTGCCTCCTTCCTTGTCTTTCGTTGTAGGGCTCTTAGGTTCCTTTGAGGGGTCGTGGTTAGAAAGAGGAGACAGTGAATACCTTGCAAGGAGACATTAAACTCCATGAGAGAGATCCCCCCAAACCAGCAAAGGTACAGGGGACTATAGATTCCTGGAGAAAAAGAGATCTTCAGCCCACTCCTTGAAGATCCTCGGGAAGTGACCGAAACCCGAGTGAGCAGGTTACCGGCTAATGCAGCACTCAGGGCTGCTGGGCTCCAGGCCTTGGCTCAGTCAGGATGCCTGTGCCCATCGCAGCACAGATATATCAGGGCCACCTGACTTCCAGGATAATGAGTGCCTACTGACCTTAGCCAGTTTGATCATTTACAAATTTTAGGTTCCTTTTGCTAGAGGAGATTCGCCATGTAGGAAGTTGGAAATGAATGAAAGGTAGTTACTCTCCCTCATTATAACCTTGCTCTCTGGTTATGATGAAAGGGAGTCTCAGACCAACTTCTGTCAGTTACACACATAGGCATTAAACAGTATTTAATAGGCCAGGCATGGTGGCTTATATCTGTAATCCCAGCACTTTGGGAGGCTAAGGTGAAGAATTGCCTGAGGCCAAGGCCAAGAGTTGGAGACCAGCCTGGGCAACAAGGTGAGACCCTGTCTATAAAAATTTTAAAAATTAGCTGAGTATTGTGACACATGGCTGTAGTCCCAGCTACTTGGGAGTCTGGGGTGGAAGATCGCTTGAACCCAGGAGGTTAAGGCTGAGGTGAGTCATATTCACACCACTACACTCCAGCCTGGCTGACAGAGCAAGACCCTGTCTCAATCAATCAATCAATCAATCAATGTAAACCATAGGCATCAAAGCACCATGCAAGACCGGGCATGCTGGCTCACACCTGTAATCCCAACAATTTGGGAGGCTGAAGGGGGAAGATTGTGTGAGACCAGGAGTTTGAGACCAGCATGGGCAACACAGTGAGATCCCATCTTTACAAAAAGTGAGAAAAAAAAAATTTGTCTGGTGTGGTGGTGTGTGCCTGTTGTCGCAGCTGCTTCGGAGGATGCATCAGGAGGATCTCTTGAGCCCAGGAGTTCAAGGCTGCAATTAGCTATGATCAGGCCATTGTACTCCAGCCTGGGTGACAGACTAAGATTCTGTCTCAAAACCAAAACAAAACACCTGGCAAGATAGAGAATGGATTGGTGGCGACCAAGGAGATGGAAAATGAAAAAGGCCTTCCTGGCTGGGTGAGGTGGCTGACGCCTGTAATCCCAGCACTTTGGGAGGCTGGGGCGGGCAGATTACGAGGTCAAGAGATCCAGACCATCCTGGCCAACATGGTGAAACCCCATCTCTAATAAAAATACAAAAATTAGCTGGGTGTGGTGGCGCGCACCTGTAGTCCCAACTATTTGGGAGGCTGAGGCAGGAGAATCACTTGAACCCGGGAGGTGGAGGTTGCAGTGAGCCGAGATCGCGCCACTGCACTCCAACCTGGCGACAGAGTGAGACTCTATCTCAAAGAAAAAATAAAAAGGCCTTCCCCTGCTCCCCCAGCTGAGCACACTGCCTCATCCCAAGCCAATGACTTGGCTTCATTTACAGGAAGGAGGCTTTCTGGGTGAGCAGATACCTTGCCTTATGTGGCCCTGTTTTTAGGCTCTGTGCAGGTCATCACATGATAATCACTTAGGTTGAGCAAAGTTGTGCAAGTCTCTTGAGACTGAAGCTCACAGGTAATTGCTGAAAAGTAAAAGTGTTACAAAACATGTGAAACGCTGGAGAATATCACAAGATCTTGGAAGCAAAGCAACCTGGCTGGGAAAAGCAGAAGGTGCAAGCGTGTGTCTCGCTTCTGCGGCTTGATATTGGGAAATGAACAGTTGAATCTGCAAGTGTCTGTTGCTGTGGGTATGAAATGGGACAGGCCGTCTCCGCTTTTTACTGCTCTGCATTTGCAGTTCTCAGAATACACCTATTATCAGGTACTCTGTGCCTCTGCCTGCCTACTTGCTCTTGGCCTAAACACAATCCGAAGGGAATGAGGACCTCTTGTCCCTTAGTGTGGGAAGTAAGTATTTTAAAATGTAAGAGCAAAGAACAACCTGACTGCACATTGAGGACAATGGAATGTATTTGAATGAGTCTTCATACTCAGAAAAGTTGGTCAAGAAGGAAAAAGGCATCATTGCAAATTACCTTAGTCAGCTTCCTTGGGAAGACATAACCATTTGAAAAATCATTATAAGTTCCAAGGGGGTAAAATAAATTATTATTAAATGAAGGGTTGGGCAGAGCGCGATGGCTCATGCCCGCACTTTGGGAGGCTGAGGTGGGCGGATCACCTAAAGTCAGGAGTTTGAGACTGGCCTGGCCAACATAGCGAAACCCCATCTCTACTAAAAATACAAAAAATTAGCCAGTGTGGTGGTGGGTGTATGTCATCCCAGCTACTTGGGAGGCTGAGGCAGGAGAATCGCTTGAATCCAGGCGACGGAGGTTGCAGTGAGCTGAGATCACACCACTGCACTCTAGCCTGGGCGACAGAGCAAGACTCCATCTCAAAATAAATAAGTAAATAAATAAAGACTTAATTACTGCCTATTCTACTCAGCATGTTGATCTTTGTTTTTCATTTGTTTTTGAGATGGCGTCTTGCTCTTTCACCCAGGCTATAGTGTAATGGCATGATCTCGGCTCACTGCAGCCTCCGCCTCTTGTCTTCAAGCGATTCTTCTGCTTCAGCCTCCCAAGTAGCTGTGATTACAGGTGCATGCCACCTGGCTCATTTTTTTTTTCTGTATTTTTAGTAGAGACAGCGTTTCACCATGTTGGCCAGGTTGGTCTGAAACTCTTGGCCTCAAGTGATCTGCCTGCCTCGGCCTTCCAAAGTGCTGGGATTACAAGCGTGAGCCACCGCGCCCGGCCAGTATATTTCTCTTTGAACAAAGTGGATAATGTTGTTAAGATCATCTACCTCTTTACTGATAATTCTTTTTATACATCTAGTTCTATCAATTGTCAAGAAGTTAGAGTTTAAATATCCAAATATGCTTGTGGAATTGTCCATTTCTCTCTTTTATTCTGTTGAGTTTCACTTTATTTTGAGGCTCTATTGTTAGATGCTTATACATTTATGATATATCTTTGTGTTGAATTATCACTATAAAAAGCCCTTCTTTCTTTGGTAATTAATACTGTACTCTTTTTTTTTTTTCTTTTCTTTTTCTTGAGATGGAGTTTTGGTCTGTTGCCCAGGGTGGAGTGCAGTGGTGTGATCTCTGCTCATTGAAGCCTCCGCCTCCTGGGTTCAAGAAATTCACCTTCCTCGGCTTCCTGAGTAGCTGGAATTACAGGCATGCACCATCACACCTATCTAATTTTGGTATTTTTAGTAGAGACAGGGTTTTGTCATGTTGGCCAGGCTGGTCTGGAACTCTTGACCTCAAGTGATTCACCCTCCTTGGCCTCCCAAAGTGCTAGGATTACAGGTGTGAGCCACCACACCTGGCCAATACTGTACCTCTTGAAGTCTATTAATATGGTCTCTCCAGCATTCTTGTTTACAGTATGCATGGTAGAGGTTACAGCCACTTACTTTTCAAAAATAATGGCTTTAAGTGAGATATAATTCAAATACCATATAATTCACCTGTTTAAAGTGTACAGTTGAGTATACAATAAAATACATGCACAGAGTTGTGCAATGCAGTTTTGTCACATGCAAAAGAAACCCTGTACCTGTTAGCAATCACTCCTCATTTCCTTCCAGCTGGGAGTGGGAGCTGTGGAGGTGGGAAACTCCCCTGGTGCCCATAGCTCCCTTCCAGAATCCTCCTGTTTTTGGCTGCTCTCAGGTATCTGCCTTATTAGTTGTGTTCTGTATTCTATCCAAAGTTTATCATTTTTATTTGGGGGAAAGGTCAGTTTGGTAGGATTCTTGGCCCTTATATATGTATCCATGCATGAGACAGAGTCTCGCCATCACCCAGGCTGAAGTGCGATCTCAGCTCCCTGCAGCCTCAATCTCCTGGGCCCAAGTGATCCTCCCACCTCAGCCTCCCGAGTAGTTGGGATCATGGGCATATAACACCACGCCTGGCTAATTTTGTTTATTTAATTACTAATTAATTTATTTAGACACAGAATCTCACCCTGTTGCCTAGGTTGGAGTACGGTGGCGTGATCACGGCTCACTGCAACCTTGACCTCCCAGACTCAAGTGATCCTCCCACCTCAGCCTCCCGAGTAGCTGGGAATACAGTTGCACACGACCATGCCCAGCTAATTTTTGTATTTTTCTTTAGAGACAGGGTTTCGTTATGTTGCCCAGGCTGGTCTCAAACTCCTAGGCTCAAGTGATCCTCCCACTTTGATTTCACAAAGTGCTGGGATTACAGGCATGAGCCACTGTACCCATCCTTGATTTTAAATAGATAAAAGTTTTTTGTGTTACATCAAACTTTTTGTTTGTTTGTTTGAGACAGGGTCTTGCTCTGTCACCCAGGCTGGAGTGCAGTGGCATAATCATGGCTTACTGTAGCCTTGACCTGCTAAGCTCAAGCAGTCCTCCCACCTCAGCCTGCTGAATATCTGGGACTACAAGCATCTGCCACCTCGCTTGGCTAATTTTTTGCTTTTTCGTAGAAATGAAGTCTCACTATGTTTGCCCAGGGTGGTCTTGAACTTCTGGGCTCAAGCAATCCTCCTGCCTCGGCCTCCCAAAGTGTTGGGATTATAGGCATGAGGCACCGTGTCCGGCCTGTTTTTTTTTTTTTTTTTAATTGAAAATAGGCCGGGCATGGTGGCTCACGCTTATAATCCCAGCACTTTGGGAGGCCGAGGCGGGTGGATCACCTGAGGTCAGGAGTTCGAGACCAGCCTGGCCAACGTGGTGAAACCATGTCTCTACTAAAAATACAAAAACTACCCAAGCGTGGTGGTGCATGCCTGTAATCCTACGTACTTGGGAGGCTGAGGCACGAGAATTGCTCGAACCCGGGAGGTGGAAGTTGCAGTGAGCCGAGATTGCGCCATTGCACACTAGCCTGGGCAATAGGGAAAATAGAGACGGAGGCCTCACTGTGTTGCCCAGGCTAGTCTCAAACTCCTGGACTCAAGCGATCCTCCTACCTTGGCCTCCCAAAGTGCTGGGATTATAGGCAGAAGCCACCACGTCTGGCCTGATGTGTCTTTCTTTTTCTGAATGGTAGTTACATGAGTGTGTTATCTTTGTAAATATTCCTTGAGCCATATGCTCATGATTTGTATACATTTACCTTTGAATATTTATTTTTCAGTACAAATTTTACTTAGAGTAAATGTGTTAAAATTCTCATTTATCTACCTGGAACATTATCCATGGTATATTGTGTAAATAGATACAGCCTCTATTTGTATCTATTTGTATAAATAGATACAGAGCAATTTGGCTGTATCCATCAAAATTGTCAGTAGGAAGATGTAGGAGCCTCGGCAGGTGTGTGTGGCATGGGCTGCTTTGTTGTGGGGCCTGTCTGTATGTTACGGGAAGAGGTGCCTGAGAGCCACATCTGACAGTGTCACAGGGTTAGGTGGACACAAGTTGATGTCCAGGCTCCACCAAGGTAGACGCCTGATAGACTGCCTACATTTTGGGTCCTGACCATAAGGAAGATTATTCCCTAGGAACAGGAGTGAACTGGAAGGAAACTGGCCTTCTCAGAAACCAAACGCTGTTTGTATTCATCTCAGCCTGTGATCTCGACTCAGGTTGTTACTGGGGTGCTGATGTCTTTCTCTGTAGAGGAAAAAAAATCATCCCAGGGCACATATTTTTTCTAGTTTTAAATATATTGGCACACAATCAAGATATTCAGGGCCATGGAGCTATGATAATCTGAATGAAAGACCTGAGTGGCACATACTGCCAAAGCAGGCTCCCCAGGGTCCCTGATGCTGCAGTTACCAGACACAGGTTTTTTGTTTGTTTGTTTGTTTGTTTTTAAGATGGTTTTGCTCTGTCACTCAAGCTGGAGTGCAAAGGTGCAGTCACAGCCTGCTTCAGCCTTGACCTCCTGGGCCCAAGTGATCCTCCTGCCTCAGCCTCCTGAATAGCTAGGGCTACAGACCCCCATCACCACACCTGCACCAGCGCTTTCCCTGGGTGTCTCAGCTCAGCCTTTCTTTGATTCTAGCCAGACCCTGATTCTCCAGGAAGGCCTGAGTAACGTGGTGTGTTTACTGACCTTTGCAGATAGGCTCGGCTTTTCCCAAACTTGTCCTCCAAGCTGTAAGAGCCACCTGGAGCTACTCTGAATTACTTTCTGTGTCTCCTTTCTTTTCCCATCCCTGCTCAGCACCTCTATTTTTCTTTCCTGGACATAGCCTGGGTTGTGGTTCTTTCCAGGACCTTTCAGCCTTGCAGGGGGGTGTGTCTAGACCTGACTGAGTTGACTTCAATCTTGAGGGCTTGACCAAATGCTGGAGGCTTGTGGCCCCTCCATGATTTAGACAGAAGGGCGGGCAAGCATGCCTCTGTCTGTATAGTGCCAGCATGGCTTGGAACAAAAGCTCTGGAATCACTGTTTGATTAATAGGATAAACATGCAATTGGCCTTACAAATCCGGAGGATTATGTTACTTTTTTTTTTTTTTTTTTTAGTAGATTTATTTTTTTCTTTCACAGCTCTTTTAGAAAAGTGGTTTAACCTATTTATATGGTTAGTTTGTCAGGGTTCTTTTTGAGGTGGGGAGGGTCTGGCTATGCTGCTCAGGTTAGTCTTGAACTCCTGGGCTCAAGTGGTCCTCCCACCTTAGCCTCCCGTGTAGCTGGGATTACAGGCACATACCACCATGCCCAGCTCTTTTAGTAGATTTTTAACTTGAGTTGGAAGAAAAAAAATGATAAAAAGGCTTGAGGGAAATAGCTTCTGTAAAAGAAAATGAAATTTGGGTACCTCCCCATTCCCACCCCGCCAACTGGTTATGCCAAAGGGAGAGTTAAGCCTGGGAATGGAGTCATGCAGCTGCTGTTCTTTTTCCCCAAACAGAGCTGTAACTTCACAACCCTGTGTCATAGTGTTAGACATAAGCCAGGTCCCAGGATGGTAAAAGGCTGTATACCTCCCGATGGCCTCCCTCACAAATTGCTCACAAGGACATCCCTTGCTAGCCCCTAAACCTTTCAGGATACATATCTGCTATAAAACCAGTACATGCCAATTGTAACCTTGGGTCTGCAAGCCAAGTTTAACTCCTCAAACTGAATCCTGTTAAATCTCACACTGACAATGTTAATGACAAGCTTACCTTCCCAAGTGCAGAACATGCACAAGACAGGATCAGTCACTCTTCCTGCTTGACTGTCCTCCACTCCCTCTTTTCAAAGATTTACCTTATCTGATATAAGACATACAGGTGCTGAGCAGTTATTAGAGCCTCATAAGAATAACCATTTGCCTCCCTGCCCCCACCCTTGTTTCCCTCCTGCCTGCCCCCACCTCACACACACACTAAGTTCCCACATACTCTTTGGAAAAGCAGAGGTCACAGATGCTTCAGTGGCTTGCGTTTTTCCTGGGTGCGTCCTCAGACTTGGCTCAATAAACCTCTGCTGATCGAGGCACTTGCCTCAGTGACCATTTTTGTTGAACACCCTACCTTCTTTTTTCTACATCTGTTAGGGGCAGGTTCATATTTTCTTTTCTATCTTTTCTTTTCTTTTTTTTTAAATTTATTTGAGATGGAGTCTCGCCCTTGTTGCGCCAGCTGGAATGTGTGGGGGAAAGAAAGAGAGATCAGACTGTTACTGTGTCTATGTAGAAAATGGAAGACATAAGAAACTCCATTTTGTTCTGTACTAAGAAAAATTCTTCTGCCTTGAGATGCTGTTAATCTGTAACCCTAGCCTCAACCCTGTGCTTGCAGAAACATGTGCTGTATTGACTCAAGGTTTAATGGATTTAGGGCTGTGCAGGATGTGCTTTGTTAAAAATGTGTTTGCAGGCAGTATGCTTGGTAAAAGTCATTGCCATTCTCCATTCTCAAGTACCCAGGGACACAATGCACTGCGGAAGGCCGCAGGGACCTCTGCCCAAGAAAGCCTGGGTATTGTCCAAGATTTCCCCCGACTGAGACAGCCTGAGATATGGCCTCGTGGGAGGGGAAAGACCTTACCGTCCCCCAGCCCGACACCCGTAAAGGGTCTGTGCTGAGGAGGATTAGTGAAAGAGGAAGGCCTCTCTGCAGTTGAGATAAGAGGAAGGCATCTGTCTCCTGCTTGTCCCTGGGAATGGAATGTCTCGGTGTAAAACCTGATCGTACATTCTATATACTGAGATAGGAAAAAACCGCCTTATGGCTGGAGGTGAGACATGCTGGCAGCAATATTGCTCTTTACTGCACTGAGATGTTTTGTAAAGTCAAACATAAATCTGGCCTATGTGCACATCCAGGCACAGCACCTTTCCTTAAACTTATTTATGACACACAGTCCTTTGCTCACATGTTTTCCTGCTGACCCTGTCCCTGCCATTACCCTGTAGTCCTGCCACATCCCCCTCACCGAGATAGTATAGATAGTGATTAATAAATACTGAGGGAACTCAGAGACCAGTGCCGGTGCAGGTCCTTGCTTGCTGAGCGCCGGTCCCCTGGGCCCACTTTCCCTCCTCTATACTTTGTCTCTGTGTCTTATTTCTTTTCTCAGTCTCTTGTCTCCACCTTGTGAGAAATACCCACAGGTGTGGAGGGGCAGGCCCCCTTCATCATGCAGTAGCACAGTCACGGGTCACCACAGCCTTAACCTCTCGGCTCAAGTGGTCCTCCCACCTTAGCCTCCCAAGTAGGTGGGAATACAGGCACGTGCCACCATGCCTGGCTAATTTTTCTGTTTTCTAGACAGTCTCACTATGTTGCTCAGGCTGTTCCCGAACTCCTGGCCTCAGGTGATCTTCCTACGGCAGCCTCCCAAAGTCCTGAGATTACAGTCATGAGCCGCTGTATCCACCCCCTTTTTTCTTTAAGTAAACGTAATGTGAGCCAAAGTGTTTGGAAAGAGAGACAAATTCCTTTTGATACACAGATGCCAAGTGTTTCATGTGTTCTTTTCACTGTCCTATCAGTGTTGAATTTACTTCTGATCCACTTTATTTCATTCTTTTGACTGTAAAAGTTTTCCCCTTTTAGAAGGATGTTTGCAGACGTGTGTATGGCAAGCTTAGATAGAACCTTGTAAATATTATAGCTGGAGTTCTGAAATTTTCCTGACTTTTGACATTTCCTGTGTGGAAACATTTTTTAAAAAACATGTTAGGGACATTGTGGAGTTGGTTGGAAAGAGTGGCCCAAACCTGGCTGAATGGGCGTGTCTGGAGATCCAAGGTCCGAGTGGGCTTTCCCTGCTGACACTGCTCAGCTGAGTGCATTGTGCTGCACGACCTCAGGCCACGACATTGATTTAGTCCCACTTGTGCATGATGAGCTGCCAGCTTTTGTGTGGATGTAAAATAAAAACTCACATTGCCTTTTTCCTAGCACAGAGCAGGAGAGGGAGAGGGGAAGTGAGACTCAGCAGACATCGATGGAGGGTCCATTAAGAGCCAGGTCCATGCTGAGCAACGGCCAGAGAGACAGTGTCTGGGGTGAGCTTGGATTCTGGATGAGGCTGGGTGTGGGAGCTGTGGCCATGGATGCCGGGGCCAGCCCTGGGTGAGGCTGGGTGTGGGAGGTGTGGCCGTGGCCAGCCCTGGGTGAGGCTGGGTGTGGGAGGTGTGGCCGTGGCCAGCCCTGGGTGAGGCTGGGTGTGGGAGGTGTGGCCGTGGCCAGCCCTGGGTGAGGTTGGGTGTGGGAGGTGTGGCCGTGGGTGCTGGGGCCAGCCCTGGGTGAGGCTGGGTGTGGGAGGTGTGGCCGTGAGTGCCGGGGTCAGCCCTGGGTGAGGCTGGGTGTGGGAGGTGTGGCCGTGGCCAGCCCTGGGTGAGGTTGGGTGTGGGAGGTGTGGCCGTGGGTGCTGGGGCCAGCCCTGGGTGAGGCTGGGTGTGGGAGCTGTGGCCGTTGGTGCCGGGGCCAGCACTGGGTGAGGCTGGGTGTGGGAGGTGTGGCCGTGAGTGCCGGGGTCAGCCCTGGGCGAGGCTGGGTGTGGGAGGTGTGGCCGTGGCCAGCCCTGGGTGAGGCTGGGTGTGGGAGGTGTGGCCGTGGGTGCCGGGGCCAGCCCTGGGTGAGGCTGGGTGTGGGAGGTGTGGCCTTGGGTGCCGAGACCAGCCCTGGGTGAGGCTGGGTGTGGGAGGTGTGGCCGTGGGTGCCGGGGCCAGCCCTGGGTGAGGCTGGGTATAGGAGCTGTGGCCGTGGGTGCCGGGGCCAGCCCTGGGTGAGGCTGGGTGTGGGAGCTGTGGCCGTGGGTGCCGGGGCCAGCCCTGGGTGAGGCTGGGTATGGGAGCTGTGGCCGTGGGTGCTGGGGCCAGCCCTGGATGAAGCTGGGTGTGGGAGCTGTGGCCATGGGTGCCGGGGCCAGCCCTGGGTAAGGCTGGGTGTGGGAGCTGTGGCCATGGGTGCCAGGGCCAGCCCTGGGTGAGGCTCGGTGTGGGAGCTGTGGCCGTGGGGTGCTAGGGTCAGGCCTGGGTGAGGCTGGGTGTGGGAGCTGTGGCCGTGGGTGCCGGGGCCAGCCCTGGGTGAGGCTGGGTATGGGAGCTGTGGCCGTGGGTGCTGGGGCCAGCCCTGGATGAAGCTGGGTGTGGGAGCTGTGGCCATGGGTGCCGGGGCCAGCCCTGGGTAAGGCTGGGTGTGGGAGCTGTGGCCATGGGTGCCAGGGCCAGCCCTGGGTGAGGCTCGGTGTGGGAGCTGTGGCCGTGGGTGCCAGGGCCAGCACTGGGTGAGGCTGGGTGTGGGAGGTGTGGCCGTGGGTGCCGGGGTCAGGCCTGGGTGAGGCTGGGTGTGGGAGGTGTGGCCGTGGGTGCCAGGGTCAGCCCTGGGTGAGGCTGGGTGTGGGAGGTTTGGCCATGGGTGCCGGGGTCAGCCTTGGGTGAGGCTGGGTGTGGGAGCTGTGGCCGTGGGTGCTGGGGTCAGCCCTGGGTGAGGCTGGGTGTGGGAGATGTGGCCGTGGGTACTGGGGTTAGCCCTGGGTGAGGCTGGGTGTGGGAGGTGTGGCCGTGGGTGCTCAGGGTCAGGCCTGACTGAGGCTGGGTGTGGGAGCTGTGGCCATGGGTGCCAGGGTCAGCCGTGGGTGGGGCTGGGTGTGGGAGCTGTGGCCGTGGGTGCCGAGGTCAGCTCTGTGTAAGGCTGGGTGTGGGAGCTGTGGCTGTGGGTGCTCAGGGCCAGCCCATAGGCCGGCACGCTCAGGTAATAGCCATCTCCAGAACACGCTGTCCGAGACCAGGCTGCTTGGTGTCCTCTGATTTCCCCCTCAGGACTCTTGTGGAGCTCCGTGGTGAGGGTAGCCCAGAAGGCATTGTGCTGGGCCCAAGAGAATGAGAATTTTGGAGCACAAAGGTGCCTGGGATCAGGTTTGGCTTCCTCATTTGATATCTCAGAAAGCTCAGGCCCAGAGAGCATAAGCAGCTTGACTCGGCCACACAGCTGCTCAGGAGTGCAGCAGAACTCCCCAGACCAAGCTGCGCTGCACTGGCTTGTGTGGAGGTGGCCATCCTTAAATGTGCCCCCATGGCAAGGAGGGACAGGGCAGGAACCTTGGGGAAGACCAGCATTGCAGTGCATCTGCCCAGTGGATCCCAGGAGTATAGCTATCCCAGGCAGTGTACAGTGTTATCTCGTTAGTTCGATTTGCATTTCCCTAATGACTTATACTGTTGAGCATCTTTCTGTGCACTTATTGCCCATTAATGAATCTTCTTTTGTGAAATGCACGTTAAAATTTTGATGCTGACAAGTTGCTGTTCGTAGAGGTTGCCCCGGTTTATTTCCCATCAGCATGTATGAAGCCTTTCCCATGGCTTCATCAACAGGATGCCAGTCTGCTATGGGCCAAGTTGTGTTCCCCAGAATTCGGATGTTGAAGCCCTAACCTCCGGTACCTCAGAATGTGATTGTATTTGGAGACAGTTCTTTAAAGAGGTAATCAAGTGAAAAGTAAAATGGAAAACATGGTTTCTCTACTCAACAGAACACTTCTAATACCAAACATGTGGTCTTTCCACACCACGCAGTTCTCCAATTCTCTTCAGAGACCCCTGGATGTCCTAGAATTTAGCCCAGTTTTACACTACCTGGAGTTAGTGCAGACCCCATAGGTTAAGGGCTCAATTCCATTTGGCTTCCCACAGTTCAGAAGGCAGTCACGAGTCCCAGGTTGTGACCTGTGCATCTGAATGACTGACTTTAAATCAGGAGTGCCCAAGACCATCTCTGGGGATTGATCATCTGATAGTGTGGCTTGCAAAGCTCAAGGAAACATTTACAAATGTTTACCGGTTTATTATGAAGCTGTGACCAGGAATGTGAATGAACAGCAGATGAAGAGGTGGATGGGGTTTAGCTGCAGCCCCACCCACCCTGGAGGCTGGGGGTGGGATTATCCTAATCCCAGAGTTGGTCCATCTGGTAACCAGCCCCTTTCCTCCTAGAGTCACCTCAGTATTATAAACGCTGGTGTAGTTGAAAGGGGCTTATTATGAATAACAGAATTCCCTATTACTCAGGAAATTCTGAGGGTTTTGGGAGCTGTATGTCAGGAACCGAGGACCAAGACTAAACACACTTCTTGCTACACCACAGTATCACATGAGGCCATAAGGGTGGCCCTGGTTCTATATGACTGGTGTCCTTATGAGAAGAGATGAGGACACAGGCACATGCAGGGGAGACATCTGGAAGCCAAGGAGAGGCCAAAGAAGAAGCCACGCCAACTTCTTGATGAGACGCCTCATCTGGGAGTTCCAGGCTCTGAAACAGAGGGAAATACATTCTGTTTTAGCTGCCCGGCCACGGTGCCTTGTCACAGCAGCCCAGCCGACCTGAGGCACAGTCTGACAAGCGAAAAGTCCTCTCTCTCAGTGGGGTTTGTATCTCTCCCGATGAGCACAGTGGAGCATCTCTCCACAAGTTCAAGAGCCATTTGTATTTCCGTCTTTGTAATCTAGATCCTTTGCTTTTGGAGGATGGGGGCAGGGTAGGTTGTTTCAGTACTGATTTTAGGAGCTCTTTATTAAGGGGATTAACCTTTGGCCTGTGATTTACATTAAAATTACCTTCTTGTTTGTCATTTATCTTCTGATTTTATTCTTTCCTGTTTAGAAATTTTGACTTTTATATAGTCAAATTTCCCACTCTTTTAAGGGTGAAGCAAAAGCTGCATTTTATTCTAGATCTTTTTTGGGTTAAATTTTTCTTGCTTCTGAGTACCTTCTGACTCTGATGTTCTATAACATTACCCTCTGATTGAGGGGCACAGGCAGGTAAGAAAGCACTTACCCACGAAAGCTTGGATTGAATAACAGGGATGGAGAAATCACTTGTAAACTGTTCAGTCAGAATCCACCTGGGGGAAACCTGCTGGACCTGCTCAACCTTAAAAACTCAAGTGTATGCTGTGAAGGTGTTAATGGAAAACCCAAACTGTAAAATATCTTAAGGAGGTTTATGCTGAGCCAATATGATTGACCGTGGCCTGGGGAAAACACAAACCCAGGAAGCCTTGATAAGTGGTCCTGAGGCAGTTAGGGCACGACTCTGTCTTATGCATTTTAGGGAAGCAGAAGTCACAGGCAAAGTCATACATTAGTACACTGCACTCCAGCCTGGGCAACAGAGCGAGACTCTGTCTCAAAACAAAAACAAAAACAAAAACAAAAAACAACAAAGAAAAGGGGTTGTGGAGACCAGGGTTCTCATTATACTTAGGGAGCCTCCAGATAGCAGGCTTCAGAGAGAATCCATTGTAAATGTGTCTTATCAGAGCTGATTCTCTCTTGGATCAGGAAGAAGGCCTGGAAAAGGAAGGAGATTCTCTTCAGAATGTAGATTTTCCCCACAAGAGACAACTTTGCAGGACTACTTCAAGATATGGCAAAGAAATGTAGTTTGTAGTAAAGTACTTCCAGGGCTTGCTATCTGTCTTATGATGCTGTGCTAGAGTCAAGCTGGTATCTGGTATCTTATTGCTACAGGAGTCTGCCTTGTCAGTCTTGAGATCTGTTTTAATGTTAGTGCTGGTCAGTTGTGCCTGAATTCTTCTAAAGGGAGGAGGGCATAATGGGGCAGTCCATCCCCCCATCCTGTCATGCCTGAACTAGTTCTTCAGGTTAACTTTGGAATGCCGTTGGCTGAGAGGAGGGCACCATTCAGATGATTGGGGGGAGAGCTCGGAATTTTATTTTTGATTTACACCTGCCATACATGAGGACATGCCAATGTATGGAAAAGGGGAGACTTTAGGTCTACAGTCTAAGTCTGGCTCCTGAAACGCCACACTGATAATGTTGATTACAAGCTTATTTTCCCAAGTGCAGAGGAAAGACAAACTCCCTTCTCCACCTACCCGGAGATGTCTGTGGAACTGACTCCTCCTTTAGTCCCTCCTCCTCTTCAAACGTTCACCTTATCTTATGTAAAATGTAGATTTACTGGGCACCAGCTCAAGGCCCATGGGAATAGACCATTCCCTTACTGCCTACCTGACCCTCTTCCTACATGCCTTCCCCACTTTAAAGGAATGTGTAAATACTAAACCTCCAGAAAACCTCTTCAGGAAAACAGCCACAGATGGAGCTATCCCAGGTTTTCCTGGATGCTCCCTAAAGCTGCTTAATAGGCCCTGAGGGTTTAGACTTCTGCCTCAGTCCCTCGTCTCACTTGTCATACTTACGGAGATAAAGAGCTCTGTTCCTCCTTAGCTCAGTTAAATCTCCATCTGCTGTTTTAACAAATGCAGCTTGAAGACAGATTTGTTTATTTAAACATTCATCCTGTCAAGGGAGATTGGCCAGCAATGATTAGACCAAGTAAAAGTTGTTTGGGGTGCTCAGAAACCAGAAGTCTGTTTTGGCAAATTCCCTGCACCCAGCTTGGTTCCTGCCAGAGGAAAAACCTTTTTGTGGCTGCTTATTTCATGCCAGTGCTGTTAGCTTTTGGGTAGAAAAGTAGAGAGTTGAGTTTAGGAATCGTAATGTGAAAAATACAGACTCCAGTGTTGTGGGACTCAGAACAGCCAGACTTCTCACAAGGACCCGTGCATCTGAAAGAAAGACTTGGCCCCTGGGACTGAACATGGCTTCTGAAGTTTCCAAAGATTCCACTTCCTGTTCTCCTAAGCACCTCAAATATTTTATGCCATAGCGGCTTTTCAGCATAGTCAGGTGACATGCAAATCTGTTCTTTTATCTGTCTGCATCCTGCTCTTTCCTTGAAAGTAATTCATTACTTTTACTACAAGTTGAGAAATAGGAGATGCAGAGTAGAACTAATGAAAGATCCCTTCCTTCATTGTCTTTGGTCTAAAGATAGATGGTTCTGTGGGCCCATCAGTCCTGTGCGCCTCCTTTATCCTGTTACGTGGATGCTGGTGAGGCCAGAGCCAGGAGTTGCCTGGGGCCACTCAGCATCACTGTTTTCCCGTCCAGATTCCACGCGTCAAATTGTGGGCAGTGAACAGAAGTGAGAATATGTGTGAGTGAGGCTAGGTGAGTGTGGGTTTGTCACCACTGCTGGACAAGGTTTCTCTTACACCTTCCATTCTGACACTTGCCTGTTGTGGCTGTCTGGAACCAAATTATGGTTCTAGGCTGGGGCAAGGGCAGCAGCATCGTGAAGCTCCAGCACTGAATGCAGCCCCGCGCCCAGTGTCAGAAGGGTGGGGACACAGTGCTGTTGTCACACCCTGCTGGCCAACATGGGTTATTTGTGAAGAACCCAGATTTAAAATGAATTTAACTATTTTCTATTCAATATAGAATTTCAAAAATGGTAGGGATCTTGGGATTCATCTGATTTCATGCCCCTATTTTACATAAGAGGAAACTGAGGCCCAGCAGGTGTTGATGGAGACAGCCTGAGGTGCTTGCTACTGTGTCCCGTCTCCCTTTTGACCAGACATGCTGCTTCATGTTCCTAACTGGTGTTGCGTGCGTATTCCGTCAGTCACACCTGACTTCAGGCTTGCGAGCTGAGAACATTTCTTTTATATCTTTTGTATTCCATCAGATTATCTAAGATTTACATAGAGCAGACATTGAATAAATTGCTTATTCCTTCAAAAAGCTGTTTGTCAATGAAATCTATAGGAAGATGTGATTTTTTTTTTAACCTATCAGATTGTAAAAAATATCTGAAAGTTTGATAATGTGCTGTGTTGCCAAGGGATAGAGAGGCAGCCTCATCTGTTGCTGGTGGGACTGTGCATTGGTGTAACTTCTTCTGTGGAAGACATTTTAGCGATATCTCTCCATATGGAACAGATGCACACTCATGACCCAAGGGCTCCACTTCTAGGAATTTATCCCTCAGAGGTTATTTATTACAGCATTGTTTATATTAGCAAAAGATTGTGTGTTAGGCTGCTCTTGCATTGCTATAAAGAAATATCTAAGACTGGGTAATTTATAAAGGAAAGAGGTTTAATTGGCTCACATTTCTGCAGGCTGCACAAGCATGGCACAATCATCTGCCTTGCTTCTGATGAGGCCTCAGGAAGCTACCAGTCATGGTGGAAGGTGAAGTGGGAGCAGGTACTGAGAGCGGGAGCGAGGGAGGCAGGGAGATGCCACACATTTTTAAACTACCAGATCTCTCATAAACTCAGAGCAACAGCTCAGTCATTATCGTGAGGACAGCATCAAGCCATTCATGCCAGGTCTGCCCCCAGGACCTAAACACCTCCCATCAGGCCTTACCTCCAACATGGAATCACATTTCAACATGAGATTTGGAGGGGATGAACATCCAAACCATAGCAGATTGGAAACAACCTAAGTGTCTATTCATAGGAGGCTGGTTAAGCTATCACACGCCCGTAGCTGGAGTCATATGTGTGTCCACGGTGGGTGATGTGGCAGGATCAGGGCTGATCTAGGCTGGGATCTCACAGACGTTGTGGCAAAGGGACTAGACGGCTCAACCCTGAGAGCAGGAGAATGGTCACTAGACTGATTCCAGACCCCACATGGGTGTTGATGGACTTGTTGTATCAACAGAGCCTGGCAGGGCAACCCAGCCATGGGGAAGATGACAGGCTTCCCAGTCAGGCTGACTTGGGCTTCATGTCAGCTCCAGTATGCCCTTTGTGACTTTAAGCCTATGACCCAACTTCTCTGACTCAGCTTCCTTATCTACACATGGTAACACTTCCATAGCATTATTGATATGATGGATTTTATGTCTGAGGCACAGAACAGGTGGTCAGTAAAAAATAGTTTTTCTGAGCCAATCATGGTAGCTCACGCCTATAATCCCAGAGATTTTGGAGGCCAAGGCAGGAGGATCACTTGAGGCTAGGAGTTCAAGAGCAGCTTGGGGCAACAAAGTGAGACCCTGTCCCTACAAAATATAAAAACATAGCCGGGTGTGGTGGTACATGCCTGTGGTCCCAACTACTTGGGAAGCTGAGGCAGGGGATCACCTGAGGCCAGGAATTTGCGGCTATAGTGAGCTACGATTGTGCCTCCTGCCTTAGCCTCCCAAGTGGCTGGGAATACAATGGCACGCCACTATGCCTAGCTAATTCTATTTATTCATTAATTTTTTTGGACGTCTTGCTTTGTTGGACAGGTTGGTCTCAAACTCCTGGCCTCAAGTGATCCTCCCCGCTCGGCCTCCCAAAGCTTTGAGACTGTAGGTGTAAACTACTGTGCCCAGCTGAGATTCTGTTTTCTGATGTCTGCATCTGAGGCCTCAAGTTACCCAACATTATAACAAAAGACTAACAAGGACTATAGGAGTTAAGAGCCAGGAGCTGTGGATGAAATCAATATATATGTATATCTCATAATATCACAATAGTATGCAAAAACTTTCCTTCTAGATAGCTCTGTTCCTCCCCTTTTTTATGCTGTTATTATCACAAATTACATCCTTAAACATTTTGTACTCATCAAGATAGATATATAATTATTGTATTGTGCAAATTGTGTATTATTGGTTTTTTATACCAAATGAAGGGGAATGAAGTTAAATACAAAAAATTGATTAATATTAACTTTTGTATTTACTGATACGGTTACCATTATTGGTACTTTTTATTTCTTCATGTTGATTTTAGTGTAGCATCCTTTTGTTTTAGCCTGAAGGACACTCTTTAGTATTTCTCGTTGGTTAGATCTGCTACTGAAGAACTCTCCCAGTTTTTGTTTCTTTGAAAACGTCTTAATTTCCCCTTCACTTAAAAAAATGACTTTATTGGCTGGGCATGGTGGCTCACACCTGTAATCCCAGCACTTTGGGAGGCCGAGGCGGGCGGATCACAAGGTCAGGAAATCGAGACCATCCTGGCCAACATGAGGAAACCCCGTCTCTACTAATAAAAAATACAAAAAATTAGCCAGGCGTGGTGGCGGGCACCTGTAGTCCCAGCTACTCGGGAGGCTGAGGCAGGAGAATTGCGTGAACCTGGGAGGTGGAGCTTGCAGTGAGCGAAGATCGTGCCACTGCAGTCCAGCCTGGGCAACAGAGCAAGGCTCTGTCTCAAAAAAAAAAAAAGAAAAGAAAAAAATGACTTTATTTTTTAGAGCCGGTTTTGGTTCACGGCAATATTGAGCAGGGTAGAAGAGAGATGCCACATGCCCTCCGCTTCTGCCATGCACAGCCTCCTTCACTGTCAGTGTCCCACCCCAGCCTGGTCCTTTCATTGCACTTGTTGAACCCACATCCACATATTATCCCCCTCCAGAGACTAAGGTTTATATTAGGGTTTATTCTTGGTGTTGTACATTCTGTGGGTTTTAACAAATGTAAAATGACATGCATCCACTATTATAGTATATTACAGAATAGTTCTACTAACCTAAAATTCCTCTGTACTTCCCCTGTTCATCCCTCTCTTCCCTCCACCCGGCAACCACTGATCTTTTTACCATCTTCACACTTTTCGCTTTTACAAAGTCATATAGTTGGAATTGTATAGTATGTAACCTTTCACATTGCCTTCTGTCACTTAGCAATATGCATCTAAGATTCCTTCATGCATTTTCATGCCTTCATAGCTCATTTCTTTTTTCTTTTTCTTCTTTTCATTTCAGATGAGTAATGTGCCAACATCATAACAGGGTTTCAGGGTAGCACATCTCACACATGCATGTGAACACCCAGCTATCACACTTATGAACTACAAGAGGATCACTCATTTCTTCTTACTGCTGAATAGTAGTCCATTATCTGATGTACCACAGTCTATCTATTCAACTACTGAAAGACATCTTAGTTGCACCCAAGTTTTGGCAGTTCTGAATGAAGCTGCAATAAATATCCAGGTACAGTTTTTGTGTGGACATAAGTTTTCAACTTATTTAAGGAAATACCAAGGAGTACAATTGTTGGATTGCATTGTAAGAATATGTTTGATTTTGTAAGGAACTGCCAAACTGTCTTCCAGAGAGGCTGTCCCATTTACATTCCCAGCAGCAGGGAATATCAGTTTCAGTTGCTCCTGATTCTTGTCAGTATTTGGTGGTATTAGTATTTTATATTTTGGCTATGCTAATGGGTGTATCATGGTGTCTCTTTGTTTTGTTTGTGGTTCCCTGGGGACATATAATGTTGAGCATCTTCATATGCATATTTGCCATTTGTATATGTTCTTAGGTTAGATGTTCGCATCTTCTGCCCATTGTTCAATTGAGTTTTTTTTCTTACTGTTGAGTTTTTTTGTTTGTTTGTTTTGTTTTCTTTTTTTTGAGACAGAGTCTTGCTCTTGTTGCCCAGGCTGGAGTGCAGTGGTGTGATCTCGGCTCACTGCAACCTCCGCCTCCTGGGTTCAAGTGATTCTCCTGCCTCAGCCTCCCGAATAGCTGGGATTATAGCCATGTGCCACCACGCCCGGCTAATTTTGTATTTTTAGTAGAGATGAAGTTTCACCATGTTGGCCAGGCTGGTCTCAAACTCCTCACCTCAGGTGATCCACCCACCTTGGCCTCCCAAAGTACTGGCATTATAAGTGTGAGCCACCATGCCCGGCCTTGTTGAGTTTTAAGAGTTCTTTGGGCCAGGTGCTCACACCTGTAATCCCAGCACTGTGGGAGGCTGAGGCAGGTGGATCACATGAGGTCCGGAGTTTGAGACCAGCCTGGCCAACATGGTGAAACCCTGTCTCTACTAAAAATACAAAGATTAGCTGGGCATGGTGGTGCATGCCTGTAATCCCAGCTACTCGGGAGGGTGAGGTGGGAGAATCGCTTTAATCTGGGAGGCAGAGTGCAGTGAGTCGAGATGGCGCCACTGCACTCTAGCCTGGGCAAGAGAGCGAGACTCTGTCTCAGAAAAGAAAAAAAAAAAAAAGAATATCAATGGACTGTAAATCCAAGGGTTTATTTCTGGACTCTCAATGCTATTCCATTTGTCTATGTATCTGTCTTTATGCCAGTACCATACTGCACTGTACCTTTGTAGTAAGTTTTGCAACTGACTGGGAATATCTAGCTCTTCTTTACCAGGATTGTTTTGGTGATTCTTGGTCCCTTGAATTTCCATCTGAATTTTAAGGTCAACTTGTTAATTTCTCTAAAGAAGCCAGCTGAGATTTTGGTAGAGATTGCTTAGACTCTGTGATGGGTGAAGGAGTTACAGCCATCTTAACAACGCTGAGACTTGGGATGTTGTATTAGTTCCTAGGGCTGCTGTACCAAATTACAACAAATTGAGTTAGGGTTAAACAACAGAAATCTATCCTGTGACAGTCACGGAGGCCAGAAGTCTAAACACAGGGTGTTGGCAGGGCCGCTTGCTCTCTCTAGATTCCAGGGAAGAATTTGTGCCTTGGCTTGTTCAGCTTCTGGGGGCTACAGGCATTCCTTGGCTTACGGCTGCATCACTCCAGCCTCTGCCTCTGGTCACATTGCCCTCTCCTCTTCTCTCTCAAAATTCTTTCTGCCTTTCATGAGACTATATGTAATTGCATCAGGTCCCACCTGGATAATCTTGGATAAACTCCTCCTCCCAAGATCTTTAATCTACTTAACTTTCTTTGCTATTAATATAGAAGATAATATTCACAGGTTCCAGACATTAAGAAGTGAATATATCCTTGAAGAACTACCACAGATATGTCTCCATTTATTTAGTTACTTTTAAACTTTTTTTTTTTTTTTTTTTTTGGAGACATAGCTTTGCCCTGTTGCCCAGGGTCCAGGCTGGAGTGCAGTGGTGCAATCTTGGCTCACTGCAGCCTCAACCTCTCAAGCTCAAGAGATCCTCCAACTTCAGCCTCCCAAGTAGCTGGGACTACAGGTGCATGCTACTATGCCCTGCTGATTTTTTCTGTTTTTTTTGTAGAGATGAGGTCTCACTATGTTACCCAGGCTGGTCTCGAAATCCTGGGCTAAAGCGGTCGGCCTGCCTTGGCTTCCCAAAGTGCTAGGATTACAGATGTGAGCCACCACATCTGGCTTAAGTTTCTTTCAACTGTGTTTGTTTCCAGAGTATAGGTTTTACATTTTTAAATGAAATTTACACCTAAGTATTTTATTCCTTTTGATAATCTAGTAGGATTGTTCATTGCATGTATATAGAAATACAATTGAATTTTATTTATTTATTTATTTATTTATTTATTTATTTATTTATTTGAGACAGAGGATCTCTCTGTGGCCCAGGCTGGAGTGCAGTGGCATGATCTTGACTCACTGCAACCTCTGCCTCCTGGTTCAAGTGATTCTCGTGCCTCAGCCTCCTGAGTAGCTAGGATGACAGGCGTGCACCATCACGGCTCACTAATTTTTTTGTATTAGTAGAGATGGGATTTCACCATGTTGGCCAGGCTGGTCTTGAACTCATGGCCTCAAGTAATCCACACCTCTCAGCCTCCCAAAGTGTTGGGATTATAGGCATGAGCCACCACACCCATCCTACAATTGAGTTTTTTATATCAGCGTTTTTTGGGGTTTTTTTTTTTTTTTTTTTTTTTTTTTGAGACAGGGCTCTGTCACCCAGACTGGACCACAGTGGCACAGTCTTGCTCACTACAACTTCCGCCTCCCGGGTTCAAGTGATTCTTCTGCCTCAGCCTCCCGAGTAGCTGAGATTACAGGCGGCCGCTACCCCGCCTGGCTAATTTTTGTAATTTTAGTAGAGATGGGGTTTCACCATGTTGGCCAGGCTGGTCTTGAACTCCTGACCTCAAGTGGTCCGCCCTCCTTGGCCTCCCAAAGTGCTGGGACCACAGGCGTGAGCTGCCACACCCCTTTGCTCATTTTTGAATTGGGTTTTTGTTGTTGAGTTGTAGAGTTTTTTATTCTGGATATTAATTCTTCATCAGGTATTTTCTATTGCATAGATTCTCTCTTCTTAAGAGACAATATCTTGCTATTTTGCCTGGGCTGGACTTGAAACACCTGGGCTCAAGCAATTCTACTGCCTCAGCCTCCCAAGTAGCTGGTACTACAGGCACGCACCACTGTGTCCATCTGTGTTTCTCTCTCTTAATAGTGACTTTAAAAAGTGTTTTTTGGCCAGGCGCGGTGGCTCACGACTGTAATCCCAGCACTTTGGGAGCCCAAGGCACGTGGATCATTTGAGGGCAGGAGTCTGAGAGACCAACCTCACTAACATGGTGAAACCCCATCTCTGCTAAAAACATACAAAATTAGCTAGGTGTGGTGGCACACATCTGTAATCCCAGCTACTTGGGAGGCTGAGGCAGGAGAATCACTTGAACTTGGGAGGCTGAGGCAGGAGAATCGCTTGAACTTGGGAGGCGGAGGTTGCAGTGAGCTGAGATTGCGCATTTGCACTCCAGCCTGGGCAACAAGAGCAAAACTCCATCTCAAAAAAAAAAAAAAAGTTTTTTTGGCTGTGCGTGGTGGCTCATGCCTGTTACCCCAGCACTTTGGGAGGCCAAGGCAAAAGGATTGCTTGAGTCCAGGAATTCAAGACCAGCCTAGGCAATATAATGAGACACCCATGTCAACAAAAAAATTAAAAAAAAAAAAAAATAGCCAGGAGTGGTGGTGTACACCTGTACTCCCAGCTACTCGGGAGCCTGAGGTGGGAGGATCACTTGAGCCCTGGAGGTTGAGGTTACAGTGAAACATGATTGTGCCGCTACACTCCAGCCTGGGCCATAGAGCAAGATTCTGTCTCAAAAAAAGAAAAGTATTTTTAATTATTATGGATACATAATAGTTATGCATATTTATGAGGTACATGTGATGTTTTGATGCAGGCATATGATGTATAATTATCAAATCAAGGTATTTGGAGTATCTACTCTCTTGATAGTGTCTTTTGATGTACAAAATTTTTAATTTTCATGAAGTCTAATTTATCTGATTTTATTTTTCCTGTTGTTACTGTGCTTTTGGTGCCATCCAGAAACCCTTGCCAAATCCAGTGTCCTGAATCTTTTCTCCTGTGTTTTCTTTTGAGAGTTTTATAGTTTTAGCCTTTACCTTTTTGTTTAACCCATTTTTAGTTAATTTTTTTTTTTTTTTAGATTTGCTCTTGTCACCCAGGCTAGAGTGCAGTGGTGCAGTCTCGGTTCACTGTAAGCTCCGCCTTCTAGGTTCAAGTGATTCTCCTGCCTCAGCCTCCCAAGTAGCTGGGATTATAGGTGCCTACCACCAGGCCCAGCTGATTTTTTGTATGTTTAGTAGAGACAGGGTTTTTCCATGTTGGGCAGGCTGGTCTTGAATTCCTGACCTCAGGTGATCCACCCACCTTGGCCTCCCAAAGTGCTGGGATTACAAGGCATGAGCCACCGCGCGTGGCCTAATTTTTATATATAATGTAAGGTAAGAGTCTATCTTCATTCTTTCCATTACCACAGTGTTTTGATTACTCTGTGGCCTTGTAGTGAGCTTCAAAACTGGGAATTTTGAGTGCTCCAACTTGGTTCTTCTTTTTCAAGATTGTTTTGGCTATTAGGGGTCACTCAAGATTTTATATAAATTTGAGGATGGGCTTTTTCATTTCTCCAAAATGTGACTTTGGGATTTTGTTGGGGATTGCATTGAATTTGTTTCGAAGTATTTTATTCCTTTTGATGCTATTATAAATGGAGTTGTTTTCCTGATTTCCTTTTCAGATTGTTCATTGCTGGTATATAGAATTGCAACTGATTTTTTGTTTGTTTGTTTTTGTTTGAGACACAGTCTCACTCTGTTGCCCTAGCTGGAGTGCAGTAGCGTAATCTTTGCTCACTGCAGTCTCTGCCTCCTGGGCTCGGGTGATCCACCTATTACTGGTAGAGGGTCTTGACTCCAAGTTGTCCAGGTTCTTGGCATTTTGAACAAAGAATTGGACAAAACACCCAGCAAAGCAAAGAAAGAATGAAGCCACGAAAGAGCCAAAGCAAGGATTTATTGAAAACGAAACTACACTCCACAGTGTGGTGGGAGCGGGCTGAGCAGCGCCTCAAGGGCCTGCATATAGAATCTTCTCCTGTCCAGAAACCTCCGGCTAGAGGTTTGCCATTGGCCACTTCATGCTCACCTCATGGAAATGAAGTGGTGGCCTGCAGTTGATTGCTTTCAGCATCAATCAGAGGCTGAAATGGAGTTACAAATGTTGCAGTCTTGTGCAACATCTGATTGGTTGCATTTTGCAGCCAATCAGAGGCTAAGGTAAAGTTACAAAGTTGCAGAGGAGGACTCCACCCACAATCAATCTGATTGGTTGCGGACAGCCAGTTTCCCATCTACCACGCAGAAAAGATTAGGAGTTTGCAAAGGGAGTAGCCGGAGTAGCCTCTGGTCCTTTTGTTACTTAGGCGTCGAAAGTTAGGATTTTCCTTTCAATTTAGTTGGGCATAAAACAGCCATAGGTTCCCTCCTCCAGAGCCTGTTCTCCTGCCTCACTCCTACCTCAGTCTCCTGAGTAGCTGGGACTACAGGCACAGAGCACCATGCCTGGCTAAGTTTTGTGTATTTTGTGGAAGTGGCCATGTTGCCCAGGCTAGTCAGGACCTCCAGAGCTCAAGCTGTCTGTGTGCTTTAGCCTCCCAAAGTGCTGGGATTACAGGCATGAGCCACCACACCCAGCTGCAACTGATTTTTAAGTGCTGATTTTGTATCCTGCAATTTTGCGAATTCACTTATTGTTTCTAACAGGTGGGTGGGTATTTGGGAGGGGGGTGTGTGTGTCTGTGTAATCTTTAGTATTTTCTACACAGATTGTATCATCTACAAACAGATAATTTTACTTTTTTATTTCCTATTAATAAACCATAAGCCATATTTCTTTTTCTTTTTCTTTTCTTTTTTTTTGAAGACGGAGTCTTGCCCTGTTGCCCAGGCTGGAGTGCGGTGGCGCGATCTTGGCTCACTGCAGCCTCCACTTCTCAGGTTCAAGCAATTCTCGTGCCTCAGCCTCCCAAGTAGCTGGGATTACAGGCGAGTAGTGCCTGCCACTACCCCTGGCTAAGTTTTGTATTTTTAGTATTGAGGGGGGTTTCACCATGTTGACCAGGTTGGTCTCGAACTCCTGACCTCAAGTGATCCGCCCGCCTCAGCTTCCCAAAGTGCTGGGATTATAGGCATGAGCCACCACGCCCAGGCATTTTTTTTTTTTTTTTTTTTTTTTTTTTTAAGTGAAAGCAAGTTTATTAGAGAAGTGAAGAAACAAAAAAATGGCTACTCCATAGAGCAGCTCCGAGGGCTGCTGGTTGGCTGCTTTCAGAATTCTCTATTTGCTTTTAAGGTCTGACCATATGGCTATAATGAGTCTCAGTGTGGATCTCTGTGGATCTCTTTAAGAATATTCTTTTTGGGTTTCTTACCTTTTGGATCCAAATATGCATGTCTTTCATCAGATTTGAGAAGTTTTTGGCCATTTTTTCTGTGAATGTTTTTTCTGCCCCATTCTTCTTCTTGGTCTCCTCTGATGTGTATGATTGTACACTTGACCTTTAGACTCTGTTCATTTTTCTTCATTCTTTTTCTTTTTCTTCTTCAAATTGTGTAATCTTTCTTGTGTGCAGTGACTGAAGTTTCTGTTCTTCACAGTCAGCCAGTGACCTGACAAAGTTTCTCCCTTCCCAAAAGGTATTCCCATCCCTTTATATATTCTGATAGATGCTTTTGAGGAAGCTTCTGTAGCCCAGGAAGGCTGAATGCAAGGCAAAGTCTGCTTCATTCCCTAAAGGAACCACTAGACCAACCAAAACCCTGAATCCATGCTTTGTCAGACAGGGTCCCCACTGCCCACTCTGGCACCAGCCAGACACCCCAGGAGTGCAAGCTGCTGTCGTCCAGCTCTAGGGCAGCAGGAACAAGGACTGAGAAACAGGGATGGTAGCAGGCCCATAAGGATCTGAAATGATTCCAGAGTTTTGAAATAGTTGATTGCAGTTGCTCAGTAGTTTCTGTGGGAGCGTCTGACCCCCTAGAGCTTCCTGCCCCGCTGTTGTGCACAGTGTCACTCCTTCCATTGTTCTTGATCATACACGGATGATTCTTGTCTTATTACAGCTATTACAGTGGTAGCTGCAAATGTCCTCTTCTAGTTCTCTCATTTCTTCTATTTCTGTTATTGGCTATTTCCAGTAAAAAAGAGGAACTATTGCTTTCTTTACAGTAGATTTATGTTAGAAGTTGATACTGATGTTGAGAATAAAGTTTCCTATTTTTGTAATGATATATATAGAAAGAGCTCATTTTATATACATAGAAGTGTATGTGGATAATTTCATGTCTATAACTAATTGTATGGATATTTTGTAATTATATGGATACACATATAAATTTTGCATCTATAGCTATAGTCCTAGCATGAATATAAGTATGTGTGGATATAAAAGTCTTTACATACATAGACACACAATAGGAATTTACAAGATTAGCTGTATATGATTATTTATCTTGGAAGCTATAAATGCCCACTCAGCTTGTAGATGGTTAGAGACATGTGTACAGTCCCAGACACATTTGCCTGTATAATGGGGCATGGTAACATTTATTCAGTACTTGCCATCAGGCACGGGTCTCAGTACCTAACATGTTAGGATGTTTAGCATTAGCTCTTTGAATGCTCAGAATGTCCTAATCAGGTTGTTCAGATCACGAAACTGAGGTTCAGGGAGGTGAAGTAACGTGTCCAAGACCACAGAGCCAGAAAGTGGCAGAACCCACATTAAAACTGGAGACTTTGACAGCAGAGTCTGGCATTGATAGGTACCGAGGTGTCTTTTTTTAGGAGACCACAGAAAGATAGGTGTTCTAGGACAGTTTTAACATTTGGTATCTTTGTAGTTTTTAGTCTAAAAATCTGCTTTGTAGGGAAAGTAAGTATTATATTAATTAACACTTAAATGAGTTATAAGCTTATTTTTATATTTTTGGGACTGAAACAATAAAAAAGTTTCTTAAACCTTATTTAATAAAAAAGGGATAGCTTTTCAAACTTGATTGTTGAGATATTTTGGGTCTGCGCCTGCAAAATAAATAAATAGCAAAAATTTTGAAAAATAAGCAAAAGCCATGAAAACACTTAAAGCAGAAGTTAATCCTAATAGCTCAGAACTGCCAGAATGTGAAGGCTGATTGCTGCTGGCAAGGCCATTGGAAGTAGCACTGAGGTCTGTTCAGCTGGAAGGTAGGCACTGGCTTCAGTGTTTTATTGGGGTTATAACATCTTTCCAGATAAAAAAGGAACACCCTCAAAGGGCTGCCTCAGCCCTGTTCTTTCCGGGTGAGCGGGATTTACAGAGATCCTTGTTGGGAATGGCTTCCCGTTATGGACACTCTGGGTCCCTAGGTGATCGGCACACCTAGGCTGCCTCCGAGTGGTCATGAATCTCTTCTCTGCCCTTAATGCCCAGTGGATTCTGGGGGGCATAGCTTAAATTCCCTCGTCATTGTGCATAAATTAATTAAAGGCAAACCAACACCTTGCTCCTCCGGCCTCCAGAGGGCTGCACTGTCCTGCAGAGCGATGACAACGTCATATGTCTCTGGGGCAGTGTCCAGTTTGTTTGGGGACAGGCTTTTCCCCTCTGGATGAAAACAGGATTTTCTTTCACTTGGTGGCAAAGTTTATGTTTGTATCTTAAATTAAGCTTTATAGCATTAGGATTATTGAGAGCCTACTCATTCCAATTTCCACAAATGAAACTAAGAGAAACTGTGTTGCTTTTTATCTGGAATATTGCCCTCAATTTTGTAGTCAGCTGCTGAATGCTGGCCAGGTTTTCTGGTGATTTTGACATGCAAACATTTTATGCACATGTGGAATACCAAGGAGTATTAATAATTCAGTTTGCATGAAGAAGAAACTGAAGAGGCCTCTGAACTGCCCAGGTAAACAGTGTGTATTATTACAGTGAGCTGCTTGTTGTGAGGCTGCACTGAGGCGCCTGCACAGGCCTGGGAGCCCCCGGGAACCCGCAGGGGTGTGCAGTGGCAGTGCTGGATGAATGTCTTGGTCCTGAGAGTTCAGGGAAAGCTCCCTGTTTCTTTCCTCCTCCCCGTGGGTCTGTGGAAGGATGATAGAGAAGGGGTGTCCTTGCCTCTGCCCTCACGCAGAGGCTTTGGGGAGTCTAAACAGAGGTCTGTGGGTGGGCGGCTCACGCACTGTGGGCTCCCTGGGGAGAGTTAAGGCGGCTTTCTCCCCTCAGTGTTCTGTCATTTGCATTGGTTGTATTTCCAAGTAGGGAGGGAGGGGAAGGCCGATTTGCAGCAAGGCACATCTGGAAATAGGGTTTGAGCAGCATGAAACTGGGATTCTGGGCACCTGTACATACATGGGACGGTAGTTCTGGTATCCTTGGTGGCAGTATTACAGTGTGTAGTGATTAAGCAGCAGTCTCTGTATGGAGTGCCTGGCCTTTTCAGTCATCGCCCCCTTAGTAGCAGGTGTTTAGTTCTCCCTGTAGACCGCGAGGCCACAAGTGGCAGGAGCTGGGACTTGCCCAGAGCTGAGCTGCCTTCCTTGGCCACTCAGGGGCCCTGCGGCCTCACAGTGAGGTGTGGGCCAGGTTGCTGGTTCTCCATGGATGTGGAGTCAGCATTGCCAACCTCTGTTTATCCAGGGTTGTCTTTGCATGGGTCAGGAAGATCCCGCTGCTGTGAACCCTGGCATGTGACCTTGGCCTCTCTCTGTTGACCCTGGCAGCAGGAGCATGGCTGTTCGCTGACTGCTTATCTCTGCTGTCCCAGCTGATGCTGTGAGTGTGCATACAACTGTGCTGCAGGGAAATCGGACACTGGATTCTGGGCATCAGCACTCGTGCCAGGGAGCTGACCCCAGCCCAGCCCATGTTAGTGTACGTTTTGATAACATTTATCAGGTGTACACCAGTCACTGAAGGGCAGCACTCATGTCATTTGATCGAACACTGCAGGTCAGTGGGCAGGGCCTCTCCAGCAGCAGCTGACAGCCAAGGTGCCCTGGCTGGTAAGTGTCTTCTGCTGCCACCCTTGGTCAGGGCCTGAAGCCCAGCTCTGTGCTCCCTGACCCTGTGTTTCCCAGCCCTGTGCTCCCTGGCCTTGTGCTCCCCAGTTCTGTGCTTCTCCACCCCTGTGCTCCCCAGTTCTGTGCTTCTCCACCCCTGTGCTCCCCAGTTTTGTGCTCTCCCCAGTTCTGTGCTACCCACACCTGTGCTCCCTAGTTCTGTGCTCCCCAGCTCTGGGGAGAGTTAGGGTAGCTGTCTTTCTCCCCAGTTCTGTGCTCTCCAGCCCTGTGCTCCCCAGTCCTACCCATCACTGTGACCCTGGGGCCAGGCCATGTCCATGCCTGGGAGCAGAGGCCATGCCATGGTTGGCCAGCCACACATGGCAGCCTAGGACCATGTCTGCCCTGGCTGTGCCCCTGAGAGCTGCCCACCATCTACACCAGGTCCAGGGCGTCAAAGGATTCCTTACCCAGAGGAGGCTGGGGTGAGCTGAGAGAACTCTGGAAAGCAAATGTGGGTGTAATTTATGTTGTGGTGGAAGAAAAAAAATATACCACATAGTATTTTTACAGGACCTGGCAGACTCCTCCCTTCCCTGGTGGTCCACTGTCCAGGAGCGAGGCCTTTTCATAGGACCACAGGCCACAGCAGAGGTGGGGGAGCCCACCCCTCTCAGCCCCTGCTTTCAGAGGAAGAAGCTGGACAGAAACAGAGCTCCCCTCACCTGGCAACCACAGGAGTCCCCTCTCAGGACAGTGCCTGAGGTGCACAGGCCACGCCCATGCCTCCCTGCCCTTCACTTGGCGACACATGTTCATCTTCCAGTGGCGTTGCGGGGTTGGGATGGGCCAGAGGCAGCCACCAGCATCTCACGCCCTGGTGTCTTTCACCCAGATAAGCCAAGCTCCAACCCCAGGAGAGTCCCCAGCCTGGGCAGGGCACCGTGTTGGTCCCGTGGATACTGCTGGGGAGGGTAGAGGCTGGGTCCCTGAGAAAGGGGGAGGGAGAGAGACCGAGCAGCAAGAGTGTGAGTGTAGATGTGCGGTTGCAAGCGTAGATGTGCAGTTAACATGACGTGCATTTCGACTCTTGTCAAGAGCCCCGTTAATGGAGGCCTGTGGTGCCACCGTGGGCCTGAAGGAGACAGTGTCCTGAGGTAGCCGCGCCTCCCACAATGGGATGGTGAAGGCACGAAGCTCGTTTCCAGGTTCCTCCTCCCCACAACCACCCTCCATCTGCAGCAGCCCAGGGCTGTCCCTCCAGAGAGCCTTCCCGTGACGCATCCCCGTCACCCTCAGAGGGTGGTGCTACCTGACAGCCACACTGCCACACTGTGTGGGGTGCTGCATCCGTGAAGTTCAGTGTTTACTACAGTATTCTGTACTCTGTTTTAATTTTGTGTGGGGGGATGACTGGCTCCCTAATGAACTTCTCCCCAGGAGCACTGCTGGGTTGTATGTGCAGAGCCAGCAGGTGCGCGGCTCGTTGACCCATTGGATTTACATCAGTTTTTGTTTCGTCAAAGAACATACTCACATGGCTTAAAAATGAAAACATTCAGGCCGACGTGGGGGCTCACACCTGTAGTCCCAGCCCTTTGGGAGGCCAAGATAGAAGGGTCACTTGAGTCCAGGAGTTTGAGACCAGCCTGGGTAACATAGGGAGGCCGCATCTGTACAAAAATTTTAAAAGTAGCCGGGCAGGGTGGTGCACACCTGTAGTCCCAGCTACTTGGGGGCTGAGGTGGGAGGATCACTTGAGCCCAGGAGGTTGAGGCTGCAGTGAGCCATGATCAACGCCACTGCACCCCAGCCGATAAGAGGGAGACCCTGTTTCAAAAACAAAGAAAGTCAAAGTTTTAAAAAAGTGTATGTTGACATCAACTACCCCCCTCTGTTGCCTTCATCTCCCCATCTCTCTCCTTAGAGGCAACCACATTTCAGTCTTAGATATTTCTCCTGATACTCATGTCCATACCCTAATTGTACTGTTTTATAGCACACAGAGTATGAGCAAGGTAATTAAACCTCATTCTGCTGTTATTTCTTACACTCTCTAGGCTCCCCAGTGGCCACTGTGCATTTTTGCTGTTGTCATTGCATAACATTGTCCACTGCAGAACCAACAGGTTGGCCATGATTACACTTCTACTCTTTTGCCAGGTTTGGCTTTATGGAGTCTGATGTTATCTGGGCTTTTACTGGCTTACCGTTTTTTTTTGTTTTTTTTGGAGACAGTCTCACTCTATTGCCCAGGCTGGAGTGCAGTGGCATGATCTCAGCTTACTGCAAACTCCGCTCCCTAGGCTCAAGCAATTCTCTTGCCTCAGCCTCCTGAGTAGCTGGGATTTTAGGCGCCTGCCACCATGCCCAGCTAATGTTTGTATTTTTTGTATTTTTGTAGAGACAGTATTTCACCATGTTGGCCAGCCTGGTCTTAAACTCCTGACCTCAAGTGATCCACCTGCCTGGGCCTCCCAAAGTGCTGGGATTATAGGTGTGAGCCACTGCACCCAGCCCTGGCTTACTTTTTAATGAACTTATTATTATTTTTTCCAAATGCTCCATCAGCCTTGTCAAAAGCCTATCCCTATTTTTCCCAAATGCTCGGTGGGCAGTACACAGCAGTCTGTCTGGGGTTGGTCACCTCCCATCCCTGGCCTGGCTTAGCTCCTACACCAAAGCCTCCCGTCTTGGATGGAGCCCAGATCGTGAGCCTGTGTCTTTGACTTTCTTGGTTCACCCCTTGTTTTGCTGAAGTGTGTGTTCAGCGTGGGTTATATAGCCTCTTGGGTAGGTGGAAAGTCATTTACCCTGAGCACATGGAAGGCCCTGGGTTGGCTCTGAACTTTCAGCCTTGCTGCTGCGGGCATGGTGCTGTTCTGATCCCTGTTGCTGTGATGTGGGGCTGCTCTTTCTCTCTGGACATCTGTAGGGCTCACTTGTTTGTTTGCTCTGAAGTTCACAAGGGTGTGCTTGGCACGGGTGCTTTTCATTTGTTGTCCCAAGCGGAACTATATTTCCATCTGTGTGCTTGGAAAAAAAGCCTTGTATTATTCTAATCATTTCCCTTTTCCCTTCCCTTGGCTCCCTTTTCTGGGCTTTTCAAGGATGTATAGATCTTTGGGATTGATTATTTTGCATGAGAGGGAGGCAAGGAGAAAATCCAGATAAAAGTGCTATAGGAGAACAGAGTTGGGCAGTTTCAGAAAGCAGGCCACCATATTTTGAACACTTTTCTTTCTTTCTTTTTAAAAAATATATTTTACTTAAATTTAATGGTGGCAAAAAACACAACATGAAATTTACCCTCTTAACCATTGTTAAGTGTACAGTTCTGTAATGTTAACTAGATTCGCTTATTTTGTAACAGATCTCTAGAACTTCTCCCCCACCCCAGTTTATGAAGGTATAATTGACAAATAAAAATGGCATATATTTATGGTGTACAAAATGATGTTTTGATACATGTATACATTATCAAATTGTTAAATCTAGCTAATTAACATATCTGTCCCCTCGCATACTTAATACTTTTTGTGGTGACATTTAAGATCTACTCTCATAGCAATTTTCGAGTATACAATATGTTATTATTAACTATAGTCACCACGTTGTACAGTAGATTGCCAGAACTTATTCATGTCTTACCCAAAACTTTGCACCCCTACCCAACAACTCCACATCCCCCCAACACCAGCCCCTGGCCACTCCCGTTCACTCTTAGCTTCTCTGCGGCCAGCTGCTCTAGAGTCCACATCTGAGTAAGGTCTGTGGCGTTTGTCTCTCTGTGCCGGCCTTATTTCACTTAGTGTTAATGTCCTCTAGGCGTATCCATGTTGTTGCAAATGACGAGATTTTCCTCCTTTTTGAGGTGTAATAATATTTCATTGTACACAGAAGTACAGTGAGTCTTTTCTATCTGTGGGTTCTACATCTGTGGATTTAACTAACCATGAATCAAAAATGTAGTTAGGCCTGTGATGGTTGCCTCTATACTGAACATGTAGAGGCTTTTTGTTTTCTTGTCATTATTCCGTAAACAATATGGTATAACAACTACTTACACAGCATTTACCTTGTCTTAGGTATTATACGTAATCTAGAGGTGATTTAAAGTATACAGGAGGATATGCATAGGTTATATGCAAATACTACATCATTTTATAGAGGGACTTGAGCATCTATGATTTTGGTATCCATGAGAGGTCCCGGAACCACCCCCTATGGATATTGAGGGATGACTGTACATATAGTCACACACCACATAACAATATTTCAGTCAGCAATGGACTGCATATACAGTGGTGGTCTCATAAGATTATAATACTGTAGTTCTGTACCTTTTCTATGTTTAGATATGTTTAGATTACCATTGTGTTACAATTGCCTCCAGTGGTTCAGTACATGAACCTGCTTGTGGCCTAGGTTTGTGGTAGGCCATGCTATCTTGGTTTGTGTAAGTACACTCTGTGATGTTTGCATAACAACAAAATCACCTAACAACACATTTTCAGAACTTATCACCGTTGTTAAGTGATACATGACTGTATCTCTTTGAGATGCTGTTTTGAATTCTTTTGGTTATTGTCACAGGTGAGCCGCAACTGTCTGGGGCTGGCAGCGCAGGGGTAAGAAGAATTTACCAAGAAAGGCAGAGAGAAAGGAGAAAAATGCCTTGTAGGTAGGTAAAGAAGGGTGAAGAGAAAGTAGAAAAATACATTGCAAGGGAGCAACAGGCACAGCAGGAAGAGAGGAGCTGACTGCAAAGAGACAAAGCTTTGTTGGGGATTTTATAGAATAGCGTTTATGCTGCAGAGGGCTTTGTGTAGTACTGATAAGGCCAAGGTTGCAGTGAGCTAACGTGCAGGTGTCTGGTGAGAAGTTGGGCACAGGAGGACTGTGTACCCTGGGCCAGGAAGAAGGACAGACTTAGAGCTTACCTACTTTTCTTTTGGCTTCCCCTGCTCCCACCAGCCTGGCCCCGCAGTGCCTTCAAGTTTTCAAGTTTGATGTAGTCCCCTTTGTGTATCTTTGCTTTTGTTGCCTGTGCTCTTAGTGACATATCTAAGAAATCACTGCCAAATCCAACATCATGAAGGTTTCTCTCTGTTTATAAAACTATTACACTATTTTAGTTAAAACTATAAACCGCTTTATAGTTTTAGGTCTTACATTTAAGGTCTTTGATCCATTTTTGGTAAATTTTACAAAAGTTAATTTTTGTATATTGTAGAAAGCAAGGGTTAAACTGAGTTCTTTTGCTTGTGGATATCTGTAGTTTTCCCTGCAGCATTTATTGGAGAGGCAGTCTTTTTCCCGTTTTGTGGTCTTGACACCCTTGTTGAAGATTGTTTGACTGTATCCATGGGTGTTGATTTCTGGGGTCTGTATTCTGTTCCATGGGTCTATGTCTGCCTGTGCTGAGACCACACTGATTTGACTACTGTATGGAATTGACTTTTAATTTCCCTTTTTTTCTCTCTCATTTTTATCTTTATTGTTTAGATACACTTTATAGGAGCTTTCCTTATCTTCTGATTCTGCTGTTGATGGTTGTTTTGCCACTGTAACTTGTCAGTGTCCAGGAAACTTCCCTTGGTCTCGGATCATTCTTTTTGCCCAGCAGTCTGTTTTGTTTCCTGGCTGAAATGGCTTTCCTCTTTCCTTCTCTGGGTAGTGCAGTTTTTCTGTGTGCGTGTGTGTGTGTTTTGGGCTCAGCCCCTTCATTATTCTCCTCTCCCGCATCCGTCTGGCATCATCGGCTCCAGACTCCGGGGAGTGGAGTGTGTGTGAACATTGGAATTCTAAGCCCTACCTTCAGGCTGCTCCACTGCTTCTGAGACCCTCCACAGTTCTGCGGGGTTCGTGGTTTGTCTGCTGTCTTGTTGCCTGGGCTGTGTTCTGGGGCTCTTGGAGGCAGAGGTTGCAGTGAGCTGAGATTGCCCCACTGCACTCCAGCCTGGGCAATAGAGCAAGACCCTATCTCCCAAAAAAGAAAAAAAAATTAGATTGTATGCTGCTCAAAATATTAATAGTAGTGTTTTTATATGGTAGTGGAATTTTTGATGGTTTTAGTTTTCTTTATACTACATATCTCTATTTTCTAATTATTCTAAAATAGTTTCCTTTTTGAGATAGGGTTTCACTCTGCTGCCCACGCTGGAGAACAGTGGCACTGTCAAGGCCCACTGCAGCCTTGAACTCCTGGGTTCAAGCAGTCCTCCCGCCTTTGTCTCCCAAAGTGTTGGGATTACAAGCGTGAGTCACCATACCTGGCCTAATGGATATTTTTCATACAACAAAGAAATTCTGGTTCTTGTGACTGACAATGGAAGGACTATTTATCCTCACTCCCTGTTAACCTGCTCTGGCCTCTCCTGCAAGGGTGGAGCTGAGTCCTCCCACTGTGTGCTTGGCCCTGCAAGGGTCCCTGGTGCCTTCTCCACATGCCAGCTCCTGCGCCTGCTTGGACCGTGTAGCTCGGTGCTCACCGGCAGTGTGGGAATGGGAGGGGAGGTGGGAAAGTGTCCTGATGTTTTCTTCTTCCCTTGCACACTGCCAGCCTGCTATGGGATGGATGAAGAAGAGAACCACTATGTCTCGCAGCTCAGGGAAGTCTACAGCAGCTGTGACACCACGGGGACTGGCTTTCTGGACCGCCAGGAGCTGACCCAGCTCTGCCTTAAGCTTCACCTGGAGCAGCAGCTGCCCGTCCTCCTGCAGACGCTTCTCGGAAACGACCATTTCGCCAGGGTGAGTGTTGGACTTCATTGTCATAAAGGAAAGCACAGGGGTCTATAGTTAGCTCTTATGGGCATTTGATAAATATCAGCTGAATAAGGATTCAAGTGTCAAAGGAAAGTTATTAGCAAATGGAACAGTGTCCTAGTTTTTCCCTCTATGGAAATTCTGCATTGTAGAAAGTGGTTTCTTAAGATTACTTGTTTTTAATGTGGTAACTTGCAGAGGTTTGGTTTTGTTTTTCCAGAAAGCTATTTTAGTGGTTTGTCACAGGGGCAGAATGGGAAGGGGTTTGGTATAGGCCGGTGGTGTGTGGTTCACAAAGACCACAAGGGTTGGACCTGTGAGCAGCTCACACTGGTAATCAGAGAGTGTCACAGTCCCTTGAAGGCAGATTGTCTTACACAATTTCACAGTTTGAAGTCCATCTAGGAGTTGGACAAAACAATTGCAAGCTACTGTTGAAAGAACGAAGGATACCCATGTCCAAAAGTATCCCATAGTTTCATCTAGGCCAGATAGAAAATGTGAAATTGGAGGGTCCTTTTCTATCAGAAGGTCAAGATCATCTAGAATGGGGATCTTGGTCCTAGACTGCAACCTGCTTTCGTGATCAAAACACTAAAAAGCACCTCCCCGTTCCTACTTCTTAAACATGCCTGGATGTTACTGCTAACAGCAGTGCCTTATCTTGTTGGTCATCTTAACTTTGAAGGAATAATATTTTTTCCACAAGACTCAGTATTTTCTTTTCGTTTGTTTTTTTGAGACAGTCTCACTTTGTCATCCAGGCTGGAGTGTAGTGGAGCCACCTCGGCTCACTGCAACCTTCACCTCCCAGACTCAAGCAATCCTCCCGCCTCAGTCCCCCAAGTAGCTGGGACTACAGGCCTGTGCCACCACACCCGGCTAATTTTTGTATTTTTTTTGTAGAGATGGGGTTTTGCCATGTTACCCAGGCTGGTCTCGAACACCTGAGCTCTAGCGATCCATCTGCCTTGGCCTCCCAAAGTGCTATGATTACAAGTATGAGCTACCGCACCCAGCCAGTATTTTTATTTTGAATTGGGGAAAAGAAACCCAGCCAGTAAATTTTCCTGAAATGGCCCTTGGGCCAAAACAAATGAAGAAAAGAACCACTCACTGCTGGCCTAGTAGAGAGTCTGGGTGAATCCGACCTCTTGTTAGTTCCTCAAAGAAGCCTCACCTGCCCTGTCAGCAGTGCACTGTGCCTCCCTCATAAGGAACTCTTCTCAGGCAAACTCATGCCCTTTCTCTGACTTTGGTTTCTATTCCTGCCGTTTTCAATGCGCTTAAGAAGGCAAATGTGTTATTGATAGATAATGATCTAGCCTCTCTTGATATCACCTGGAAGTGTGTTTGGGACATAGATGAGCAAAAGGCACATTTATGAAAAATCAACGCTCTGGTTATTTAAGCAATACAGACAGATGGTCCAGTTTTTTATATATATATACACGTATATATATACGTATATATATACACACATATATATATACGTATATATATACACACATATATATACGTATATATATACACATATATACGTATATATATACACATATACATACGTATATATATACATATATGTGTATATATATATACGTATATATATATTTTTTTTAATTTGAGTCTGTATCTTGCTGAATTGATATTTTTGAAAAATCAAGAATTTGGAAATCAAACTTTGGAAAATTCAAAACCAAAAGAGTAACTTTGGGTCCACGTTCAGATTGCAGGCTCTGCTGATTGAATAAGCCATGTCATTCCCAAGGCTTTCTTTACTTTATGTTTACAGGAATGATACAAGACAGAAACATCCAATTCTGATAGAATAACCATGATTGGTATTAGAGCATCAGCAAGGAGAAAAATTCGCTTGGGTTATGTGAGATTTCTGACTGGAATCCTGTCACACGCGCCCTGAAAAGCAGCTCGTCTGAGACGGAATTTCCTTTCAGGAGGCCTGAGACTTCTCATATGTGTGTGGGGAGGGGATGAGAAGAAAGTTGGGTACCACAAGCAGTGGCAGGAGCCGGGCCCTTTCTGACTCAGCTCCCCCTGGGATAGCCATGCGTGTCCAGCCATTGTCCTTCTGTCTGACCCAGCTCCATCCCCTCCTACAGCCATGCTTCCCAGAAAGCAAGTCAGATGTTAGATAAACTAAGAAGTCACTTTGTTTGCACTAGTGCTCTCGACTCTGCTCTGACGTTATCCTTTCTCTTCTCTCTGTAACATTTCGAGAGCACCCTGCTGGCGTTGCAGATGCCTAGCGTTCACCTCTCCCTGCCTGTGCCTTCATCCTGTCTCCTCAGAGATGGTTGGTCATGGTGAACCATTTTTCTTTTCAGGCTCTGCTTGCTTCTCTGCTTCGTCCCACAGACAGGGCAGAGCTCCCACAGCCCCTATAGGTGGAACATCATACAGAGATTTAAGGGAAGCAGTATCAAGCCAGAAATATCCATATTGGTGTCTCAGTTTTTCTACAAGAAACCCAATGGTAGAGATTTCAGAGAGTCTCAAAGAAAACCAAGATAAACCCTTTATCCAGGAGAATGGATTGGCTTTTCAGTTCAAATACTACATATCCAGGTCAGGTGCAGTGGCTCACACCTGTAGTCCCAGCACTTTGGGAGGCCAAGGCAGGTGGATCACGAGTTCGGGAGGTGGAGACCAGCCTGACCAACGTGGTGAAACCCCGTCTCTAATAAAAATACAAAATTAGCCGGGTGTGGTGGCACGCACCTATAATCCCAGCTATTCAGGAGGCTGAGGCGGGAGAATCGCTTGAACCTGGGAGGTGGAGGTTATGGTGAGCCAAGATCGCACCATTGCACTCCAGCCTGGGCAACAGAGCAAGACTCCATCTCAAAAAACAAACAAGCAAACAAATACTGTATATCCAGTCCTTGTAGTAACTATCATATATGATATTATATAAATGTTACTGATACAGAAATCTCATAAAAATGAAACAGGCCAGGTGTGGTGGCTCACACGTGTAATCCCAGCACTTTGGGAGGCCAATGTGAGAGGACTGCTTAAGTCTAGGAGTTCAAGATTAGCCTGGGCAACAGAGTGAGACCTCGTCTCTACAGAAAAATCTTTTTTTTTTTTTTTAATTAAGTATTTATTGATCATTCTTGGGTGTTTCTCGGAGAGGGGGATATGGCAGGGTCATAGGATAATAGTGGAGAGAAGGTCAGCAGATAAACACATGAACAAAGGTCTCTGGTTTTCCTAGGCAGAGGTCCCTGCGGCCTTCTGCAGTGTTTGTGTCCCTGGGTACTTGAGATTAGGGAGTGGTGATGACTCTTAAAGAGCATGCTGCCTCCAAGCATCTGTTTAACAAAGCACATCTTGCACCGCCCTTAATCCATTTAACCCTGAGTTGACACAGCACATGTTTCAGAGAGCAGGGGGATGGGGGAAAGGCCATAGATCAACAGCATCCCAAGGCAGAAGAATTTCTCCTAGTAGAGAACAAAATGGAGTCTCCTATGCCTACTTCTTTCTACACAGACACAGTAACAATCTGGTCTCTCTTTTCCCCACATTTCCCCCTTTTCTTTTCAACAAAACCGCCATCGTCTTCATGGCCCGTTCTCGATGGTCGCTGTCTCTTCGGAGCTGTTGGGTACGCCTCCCAGACAGGGCGGCCTGGCAGAGGCGCTCCTCACCTCCCAGACCGGGCGGCCGGGCAGAGGCGCTCCTCACTTCCCAGACGGGGCGGCCGGGCAGAGGCGCTCCTCACTTCCTCCCAGACGGGGTGGCTGCCGGGCAGAGGCGCTCCTCACCTCCCAGACGGGGCGGCCGGGCAGAGGCGCTCCTCACCTCCCAGACGGGGCGGCCGGGCAGAGGCGCTCCTCACCTCCCAGACGGGGCGGCCGGGCAGAGGCGCTCCTCACCTCCCAGACGGGGCGGCCGGGCAGAGGCGCTCCTCACTTCCCAGACGGGGCGGCCGGGCAGAGGCGCTCCTCACATCCCAGACCAGGGGCGGCCGGGCAGAGGCGCTCCTCACATCCCAGACCAGGGGCGGCCAGGCAGAGACGCTCCTCACTTCCTAGACGGGGTGGCGGCGGGGCAGAGGCTGTAATCTTAGCACTTTGGGAGGCCAAGGCAGGCGGCTGGGAGGTGGAGGTTGTAGTGAGCCGAGATCACGCCACTGCACTCCAGCCCGAGCAACATTGAGCATTGAGTGAGGGAGACTCCCTCTGCAATCCCAGCACCTCGGGAGGCCCAGGCGGGCAGATCACTCGGGGCCAGGAGCTGGAGACCAGCCTGGTCAACACGGCGAAACCCCGTCTCCACCAAAATTACAAAAACCAGTCAGGCATGGCGGCGCGCGCCTGCAATCCCAGGCACTCGGCAGGCCGAGGCAGGAGAATCACAGGAGCCCGAGGCAGGGAGGTTGCAGCGAGCTGAGATCACGGCAGTACAGTCCAGCTTCAGCAACAGAGGGAGACCGAAGAAAGAAGGAGAGGGAGACCAAAGAAAGAGGGGAGAGGGGAGAGGGGAGAGGGGAGAGAGGAGAGGGAGAATCTTAAAGGTAGCTTGGTGTGGTGGCACGCACCTGTAATTCCAGCTACTTGTGAGGTTGAGCTGGGAGGATTGCTTGAGCCCAGGAGTTTGAGGCTGTAGTGAGGTGTGATTGTGTCACTGCACTCCAGCCTGGGCAACAGCATGAGACCCTGTCTCATATATATATATGTATATATATTATATATATATATATTCTCTCATATATATATATTCCGAAAAAAAAAAGGATGGTCACATCTGTATTGAACAGGTACAGACATTTTTCTTCTCACTATTTCCTAAACAATGCAGCCTAACAACTATTTACATAGTATTTACATTGTATTGGCTATTATAAGTAATCTAGAGCTAATTTAAAACATACAGGAGGATGTGCATAGGTTATATGCAAATACTACATTTTATACAAGGGACTTGAGTATCTGTGGAGTTTGGTATCTGCCAAGGGTCCCGGAACCAATCCCCCAGGGATACTGAGGGACAATTGTAATTTGAAATTGAAAGTACCTCTAGATCACACATTCCAGCCTCTTTACTTTGTGATGAATGAATCTGAGATCATGCAGAGATGGGATGGTGTATCTTATTGGTAAAATACCTGAATATATGGAGTTGCCGCTCGCCTTTTGTGAGCTGTAAAGAAGGACACAAGAAAACAGACAAGTGTGGTCAAGATAGTATCAGACTGAAATGGCACCAGACTGGGCCATCTGATCCCACTGCTCTTTGATGGATGGAAGAAAGTCAGCTGGTAATTATTACCAACAACACAAAAGAATCTGTGATTAGAACGAGCAAAATTGCAATTTCATCATTCGTTTAGTATTTGACAGCTATTTTTGGGGGACTTATTATGTGCTAGGCAACACCAGATGCTAGGGATGCAAGGAGGAAAGACTCACAGTTTCTATCTTCATGTGAAAGGACATGCATTCAAGGTACGCATTCTAGCATTGATTCAGACAGGAAAAATGTGGAAACAGCTTTTTCAGTATGGGATTGGTTAAATAATCCTGGTAGCTCCATTTGTTGAAATCTTTTGCAGCCCTAAAAAAAGGAAGAAGTAGTTCAGATGTTCTGATAGTGGTAAGTGAGCTAACTCAGGCCAAGCTTTCAAGGAGGACTACTAGAAAAACTGAACAAAATAATAAAAACAAATATTTTGAAAACAGTAAAGAGCAAATAAATCAGTGAGAAATTGCCAGTCAAAAAATCTGTGATAGGCTGGGCATGGTGGCTCAGGTCTGTAATTCCAGTACTTTGGGAGGCCAAGGCAGGAGAATCACTTGAGTTCAGGAGTTCAAGACCAGTCTGGGCAATATAGCCCGACCTTGTCTCTACTAAAAATAAAAAAAAATTAGCTGGGGGTGGTGGTACACACATGTAGACCCACCTACTCAGGAGGCCAAGGTGGAGGATCACTTGAGCTTGGGAGATTGAGGCTGCAGTGAGCTGTGATCGTGCCGATGCCCTTCAGCCTAGGTGATAGAGTGAGATCTTGTCTCAGAAACAAACAAAAAAAAAGTGTAGTAAATTAAGTACCCAGAGAGGTAAGCTTAGCACACAAAAGCCCATTTTCCCTGAGAATATTTTGTGATTTTAAGTAAGCAACTGAGAAATTGATCTGTGGCCTTGGGGACCTCAAAGAGCCCCAGAAACATATGTCAAAACCCGGAGTCATTCAAGGTAGAAACCCAGGGTTGACAAACCAACCCCAAATTTAAGGAAGAATCCTGAAGGGTAAGACCTGTAGGGTAAAGATGAATTGCAGTCAGTCATTATACCGCTTTGTGGTCTGGTCTTATATCCCTCAGTACACTAGATAATCTCAAATCCTGCACTTAGATTACTGGCACTGCATGGATAGGCACCTAGCCAAAGCAAACAATAAAAGTGCCATCATCCCAAATCTGAAATTATTCCTAAATAATAGCCAAATACAATGACCAGCATACAATAAAGGATAACTGGGCAAACAAGACAGATGAGCAAGAACCAGCAGAAACAACTGACAATGGAAGCACACCCACAAATATGTGAGATATCAGAATTGTTAGACACAAAATATAAAACAATTATGGTTACTATATTAGAGATTTTTTTAAAGCTTAAAAAATATCTAAAAGAACTCTGAAAAGTGAAGTAACAAATCTGAACAATGAACCAAAAAAGTTCTAGACTTTTCAGTCTAGAACTGAAAAGTATGATCACCAAAATTTAAAACTAAATAGAAGCATTTAACAGCCAATTAGACACAGCTGAAGAGACCATTCATTAACTGGAGTCGTCCAGAATGCAGCATGAAGATATAAAACGAGGTGGTACAGATGTAGTGAGAAAGTCCAGCATCCCTTTAACTGGAGTCCCGGGAGGAAACAAGTGAATGCTAGAGGGGCATTATGCGAAGAAGTAATAGCTAAAACATTTTCAGGACAGAAACATACTTCTTGGGATTCCAAAAGCCCATGGAATTCCAAGCAGGTTAAAGAGACATCTATACCTGGCATCTTATGTGAAACTGAAGGAAAACAAAGCCAGAGAGAATATCTTAAAAACAGCCAGAAGTGAGTACACAGGATCTCTTTGTATTTTTCTTACAACAGCGTATGGATCTATAATGAGCTCAAGATGAAAAGTTTAATAATTTTAAAAGGGAAGCTAGAGAAAGACATATCCTAAAAGTGAGCCATAGTTAGATTGACCATTGCTTTCTGTAATGCAACAATAGAAGTCAGAAGACAGTGGAAAGATATCTCCAATATGCTAGAAGAAAATAACTGCCAACCTGAATTTCATACCAAGTAAAAATATCCTTTAAGAATAAAGGTGAAAGAATGCCTCTGTGAGAAGGAGAGTTCTTCTTAGCAGTGAAAGGATATAGAGGCAAAGATACCCAATAAATATTAGTTGAGTCCCTACTATATGCCAAAAGTGAGCTCACATTTTAACTGGGGGGCAGAAAATAAGCAAATGCATGTATAATTTAATGTCAGATAGTAATACATGTGTGTCCCAGGCCGAGGTGTCTGCAAAGAAACAGCCACATTTTGTATTCAATGGCAGCAACAGAGATGTGCTCATGCAAATTCTTGGCCAGATTTTGGAAGCATGCTTGGACTTCTGGCCCCAAACGTTCTTCTCCAACACTTAGTGGTGATATTTTGACCAACCTAATAGCCCTTCTGTTGATTTCTTTCTGTGTGACTTTCACTGAAGCGTACCTAGAGAAAAGAGCCGTGTGTCCAAGTGTACAGGTCAGTGCATATTCCAAACTGAGCACACCTGTGTAACCATCACACCCTTATCCCTCATCATGTCTCTTTTTGGTTCCTCTACTACCAAAGGTTAACCACTGTCTGGACACCAATACCATAGATTTTTTTTCCTGTTTCTGAATTTTATATAAATTCTATATTTTAATACAGCACATACTCAGTACATACTCTCTGGCTTTTTTTTTTTTTTTTTTTTTTTTTTTTGAGACAGGGTCTCACTTCATCACCCAGGCATGATCTTGGCTCACTGTAGCCTCGACCTCCTGGGCTCAAGCAATCCTCCTGCCTCAGCCCCCAAGGTAGCTGGGTCTACAGGCACGTGCCACCATGCCCAGCTAATCATTGTATTTTTTTTCACCATGTTGCCCAGGCTGGTTTCCAACTCCTGAGCTCAAGCAATCACCCTGCCTCTGCCTCCCGAAGTGCTGGGATTACAGGCATGAGCCACCGCACCTGACCATTCTCTGGCTTCTTTACTCCATAGTATGTCTCTGAGATACATTCGTGTTACTGTGTCTATTAGTGGTTTGTTCTTTTTCATTGTCAGGTATTTCATTGTATGACTATGCCTGTATCAATTTGTTTATCCATTCTGTTTAAATGGACAGCAGAGTCATTTCCACTATTCTAAAAGGATAATTTATAAGTTATAAATGATTTCTTTGTTAAAAAAAGAATTAATGTAAAATAAAAACATGTTAGACAAAAAATTTGGCACTGGCATATTCAAGAAAAACAAAGTTCTAAAGAATGTATTTTAAATAGTTGGAAAATTATTCCAGATGGGAAGTCAGAATTGCAAGAAGAAATGAAAAACAGAAAAACTATGTGGATAATTCTAAAATGAACATTATACAAAACCAAAAATAGTATTTTGTGAGGGTTTAAAACATATAGAAATAAAATACATGATAACTAAGGCATTGAAGTCAGGAGTGTGGTAACTGGAGCTAATATATTTCACTGGCTTTGGATTGTCATAGAAGAGGGTAAAAGTATTATTAATAGTCAACTTTGGTAAACTAAGAATGGATGTTGTAATTTTAGGGTAATCAGTAGAAAAGTGAAAATAGACTATATAACTTCCTTTTTTTTTTTTTTTTTTTTTTTTGAGACAGAGTCTCGCTCTGTTGCCCAGGCTGGAGTGCAATGGCGCTATCTTGGCTCACTGCAACCTCTGCCTCCTGGGTTCAAGTGATTCTTCTGCCTCAGCCTCCCGAGTAGCTGGGATTACAGGCACATGCCACCATGCCCGGCTAATTTTTGTATTTTTAGTAGAGATGGGGTTTCACCATATTGGCCAGGCTGGTCTTGAACTCCTGACCTCAAGTGATCCACCTGCCTCAGCCTCCCAAAGTGCTGGGATTACAGGCATGAGCCACCATGCCTGGCCATAACATCTAAATTAATAAGAGAAAAGTGAAATCCTAAAATAGTAAATCCAAAGGCGGGGTGGGGGAGGGGAGAGAAAAAACAAGCAGGTCAAATTGAAAGCAGAAAGTGAAATAATCAGTTTAAATCCAGTAAATCAGTAATCACATTAAATGTAATTAGATTACATATTTAAGTTAAAGGATAAAATTTGTCAGATTGGACAAAATCCAACTGTTACTGTTCATAAGAGACATATCTAAAACATAAGGATATTAAAAATTGGAATTAAAAGTTCAATAAAAAGATAATATGTAAATACTGACCAAAAGAAAGCTGGAGTAGTTTCTTGTTAAAAGAGAAAATGGACTTTAAGGTGAAAAGCTTTACTGAATTAAAGAGTGTGAGCATTTTGTTATAATAGAAGGTTCAGTTCACCAAGGGAATGTGCCAACAGGGCACATTCTATGACCCAGCAATCCCCTCCTCAGGTGGGCACTATAGCAAAGCTTCTGAGGACACAGAGAAGCCAAATGAAACCAAGCTTTAGGCATGCATGCGAATGAGGTCTAGAAAAGCGAGGAAGCTGTCACCATAAAAGTCAGGGTAGGGTTCAGGAGATGTAGGGGGAAGGGTCGTGGTGGAGAGGCCTTCTGCAGTGCTGGCGGCGTTGGGGATGCCATGGGCGTTCACCTTATGTGTAACGTTTTGTGGTCATCAGATCCCTCTTTCCTAATTATGTTTGATTTACAAAATTGTTGATAGTTGTTTATTTGGTGGTAGGATTATGGTCCACTTCTACTTTCCTTATCATGCTCTTCTGTTTTTAAAAATCTTAAGTAAATATTTGAAAACATGAATATTCTCATTCTAAAAGGCAGTAATACTATGTTTCTATCTGGGAGAAAATCCAAAAGAGTCGCTTTTGAAATGTGTGATCTGTTGAAAGCGACATTGTCTTCTCTCACCTTCAATTCACCCAGGTTAACTTTGAGGAATTTAAGGAAGGTTTTGTAGCTGTGTTGTCTTCAAATGCTGGTGTTCGCCCCTCAGATGAAGACAGTAGTTCTTTGGAATCAGGTAAGAGGATTTCCTCTGTATTTTCTTTTCATTATTTGTTTGTTAACTTTTGTAGTGTAATATTCTATTGAAAGAATCCAGCAGTTCTGAAAACTGAATTCTACCTTACTTTCTGTCACCCGCAAGGTATATGGACTTGGAAGAAACACTTGATGTTTTTTCTTCCTTGATTTATTTGTGAAATGGTGTCATATAATAACGCGCGCTGTGCCTGCCATGGATGATGACACTGCACTGTGCTAATGTGACTGATTGGAATCCTGTTACAGGGACAGGCCTGCTGGGACACAGGCTGTGTCCCTAAGTGGAAGTGGCATCCTTGGAGAAAGCCACCTGGCCTTGGTTTCAGCCTCAAGGTGCCGGGATGGTAACAGGCTGTGGGCAAGGTCAGAGGGAGGGCTGCCCAGGCCTGGAGTGATGAGGTGGTGGTGGCCTGCTTCTTGGTTGCAGATGGCCCCATGTCAGGAGGGTGTGAAATGGGGGTGGCTCTTTCGCTTTTGCAGGGGTGTTGTGTTTGTGGTATTATTTAGTGTGTCACATAGGGAGCGCTTCCCTCGTGTCTCACAGCAGGATGTCCTGGTCAGGAGGGGTGTGTGGCAGTAGACAAGGCTGTCACAGGGCTTGGGGCAGAGGACGGGAAAGCGGAAGGGACCAGGCTCACACAGAGGTTATCTGTGTTAGCATATGACATTGAGCTTTGTGTACGTTTACAAAGAGTCCATTTAACCCTCATAGAAATCCTGTGGTATTACTTACCATACCCGTTATTCAGATGAGGAAACTGAGGCCCCAGGTGAGAAGAGATTCATTCACCATTCCACAGTTAGTAAGCGATGGCCAGGATTTGGGTCCCGGCTCTCCAGCTTGAAGTCCTGGGCCCTTGCGTGTGCACTGTTGCCAGACCCTGCTCCTTCTGCTGTGTGCTGGTGCCCTTTCCCACTCCTCTTGCTTGTTGCAGAGGTGCTGGTAAGGAGCCCTGGGGTGGGAGGAGAAGCCCTGGGTTCAGAGTCAGCCCCCCACTAGCCATATGCATGACCTGGGTGAGGTGTAAGTTGCTCCAATTCACACTTTCCTTCTTTAAGATGTGGAAGGGCTCCCTACTCTCCCTAAGGCACAGGAGCTTGGAGGGTGATCAGAGATATCAAAGCACCTCGAGGAGGTGACAGCCTGGTCCTCTGATGTTGTGTTTTCCCATCTGTGCTAGAGAACACAGAAGGTCCTTCTCCTTGGTGCATGGTGGGCGCATCTAAGCTTAAAACTGTCTCAACCTGTGGGACATGTCAGTGCTTCCAAAGAAACAACAAACTGTTCAGAACTTGTGCTTTTTTCTCACCTGTTTCAATTCTATTTTTTCTTTCTTTTTCTTTCTTTTCCAATTAGAATTTAAAAGTGTTCCTCAACTAAATGGTCCTATTCCTTATCAACACTTCTGTATTAGTTTGTTCTCATATTGCTATAAGAAACTACCTGAGACTGAGTAATTCATGAAGAAAAGAGGTTTAATTCACTCACAGTTCTGCAGGCTGTACAGAAACCATGGCTGGGGAGGCCTCAGGAACAATCATGGTGGAAGGCAAAGGGGAAGCAGGCACATCTCCACGTGGCAGAGCAGGAGGAAGAGAGTGAAGCGGGAGGTGCTACACACTTTTAAACAACCAGATCTTGGGCTGGATGTGGTGGCTTACACCTGTAATCCCAGCACTTTGGGAGGCCGAGGCGGGCAGATCACGAGATCAGGAGATTGAGACCATCCTGGCTAACACGGTGAAACCCCGTCTCTACTAAAAAAAAATACAAAAAAATTAGCTGGGCATGGTGGTAGTTGCCTGTTGTCCCAGCCACTTGGGAGGCTGAGGCAGGAGAATGGCGTGAACCTGGGAGATAGAGCTTGCAGTGAGCCGAGATGGCGCCACTGCACTCCAGCCTGGGTGACAGAGAGAGACTCTGTCTCAAAAAAAACAAAACAAAAACAAACAAACAAACAACAATAAAAAAATAACCAGATCTCAGGAGAACTCACTCACTATCACAAAAACAGCAAGGGGGAAGTTCTGCCCCCATGATTCAATCACCTCCCACCAGGCCCTTCCTCCAACATTGGGAATTAAATTCAACATGAGATTTGGGTGGGGACACACAGCCAAACCATATCATTTCACCCTGCACACCCCCCCAAAATCTCATGCATGTCCTTCTCACATTTCAAAACACAATCATGCCTTCTAACAAGTCTCCCAGAGTCTTAACTCATTCCAGCATTAACTCAAAAACCCAAGTCCAAAGTCTCATCTGAGACAAGGCAAGTCCTTTCCACCTATGAGCCTGTAGAATAAAAAACTAGATAGGTACTTCCAAGATACAGTGGGGATACAGCCATTGGGTAAATGTTCCTGTTCCAAAAGGGAGAAATTGGCCAAAACAAAGGGGCTACAGGCCCCATGCAAGTCTGAAACCCAGCAGGGCAGTCATTAAATATTAAAGCTCTAAAATAATCTCCTTTGACTCCATGTCTTACATCCAGGCCACACCAATGCAAGGGGTGGGCTCCCATCCTGTGTTTCTGCAGGATACAGGCCCTGTGGTTGCTTTCATGGGCTGATGTTGAGTGCCTGTGGTTTTTCCACATGCATAGTGCAAGCTATCAGTGGTTCTACCATTCTAGGGTCTGGAGGACAGTGACCCTTTTCTCACAGTTCCACTAGGCAGTGCCCAGTGGGGACTCTGTGTGGGTTCCAACCCCACATTTCCCCTCTACACTGCCCTAATAGAGGTTATCCATGAGGGCTCTGTCCCTGCAGCAGACTTCTGCCTGGACATCAGATGTCTGTCATATATCCTCTGAAATCTAAGTGGAAGCTCCCAAGCCTCAACTCTTGCCCTCTGTCCACCTGCAGGCTCAACACAACATGGAAGCCACCAAGGCTTATGGTTTGCACCCTCTGGAACAGCAGCCTGAGATATTTTTGGCCCCTTTCGGCCATGGCTGGAGCTGGAGCAGCTGGGACGTAGGGAGCAGTGTCCCAAGGTTGCACAGGGCAGCAGTGCTCTATTTCCAGCCCATGAAATCATTCTTTCCTCCTTGGCCTGTGAGCTAGTGATGGGAGGGGCTGCCATGAAGCTCTCTGAAATGCCTTCCAGGCATTTTCTCCATTGTCTTAGATATTAACATCTGGCTCCTCTTTACTATTACAAATTTCTGCAGTTGAGTTGAGTTCCTTCCTCCCCTGAAAATGGATTTTTCTTCTCTACCACATGGCCAGGCTGCAAATTTTCCAAACTTTCACACTTTGCTTCCCTTTTAAATATAAGTTTTAGTTTCAGATCATCTCTTTGCTCATGAATATAAGCATATGCTGTTAGAAGCAGCCAGGGCACATCTTGAATGCCTTGCTGCTTAGAAATTTCTTCCATCAGATACTCTAAATCATTTCTCTCAAGTTCAAAGTTGCACAGATCTCTAGGGTAGAGGCAAAATGCCACCAGGCTCTTTGCTAAAGCATAGCAAGTGTGACCTTTTTTCAGTTCCCAATCTGCTCCTTATCTCCATTTGAGACCACTGCAGTCTGGACTTCATTGTCCATATCACTATTAGCATTTTGGTCACATCAGTTTAACAAGTCTCTAGAAGGTTACAAACTTTCCCACATCTTCCTATCTTCTTCTGAGCCCTCCAAACTGTCCCAACTTCTGCCTGTTATCCAATTCCAAAGCTGCTTCTACATTTTCATGTATCTTTGTAGCAATGCTCCACTCCTGGTGCCAATTTTCTGTATTAGTCTGTTTTCACATTGCTATAAGGAACTACCTGAGACTGGGTAATTTATTTTTAAAGAAGAGTTTTAATTGACTCACAGTTCCTCAGACTGTACAGGAGGCATGGCTGGAGATGCTTCAGGAAACTCAGAATCATGGCGGAAGGCGAAGGGGAAGCAGGCATGTCTTACATGACTGGAGAAGGAGGAAGAAAGAGCAGAGGGAGGTGCTACACACTTTTAAACAACCAGATCTCATGAGAACTCAGTATGATGAGAACAGCAATTGGGAAATCCACCTACATGATCCAATCACCTCCCACCAGGCCCTTCCTCCAACACTGAGGATTACAATTTGACATGAGATTTGGGTGGGGACACAGAGCCAAACCATATTAACTTCCCATACGCTCAGACCCTTCTGGTGAGAGTGTGCTAGGCCAGTCCTTGATGGTGCCTGCTGTCTTGGGATGATTATTAATAAGGCCCATGATGACTCTGTCCCAGTGGGGTGAGAGATATTCTGGTCACCCTGTGTTATTGTCAGCTGCCTGGAATGTCACTTGATGTTTAGCGTGTTCACTCAGGATACTGAGAGTCAGGTGATCATTGGCTATATGTTCTTGGATTATTGGAGGTTTTATTGATCCTTTGCATAGATAGCTAGATTTCATATTAGTTTTTCATTACATAAAAGCAAAATATGCTTGAAAAAGTATAAATAGCTTACAAAGTTTAGGGGAAAGTCCTCCTCGCCCCACCCTTGCTTTCTCAGTCTCCCACCCAAGGCCATAGAATTGCCATTGTCACTGTTTCTCGTGTCTTTCCAGATGCTTCTGTGTGCAGAGCAGTACGTGTTTGAGAGGCACACTTGGTGCTGAGTGTGCACCTTCTCAGAGGGTACCTGCTGGCCTGCACGGGCCCAGAACTGCTATAAAGGACCCCCACCAAATTTCCTGTTTTCTTTCCAGCTGCCTCCAGTGCCATCCCTCCAAAGTATGTGAATGGTTCTAAGTGGTATGGCCGTCGGAGCTGGCCTGAGCTATGTGACGCTGCCACAGAAGCCAGACGTGTGCCCGAGCAGCAAACCCAGGCCAGCCTGAAAAGTCACCTCTGGCACTCAGCATCTCTGGAGAGCGTGGAGGTGGGTCAGGCCCCTCTCCCACCCCAGCTGCCCAGTGTTGGGAATAACAAATGCTTCCCTTCATCCCTGTTTGTAGCACATAATCACAAGATATGGGGAGGGCAGCTGCCCTCTCAGGCACCCTGAGTCGCCAGAAGCTTGGTCACTTTGGGGAGTGCCATTTCATTTAAATTCGGTCTGGTTGTCTTCAGGACAGTCCTGGACACAGGGTTCTCTCCTGAATTAGTGCCATAGAGAATTTCCTCAGACTGTACAGGAGGCATGGCTGGGGATGCCTCAGGAAACTCACAATCATGGCGGAAGGCGAAGGGGAAGCAGGCATGTCTTACATGACTGGAGAAGGAGGAATAGAGAGCAGGGGGAGGTGCTACACACTTTTAAACAACCAGATCTCATGAGAACTCACTATCATGAATCCTTTGTATACAATATCTCTCTTTCCCCGATACCACCACCAACTCTAGAAGGCAATGTTTATGGCTTCATGGGAGTGAAGGGTCAATGTGCTAAGAGTAGAAAAGTGAAGATGCCTTTTTGAAACAGCCTCGAGGTTAGGAGTGTGAGTGTGTCAACTCCCAGCCCTACTTATCTTGAACACTTAGTTATACTGAGGCCCAGCACTTATAACTGGCCTGTATGAGCCAATGCATCCTGGGGCCTTGGAAGTTGCCTCCCTGTCCCCCAGGCTCCCTGGGTCATTTGCTGCAGGTGCCTGGGATGCAGGGATCACCCAAGGAGAGGGGGATGGGCCCAGGAGATGGCTGCCAGAGTCTCGTGGGGCTTCATGTTAAGCAATATGTCCATGAGGCAGGTCCACAGCTTGTAAGTTAATCATAGATTGGGTCAAACCATTTTCAAGGATTCCAAAAGGTTCCTGGTTCCTGCTGTCTCTGCTGTCAGCTTCTGTCAGGTGGGTCTCGATCAGGAGCACATCCTTCTTAGACAGGTCGGGCCCCCAGGTGGACTTGTTTACCGTTTGTTTTCAACATTTGTGGAGGCAAAGAGGGAAAACAACCAAAATATATTTAAATCTTAGAGTCTTTTTTCTCAGGGGCATGTGACATCTAGGTGATGCCGGTAAATCCAGAACATTCCTTTTTGTTCTTTTTTAAAAATTTGGACCTCAGGGATGGAGAGATAGTGAATCTCCTCCTTGTGGTGGATCTTCATTGGTGCCATTCTGCTTCTTAAATCATCTTTGATTCCCAAAATCTGAACACTGGGAAAGCCACCTTTAGGGTTGTCAGTGGAGTTGAACTCATTAAAAAATGGGGTTGCGTATTTATCACCAACTCACAGATTCTCCCCGATCAGAGCCAGTGCCAGCTTTGAAGCATACAGAGTCTTGTTCACCAGGCATCCATTCCACAGTCAGTTGTGGGGACACACAACACCTGTACAAAAGCAGACTTTGATTCCGGTTGGCTGATGCAGTCACTGCAGCACGAGGTTTTTACTTAAGTCGCGTGTTTCTTGATGACCCGGGCTCTTGTCTTGGGTACAGGTTTGCAAAGGCTGCTGGGGTGTGAGGTGATTACCAGGCACTGTGCTATCCTGGAGCCCTTGGAGGGATACAGAAACCTGCTCTCACCTTGCAACTGTTTGCTGAACTAATATGGTTGATGAGGGAAAGGTGCAGAGAGGTGTGTTGCAAGCCTTGTATGGCGAGTGTGTCCTGAGACTGAATGGTTGGCTGTGGCTGCAGGGCTGGCTTCTTTCAAGTGCTGGGTCTGAAGCCATCACCATGCAGAGGGGGACAGGCTTCTGTGCTGCTGTGACACGAGTGTTTGATTGTATCTTCAGTGTCAACTGTTGATGACTGGGTTTATATTGAGGAGCCCTGAGCGTGCAGAACAAGGCATGTCCCCTGTCTCCCCGGCCCAGCCCCTTGCTGCTGCTAGGCGGGGCTCACCTGGGGCTGCTAGCTGGCATGCAGGGCAGCCCCAAGGTGGGGGTGGGCTTTTCCTCTGAGGGATTGACTCCATACTCAGCCATCTCCCACTTCCCCAAACATCCTACTCTGTTTGTTCCTGGTGCTCCGTCCCCAGCAGCGCCCCCTGGAACTCACAGCCTTCTCTCTGCGTCTTTCCACAGAGTCTCAAGTCAGATGAAGAGGCCGAGAGCACTAAAGAAGCTCAGAATGAATTATTCGAAGCACAAGGTAAAGCCTCAGCCTCGCATTCAGTGCTCTCTGCCTTTGCCCAGAGCTTTGAAAGCTGAAGAGCCGGGTCACTGGGCAGTACACAACCACAAGTTTAATTTCCTGGGAAATGCATGGTGTGGGTTGTGTCCCGCTGGATTCTTCCTTCTCCAGGAGTGGTCAGAATGTCATCATCACAGCAGTGAGGCCGTCTCTCGGTCCTCATCCTCCCAAGGTCAGACCCCGGGCAGAGGCCCGTGGCCAAGGGAGCAGCGTGGTTCGTCACACTTTATGGTCTGCAAGTACTGATGTGACCCCAGCTGGCAGGTGTGGCCGTGTGGTTTCAGGCAGGAGGGCCTTGCTTGGCCCTGTCACCTCAGACTGCCACTGCACCTCCTTCCTGGTACGCTGGGCTAGATACAGCCTCTCTCCTGCTGTGCAGGGGCAGTCTCAGCACCCACCAGGGTTTCATCTGTCCCACAAATAGAGTGTAATACCTGGTCCTGGAGCTCAGAGCCTTACATAGCAGCCAGAAGGCCAGCAGCTGGTACACATAAGCAAATCACAGCGTGCAGCCTCACAGCGCTGTGCAGCGTGCGAGGGGAGGCTGACCATCCATGCTGCTGTGGTGCCCTCTGCAAGATCTGGCATTTTGGGAAGAGAAGCTACATGCAGGGGCATGATTGAGACTTCAGCTCCCTCACCACATTTCTGGAGTGACATGCATTACATGTCATGGGGACAGAAAGCTAGGCAAAAAAAGTTCCCAGTGGATCCCCCTGGGGAGAGGAACAAAGGCTCTGGGAGGGGAGGACTTCTTTTTAATTTTAATTATCTTGTGTTTGCCTATAATACTTCCTTGACATTAAAAAGCAAACAAAAATATTAATTATGAATCTTAGAGTATTTTGGATAGAAAAGACCAACACCTATGCAAACAATGCAAAAACAGAAGACTGTGGAAGTGACTGCTGACTTACATGATGCCTGCAAGAGTGAAGAAAGGGGCCCCACAGAAAGGTGGGTGTGAGAGGATCAGTGTGGTGGCCAGACGCTGAGCTCTGAGGAACTACCCAGGTGTGAAGCTGGCAGCCTGGCTAACCCTTGCAGCAGGCTTGGCATAATCTGAGCATCCCTCCTCTCAGAGCAGCTTGGGGCTCAGGATTGAGGTCTTGCTGAGCTTGGGAATAAGAGCTGAGGTTCACAACAGGCCCTTATGATCACAGCACAAGCTTTTACACCGCTGCTGCAGAGCTTCTCCAAGGAGCAGGGCTGCAGTGCTCAAGGAAGGACTGGAGAAGGTGAGAGACTTAGGATGGACTCCATTGCATCTGGGGCCTCTGTTGGGACACTTGAAGGCTGGGTCTGAAATCATATGAAGCGTCACTGATGCGTCTGGGCTGGAGGAGCTCAGCTGAGGACAGCCTTGGAGGGGTTGCAGTAGGCCTCAGCGTGGCTGGGCTTCCTTATAGCATGGCGGCTCAAGATAGTCAACTGTCTCACCTGGTGGCTTAGGGCACTAAGGACACGTGGTCCCAAAAACAGGGCTGAGATTTCCTCACTGAGTTCAGGCCAGCCTCAAAGTCACAAAGCATCCCTTCCATCACCTTTTATTGATCAGAGCTGTCACAAGGCTACCAGATTCAAGAAGGGACACAGACCTGAAGGGAAGAGTGTCAAAGAAATTTGAAGCCACATTTCCAAACTGCCTCACATGGGCAGGCTGAAAGGAAGAGAGAAGGCAAAGAGGGGAGAAATTAGAACAGGGAGGCGTCATGTGCTTCAGGAAAGAGGAAGGCCGGAGGCATTGATGGACATGTAGGGAGCAAACCGCGGGATCCTTAGCAGCCAGGCATGTAAGGTGCAGGTGTAGGGAGTGCAAGAGGCTGCCGTGGCCTTTGAGGAGGCAGTGATGAAAGGAGCTAGTGTTTCAGGGTGCAGGGATGCAGGTGACTGGGGAGGAGAGGCTGGAACCCAGCTGAATGCCGAGAGCCCTCTTCAGGCTGCCAGCGCCCCCCAGCTCCCCCTGTTGCAGAAGGACCAGGGTGGCAGCATTGCATGTGTCCCCTTGTAGGAGGCATGAGGCCATCCCAGGAAGTCATCAGGCTGCACTGGATCCCACTGGTGAGGCGTGGGCAGGGTCAGTGGCTCCCAGTCAGTGCCCTGTACCCCGGGAACCCCCAACCCCAGACAGGGTGCCCCGCCATTCCCTTTGCCCTGGGCTGGGCTGCAGGCCAGGCAGGCCGCTGACCATGCAGGGCAGGGAGTAGCACTGGTCTGCGTTCCTTAGTCCTGTGAGCAGTTTCACTATCTTTCCAGGCTTTTCCGTGTGAGTCAGTAGATGCCCTAATGAGGCCTCCCCACGCAGGCGGTCACATGGGCTGACTGTGCAGAAACATAGCTTGGATAGAGGGTATTGCCCTGGGATTTCTGCCAAAGTAAACAGCACCCCTCGGACCATGATCCTTGAATGCTAGGGCCATTTTTTGTTCAACTTTTATCTCAGTAAATGTCAGGGGAACTGACCTGAGCTTCCATCTGTGGTGCTGGACAAAGCAGGCAGATTCCTGTGTGCTGAGAAAAGTCAGCCAAGCCGCCGTGTCTTACATCCTTGAACTTGATGTCTAGCTCTAGAACAGCGAAGGGAAGGGCTCGCAGGAGGAGGCTGTTTTTCACCCAGCAATTTCAGTGCTCTCTGCCTGGAGACTAGGTTGGGATTCCTTCCAGCAGTTTACAGAAACCTTTGTACAGGATCAGAGCTGACAGACGGTAGTGTGCACACACTCATGTCAAGCTCAGGGGACTTGCCCGACCTCTTCTGTCAGCCTAAGAAATAACCCAGTATCAGGATTGCTTTCACGTTTTTCCTTGGAGATTTCCGGCATCTTAGGCCAGAAGGGACCTCGAAGATGGCCTTTTCTTACCCGTCCCTTTCCTCTTGTTTTCCTCAACCCAACCCACAGTGTCATTTGTGAGCACACAGTCTGGCTTCCTTTGGGGGATGGTGGCTTTCCTGTTGCCAGCGGGGTTATCAGTAATTCATGCCCACATGGCTCATCTACCTGAAGGATCCAGACTGCTGAAGCAGAACTGCAACACTAAAGTCTGTGTTGGGTGGAAGCAGCCATGTCCCTGCTCTGGGCTAGGCGGTGTGGACGAGGCATGGAGGAACATGTCTGGCTGGACACATAGCTCACCATAGGAACACGTCTGGCTGGACATATAACTCACCATAGACACTTTCTCCTGGACACCCAGTGTCTGTCCTCATTCTCAAGCTGTTTCCACAGCTTCAAACACATCAAGAAGACAAGCGGCTGAAGACAAAGGTTAGGAAAAGTGGCCATCCACCACCTGAGCCTGCTGATGAGTCCTAAAGGCACCAGTGCCTCCTGAGTGAGGCGCGGAGAGGACACAGTGCCATCTGCCAAAAAAAAAAAAAAAAAAAAAATGTTGAGGCTGCAGCCAAACTAGACTTTGATGCTAACTCAGGTTTTCAGGAAATGTTAAGGATGGAGGAACTCGTTAGACGACACCCTGGGAAAGCAAGCAGATAGATCTGGATGTGGAACATTCCACAAAACAGTGGGTCTGATATCTTTAAAAAGGCATGGGCTATGGGGATTTGGGAGAGGTGTTTGTGGCTTAAAGATGTGAGAGGAATAACAGCCAAGGGCATCCTGAACAGTTTGGATGCTGGTTTAAACAAATCAACTGTAAGAATATATTTTTGAGACACTTGGGAAAATCCTGTTGATTTTGTTAGGTATGATAGTGGCATTGTAATGATGTAAGAATATATATATTTTTTCTAGAGATATGGATCAAATATGTGGGGCAGAAGTAACATGAGATCTGCGATTTCAGATACCCCAGATGGATCCAGACTCATGATGTTTTGACTCAACGATTTTTCAACTTCGTGATGGTGTGAGGTCAATATGCATTCAGTAGAAGCCGTCCTTCAGTGTCCATGGGACCGTTCTGATCTTCACTTTCAGTACAGTGTTCAGTAGATTACATGAGACATTGAACACATTAGTCTAAAATAGGCTTTGTGTTAGAGGATTTTGCCTCACTGTCGGTTAATGTGTTCTGAGATGTGTAAGGTAGGCCAGGCCCAGTTACGATGTTGGTGGGTTAGGTATATTCAGCACATCTTTGACTTGACATTGTCAGCTTATTGTGGGGTTGTTGGGCTGTAGCTCCATCGGAAGTCAGGGAGCATCTGTACTTCTAAACACTTCAGCCGTAAGAAAAGCAGGTAGAGAAGAAGCCTGTGGCAGGCTGCTGTCATAGTGGAGCCTGAGAAGCAGGTGCTGTGGGCTTCACTTTACTCTTTGCTCTGTGTAAGTTAGAAAAGTTTTCAAAAATTAAGCTATTGAAAGACTGGTCTTTTTATTGTAAATACAAATAATAGAGCCCTCATCCTCTTTTTTTTTTTTTTTTTTTTTTGAGACGGAGTCATCTTCTGTAGCCCAGGCTGGAGTGCAGTGGTGTGATCTCGGCTCACTGCAATGTCCGCCTCTTGGGTCCAAGCAATTCTCTGCCTCAGCCTCCCGAGTAGCTGGGATTCCAGGCGGCTGCCATCACACCCGGCTAATTTTTGTATTTTTAGTAGAGACGGGGTTTCACCAATTTGGCCAGGCTAGTCTTGAACTCCTGACCTCGTGATCTACCCGCCTCGGTCTCCCAAAGTGCTGGGATTACAGGCGTGAGCCACCGCGCCCAGCCCCTCTGCCTCTTTTAAGTGCTTGCACGGCTGACCATAGAAGGCTGTCTTCAGAAAGAATTTTCACATTACAGGCAGATATTTTCCCCCAAGATTTATTTTGAAAATTTGTAAACAGAGTGAAGTGCAAACAACTGTGGCATGAAAACCCATGTACCAACCACCTAATTCTACCTTCGGTGCTTTGCAGCTTCCCTTTGTCCGTCCGTCCATCCCTCTGTCCGTCCGTCCATCCCTCTATCTGTCCATCCATCCAGCCCTCTATCCATCAATCCATCTGATTTCAGAGTCACTGACCAGCATTGCTGTGCTTCCCCGAAATGCTTCAGCCTGGAGCACAGGACTTAACTGTTGCTGGTTTTTCTCCCCAGCCTTATTGAGGTGTGATTGACAAATAAAAATTGTATATATTTAAGGTGTACAATGTGATGATCTGAGACATGTGTACATTGTGAAATGATGACCACAGTCCAGCCAGTTAACACGTCCATCTCACCTAGTTATGTGTGTGTGCTGAGAACACTTGAGTTAGACTCTCTTAGCAAACTTCAAGGAAGCAATCAGGTCTTATTAACTGTAGTCACTGTGCTGTACATTAGGGCTCCAGAACTTACTCATCTTGTAACTGAAAGTGACCCCCCACAACCAGCATCTCCCCCACCACCCAGCTCTGTAACCACCCTTCTACACCCTGCTCCTGTGAGTTCCCCTTTCCTTAGATCCCACGTGTGACTGAGATCTCGCGGTGTTTGTCGTCTGCTAATTTCACTTAGCGTAATATCCTCCACATTCATCCACGCTGTTGGAAAGGGCAGAACGTCCTTCTTTCTAAGGCTGAGTCGTGCTCCATTGTGTATGTATCAGGGTCTAACTGTGACTCCTCCCTTGCTTCAGGACAGCTGCAGACCTGGGATTCTGAGGACTTTGGGAGCCCCCAGAAGTCCTGCAGCCCCTCCTTTGACACCCCAGAGAGCCAGATCCGGGGCATGTGGGAAGAGCTGGGGGTGGGCAGCAGCGGACACCTGAGCGAGCAGGAGCTGGCTGTGGTCTGCCAGAGCGTCGGGCTCCAGGGACTCGAGAAAGAGGTGAGGGGCACAGCAGGCCACCCAGCCACGTATTCCTGGCCATGGTCACGGTTTAGTGTTGGGTCTGGAAACCCCTCTACCCTTCAGCCACTCATTTAGGTGTATCACTTTCTAATCTAAAATCCTTTGGTGGCTCTTGGCATTTCTGCCAAAGGCTAAAAACTCCAGACACCTTTGAAAGCCCATCTCTGATGGAGTTGCCCAGTCTCACCGACTCCCTGTCACGCTCAGGTGTAGCAGGCACTTCCCGTTCCTTCACTCACATCCTTCGTCTGCCTGGATGCCTTTCCCCCTTCTCTGTGTGGCTGGGATCCACTGGGCAGCCAAGACAAGGCCTCCAAGACAAGGCCCCCAAGCCTGTCTGCACTCCCCAGTGGCCATGTTCCTTCTCCTCCTAGGTGGGAGGCCAGTCTGCCTTGCTGGAGTTCTTCTCAGCCCTGTGTCCTTGCTGGGTCTCACACTGCAGGGCCTGGCCTTGCTCAGCATCCTGCAGGCTCCAGCCCCAGCAGACACTGAATAAGCATTTGTAGAACTGGGAAGTTCAGGTGACACCCACTCACAGTGAAATGGAAACCAAGGCCTGTGGGTTTTACAAGATAGAGGGAGGGGGCGCCTTGGGAGAATACAGCCTGCATGGTCTACACAGTTTTAAGGCTGGATAAGACTAGGAAACGGCCCTTGTTGGGTACTTGGAACCAGAGGGAGGGAGGGAGGGAGGCCCTGGTGAGGGCGGTTGGGTGGAGCTCTTGTGGGTGGGCCTGAGGTATGACGGCTTTTGTTTAGGAACTCGAAGACCTGTTTAACAAACTGGATCAAGACGGAGACGGCAAAGTGAGTCTTGAGGAATTCCAGCTTGGCCTCTTCAGTCATGAGCCCGCGCTACTTCTGGAGTCTTCCACTCAGGTTAAACCGAGCAAGGCTTGGTCTCATTACCAGGTAAAATGCAACAGTTAAATCCTGAACCCAGCAACCACTGCTGTCACTCTCTGGTGACTAAAACTGCTGACTCCCTCCCTGCCTGTGTCACCACACAACGAACTGTCCAAGAACTGGACAGGCCATGCACACACGCATGTATGTGGGAGGCCACGTGACGTAGATTCTGGAGCCACATAGATTTGGGGTGGGTCCAGTATTGCTCTTCCCTGGCTGTGTGTCACTAGGGGAGTTACCTTCTCCAAGCCTCAGGCTCACATGTAAGATGGGGGTGGTTCGGGTGCCCACCTCCTGGGACTACAGAAGGCAATGCTCAGCTGAGGAACATGGCAGCTCAGGTGCCCACCCGGTGCAACAGAAGGCAGTGCTCAGGTGAGGAACGTGCTGCTCAGGTGCCCACCTCCTGGGGCTACAGAAGGCGGTGCTCAGATGAGGAACGTGCTGCTCAGGTGCCCACCTCCTGGGGTTGCAGGAGGCAGTACTCAGCTGAGGAACATGACTGCTCAGGTGCCCACCTCCTGGGGTTACAGGAGGCAGTGCTCAGGTGAGGAACATGGCTGCTCAGGTGCCCACCTCCTGGGGTTACAGGAGGCAGTGCTCAGGTGAGGAACATGGCTGCTCAGGTGCCCACCTGCTGGGGTTACAGGAGGCAGTGCTCAGGTGAGGAACATGGCTGCTCAGGTGCCCACTTCCCGGGGCTACAGAAGGCAGTGCTCAGGTGAGGCATGTGGCGCTCCTTAGCCTGTGCTGTGATATGCCCCAGCAAGAAAACTCCCTCCTGTCCTCCCCATTGTGGAATGGCGAGGGCAATGTTTCTGTGTTAGTCTGTTCTCGCATTGCTAAAGGAATACTTGAGACTGGGCAATTTATAAAGAAAAGAGGTTTAATTAGCTCACGGTTCTGCAGGCTGTGCAGGAAGCATGGTGCCAGTGTCTGCTCGGCTGCTTCTGGGGAGGCCTCAGGAAGCTTACAATCATGGCAGAAGGTGAAGGGGGTGCAGGCAGGTCACATGGCCAGAGCAGGAGCAAGAAAGCGAGGGGAGAGGTGCGACACACTTTTAAACAACCAGGTCTCATGAGAATTCACTCACTATCATGAGGACAGTACTAAGAGGGATGGTGCTAAACCATTTGTGAGAAATCTGCCTCCAAGATCCAGTCACCTCCCACCAGGCCCCACCTCCAATATCAGGGATTACATTTTAATATGAGATTTGAGCGGGAACACAGATCTAAGCCATATCAGTTGCCAAAGGATCCATCGAGTCTGCCTAAGATTGGTCCTGATAGTATCCCTTAACCCATGCTCTATCTCTTGCACAAATACCGGGTCTCTCTGCAGTTTGAAGAGACCAGGGCATGGCTGCTCAGGGGCTGGACACTTCCTTGCTGCTGCAATTGGTCCTGAATTTGGTGAGTGTTGTTGTAGGACCAGTAGTGCTGTTCTGTACTGGGGGTAGGTACACCTGAGAATCTAGGTTTCTGACTCTAAAGTCATTGAGGGCCAGGCATGGCCCTCACGTCTGTAATACCAGCACTCTGGGAGGCCAAGGCAGGTGGATCATTTGAGGTCAGGAGTTTGAGACCAGCCTGGCTAACATGGTGAAACCCTGTCTGTAGTAAAAATACAAAAATTAGCCAGGTGTGGTGGTACACATGTGTAATCCCAGCTACTCAGGAGGCTGAGGTAGGAGAATCACTTGAACCTAGGAGGCAGAAGTTGCAGTGAGCTGAGATCGCATCACTGCACTCCAGCGTGGGTGACAGAGTGAGACTCCAGCTCAAATAAATAAATAAATTTAATTTAATTTAAAAACCTAAATAATTTAGAAATCTGGTGAAAAAAATCAATGAGGACCCGGCACAGTGGCTCATGCCTGTAGTCCCAGCAGTCTGGGAGGCCAAGGCAAGCAGATCACTTGAGCCCAGGAGTTTGAGAGAAGATGAGACAACATAGTGAGACCCCATCTCAAAGATTTAAAAATTATCTAGGTACGGTGGCACATGCCTATGGTCCCAGCTACTTGGGAGGCTGAGCAGGAGGATCACTTGAGTCCAGGAGGTCGAGGCTGCAGTGAGGCTAACATCAGTGAGAACGACAAAGAAGAAACTCAGGAGCCAGCACTGAGGAAAGGGGTCAGGCAGCCATGTAAGGCCAGAATGATCAACATGAGGTCCCACAGGTCATGCTTAGTGTGGGTTGAGGAGATGCCTCCTGAGCTGGCTTGCCTTCATTGTCGAACCCCATGAGTGGCCGTGAGCCACTCATGCTGCATTCTGAGGGTCTGGGGGTGTGTGCGCCTGTGCCTGGGCCAGCGCACTTCTGCCCTTCCAGCCTGCCTTGGATTTCTTTTCACAGCTGAGACTTTCCTGGTGCTGCCATGGACTCTCTGGGCCCCTGCCTCTGCGAGGCCAGGCTCCCACCTTTGTGAATTCAAGGGTGGAACGTTAAAACTCCTTTGTTGTCTTTCTCCAAGTGATGATGAGTGTGCTGACTGGGGCTGGCCGGTTGGGCCACGTGGGTGCAAGGCCTCAGAGTCCTGGGTGTCAGGGGCCTTGGTTGCATGTCCTGGCTTTCTTACCTGCACAGCCATGTGACCTTGGAGAGGTCATGTGATGGGGCTGCACCTCTGACCCCTCTGAGAGCTGAGGATGGTCTCATGAGCTGTTCCTGTGAGGCCCTCTGAGCACAGGCTGGGGAGGGTGGAGAGCACATCAACAGCGCACAGGTGTGAGGCTTTGGACGCTGGGCGCTATGGAAGTCTTCCTGACATGCAGGTGCCAGAGGAGAGCGGCTGCCACACCACCACGACCTCATCCCTCGTGTCCCTGTGCTCCAGCCTGCGCCTCTTCTCCAGCATTGACGATGGTTCTGGCTTCGCTTTTCCTGATCAGGTCCTGGCCATGTGGACCCAGGAGGGGATTCAGAATGGCAGGGAGATCTTGCAGGTTTGGAACTGGGTGATGCCTAAGCTGGACAGGGGACCTGGGGGGCCCGTCTGCTGCAGAGGAGGATGGATGAAGCGTCCCAAGCCAGGGGACCCAGCAGGGGTGTGTGCTCTGTGCAGAGAATGCCATGCAAGGAAGTCCAGGTAGAAACCTATCTCTTTTAATTTTTGCTGCTAAAATATAGGACATTATAATTTAAAAGGATAAGAAATAAAATACAAAGATAGTGTGAAAAAGTCCATTTGAAGGTAGCCTTTAGTGGCTTAGACATTTCCCCTGAATGTTGGGCCAAGGAGGTTAGATGAATGGAAAGAAATTGCCTGTTGTGATGATGACGATTTCTGTTGGGCACCACTGTCACAGCAGTTACTGATGATCTCAGAGTGAGCCTGAACTCTCCCGGAGCCCCTGCCTGGCTGGTTGAGCTGTTCTGCCCCATGGCGCCCACTTACCCCAGGCCCTTCCCACCATGGGCCGGGTGTCAGGAGGCGCACCCTTCCCTCCGTGTTCTGCTGGGGCTGCCTGGGAGGGAAGATATGGTCCTCGCATGGGACACAGCTCCTTACAGGCTCGGGCTTCCCAGAGGGATGCAGGCCAGCCCTGGAGATTTGGAAGGAGCTCTGCCCTGGGCACAATTTGGCGACAACCGTGCAGGGGCAGAGGTGTGCAGGGGCCCAGCATGGATGAGGGAAGACAGCCTCACAAGGTGCAGTGAACTCAACTGAACAAAAACCTGTTAAATAGGAAAGAAAGCCTACCTGCCCCCCTCCCCCTATTCCCTGGAGGGGGCGACAGCTGTTGGTGTAGTGGACGTCCTGCAGAGCTTTTCCCTGGCACATGAGAGATGTATATATACATTCTGGCTAAATTTTTTTTTTTTTTTTTTTGCAAAATTGGTGTCATACCATTTGTCTTGCTAATTTGTGCGACCCTTCGCTTTTCCTATGATAAATCTGGGCATTTATAGGGCAACGATGTCCTCTTGCTGCTGTGCCAGCATTTCTCTGAGGCTGGACTCCTGAAGTTGCACCCTGTAACTCTTGGAGGCTCTGTCATATTCCCTCAGAAAATGTCCTGTTGGCACAGACAGACAATACAGGAAGGAGCCCAGACAGCCCTTGAAACAGTCCACCCAACTCCACGGACCAAGACTCTCATAGGCCCAACCTCATCTGTTACCAAGTCCCCCAAGATGGCAAAGCCAGACCTGGACGGCTGGCCTCACGATTGTCCTGAGAGCCAGAGGCGGAGGCAGGATCACCAAAAATCGCTTGCAGTTTGGGCAGAGAGCACAAGTCTCTCGGTTCCAAGATGCCTGACACCAGACTCCACAGCTCTGGGGGTGCCCTGGCTGCTGCTGCGCCCTGGCTCTGATGAGTGCATCTTGCCTCTGCCCTTTCAGAACTTATTCTCTTTCCCATTTGCGCTAGAGCTGCTGGTGCTGCTCTGCAAAGACGCCCTGGGTGGCTTCTCCCTCGCTTCATGATAGATTATTGCCAAATTCTGCCTTGCAACTCAGTCAGCATTTCTGACCTCAGGCTGCTGTGGCGGTTCTGTCCCTCTGCGCCATCTAGTGACGTGGTGGGGAGCGTGTGCTTGTGTAGTGACAGCTTTCCAGGTGGCTCCCCAGCCTCTCCCAAGATGCCATTGCTCCTCAGGAGCTGCTAGGAAGTGGGCAGCGTGGAAAGTCAGCCCCTACTTCACAGGAGACTCTGGGCCGGGCACGTCCTGGCACCTGCTTCAGCCGCCCTGCCATGGTGCCTGCCACTGGCCTGAGCAGGGCGTTTGTAGCCACAAGTGGAAAGCAGAGCCAGGAATACCCGAGGCGGAAAAAGCAAACATGACAGAACGTTAGCTGCCGCTCCCTTGAGCTGAGGGGCTTAGGGCGTGTGTGGCTCTATTTTTTGTTGTTTCAGTAAAATGCCAGCTGTTCTGTGCTTTGAAGTTTATGAGGTATATTCTTCATACTTCTGTAGGGAGGAACACCCCGCTCTGGAAAGCTTTTTGGCTGTAAGCCTGAGGGCTGCTGTGGGGACCCTTTCCATCTCTCCATGCTCTTCCTGGTGGCATGAGCTGCAGGTCAGGCCTCATCGCAGGGAATCCCAAGGCTCACATCCTTAAAATAGATTATTTCAGAGGGAAAAGGGCCTTGTGCCCTGGCCTCCACAGCAGTCCCCATGAAGGGCCTGCAGGGGACTTGCCCCTGCCTGTGTCTGACACTTTGTCCAGGAAGAGGGGTTCTGTCTAGCCTGGGCCTACGCACCCCTGAGGCACAGGCAGGAGGACCAGGCCGTTGACAGCCCACCAGAGTTGCATGAGATGGAGGAGGAACACCCCTCAAGACGCAGAGACCTTGGCAGACAGGAGGGGCGGGTGCTGCCTGGGACAGCCGTGCTGGGCTAGGCCCTGGACCAGGGAGGGAGCAAAGAGATGTCTGCTTGGGGAAGTCCCTCAGCCTCTCCTGCTTACCAGGCTTGCTGCTTCCAGAGCCTGGACTTCAGCGTGGACGAGAAGGTGAACCTTCTGGAGCTGACCTGGGCCCTTGACAACGAGCTCATGACAGTGGACAGTGCCATCCAGCAGGCAGCCCTGGCCTGCTACCACCAGGAGCTGAGCTACCAGCAGTAAGAGGCCACAGGGGACTGGGGAACATGGCAGTGTGGCTGGCCAGGCGGGCCTGGAGGGGGGTCTGGGACACACAGGACACCAGTCAGCTCTTGTCCACACCACATGGCCAGTCCTGGGGCAGGGCTCTGCACACCGTCTGTCCTGTGCTCTCTGGCCCCTCAAGCCGGCGCTCGCAGAGGGACAGGAGCAGAATCTAGCCGTGGAGCATGGACAGGTGAATGGCAGCCGCTCATCCGTGTTTCTGGGCTGGGTGTGGCCTGAGGACCTGTGCCGTCTGAGTCCACACAATTTAAGGCTCGCTGGCTTTCCTCCTACTTGTTGAGGTGCTTGGGATCTGTATGTTGGGGGCCCCCACTGAGCCCTTTTCATTGAGGTTTCGAAGGGACAGACATGAGGTCCCCCCTCATGCTGGTGCAGGCACTTGCCATTGCCAGGTGGGGTCCTGCCGCTGCCTCTCGCGCCAGGGGGCTCCCAGGCTGGGCTGTCAGCAGGAGGAAGGAAAGGCGCTTTTCAAACGTGGTCACAAAATGCCCCGTGACGTTGGGCCGAGAACCCATTCCCTTTTAATTGTGTCTGTTTGGTTTGGCTGACCATTCAGGCCATCCGTCTGCTAAGCAGATTTGCAAAAAGATTGTTGTGGTGTTTTTGTCAATGTTCTGAAGCTGCAGAAAAGATTGGCAGAAACCACAATCTCAATCCTAAAGACTGCATCTGTCCAGGTGCAGATAGCGGAGCCGCCTCTGGCCTCAGGCAGCTCTGCAGATAGAACTGGAGAAAGGCTTGCCCAGGTCCCTCCCCTGGCCTTGGGACAGGGAGGGAGAAAAGCTCCTTCCATGGGGAAGCAGTCACTGGAAGAGCAGGTGCCACCGATGATTTACACAATGCCTCAGCTGGGTCAGGGTGGCCAGACAGAGCTGAGACCACATACAACCACTGCGTTGTGCTCTGGTGACTCACTGTGTGCTCACTAGTGTGCTGGGATGCCCATGCAGGGCTAACAGGTGGCCAGCCTCCTCCCCGCCACATGCCCATTACTGAATTAGGTACTTGCGACCCACGCCCAGCTGCCGACGAGAGGGCTCACAGACCAACTCCCACACGCCCTGGGGCTGCCTAAGCGATGTGGCATGCTGTGGAACTCCAGGCTCAGTCTTCCTGGGTTGGAAACCACGTAGAAACTTTCCTTGCCAAGTCATATGGCCCCTCTCTCTCAGTGTACACATCTATAAAATGAGCATAGCAGTTGTAGAAACTGCCTTAGGAGCAGGCTGGTGGAGCAGCGCCCGCTGTACAGTTGGTGTGCTAGTTTCTATCATTGATGCAGATATGGGGCCCAGAGCCGCCTGTCATGGTGGATCAGGCCAGCAGTGGGGTCCCATCTGACCCTGTCTCCTTCCTGTGGCAGAGGGCAGGTGGAGCAGCTGGCAAGGGAGCGCGACAAGGTGAGGCAGGACCTGGAGAGGGCCGAGAAGAGGAACCTGGAGTTTGTGAAAGAGATGGACGACTGCCACTCTGCCCTGGAGCAGCTCACGGAGAAGAAAATCAAGTGGGTTCTGGGCCCAGGTGGTGGATTCTTACCTGGGCCTCCCCAGCCCCTTTGAGGGCAGGTAGTGGACACAGGGCTGCCAGGGGCCAGAGCTGTGGGTGTGGCTGAGTGGAGACCCCCCCCCATTTCACCTGAGCCAGGGGGAATCCAGGGGGCACAGCCTTGAGAAAGCAGAGCCCTGCTCTTCCTAGGGTTGGTGCAGTACCTGGCCCTGGCTGCGTCCCCATGGGCCGAGGAGGTCCTGCCTCCTGCCCTCGCTTTGCTGGGCTCTTTCTCACACAAGCCAAGCCTTTCTGCCCCCAGCTGCGTGCCTGTGATGCAAGAGGCAGGTGGCTGTGTTGCAAGGGCTGGCAATGGTTTCCTTTTGGCCCAGCAGGTAGAAGGAGCCCAGAGAAGGAATCACAGCTATAGTGACCCCGATGTGGGGACAGTTGTGTGGAACAGTGGCTGGATAGACCAGACAAAAGGATTTCTGATTTGTTTTTATTTTTGTTTTTATTTTTGAGATGGAGTCTCCCTCTGTATCCCAGGCTGGAGTGCAGTGGTGCCATCTTGGCTCACTGCAACCTCCACCTCCCAGGTTCAAGCAATTCTCCTGCCTCAGCCTCCCAAGTAGCTGGGATTAAACAGGCGCCTGCCAACACACCCAGCTAATTTTTGTATTTTTAGTAGAGACGGGGTTTCACCATGTTGGCCAGGCTGACCAACTCCTGACTTCAAGTGATCCACCCCCATCAGCCTCCCAAAGTGCTGGGAATACAGGTATGAGCCACCACGCCTGGCCTTAGATTTCTGATTTGTTTTGTTTAAGGATACAACCACCGCACTGGTTCACAAACAGAACATCTGAGGAAATCCTGCCCAAGAGGGTGTCCCAGGCCCAGGCAAGGAGAGGGGCTTCTCTATGTCATTGATGGGGCACATGTCTGCCAGGGCTCAGCTGCTGTTTTTCACCTGAAGTTTGCACATGCCTGGAGGGTCCTCCAGGGGTAGCTCAGGACAGGCTTTCCTGGCTCTGAGTCACAGCTCTTGGGCAGGGGCAGCAAGACATGGCTGGCCTCCCTGCCATTCTCCCTTGTCAGTGGGTCCTCTGCTGGCTCGAGAGGTCTGCCCGAGGCTGCAGTCCTGGCCCTGTTGTCCCCACGCCCTTGGGTTCTTGGTCTGCAGGTCAGCCCACCCTCTGCATTGCACAATACAGACACAGCACTCACTGCTATGGTCCTGGTGGCGCTGGCTCAGCTGAGCGTGGCTAGCAAAGAAGAGCTATGCGCGATGGAGCCACGTGGTGTGGCACCCTCCAGGGATGCAGGCGATTTGCTTGGGGTGCTGCAGGGTCCCCAGGGTGAGCCTGCAGATGGGAGCCCGGCTGCTGGCCACATCGCATGTTGGAATTGTGCCAGCTGCACCGCGGGCTGAAGCCTGAAGCTGCTTCTCCTTTACCAAAGAAGCCCTGAGCATCTTTGTCGTGCACCTGGGGGTCCAGGGGTTGAGGGGCTACTGATGGGTCCATGGCCTTTGGGGAAGTAAGTTTGGTTGGTGAGACGGCTGTGGTATGTCTCCTGTGTGCACCAGCGGTCGCCTCACTTAACGGCCACTGGGACCAAATAGGCCATTTATCCCCATTGTTCAGCCAAACAAACTGAGTCATGGAGCAGCTCAGTAACTGGCCCAGTCGCGCAGCAGTGAGCGTACGTGTGTGAAGCTGACACCCAAGTCTCCCTTCTCCTGGCCTTACACTGTTTCTGGGACAGCCGAAGGCCACTGGTCAGCTTTCTGGGGAGCAAGAGCCTCAGGTGGGAGAAGCATGAGGGCAGAGCCCAGCCACTCTCCTTCAGGCCTTCCAGAGCCAGGCACAGTCCGGGGCCAGCTCTAAGGCCAGTGGGCACCCCCATCTCCATAACGCATGTCCTCAGGGTTTCCACGGATCTGTGCTGGGCAGAAGGGGGACCCTGCTGCACCACCTGCAGCCGCCACCTCCACGTGGTTCAGTCCGTAGAGGGCGGCTGGGACAGGGTGGGGCCTCACCCCGCCTCTGTTCGCCTGCACCTCCCAAGTCCCCTTTCCTTCCAGGGCTGGCTGGGGACGGCCATACACAGCAGGTCCAGATCTACATGTGCCTCTACATGGTGTGGGGAGTTAGTGTGAGTGCATGGGGCCTGTGGAGTGCAAGGGCGTGTGGGGTGCAATGAGGGTGCTGTGAGCGTTCATGGGACCTCAGGTATGTGGGGTACAGCGGTGGTGCAGTGTGTGTGCATGAGGCCCATGGGGTGCCATGTGGGTGCTGTGAGTGTATGTGGGGCTCCTGTGGTGCCATGTCGGTGCTTTGAGCATGCTTGGGGCCTGTAGGGTGCAATGGGCGTGCTGTGAGTGTTCTGGGGCTAGAGGGGTGCAGTGGAAAGTGCTGTGTGCGTGTATGGGGCCTGTGGGGTGCAGTGGGGGTGCTGAGTGGGGTTGCAGAGTGTGCGTGGGGCCTGTGTGGTGCTATGTGGGTGCTGTGAGTGTGTGTGGGGCCTGTGGGGTGTCGTGGGGGTACTGTGTTTATGGGGCCCGTGGGGTGCAGTGGGGGTGCTGTGTGCGTGCATGGGGCCTGTGCGGCCTGTGGGCCCCCTGGAGTGTACGTTCTTGGTGCCACTGGCTCCTGTGTCTGTGGTGGTGGTGGGACGCCCCTGTAGGACTGTGGTCATTTTCAGGGAAGCTAAAAGTCAAGTCTCCTTTCACCAAACATGAGGAGGTGTCTGGTGAGGCGAAAAGCCAGGTACAGGGACAGGCGCAGGCAGTGGTTGGGGCCCTTGCCTTCCACGTGGAGGAGCTGAGCCAGGCCTCAAGGCCTGAGTTCCCTGCCCTGAGCGTGGAAGGCATTTCGTTAGGAAGCGGTGTCCCTGCTCCTGTGGGCAGGGAGGGTCTCAGTGGTCTCCGTCAGCTGAGCTATTCTGGGCCAGCCTTGTAGCGTCATCGTTCCCACCTGGCTGGGGAATTCCTAGAGGAGGGACCAAAAGATGCCCCCTGGCCCCTGGGGGAGGTGACCTTGACTTTGTTGCTTAAGACGTTCTCATAGCTCCCTGCCTTCCGGAGCGCACATGAGGCCAGCTTGGATCTCCAGAGGAGACAATTGCTAACATTTAGGAGCTGAAAGTATGTCAGGGAGACCCACGGGGAGCTCCAGGAACTCATTTCCTCTCCCTGGACTCCCCCTCCTTTCTCCTGACGGCCCTGTTGTAAGCTCGGTTCGTCTGCCTCTCACTTTCATCCTGAGTGTCGGGATCCAGCTATCCCTGTTGGTGCCACAGGGATCTTGGTGCTGCCTCTCAGGACCTGAGGGGCTGGGCTCTGACCTCCAGTGACCTCTCTCTCCCGAGCACAGCCTCATCCCAGCCTTGGGGTTAGCAGGGCTTCTAGACAAGGGTGCTCCTTGTGAGACACTTGTGTTCAAAGCTGGAAGTAAGTTGACTTTCATAATCAGTTTGAGTAACTGAGAACTGATTTGCTTCTGTCCACACGTGTATAGCTTGATTCTCTCCCAGCCATTTGGAAAGACTTGTGTGAATTGTCTTTCCCAAGGTTAGAGGATTGGAAACACTAAGGCAGCACCTCTGCCCTTGAACCTGGTGGAGGGATGCATTTGAGGTGCTAAGCTGCAGTCTCAGAACTCATGTGGCCCTGAGAGCTTGGGTTTTGTCCCATGAGCAATGGGAGTTATGAGTAGGTTTCTGTAAGTAGCTTTTATTATTGCATTAGGTTTTCCTTATTATAAACGTAATGAGTGATACATGTTTATTGCACACATTTTAGAAAATACAATTAAAGGAAAAATAAAACCAGAAATCTCACTTTCCCGGAGGTATCACTCTTTACATTGTCTATATATCTTTCACCCTTTTTTTCTATGCACATAATTCTTCAAAAATGATACCATGTTGTGGCTGGGCGTGGTGGCTCATGCATGTAATCCCAGCACTTTGGGAGGCCGAGGCGGGCGGATCACGAGGTCAGGAGATCGAGACCATCCTGGCTAACATGGTGAAACCCCGTCTCTACTAAAAAACACAAAAAATTAGCCGGGCGTGGTGGTGGGTGCCTGTAGTCCCAGCTACTCGGGAGGCTGAGGCAGGAGAATGGTGTGAACCTGGGAGGTGGAGCTTGCAGTGAGCCAAGATCCCGCCACTGCACCACTGCACTCCAGCCTGGGCGACAGAGCAAGACTCTGTCTCCAAAAAAAAAAAAAAAATGATACCATGTTGCATATGCTTTTCTGATGGCCACAGAGCATCTCACATGGGTCTTTGTGTGGATCTGCTGTAATTTATTTAACCATTTCCCTATTTTTGTATATTTCAAAAGCTTTTAAAGAGTAGGCTGATAGGAAATATGTAGCTTTAACACTACCCCAAAAGATTTGTGGAGTATTAAATTAGTCAGATTATTGTACTTCCTTCATACTCTTCCCTTTTGAGTGTTGTTTCTTCAAAGTTCTGAGCCAAGATTAAAAGCCCGGGCTCTGGGGCTCAGGTGTCTCGGACTTGGTTATGGGCGTCACCACCTTCTGCAGAAGTCGGAGGCCTCACTGGTCTTCAGTCTGGGTAGACGTGGTTTGAGAATTCCAGTGAAGCTGCTGTTTCAGAAAGAGATGAGACTGAGCGTTGAACACTGTTTTTGCTGCTAATGGAAATGGTTATTGTAAAAGATGAATGTAGCAGCTGAGAAAAAAATACCCCCCACCTCTTCCTCGGATTGCTTTGGGAATTCACTGTCCATGGATTTCATGCTGCCTCCCTCCTTGGGAGGGAGGTGATTTTTGTGTGCATTTGGTATCAAAAGTCTGTATCAAAATTCTTTATCAAAGGGCTGTTGCCTGCCATGCACACCGGGTGGAGGGGCCACCTTGGGACTCACCCCAGGGAGCTGTGCTCCTTGCTGTGAGGGGGCAGCTGGTGGCATTTGCCATGTGACGCACCAGATCCCCTTGTCTGGGGTCACCTCCACCAGCCCGTGAGGGAGGAGCACCCACCCTCAGATTTGCCTCCTAGCATAGGCAGCTCAGCCAAGGCAGGGCGGCCCTGCACGTGCTGAGGACAGGGGCGTTTCTAAGAGGGAGGAGGCTAGGAAGGGGGTGGCGTGGGCCTGCGCAGCCCCGACATGACATGTCTGACGTGTGATGTGTGACATGTTACAGGCATCTGGAACAGGGGTACCGGGAAAGGCTGAGCCTCCTGCGGTCTGAGGTGGAGGCAGAGCGAGAGCTGTTCTGGGAGCAGGCCCACAGGCAGAGGGCCGCGCTGGAGTGGGACGTGGGGCGCCTGCAGGCTGAGGAGGCTGGCCTTCGCGAGAAGCTGACCCTGGCCCTGAAGGTAGGGGCATCCCCAGGGCATCCAGGAAGCTGGGGGGAGCCTGAGCATTCCCCACACCCACGTCATCCTGGTTGAGGATCCAGATCCACACCTGCCAGTGCCCTCAAGCTTATGTTTCAGGGCAGGGCCCAAGGGAGCACCTGCCGCAGTGAGGAGGTGTCCCACTCGCTGCAGAGCAGAAGGGGTCCTGGCTTGCCAGCAGGACATTGCCCCTCCTTCCCCACCACTCCCACTCTCTGCTCTGGGCCAGGTGGACCTCAGGTCAGGGAGGGCCAGCACCCGCAGCCAGCACTGCTTCAACCCCAGAAACCAGGAACACCCAAGGGGGCAGCAAAGAGACCAGAACCTAAAGCCCAGCCTGCCCGAGGCTGGCTTTGTGGCCTGGAGCTGATGGGGTTTGATGGGCTTTGGTGAGTGTCTCACAACTGTCCCCTGATATTGACTCCAGTGAGGCATCGCAGCGGGACAGAGGTGCTGGCCCTTCCTGTGCTGGTCCCTGCTCTGCTCCTGCCTGTGTCCTCCTCTCCTAATTCCTCACACCTGCCCCACCTCCCGGGAGGAGAGGCTGAGCAGCCTGAGCCCCACAACAGCCTTGCTCTCCACCCTTCTCACCGCAGTCCCCCACCGTCTACAGACGCTGCCTCCTCCCCTGGCGATGGCTGTCTGAGCTGTCCTGGTACGATATCTGATCCCTGGTTTAGGAATGGCTCTGGAAGGATGCCCTTTCTATAATACTTTTGCAATGCTTTTGTATTCTCCACCCTTTCTTTTTTTTTTTTTTGAGATGGAGTATCGCTCTGTCGCCCAGGCTGAAGTGCAGTAGCATGATCTCCACTCACTGCAAGCTCCGCCTCCCAGGTTCCCACCATTCTCCTGCCTCAGCCTCCTGAGTAGCTGGGACTACAGGCTCCCGCCACCACGCCTGGCTGATTTTTTGTATTTTTAGTAGAGATGGGGTTTCACCATGTTAGCCGGGATGGTCTTGATCTCCTGACCTTGTGATCCACCCGCCTCGGCCTCCCAAAGTGCTGGGATTACAGGCGTGAGCCACCGTGCCCAGCTCTCCACCCTTTCTTGTATGACTCATGGCCTTTCTGAGCACAGGGTAAGGGAGGGGACAAGAGAAGTGAAGACGATGGGGTAGCCACAGTCTGGGTGGGCTCTGGGGTCTGTTCTGGGAGGGTGGGGGACATCCCTGGCACAGCTGCCTGCACAGCACCAGGTGCCTCGCCTGCGGCGGGTGGGGGTTCTTTCCTGATGCCAAGTCCTGTGAGAAGCAAGCCTCTCACCTCCATCCTGCACACATCCCCTCCGTCCTGCAGGAGCCTGATGAGCCACTGGCCTGTGTCTCCTAGGAAAACAGTCGCCTACAGAAGGAGATTGTGGAAGTGGTGGAAAAGCTTTCGGATTCAGAGAGGCTGGCCCTGAAGCTGCAGAAGGACCTGGAGTTTGTGCTGAAGGACAAGGCGAGTCCCTTTGCTGACAGTCTGCCTCCAGAGGGGAGGGCCTGCTGGGCAGAGTGGGGGTGGCGGGTGTGGCTGGGGAGAAATGCGGCAGGTGACAGAATTCGGTATTCTCCTAAAATTTAGAATGAAGAGAAAGTCAGCATGAGGCCTTCCCTCTGCTTCCTCTGCATGACAATGTGGGGGGCCGTCTGCCCGGGCAGCACAACTGCTCACTAGCGACAGCCCTCAGTGGTGGGGGGCATGGAGGGAGGGCAGGGCTCTCCCTGGGTGTCATCTAGGGAGGAGGACGGGGAGAGGGGCTGCCCAGGGTCAGGGTCTGGGCTCCAGGGATGAGTGTGGCCGCCTTAGATAAATCTGGAAAATCCTTCTGCCTTGTGACCTTCTAGACGGGGGAGTAGGGAGAAGGAGGGGGGATGGCGGCTGTACCTGGAGATGCAGCGCCTGGTGTTGGGGGAAGCTGGGCAGGTTCTTGGAGCCCAGAGGCTGGAGAAGCAGGTCCTCCTCTGGCCCGAGGCCCACCCGTGACTTCCTTCGTGTCTGCCTTTCAGCTGGAGCCACAGGGTGCAGAGCTCCTGGCCCAGGAGGAGCGGTTCGCAGCAGTCCTGAAGGAATACGAGCTCAAGTGCCGGGTACGTGCTGGCTCTGTCTGCCTTTTTGTCTCATGTCCAGGCTCTGGGTCTCCACACGCAGGTAGTCCACAGGAACGCAGGAGTGTCTGCTCCAGGGAGAGCCTCTGCTTGCGGCCATGCTTGACCATGGCCTTGCCACACTCCTAGACTTAGGGTTCCCTGGCTCTCGTTGCCACCTATCCTGAAGGCCGCCTCTGTGTGTCCAGGCACCATGCAGGGCATTGTCGTCTTCTGTTGTTCATGTTTAGCTTTCCTGGGCCAAACCTGCCATGTGTGTCCGTCTGTCAGTTGGAGACGCAGGAGTGCAGGGCACAGTGGACGCAGTGAATGAAACTTAAACCCAGGAGGACCCCTGTACGTGCTTAACATTCTCAAGGACCCCAAAGAGCTTTTGTTGATGTAGGTTATGTGGATTAAATTTAATATTTACCATGGTAAAAATTAAAGTGGAAATTTTTTAAATTTATTAATTTATTTAAGAATAATAATATAATAACAGGTTAACATAAATAGCCTATTTTGGGGAACATAGCTGTTTTCCAAAAGAAACAAAAACTAGCCAGGAATGTGCCGTGATGTTGCATTCTCGCCAGCCTCCTCACTGTCCGGCCCAACAGAGGACGGGATGCTCAAACCTGCTGCTGCATCAGTCCGTCATGATATCACATGACGCAGAGCATCTGGAACTGCCACGTGCCCTGAAAGAGAATGAGCGAAAGAGGCCGGGCGCGGTGGCTAACACCTGTAATCCCAGCACTTTGGGAGGCCGAGGCGGGTGGATCACGAGGTCAGGAGTTTGAGACCAGCCTGGCCAAGATGGTGAAACCCCATCCCTACTAAAAATACAAAAATTAGCTGGGTGTGGTGGTGCGCACCTGTAGTCCCAGCTACTCAGGAGGCTGAGGCAGCAGAATCACTTGAACCCAAGAGGCGGAGGTTGCAGTGAGCCGAGATCGCGCCACTGCACTCTGGCCTGGGCCACAGAGCGAGACTCCATCCCACCCGAAAAAAAGAGAATGAGTGCAAGGAAGTCACTTCACACCTCGGCGTGCCACACATTCACCTGCGCCGCTGGACCACATGTGGGCTGCTGGGAGGCCTGGACGCCCACCCTCACAGCCTGTGTTTCTGGTTCTGTATGACACAGAGTGATTGTTCAGGTTCAGAGCCTGTGGTTGGACCACCACCCTCCTTGGCACATTTTAAATGCAAGCTGCCAGGTTCTGGGGCATTCCAAAGCCTCCATTTCTTCCCCTCCCTGCCCACCTGAGCACGCAGAGACCGTGGAATGTTTTAAAGCTCGGGTGTTTCTCTAGATCTGCAAGAGTGGTTCTGTGAGGAAAGCCCGGTTCCAGTGCCTTGAAGGCCACCTCGCAGACGAGCTGATGGCTGGCCCAGCCAGCTCCCCATGGTCTCACCCCACCCGGCTCTGGCCCGCAGAAGAAATTCTGTGCAGAAGAAAACAAACTAGAGTTGAGTTGGGTTGATTATTAAAAATACAGAAAAGTTAACTTTATCTCTAAAGTCATTCACCACATGGTTCTTTCATAGGCAGCTCCTGGTTAGGTTTTAATTTACCAAAAGTTAATTTATGCAAAACTTGTACAGAACATTTTTTTCACCGTCAAAAACCCCAGTCCTTGACCCACCTGCCCCTCTTACATCCTGGCATACAGAGGGTTAGGTCCAAACAAGTTGTAACAGTAGACACTGAACCCAGCCAAGCTCTCAGCATCAGGAACCGCTGGGCATGTTATGACTGTTATTCTAACAGAACCCTGTATAGGCTTGAAAATAACATGGAAGTGGATGATTTTAGGCATGAAATTCTTTCCAGGCAGCATTGCCAGGTGAACAGAGATAAGTCACATGCATCCACAAATAACAGCCATTTAAGACCCTGTATAATCCCCCAACCCAGCAAAAATGAGAAAAAAATCTAAAGGTATCAGTAGAGCTTGCTTACTGTTCACTCATTCATTTCTCCTGCAAGTTAGCTTTAATAATAATTTTAATAAAAATTTTCAAGTTGGGCAACCATAGTTTATAACTATATGAACGGGTGATGATCTGAAACTGACTTAATTTTACCTGGTGGATAATCTTTAGTTACCTTGGGTGGTGATGCCACAGCACAACTAGTTTTAGTTACAGCTCATTCTTGCCGTGTGTGAATCTTAAGGCCACATCACCCCGTGCTGAAAATCTGTGATTGTTTCTGGGGATGCTGTGATGGTCATTGTTAAGTGAGCAATCGATGTGAAGTAATTTCACATGATTTGAAATTTGAGCAGGTATTATAGGGAAAATATGTGTCTGTGAAGCTGGTAATTCATGGGCTGCCCTGTAGCCAGAGAACCAGATAAAGCATTGTTGTTCGATTTTAAGGGTCTATTCTCGATTCACTCTGAATGATTTCCCTCCCATGTAAAGTGACCCTGACTTTGTCCCTGCCGCACGTTGCTTTGCAACCCCAGAGGATTGAGGTGAGCCCGAGCTTGCGTTCTCAGTGGCTGTGCTTACCCCTTTCTGTCTGTGGTTTGCTTCCATCTGGGCACCCTGCCATTGTTCCCTGCACGTCTCATTCTCCTTTTGAGAATCCTGTGTGTGATAAGCAGTGTCGCCTTCCTTCTGCCTTGACTGGTGTGTGTGGGGTGGGTGGGGCCTGCCGTGCGGAAGGGGTCCAGATGGTGTGCTGCTAGGACTGCAGCTGCATGTGGGCTGCCGGCTTCCTCCTCTGGTAGCTGCTGGAGCAGACTCAGAACCTAGAGATAACCTTCCATTAATAGGTTCCTTTAGTGCCCTGGATTTTGCAAATTTAAAACCCTTCTTTCTTTAACTTGATTCTGTTACTTAAAGACATGCTATTCTTTTCATCTGGGGTTCTTTCAATTTTATTTTTTGAAACAGCAGAGATATTTTATATTTAAATGCTAACCTATTTATTCAGATATTTCTCCTTTCCTTTTTTTATTTTTTGTCTGTTTCAAACTAACATTTAGAATATTTAAAAACTTTTTATATGAAAACAATTTCAAACTTTCATGGTTACAAACAAAACTAGTGCACAGAACACGTGTCTGTGTACCCTTTACCCACATGCACCTGTTCACATTTCACCCTGTTGGCTCTGCCTTCGCATACCTGCTCACTGGCTTGTGTTGGTGTGGATGTGAACGTGTAGACATTGTTATTTCTGAACCACAGCCTCAATCCAAAGGAAACATCAGCAAACCACAACATGAGACCATTTCTATGAAAAATGGGCAGGAAAAACAGTGTTCTTCAAAATTATCAATGTCATAAAAGACAAAGAAAGGCTGTGGGAATGTTTCAGAGTCAAGGATGTTAAAGGAACAGGACAACTGAAGGCAGCACCTGGCCCTGGACAGAACACTGGAGAATCCACTGAGAAAAGGAGAAAACACTGTGATCTTCACGACATCCAAGTTTTATTTACTATACCTTCTAAAGCCTAGTCCGTAATACATTTTACAATAATAACATTTGATTTAATAAAAATTAAGACGCACTGATCAAAAGACACAAATGGGAGCAAATGTTTGTGAATTATGTATTTATCTGATAAAAGACTTGGATCCAGAATATATAAAAACTCTCTCCAAATATGAATACATAACCTAATAAGAAAAAAGTGTATAAGTACCCATAAAGATGCTGAACATCATGATTTAGCATCCGAGGGTCAGATATGCACATCCTGACCCTTCACGGCCCAGTGCTTGTGTGTACTTCCTAAGAAATGCTTCCTCCCGTTCTGCTGGCAGTGCTGTGCAGCTTCCTGCTCCTGCAGGTGATCATGCAGAGTTCAAGGATTTGCAGATTATTAAGCCTTTGGTAGGCTTCAAATTGATACAGGCTTTAAACCACAGAAATTTGTAAAAGCCACAAGCGAGGGCTTTTATTTCCTGGAGAGTAAGTTTCCCAGCACCTGACTGAATGAGAATATTTTCTCATGACTGAGGCATGCTTGCTAGCTTCATGAACTGCCATCGAAGCAACATGTTACCTGCTGGCGGAGTTCCGCTTCCCTCAGTGCATCCACCCAGGGCCAGGTTGTTTCTTTAATATCCTTTATTCTGGCTCATTTCCTTTCTTTGTCTTTATGACATTGATATTTTTGAGGAATGTTGTCCTCCTCGCTTTTTCATAGCAACGTTCTCGTTTTGTGTGTTTCTGATGTTTCTTGTTCACAGCACTGAGGCTGTGCGTCCTCGGCTGGCACAGCACGTGGGTGATGTTGTGCCCCGCTCGCTGGTGTTGCTTCTGATCTCCCAACCGAGGTGTCGCCTGGTTTCTCTGCTCTGTAATCACTATTTTTTCTCCCCTGCAACTATTAATACACAGTCAGTGGAGAGACACTTTAAGACCATGCAAATATACTGCCTTCATCAGAATCTTCCCTGGATGTAGCATCACTGGTGATTCTTGCCTGATTCAGTCTTCACTATGATGGTTGCAAAGTGATTTTCCTGCTTAGCAGCCCCTCCACATCTGTCCATGCCATTGGCATTCTACTCAAGCTAGTGAAATCTTGTCTGTCCAGATCTAGCCATACATGTACCAATCACTGGTATGGACTCATGAATTCCCATTTCCTCCCTATGGTTTTTAATTATTTTGGTGCCCAAATTGTGCAAGATTTGGCAAGTGAGAGTCCTCAGCTGCCTGCTGTGCCGCGGCATGCCCCGCAGTGTTGGCTGCTACCTTGTTTTGTCGAATGTTTCCACACTTGCTGGCATAATGAGATGCCCCAGCACCTGCCCTCAATCTGCCATTTTTCCAAGGAGTCTTGATTCCTTTCCTGAGGGAATGATTTTAGAGACAGGATCTGGGTGCCTGGCATGCTGCTTGCTCCTAGGGATCGCTGTGTCTTGACTGAGGGCATCTTTCTGGTCGGTCTCCAGATTCCAGAAGGATCACCCTGAGCCCTCCCCACTGTGTGTCACCTGATCTCTGCAAACTCACTTTTGAGGTTTCTTTGTATTTTGTAACAAGGATATTGGTGTTTTTAAAAACATTTTTTCTTTCAACTTTTATTTTAGATTTGGGGGTACATGTGCAGGTTTGTTACTTGGGTATATTGCATGATGTGCCCTGTGGGCTGGGGCCTCCCTTCTCCATCTGGGCCTCTCCAAGTGGCCTCTGCAGGGCTACTTTGGGCTTCATCACAGCATGGTGGCGGCAGCTGCCCCAGAGCAAATGTCCCAGCAGAAGTGGGTGGATGTCGTGTTCCTGGAAGTCCCATGGCATCACTTCTGCTGTCTCCTAGGTCAAAACAGTAACAAGTCCCACTGAGGCTGCAGGGCTGGGGACCCAGGCCCCAGCCACGTGTGAATGGGGAAGCATGCACAGCCTGGTTTGTGTCTGCTTCCTGAAGGTCTGCAGGACCCTGGGAGGTGTCTAAGAAAGTGGGCTAAAAACTCTGCCCTTCCTGTCCCTTTAAAGAGCAAGTGACTGAGCATACTGGTTAGGACGTAGTTCATTAAAGTGGGAGCACAATTAAGCTGGCCACAAATGCAGACGCCTCCCCTGAAGCTTCCACCCACCCTGCCACGGTGTCCTAGCCTTCCTGCCGTCCACGCGGCCTCCACCTGCTCCAGTGTCTGCTTACCAACATCATCCTTTCTTTCTGGCATGTTCTTCTCTGCTTTGCAGCATATGATCTGAAGCAAATGGTTTCCTCTTTGGTGGTTAAAGCTGCAGAACCCTTTGCAAATTCAGCAGCTGCTGAGGAAGGAATCCTATCCTTACCCAGGGCACTGCCTGACATACACACTGCAGCACCACTGTGGTTCCAACAAAGACTGTAGCTTCTGATGGTGACAGTATTCTGCATTTTCTCTTCTTTTCTTTTTTTTTTTTTCTTGTTCTGTCGCCAGGCTGGAGTGGAGTGGCACGATCTCGGCTCACTGCAACCTCTGCCTCCTGGGTTCAAGCGATTCTTCTGCCTCAGCTTCCTGAGTAGCTGGGATTACAGGTGCCCACCACCACGCCTGGCTAGTTTTTGTATTTTTAGTAGAGAACAGGGTTTCGCCATGTTGGCCAGGATGGTCTTGATCTCTTGACCTCGTGATCCACCCACCTCAGCCTCCCAAAGTGCTGGGATTACAGGCATGAGCTACCATGCCTGGCCTCTTTTCTTTATTTTTCTTTCTTTATTTTTTTCTTGAGATGGAGTTTCGCTCTTTTTGTTCAGGCTGGAGTGCAATGGCATGATCTTGGCTCACTGCAATCTCTGCCTCCTGGGTTCAAGCGACTCTCCTGCCTCAGCCTCCCAAGTAGCTGAGATTACAGGTGCGTGCCACCACACCTGGCTAATTTTTGTATTTTTAGTAGAGATGGAGTTTCACCATGTTGACCAGGCTGGTCTCAAACTCCTGACCTCAGGTGATCTGCTCATCTCGGCCTCCCAGAGTGTTGGGATTACAGGCGTGAGCCACCATGCCCATCCATACTCTGCATTTTCTACATTTCTCCCCAGGAGCTGCCCCACTTTTTTCTTTGAGCCCCTCCCATATAACCAGTGATAGAAAGTGATGTAAGGGCCGAGCGCAGTGGCTCACGCCTGTAATCCCAACACTCTGGGAGGCCGAGATGAGCAGATCACTTGAGGCCAGGAGTTCGAGACCAGCCTGGCCAACATGGTGAAACCCCATCTCTACTAAAAATACAAAAACAAATAAATTAATTAACCAGATGTAGTGACACATACCTGTAATCCCAGCTACTTGAGAGGCAGAGGCAGGAGAATCACTTGAACCTGGGAGAAGGAGGCTGAAGTGAGCTGAGATTGCACCAGTGCACTCCAGCCTGGGCAAGAGAGCAAGATTCTGTCTCTAAATAAATAAAATAAAGTAAAAATAAAAGTTTTTAAAAGTGAGAAAGTCAAGAAAGGACCTTTGTTTTGGCTTATCTCACCATGATGTTAGCGACTTAAAATCCAGATGGTTTACTGCTGGAAGCTGGGAAGCAACAGGCCCTCACCTCACAGTGCACCTCACCTGCAGGGGACCCCCCTGGAGGCCAGCTTGGCCATCTCGCTGGGCTGAATGGCTGCAGCTGCTAGAGGAGGAGTCTGGCTCTGTCCCCACAGGACCTGCAGGACCGCAACGATGAGCTGCAAGCTGAGCTGGAAGGCCTGTGGGCGCGGCTGCCCGAGAACCGGCACAGCCCCTCCTGGAGCCCGGGTGGGCGCAGACGGCAGCTCTCTGGACTCGGCCCAGCAGGTAGGAGCCCGTCCCTGGGAGGGGGCTGACCCAAGGCCTGCTGTTGACACCGAGGCCCAAAGCCAGGAAAGGAGAGTGGAGATGATGAAGAAGATGATGTTGCTGTGACCTGAAGGGAGGTGGTCTGCTCTGCAGGGACTTTCCAAGGAGGATCCAGCGATGCCACAGAGTGACCTTGCAACATGGAAGGTCACCTGGAGAGGGAGGAGGAAGGGACGCTGAGGGTGGGCAGCCCCAGGTCTGGCCCAGGCTGTTCCCACATCTGAGAGCTGTTTCAGCGACACAGTACTGCTGAGACTGAGAAGAGCTAAATCCCGGAGAATGCGCCAGGGCCTCCCAGTACTCAGGCCTGTTCAGACAGAGGCTGTTGGGGCTTGCCCTTGCTGCTTCTGGGTGATATGGTAGCTGGCACCACCCCCCAAGTCTGAGCGAGGCAGGGAGGCACCAGGCACTAAGGGAGTGGCCCCACCTGGCCGACTGCCCCTGTGCTCGCAGCCAGTGGGATTGGGACAAGCTCCAAGGACCCAGAGTCCCCGGAACCCACATCGAAGTGTCTCTGGCTCCTCTGCAGAGAGAATGGGGGTCCAGGTGCTGCAGCCGCCCTTGAGGTCTGCGGTGCTCCTTTTGGAGGATGGGGTGGCCTCTGCCCACTCCATAGCAGCATACAATGCACATGGCTCCGTGTCCACTGCTGTGACAGGGGCCCATGGGGACCCAGCAGCCCCACCTGCTCCCCTCGCTTCCCCGTCATGGCAACCTCAGCCCCTCAGAGAAGATTTTGCTGCCATCTGTAACCCCGGGAGAACTTCAGAGTTCTCCTGTTACCCTGAAACTGTTTACTCAATAAAATGAAAAAAATAGGCCAATATGGGAACCTTATAGGGGAGCCTAGTGGGGGCTTTTGTGCATGTGAGACTGACCTCCTGGGACCCCTAAGGCACCCCCTCCCCTGCTGGCTCCTGGATTGGAGTCAGGCTCCTAAGACGCCACCCCGACAGCTGGCAGACTCAGGAAGCTGCAGGGAGGAGCAAGACCTCGCCGGCCACCCGTCCCAGAAACACACATATCCAGGATTGCCTGCACCCAGGGTGGTGCCTGTGGGTCCGTAGCCCCATTGACGTCCCACCTGGACGCCGCTGGCTGTCATACCTCCCTGCCCGTCAGCCTCAGAGCACTAATTCCAGCAGGGGTTAGTGTGCCAGACTTGCCTCTCAGAACCTGGCATCGTTTGTGTGATGAAATAATAATGTAGGGCCACCAAGAAAAGGTTATCCAAATAGATAACCTCTGTGCACACAGCTGTGGTCATCTGCACAACGTAGGGCCACCAGGGAAAGGTTATCTAAATAGATAGATAACCTCTGTGCACACAGCTGTGGTCATCTGCACAACGTAGGGCCACCAGGAAGAGGTTAGCTAAATAGATAGATAACCTCTGTGCACACAGCTGTGGTCATCTGCACAACGTAGGGCCACCAGGGAAAGGTTATCTAAATAGATAGATAACCTCTGTGCACACAGCTGTGGTCATCTGCACAACGCAGGGCCACCAGGGAAAGGTTATCTAAATAGATAGATAACCTCTGTGCACACAGCTGTGGTCATCTGCACAACGCAGGGCCACCAGGAAGAGGTTAGCTAAATAGATAGATAACCTCTGTGCACACAGCTGTGGTCATCTGCACAACGTAGGGCCACCAGGGAAAGGTTATCTAAATAGATAGATAACCTCTGTGCACACAGCTGTGGTCATCTGCACAACGCAGGGCCACCAGGGAAAGGTTATCTAAATAGATAGATAACCTCTGTGCACACAGCTGTGGTCATCTGCACAACGCAGGGCCACCAGGAAGAGGTTAGCTAAATAGATAGATAACCTCTGTGCACACAGCTGTGGTCATCTGCACAACGCAGGGCCACCAGGGAAAGGTTATCTAAATAGATAGATAACCTCTGTGCACACAGCTGTGGTCATCTGCACAACGTAGGGCCACCAGGGAAAGGTTATCTAAATAGATAGATAACCTCTGTGCACACAGCTGTGGTCATCTGCACAACGTAGGGCCACCAGGAAAAGGTTAGCTAAATAGATAGATAACCTCTGTGCACACAGCTGTGGTCATCTGCACAACGCAGGGCCACCAGGAAGAGGTTAGCTAAATAGATAGATAACCTCTGTGCACACAGCTGTGGTCATCTGCACAACGTAGGGCCACCAGGAAGAGGTTAGCTAAATAGATAGATAACCTCTGTGCACACAGCTGTGGTCATCTGCACAACGTAGGGCCACCAGGAAGAGGTTAGCTAAATAGATAGATAACCTCTGTGCACACAGCTGTGGTCATCTGCACAACGCAGGGCCACCAGGGAAAGGTTATCTAAATAGATAGATAACCTCTGTGCACACAGCTGTGGTCATCTGCACAACGTAGGGCCACCAGGAAAAGGTTAGCTAAATAGATAGATAACCTCTGTGCACACAGCTGTGGTCATCTGCACAACGTAGGGCCACCAGGAAGAGGTTAGCTAAATAGATAGATAACCTCGGTGCACCCAGCTGTGGTCATCTGCACAACGCAGGGCCACCAGGGAAAGGTTATCTAAATAGATAGATAACCTCTGTGCACACAGCTGTGGTCATCTGCACAACGTAGGGCCACCAGGAAAAGGTTAGCTAAATAGATAGATAACCTCTGTGCACACAGCTGTGGTCATCTGCACAACGCAGGGCCACCAGGGAAAGGTTATCTAAATAGATAACGTCCGTCCACACAGCTATGGTCATCTGCACATCATCGAAAGCTCTGCACCACCAGGCATCTGCTGTGCCACAGGCCATTATGTCCTTCCATTTCCTCCGTGACCCTGGCATCTTCAGGGAACAGGATTTAGGGTGCAGTAAATGTACCATAGCACAGCGTATTTTAGGGACTAAAGGGGCTCCTGTGAATCATGTGGGGAGCCACCTAGTCTCATCTCTGAGTGTTCTGGTAAATAACAGAATGCTGTGTACTGACGAGTGCTGACTTTAAGGACGCAGCAGCATCCTCACAGCCAGCACTGCCTGCCCCTCATGGATGCCAATGCCAAAATATCAGATGGAAGGTTTGGAAGGGGCCCCCGTGGCATCCTAGTGTGACAAACGGAAGTGTTCTCTTGTTTGCAGGCATTTCATTCCTGGGTAATTCTGCTCCAGTGAGTATAGAAACGGAGCTGATGATGGAGCAGGTAAAGGAGCATTACCAAGACCTCAGGACCCAGCTGGAGACCAAGGTGAGGGGATCGTGGGACTGTGGGGCCCTGGGGGAGCAGCTGCTGTGTGTCGGGCAGCTTTACTTGGCCACGCTGACATTTCCACGTGCGTCTGCCCTGGAATCCTTTGTCTCATTGTGAGCCCCTTTGGGGAGGAAAGTTTGTAGGGAAATGCAAATAAAACTGACATGCTGCCCAAACCCTCTTTGGAAGGACACAGGACATAGGATGACTGATGGGGAGGGAATGGTGTGATGCTCTGGAGTGTCACAAGGGGATACTTGAGGCAGCGCAGTGCCGTGGCCAGCCCTTCTTGCCGGTCTGTGGGTGGGAATCAGTTACTGGCTGTGCTCCAAGCCTGAGAGACCTGGCATTTGCCCCCTGGGTAGTTCAGTGGCTTTGAGGCCAGGGCCACCCTGGATAAAACTGTCAGGATGCACTTAGCCCTGTTCTGTTCCTAGACTGTGGTGGCTTTTGAGGGACAGTGTCCATGACTTGTGTGTCCAGTTCCTCCGTCTGAGTAGCAGCTAGGTGGAGCTGCCTGTGGCCATGCCCTGGGGATCCCTGAAGGATTAACTGGAAGCTCCAGCGAGCCCTGCCCACCCATGGTTGGATGGTATTCCTTCCACTGAGGGCCTCCACGCTGTTCAGAGCCACCCCGAGGTCCTGTAAAGGTTCCACCCTCTGCGTCCCTTGCAGTGCTCGCCAAATGCTCCAGTGAGCCCCAAGCTTCCTGTCCCTGCGTGCCACCCTGCCTCAAGGGGGATAGGTGACTCATACCTCACTAGGCCATGGGGAGCACCACCAACATTCATGTCACTGTCCCCTTCTGCACACTCTGGCACCTCAGCAGGCCAGGGCGCTGGTCTTTGCGCGTTGTGCCAGGCAGCTTCGTGTTTCTGTGTTGTGTCAGCAGCCAGATCATTTTAGGGCCTCCTGGTCCACAGGGCTCATGTTTCTCGTTTTAGGTAAATTACTACGAAAGGGAAATTGCAGCACTGAAAAGGAACTTTGAGAAGGAGAGGAAGGACATGGAGCAGGCTCGCAGGCGCGAGGTCAGCGTGCTAGAGGGTCAGAAGGCAGACCTGGAGGAGCTCCACGAGAAGTCTCAGGAGGTCATCCGGGGCCTGCAGGAGCAGCTGCAGGACACAGCCCGCGGCCCCGAGCCTGAGCAGATGGGCCTGGCGCCCTGTTGCACCCAGGCACTGTGTGGCCTGGCCCTGCGGCATCAGAGCCACCTGCAGCAGATCAGGTCCGACCGGCTTCTTTCGAGGTTTCAAGTCTGGGGTTTCTTGCCAAGAACCAAAATTTGAAATTAGACTTAGGAAACAACTCAGAATTGCTGTGCCTCCTGACTGGCTGGTTTTCCTCTGGGCAGATGGGTGAGTGCCAAAAGAACAGGTCCTGGCACGAGGATTCTGGCTCTAAATTTAAAGTATACATTGGATCATGGGCCGTGAAGCCATTCGCTGTGTAGAAACAGCCCAGTGTTCTGTACCCTCTGCCTCAGCCGTGCCCAGCAGCAACATTGCCTCCATCGCTCAGAGCCACCCGCTTCTCCAGGGCCAGGCAGGGTAGCATGTGGGGAGATGGAGAAAGGCCTGAAGCCCTGAACAATGGGAAAGATGGCCAGCTGGGGTTAGTGAGGTTCCCAAAAAGGCTCAAGTGTGCAAGCGAGAGAGAAGGCTTACAGAAAGCCTGCACTGGTGTTTTGTGTGTTCTCGTGTGAGGTACATGTGAAGTGACCGCGTCTGTTCTTGTTGGGGGCATCTGAGGTAGGAGAGGAAGTGCCTGGTCATCGCAGACAGGCTGCTGCTCAGCTGGCACCCACTGTCCTATGGAGAGCATTGGCCCCGGCTTAGAAGAGGACGGGCCCTCCCACCACACTGGCCGGGCCAGATAGAAAGTCATTTTTCTGGCCGGATGTGGTGGCTCACACCTGTAATCTCAGCACTTTGGGAAGCCAAGGCGGGTAAATCACTTGAGCTCAGGAGTTCAAGACCAGCCTGGCCAACATGGCGAAACCCTGTCTCTACTAAAAACACAAAAAATTAGCTGAGCATGGTAGCAGGTGCCTGTAATCCCAGCTACTCGGGAGGCTGAGGCAGGAGAATCACTTGAATTCGGGAGGTGGAGGTTGCAGTGAGCCGAGATGTCGCCATTGCACTCCAGCCTGGGCCACAAAGTGAGACTGGTCTTAAAAAAAAAGTCATCTGTCCATCCTGTGCCTCCCCAGGCTTTCAGCTATTTCCCCTTAAAGCCAAGAGCGTGTGGTAAGAGATTGGGTCAGAGTCCCTGCTGACCCCACTGGGAACAGAGGGGCAGGCACCAGCAGCCCCCCTCCTCTCAGCATCCAGGCCCTTGTGCGCCTGGCCCCCACCCGGAGCTGTCTGGCAGCCTGCTCCTGGGGAGCTGCTGTCCCCGCTCTGCAGGGCTCCCAATCTGCCAACGCTTGGAGGTGGAGCCCCTTCCAACCACTTCCTTGCTCCCCCTGCCCTGGCCAGGCATGGACCACATACCCCTCCTGGTGCTGTGGTCTTGCCGGCTCTCACTTCACTTCCACTGGACTCTCCTGCGGGCCGCCAGAGGTCCCAAGGCCCAGCAGCTTCAGGGAATTCGGGGACAGTTTTGGCTCTGGGTCTCCAGCGCGATCCTGTAGAACCCACTGCAGTGCGGGCCACGTCCTATGTCTGCCCTGTCCAGTTGGGAGCCTGTGAGGGCTTGGAACGCGGCCTGCACGGCTGATGGGCTGCAACCGGGTCCTGCTTGGTGGCGGCCACCTTCCGTGTGAACACTCCACATGGAAAGGGTTCGTGCTTGGGCTTCCATGTGCAGAACCTTGTTCCGTGGGGCGGATCCTCGTCTGGACTCTGAAGTGGGGCCCAGGGTATAGGTTGAAGCCAGGGCTGAGGGAGGCGAGGAGGAATAAAGAAAGCCAACCACAGAGAGAGGAGGTCGCAGCCATTGCAACAGCTGGGCAGACTTCAAACCCGAGAGAGGGGCCAGGGGCGGCAGGGCTGTGGTGTGTGACGGTTCTATTTCCGCAGGAGAGAGGCTGAGGCAGAGCTGAGTGGAGAGCCGTCGGGGCTGGGAGCCCTGCCCGCTCGCAGAGACCTGACCTTGGAGCTGGAGGAGCCGCCGCAGGGACCCCTGCCACGCGGCAGCCGGAGGTCGGAGCAGCTGGAGCTGGAGAGGGCACTGAAGCTGCAGCCGTGTGCGAGCGAGAAGCGCGCCCAGATGTGCGCATCGTTGGCCCTCGAGGAGGAGGAGTTGGAGCTTGCCCGCAGGAAGCGAGTGGACGAGCTCTCCCGGGAAGCAGAGATGCTGCGGGCCCTGCCGAAAGATGGGCTGGTGGCAGGAAGTGGCCAGGAGGGCGCACGTGGCCTCCTGCCACTGCGTCTGGGCTGTGGGGAGCGGCCACTGGCCTGGCTGGCCCCAGGTGATGGCGGAGAGTCTGAGGCGGCGGCAGGAGCCAGGCCTCGCCGCAGGCAAGCCCAGGACACAGAAGCCACGCAGAGCCCGGCCCCTGCCCCTGCCCCGGCATCCCACGGCCCCTCAGAGAGGTGGTCACGCGTGCAGCCCTGTGGGGTGGATGGGGATACTGTCCCAGAGGAGCCAGAGCCTTTCGGCACGAGCGCAGCGGGGCTGGAGCAGCCTGGAGCCCGGGAGCTGGCTCTGCTGGGAACAGAGGGAGACGCCTCGCAAACCCAGCCATGGATGTGGGAGCCACTCTTGAGGCCGGCCGCTTCGTGCAGGGGACAGGTTGAGAGGCCACAGGCCATTCAGGAAGAGCGAGCACGAAGCTGGAGCAGGGGCACCCAGGGGCAGGCCTCGGAGCAGCAGGCCCGGGCCGAGGGCGCCCTGGAGCCTGGGTGTCACAAGCACAGCGTGGAGGTCGCCAGGAGAGGGTCCTTGCCATCCCACCTCCAGCTCGCAGACCCGCGGGGTTCCTGGCAGGAGCAGCTTGCTGCCCCGGAAGAGGGGGAGACCGAAATAGCGCTGGAGAGAGAGAAGGATGACATGGAAACCAAACTTCTACATCTGGAAGACGTCGTCCGGGCTCTGGAGAAACATGTAGATTTGAGAGAGAACGACAGGTTTGCCTTCTACTCATTCTTAAAACTAAAAACTAAAAATGCAGAACTAACCCACTGACCCCTGTTGCTAATGGTGCTGCATGGCCCTTCCTACCGACAAGCTCGCAGCCCCTGATGGGGGCTGTGTAGCCCTTCGGCCTGAGTAGGGCTTGTGAGCCCAGCCCCCTCCCGGAATCCCACGGTCATCTGGTGCTCTACCACTGGGCAGAGGGAGGAGGGCAGGACTGGCTTTCGGGGTCCTGAACCCGCCTCCCGGGTTGAAGATATTCTTGTGCCTCAGCCTCCCAAGTAGCTGGGATTACAGGCGCCTGCCACCACGCCAGACTAATTTTTGTATTTTTAGTAGAGACAGGGTTTCACCATGTTAGCCAGGCTGTCCTCAAAGGTGATCTGCCTGCCTTGGCCTCACAAAGTGCTGGGATTACAGGCGTGAGCCACCGCGTCCGGCCCTCGCTTCCAAAGCTTTTTCATTATTGTTCCCAGCAGAAGCTATATACCCATTAAACAATAACTTTTGCTAGTATTTTGTTGAGGATTTTAGCATCAATTTTTGCATCATAAGGGATTGGTCTGCAGTTTTCTTTTCTGGTCTGTAGTGTCCTTGTCTGGCTTTGGTATCAAGTAATGCCTCACAGAATGAGTTTGGAAGTGTTCTCTTCTCTTCAATTCTTGGAAGAGTTTGAGAAGAGGTGGTGGAATTTCTTTTTTAAGTGGTAGAATTCACCAGTGAAGCCATCAGCTCCTGGGCTTTGTTAGGAGGTTTTTTTGTTTTTTGTTTTTTTGAGACAGAGTCTCGCTGTGTGGCCCAGGCTGGAGTGCAGTGGCACTGTCTTGGCTCACTGCAACCTCTGCCTCCTGGGTTCAAGCGATTCTCCTGCCTCAGCCTCCTGAGTAGCTGGGATTACAGGCGTGCACCACCAGGAATCAGGAATTTAAAACCTTATAACAGCTGGGGTGCGGTGGTTCACGCCTGTAATCTCAGCACTTGGGAGGCCGAGGTGGGTGGATCACCTGAGGTCAGGAGTTCGAGACCAGCCTGGCCAACGTGGTGAAACCCCGTTGCCTGTAATCCCAGCTACTCGGAAGGCTGAGGCAGGAGAATCGCTTGAACCCAGGAGGTGGAGGTTGCAATGAGTTGAGATCGCGCCACTGCACTTCAGCCTGGGCAACAAGAGCAAAACTCTGTCTCCAAAAAAAATACAAAAATTAGCCGGGCATGGTGGCATGCGCTTGTAGTCCCAGCTACTCGGGAGGCTGAGGCAGGAGAATCGCTTGAACCTGAGAGGCGGAGGTTTCAGTGAGCCGAGATCACACCACTGCATTCCAGCCTGGGTGACAGGGCGAGATTACATCTCAAAAAAAAAAAAAAAGTTCCTTTGGTGAAACTCTATTTGGAGTAAATTTCCTGTTTTTGCTTATCTGAAAAGTATCTTAAATGTTCCTTCATTTTTGTAAGACAGTATTCTTAGGAACACACATCTAGCCATTAAAGGGCCGCCTTTCCACCCTTGGAATGTCTGCTCTCCGTGTCAGAGACCCAGTTGCCGACGCTGCATGGTTGGCCCTTGGTCTGTCTGTTCTTCCTTCGTGTGCATTTCCACGGACTTGGGGGCTTAACAAGGCACAAAAGTGCGATGTTTTAGTTTTGGAGGTTGGAAGAGGAAAGGGTCTCCTTGGGCTAGGAGTAAGGTGCTGGCAGGGCTGCGGGGCCATCCAGAGGCCCCGAGGGGAACTCCCTGCCTCGCCTTCTCCAGTGGCCTTGACTTGAGGAGTCCTTCCATCCTGGAAGCCAGCCCTGGATGGCCGAGTCCTCCTCGTATCACCTCACTCCAACAGTGACTCTTCTTCCTCCACTTTCTACTTCTAAGCACACTTGTGATTACATTGGGTTCCTCTGGAGAATCCAGAATAATCTACAGTCAGAGAACGAGCAGCCTTCATTCCCCCTGCTGTGTAATGTCACATAGTCTGTTAGAGGCCAGTATTGTGCCATCCACAGTAGGTATCTGATTTTTGTGCTCTGGTTACTTCTGAGACCTGTATCTTTAGTGGTTTTTATTTGCTGTGCATTTCTTTCTTTTTAACTTTTTTTAAATTTATTTTTATTTTATTTATTTATTTATTTTTTTGAGACGGAGTCTCACTCTGTTGCCCAGACTGGAGTGCAGTGGTACAACCTCAGCTCACTGCAACCTTTGCCTCCTGAGTTCAAGCAATTCTCCTGCATCAGCCTCCCAAGTAGCTGGGATTACATGTGCCCACCACCATGCCCAGCTGATTTGTGTGTGTGTGTGTATTTTTACTACAGACGGGGTTTCACCATGTTGGCCAGGCTGGTCTTGAACTCCTGGCCTCAAGTGATTTGCCTGCCTCATCCTCACAAAGTGCTGGGATTACATAAGGCCTGAGCCACCACGCCTGGCCACTTTTTATTTATTTTATTTTATTTTATTTATTTATTTATTTATTTATTTATTTATTGTAGAGATAGAGTCTCACTATTTTGCCCAGGCTGGTCTCAAACTCCTGGCCTCAAGCGGACCTCCTGCCTCAGCCTCCCAAAGTGGATCCTCCTTGAAATTACAGGTGTGAGCCACCATGCCCAGCCTCTTTTTAACTTTTTATTAAAGTGTGATACACATAAGAAAATGTATATATTTGTACAATTAGGAGAATTGTCAACAAATTGAACACGTCTGTGTTACCAGCGCCCAGAACAAGAGATGGAATTCACCAGAGTCCCCAGGGGTAACCACTTCTTACAGCATAGATTCAGTTTGCTTGTTTTTGTACTTTACGGAGAGGAATCATGCAGTGTGTACTCTTTTGTGTCTGACTTTCTTGGCTCAACCTGGTTGTGCAATTGATCTGTGTTGTTGCTGTAGTTCATACATTTGCATTGCTGTGTGGTATTCTGTTGTATGAACATACCACAGTTTATTCTTTTCTCCTGTTGATGGGCATTTGGGTAGTTCCTAGTTTTTGGCTCTCACAAATGGAACTGCACTGAACGTTCTTGCATGTGTCTTTTGGAGCATTATGTTGGGCTGTACCCAGAAATGGGATTGTTGTGTTGTGGGTATAGGCGTAGTTTTCTTTTTGTTCATCCTACTTAGAAAACATTGTCCCAGCCAGGCACGGTGGCTCACACCTATAATCCCAGGACTCTGGGAGCCCAGGAGTTCAAGATCAGTCTGGGCAACATAAGGAGACTGTTTCTACAAAAACTTAAGAAAAATTAGTCACACATGGTGGTACACACCTGTGGTCCCAGCTATTTGGGAGGCTAGATGGGAGGATCACTTGAGCCTGGGAGGTTGAGGCTGCAGTGAGCTGAGATTGCACCACTGCACTCCAGCCTGGGCGGCAGAGCAAAAGGAAAAAAAAAAAAGAAACATTTTCCCTGTTGAATGTATGGATTGCATTGGTGTCTCATGAAAACCTCTCAGCCATTACTATTAAAATATTGCCTCTCCGGAGGTTGCAGTGAGCCAAGATCACGCCATTGCACTCCAGCCTGGGCAACAAGAGCAAAACTCCGTCTCAAAAAAAAAAAAAAAGAATATGTGTATGTATGTATATGTGTGTGTATATATATATGTGTGTGTATATATATGTGTGTATATATATGTGTGTATATATGTGTGTGTATATATATATGTGTGTATATATATGTGTATATATATATGTGTGTGTATATATATATATATCCTCTCTTCCCACTATTTTCTTCAATTAGATATGTGAATGTTAGAGCATTTCACTTTATTTCTCAACCTCTCTTTTATATTTTCCATCTTCTGTCTGTATCACATTTGGGGTATTTTTTACATACCTCTGTGTTCCAGGTCAGTATCTCTTTCTTTCAGCTCTGTGTAATCTGCTATTTAACCCATCCCATGAGTTTTTATTCTGACATTGACTTTTTGTTCATTTCTAAAAATTCTGTTTGGTCCTGTCTGATCATTGTCAATAGTTTCTTGTTGCTTGTTCATTGTTTATTTCTGTGTTTTATTTATGTAAACATTTCATAACACTTATTTTTAGTTTGTGTCTAATAATTGCAATACTTGCAGTTTCTAGGGGATTGAATTCTGGCTTCTGGCTTCTACTGTCATTTATGGGTGGCTTTGCTCCATGTATCTTATGGTGATCTTTGATTGTAAGCTCATATTTGCTTGATGTTAATCTCTGGGAATATAAAGAGCCTTATATGGGATGCTATTGCTTTTGCAGAGAAGTGGGAGGCTGCTAATCTGGGACCGTCTGAACCTCCTTCCAGGGCCCTGTCTGGTGCAGGTGTCCACAGTGCAGCTTCTCCATTCTGCTAATAGCAGTGCTGACATAGGCATTGGTTGCAGAGTCCCCCCAGCTTTGTATTGCATAATGCTTACCGCGTTGGTTTCAGCTTCCAGGATTTTGTTTTGTTTGGAGACTCTTGCAGGTTTCCTTTTCTTTCCATGAGGACAGTCACAGAGGTTACAATCAGCTTTGTGCAGGATCTAGTTGTTTGGTGGTCGTGTGGGGGATGGGGTGGGGCACCCCTCAGCTTTCGGCCTTGCATCAACTTGTTCTCCATTCTAGAGCCAGAGTGATAGTTTAAAAACACAGAACTCTCCTGCTTGAAACCCTTTGCTGCCTTTAATTCCATTGACTTCTATTTATTTTTGTCTTTAGTTCCTCATGAGATAAAATGAAGGCATATGAAGAAGATACTTATGTTTACTATTATAAGCATAATACATAAAGTGGGCTGGGCGTGGTGGCTCACATCTGTGATCCCAGCACTTTGGGAGGCCTAGGTGAGAGGATCACCAGGAATTCGAGACCAGCCTGAGCAACATATCGAGACCCCATCTCCACCACAACAAAAATTATCCAGGCGTGGTGGCGCATGCCTTCTGTAGTCCCAGTTCCTGGGCCCAGGAGTTCAAGGCTGCAGTGAGTCATGATCATGCCACTGTACTCCAGCCTGGGTGACAGAATGAGACCCCATCTCAAAGAAAACAAAAAATACATGACGTGAACATGCTGAGATCATGTGGCTTTCAGTATTTTCATACTGAAAAAATAAGAAGCTAGTACCATATAGAGACCTATTTGGGGAATACACATTAACTTTATCAGTCAGTATTAAGAATGCATTCTCTGGGTAGCAAGTATGTGGGTCTTAAGCTACTTCACTGGTGATCTTTTTTTTTTTTTTCAAAGACAAGGTCTCACTATGTTGCCCAGGAGGGTCTCAAACTCCTGGGCTCAAGCAGTCTTCCTGCCTCAGCCTCCCCAGTAGCTGGGATTACAGATGCGTGCTGCCACTCCTGGCTCCCATTAGTGATCTTCATTGGTAAATTGCCATCTTCATCTATCAAATCAATGGCATTACCCAAGCAGGGACTCCCCGAGTCTTCAGAGAACAAAGACGGCCCCAGGCAGACTTGGTTCACATAGTGGCTGTCTATCCCTGCCTTTTCCCACTTTGAGATTCACCTAGCAAAGGTTTCCCATATATCTTGGCCTTCTGATTCCTGTGTTTCTTAGCTCCACACTGGGTTCACTGCCAGGGCATGAGTACCCTGCAGTACCTGAGGACTCACGCCCAGCACTGGCAACCAGGACACACATGTGTTTGGTGAGAGGCCATAGATGCAGGAGCAGGTCAGCTATAAACTCAGCATAAGCAAAACCCAAGGTTCTGAGTGCATTTGTGACTTGATGATGTGGCAGTTTAGAAGCTAAGAAAGTTCCGTTTTCTGTGGCTTGGCTCATGGGAGATGCAAGACGTTAACACCTGGTGCAGGAAGAGGGAAAAGAAGGGTGTCTGGCACCACCTCCAGGGATGGGGAGATGGGGGCGCACAGTTCTCAGGACTCCCTGCTGCAGAGCTGGGCTCTGTGACCACATGTAGCTCCCCAAGTGCTCACCGGTCTTTTCTCAATTTTTACACAGACTGGAGTTCCATAGACTTTCTGAAGAAAACACTTTGTTGAAAAACGACCTGGGAAAGGTTCGGCAAGAGCTTGAAGCTGCAGAAAGCACTCACGATGCACAGAGGTAAGGGCCACGCCCCTACCCAGACCTTCTGGGGGTGCGTTTTGCCCTCCATAGAGTGACCTTATGCAGTCTCCATATAGACAGTGGGAAGTGTTCTCAGATTAGCCCTGCATTCCAGAAAACCCTAAACCATGAGCCTTGTTAACTTCTGAACGACTCGGCAGATGTAGGAGGCTCTGGGCTCCTTCCTCATGTAGGTGGCACCTGAACGCCCCAGCTCCTTGGTGTGGGAAGTGAGGCAGAGCGCCCACAGCATGGTCGGGACTGCGAGCAGAGCCCCAGCACGGGCACTGTTCACCCCACAGAGATGCTGCACGTCGCACTTAGGGGTTGGGGGAGGCCACAACAGTGTCTGGAGGGGTCATAGGTGCTCCTAGGATCCTCTCCTGATAACAGTTTCAGCTCTGCCTTCCTCAGAGGGTCATTGCTGGTTTATCAATTTCAGTGAACAAGAGCTGGGGGAGGGGACGGGTGTGGGGAAGGTCAGAAACCTGAGCACTGAGGCAAGAGAGGATGGGGGTGGGGGCACCAGTGACAGTCTGGGGACAGGGCAGGGGGCCGCCCACCAATGAGAGTCAGGACAGGGCAGGGGGCCACCAGTGAGAGTCAGGGGGGACAGGGCAGGGGGCCACCAGTGAGAGTCAGGGGGGCAGGGCAGGGTGGCCACCAGTGAGAGTCAGGGGGGACAGGGCAGGGGGCCACCAGTGAGAGTCAGGGGACAGGGCAAGGGGGTGCCCACCAGTGAGAGTCAGGGGGCAAGTCAGGGGGGCGCCCACCAGTGAGAGTCGGGGGATAGGGCAGGGGGGCACCCACCAGTGAGAGTCGGGGGACAGGGCAGGGGGGTGCCCCCCAGTGAGAGTCGGGGGATAGGGCAGGGGGGTGCCCACCAGTGAGAGTCAGGGGACAGGGCAGGGAGGCCACCAGTGAGAGTCAGTGGGGGCAGGGCAGGGAGACCACCAGTGAGAGTTGGGGGACCAGACAGGCGGGCCCCCATCAGTGAGAGTCGAGGGACTGAGCAGGGGGGTGCCTGTCAGTGAGAGTCGGCGGGGACAGAGCAGTGGGCGTCCATCAGCGAGAGTCAGGGGACAGAGCAGGAGTGTCCCCTCAGTGCAAGCTGGGGAAGGGCTGGGACTGAGGAAGGGAGAATGTGTGTTTTAGGGAGGGTGGCTTTCTGCTGTCACTACTGTAGCCGTATCCAAGGACAATCGTTTGGCCTTTTTTTTTCCCCAAGTATGCATCTCAAGGTGAGCTTAGCTCTCATAGACAGTAATTCTGAAATGATGGAATTGCCATGGTGATTAAAGTAGCGAGTCCCAAGCAGGTACCCAGGGATTGCCCTTCCATGACAGCACTTCCGAAATCTCAAAGCTTGTTTTCCTTTAGAAACCATTTTTTCTCTGGTTTTCCTGAGTCTGTGAGGACCCTGCCTCCGGAGATGCCAGGCTGTTTTGGTCTCTATTCACTCTGCTGAGTGTGAAGTGTTACGTGTTTTACAAAAGAAATATTCATGTATTTGATTGAGGAATGTCATGCAGGGTGTGCGTTCTTACAATGCTGGCAGTGTAGATTACTACAGGCTCTCTAGTAATCCGACAGTTTCACATTCCTAAAGTCTTCGTGGTTTGGGATAAACCACGGAGGATGGGATCGTCATCTTCATTCTCAGCGGCGACAGCAGAGACTGAGAGGGGCTGGAGAATGCCAGGGGCAGGTGTGGGCGTCTGTGCTGTGGCTACAAACCCGCATGCTGCTCTTACCCTGGGTGCTGACCAGGAAAGAAGGCACTGGTTGGTCACAAGTGATATCACTGTTAATTGTGCTTCTTCAACAGGAAGGAAATTGAGGTTTTAAAGAAAGACAAGGAAAAGGCCTGCTCTGAGATGGAGGTGCTCAACAGACAGGTGACGTATCGACGCCTGGGATGGAGCTTGTGCCACCCTTCCTTTTTTTTTATTATTTTGAAATTATTTTAAACTTACAAAAGGAAATGGAGAACATTCTTCCAAAAGACTTGAGAGTGAGTTGCTGACTGGCCCCCAGGCCCCATCGAAGTCAGGAACTGAACACGACTGTGAAGACCCCTGCCCCAGTCAGATATGCCAGTGGTCCCAAGGATGTTCAGAATCATGTGGCACGCAGTAGTTGGGACCACAGGCATCCCCTGCAGGATCCCTTTGGTGTTTTGATCTAGAAACTGTGAGCAGCTTCTCACAGACGCTGGCAGGCAGGCACTGTCTGTGTTGTGAGTGCCTGAGGCTCTGCACTGGCCCAAGGCCCAGCTGCTTGTGGAGATGACTCGCCTGGGGAGCCGCATGCCAGCATGCTCAGCTCATCTTTTGTGTTTTTAGTAGAGACGGGGTCTCACTATGTTGCCAAGGCTGCTCTCAAACTCCTGGCCTCAAGGAATCCTCCAGCTTTGGCCTCCCAAAATGCTGGGATTATGGTGTCAAACACTGCCTGGACACTCCCCAAATTTTGGGGTTTTTTTTTTTTGAGACACATTATCACTCTGTCACCCAGGCTGGAGTGCAGTGGTGTGATCTTGGCTCACTGCAACCTCCACCTCCCAGGTTCCAGCAATTCTTCTGCCTCAGCCTCCAGGGTAGCTGGGATTGCAGGCGTGTACCACCATGCCTGGCTAATTTTTGTATTATTAGTAGAGACAGGGGAGACAGGGTTTCACCACGTTGGCCAGGCTAGTCTCAAACTCCTGACCTCAAGCTATCCGCCGGCCTTGGCCTCCCAAATTGCTGGGATTACAGGTGTGAGCCACTGTACCCGCCTTACCCCAAAAATTTTACCATGAAAAACTTTAAACACAGGAAAGTTGAAACAATATAGAGTGATCATCCACATACCACAACATTAATGCAACTGTTATCCGCATTGCCGCGTGCACTTTAGTTCTGTTCATATCTATATATTTCACGTGTGCGTGTGTATGTGTGTGTTCTGAACCATTTGAAGACAAGTTACAGGCCGGGTGCGGTGCCTCATACCTATAATCCCTGCATTTTGGGAGGCCAAGGTGGGCAGATCACTGCCCAGGAGTTCAAGACCAGCCTGGGCAACATGACAAAACCCCATCTCTACAAAAAAAAGAAAAATCAACTGAGTGTGCTGGCATGTGCCTATAGTCCCAGCTACTCAGGAGGCTGAGGTGGGAGGATGGCTTGAGCCTGGGAGGTTGAGGCTACAGTGAGCGGAGATCGTACCACTGCACTCCAGCCTCACAGAGTGAGACCCTGTCTCTAATAATAATAACAATAATAATAGAAAATAAGTTCCAGATGTCATGATACTCCACTCCTCAAATATTTCAACAGGCATCTCTTAAAAGGAAGTGCATCTCCCACCTCGCCACACTGAAGGAGTGCTGCCACACTTAAGAAACTTAGCAGTAGTTACCTCAAATCAGTATTCACACCATATTCTCATTTCTCCAGTTATTAAAAAGTGTCCTGCACAGCAAGTTTTCTGGCAGTAGGATGCAGCTGGGGGTGCCACATTGTGTGTAACTATGACTCTGTTCAGACGTGTTTAGCTATCAGATCAACTTGCTGGCATAAACCAGCCACTTGAGTGCATTCATGGCACCTGTGGGTCAGGCATTCAGACAAACACAGCCTGGACGGCCGTCCCTGCTCTGTGATGCGGGGTCTCGGCTGGGAAGGCTGGACAGTTGGGGTGACCTAATGGCCAGGGCTGGAGTCGTCAGGGACCCCTTCTGCTTGTGTCTGTCTGGGGCCTCTCCTCATGGGGCTGGGCCTGGAGGGAGTGTCGGGGGGGGTGTCAGGGAGCCAGTGTTCCAGGGCAGCTGGTAGGAGGCGCACGGCTCCCAAGCCCTCCTCGGAAGTCACTCTACGTTATTCCCACTGAGTCCCTGGAGCCGCGGGGGAGGCTTCTCTGATGGGCAAGTGTTCAGGTCACATTTCAGAAGAGGATGTGGGATGGAAGAGGCTGCTGGAGGCTTCTTTGTACAACACATCCCCTGAATGGTCCCTTTGGTGTTTTGATCTGGAAGACCTGTTTTTCCCCATGACACTGGCTTTTGGAAGAGCCCAGGTAGTGGTCCCATGGGCCATCCCACATTCTGGATCTGTCCAGTTGTTTTCTGAGAGTGTAGGCTACTCTGGTCGTATGTCACTTGTCTGTCTTGTAAACTGGAAATTAGGCCTAAAGGCTGGAGCAGATGCAGAGTGAACATATTTGACACAGATGTCATTTGTTTTAACACACGCCCAGGAGACAGCTGCTGACATCTCATGTTGGCTTCTGCAGTGAAAGCCAGATGAATGCAAGTTCAAAATTAAGAGGTGGCCAGCGTGAACGCCACCAGGAGCAGATAGCATCTCTGCCTCCTGATGCGGCTCCCTTCCCAGTGTCTGCCCAGGAGCTTGTTACCCGAGTCACAAGGAAGCACCAGACAAACCCCAAATGGGAGGGGGTGGAACTGTATTTGTCAAAAAATGTCGAAGTCATGAGAGACAGAGGCTGAGGAGACATCCCACATTTGAGGAGGCTGAAACAGCAGGACAGGGCCCAGCTGATCCTGTGCCGGGAAGGATGCTGCCAGGCTCATTGACAAAATGAAGTGTGGGGACATCGAGGCCACTGTCCTGAAGCAGTAGCTGCACAGCAGCCGTGTGAGAGCTGCTGTCCGTGGGAGGCAGGCGGCTGTGGAAGTGGGAAGACATCATGTGTGCGCCTGTGTGTGTAGGGGGCAAAGCAGATTGGGGGAGTGTTGTCGGCTAGGAGCCGGGATGGAAGGCAGGTGGGTTTCCCTGGTCATGTTCTAGTCTTGCAACTGTTCAAGTCTGAAATTATTTCCAAATGAAGAGTTTTTTGTGTGTTTGTTTGTTTGTTTGTTTGTTTTGAGATGGAGTCTTGTTCTGTCACTCTGGCTGGAGTGCAGTGGTATAATATCAGCTCACTGCAAACTCTGCCTCCCGGGTTCAATCAGCTCTCCTGCCTCGGCCTCCCAAGTAGCTGGGACTACAGGCGTGTGCCACCAAGCCCGGCTAATTTTTGTATTTTTAGTGGAGATGGGGTTTCGCCATGTTGGCCAGGCTGGTCTCAAACTCCTGACCTCAGGTGATCCTTCCACTTCGGTCTCCCAAAGCGCTGGGATTACAGGCATGAGCCACCACGCCCAGCCACCAAATGAAGAGTTTAAATGTTAAAGGTGAATAGAAGAAAATCCACTATTGTGTTTATCTCAAGAACTGAAGGAAGATTCCATTTCTACTCATGAAATCAAGGCTGTTTTTAGAGGACAAGGTGAATGTGTGTCAGTATTAAAACAATTCTAATTTTCACAATAAAATGTCATAAAACACCTGAGCTCTATACCATACGCAACTGCCACACGCTTATGTCGTGGTGGAAGCTTCTTTTAACCTGAGGCTTGAGGTTCTAGGGAAGGGATGAGGTGAGGTTAATTTGCAAGGAATTGCATGAGAAAAATGCATGAACTCCCTAATCTTGAGTAAATCCAAATGGAAAAACGTCCCAGTTTTCTTACATGCCTGTAAAACCTATAGAAGCAAAGGCAGTGGTTGTTGGCGTCACTCTGGGAAGGTGACGTGTGCGTGGTCGATTGTGCTGAGAGCGGGTCAGAGGACATCGCTCCGAACCCCCAAGAGCTGCGGTGGGAAAAAGCAAGTAAGCAGAAATGTGGTTGCATGAAGATGTTCCTGACAGGTGGCTGCAGACAGCAGAGCCTCCGTGGTCCAGACTGCAGGGCCACTTTCCTGCCGCTGTCACTGCACTACACCCTCACAGGTTCCCCTGATGAATGTTTGCTGAAATCCACTGTCTGTGGGGGGTGCTATTGAGAAAAAGCAAAACATACAATTTGATGAACCCATGTACCCTGCCAAGAGCTATGCTTGTGTGTTCAAGACGGAGATCGGAGGAGACTTAAGAGATTCACGTACCTCAAGTTTAAATAGGTTGCTTTTTTGTTAAAATTGCCATATATTTTTAAATATATTAAAATAATCGTGGAGGAAATGAGAAAAACGTGAAAGGTCTTCCAAACGGTTCTGACGGTCATGGCATATACTGCCCTCTGGTGGCCTAGATGTGTGTGTGTTTCTCCTAGGGGCTGGAGCAGGTCTTCCTGTCCTTGGCACTGGTGACGTTTGGGGCCAAATCATCTGCGTCGTAGGGTGTCAAGTGCCCCCATGCCATTGGTGCCAGCAGCTTCCTCCATCTCCAGCTGTGATCACCAAAAATACCTGGAGACATTGCCAGACATTTCCTCAGGAGCAAAGTTGTACCTGGTTGAGAGCAATTACAATGATATGAATTGAGCTGCTGGCTTAAAAGTATTTTAGGGGGCAAGGTGGCCCACACCTATAATCCCAGCACTTTGGGAGGCTGAGATGGGAAGATCCCTTGAGGCTAGGAGTTCAGGACCAGCCTTGGCAACACAGCTAGAGACCCTGTCTCAACCAAAAAACAAAACTAGGTGGGAGTGGTGACGTGTGCCTGTGGTCCCAGCTACTTGGGAGGCTGAGGTGGGAGGATCGCCTGAGCCTACGAGGTCACGGCTGCAGTGAACCATGAGTGTGCCACTGCACTCCAGCTGGGGCAACAGAGCGAGCGCGTGTCTTGAAAAACAAAACAAAACAAAACAAAACAAATGACTACTTAATAAAAATATAGCCAATGATGGGCAAATGTATATATAAAATGAAAATTAAAAACTTTTTTTCTTATGTATTTAAAAACTTTTTCCCCCTAGAATCAGAACTACAAGGATCAATTATCCCAGCTCAATGTCAGGGTTCTTCAACTGGGACAGGAGTCTTCTACCCACCAGGCCCTAAACGAGGAGCATCGTGTGACCATTCAGCTGTTAACACAGAGCCTGGAAGAGGTGGTACACAGCGGGCAGCAGCAGGTGGGTGGCCTCAGCCGCAGGCAGCTCCACCTGGGCTCTGCTGGAGGCTGGGAGTTGCAGAGTGGGGAGGCGGCTGCAAACAGGTCAGGACACGCGCTGAGGAGCCTGGAGGGGAGTGAGGGACTTCCCAAGCATGCCTTGGAGAAATAGGTGGACTGTGCTCTGTTGGCAAATCCCAGTATCTAAAGAAAATAACAGAATAGCTTTACATGCTGCTGACAGAGAAGTGAATTGGTACAAAGTTCCCCGAGGGCAGTTTGGCAAAACACACACTTAGAGGCTGAAGAAAGTCCACATGCCTTGACTTCACGATTCCGATGGGGATGTTCCCGAAAGCCTTGTGGAAGGATGCAGCTGCAGCATTTTCCTTGCTGTGCTGTTTATAATAGCAAAGCAGAACTGAAATCGGCCAAGTCACCAACAGAAGCTGAGGGAATCACTGGATCACAGCACAGCCACTGAAAACTATGTTTTCAAATCATAACTAATGCCCCAGGAAACGCTCCCGCTGTGGTGAGGAGAAGGCACTTCCTGCAGTGCATGGCGCACCCGACACTGTCTCACCAGGGAGACACATGTGTGTAGAGGAGGGGCCGGGGAGTGACTGCAGGACACAGGGCCGGCCTTGGTTGGTGGGTTCCTGGGGATTTAAATTTTGTAATTTTTTTTCTTTTCTGTAATTTTCTGAGGTTTCTGCACGAATTACATACCAGACTCTTCAGATACTTCTTGACTTGTGCAATTGATTTTTTAAAAACAGAGTGACCAAATCCAGAAATTTAGAGTTGAACTTGAATGCCTGAATCAGGAACATCAGAGCCTGCAGCTGCCACAGTCAGAGCTGACCCAGACCCTTGAGGAACGTCAAGGCCAGGTAGGTGTGAGCGGTGGCTGGAGGCATTGGGTCCAGTCCTACCCGGGAGCAGCATCACCGCAGTGCCAACGGTGTTGCCAGGCCTCCTCCAGCCCAGAGAAGTTGTTGTGCTGCTGGATACAGCTGTCCAGGTGCTTACCCAGCCAGGACCAAAGCTGCTCCCAGTGCAGGGTTGGTTTAGCTGTGAGCAAGCCCCGTGAAGAGTGGTGACCGTTTACTCCCGAGGGAAGGAGTGTGATCACCATGCCTTTGGGTGAGCCCTCCACAGAATGGAGGAGCCAGAGGCAAGCCTGGGGACTCTGTCGTCAGAACTAAGGCAGCGGGCTCCAGCCCTGGGGGTGGGGTGACATGGGCACTCATGGGCATGCGTGACACTGGCCCCCGCACACGCCTCCAGGTGCCACATCTGCTGGCCCCGCAGGTGAGAGGCGCGGGAGGTGCAGACACGGGAAGCTGGGCTATGGTGGCAGGGGCTCGTGGTCCGGGACAGACAGGTGTATGCAGGGGCAGCTGAGCAGGGGCCTCAGGGAGGGGAGCCAGCTCAGGGGATGCTTGTGGAGGGGGTGGCTCAAGGGAGAGAAGAGCAGGTGTGTGACGGCCAAAGGTGCCCAGAGGGCGAGTGCCCAGTGTGGACACAGGTGCGGGGAACACTTGGAAGCTTGGGGCACTGTAGCCTCTCTTGGCTACAGAGAGGAAAGGGGGCTGTGGGAAAGGTCCCTCCCCGCCTGCCTGTGAGGCTCGGCTGAGCCTCTGCACCCGGTCCCCCCTGGCGCTGGCCCTGGCACCCTGTGCAGAGGCACCCCCTAGACGTCCTGAGGCACAGAGGGGTCAACTGGGCATGGACCCCAGAGCTTTCTGAGGCGCTGTTGGAGCTCCCATAGGCTCTTGGCCTTGCAGCTACAGGCTGTCAGTTTCCCAGAGGTGCTCTGCCTATTTGGGGCACCCTTCTCTACTTTTGAGTCTAAAAGGAACCCTGGAAAATTGCCTGGGCTAGTTCGAGTCCTTTGAGGCTGAGGAGTAGGACAACCTGAAAAGGCCAGCACTTCCTCAGCACCTGGCGCTGGGAGGCACTGCTGGGGCCAAGGGAGAGCATTCCACACCCCTGGGGCCGCACCTGCCACCAGCCTCTCAGTTGGGAAGCACCTCACCAAGTCTGTCCTGCAGCCATGTGGGTCACCCCTTCTTCCTCGTGATTTAGAGGAAGACGCTCCCCCAAAGCACATGGCTTCCAGTCAGCATCAGGAAGCTGGGGGCTTCCAGGGTAGCTCAGGACACTCTGGAAAAGGCAAACGGGGCTCCCTGAGAGTGGCCACGAGATGCTGGGCCTGAAGCTGATGTGGTTGCTGTTTCCATGTGGGAGGGAAGCCAGGGCAGTCACTGTGATGCCCATGTGTGGCTCAGGAGGAAGGCCCCAGAGGCCAGAGCAGACAGGAGGGATGGGGCCTCGTAGAGCAGCTCAGAGGGTGGAGGGTCTCCCAGGGGAGCTCAGAGGGCAAAGGGATGGGGACTTACAGGGCCCTCTCCAGGGGAAGGACAGGAAGGGTGGGTGGCTGCCCTCAGGATGGGAGATGATGCCCCATCTGCCGCTCTGCCTCACTCCAGCACCCAGAACACAAATGTCCTTGTTGCCAGTGCTCCCCTGGGGACGTATTTCCCTGTCCCTGTGACTGTCAAGGTCTGTAGATGTGGCCCGTCTCACGTTGCCGAGGAAGGAGATGAAGAGTGGATGGCTCTCTGTTCAGTAGATGTTTACAGGCTGCCCACCATGGGCAGAGATCTCCCTTGGGCTGGACCCTGGCCATGCTGTGGAGCTGCTTAATTAGTGGGGGTTCGGTTCCAGGATGGCTGTGGGGGGTGGTGCAGTCCAAGGAACTGCAAGCATCAGAGCCCAGGGAGTTGGGGTGCGGGGCCAGAGCCTTCCTGGGTGGGTAGACGTGCTTGACGCTTGGGAGTCCTGCAGGCCTGGAGGACGGCAGCCAGAGTGACCGTCTGAAACAAGCCTTCAGGAGAAGGCTGCGTTTGGTGGAGATGCGATTTAGAACTCGTTCTTCCCTCCTTTTCTATCTCAAACCATAAGCTGCTCTCCAGGGCCTGGAAAATGTGGGGTGCAGGTGCGTCTCTCTGGGGTGACCCCCATCCTGAAGAAGGGTGAGCTTTACAGTGATGACCTGGCCCCCCAAGACAGGCCCCCAGCTCGGCTGAGTCAGTGCAGGGACTACTGAAGGGAAACCGGGCGTGGCAGTGTGGGCGCAGGGCATTGCCTTCCCTCTTCCTCCACCATGTGGTGATGTCAGGCCCGGCCCAAATGTGACCCCGATGGAGCGTGATTCCCACTCCGTCTTGGGGTCTCAGGTGAGTAAGGGGTAGCGTGGCCAGTTCTTATAGGGTGCCAAAGAAATCCTGGTGAAGCCTCCAGTCAACTGGATGTGAATTGTATTTGGATCTTGCTTCGAGCTGCTTCATTAAAGGGGCTGGCATAGTGGTGCACAGTTTACTGTAACAACTCAGCCCAACTCCAGCAGACAGTGCCATCCAGGAAACCAGGCGCTGCCAGGAATTCCAGCCCCGGCCCCACCTTCCCTTCAGCAGTCCGTGTTGTCTGGGTAGTCTGTGGCCAGTGTAGCCCTGTTTCAGAGTGATGTCTCCGCTGAAAGGAGAACGGGCGTGGGTCATTGTTTGAAAAGAATCAGGCCCCAGCGAGGTTCGCTGAAAGCTAACGACGTGCAGAATCTGGGTCTGACAGGAAGTCAGCGTCACCATTTTGAGGGTGATGGACACGTTTTCTGCACTCTAGCACTGTGTGGAAGCGCTGGCTGACAGCAGCCTGGCTGTCCGAATTCCAAAGAAATGGGCTCCTTCTAAATTTTCAGGTGCTGCTGCATACTCGGGAGCACACGCCTTCCTTGCTGTTGCAGGTGGAGGTGTCCTTGGATGGAGAGGGTGCCCCTGTGTGCCGCGTCTCAGCAGCCTCACCAGAGCTGTGTCCCCTTCCCCATGCAGGTGCAGGGAGCTCACCTGAGGCTGAGGCAGGCCCAGGCCCAACACTTGCAGGAGGTCCGGCAGCTGCAGGACTGTGTGGCCGAGCTGCAGCACCTGCTCAGCCTTCAGGGAGAGCAGGCCGGGAGGCGCCTGGATGCACAGCGGGTGAGTGGGGATGCAGCGAGAGGTGGCTGACGAGATGAGGAGGGTGAGGTGGGCCCACTAGTCCTCAGTTATCCAGAAGCTTCCCAAGTGTGAATACATGAGTCACGTATGTAGCATGTCAGATGGTGAGGAAGGCTGTAGGGAGAGGGGCAGTGTGGTTTTAAACAGGGTGGCCAGACAAGGCCTCACAGGTGGCCCCTGAGATGGTGAGACCTGAAGGATGTGAAGGAGCGGCGTCATGTGGCAGGGGAGCAGCAGAGGCCCCTGGGGTAGGGGGTACTTGGCATGTTCCATGGGAATAGGGACCGGAGGCCGAGGGCAGAGAGCAGAGGGTGACATACTGGGCCCTGCAGGTGCCATGGGCCGTGCAGGTGGTGGGAGATGGGAGACAGTGGCTCGGAGCACGGACTGTGGAGGGTGGGATCCCGCCCGCCACCTCCCAGCTGAGTGACCTCGGGCAAGTGAACCTCTCTGTGCCTCAGTTTCCTCATCTGTAAAGTCCTGCTAGCAGTAGTGTCCACCTAAAAGGCTTATTGGGAAGCGTCATTGGGTTGGTGACTTTAAAGCACTTGAAGGGTCCCCAGCACAGCTGTGCCCTATGCAGGAGTTTAATTCAAAAGTCTGAGAGAATAACTCACTCCTGAAATTCCCAACATAGTTCATAGTTCATCAGGGACAGACTTCAGGAGAGATCAGGAGCCAGAGGGCAGGGCACACCCTCATGAGAAAGGAATTGGCACATGGCTTGAAAAGTGGGTAACATTTGATGTTTGTAAAGTGTAAATTCTAATGAAGAACAACCTTGTAACATCACACAAAGGGGTCAAGCTAAAGTTCAGCGATGCTACATTATTGACAAAACAAGGTTAAGGAGAATCCCCCTAGAAAAATACACTAACACAGCGAGGGAAGCTCACTTTGGAGTTATTTATGGTTAAGATCTTAAGACCAGTTCTCTGAGGACAAATGAGTCTGCTGATTCTCCCTGAAAGAGAAAGGAAAGCTGTGTGGTTTGGGCCAAAACATAGTTTTGTTTTGTTTTGTTTTGTTTTTTGAGACAGAGTCTGACTCTGTTGCCAGGCTGGAGTGCAGTGGCGTAATCTTGGCTTACTGCAACCTTCGCCTCCTGTGTTCAAACAATTCCCCTCCCTCAGCCTCCTGAGTAGCTGGGACTACAGGCACGCATCACCATGCCCAGCTAATTTATTGTATTTTAGTAGAGACGGGGTTTCACCATGTTGGCCAGGATGGTCTTGATCTCCTGACCTCATGATCCGCCCGCCTCGGTCTCCCAAAGTGCTGGGATTATAGGTGTGAGCCACTGCGCCCGGCCCTGGGTTAGAACATTTTTAAACTTTTGCTCTGGACAGATGAAAGGTTACCCACAGTCACTGTCAGATGTGTACATTTGAGCTGATTTCCATTTTATTTATTTATTTATTTTTGAGACAGAGTCTTACTCTGTCACCCAGGCTGGAGTGCAATGGTGCGATCTCGGCTCACTGCAGCCGAGGTTCAAGCAATTCTGCTGCCTCAGCCTCCTGAGTAGCTGGGACTACAGATGTCTGCCACCATGCCTGGTTAATTTTTTGTATTTTTGGTAGAGATGGGATTTCACCATGCTGGCCAGGCTGGTCTTGAACTCCTGACCTCAGGTGATCTACCTGCCTTGGCCTCCCAAAGTGCTGGGATTACAGGTGTAAACCACCTCGTTCGGCCACTAATTTCCATTTTAAAGTAAATAGCCTTGAGCTGATTCTTTTTAAAATGTAAAATATTGCCTATAACCTTTTTGTTTTTGTTTTTGGCTTTTTTTTTTTTTTTTTTTTGAGACGGAGTCTTGCTCTGTCACCCAGACTGGAGTGCAATGGCACAATCTCGGCTCACTGCAACCTCCGCCTCCTGGGTTCAAGCAATTATTCTGCCTCAGCCTCCCGAGTAGCTGGGATTACAGGCGCCCACTACCATGCCCGGCTGATTTTTTGTATTTTAGTAGACATAGGGTTTCACCGTGCTGCCCAGGCTGGTCTCGAACTCCTGAGCTCAGGTAATCCGCCCGCCTCAGACTCCCAAAGTGCTAGGATAACAGGTGTGAACCACTGCACCTGGCATTTTTTTTTTTTTTTTTTTTGAGATGGAGTCTCACTTTGTCACCAGGCTGGAATGCAGTGGTGCTATTTCGGCTCACAGCAACCTCTGCCTCTTGGGTTCAAGTGATTCTCCTGCCTCAGCCTCCCGAGTAGCTGGGACTGCAGGTGCACACTACCACACCCAGCTATTTTTTTTTTTTTTTGAGACTGAGTCTCGCTCTGTCACCTAGGCTGGAGTGCCACTGCAACCTCCACCTCCTGGGTTCAAATGATTCTCCTGCCTCAGCCTCCCAAGTAGCTGGGATTACAGGTACGCACCACCACACAAGGCTAATTTTTGTATTTTTTTTAGTACAGATGGGGTTTCACCATGTTGGCCAGGTTGGTCTCGAACTCCTGACCTCAGGTGATCCGCCTGCCTCGGCCTCCCAAAGTGCTGGGATTACAGGCGTGAGCCCCCGCGCCCGGCCACCTGCAACCTTGTTTTATGGCAGGAAGAACATGAGAAACAGCTGAAAGCTACAGAAGAGCGGGTGGAAGAGGCGGAGATGATTCTGAAGAATATGGAAATGCTCCTCCAAGAGAAAGTGGATAAGCTGAAGGAACAGGTGAGTGATGGGCGCCGCTGCTTTCGTGTCCGCGTCCTCTTCTGAACGCTCTCCACTTTTATGGGTGTGCAGGCAGCTAATACACGAAAAGGCTGTCTTGTCACAGAATTCCAGGGAACTAAATGCATACCCTACACTGCCGGTGCACATTCATTTATTTTCCTCCGGGAATGGTTTTAAGATCTGTCCTTTGGGTGTTCACATACACTCAGAAAGGACTCATCCGTTCATTTGTCTGTGTAGTCATTCAGGCATCCCCAAGCACCTCTGGTCGAAGCTTTCCTAGGTAGACCTGAGATGAGCAGGGCTGAGCCTGCATCCCAGACCTGACCCTCTGGAGACAGAGGCAGATGCTTCCATAGAGCATACATGACCTCGGGCCAGGATGAGTGCTCTGAAAATGAGAGAATAGAGGTGGAGGGAGCCGGTGGGGTGGTCAAGGCCACTTTGAAGAGCCAGCATTTGGTCAGATGCCCAGTGACCAACACAGGAACATCCAGCTGTGTCCCCAGCAGAGGCCAGGTGGCATTTGGAAAGCTCAGTGGGTGGGAGATGCACACATCTCTTCGTGTCTGGGGGACTCCAAGGAGGGCGCATTCCAGGCAGCGGACAGCCACGGAGGAGGCTGCCATGGCTGGTGTGAACTGGTAGGGCTCAGGTAGGCAGCGCCTGTCATGTGTATCCTGGAAGCCAAGGTCAGGGGTTTGGGTTTTATCATAATGGCAGTTAGAAGGCATAGGGAGATTTTAAGTAAAAGCATGACAGGATGTATCTTTTAAAAGAAACCATACTAGGGAAAAAGTCACTTGGGCTACTATAAGGAGCACAGACCAAAAATGAGGCGCCGTAGCTCACCTGGTCTGTAGATGTTCGAAGTCTAACTCAGCAGGTGGGAACCGACGTGCAGCAGTGCTGTGCCCCGAGGGCTGATGGCACAGGGTGTGGGTGGACCCCGCGGGTGTGGGGTGCACACACAGAAGAGGCCCAGCCATGGACCACATTCAGTGTTAGGAGACATTAAGAGAAATATGAAAACCTGGAGAAGTATTTTTGCTCCATCGTGATCCAGTATGGTTTGCTCTACATGAGGGATCCTGAGCTCAGCCCAAGCTAGACAAGGCATTTGTGGAAGGTGCCCAGTCCCTCCCTGGGGCCACCGGTCCTTGCCCAGCTTCCTCCCCTGCTGGTGCCCCCAGTCCCTCTCTCTCTTTCTCCCTGGCACACACCCACAGTCCTCAGTTGCCCGTCTCGCCAGCAACACCTGACTGTGGTTAAATCCTGTGGCTCCTGCACACCTGCCCTGGCGCTGAGCCCAGACCACAGCCTGGGGCCTCAGTCCTGCCTGTCCTGCGCCAGACCACAGCGTGGGGCCTCAGTCCTGCCTGTCCTGCGCCAGACCACAGCGTGGGGCCTCAGTACTGCCTGTCCTGCGCCTGACCACAGCCTGGGGCCTCAGTACTGCCTGTCCTGCGCCTGCTTCCCTTGGCTCATGGCCCTGCTGACATCACAGCCAGTAGAACACACGCAGATGAACCTGTTCCACACACTGACCGTCCCAGGGCCTTTTGAGGACTGGCCACTTTTGCCTGAAGTCTTTGTTTCACGGCACAAAGCTGCCTCAAGTTTTCTCCACCACATAGCCCAGCAGATTCTCAATTTCCTCTCATGCCAGGGTAACAAAACTTGTCATTATAATCCAGTATTTGTGTCAGATTTCTTTTTTTTTTTTGGAGACAGAGTCTTGCTCTGTCGCCCAGGCTGGATGGAGTGCAGTGGCACGGTCTCTGCTCACTGCAAGCTCTGCCTCCTGGGTTCACGCCATTCTCCTGCCTCAGCCTCCTGGGTAGCCGAGACTACAGGCGCCCACCACCACGACCGGCTAATTTTTTTGTATTTTTTAGTAGAGATGGGGTTTCACCGTGTTAGCCAGGATGGTCTCGATCTCCTGACCTTGGGATCCGCCCACCTCGGCCTCCCAAAGTGCTGGGATTACAGGCGTGAGCCACCGCGCCCGGACTTGGGTCAGATTTCTAAGAGCCCAAAACTGTGGTTTGCATAAACCTGGGAGGATAAAAGAGAGCAGGCTGATCTGTAGCGTTTCTCCACCGGCCTCATGCAAAGCATGGCTTCCTCCCCTCTCTAGTTTGAAAAGAACACGAAGTCCAACCTGCTGCTGAAGGAGCTGTACGTGGAGAACGCCCACCTGGTGAGAGCACTTCAGGCCACCGAGGAGAAGCAGCGAGGCGCCGAGAAACAAAGCCGCGTCTTGGAAGAAAAAGTTCGCGCTCTCAACAAACTCGTCAGTAGGATTGCCCCCGCAGCCCTCTCTGTGTAAAGACGGATTATTTTCTAGGATTCATTCGAAAGCACATCTTTTAAATTAAGCCACTGTGCTGCCTGAGTTTTCCGTGGGTCATGAGCCATGAGTCCTGGGACATCTGAGGATTGGCATTCTTTGTTCACCCCCCAGATAGTTAATGAATGGTCTGCCCTGGGCAAGATGGGAGTGGGGGGCTGGAGGAATATGCATGTTGCAAAAGCCTGTGTTTTTATTAGCGGTCCTGAGTAATTTCCCTTGGCAAAATTCCCAGTTTTGCCACTTGTTGGAGCCAGATTCTGGGAACTGTCAGCAAGGAGCGGGTAAGTGAGCAGTTAAGGACAGCACTTTCCATGTGGTACTTCTGACCCTGGCTGTCAGATTGAAATGTAAAGTCAGGGCTCTGTACAGTTTTGCCATTTCACTGTTCTGCTTTGAGCTTAGGTTATTAGAACTCTTGGTGGAGGGTGCGTACACACATTCCAGAAAAGGCTTCACTCGCTGGGAACGTCAACCCAGCGAGAAAGGAGGGGAAGCCCCTTCTCCAGGGACCTTATCTGTGGACTCAGGGATGATGGTGTTTATTGCAAATGCACAATCTTTTTCCCATTGAAATGTCATCACACTGGAAATTGTACTATATGTAAAAAAAAAAAGTATAGTTTTATATTTGAAATATATACAAATTATGGCCATATGGCTGATTGGAATGTACTACTGTAATATAAAAAGTCACTGTATTTGCAATAAATTCTTTTCTATTAAAATTGACTTCTAAGTTTGTTTTTAATTTTTTAAACTATAAAATATTTCAAACATACAGGAAAATAGTTATATAAGAAACACCCATGTGCCCATCAACATATCTAGTAAGAATAATATCCTGCCACAGCACTGTGGAGGGCGGGAGCCTGTTCTGTTCTCAGCCTCCTCCCTCTTCCCGGGGCAGCCGCCATCCCAAAGCTGGCATGTCTTCTCCTTTCTGCAGGAGAAAAATGTCACAGCACCGTGGAAAGATAACAAAGCCTGGAACAGATGGAAAGGTCGATTCTTTGGAAGATTCGGCAACATGAAGTTGACTGGTTCTTCAAAGTTTACTGATAAATGTAATTAATCCCAATAATACAGATGTTCCATGCCCCAATCAACCCCAGAATTGGACAAGACATTCTGAAGTTTTTACATACAACTAAATAAGCAAACAAAACAATTAGGAAAACTCTGAAGAAAGAAGAGCAATGTATGGGGGCTAGTTCTACCCGTTATTAATATATAAGTCCTAATACAGTTTATGTTACATGGGTGTATGCATTTGTCAAAACTCATTGAGGAGTACACTTCTTCATTCACTTTGGGCTTCTGTCTGAGACTGGAGTAACGAGATTGGAGTAACCAGGAGACCTGAACAACATTATCAATCTACTGACATCTAGAACCCACCACACGACACCAGCAGAAGCAAATGCAGCCAAACACTTACCAAGACAGACCGTATCCTGGGCCAACAAATCTCAAAAAAATTATGAAGATTCAAGCCATACGATGTATGTACTGTGACCACAATGGAATTAAATTAGAAATCTATCCCCCAATATGAAGCTGGAAACCATCATTCTCAGCAAACTATCACAAGGACAGAAAACCAAACACTGCATGTTCTCACTCATAGGTGGGAATTGGACAATGAGAACACTTGGACACAGGAAGGGGAACATCACACACCGGGGCCTGTCCTGGGGTGGGGGGAGAGGGGAGGGATAGCATTAGAAGATATACCTAATGTAAATGATTAGTTAATGGGTGCGGCACACCAACGTGGCACATGGATACATATGTAACAAAACTGCACGTTGTGCACATGTACCCTAGAACTTAAAGTATAATAAAAAAATTTAAAAATGAGGTAAAGTGAAATAAATAAAGAAATAATTACATATGCCCTGAAAAAAAAATATATCCCCCAATATTTGGAAACTGAACAACATACTGCTGAATAACCCATGAGGCAAAGAAGAGATAAGAGGGGATATTGGGAAATATCGTGGATTGAATGGAAATGAAAACAATATATCAAAATTTGTGGGGTAGAGTGAAAGCGTTACTTAGGGGAAAAGTCATAGCACCAAACACCCAGGTTAGAATAGAAGAAAGGTCTCAAATCAACAACTTCAGCTTCTACCTTAAATAGACAAAGAAGAGCAAATTAAACCCAAAGTCAAAAGAAAAGAAAATGATGATGATCACAGCAGAAACCAAGGAACGGAACAGATTGGCCGTGACATGCTACAGGCTAGAGCTGTTGTGTTAAGTTTGGTTGGCACGGCCACACTCAGTTACAGATTCCCTAGGTCCACAGATTCCCTATGCCTGCTTCATGCTCCAGCAGCAGCACGGAGTGGCTGTTAACAGGTCATGTGGCCCACAAAGCCTAATACACAGAAAACATTTGTTGACCCTTGAAATAGAAAACAAAGAATAGAGAAAGTAAACCAAAGGCATGTTCTTTCAGAAGATTAGTAAAATTGATAAACTTCTAGTCCAGTCAGAATAAAAGAAAAAAAAAACTAATATCAGAAATGAGAAGTGATATCACTACAGGTGATACCACTGTAGTCTACAGATATACAAGCATCATAAGGCAATATTATGAACATTTTTATTTTTTGAGACAGGGTCTCACTGTTGCCCAGGCTGGAGAGTAGCCACTGCAGCCTCCAACTCCCGCCTCAGCCTCCCGAGTAGCTGAGACTACAGGTGCACAGCACCACATCTGGCAATTTTTTTTTCCTGACATCTCGCTATGTTGCCTGGGCTGGTCTCAAACTTCTGAGCTCAAGCGATCCTTCTGTCTTGGCCTCCCAAAGTGCTGGGATTACAGGCGTGAGCCACCGTGCCCAGCCCATGAACAACTTTATATAAATAAATTTGGTAACTTAGATAAAATGGAGAATACATAAATTGCCAAAGCTCATTCGAGAAAAAAATGGATAACCAAAATAGCCATGTATTTCTTAAGCCAAAACTGTGGTTAACCTTCCCACAAAGAAACTTCAGGCCTAGATGGCTTAAATATGAACTCTAAACACTTAAGAAATAAATAATACCAAGTATATAAAAAGTATGATAGATATATATTGATTTCATCCCTGGCTCCTTGTTCGTAACTCCTATGGCCTTCGTTGCAGTCTTTTGTTGTAATGCTTGGGCATTTTAGGCCTCAGAAGACAATCTCTTTCTGCCCTTCTGCCTTCCTTTCACCTGCTCCTTTTCCCGCCTGTCTTGGAGCTGGCCATAAAGAAATTCTCTGTGATTAGAAGGGGCACTGCCCCACACTCTAAAAGAAAGAATGCAGCAGAGCCTAAGAACCTGAGCAGACGGGCCTGGCTGAATGGCACCACTCAGACTATGAGCATTAGATCATACCCTCTTTGTCCAATTGTCTCTCTGCTTGGTTGTTGATCATGCCTATCTAATGAGATTTCTATAAAAGGCCCAAAAGGACAGGGTGTGGAGAGCTTCCGGATTGCTGAACATATGGAGGCTCCTGGAGGGTGGTGAGCATCGAAGCTCCATATCCCTTCCCCATACCTTACCCTATGTATGCATCTCTTCCATTTGGGTCCTTTCATCTGCATATTTTACCATATCCTTTATAATAAACCAGTAAGCTTAAGTGTTTCTGAGTTCTGTGAGCTTCTCAAGCAAATTAATTGAATCCAAAGAGGGGGGCATGGGAACTCCAACTTGAAGCTAGTTGGTCAGAATCTCAGAGGCCCACACTTGTGGCTGGTGTCTCAAGGGAGGGCAGTCTTGGACTGAGCCCTGACCCTGTGGGATCTGACGCTATCTCCAGGTAGTGTCAGAACTGAAGTAGAAGTAGAGGACACACCTGGTGTCCACTGCAGTGCTTGGTATGTGGGGAAACCCCCACGCATTTGGTCAGTCTTCTGTGTTGTTGTTGAGTGACAGAACAGTTTTTTTTTATTTAGAAAACTCTTCCAAAAAACTGAATAGGAGGGATTATTTTCCCAAGAACACCACAGACCAATATTTCTCATGCACACTGATGCAAAAATTCTACAAAAAAATTTCAAATAAAATCCTACAAAAAGGAGAATATATCATAACCAGGTGTGGTTTATGCCAGGAATGCAGGGTAGGTTTAACAGTGAAAACTCAGTTGATCAATCAGCCACTGTAATTCACCAGACTAACAAACTAAAAGACAAAACCATCTCAACAGATGCAGAAAAAAGATATGACAAAATCCAGCATCCATTTCTGACTTTTAAAAAAATTATCAGTAAACTAGGTGTATTAGTCTTCTTATGCTGCTAATAAAGACATACTGGAGAGTGGGTAATTTATAAAGGAAAGAGATTTAATTGACTCAGTTCCACATGGCTGGGGAGGCCTCACAATCACAGCATAAGGCAAATGGATAGGGACCAAAGTCACGTCTTACATGGTGGCAGGCAAAAGAGCATGTCCAGGGGAACTCCCATTTATAAAACCATCAGATCTCGTGAGACTTATTGACTAACACCAGAAAAGTATGGGGGAAACTACCCCCTTGATTCAGTTATTTCACCTGGCCCTGCCCTTGACACAGGGGAATTATTACAATTCAAGTTGAGATTTGGGTAGGGACACAGCCAAACCATATCACTAGGAATAGGAGGGAACTTCCTACCCCAATAAAGGGCATCTACAAACAACTTAAGAGCTAACATCATAATAGTGAAAGACTGTTTTCCTTCTTAGATCAGGAACAAGATAGGGGTGTCTTCTCTGACCACATATATTTAGTACTCTACTGGAAGTTCTAACCAATGCAATCAGGCAAGAAAAAGAAATAAAAGGCATTCAGATTAGAAAGGAAGGAATAAAACTCTTTATTCATAGAACACATGACTGTTGATGTAATTTACAAAAACACCATGAGAACTCACAGTTTAGCAAGGCTGAAGGATACAAGTTCAACATCAATTGTATTTCTATTTACTAGCAAAAAGTGGTTAGAATTTGAAATTTTAAAATACCATTTAGCATCAAAACTATGAAATGCTGACATGGTAGACCTGTACACTGAAAACTACAAAAGATTATTAAGAGAAATAGAAGACAGAAACATTAATACATAGGAAGACAGATCTTGTTTATAAGCCAAAAGACTCAGTATTATTAAGATGTCAATTCTCCCAACAGTTTTATATAAATTCAATGCAATCTCAATCAAGGTGCCTAACAGGGGTTTTTGTTGTTGTTGTTGTAGAAATTGACAAGTTGATCCTAATTTATTTTTGAGATAGAGTCTCACTTTGTCACCCAGGCTGGAGTGCAGTGGTGTGATCTCAGCTCACTGCAGCCTTGACCTCCGGGGCTCAAGTGATCCTCCCACCTCAGCCTGCCATGTAGCTAGGACTACAGGCATGCACCACCACAACTGGCTAATTTTTTGTATTTTTTGTAGAGATGGAGTTTTGCCATGGGCCCGGGCTGGTCTGGAACTCCTGAGCTCAAGTGATCCACCCATCTAGGCCTCCCAAAGTTCTAGGCTTACAGGCATAAGCCACCACACTCTGCCTGTTTCCAAATTTCACATCAAAAGCAAAGGACTTAACACAGCCAAAACAAATCTCAAAAAGAAATGTGGTACACTGGGCCAGCGCCAAGGCTCACGCCTGTAATCCCAGCACATGGGGAGGACGAGGCAAGTGGATTGCTTTAGCTCAGGAGTTCAACACAGCCTGGCCAACACGGTGAAACCCCATCTCTACAAAAAATACAAACAACAGCAAAAATATGATGCATTAATACTATTTCAAGAATGATTAGAAAATTACATCCACTACATACAAATACAGCACTGGCATTCAGGAGAGAAAAACAGGTCAATGGAACAAAATGGAGTCCTGAAATAAACCCACATATACACTGACAACTACTTTTTAACAAAAATGCAAAGGTGATAGAGCTAAGGGCAGTCCCTTCAAAAAATGGTAGTGAAATACCTGGATATCTATATTCCCAAGAAAAAGTGAAGGTGGATTGACACCTTGCACCATATAAAAAATTCATTCAAAATGGATCATAGGCTGGGCGCGGTGGCCCACACTTGTAATCCCAAAACTTTGGGAGGCCAAGGTGGGTCACTTGAGGTCAGGAGTTTGAAACCAGCCTGGCCAACATGGTAAAACCCTGTCTCTACTAAAAATACAAAAATTAGCCGGGCGTGGCGGCCTGCGCCTGTAATCCCAGCTACTTGGGAGGCTGAGACAAGAGAATCACTTGAACCCAGGGGATAGAGATTGCAGTGAGCCGAGATCACGCCACTGCACCCCAGCCTAGGTGACAGAGCGAGACTCCATCTCAAAACAAAGAAACAAACGAAAATAAAAAAAACAAACAGGTCATAGACCAAAGTATAAAGCTTAAAATTGTAACACTTCTAGAAGTAAAAAGGAAAAAAAATTGTGACCTTGGGATGGGAAAAGATTTCTTGGATGCAACACCCAAAGCATAAAAGAACAAACGAATAAACTGGATTTCATCAAAATTTAAAATGTCAGCTGTTTAAAACATACCATTAAAGGCCAATCAGCCCTTCATGTGACTTTTCAGTCAATCTGAATCTCTGGGAAAACTGTACAAAGTTCCTTCTCTAGCCCCAATTTCACTGTCCCCTTCCAAAGTGGTGATACTGGTGATCACCCCACAGCCACAAGCCACACCAGCCACCATGGTGGAAATGTGCAAAATCCATGTGTGTCCTTCCTTCCCAAATAGCCAGATGATAAATTAGTATGTCATTAAACATTACATGTACTGAAAATTTCTACAGACCATCATCTTCACTTGCTCATGTGATTTGAAAATGTGTATCTCAGAAATTCAGCTCTCTAGCTTGTACAATACCCATGACCAGAAAACAAGACACACAGGATCTACCTTCTTCCTGTCCAGCCAAGTGACTGATTATTTAAGAGATTCAAATGTAACCATGTTTACTTTCATTTAAAAAACACACTATAACAACTGTAGGAATGCTGTGATTATAGATACAGCTTATTAGAAAAAGGAGTAAGGGCCAGGTGCAGTGGCTCACGCCTGTGATCTCAACACTTTGAGAAGCTAAGGTGGGAGGACTGCTTGAGGCCAGGAGTTTGAGACCAGCTTGGGCAACATAGTGAGACACTGTCTCTACAAAACAAAACCAAAATTAAAAAGGAGTAGGAAGAATAGTGTACAACCTTAAAAAAAGAAAGTCCTTAATAGTTAGCAAATTATACTTCTTAGCCAAGTATTCTTAGTTATCTTAAATAATGTCTATAGCTTCTAAAATCAAAGAGGGAGGTGAAGGGAGGGTGGAGAGAGTGAGTACAGAGGAGTCCATGAGTTGAGTGAAGCCTGGAAGTGCCTCGGTGCATGGTCACGACAGGATGTGCTCCAGGACTCCTTGTCTGATCAGCTGCTCACATTTCCATCGAGGTAAAAAGTGCTGAGGGGACAAGAAGGGATGGAGAAAGAGTAAAATAAATGATTGGGAAAGAATTTGAAATTATTTCTTGTATCATTAAAAAGTAGCACTGATTAGTTTTCAAACTCCAACAAGTAAGTAGTTAACTTAAGGGGCTGGGTGCGGTGGCTCACGCCTGTAATCCCAGCACTTTGGGACACCAAGGCGGGCGGATCACCTGAGGTTGGGGGTTCAAGACCAGCCTGACCAACATGGAGAAACCGCGTCTCTACTAAAAAATACAAAATTGGCCCGGGGTGGTGGATCACGCCTGTAATCCCAGCACTTTGCGAGGCCGAGGCGGGTGGATCACGAGGTCAGGAGATCAAGACCATCCTGGCTAACACGGTGAAACCCTGTCTCTACTAAAAATGCAAAAAAATTAGCCAGGCGTGGTGGCGGGCGCCTGTAGTCCCAGCTACCCAGGAGGCTGAGGCAGGAGAATGGCGTGAACCTGGGAGGCAGGGCTTGCAGTGAGCCGAGACCGTGCCACTCCACTCCAGCTTGGGCAACAGAGCAAGACTCTGTCACACGCACAAAAAAAAAATTAGCCGGGCGTGGTGGCGCATGCCTGTAATCCCAGCTACACAGGAGGCTGAGGCAGGAGAATCGCTTGAACCTGGGGGTGAGCCGAGATTGTGCCATTGCACTCCAGCCTGGGCAACAAGAGCAAAACTCCATCTCAAAAAAAAAAAAAAAAAAAGTTAAATTATATTTGCTGTTTTAATCCATTGAAATTGATTCCATTTAGAACTGTATGGAATTCTGATTTTTACAAATGAATTCAGTTTGCTTAAGTTCAATTCAACTAAGACTTCTGAATTCTAGTAGGTATTGTACTTAGTGTTTGTATTTTTTAAATTTATGCACAGAGAAATCCAGATAGGTGCGATTTGGATTATCACTGGCTCAACAGCCTATCAAGAAGACCCATGAAAGGCTCATTTCTCCATAAAACCTGTTCTAGGATTTCAGAGTCTGAACATTCTTCTAATAACAAGTGACAACTTTCCTCCTGTATTTCTCAAGATTGAAAAGTATTCATGACCCACAGCGTGGGTGCTATTCACATGGTACGTGGGAAGATGCCGGTACCCAGGTATTGCTTGTCCTGTGTCTTCCTAAGAGGACATCGCTCTTGCTCTGAGGGAACCAGGGGAAGGTGGAAAGATGTCTCCTTCCCTCTCAAATACCACGACTTACAGAAAACACTGACTGCCCTGGAGGAGGGAGGTTAAGGAAGCAAGGCAGGAAGGCTTTCCGATTCATAGGTGGTCAAAGAAATCTCAAAGGAAGATCTCAAGGAAGCAAAATGTAACCTCAGTAGCCATGTGCACCTGAAAGTCCTGCCTCACAAACTCAAAGGCCTGACAAGAGACCCATGACCAAATTCTTCTAAACCAATCTTGAAGATACATGAGCCAAGAAAAATGTAAAAAAACACAACAAAAACAAAATAACTGAGTTGTTCATTTAATATCCATACTAATGCTGGTATTAAACAGATGGAGAGTATTGATTTCTGGATAAAAAGAAACAGTGCTTGCCATAGTGACAAATATAAAAGAATGTATATTAGAAAATGTTTCCCAGCCAGGTGCAGTGGCTCACGCCTGTAATCCCAGCACTTTGGGAGGCTGAGGCAGGTGGATCACGAGCTCAGGAGTTCGAGACCAGCCTGATCAACATGGTGAAACCCCGCCTCTACTAAAAAAAATACAAAAATTAGCCAGGCATGGTGACACGCGCCTGCAATCCCAGCTACTCGGGAGGCTGAGGCAGGAGAATCGCTTGAACCCAGGAGGCGGAAGTTGCAGTGAGCCAAGATCATGCCACTGCACTCCAGCCTGGGTGACAGAGCGAGATTCCATCTCGAAAAAAACCATATATATATATAGATAATGTTTCCTACTAATACTTTAGAGTATGTGAATGATCTACACCACAGATTCTACAGAAAGTTCGGATGTGGTTGAACATTAGAGGCCCCTAATACCAACCATCAACTGTGGCTGATACTGTTTCTTTTTAATGCCTCCATTTTTATAATTGAGGGTAGGGTCACAGCTGAGAGAGTTAAAAAATTCAACCACCAGGCCAGGCACGGTGGCTCACACCTGTAATCCCAGCACTTTGGGAGGCTGAGGTGGGTGGATCACCTAAGGTCAGGAATTTGAAACCAGCCTGGCCAACATGGTGAAACCCCGCCTCTACTAAAAAAAATACAAAAATTAGCCAGGAGTGGTGGCAGGCGCCTGTAATCCCAGCTATTTGAGAGGCTGAGGCAGGAGAAAAGCTTGAACCCGGGAGGCGGAGGTTGCAGTGAGCCAAGATCGTGCCATTGTACTCCAGCCTGGGGGACAAGAGCGAGACTTCGTCTCAAAAAAAAAAAAAAAAAAAAAAAATTCAACCACAGGACAGCATTTGGGATGAAGGGACATTTCGCATATCTTGCTTTATGAGGATGGCTTTTTTCTTGTTCTCGTGAACCAGAGCTTCCTCCTGGGCCCTCCAGAAATATAGCTGCTTATCAGAGCATTAATTCATTACCTGCTTTCAATTCATTAGTGTCCTAAGAGAATACTTGGGACAGAAATTGTTGCCTTAACAACCGAAGACTTTAGGGAACCCTCAAAATCTTTAAAAATATTCAACCTTTGTTTTAGAAGCTCCAAGGGTATTAGTAAAATAATTTTAGTCAACTATTAGTAAAATAGTTTTAAAGAGCTAAGGGTATTAGTAAAATAACAGATCAACTCACCCTGTTAGGAAAATAAGCTCAAGAACCACATGACCTGAAACATTCTTTTGCTCCCTGGCATGAACAAAGTGAACACCAAATCCTTAGGGTCATCAGATCCTAAATGGCTGACCCCAAGACGGCAGGCAAGGAAAGAAAGAGAACAGCTTTTATTAGGTCACTTTTCCTCCTCACAACTTCAGAAAATTGGGATAGGATAAAAAATTTAGTGACCGGGCACAGTGGCTTACACCTGTAATCCCAGCACTTTGGGAAGCTGAGGTGGGTGGATTGCTTGAGCTCAGGAGTTCAAGACCAGCCTGGCCAACTGGTGAAACTCTGTCTCTACAAAAAATACAAAAATTAACCGGGTGTGGTGGCGTGTGCCTGTGGTCCAGCTACTTGGGGAGGCTGAGGTGGGGGATCACTTGAGCCCAGGAGGCAGAGGTTGCAATGAGCGGAGATCCCGCCACTGCACTCCAGCCTGGGGAACACAGCCAGACCCTGCCTCAAAAAAATAATAATAATAGACTGGGCGCGGTGGCTCACGCCTATAATCCCAGCACTTTGGGAGGTCAAGGTGGGCGGATCACGAGGTCAGGAGATCGAGACCATCCTGGCTAACATGGTGAAACCCCGTCTCTACTAAAAATACGAAAAAAAAAAATTAGCTGGGCAGGGTGGCGGGCGCCTGTAGTCCCAGCTACTTGGGAGGCTGAGGCAGGAGAATGGCATGAACCCAGGGGGAGGAGCTTGCAGTGAGCAGAGATCGTGCCACTGCACTCCAGCCTAGGCAACAGAGCAAGACTCCGTCCCAAAAAAAAAAAAATAATAATAATAGTAATAATATAGTTAATGTGAATTCATCTAATGTGAAGATGAAGATTTCTAGGGAAATAATTAATATACTAACATTACTTTGGGCGTGGTGGTTCACACCTGTAATCCTCGCACTTTAGGATGCTAAGGAAGGTGGATTGCTTGAGCCCAGGAGAGTTCGAGACTAGCATGGTCAACATAGCAAGACCCCATCTCTATTTTCTTTAAAAATAGATAGATAGATAGATAGACAGATAGATGATAGATAGATAGATAGATAGATAGATAGTCAGACAGACAGATAGGTAGGTAGATAGACAGAGATAGAGAGAGAGAGAGAAAGATTCCTTATAAGGACAAATTTAGCTTAAGTTACAACTTTACAATTTTAATCTTCCTCTATTAAATTGTTATGTTTATATACCAAATACTTGAAAATTCTTTTTTTGAAAATAGAAAAATCTGTATCACTATTTGCTTGCTAAAGAACTAGGATTTATAAGGCAAAGTGTAAGCTAAAAAAACTGCTTAGGAACTTTTAAAATAAATTATATGAACAAAGGAGCTAAATCCAACAGTTCAATAGCCTCCAGATAATAATCTATCACTTACCCAGAATAAGGCTGATTATGGTAATTCCCCTAGAAAACACCTAGTTTTAAATATAAGCAATATCCTACTAAATTAATGAATCTTTTATTATATGCAACATTTGCTTCCATTCTTAATATTCAGAAAAAGTACAGAACAGGGTGTATTATACTAAAGATAATGCCTAATATATAAACGATCATCAAAAGTTGATATTTATTTTGCTATTCCAACTTTTCCACCATTCAACACTCATAAGATTTAAAGTAAAGAATCTGAAGATAAGAAATACCTGGCTATTTTTTTTTAATAGGACTGAAGTGCCATCATCAACTTCAAATTCTCCATAGTCTTTTAGACATCGGACCTGAAAAAAAAAATGAAAGATGTTTTATCTAAATTAGTTTTTAATATGCAGTGACCAAAAAATAAATCGGCATTATACAAATACGCAGACAAAAAGGACTTTGTTTGCTTCCTCTCTGTGTGGTTAGGCCTAGCACTACTGTTGTGGTATTCTCATAGCTCCACGTGTCCAGTTGTGACAGGGAGGAAGAAGAACTGCAAAATCTCTGCTAGGAAATGTCAGTGCTGACAGCAAGGCGATGCAGGGAGACAACGATGTCGTCTCCTTCCCCTCTGAAATCCTGAAAAATTAAGCAGGTGAAATATCTATCTACAAGGAATGTTTTAGATCTGCTCCAACCTGCTTCTTATAGATCCCTCCCATAAAATATCAATATCTGAGAATGGGACACAGGTAAGTCTGCAGTATTTGTTTTTGGAAGCAATTCTTCCAATCCCATTCAAAATTCAGATAATTTCCCAGGAATACTTAGAAGTACACCATGGAGGAGCAGATGCCACCTCACGTGACAGGATTCAGGAGTGGCAGCATTCTGATATCCACCTCTGCAACTACAAAGGTGTTCCCAGGTACAGGTTATAGACCTGCTACAGCACTAAGTGCTGCCACAGGAAGTAAGGGGGCACTTTTCCTCTTCTAGGAGAATTCAGACTGAAGTTTATTCTCACGAGTACTAGTGATGAACTGCTATTGTTGCCAGGAGAGTCAACGCCAGCAACGACTATGTCTTCCACTTTTCCAGATAATTTTATCATGTCCTACCATCCCTCCGGAACCTTACCAAGGCACCCAAAGTATTTTAATTAAATATGAGAATACCACTCCAGAAAAATCCCCCAAGTCCTTTGCATTTGCTGTTTTTTCTTTTTCTTTCTTTTTTTTTTTTTTTTGAGACAGAATCTTGCTCTGTTGCCCAGGCCAGAGTGCAGTGGTGTGATCTCCACGCACTACAACCTCTGCCTCCCAGGCTCAAGCGGTTCTCCTGCCTCAGCCTCCTGGGTAGCTGGGATTACAGGCGCTCACCACCATACCCAACTAATTTTTGTATTTTTAATAGAGATGGGGTTTCACCATGTTGGCCAGGCTGGTTTCAAACTCCTGACCTCATGTGATCTACCTGCCCCCGCTTCCCAAAGTGCTGGAATTACAGGCATGAGCCACCACGCCTGGCCGCATTTGCTTCTCTAAATAAACTTTTATTTTGGGAAATCTCAAACACATTCAAAAGTAAAAAGACTACTCCATGTCCCCATCAACTGACATCAACACATGGCCAAGTTTGTTCCCCTCACCCATTTGTTGTGGGTTATTCTGAAGCAAATCTTAGACATCATTTCACCTCATCTGTAAATATTCTATTGTCTACTTCTATAAAACCAGATAATTTTAAAAATCCCAATACTGACTGTACGTGGCAGCTCACGCCTATAATCCCAGCATTTTGGGAGGCTGAGGCAGGTGAATCACCTGAAGTCAGGAATTTAAGACCAGCCTGGTCAACATGGTGAAATCCCGCCTCTACTAAAAATACAAAATTTAGCTGGGTGTGGTGGTGCGTGCCTGTAATCCCAGCTACTCAGGAGGCTGAGGTTGCAGTGAGCGAGATCACACCAGTGCACTCCAGACTGGGTGACAGAATGAGACTCCATCTCAAATAAATAAATAAAAATTATTAAGATGAGATAGTATTGGCATTTTTTTTTTTTTTTTGAGACAGAGTCTCACTCTGTCACCCAAGCTAGAGTGCAGTGGTGTGATCTTGGCTCACTGGAACCTCCGCTTCCCAAGTTCAAGCAATTCTCCTGCCTCAGCCTCCCTAGTAGCTGGGATTACAGGAGGGAGCCACCAAGCCCAACTAATTTTTTTGTATTTTTAGTAGAGACGGGGTTTCACCATGTTGGCCAGGCTGGTCTCGAATCTTGACCTCAAATGATCCACCTGCAGCCTCCCAAAGTGCTAGGATTACAGGCATGAGCCACCGTGCCCAGCCTTAATTAATAATTTTTAGTATCATGAACTATCTAGTTAGTATCCAAATTTCCCACTTGTCTCATGAATTTTTTTTAAGGTTTCCATGTTGAAATCAGAATCCAACAAAGCCACACATTACTTTTTTTTAAAATGTCTTGTAAGTCTCTTTTAATCTATAGGTTTCACTTCCTCTTTATTTTTTCCTTCCTCTTGGTATTTTATTTGTTGAAAAAATTGGGTGAGTAGTTTGTCACTGCAGCCTTGAATACCTGGTCTCAAGCAATACTCCTGCCTTGGCCTCCCAAAGTGTTGGGATTACAGACATGAGTCAGTGCACAGGGTCAGCACAACTTTTCACAATCAAGATTTTGTTGTGGATTTCTTTGGGGTCATTTAACATGTTCCTTTGTCCCTGAGTTTCCTATAAAATGGAAGTTAGGTCTACATCAGATAAGGTGATTTTGTGGCAAATGGTGTTATGTACTTTCTGTTACAAGACCCCATAAAACACAAAGTGCCTGGATGTCCTTTTTGGATACTGAGATTAATCAGTGGGCCCAAGTGTCATCCATACCCATGCATTATAAAGATCTCCATTATCCACTGAAAGGTTTTAATAAATAAAGGGTTACAAGCATTAATCTAATTCTTATATTCCTGCTACATTTGTTAGCTGGAATTCTTCTATAAAAAGAAATTTCCTTTGTAAACTATTGGGCTACCTTAAGATAGAGTTTGTATAGTAAAGGCAATGGATGCTTTGATTCCATTCTCTAACTTGCCACCTTTCAAATGAGTTGGATCCCTCACATTCTCCAAGGAAATCTCAAAAATGTTTTATTTTTTTAAATTTTTGTTGGCCAGGCACAGTGGCTCATGCCTGTATTCCCAGCACTTTGGGAGGGAGAGGCAAGAGGATTGCTTGAGCTTAGGAGTTCAAGACGAGCCTGGGCAACATGGTGAAATACCACCTCTACAAAAAATACAAAAATTAGCTGGGTGTGATTGTGAGCACCTGTAGTCACAGCTACCGTGGAAGCTGAGGTGGGAGGATGGCTTGAGCCTGGGAGGTGGAGGTTTTAGTAAACCAGGACTCCTTGCACTAAAATAGCTGATTCCAGGTCCTAAATAACAAATGAGCTGAGATTGTACCACTGTACTCCAGCCTGAACAACAGACCCAGATACTGCCTCAAAAAAAAAAAAAAAAAAAAAAAAATTGTTGTTCTTTGGTGTCATTATGCATTCATGCTTCTAACATAATTGATGTGATCCAATTCACCGCAGTTATTAGTCATGTTGATGCTAAAATTGTCCATTTTTTGGTTAGCAAGAGCTCCTTCAAATTGGCCCCCACATCCTTCCAGCAGTCCCTGCTTAGTCCTTGACACCTTCCTTCCTTTCTGGGAAGACAAGATGTTTCATGCTCAGTTCGTACATTTTTAATTCAGAACCTGGAATCAGCTATTTTTGTGCAAGGAGTCCTGGTTTACTTTAGTGGGAAGTGGCATTTAGGTATAGAATCTGGACACTCATGGCTAACTGGCTTGGTCATTGTTTCTAGGCCTTTTCGGTAGGCAGAGCTAATCAATACTTTTTTTTTTTTTTGAGATGGAGTTTCAGTCTTGTTGCCCAGGCTGGAGTGCAATGGCGCAATCTTAGCTCACCGCAACCTCTACCTCCTGGGTTCAAGCAATTCTCCTGCCGCAGCCTCCTGCGTAGCTGGGATTACAGGCATGTGCCACCAAGCCTGGCTAATTTTGTATTTTTAGTAGAGATGGGGTTTCTCCATGTTGGTCAGGCTGGTCTTGAACTCCCGACCTCAGGTGATCTGCCCACCTCGGCCTCCCAAGTGCTGGGATTACAAGCGCGAGCCACCACACCTGACCCCTACTTTTTGATTTTTAAAGAAGGGACGATTCATGAGTCCATGCTGATACTTCAAACTCAAATTTAGGAATATAGGATTTTCCCTTAAGTTTTTCAACTTTGAATCTCTTTTCTCTCTCTCTCTTTTTTTTTTTTTTTTTGGAAATGGAGTTTTGCTCGTTGCCCAGGCTGGAGTGCAATGCCACAATCTCAGCTCACTGCAACCTCCTTCTCCTGGGTTCAAGCGATTCTCCTGCCTCAAACTCCTGAGTAGCTGGGATTACGGGCGCCCGCCACCATGCCTGGCTAATTTTTGTATTTTTAGTAGAGATGGGGTTTCACCATGTTGGCCAGGCTGGTCTCAAACTCCTGACCTCAGGTGATCCACCCGCCTCGGCCTCCCAAAGTGCTGGGATTACAAGCGTGAGCCACTATGCCCGGCCCCTTTTCTCTTATTCTGAAAACTGTTGGTAATGTCAATTACCCTTTTGCTCTATTCTTCAATATGAAAACTGTTTCAAAATAACAGTAACAAAATTATTACTAATAATATGATTAGCAAAAACTGGTTAAGAACTCTTTGTAATTCTTTTCTCCTCAGAACATATGTACCAGGAATATACAATTTATGTGTTTTAAAGTAATGTAAATAACTCCCAGATTCAGGTAAAATGGTGGAGTAGGAACCATCAGGAATCTGCCTGCCTACCTCCACAACAACTGCACGGGCAGACTCTGTCTGACGTCAGTATTTTGGAACTCTGGAGTCTACTGAAGGCTTGAGGTTGGAGCTTTGACAAACATTCACTGCAATTTACTGTCCATTTTGCCTCTTAGCATAGCAGCAGCTAACCATCCCCTGTTCCTAGCTTTGTGGCAGGCCACGGTGCATGTGTTCTTGGAATAGCTTGTACACAGGTTGCTGGCGCATTGTGTGCAAAAAGCAACCTGCTCCTCACTGCTGATTGCTGTTTCTGATCACAGAGGTGCAAATGATGAGGCTGGCAGACATTTTTGTCACACCTTCTCAAAGGCTGCAAGCCCCTCCTGCATTCCACTGAAGTGAATTCCAGGGGATTTAAAGGGCTAGCACCGTGTTCCCACCCCCATTCATTTTTCTTTTTCCCCCTTTCAGGAGCCAGACATTAAAGACTAGGGCAGTGAAAAGCAACTGTGTATACAGGAAAAATTAGAAAGTGATCAAGGAAAGGCACAGGTTCAATAAAGATTTGAGAAAACCTTAAGGTTATACCTCAGGTTGATTCTAAGCACAGCGACAGCTTACAACAACCAAAAAAACAAAAACAGTAACAAAACCAGCAAACCCTGGGGGAAAGGGGAGAATGTGATTTATAGAGTTATAACATTATTAGATTGAAATGTCTGGTTTTCAGCAAAAACAATCAAATCACAAGGCATACAAAGAAACATAAAAGTACGGTCCATTCAAAGGAAAAAGAAAAATAAGAAATGGTCCCTGAAAAAGACTTGATGGTAGATCTATTACACAAAAAGACTTTACAACAAGAGTTTTAAAGATGCTCTAAGAACTACAGGAAGATGGGGAGGTTATGGAAACAATGTATGAACAAAATGGAAATAATAGAGAAATAGAAAACCTAAAAAGACCAAAAAGATATTCTGGAGCTGAGAACTATAAAAACCGAAATGAAAAATTCACTTGAGGGATTCAAAGATGGATTGGGGCAGGCAGAAGAACAAGCAAACCTGAAGACAGGACAACAGAAATGACTAAGTCTGAAGAACAAAAATAAAAAAAGACCGAAGAAAAGGACAGAGCCTGAGAGACCTGAGGGGCACCATCAAGCAAACCAAGAAGAGAAAGACAAAGGGGCAGAGAGAATCTTTGAAGAAATAGTAACTGAAAACTCCTTAAATTTGATAAAAGACATAAATACAAACATCAAAGAAGCTCAACAAACTACAAGATGAACTCAAAGAGACTCGCAATGAGACACACTATAATCAAACTTTCAAAAGACAAAGAATCTTGAAAGCTGCAAGAGAGGGCTGGACAGGGTGGCTCACATCTATAATCTCAGCATTTTGGGAGGCCAAGGTGGTAGGATCACTTGAAGCCAGGAGGTTGAGACCAGCCTAGGCAACATAGGGAGACCCCGTATCTACAAAAGGTTTAATTCGGCCGGGCACGGTGGCTTACGCCTGTAATCCCAGGACTTTGGGAGGCCAAGGTGAGATAACGAGGTCAGGAGATCGAGACCATCCTGGCTAACATGGTGAAACCCCGTCTCTACTAAAAATACAAAAAAAAAAAAAAATTAGCTGGGCATGGTGGCAGGTGCCTGTAATCCCAGCTACTTGAGAGGCTGAGGCAGGAGAATGGTGTGAACCCGGGAGGTGGAGGATGCAGTGAGCTGAGATCGTGCCACTGCACTCCAGCCTGGGTGACAGAGTGAGACTCCGTCTCAAAAAAAAAAGAAAAGTTTAACTCTATAAAAAGTTTTTTTTGTTTTTTTATTTTGAGACAGAATCTTGCTCTGTTGCCCATGCTGGAGTGCAGTGGTGTGATCTCGGCTCACTGCAACCTCTGCCTCCCGGGTTCAAGCAATTCTCCTCCCTCAGCCTTCCAAGTAGCTAGGATTCAGGCGTGCACCACCACACCCGGCTAATTTTTGTATTTTTGGTAGAGATGGGGTTTCATCATTTTGGTCAGGCTGGTCTCAAACTCCTGACCTTGTGATCTGCCTGCCTCGGCCTCCAAAAGTGCTGGGATTACAGGCGTGAGCCACCACACCTGGCCCCAAAAACTTTAAAAATTAGCTAGGCCTAGAAGTATGTGCCACTAGTCCTAGCCAGTTGGGAGGCTGAGGTGGATTGCTTCAGCCCAGGAGTTTGAGATTACAGTGAGCTATGATTGTGCCACTGCGGTTCATCCTGCTTGACACAGTGAGACCCTGTCTCTAAAAAATTCAAAAAGAAAGCAGCAAAAGATAAGTAAGTCATCACATACCTGGGATCCTCAATAAGATTTTCACCAAATTTCTTATTACAAACTTTGGAGGCTATAAGGCAGTGTGCCAATATATTCAAAGTACTAAAAGAACAACATCACCAACCAAGAATCCTATATATGGTAACTATCACAAGACAGTAACTTGAACCCATGTGAAGAAATAAAGATCTCAATATACGTAAATGCTATGTCTGCATGCGTCCCCAAAAATCAATGTGGTAGAAACTTAATCCCCAATTCAACAGTGTTGGGAGGTGGGGACTTTGGTGAGGTGGTGAAGGCATAAGGGCTCTGCCTTCATAAATGGGTTTATGCCATTATAAAATGACTTGATGGAAGGAGTTTGGTCCTTTTTGTCCTTCCACCTTCTGCCATGCAAGGACACTGCATTTCATCCCTCCAGAGGATGCAGCATTCAAGGCGCCACATTGGAAGCAGAGTGTAGCCCACAGAAGACAAATGAATCTGCTGGCACTTTGATCTTGGACCTCCAGGCCTCCAGAATTAATTGAGACAGGCTGGCTGGGCACAGTTGCTCAAGCCTATAATCCCAACACTGAGAGGCTGAGGCAGAAGCACTGCTTGAGGCTAGGAGTTCAAGACTACCCTTGGCAACATAGCAAGGTCGCGTCTCTACAAAAAATGTAAACATTAGCCAGGCAAGGTAGTGCATGCCTGTAGTCATAGCTACTTAGGAGGCCGAGGCAGGAGGATTGATTGAGCCCAGGTGTTCAAGGCTGTAGTGAACTATGATTGTACCACCACACCCCAGCCTGGGTGACAAACAGAGCAAGACCTTGTCTCTTTAATAAAAAAAAAAGAAAAGAAAAAAAATTACTGTTCATTAGAAATTACCTAGTCTCAGGTATTTTGTTTTAGCTGCTCAAATGGACTAAGACAGTGAATACATAGAAAATTCTAAAACGTAGCAATATTGTAACATTTTGTAACTCTATTTTTTGTTGGGTTTTTTTTCCGGGCGGGGTTGGGGAGGTGTGGAGACTCACTCTGTCGCCCAGGCTGGAGTGCAATGGTGCGATCTCAGTTCACTGCAATCCCCGCCTCCTGGTTCAAGTGATTCTCCTGCCTCAGCCTCCTGAGTAGCTGAAACTACAAGCTCGTGCCACCACACCCGGCTAATTTTTTGTATTTTTAGTAGAGATGCGGTTTTGCCATGTTGCCCAGGCTGGTCTCAAATTTCTGAGCTCAGGCAATCCACCCACCTCGGACTCCCAAAGTGCTAGGATTACAGGCATAAGACCCACCACCCCCGGCCCCTATTTTTTGTTTTTAACATGATTTCAGTGACTAACACATTTAAAAAAACACTGATTAGTCTAAAAGCTAGTATTATTGTAACTTTGCAACCCTACATTTTGTTTTCTACACAATTTAAGAAACTAATGCATTTAAAAGATTTATTAGTTTATGTTTTGGGGCTCACAACATATAAAGATGTAGTTTTGTGACATCAACAATAGAAAGAAATAAGGATGAAGCTTTGAAGGATCAGAATTTTGGTATGTTACTGAAGTCAAGCTGCTGTAAGTTGAAATTAAAGTGTTATAATTTTAAGATATTAAATGTACTAGCTATCACTAACCACAAGGAAAACAGCTATAGAATATAGTTGGTCCTCTGTGTCTGTGGGTTCCGTATCTGCAAACCAAAAATTTTTTTAAACAAATGGATGGTTGTGTCTGTACTGAACATGTACAGACTTTTTTTCCTTATTGTTATTCCCTAAAAATGATATATGGTATAACAACTATATCTACGGCATTTATATTGTATAAGGTATTGTAAGTAATCTAGAGATGATTTAAAGTATACAACAGCATGTACCTAGGTACTATTCAAATACCATACTACTTTATATAAGGGACTTGAGCATCCATGGATCTTGGTATCTGTGGGGGGTAATGAGGAAATGAGAAATAAATCTAAATGTTTCAAAAAATCAACTAAATACTGAAGAAGGCAATAATGAAGGAAATGAGAGATAAGTTATTATTCCCCAGTCCATTGCAAGAAAAAAAAGTTATACAGCATATAGAAAAACAGCAAAATGACAGAAGTCCTTCCTTATCCATAATTATGTTAAAGGGGATGGATTAAACTCTTTAAGCAAAAGACAGAGATTAGCAGAATGGATTAAACAAAAGGATCCAATCACATGTTGTCTACAAGAGACTCACTATAGACCCAAAGACACAAACATTAATAGACTGAAAGTGAAAGGGTAGAAGAAGATATTCTATGCGAATACCTGCCAAAAGAGAACCAAGGTGGCTGTACTAATATTAGCTATAACGGACTTTAAATTTAAAAAGCTTACCAGAGACAAAAAAGAATATATTATAGAATATATATTAATATATAATGTTAATATATAATTTAATATATAATAAACATATACTATATAACATATGATAAATATATAATATATACAAGAAGATATAACAAGTATAGCCACATCTAATAACAATTCATCTGCCAGGTGTGGTGGCTCACGCCTGTAATCCCAGCACTTTGGGAGGGCGAGGTGGGCAGATCACCTGAGGTCAGGAATTCGAGACCAGCCTGGCCAACATGGCGAAACCCCATCTCTACTAAAAATACAAAAATTAGCTGGGCATGGTGGCACGTGCCTGTAATCCCAGCTACTTGGGAGGCTGAGGCAGGAGAATTGCTTGAGCTCGGGAGGTGGAGGTTGTAGTGAGCCAAGATCGCGCCACTGCACTCCAGCCTGGAGAACAGGGCGAGACTCTGTCTCAAAAAAAAAAAAAACTTAGCCAGGCGTGGTGGTGCACTCCTGTAATCCCAGCCACTTGGGAGGCTGAAGAAGGAGAATCACTTGAACTCGGGAGGCGGAGGTTGCAGTGAGCCGAGATTGTGCCACCTGCCTGGGCAACAGAGTGAGACTCTGTCTCAAAAAAAAAAAAAAAAAAAGAAAGAAAGGAAATTTTGAAAATACTTACAGGTGAAAAAACAAAAACATAACACATCAAAATGTATGGAATGCAGCAAAAGCAGTACTAATTGAGAAATTTATAGTTACAAACATAAACACCTACATTAAAAAATAAGAGAGATTTCATGGCCAGGCGCGGTGGCTCACGCCTGCAATTCCAGCACTTTGGGAAGCTGAAGCAGCAGATCATTTGAGGTCAGGAGTTCGAGACCAGCCTGGCCAACATGGTGAAACCCCGTCTCTACTAAAAATACAAAAATTAGCTGGGCATGGAGGCACATGCCTGTAGTCCCAGGTACTCTACTTGGGAGGCTGCAGTGGAAGGATCGCTTGAACCCGGGAAACAGAGGTTGCAGTAAGCCGAGATCACACCACTGCACTCCAGCCTGGAAAATACAGTGAGACTCTGTCTCAAAAACAAAAGCAAGGCCAGGCATGGTGGCTCACACCTGTAATCCCAGTACTTTGTGAGGCCAAGGTGGGTGGATCACTTGAGGTAAGGAGTTCAAGACCAGCCTGGACAATACAGTAAAATCCTGTCTCTACCAAAAAATACAAAAATTAGCCGGGCGTGGTGGCGCACCCCTATAGGACCAGCTACTCGGGAGGCTGAGGCATGGGAATCGCTTGAACCCTGGAGGCGGAGGATGAAGTGAGCTGAGATTGTGACACTGCACTACAGCCTGGGTAACAGAGTGAGATCCTGTCTCAAAAAAAAAAAAGAAAAAAGAGAAAGAAAAAAAAAAGAAACAAAAACAAAAACGAAAGAAGACAAATTTCAAACCAACCACCTAACTTTTCACCTTAACGAACCAGAAAAAGAAAAGCAAGCTAAACCTAAAGCTAGAAGGAAGAAATAATGATTAGAGCAGACATTAATAAAATAAAGAACAGAAACACAATAGAGAAAACCAATAAAACTAAAATTTGGTTATTTTAAAAGGTCAACAAAATTTACAAACCTTTAGCTAGACAGACTAAGAATAAAAGAAGGCTCAAATTACTAAAATCAGAAAGTGAGAACATTACTACCAATCCTACAGAAATAAAAAGAGTTCTAAGAGTCCTGTGAACAATTGTACACCAACAAATTGGAAAACCTAGATGAAATGGACAAATTCCCAGAAACACAAACCTACAAAGACTGAATGATGAAGAACTAGTAAATTGGAATAGACCTATAGCTAGTAAGGAGACTAAATCACTAATCAAAAATCTCTCAATAAAGAAAACCCTAGACCTGATGGCTTCACTGGGTAACTCTATCAAACATTTCAAGAACACCAATCCTTCTCAAACTTTTCTAAAAAATATAAAAGGAGGGAACACCTCCCTAACTCATTTTATGAGGCCAGCATCACCCTAATACCAAAGCCAGAAAAGATACTCCAAGAAAACTACAGACCAATGTCCCTTATGAACACTGATGCAAAAATTCTCAACACAGGCCAGGCACGGTGGCTCACGCCTGTAATCCCAGCACTTTGGGAGGCCAAGGCGGGCAGATCACCTGAGGTTGGGAGTTCAAGACCAGCCTGACCAACATGGAGAAACCCCATCTCTACTAAAAATACAAAATTAGCCGGGCGTGGTGGCACATGCCTGTAATCCCAGCTACTTGGGAGGCTGAGGCAGGAGAACTGCTTGAACCCAGGAGGCAGAGGTTGCGGTGAGTCAAGATCGTGCCATTGCACTCCAGCCTGGGCAACCAGACCGAAACTCCGTCTTGAAAAATAAAAATAAAAAAAATTCTCACAATAGTATCAAATCAAATTCAGCAGCACAGTAAAAGAGTTCATCATAAATCAATTGAGATTTATTTTTGGAATGCAAGGACAGTTCAAGATATGAAAATCAATCAATTTAATATAAGTCATTAACAGAACGAAGGGAAAAAAACATGATCATTTCAATTGATACAGAAAAAACATTTGACAAAATTCAACTTCCTTTCATAAAAATACTCAACAAACTAGGAACAGAAGATAACTATACATCAACATAATAAAAGCCATATATGAAAACTCCACAGCAAACATCATATTCAATGGTGAAAGACTGAAAGCTGGCCAGGCATGGTGGCTCACGCCTATAATCCCAGCACTTTGGGAGGCCAAGGCGGGTGGATGATGAGGTCAGGAGTTCAAAACCAGCCTGGCCTCTATGGTAAAACCCTGGCTCTAATAAAAATACAAAAATTAGCTGGGCGTGATGGCATGTGCCTGTAGTCCCAGCTGCTCAGCAGGCTGTGGCAGGAGAATCGCTTGAACCTAGGAGACGAGCGTTGAAGTGAGCTGAGATCGTGCCACTGCACTCCAACCTGGGCAACAGAGCAAGACTGTCTCAAAAAGAAAAAGAAAGACTGAAAGCTTTTCCTTTAAGTTCACTAACAAGGCAAAGATTTCTGCTTTTGCCACTTCTATTCAACATAAAACTGGATGTTACAGTCAGAGTAATTAGACAAGAAAAAGAAATAGGATTCTAAATTAAAAAGGAAGAACTAAAATTATCTGTCTGCAGATGATATGATCTTACATGTAGAAAATTTTAATGATTCCACAAAAAACTTTTAGAACAAATAAATGAATTCAGCACAGTAACAGGATGCAAAGTCAACACACAAAAATCAGTTGCATTTCTATACACTAACAATGAACAATCTGAAAATAAAAATTATGAAAATAATTCAATTTATCTGTGTGAAAAGAATAAAATATATAGAAATTAAATTAACGAAAAGAGGTGAAAGATTTGTACAATGAAAACTAAAAAACACTGCTGAAGAAAATTAAAGATGACATCAACAATTGGAAACACACCCCATGTTCATGGATTGGAAGATTTAATATTAAGATGTCAACGCACCCAAAGTGATCTATACAATCCCTACTATAATCCCAAAGGTGTCTTTTGGAGAAACAGAAAAACCCATCCCGCAATCCATGTAAAATTTCAAGGGATCTCAAACAGCAAAAACAACCTTTAAAAAGAGGAATGTGGCCGGGCATGGTGGCTCATGCCTGTAATCCAGCACTCTGAGAGGCCGAGGTGGGCGGATCACCTGAGGTCAGGAGTTCAAGACCAGCCTAGCCAACATGGTGAAACCCCATCTCTACTAAAAGTACAAAAAATTAGCCGGGCATGGTGGTAGGCGCCTTTAGTCTCAGCTAGTTGGGAGGCTGAGAAAAGAGAATCACTTGAACCCAGGAGGTGGAGCTTGCAGTGAGCCAAGATCACGCCACTGTACTCCAGCCTGGGCAACAGAGCAAGACTTCGTCTCAAAAAAAAAAGAGGAATGAAGGTGGAGGACCCAAAATCCCTCATTTAAACTTACTGCAAAGCTACAATAATCAAAATACTACAGTTCTGGCATAAAGACAGATGTATACATATAAAAATTTTTTTTTTTACGACAGATGTGTAGAACAATGGAATAGGATAAAGAGATAAAAAATAAACTCTTGCCTACACAGTAAAATGATTTTTGACAAGGGTGTCAAAACCATTCACAATGGGGAAAGGGCAGTCTTATTAAGAAATTATGCTTGGAGGCTGGGCGCGGTGGCTCATGCCTGTAATCCCAGCACTTTGGGAGGCCGAGGCAGGCGGATCACAAGGTCAGGAGATCGAGACCATCCTGGCTAACACGGTGAAACCCCGTCTCTACTTAAAAAATACAAAAAATTAGCCGGGCGTCATGGCGGGCGCCTGTGGTCCTAGCTACTCGGGAGGCTGAGGCAGGAGAATGGCGTGAACCCGGGAGGCGGAGCTTGCAGTGAGCCGCCGAGATCACGCCACTGCACTCCAGCCTGGGCGACAGACAGAGACTCCGTCTCAAAAAAAAAAAAAAAGGAAATTATGCTTGGAAAGCTAGATTTCCACATGCAAAAAAATAAAGTTGGACCATCACCTAACACCATAAAAAAATTAACTTGAAATGGATCAAAGACTGAAATGCAAATGTAAAACAACATAACACTTAGAAGAAAATACAAGTCAAGAGTTTTATGACATTGTATTTAGCAATGATATCTGGGATATGACTCCTAAGGCACGACCAACAAAACAAAAAAAATTGGCTGGGTGCAGTGGCTCACGCCTGTAATCCCTGCACTTTGGGAGGCCAAGGTGGGTGGATCACCTGAAGTCAGGATTTCAAGACCAGCCTGGCCAACATGATGAAACCCTATCTCTACTAAAAATACAAAAAATTAGCTGGGTGTGGTGGTGATGCCTATAATCCCAGCTACTCAGGAGGCTGAGGCAGGAGAATCGCTTGAACCCAGGAAGCAGGGGTTGCAGTGAGCCGAGATCACGCCACTGCATTCCAGCCTGGGCAACAAGAGCAAAATTCCATCTCAAAAAAAAAAAAAATGACAAACTGGGCTGCATGAAAATTTTAAAATATCAACATGATACTGAAGGAAGAAAATAGAAAAAAAAGAAAAAAAAAGACACTATCAACAGCATAAAAAGGCAACCCAGAGAATGGGAGAAAATATTTGCAAATCATATATCTGATAACAAATTAACATACTGAATACATAAAGGATTTCTAAATCTCCACAACAACAAAATCCTGTTTGAAAATGGGCCCCATAAAGGGGGCCAATTACTTGAATAAACATTTTTCCAAAGAAGACATAGGAATAGCTAATAAGCATATGAAAAGATGCTCAACATCACTAATCATTAGGGAAATAAAAGTCAAAACCACGTTTTACATCCTTTACGATGGCTATGATTAAAAAACAGAACAAGGCCAGGCATGGTGACTCATGCCTTTGGGAGGCTGAGGTGGGAGGATCACCTGAGGTCAGGAGTTCAAGACCAGCCTGGACAAAATGGTGAAACCGTCTCTACTAAAAATACAAAAATTAGCCAGGTGTGGTGGTGGGCACCTGTAATCCCAGCTACTTGGGAGGCTGAGGCAGGAGAATCACTTGAACCTGGGAGGTGGAGGTTGCAGTTGAGGTGAACCTGGGAGGTAGAGGTTGCAGGTTGAGCCAAGATCGCGCCACTGCATCCAGCCTAGATGACAAGAGTGAAACTCCGTCTCAAAAACAAAACAAAACAAAATAAAACAAAACAAAATAACCCCAAAATATTTAGTGTTGGTGAGGATGTGGAGAAAATGGAACCCTTGTGTAATGTTGGAATGTAAAATGGTATGGCTGCTGTGGAAAACAGTATGACAATTCCTCAAACATAGTATTACCATATGATCTAGTAATTCCACTCTGGATATATGCCCCCCAAAATTAAAAGCAGAGTCTCAAAGAGATTTATATATCCATGTTCATAGCAGCATTAATCATAAAATGATAGCTAAAATAAAGAAGGAACCCAGTGTCCATTGATGGATAAATGGATAAGCAAAATGTGGTATAGCCAGACAAAGGAATATTACTCATCCTTAAAAAGGAAGGAAATTCTGGGCCAGGCACGGTGGCTCACACCTGTAATCGCAGCACTTTGGGAGGCCGAGGAGGGAGGATCACCTGAGGTCGGGAGTTCGAGACCAGCCTGACCAACATGGAGAAACCCAGAGACAAAATTAGCCGGGGGTGGTGGCACATGCCTGTAATCCCAGCTATTTGGGAGGCTGAGGCGGGAGAATCGCTTGAACCCGGGAGGCGGAGGTTGCGGTGAGCCGAGATCACACCACTGCACTCCAGCCTGGGCAACAAGAGTGAAACTCCATCTCAAAAAAGAGAAAAAAAAAATTGTGCAATGGCGTGATCTCAGCTCACCGCAACCTCCTTCTCCCGGGTTCTAGCAATTATCCTGCCTCAGCCTCCCGAGTAGCTGGGATTACAGGCATGTGCCACCACACCCGGCTAATTTTGTATTTTTAGTAGAGACGGGGTTTCTCCATGTTGGTCAGGCTGGTCTCGGACTCCCGACCTCAGGTGATCCTCCCTCCTTGGCCTCCCAAAGCGCTGGGATTACAAGCGTGAGCCACCACACCCGGCCGGAAATTCTGACACAAATTCTACCACAGATACCACAGAAATGAACCCTGAAGATATTATGCTAAGTGAAATAAGCCAGTCACAAAAAGACAAATACTTGTCATTTGTAGCTTCTCAGAAATTATTCTCTAATGAGAACAAAAGAAAACAAAAAGACAAATACTGTATGATTCCACTCACAGGAGGCAGTTACAGTAGTCAAAATCATAGAGACAGACAGTAGAATGGTGGTTGCTGGGGGATGGGAGGCAGGGGTATTGAGAAGTTATTGTTTAATGGGTATAGAGTTTCAGTTTTATAAGATGAAAAAAATCTGGATATGGATGGTGGTGACAGCTGCAAAACAATATGAAAGTTGCAAAACAATATGAAATGTTAAACAATATTTAGTACCACTTAAATGTACATTTAAAAATAGCTAAGATGGCAGATTTTATATGTATTTTACTATTTAAAAAATAGAAAAAAATAAACAAAATGAAACAAAAATACCTCTTGTTTTGACTAATCCACCAACTTTAAAGACATTTGTTTCATTTTACTTTCAAAATTTAGGACTGATTTTCCATTTTGATTTAACTTTGTTTTGACATTTGTTTCATTTTACTTTCAAAATTTAGGGACTGATTTTCCATTTTGATTTAACTTTGTTTTGACATTTGTTTCATTTTACTTTCAAAATTTAGGGACTGATTTTCCATTTTGATTTAACTTTGTTTTAGTAATAGCTAAAACATTTATAGGGTTCCATACTCAAAACTATTAAAACAAGTATATTCAGAAAATTATAGCTGTTCCATCATATTCTGTCATCTCCCTACAGGTAGCTTGTTTGATTTGGTCTATGCTTCTTTTCTATTTTAATAGAAGTTAACACATATTCATATACTCCTCTCTTCTTAAAAGGTAGCACAATTTACACATTAAAGAAAAATGCATTTTAAAAAGATATACATACTTCAATATATAGGCTTTTTGGTGGTTTCATATCCTGTGTAATGTCCAAACCTTCATCTCCTCCCAGTGACCTCATATAAGTAGCAAGAGATCTTTTATAATTATTAAACCACTCCATCTGCAAACATAGAGATGATCATTTGACAAAATTCTAAGAAAACTTGCACACACTGAATACTCATCCATTCAAAAACAGTACACATCCCAACACAAATCACTATTGTGACCATTCATTCATTTATGCTAAAATATTAATTGCCTCCTATGATATAGGCATTGGTCTGGGTACTTATGATGAATCATTCAATAAAGTGAACAAAATCTCTGTTCTCAGAGAGCTTACATTTCAGCATACTTGATAATAAACCTTAGGAATCTTTGACCAGAAACAGAACCATGAAAAAGACGCCATTTCAGAATTATACCTTCAAACTCTGCATTGATGCTATTTCTGAAAATTATAAAACATTGTTAAGAAAACCCAAATGTCCACCAACTGATGAATGGATATGTGCCCATATGATGGAACATTATTCAACCATAAGTAACAATGAAGTTCTGAAACGTATTGCCATTATCACATGAAAGACAAAAGGCCACATATTGCATGATTCTACTCATATGAAAAACCTGTAATAGGTAAATCTATAGAGACAGAAAGTAGATTCGGGATTTCCAGGAGCTGGGAGGAGGGAAGAAAATATAGAGTAACTATAAAGGGGACAGGGCTTCTTTGTAGGGTGATGAAAATATTCTCAAATAAGATGGTGGTATTGGATGCACAACAACTCTGAATATACTAAAAACCACTGCATTGTACAATTTAAGATGGTAAACTTCACAGTGTATGAATCATATCTCAGTAAATCTGTTTTTAAAAAAATGTTGAAAACAATGAAAGACCTAAATAATACCACATTCACAGATTGGATGATTCAATATTGTAATAACATCAACAATCTATAGATTCAATTCAATCTCAATCAAAATCTTAACTTTCTTTAAAATGGAACCTGACAAACTGAGTCTAAAATTTACATCGAAGTGCAAAGGGCTAATAGTTGAAATGCTCTCAAAAAAGAACAAGATGGGAACTTGCTCCAGCTATACTATATAGTTATAGTAATCACAACAGTGGAATTGGTATAAGAACAGATAGACTAGCATAACAGAAGAAAAAGTCCTCCCATTCAAAATCCACAGGAATACTGACACTCAATGTATGACAAAGGTGGCACCATGCACACAGTGATGGGAGAGGCAGATCTGTTCAATACATGGTGCTGGGTCATCTCAATATCTATATTCAAAATGAAGCATGCCTCCTATAGTATACACAAAACTTAATCCCAGTACTGTAGATCTCTTTGTAAAAGGTAAAATATAGCTCCTAAAAGATTACATAGAAAAAAGGCCGGGCGCGGTGGCTCACACCTGTAATCCCAGAACTTTGAGAGGCCGAGGCGGGTGGATCACGAGGTCAGGAGATTGAGACCATCTTGGCTAACATGGTGAAACCCCATCTCTACTAAAAATACAAAAAAATTAGCCAGGCGTGGTGGTGGGCGCGTGTAGTCCCAGCTACTCAGGAGGCTGAGGAAGGAGAATGGCATGAACCCGGGAGGCAGAGCTTGCAGTGAGCCGAGATCACAACACTGCACTCCAGCCTGGGGGAACAGAGCGAGACTCCGTCTCAAAAAAAGAAAAAAAAAAAAAGAAAAAAGAAAAATATCTGGGGAGGCTGAGGCAGGAGAATGGCGTGAACCCAGGAGGTGGAGCTTGCAGTGAGCCAAGATTGTGCCACTGCACTCCAGCCTGGGCGACAGAGCGAGATGCCGTCTCAAAAAAAAAAAAAAGAAAAGAAAAGAAAAATATCTTAATAACCTCTGGGTAGGCCAGGCACGGTGGCTCACGCCTGTAATCTCAGCTTTGGGAGTCCAAGGCGGGCATATCTCTTGAGGCCAGGAGTTCAAGACCAGCCTGGCGAATATGGTGAAACCCCACCTCCACTAATAATACAAAAATTAGCCGGGCATGGTGGCACACACCTGTAGTCCCAGCTACTCCAGAGGCTGAAGTAGGAGGATCGCTTGAACCAGGGAGGCGGAGGTTGCAGTGAGCCCAGCTGTGCCACTGCACTCCAGCCTGGGCGACAGAGTCAAACTGTGTCTCAAAAAACAACAAAAAAAAAAAAAAGAAAAAAAAACCGGAAATACTATTCAGCAATAAAAAGGAATGAGCTCGGCCAGGCGCGGTGGCTGACACCTGTAATCCCAGCACTTTGGGAGGCCGGGAGTTCAAGACCAGCCTGACCAACATGGAGAAACCCGTCTCTGCTAAAAATACAAAAAATTAGCCAGGCATGGTGGTGCATGCCTGTAATCCCAGCTACTTGGGAGGCTGAGGCAAGAGAATCACTTGAACCCGGGAGAAGGGGGTTGCGGTGAGCCAAGATCACGCCATTGCACTCCAGCCTGGGCAACAAGAGCAAAAAACTCCGTCTAAAAAAAATAAAAAACAAGGAATGAGCTCTTGCTAATATATCAACAGATTAGAATCTCAAAAATATTAAATTTAGTGAAAGTCATCAATCATTAAAGGATACTGCATGAATCTATATAAAGTTCAAAAAATGGGCAACACTAAATTATAGTGTTTAGAAATGCATGCTTAGGTGGTAAATGGCAAGTTTTTTTGTTGCTGTTTTGTTTAAGACAGGGTCTCACTCTGTCACCCAGGCTGGAGTGCAGTGGCGCAATCTCAGCTTACTACAACCTCTACCTCCCAAGCTCAAGTGATCCTCCCACCTCAGCCTTCTGAGTAGCTGGGACCACAGGTGCATGCCACCACACTTGGCTAAGTTTTTGTTTTTATTTTTTTTTCTTTTTTTGGTAGAGATAGGGTTTCACCCTGTTGCTCAGGCTGGTCTCAAACTCGTGAGCTCAGGCAATCCATCCACCTCGGCTTCTCAAAGTGCTGGGATTCCAGGTGTGAGCCACTACATCCAGAGGAATAAGATTTTTAAAAATAAGGAAGGGATTAGTCTGCACAAAAGTCAGGAGGGTAGTGATCACTGGGAGGAGGAACACAAAGGTTCCTGGGCAATGTTCTTTCTTGAACAGGGTGATGGATACATGGGAATTCCTCAGTGACACATCATTGGGCTGTACATCTTCATTTTCTGCACCTTTTCAGATGTGTTTGCATGTGTCTGTTTTTATGTTAGATTTCACAATGCAAATGGTTAAATTAAGTGATTTTAAAAGATTTAAAAGGTATGTATGCCAAAGTGGTAAAAACTGCATTGTTTTTTATAATATAAAGGATAAAAAATGACATTTTGTATTGTTAAGTATGAAGAAAAGTTCTCTGAGGGAGATCTTGCCAAATGAGTCAAACATGGGTGTTTCCACTGTGGTCTTTTCTACTTTGTCTCCACTGAGAACAGTAGAGTGTAACAGACCCCAAAGAGAAGATGAAGTGGAAGAAAAATCAGAAGCTATTTTGACAATGAGGGCGTTACCCTCATTCAGTCTCATTCACAGATAAAAGGGCAATGTAGAATAAGCACGTTACTTCCACAAAAGAACATACTGATATAGTCACAAATTTTTATTTTAGTTTTCCTTATGGAAAAATATTAATAGGAAAGAAAAAAATACCTATTTCCACTATCTCTCATGTTAGTGGCTTAAAGATTCTAAACAGAAACCTAGGAAATCAAAAAACAAAAGATGTTACTATTTTAAAAACATAAAAGATGTTACTATTTTGAAAACAAAAGATGTTACTATTTTGAAATCAGATAGTAAGATTTTTACTTATCAGTGTGCTTTCATATTCTTTCAATGGTGTTTTCTCTAAACATTAACACATGATCATCTGTTTCATGTTAGTAACCTTATTTTAGCTCTGCTTTTACTTTTATAGCTACCCTGAGTCAACAATATTGAGATCATCATTCCCAGTAATAAAGTGCTTACTATATACCAGGAATTTGCTAAAATTTTAATATGCATTATTTTATTTACTCTTTGTCATTGCCCCATGATGTAACTATTATTATTTTCTTTTTATTCATGAAGGACGGAAGCTTTGAGAGATTAGATAATTTACCAAAGGGCTCAGAGTTAACAAGGCAGGGATCTGAATTTAGGTGGCAGACTCAAGCCCATGTGCTTCAGTCACCCACTGAAGCACTATCCTTGGGTAATACAGACACCTATGATGACATTCAGACCTCATAGTCTCCTATAAGCTGTCAGGGATACCTGGAAATATTCTTTGTTACTGGTCCAAAATGGCTGATGCAGTTGCCACCATGCAATTGCTCAAGCAGGGATGTCTGTGGTCTACTACAGAGTTTATCTGTATTAATCTCTTCTCATCCTTCAGTGTTTTCAAAACATCACTACTAAGAGAACGAGACCATGTATATTCCTTTTATTCTTTTTCTTTTTTTCTTTTTTTTTTTTTTGAGACAGGGTCTCACTCTCTCTCCCAGACCAGAGTGCAGTGGTGCGATCTCAGCTCATCGCAACCTCCACCTCCCAGGCTCAAGCAATTGTCCTGCCTCAGCCTCCCTGAGTAGCTGGGATTACAGGTGCCCACCACCACACTCAGCTAATTTTTGTATTTTAGTAGAAACAGGGTTTCACCATGTTGGCCAGGCTGGTCTATTCCTTTTTATAGATGAGGTCACTGGAGTAGAAGGAAGTCATTTGCCAGGTTTGCAGTAATTCACAAACTCTTCCAAGAAACTATCTCAGGTTTCACTATTCTCAAACAACTTAATCTCTACACTCATTAATATTATTTTATATAAGGCCGGGCACCGTGGCTCACACTTGTAATCCCAGCACTTTGGGAGGCTGAGATGGGCGGATCACGAGGTCAGGAGTTCAAGACCAGCCTGGCCAATACAGTGAAACCCCATCTCTACTAAAAATACAAAAATTAGCTGGGTGTAGTGGTGGGCACCTGTAATCCCAGTTACTCGGGAGGCTGAGGCAGGAGAATCACTTGAACCCGGGAGGCAGAGGTTTCACTGAGCCAAGATCATGCCACTGCACTCCAGCCGGGGCAACAGAGCGAGACTCCATCTCAAAAAAAAAAAATTATTTTATTTGCTGTTAACATTGTTATATTTCATTAAAATAGAAACTGACTTTGGGAACTCAGTAATCACAGAAAAGTGCCACCCTTACAGAAACAATGCCCAATATGAAATCTAATTGATGTGCTTGAATAAATGTAGCTTGTAATCATTTACAAAATTGTAAGAAACATATTAATCGCCAGGCGCTGTGGCTCACACCTGTAATCCCAGCACTTTGGGAGGCCGAGAGGGGCAGATCACAAGGTCAGGAGTTCGAGACCAGCCTGGCCAACAGAGTGAAACCCCGTCTCTACTAAAATACAAAAATTAGCCAGGCATGGTGGCACATACCTGTAATCACAGCTACTTGGCAGGATGAGGCAGGAGAATTGCTTGAAGCCAGGAGGCGGAAGTTGCAGTGAGCAGAGAATGCACCACTGTACTCCAGCCTGGGCAACAGAGCGAGATTCCATCTCAAAAAAATACACAAAAAAATTAATCTAAAATATTGTATGAGAAAAATCATTAAAGCTACTGTCGTTAGAGCAACAACATAGTGTTCTGTTCATCTCACCATAATACACAGTAAGTACCCCAAAGTTTAATTAATATAAGTAGATTTGAACACAAACAGCATAAAGTGAGGTACTAATATGTTACCAATTTTGTAGTTACTGGTAAATCTGAGGTAGAGATTATTCATTTATTTATACAGAAAATGAACGGAATGAAAATGAAGCTATGACAACAAATAGATCACTTTCAAAAATGTGCAGAATCTAATGGCAAACACATTGAATATTTGTTTTTTTTTACTTTAAGTTCTGGGATACATGTGCTGAACGTGCAGGTTTGTTACATAGGTATACATGTGCCATGGTGGTTTGCTGCACTGAATATTTTCTTTCTTAAGCTCTGTGCTATGCAACTGTAATGTAGTAACTGTTAACATTTATTGAGTGCCATCTTATGCTGGGCTCCACATGGACCACCCGAAGTAACCCTGTGATAGGCCTTATAATAACACTGTTGTAGAATAAAGAATTCAGTGGGCCTCTCTCCCTCATTCCTGGGAGGTAGCTTCTAAATTCTTGTACTTTCTCAAGTAATAGGAGTGTCTTGTTATTTATGATGTGCCCTGAAAGTATGTGCTACTCAGGTGACTCGTGGTGAACCCCTAGATAGTCTGTGCTAACAAGATGACTCAGAGTTGGGACTGGCCACCCCAGAAAGACCAACCATGTGATTAAAGTATTGGGCCTTTGGCCCTCCTGATGTCAGTCTGACCTCCAAGGAGGGGAAGAGGGATGAAGATTGAGCTCAATCACAGGGCCAGTGATTTAATCAGTCATGTCTATGTAATGAAGCCCCAATAAACACTCTGGACATCAAAGCTTGTGTGAGCTTCCTTAGTTGACAATAACTGCAGGTAGTTAGTGTCAGAAGTCACTGCAACCTGTAATAGATAGGTAATATGATCTTCATCCTGTAACAAGGAAATTTAGGCACAGAAACAGGTCAAGTGACTTGCTCAATATTAGACAGCAGAGAGCCAGGATTTGAACCTAAGCCCACCTGACTCCAATCCTATCTCCTTAAATAATGGGCTAGTTCTTTACCTCAGTGACTAGGCAAATATGAATTTTGATTAGGAAAGTATATATACACATATAAACATTTTATGGAATATCCCCAAATAATAATGCCAGTTTTTTAATACCACTGATGGATCACTAATAAGTAACATCATGGGACTCTATTTTGTTAAGTAATAATAGAATTTTCCACATATCATTTAGAATTACTCCTCACCACACAGTTCCCCTCACATTATATACTAAATACCAGCCAAAAATTGGGGAAAAACAGACATTTAAACACAAAAAGAGGAATACCAATAAACACTATTATGGAACAATGCCAGAACTTTAGCATTTTCAAAATTTATAAACTTGAACAATGCTAACTCACTTCTTCTGCAGCCATGTGAAATCGTAATGCATTTGGCAAGACGCTACCATATTCCCATCTGAGTGCTCTGATCCGAAGCAAGCGGTCATACCTAGGACATCAAGAAGGTATTGGGTGGCATAAGAATAAACGGGGGATCACGTGTGGACTTCATTTGGCCCCTGATGCAAACACACCAGCTCTAAACAGACATCTTAGGGAAAACAAGAGGAACATGAACACAGTCTGAGAGTCGACCTGAAGGCACTGTCCACTCCTCCACGTGTGACAGCAGCACAGTAGTCCTGGGAAAAAGGTCCCTAAGGTCCTTATTTCTTTCTTTCCCCCCCTTTTTTTATTTTTTGAGACAGTTTTGCTCTTGTCACCCAGCCTGGAGTACAATGGCACGATCTCTGCTCACTACAACCTCTGGCTCCCAGATTCAAGCGATTCTCCTGCCTCAGCCTCCCAAGTAGCTGAGATTAGGCACCCGCTACCACTCCCAGCTAATTTGTGTATTTTTAGTAGAGACGGGGTTTCACCATGTTGGCCAGGCTGGTCTTGAACTCCTGATCCCAGGTGATCCACCTGCCTCGGCTTCCAAAATTGCTGGGATTATAGGTATGAGCCACTGTGCCTGGCCAAAGGTCCTTATTTCTAAGACAAAGAAGAAAAATAGTAAGAACACTACTGTATTCAGTAGTGAAAGACCATGATGCACTTAAATAGTGTGGCACCAACAAGCGAAACACGATGAAGAAAATATGGCAAAATAATAAAAATTGTTAAAACCATATGATAGCTCCACTGAGGTTCATTATAGTATTATTCTCCCTACTTTTAAAAGTGTTGTGATTTTTCATAATAAAAAATGAAAACACAGAGGAAAAATTTAGAATGCTTACAAAGAGAGAGAGATCTAAGATTTCATGTTACCCATTTGAGATGGTCAACTGGGAAGCCACAAAGAAAATCCTGCCCCCCCAAGCAAAAACTGAGAAGCTTACAGGTATGCTACAGTGCAGCGTCGATTTCTTAACAGAGAACAGTGTCGAAATTTGATAGTTGGTATCAAATAACTTCGTCCACCTGACTTTGCTTCATTCCTGATAGGAGCATTTAAAAAGAAAAAAAATATGTACTTTTCAGGCTAAGTAAAATTTTCAAAGCCAACTAACAACTGAGTTACATGCTTGTTTTTAATCCATTTGTGATTAGCAGTTAACCCAAGCAAATAATAACTATTTGTACATCAGAGCTTTTATTAATATGTTAAAAAGCCAAAACCTAAACAACTTGCCTAAGATCATGCTACCAGATACGTTTTGTTTAGGCGTTTGGTACTTTGCATTTTTGCACACTGATTAATCTCTATTCTTTCTAAAAGACACTGCGTTTATTCACTTTTCAGGATTCCATCATCACGCTGAGATAAGAGACAAAGCTAACATGATGGACATGAGGTTATGGTCTTACGTCATGTCGTTATTCTACATAGCACCTCCCTTCCAGTGGAGCTTCCAAATCCTCATTATAATAAAGTGAGGTAAAATGGACTCAAAATGGTCTTTCACTTATCTTACAAATATCTGTTGATCTCCAAATACGTGTATGTACTATATACTTCAGTATTTTTCACACTGAAAATTTTGGTTTTACCCTATAAAAAGTACATGTAACTTTTGAATGAATAAGAATCTACTTTGGAGTTTTTAAGCAACCATATGAATATAAAAATAATTCATTCATGTAGTGCCTGCCTCTATGCCAGGCACTGTGCTAGGCCCTGATAATACAGGCAAAATACATGTCCCATCCTGTCATGTCTTCTAGGGCTGTTCTATATACTTCTGCCACCCTATGAAAGTCTGATGAAACTAGAAAGGTGGAATAAAGAATTTTGGATCATGAATTTGCGAATGGCATAAACACAGAGAATACAAGAAAATCATTCCCTTACTGAACCAAGGCCTATAGGGTCTCCTCCAAAACATCTATAACCTTCTCACATTCTACCAAGTCTGGGTCACCTCTCTAGTAACCTGGTGACCAGCTTCCCCCACCTCTCAGCCCCTCCACACAGCAACCAGGATTATCTTTTAAGACACAAACACACCACCACCTGTCCACACTTACACCTCATCTGGTGTCACCCTTTGCCACTTGCCAAACTCCAGCCACATAGGTCTTCTTTAAGTGTCAGTTTCTTGAGTGCCCCATTCTCTTCCATGATTCAGGGGCTTTTGCATATGCTGTTCCCTCCACCTAGAATGTTCTATGCCCACAGTCACTGCCTCCCTAAGACTTGCCTCTCCCGCAGGCCTCAGCTGAAATGTCTCCTCCTTGGAGAGAAGTTCCCTGATTCCTCAATTTAAGCTAGACCTTCTATTCATTTTTCTTTCTCCTTGCACTCTTCTGATTTCCTTCATAGCATGAATCCCAATTTGGCATATCTATATTTCATATCTGTCTTCTGCACTAGACAGTGAGCACCAGGGACAGGCATCTTTTTTATTTTTTATTTTTTGAGATGGAGTTTCGCTATTGTTGCCCAAGCTGGAGTGCAATGACGTGATCTCGACTCACCACAACCTCCGCCTCCCAGGTTCAAGCGATTCTCCTGCCTCAGCCTCCCGAGTAGCTGGGATTACAGGCATGCGCCACCACGCACGGCTAATTTTGTATTTTTCGTAGAGACGGGGTTTCACTATTTTGGCCAGGCTGGTCTCGAGCTCCTGACCTCAGGTGATCCACCCGCCTCGGCCTCCCAAAGTGCTGGGACTACAGGCATGAGCCACACTGTGCCCAGCCCGGGACAGCCATCTTGACTGTTGTTTACCACTGAAATAGCACAGCCACTTATTGATACATATTTGTTTAGTACATATTTGTTGAGTAAATCAATGAATGGCTTAGGGACTTGAGTTCAGGACTTTAAATTTGCCTTATATTTACTGCAAATCTGTTGAGGTTCACTTCCTAAGTCCACCTGTAAAGATTTTTCTGTATCTCTCCTTATACACAGGAGTTGGAAATGCTCTTATCATTTTATGTGCCCCACAAATCTTACCAGCCATAACACTGATTTCTATATTCAAGTAACTGATAAAAACACTGCAGCGAACAAGCCCAAAGAGGAAACCTCATGTCACAGACAGACTTCTAAGTTGAGACCTTGAATACTTCAACTTTGATCCAGTACTTGACTCCCTTTGGTGTCACACAGGAACATATGAAGTTTGTCATACAGCCCAAATTCTCCACTGTGCCAGCTACCATGCTCAGTTCTAAAGAGTCAATAAATCTAGTCACCTCTCTGGACCTACTACGCTGAAGCCTTTTATAGCTAGTTCTCAGAGAACTCCACTCAAACTATCAGAAATCACTGCGGCTCCTATTTATATCCATTTATAAACCGCCTATTCTTCCTTTAACAAACTCACTAAGGCAACTGTTGATAAAAATATAAACAGTGGGAACCATGTATTTCACTTTGTTAGGTTTTTATTTTTATTTATTATTTTTAAAGATGGAGATCTCCTTCTGTCACCCAGGCTAGGGTGCAGTAACGTGATCATAGCTCACTGCAGCCTCAAACCCCTGCACTCAAGCAAGCCTCCTACCTTACCCTGCTGAGTAGCTAAGACTCCAGGTGTGTGCCACCACACCCAGCTAATTTTTATTTTTTTTAATAGAGACAGAGTCCTGCTATATGTCCAGGCTTCTGGCCTCAACTGATCCTTTTGCCTTAGCCTCCCAAAGCATGGGGATTTATAGCCATGAGCCACCGTGTCCACCCTATTTTTACTTTTTATTTTAGGGTATCTCAGTTATTTTAGGTCCACTCTAATTCCTTTCAACTCTTACTAGCCAAACAACAGATATTTATTAAGCAGTGATCAGCACAAATTCCTTCAGACTTTTGCTAATTTGTACAGCTAGAGCAGATAATTTTACAGATAATTTTTTAAAATCGCATCCCAAAACTAATGCAAGGTTATCTGATTTCAACAACTTTTTTTTTTGGAGACAGAGTCTTGCCCTATCGCCAGGCTGGAGTGAAGTGGTGCAGTCTCAGCTCACTGCAACCTCCACCTCCCGGGTTCAAACAGTTCTCCTGCCTCAGCCTCCTGAGTAACTGGGATTACAGGCGCCCACTACCACACCCGGTTAATATTTGTATTTTTAGTAAAGACAAGGTTTCACCATGTTAGCCAAGCTGATCTCAAACTCCTGACCTCGTAATCCGCCCGCCTCAGCCTCCCAAAGTGCTGGGATTACAGGCGTGAGCCACCGCACCCAGCCGATTTCAACATCTTAATTATTGAATTGTTTTAGAATATCATCTTATGAAACTTACACATCAGACTGGTTTTGTTCGTACAAAGCTTTCATCTCCTCCAGAACTTGTCTGAGTCCATCCTCCTAGAACATATAAACCAATATTGAAATCCACTGATTTCCCCACCAATTCTGTGGCAATATGCTATCAATACTGAACTGTATCTTTCATTTACATACTTTAGCAAAAAGCAATAGTCCTTTCACACCCCACTAGCATGGTTATAACAAGTGTTGGTGAGATGTGGAGAAACTGGAACCCTCGTACATTGCAGGTGGCCATGTAAAATGGTATAGCCCTGTGGGCAAAAACTTGACAGTTCCTCAAAAGCTACACACCGAATTACCATATGACTCAGCAATTTTACTCCTAGGTGTATATATATACTCAAGAAAACAGAAAACACATGTTTTTTGCAGCATTATTCATAAGAGTAAAAAGGTAGAAACAACCCAAATGTCCATCAAATGATAGATGGATAAAACTTCCACTTATCTGAAAAATCTAATATAATAAAAAGAATGGGCCAGGGGTGGTGGCTCATGCCTGTAATCCCAGCGCTTTGGGAGGCTGAGGCGGGTGGATCACCTGAGGTCAGAAGTTCAAAACCAGCCTGGTCAACATGGTGAAACCCCGTCTCTACTAAATATACAAAAAATAGCCAGGCATGGTGGCAGGCTGTAATCCCAGCTATTAGGGAGGCTGAGGCAGGAGAATCGCTTGAACCCGGGTTGCAATGAGCCAAGATCATGCCATCGCACTCCAGCCTGGGCAACAAGAGCGCAAGAGTGAAACTTCGTCTCAGGAAAAAAAAAAAAAAAAAAAAAATGAACTACTGACAACATACACAACAATGAGGACAATCTGAAATACGTTACACTGAGCAAGAGATGCCTGACACAAGAGTTTACATGAAATGATTCCCTCTGACCCTTCACAGGAAAAGTTTGCCAAAAAGAATAATATCATCTGTAGTCAGAGAAAGCAAATTCATGGTTGCCTAAGGCTATAGGTGGGAGGTAGCTACAAAAGGGGGGCAAAGTTACAGAAATTTTTTTAATGTTTTAATTTTTGTGGGTACACAGTAGATATATATATTTATGGGGTATATGAGATATTTTGATAATTACAGAAATCTTGATCAGGGTGCTGGTTATAAAGACGTACGCATTAGTCAAAATTCAAAAATCTATTAAAATACACATTTTGTTGTGTGTAAATTATACATCAATAAAATTGATGAACAAAGATATCAATCGTCCTACTGAAGCATGAGGTATAAAGAAAAATATGTAAATAATTCATAATTTACTAAAAAATGGTCTTTTAGATGGAGTCTTGCACTGTCGCCTGGGCTGGAGTGCAATGGTGCGATCTCGGCTCACTGCAACCTCTGCCTCCTGGGTTCAAGCGATTCTCCTGTCTCAGCCTCCTGAGTAGCTGGGATTACAGGCACCCACCACCACGCCTGGCTAATTTTTTGTATTTTTAGTAGAGATGGGGTTTCACTATATTGGCCAAGCTGGTCTTGAACTCCTGACCTCAGGTGATTCACCCGCCTCAGCCTCCCAAAGTGCTGGGATTACAGGGATGAGCCACCGGGCCCAGCTTAAAAGTGATCTTAAAAGGTTAATACCAAAAGAAAGAAAAAGGAATAGTGTTTTTGGTTTGTACTGCAAAAACCGGCCATAGGAGTTTTTCTAGTATCCAGTTTGGGGCAAATTTTCCCTTGGAAAAATAAAACATTAGAATTCTGATTTTTTTTGTTGTTGTTGTTGAGACGAAGTCTCACTCTGTGGCCCAGGCTGGAGTGCAGTAGTGCGATCTTAGCTCACTGCAACCTCTGCCTCCCAGGTTTAAGTGATTCTCCTGCCTCAGCCTCCCGAGTAGCTGGGACTACATACAGGTGTGCACCACCAATGCCTGGCTAATTTTTTTTTTTTGAGACGGAGTTTTGTTCTTGTCACCCAGGCTGGAGTACAATGGTGCAATCTTGGCTCACTGCAACCTCCGTCTCCTGGGTCCAAGCAATGATTCTCCTGCCTTAGCCTCTCAAGTAGCTGGGATTACAGGTGCCCACCACTACGTCCAGCTAATTTTTGTGTTTTTAGTAGAGACAGGGTTTCACCATGTTCACCAGGCCGGTCTCGAACTCCTGACCTCAGGCAATCCACCCACCTCAGCCTCCCAAAGTGCTGGGATTACAGGTGTAAGCCACCAAGCCTGGCTAATTTTTGTAATTTTTTTTTTTTGGTAGAGACAGGGTTTCACCATGTTGGCCACACTGCTCTCAAACTCCTGACCTCAAGTGATCCGCCTGCCATGGTCTCCCAAAGTGCTGGGAGTACAGGCAGGAGCCACCGTGTCCAGCCTGAAATGATTAAATGTTGCCCAATAGGTCTGCCAACAATCAAAAGAGAAGCAATCCCATCTCTTTTTCACAATCTATTTTTAGGGCCAAAATATATGTGCTGGCAAAAATGCTGTGGTATATACAAATGGCACAATTCCAAAATCAACTACTCAACTCTGCTCAAAAGATGTAATTCCTGATGAAAAATGCAAGCATGACTTCTACCTGAGCCCAAGGTAATTTTCTTACCTTTTCCTTTTTGAGACAGGGATTCAGTCTGTCACCCAGGCTGGAGTGTAATAGCGTGACCACAGTTCACTGCAGTTTCAACTTCCTGGAGCCATGCAATCCTCTCACCTCAGCCTCCTAAGTTGCTGGGACTACAGATGTGTGCCACCACACCTGGCTAATTCTATTTTTTGTAAAAATGGGGTCTCACTATGTTGCCCAGGCTAGTCTCGAACTCCTGGGCTCAAGCGTTCCTTCCACCTTGACCTCCCAAAGTGCTGGCTGGGATTACAGGCATGAGCCACCATGCTTGGCCTAATTTTCTTAGAAATGTACTTTTTAAAAAAAGTATCAATTCCGCATATAGAAAGAGTGTAATCATTTTTCTGTTTGCTGAACACAGCACTTAACCATGAGTGATTCCAGAAGAAAAGCCTGTGTGTTGAGCCGGGTACGGTGGCTCACGCCTATAATCCCAGCACTTTGGGAGGCTGAGGCAGGTGGATCGCCTGAGGTCAGGAGTTCGAGACCAGCCTGGCCAAAATAGTGAAACCCCGTCTCTACTAAAAATACATAAAATTATCTAGGCACGGTGGCGGGCGCCTGTAATTCCAGCTACTAGGGAAGCTGAGGCAGGAGAATTGCTTAACCCGGAAGGCGGAGGTTGCAGTGAGCCGAGATCGCACCATTGCACTCCAGCCTGGGACACAGGAGTGAAACTCCAACTCAAAACAATAAAAAAAAAGAAAAAAAAAAAAGAAAAGCCCGTGTGGTCCTTGGGCCTCTCAGATCCAGTCAGACTTCCTCTGTGCCGCTGAGTCGGAGGCCAGCCTCCACAGGCTGACTGAGTGTTCCAGGCTGCTGGATCACCTTGAGTATCAGGTGGGTTTGTCAGTGGAAGGCACTAGTGAGACAAAAGGTGCTCCACCAAATTAAGACCTACAAGAGTGATTCTACAACTACTTTTTTTTTTTTGAGGCGGAGTCTCTCTGTTGCCCAGGCTGGAGTACAGTGACCCGATCTCGGCTCACTGCAACCTCCACCTCCCAGGTTCAAGTGATTCTCCTGCCTCAGCCTTCCGAGTAGCTGGGACTACAGGCACATCCCACCACGCCCAGCTAATTTTTTGTATTTTTAGTAGATATGGGGTTTCACCATGTTAGCCAGGATGGTCTCAATCTCAGGACCCTGTGATCCGCCCGCCTTGGCCTCCCAAAGTGGGGGGATTACAGGCGTGAGCCACCACGCCCGGCCTGATTCTACAACTTCTAAGACCAGCCCCTAGCCCCACAAAGTGATAACCCAACATTTACCTTAAAATTTGAGTAAAACAGAGAGCTAAACTAAGTGTCAGAGTCAGGTCCAAAATCCAGCTTGGCCACACCTATTTGCACAGTCTCTGTTCTCTAGGCCTGTGTCCTGATATGTACAATGACCTCTAAAGTTCCTAGTTCTCTGGCCACATTTTAGCACTTACACACTTCTGCATTCCAGCATCTCTACTGAGCTGCAGACTGCTGCCTAACTTTTTAAATGAGGTAACTGCTCTGAAGTTGAAAAAACAATTGACTGGAAACTGGAAAACCTGTGTTCAAGTTGAAGCTCTACCTCCAATATGCTGTAAATTCAGATGAGTTCCTTAACTTGACCCATAATTTGTGTCAGCTCAGTTTCTTCATTTGTAAGACAATCTAATTGTCTGGCTAGGTGCTCTTTAGTGTTCAAAACAAAGCTCATTACCTTTCCCAACACACTCTATCTCCTGAACTCTGATGTTGTTTACCCAGTTTCCTAAGGATCCTCCAAGATCCCGATTCCTCCCTCTCATTCATTATGGACCCCATCTCTGCCCCTGCTCTAATAGCTACAAGTCATGTTTGCTTCATGTCTCTAAAACCCAAACACTGATCTCAGTGCCACTGACCTGACACAGTTCAGACCACACACCTCTCACCTGCGCTATCAGCCACCCAGTAGCCATCTCCCTGTCCCATTCTTTCCTCTCTTCAATCCATTCCCCATATTGCTGCCGCAGTTATCTTCAAAACACAAAAATTACCCTATCACTTCCTTGTCTAAAATCCTCTACCAGCTCCCAGCATGCCTTATGAGTGAACAACAAACTCATGTAGGCTGTGAGCCACCTTCTTAGCCTCCCCACAGGCCCTATTGGTCACCCGCTCCAGTGTGACCACGTGACTTTGTGCTGCAGCATCCTTTGGCTGGGATACCTCACTTCCTTCTCAGATCAGTAACCTCATCCTTGAGGATGGAAAGGCTCATTATGTCACCTCCTCTACCCCAGCTCATACTGGTGTTTCTCCTTCGTGCTCCTTGCTATATACCTCCTTGGTATCACTTACCGTGGTGAATTCTATTATCTGTTTTTGTGCCCCTCTTCCAGCAGAATGTGTTCTGACATCCACATAATGCCTGCTCTATGACAGAAGTGAAATATACAATTTAGAGCGCAGGCTCTGGAGCCAGAGTTCCAGGGTTCAAATCCTAGCTTTCTTGCTGTGTCACCTTAGGCAATATACTTAAATCTCCCCAATCCTATGCATATATAGCTGAAAAAAGTAGAAAACAATAGTTTAAACATCAAAAAGTTATTTTTGTTTTGTTTGGGACAGGGTCTCCCTCTGTCACTCAGGCTGGAATGCAGTGGCACGATCAAGCGATCCTCCCGCCTCAGCCTCCCAAAGTGCTGGGATTACAGGCAGGAGCCATGGCACCGGGCCCTCAGAGGGTTATTAGAAAGACAAAAGATAATGTACATGAAGTGCTTAGCACTCTCCCTGGGGTAGCAGTGATAGAAAAATACAAATAATCATAATATTAATAGTAACAGTAGCAGCAGGAGAAAAGTAATATTAATAGCTAACACTGACTCAGCCCTTACTGTATGTGAGGCATATGCAGAGACCCTTACACGTGCCACTCATTTTGCGTCCACTACATCACGCGTTGGGTACTATTATTCTCACCATCCCCATTTTTGCGTATGAGAAAACAGAGCACAGAAAGCTTGAATAACTGCCCCAAAGTCACACTACAGAACCAGAATCTCAACCAGGTTCCAGAGGCCTAGCTTTTACTGACCACGATTAGACGCCTTAGAGTGCAAGAAATGCTAAATTATCAGGCAACCTGTAAATGTTTTAAGGGACCGGAACAAATCTGTCCAAGGAAAACTGCTAAAATGTGCTCAGATGAGGAAATTCACCAAATCGCTGGGTAGCGTAAGCATGAATGCTTTCTTTTTCCTTCTGAATTTTGTTTTGCTACTTCCCAAGTTTTCCGAAGCTCGGAGGGAACAAGGTGCGAAAGTAAACCCTCCCGGGGAGCCGCCCTGCCCCAGAGCCCAGGGCCCAACGCCGGCACGCCCCGTCCGAGTCTACCCGCCCCTCACGTTGAAGGCAGGCAGCTGCCCTTCGGGCGCGCGGTGCAGCTCGCGGATCAGTTCCATGGCTTTTTCGCAGAACATGGCGGACGCTTCCCACTCCCCTGGCCTCGCCAACCGCCAGCTCTCACGCCGAAATGGTATCTGCGCTCTCGGTGCCTCACTCCTTTCGTTCTAGTCCTACAGCGCCAGGCTCTCGCCTCGGCCTCCGCTCCGCGCTTTGGCGCCAAACAAAGCTAGCCAATAGGAACGCGCCTACGGCGCCCGAAAAGGGACATCAGCCGCTCAGCCGCATTCCAAGAGGGGCGGAGTGAGAAGGGTCCTTCCAAGGTGAGGTCCCTGCCCCGGAGATGGGAGAACCCCTCGGCTGAGCAGAGACGGCTTTTCGAGCTCTCAGGCGGTGAGCCGGGGGACTCTACGGGCAGCAGAGCTGGAAATAAATGCACGCCCCGCAGCTTCCTTCTCATTTTCCTTTTGATTCATTCATTCTCGTTTAGGTTCAAGAAAGGGGCACTTTGAGTTTAAGAGGAAAGGCCCAAAAACTTGGTGTGCATTGGTAGGACGCAAGCGTTTCAGTTTTGCAGTACGGGTTTTCTGTTTGATATTAAAATGAAGCTATCTTTTATTGGGTACCTAGTGCTGGTAGGGACTGCAGTGTGTATTTCATTCCCACAATTATCTCTGAAGTGTTTTAAGACCCGGGATTAATAAGGAAAGAGAAGTTAGGTAACTTGCTCAAGGTCACACAGCTCCAGAGTGATTAGACTGTTATTTAGGCTTCCATTTCCAACACCACAGTACCACCCTTTGATTTTAAAATAGTCGTTTAAAAATATTTGTAATATCTGCCCTAGATTAATACGAATTCACTAGGAATTTTCTTGGCTAGATGGTTATGGAATATTTCTTAACCATATAGAAGATGGGAATCTGCTAAAGAATTGTTTTATTAGGCAATTTTTCAAAAAGCAATGTTAATTTCTAACAAGCACTCTTGGATTTTTTTTTTTGAGACGGAGTCTCGCTCTGTCGCCCAGGCTGGAGTGCAGTGGCGCGAACTCGGCTCACTGCAAGCTCCGCCTCCCGGGTTCACGCCATTCTCCTGCCTCAGCCTCCCCAGTAGCTGGGACTACAAGGCGCCCTCCACTACGCCCGGCTAATTTTTTGTATTTTTTAAGTAGAGATGGGGTTTCACCCTGTTAGCCAGGATGGTCTCGATCTCCCGATCTCGTGATCCACCCGCCTCGGCCTCCCAAAGTGCTGGGATTACAGGCATGAGCCACCGCAACCGGCGCAATCTTGGATTAATTCTAGCTAACCCTAGAAACTATGTTGATCTTTTGCAAATATACAGTAGATATGTCATCTGAGGACTGGGCATGGGAATGGCCTACTCAGGCTTATGTTGAATAATGACATTGCCTTTTTTTTTTTTGGAGACAGGGTCTTAACTCCTGTTACCCAGGTGGAATGCAGTAGCGCCATCTCAGCTCACTGCAGCCTCCACTTCCCAGGCTGAGGTGATTTTCCCCCCTCAACCCTCTGAGTAGCTGGGACTACAGGCTGAGGCCACCACACCTGGCTATTTTGTATTTTAAGTAGAGACAGGGTTTCACCATGTTGGCCAGTTTGGCCTACAACTCTTGAGCTCAAGGGATCCATCCGCCTGGGCCTCCCAAACTGCTGGAATTACAGCGTGAGCCACCGCGCCCAGCAAACATTACCTTTTTGAAACCGCCTTTGAAAAAATTATAATAGAGAAAATTATTACAGTGAAAGAGATCTGACCCAACTGGCTCCATCTTGCTTCTAACCGCCAAGCCATCCTTGTTCATTCCTGGGCTTAGGGCGAATTAACTTGGGGAGAAACTTAGTTTATAGTTTAATTTTGAAACAAATAATTAGCCCTTTACCAAAGCAAAACCCCTTCTTGTCTGGGGACTAGATTGCCTTTGCAGGAATAACAGAGTAGCCACAAGACTAGAAATTTACGAGTCTCGCAGCGGGAGGCTACAAGATTCTAAAACCTCCCCAAGTGCTCCTAGGGATAGCAGCACTATTATAAAACCTAAGACCAGTGCTTGAGATATTTTGTAGACCCTGCACTTGATGGGATCAGCTGGCACCACCCAGATCGATAAACTGGTTCATCTGGTCTTGTGGTCCCCACCCAAGAACTGACTCAGCCCAAGAGGACAGCTTTGACTCTCTATGATTTTACCTCTCATCCAACCAATCAGCACCCCTCACTTTGTGGCCCCGCTACCCACTAAATTATCCTTTAAAATCCCTGTCTTCGAGTTTTCTAGGAGACTGATTTGAGCGATAATAAAACTCCAGTCTCCTGTACAGCTGGGTCTGCATGAATTAAACTCTTTCTCAGCCAGGCCCAGTGGCTCACGCCTGTAATCCCAGCACGTTGGGAGACTGAGGCGGAAGGATCACCTGAGGTCAGGAGTTCAAGAACAGTCTGTCCAACATGGTGAAACCCCATCTCTACTAAAAATACAAAAATTAGCCTGTCCGGGCATGGTGGCTCATGCCTGTAATCCCAACACTTTGGGAGGCCAAGGTGGATGGATCACCTGAGGTCAGAAGTTCAAAACCAGCCTGGCCAACACTCCAAACCCCATCTCTACTAAAAATACAAAAAAATTAGCCGAGCATGGTGGCACATGCCTGTAATCCCAGCTACTCAGGAGGCTGAGGAAGGAGAATTGCTTGAACCTGGGAGGTGGAGGTCGCACTGGGCCGAGATCTCACCACTGCACTCCAGCCTGGGTGACAGAGTGAGACTCCGTCTCAAAAAAAAAGAAAAATTAGCTGGGCATGGTGGCACATGCCTGTAATCCCAGCTACTTGAGAGGCTGAGGCAGGAGAATCACTTGAACGCTGGAGGTGGAGGGTGCAATGAGCTAAGACTGTGCCATTGAGCTCCAGCCTGGGCGACAGAGCAAGACTCTGTCTCAAAAAAAAAAAAAAAACTCTTTCTCTATTGCAACTCCCTTGTCTTGATGTCTTGATAAGTCAGCTCTGTCTGGGCAGCGGACAAGGAGAACCCGCAATTACATTTTCATCTCTACAGTAAGGAATAGTTTATCTAGGTGTTTTTCTCAAATACACAACTCTAGATTGGACTATGCTGCAGGACTGAATCAAAGACCAGCATGCACTACCCTCCTCAGCCATAGGCCTTTTTAATTTCAGCCCAGAGGCAAAGTTCATTAATGACCCCAAGACTCACTTCCTTACCAGCAGAATGAGAACAGTGGAACCACCTCTAAGGAGTTAAGATGATTCAGTCATACCTTCTGCAAATATTTATGAAATGCCTAGTGTTGAAGTTAAAACCAAACTCTAAAATATTTAAAGAGATTTATTCTGAGCCAATGAGTGACCATGGCCCAGGAACAGCCTCAAGAGGTCCTGAGAAAGCGTGCCTGAGGCAGTGCAGTTACAGGTTACGGGTTAGTTTTATGTATTTTAGGGAGACAGGAATTATAGGTAAAATCATAAATCAACACATGGAAGGTGTACTTTTGTTCAGCCTAAAGAGGTGGGATATCTTGAAGCAGGGAGCTTACAGATTTTCTGATTAGCAGTTGGTTGAAAGAGTCAAGTTTTGTCTAAAGACTGTCAATAGAAGGAAATTATTGAATTAAGGGAGAGGTTGTGGAGACCAAGGTTCTTGTTATGTGGAGGAAGCCTCATAGGCAGCAGCCTTCTGAAAGAATTGATGGTAAATATCTCTTTTCGGATCTTAAAAGGTGTGTTAAACTCTTGTTTAACCTCTCCTAGATTCAGGAAAGACCTGGCTGCATTAACGGAGATTCTTTACAGATGCAAATTCCCCACACAAAAGATGGCTTTCCAGGGCCATTTCAAAATATTTCAAAGAAATATATTTTGGGGTAAAACATCTTGATTTCCTTCAGAGTCTGCTATCTATCATGTGATGCTATATCAGTCAGGTTGGAGTTTGGACCTTATTGCCACAAAGTGTGTTTCTAAGTCTTAGGATCTTTATTTTAATGTTAATGCTGGCCAGTTGCGCCTATACTCCAAAAGGGAGGGGGTACAACAAGGTGTGTCCCATCTTGCTTCTTGTCATAGATGATGCCATTTTTGTTTTTGTTTTTGTTTTTTTTCAGGTTTCCCTGGGGTCCCCTTGGCCCAGAAGGGGTCCATCCAGTCAGCAGGGGATGGAGGGTTTGGGATTTTATTTTTGGTTTACACTAGTATTAGCCTGGCATTGACCTAGATAGTGAAAATAAAGCAGTAAACAAAGTCCTTTCTACAGAGTCTACATTACAGTGTGGGAAAACGGCAATACACAGATACACTGATAAGAAATATATTGGTGATAAAGCATTAAGAATAACCCAAAGAAGGTGAACAGAGTGAAGGTGAAAGAGTCAGGGTTTTGAGTTCAAGTGTTCAGAGAAGGCACAGACCTGAACGGGGAGAAAATAACCCAAGTGGTTATGGGCATTAGGGAAGGCAGGGAATTCCAGGCAGAGGAATCAAGCTGCAAAGGCCCCAGGAAGGTTGGGTGAGGACGAGCAAAGAGGCAGTGATGCTGGAGCAGGGTGATGATAGGAGAGGCCAGCGGTCAAGTCAGATGTTGGGAGCTGAAAAGGCCAAAGGGACTGTGACCAACTCAGCATTTCACTGGAGGCTATATGATCAAACAGCAAACTGTTTATCACGAATGCAGGATGTGAGCAAACTCACACTGCGCCTGCCACCAAAAGGTTTGCTGAGGGCCGCACTCCCTGGTGCCCGGCTCCTTGAAGTTATCTACGGAGAAATCTAGTGCCTATTGTTCAAAGGATGCAGTCTCGCAAGCCTGCTGTGAACCGAACGGCCGACTGACAATTACCTGACAATCACCACCCCCCCATTTATCACTATCTGTTTTGCCTAATAAATATGGAGGGCTGTGTAAAGCTCAGGGCCCTTGTCCACTAGAGGCAAGGTGCCCCTTGACCCCTTCTTTCAAATATACTGTTTTGTCTCTTGTCTTTTATTCTCGCGTTCACCCGCCCTTTGTTCAGTCCCCCAGGTTCATGCAGGTTACAGGTGGCACCCCCGATCAGCGACAGAATCAGGTACTCTACAAAGTGGCGCCCAAACAGGGACTTCAAGGACATGAAGAAGAAGGTCTGCTGGAGCAGAGGAACTGAAATTGACAAGGTGAACGGGGATCCCAGGATGAGTCTGCCAGCAGCGGATATAAGGTCAGTGCCCTAAAGAGGTACTGGAAGCAGTGCTTTAAAGAAGTACTGGGAATGGGAAGTTTTCTGAATTCAGGGTAACAAGGGGCAGAATTTGTCTATTAAACAAAAACATTATGTGCAGTTGCTTAAAGTTCTGTTGAGACAGTCTGGAGCTCAGGTTAATTTGCAGGCACTAACTAACCTCCTGCAGAAGCCACAAAAGGTATTACACATAACCCATAGTTTCTACAGGCAGGCACTCTTTTTTTTTTTTTTTTTGAGACAGAATCTTGCTTTGTTGCCAGGCTGGAGTGCAGTGGTGTGATCTCGGCTCACTGCAATCTCAGCTGCCTGGGTTCAAGTGATTCCACTGCTTCGGCCTCCCAGTAGCTGGGACTACAGGCGTGTACCACCATGCCCGGCTAATTTTTTGTATTTTAGTAGAGATGGGGTTTCACCGTGTTGGCCAGGATGGTCTCGATCTCCTGACCTCATGATCCACCCGCCTCAGCCTCCCAAAGTGCTGGGATTACAGGCGTGAGCCACCGTGCCCGGCCACCAGGCAGGCACTCTTGATGTGGAAAATTGGGCTAAGGCAGGAGAAGAATTAAAACAGACTCATCAAAAAGGTCCTAAAGTTGATTCTTCTGTTTTTTCCACTTGGAGTTTAATTCGTACTGTACTTCTGCCATTATCTCCTTATTATTCTGTGGGGCAGCAGGCTGAATCTAAAAATCTGAAAGAATCTGTTGTCCCACCCACAGCTCCAATTGAAAATAAAAAACAGGAGAAGGAGGATAAAAATTGGCCTATTCCTCCAGTTGCAGAAACATCTGTACCGCCTCCTTCAGTAGCAGAAATAGAGACCCCAATACAAAGAATTTTACACTCTGCTGCCATAGCTAGAGAGCCCTTAGAACCCTGCGCTTTTCCTATTTTTGTAAGGTCTGATCCAAATAATCCACAGCAGGTTATTCATGAACACACTCCACTAGAGTTTAAGTTGTTAAAGGAATTAAAAGCAAGTGTGGTAAATAATGGCATACAGAGCCCATTTACTTTAGGATTGCTAGAATCCGTGTTTGGTGCTATGAGTCTTTTACCCTTTGATGTAAAACACTTGGCGTGAGCTTGCTTGTCCGCTAGCACATATCTGACATGGAATTTAAATTAGCAAGAAATGTGTGCAGACCAGGCTAGACAGAATCATGTTGCTGGACATGGAGACATTACAGAGGACATTAAGTAATGGCCCTTATTCAGACCTGGAACATCAAATGGTACTCCCAGATGCTGCTTATTAGCAGTGCGCACAGGCCGCTAAAGGCGCCTGGGCCACAATTCCTGAAGATGGAGTCCCAGTACAATCCTTTTTACATATCATGCAAGGGTTGCAAGAGCCCTATGCACATTTTCTTTTTTCTTTTTTTGGAGACAGAGTCTTGCTCTGTTGCCCAGGCTGGAGTGCAGTGGCGCAATCTCGGCTCACTGCAAGCTCCGCCTCCCGGGTTCATGCCATTCTCCTGCCTCAGCCTCCAGAGTAGCTGGGACTACAGGCACCCGCCACCATGCTCAGCTAATTTTTTGTATTTTTAGTAGAGATGGGGTTTCACCGTGTTAGCCAGGATGGTCTCGATCTCCTGACCTCATGATCTGACCGTCTCGGCCTCCCAAAGTGCTGGGATTATAGGCGTGAGCCACTGCACCTGGCCACCCTATGCACATTTTCTTCCAAGACTGCAAGAAGCAGTGAAGCATCAAATTCCTCATACCGCAGCTGCAGAAATGCTAATCCTAACTCTAGCTTTTGAGAATGCAAACACGGATTATAAACATGCACTGGCACCAGCGAGGTGTACAAAAAACTTGGGAAATTTTCTCAGAGCTTGTCAGGATATGGGAACGAACTTCATCACTCTGCAATGTTAGTGCAAGCAATGGCTAATTTAGCAGTTGACAAATCTAAAAGGAGCCAAGGGTCAAACCCTAAAATGGGAAAATGTTATGATTGTGGAAAAACTGGACATTTTAAAAAGGAATGCCACCAGATCTCAGGACATAAAGGACCTTACAATACAGTGCCCCACCCAGCAGAAAAAACGCCAGGACTTTGTCCTTGCTGTAACAAAGGAAATCACTGGGCTAATCAGTGTCGCTCAAAATTTCATCAGAATGGGAACCCCATGCCAGGAAACGAGACGGGGCCTGGACCCGGGCCCCATAAACAATGAGGGCATTCCCAGCCCAGACCTCAACCCCGTTTCAGGGATGAGTTCCCAGAGGCACATTGATTCCCTCACCCCAGGGACACCACAAAGTGCAGGATTAGATCTACCCGCAAGAGAAAGAATCACGTTAGTAGGGGAGACAAACCTATCAAAGTTCCCACTGGTATTTGGGGACCTTTACCAACAGGATACATGGGACTAATTTCAGGCAAAAGCCATCTTAACTTGCAAGGCATCATTGTAGTCCCAGGAGTGATTGACTCCGATTATGAAGGAGAAATTCAAGTAGTTTTAATGTCACAAGATCTTTGGATTTTTGAACTGGGAGAATATATTGCTAATTATTGCTTATTCTCTGCAAATTACACCCTTCTCCATGAAAGGAGAAACAAGGAAATAAAGGGTTTGGGAGCACAACTACATGGGAAATCTATGTATCCTAACCCATGGCCTCTAATAGACCTACCTGTGTAGTACAAATTAAAGGAAAGAAATTTTATGGGCTTATGGATACAGGAGCTGATGTATCAATAACATCTAAAGACAACTGGCCCCCATCCTGGCCCTTGCAATTAACTTCTATGTCCCTAGTGGGAGTAGGCACAGCTCAAAGTGTTCAACAGAGCCCTGAGATTTTATCTTGTCTTGGTCCGGACGGACAGTCATGTACTTTTCAGCCTTATGTTGCAAATATGGCTATCAATTTATGGGGTCCAGACTTACTTACAGCGTGGGATATGAGACTTACAAATGAAAACTTCGATAACCCAGGATTTAAAATGTTGAAGAACACGGGATATCAGAGGGGAAAAGGTTTAGGAAAATTTCAAGGAAATCCTAACCCGATATCAGTAACTGGAAAAACAGAAAAGGGCTAGGACATCAGGATTTCTGATGGGGGTCATTGATATTTCTCCTCCACCCACTGCCTTACCATTAGAATGGCTCAGTGACAAACCCATATGGGTGGATCAATGGCCCCTATCAGGAGAAGCTGACACAACTTCAGCAGCTAGTAAAAGAACAATGGGATGCTGGACACAGAGAGCAGTCAGCCCCTGGAATTCTCCAGTGTTTGTTATTACAAAAAAGTCCGGAAGATGGCGACTGCTACATGATTTAAGAGCCATTAATGCACATATAAAACTGATGGGTGCCTTACAAAAAGGTTTACCATCTCCAGTGGCTATTCTAAGAAACTGGCCTCTTGTAGCAACAGATCTTAAGGATTGTTTCTTTACTATACCCTTACACGACAAGGATGAGCCTCGATTCACCTTCTCTGTGCCTTCTATTAATCAAAGAGAACCTGTTTCTTGTTATCAATGGAGAGTTTTACCCCAAGGCATGCGTAACAGTCCTACGCTATGTCAGCCTTTTGTAGGGCAGACATTAGAGCCTCGGAATACGTTTCCTACTGCTTACATCATTCATTTTATAGATGATATTCTTTTGGCTGCTCCTACAGATCAAATCCTACATCAGTTATTCAGAGAAACAAAGCAGGCTTTGACTAAATGGAATCTCCAAATAGCTCCAGAAACGGTACAAACAACTTCCCCATTCCAATACTTAGGAACTATTGTTAGAGAGAAGTGTACGGCCTTAGAAAGTAGTTCTCCGTAAAGACAGGTTACAAACTTTAAAGGATGTTCAGCAATTATTAGGAGATGTTAATTGGCTATGGCCGATGTTAGGTATTGCTACCTAGCAACTTACACATCTTTACCAAACCCTGCAAGGAGATTCTTCTTTAAATTCCCTGCAGCAATTAACTAAAGAGGCAGAAGCTGAATTATGGCTTGTAGAGCAAAGGTTAGAGCAGAGACATGCCTCAAGGCTACAACTGCAAAAACCCTTGCTTTTGTTTATTCTTCCTACCCCCCACTCTCCAAGAGGACTTTTGGGCCAGTTCATAGACAAATCTGTAACAATAATAGAATGGCTCTTTTTACCTAATCAAACAGTCAAAACCTTGCAAGTTTATTTTTCTTTAATTACACAAATTGTGACTATGGGCAGGCATAGGTCAAAAATGCTTATGGGCTATGACCCTGACAAAATTATTGTTCCTTTAGACTCCCAGCAACAAGCCGCAGCTTGGGAAATGTCAACTGACTGGCAAACTGCTTTCCCAGACTTCATGGGTGCTATAGATAACCACTACCCCTCAGACAAAATTTTACAGTTTTATAAAATCCATTCTTTCATTCTTCCTGGGATTACTCATCACAAGCCTATTCCAGGTGGACAGACTTATTTTACTGATGGCTCTTCCAAAGGTTGTGCTGCTATCTATGGACCAAAACATACTCAAACAATAATGACCTCTGGGGTTTCAGCTCAACACTCAGAGCTAATTGCAGTCATTCAGGTTTTACAGCTCACAGCTCAGATCCCATCAACATTGTCTGTGATTCAGCTTATGTTGTAAATGTAGCCAGTTGCATAGGAACTGCTACAATTAAAAGTACACTAGACCCAGAACTGCTTCCCTTCCCTTCCCCTCCCCTCCCCTCCCCCTTTCCCTCTCCCTTCCCCCTTCTCCTTTCCCTTCCCTTTTCTCTTTTCTTTTCTTTCATTTTTGAGACAGAGTCTCACTCTGTTGCCCAGGTTGGAGTGCAGGGGCATGATCTTGGCTCACTGCAACCTCTGCCTCCCGGGTTCAAGCAATTCTCCTGCCTCAGCCTCCACCACCACGCCTGGCTAATTTTTTTGTATTTTTAGTAGAGACGGGTTTCACCATATTGGCCAGGCTGGTCTCCAACTCCTGACCTTGTGATCCTCCCACCTCGGCCTCCCAAAATGCTGGGATTAGAGGCATGAGCCACTGCGCCCGGCCGGCTTAACTTATTTGTAAGACTTCAACAAGTTATTCGCTCTCCTGCAGCCCCTTTTCATATTTCTCATATTCGCTCTCACACATAACTTCCTGGGCCACTAGCTCTAGGTAATGAGAAAGCAGACAAGCTGATTGGTTCTGTGTTTCAGCAAGCTCAAGTGTCTCATGCGCTTCTGCACCAAAATACTGCCGCCCTTATTCACATGTTACATTTATCTCGCAGCCAAACCAGGGCTATAATACAAGCCTGTCCTACCTGCCAGCATGTCCCTAGAGCCACACCTGTAGAAGGCTGTAACCCACGAGGTTTGGCTCCAAATGATATTTACAGGAGATGGACAAACCGTGTGGGTGCCCTCAAGGTGCACGCAACCATGGAACAGGAGACTGGAAGAACCCAGGGTGGCCAACCATGGGCCCGGTCCCTCCGATATGAGCCATGAGCCAGCTGAGCCTGAGTCCAAAGATGGAGAGAAGGCCGAGCAGAGTGATGATGACATCAACCCCCACAACCTGAGGAGAACTCAAGAAAACCACGCGGGAAGCTGAGAAACTACTGGAGCATCAGTGACAGGCAAAAACCCCTGATTCCATGTTCTTGGCCATGTTAGCCAGTGTCCTGTGCGGTATGTTTTTGCTGTGCAGAGGCAAAAACATTGTGCATATGTTCTCAATCTCCCAGCAGTACGACCTGTACTTTGGAGCGACACTCCTCCTGAGATTTATCATGATCAGGGAGAGTGGGCTCCAGGACCCCTAACTCCCCCTGACATAGAACAGTTAGACTCTCAGAATAATGCCATTAATTATACCACTCCACTGGAAGGACTTCCTTTGTGAATCAACACAAAGACGTCGCTCAGCCATAGCTGTCTTACAATTCAAGCTCAAACATGGTTGAAACACTATGGAAAAATTATGTACTTAATAAGTCTTGGTTCTATTAATGTAACTGGTGTGCTAACCAACCTTTCCCGGCCCAATCGCCCTGATTGTGCTGATTATATGGAATAGATTCCATTCAGTAGTTCCTACCCCCCTCCGTGGACCCACTGTCTTGGTCCACTGGCTAGAAAACAATCTATGTTAACTGGAGACATTGTGGATTGGGGACCTAAAGGTCAACTAGATCGAAAAGATGAAAATCAGAAATCATGGCACAAACTTCACTGGCATTGGTGGCAAATTTTTAATGCTTCTTCTTTATACAGTACTGGGATCCAATCCCAGTCTACTGCCCAGATTGCTTGGCATGGAGCAGGCTTTAGCCCACCTCTTCCTCAGTGGCATTATCTAGGGAGGAAAGGACCAATTCAAGAGACGATATGGAAGGCAGCACTCCCATTTATGAATGGCAACATCTGGATTGGAATACGATCCAATAATAGCAATAGTAAGCAACACAATCTTAATGTTGCATTTGTAAAGAATATCACCACTTGATTTACAGTTTTTGTTTTTAATTCTTATGTCTTTTTGGCAGCTAAGAAGAACCAGCTCCAGGTAAACAATACCCAATTGACCTGTAAATCTTGCCAGTTTTATCACTGCATTAATCACAGCACATTGCAAACACATAGTATTTCTACCTTGATGATTTTGGGTCACATCCCTGGGCTATGGATTCCTGTTAATCTGTCCAAACCTTGGGCTGCCACACCTGCTTTGCATTTTGTGAAATTTCTTGTAACTCAGCTTATGCATCGTGTCTGTAGAGCCTTAGGCATAATTTTTGCTATCGTTTCCTTAGTCACACTAATAACTTCTGTTGTGATGTCCTCTGTAGCTTTGCATAATTCTATTCAAACCGCTCAGTACCTGAAGAACTGCATGCGCACAGCTGACCAAGCGTGGCTACTTCAGAATAAAATTAACACTGAGTTACAAACTAAAGTGGCAATGTTAAAATCCATGGTCCTTTGGTTAGGAGAAAAAGTACAGAGCTTGCAGTTGCAGCATCAATTGCGTTGTCATTTTAACCACACTCATATTTGTGTAAACAACTTAGAATATAACCAAAGTGACTATCCATGGGACCTTGTGAAAGCCCATTTACAGGGAGTGTTCACATCCAACATCACCTTTGATATTGGTGAATTACAACACAAAATTCTTGATTTAAATAAGCAAACTCAAAAATTTCAGCCTGCTTTAGAAGACTGGACCAAATTCCAGCAAGGCCTGGCAAGCCTCAACCCTTGGACCTATCTAAAGCACCACATTAACAATTTATATGTAGTTCTTGGAATAATGCTGTTTTGTTTCTATCTTCTGCTCATAGTCTGCAAAATCGGACAGACTGCCAATCAGAGAATGAGAGATGCCCAGCCTGGCCTTACATTCTTTCAATTAATACATAAACACAAAGGGAGAGATGTTGGGAGCCAAAAAGGCCAATGGGATCATGATCAACTCAGTATTCCACTGGAGGCTATATGATCAAATAGCAAACTATCACTATCACAAATGCAGGATGTGAGCAAACTCACACTGCGCCTGCCACCAAAAGGTTTGCTGAGGGCCTCACTCCCTGGCGCAGGGCTCCTTGAAGTTATCTACTGAGAAATCTAGCATCTATTGTTCAAAGGATGCAGTCTGGCAAGCCTGCTGTGAACCAAACAGCCGACTGACAATTACCCCACAATCACCCCCCATTTATCCCTATCTGTTTTGCCTAATAAATATGGAGGGCTGTGTAAAGCTCAGGGCCCTTGTCCACTAGAGGCAAGGTGCCCCCTGACCCCTTCTTCCAAATATACTCTTGTCTCTTGTCTTTTATTCTCACGTTCACCCCCCTCTGTTCAGTTACCCTAGGTCCATGCAGGTTACAAGTGGCACCCCCAATCAGCGACAGAATCGGGTGCTCTACTGTCAGGGAGGGCCATGTTAAACCCTTTTGTAAGCCTTGGGTTTTGAGTGAGATGGGGAGCCACTTAAGTGTTGTGAGCAAATAAATGACAGAATTAGACCTTGTAACAAGAAGAAAACCCTATGTGGCAGCTGAATTAAGTGGACAGAAGTGAGGCAAAGTGGAGGCAGGAGACCAGTTAGGCTATTCAAATAATGGAGGTGAGAGATGACAGCAGTTTGGCCCAGGGTGGGGACCATGGAGGTGGTAAAATTTAATGGTTAAATTCTCATAGATTTTGAAAGCACAGCTGACAAGGCTTGGTGATAGACATGCTATAGCACAAGAAAGGAGAAGTCAAGGATGACCCCAGAATTGTGGCCCCAGGAACTGCAATAGAATTGCCAGGGAAGGTCATGGATGGAGGTGGGGGTGGGAGAAGAGTTGGGAGCTCAGCGTTGAAGTGGGCTTGTCAGAAATCAGAGCAGAAATGATGAGGAGCCTAAGGGTCAAGGAGAGGTGTGGACCAATGATAAAAATGTGGGCATCACTAGCATGGACTCAACCGCCAAGAGTTGAGCACTGTGTGGTCAAGGCCTCGTGCCTGTAAGAAAGATTCAATACACTGTACAGATTTCTCCTCTCCAGCTCTTCCTTTTTTTTTTTTTGGTTTGTTTGTTTGGTTTTTTTGAGTCAGAGTCTCGCTCTGTCGCCCAGGTTGGAGTGCAGTGGCACGATCTTCCTTCACTGCAAGCTCCGCCTCCTGGGTTCACGCCATTCTCCTGCTTCAGCCTCCCAAGTAGCTGGGACTACAGGCGCCCGCCACCATGCCCTGCTGATTTTTTATATTGTTAGTAGAGACGGGGTGTGAAACCATGTTAGCCAGGAAGGTTATGATCTCCTGACCTTGTGATCCGCCCGCCTCGGCCTCCCAATGTGCTGGGATTACAGGCATAAGCCACCGCGCCCGGCGGTTGTTTTTTTTTTTTTTAATTGAAGTGAGCGATAGAGACAAAACTTTTTTTTTTTTTTTTTACGTTTTAGTTATTTCCCAGATTTCCAATCTCTCCAGGATGTGTTACTACATCACTATAAAAAATTTATAATTTACATTCCATAGTATGTTTGTTTATTTTGAGATGGAGTCCTGCTCTGTCATCCAGGCTAGAGTGCAGTGGTGCAATCTCGGCTCACTGCAACCTCCGAATCCCAGCATCACGGGTTCAAGCAATTCTCCTGCCTCAGCCTCCCAAGTAGATGGGATTACAGGCGTGCGCTACCACACCCGGCTAATTTTTTTGTTTGTTTTTGAGAGGAGTCTCCCTCTGTCGCCGGACTGGAGTGCAGTGGCACAATTTCGGCTCACCGCAACCTCCGACTCCCTGGTTCAAGCGATTCTCCCGCCTCAGCTTCCCAAGTAGCTGAGAATACAGGCACGTGCCACCCACCATGCCCAGCTAATTTTTTTTTTTTTTTTTGAGACAGAAGTTTGCTTTTGTCCCCAAGGCTGGAGTGCAATGGTGTGATCTCAGCTCACTTCAACCTCCGCTTCCCAAGTTCAAGCGATTCTCCTGCCTCAGCCTCCCAAGTAGCTGGGATTATAAGGTTGTGCCACCACACCCGGCTAATTTTTGTGTTTTTAGTAGAGACGGGGTTTCACTACATTGGCCAGGATAGCCTCAATCTCCTGACCTCGTGATCCGCCCGCCTCGGCCTCCCAAAGTGCTGGGATCACAGGCGTGAGCCACCTCACCCAGCCTTTTTTTTTTTAAAACAGTCTTGCTCTGTCACCCAGGCTTGTGCCACCACACCCGGCTAATTTTTGTATTTTTAGTAGAGACGGAGTTTCACCATGCTGGCCAGGCTGGTCTGGCCTCCATCTCCTGTGCTTAAGTGATTCACCCACCTCCACCTCCCAAAGTGCTGAGATTACAGGCATGAGCCACTGAACTCGGCCCATAATGTTTTTAAAAAGTATATCTGGAGATATTGACACAATTATGAATGCAGGCTGTAACACTTAGTAATATGGTCAATAAATTATTTTGCAATTTCAAAGTATCATTACAAAACTAATATAAAAAGCGGTCGGGCGCGGTGGCTCATGCCTGTAATCCCAGCACTTTGGGAGGCCGAGGTGGGCGGATCACGGGGTCAGGAGATCGAGACCATCCTGGCTACATAGTGAAACCCCGTCTCCACTAAAAATACAAAAAAATTAGCCAGGCATGGTAGCCGGCGCCTGTAGTCCCAGCTACTTGGGAGGCTGAGGCAGAAGACCGGCGTGAACCTGGGAGGCGGAGTTTGCAGTGAGCCGAGATCGCGAACCTGGGAGGCGGAGTTTGCAGTGAGCCGAGATCGCGCCACTGCACTCCAGCCTGGGCGACAGCGAGATTCCGTCTCAAAAAAAAAAAAAAAAAAACTAATATAAAAAGCTGTTGAATTTCTAAACGCATTTCCAATTGACCTTAAATTATCAATTGCCAATAGTTTTCAAAGTGACAAATATTGAAATTTCTAAAGTTACTTTGGAATAAGCAAATATCTCCCTTGGTTATAGATCATCTGTAAAATTAATGCCATATTGAAGAAAGCCAAAGTTATAAAACTAAATTTGTGAAACAGCCCTTTATTCTTTCCTTTTCTCTTTTTAGGATGGGTTGAATTAGTACTAAATTTGGGTTTCATAAGGGCGAATTTATCTTTGAAATGGATTTTCCTCCCATCAGGTAGTCTTAATTGCTTTATAAAAATCTAAAATCTAATACAGGTTTTTAAAAAGTAAATTTTTCAAGCAGTTCATTTCCATATGTTCGGCCCAAAAGCAAACACTGAGTATATACATTTGCTTCAAATTAAAAATTGAGACCGGAAAGCATACTTTTAAAGGTAAAGTCCTTGTGGGAAAAGAATTAAGAATCACGAGAACGGAACTGCGATTTGCTACCTCTGGGTTTCCGTTCGCAGAAGCGCGAGGGGCCCAGCGCTGCGGCTCTGGCTCGCTGGGCCACCCCTTTCGGGCACGACCGGGAGCGGGTGCTCCTCACACCGAGCGCCCGGGCGAGGACAGCTGCAGCCTCCGGATGGAGCCCAGAGCCCTGCCCTGCAGATGACGCGCCGCTGCAGCTTCGCCCACCCTCCCACAAAATGGCTGCTGGTGGCGCCGGGGATGCTGGGCGCGCGCTCCTCGGAACCAGAGAGGAGGTGGCCGGGGCGGGGCCGGGGGAGGGGGGAGGGCAGGTCCGGCGGGAGCCCGGCCCTGATTGGCCGGCCTGGCTGGCGGGCCCCCGCCGCTGGTTCGTAGCGGGCGCCGCGGCCTGGGTTGTGATGTGAGGAGCGGCGGGTTCCGGGCTCCGGGCTTCGGGCTCCGGGTGGCAGCGGCTGTGAGCGGCGGCACTGCGGCGCAGGCGGCGGGCGAGGCCAGCGGGCGCCGTCGGCGGCCGGCCCTGTCGGCCGCGGGATGAGGAAGCGGACCGAGCCCGTCACCTTGGAGCATGAGCGCTGCGACGCCGCCGGCTCGTCCTCCTCCGGCTCGGCCGCCGCGGCGCTGGACGCCGACTGCCGCCTGAAGCAGAACCTACGCCTGACGGGCCCGGGGGCGGCCGAGCCGCGCTGCGCAGCCGACGCGGGAATGAAGCGGGCGCTGGGCAGGTGAGGCTTCGCGCGGAGCGGGGAGGCCCCTCACTTGGCGCAGGTGCGTCCCGCAGGGGGCCCCGGTACCTCCCAGCCCCTCCCAGAGTGGCCGTCCGCCCGATTCGCGGCCGCCCCCGTCCGCGCCTGTTTCCCGCATTTGGCCCGCGGCGGCCCCACCCCTGCTCCCTTCCCCAGGCACCGCGGCGGGAGCGCCGTGCCCTGCCGCTGACCTCCTGTGTCCTGCTCCCTCCCTCTCGCCAGGCACTCCCAGCCTAGCCTTGCACCCCGACCCTTTCCCGGGGAAGCCGGGGGGGCCCTTACGCGGGGGGCTTGGCGCCGCCCGAAGTCATGACCCCGCGTGGGAGAGCAGAGTAGGGGGTGGGGAGTCCTTGGGAAGATCCCTGGACGCCAGGCACAGTAGAGGCGGGAGGCAGAGGGGCCGGCGCCAGACCTTGAGAGCGCTGGGGCCCACTTGGACCTCCCCCTCCTGCTCTGCATCGGGCCCCACACCGAGCGCCCGGGCGGGCGCCCCTCGGGCTGGGCTGCGTGCGCGGAGCCTTACTGGCGCCTTGGGCCCTCGGCGGCTCTCCCCGGTAACGGGTCGGGGGCGTGCGTCGCTCAGAACTCGGGGACCTTTGGGGAAGGGCTCAGTGGTCCGCGGGGTGCTAGGGGAAGGAGGGACTCGGAGCATCGCAGCCGTCGGAGGGAAACCTGTCCTTCGCTGTGCTGGTGGTGGTTCGTGGTACTTGAAATCTGTCCGCACAAGTTCGCCTCCTTGGGAATCACCTTAAAGTCCTGAGTCGTTTGGTTATTGGCGTTCTGCCTTTGGGTAGAAGATGAATGCGTTTATATAAAACCACTTTCAAAACTGAGATGGGAACATGTTGCGTAGGGACAGATTTCTCCTCCCATCTGCTGGTTTCCTAATTATCTGGCTGTTTGTAGAACGTAGCATTCCTGACAGCTTTGAAGCCTTGCTGTTTCGTGGTGGTTTGAAGATGTTACTATATGGTGATCTCAGGCGTTGTAGCAGAGGCACTTCTTTTTTGACCATCTGGAATGCCCTTAGTTGACGCTGGCCTCTTGAGTGTAAAATATGCAAATCGCTCCTAAGGAAAAGTAGAATTTTAACTTCATTGCTTAAAAGATCATGAAATTAAACTGTAGACACTTCTAAGTCGATGGTTTGACAGGAGGGCGGAGACTGATAGTTTTGTGTCTTTGTGTGTAGAATTCTGTAGCATCCGATCAATATCTTACTAATCTGTTCTCTTTGCTATGGAAAGATTTATCTGCATTAAAAACTCATGATTTAACTTTAATACAATTGTATTAACAGACATGGCATAACGCTTAGATAAATTGGAAAATTCTTCCTTCGAAAAAATCAAATTTTTCCTTCGAAAAAATCACGCCTGTAATGCCAGCACTCTGGGAGACCGAGGCGGGCAGATTATCTGAGGTCAGGAGTTCGAGACCAGCCTGACCAACATGGAGAAACCCCGTTTCTACTAAAAATACAAAATTAGCCGGACGTGGTGGCGCGTATGCCTGTAATCCCAGCTACTCGGGAGGCTGAGGCAGGAGAATCGCTTGAATCCGGGAGGCGGAGGTTGCGGTGAGCCAAGATCTCACCGAACCGAGATCGCACCATTGCACTCCAGCCTGGACAACAAGAACGAAACTCCGTCTCAAAAAAAAAAAGAAAAAGAAAAAATCAAATTGTTTTACACAACGTTTGGGGAAACAGCGGCGACCTGGCACCTCCCTTGAAGAATGTAGTGTATTAAAATGAGCCGATTAATTTTTATTTTCGTGTCGGGACAAAGAGAGACATTCCAGTGGTGTCCATATCCTTTGGATAAGCAAAAGGCTGTTGGGGTAAAAAGCAAAACAAAGGGAAGGAAGACCAAATTTGCGAGGTTGTCTTCCTTCCCAGCTGGCTGTCTCAGACATCCTTGAGCTTCTCCTCTTCCTCACTCAGGCTCTGCGCCACCATCACTTCCTCACTGAGGCCTTCTTAGACCAGCCCACCCCTGTCGACCTTATTATCACTTACTCGAGATTGTAATTTTTGCTCGTGTGCCTCCCCCGCAACCAGAATGGAAGTGCCATGAGAACAGGAGCTTTGTTTCTTCCACTTAAGTATCTCCAGTACCTGGCACATAGTAGGTGGCAGAAAATACTTGTTGAATGAACAAATATCCATGGAACAAATATCCGTTGCGCCACAGAGCCGGCTTGTTTGTGTCTTTTATGATCCTCCTTTGGATCCTTCTGCACATTTTTAAACCTTTATTGTCGACATACGTGGAAGTAGAGAAGACAATCTAATGAGCCTTCATGTATCCATCACTTAAAAGTTTTCAGTGTTTAGCCAATTTTGAATCATCCATCCCTCTCCTTTTTTTTGTAGGATGAAGGATTGGAATTTTTTTTTTTTTTTTTTTGAGAAGGAGTCTCGCTCTGTCGCCCAGGCTGGAGTGCAGTGGCAATCTCGGCTCACTGCAACCTCCACCTCCCAGGTTCAAGCAATTCTCCTGCCCCAGCCTCCCAAGTAGCTGGGATTACAGGCACCCGCCACCGTGCCTGGCTAATTTTTGTAGTTTTAGTAGAGACGGGGTTTCACCATGTTGGCCAGGCTGGTCTTGAACTCCTGACCTCGTGATCCACCCACCTCGGCCTCCCAAATTGCTGGGATTACAGGCGTGAGCCACAGCGCCCGGCCTGGAATATTTTTAAACGATTTTTTTTTTAAGACAGTTCTGTTACCCAGGCTGGAGCACAGTGGGATGATCATGGCCCACTGCAGCCCAGACCTCCTGGGCTCAGTTGATCCTGCCACATCCCACATCAGCCTCCCTAGTAGCTGAGATGCTGGGTGTGTGCCACCACTCCTGGTAAATTTTTTTTTTTTTTTTTTTTTTTTTTTTGGTAGAGATGAAGTCTCACTATGTTGCCCCCCAGGCTGGTCTTGAATTTCTGGCTTCAAGCGATCCTTCTTCCTGGGCCTCCCAAAGTGTTAGGTGTGAACTACTGTGCCAGGCCTAAATTCTCCTGCCTCAGCCTCCCCAGAAGGTGGGATTACAGGCACATGCCACCACACATGGCTAATTTTTGTATTTTTTGTAAAGATGGGGTTTCACCATGTTGGCCAGACTGGTCTCCAACTCGTGACTTCAAGTGATCTGCCTGTCATGGCCTCCCAAAGTGTTGGGATTACAGGCGTGAGCCACCATGTCTGCCCTCTTTTTCTTTTCTGATTGCATTGTATTTCTAGAACAAAGTTAAATAATAGGGATGACACTGAATAACTTGTTTCATTCCTGACTTTAATGAGAATGCTGTTAGTGTTTTTGCCATTTAAGTGCCATGCTGGGGTGTGTTGCTAATGTTGTGGGGAGCTTTTTGTTTTTGTTCCTGCTCCCTCACTGATGTTTTTAAAATAAAAAATGGTGATTGAGTTTTCTCAAATGCCAGTGTACATCTGTGGAATGACCTTAGAGATTTTCTTTTATCTGTTAACATAATGAGTTATAGTAATGGATTTATATTATTGAATCATCATTGTATTCCTGGGATAAACTCTCTTATTGTATATCCAGATTCTATTTATTAATTTATTTTTTATTTTTATTTTTTGAGGCAGGGTTTCACTCTGTTGCCCAGGCTGGAGAGCAGTGGCGCAATCTCGGGTCACTGCAACTTCTGCCTCCCAGGTTCAAGCAATTCTCTGGCCTCAGCCTCCCGGGTAGCTGGGATTACAGGCACGTGCCACCATGCCCGGCTAATTTTTGTATTTTTAATGGAGACAGGATTTTGCCATGTTGACCAGGCTGGACTCGACCTACTGACCTCAGATAATCTGCCCGCCTCAGCCTCCCAAAGTGCTGGGATTGTAAGGCGTGAGCCACTGCACCTGGCCTATTTATTAATATTTTATTTTAAAATTTTACATCATGAGGCGGGCGTGGTGGCGCATGCCTGTGATCCCAGCACTTTGGGAGGCCGAGGCAGGCGGATCACGAGGTCAAGAGATCGAGACCATCCTGGCTAACGGGTGAAACCCCGTCTCTACTAAAAAATACAAAAAAAAATTAGCCAGGCGTGGTGGCGGGCGCCTGTAGTCCCAGCTACTCAGGAGGCTGAGGTAGGAGAATGGCCTGAATCCGGGAGGTGGAGCTTGCAGTGAGCCCAGATTGCGCCACTGCACTCCAGCCTGGGCGACAGAGCAAGACTCCATCTCAAAAAAAAAAAAAAGAAATTTTACATCATTATTTGTGAGAATAGTCTGTAATTTTCTCTTATGCAACCTTTATCAAGTTGTTTTAGTGTTTTCTATAGCTTTGTAAAAAGTTTCTTATATAACATTTTATTCTAAACTTTTATTTTTATTATTATTATTATTTTTTTTTTTTTGAGACGGAGTCTCGCTCCATTGCCCAGGCTGAAGTGCAGTGGCACGATCTTGGCTCACTGCAAGCTCCACCTTCCGGGTTCACGCCATTCTCCTGCCTCAGCCTCCCGAGTAGCTGGGACTACAGGTGCCCGCCACCACGCCCGGCTAATTTTTTGTATTTTTTTTTAGTAGAGACGGGGTTTCACCGTGTTAGCCAGGATGGTTTCAATCTTCTGACCTTGTGATCCACCCGCCTTGGACTCCAAAAGTGCTGGGATTACAGGCGTCAGCCACCGCACCCGGCCATTTTATTCTAAACTTTTAGCCAGCTTAAGAATTTTTTAAATTATTTGTTTAAAATTTGGTAGGAATTCTCTTGTAAAACTGTCTAAGCCTGATGCCTTTCTATTTATTTATTTATTTAAATTTTTTGGTACAGGCAGGTCTTGCCACGTTGCCTAGGCTTGGTCTTGAACTTCTCTCTCAAGCAGTCCTTCCACCTCTGTCCCCCAAAGTATTGGGATTATAGGCATGAGCCACCACCCTAGCCAGTGCTGTTTCAGAATATAGCACTTTGGTAACTACTACAGTGTCTTCTACGTCTGTTTAGGATTTGCTATGTCCTGGTTTAGTTTTGGCAGTTTCTGTATTCTTATAAAATTATCAATTTAATTCACCTTTTCTCCTCTGTAGCTATGGGCATTTCCCTAGTTTTCTTCCCCGTTTTTTGTAATTAGGGTTTTTCCTCTGTTTTCCCTTTTTTTTTTTTTTTTTTTGAGTCTCACTCTTGTTGCCCAGGTTGGAGTGCAATGGCATGATCTTGGCTCATAACCTCCGCCTCCCAGGTTCAAGCGATTTTCCTGCCTCAGCCTCCCGAGTAGCCGGGATTACAGGTATGTGCCACCACATCCAGCTAATTTTGTATTTTTAGTAGAGACAGGGTTTCTCCATGTTGGTCAGGCTGGTCTCAAACTCCCAACCTCAGGTGATCCGCCCGCCTTGGCCTCCCAAAGTGTTGGGATTACAGGCGTGAGCCACCGCGCCTGGCCTGCTTTTTCCTCTTGATTTAGGCTAGTCAATAATATATCTAATATCCATACATACACTGAAGTGGGGAAATATATATACACACACACATACATATTTTGTGCTCCATCAAAGAAAATATATCTTTTTAATTCTGGGGGATGCTGAGGGCTGTAGAGAAGTGGAGAGAACAGGTTCTGTCTGAAGGGGACAGCAGCTGCCACACCCTGTCCTGTTGCTGCCTGGCAGGAATGTGGTCCCAGAGTGGCCAGATCGTCCAGTCTTTCTGGAAAAGACTAGCTGGTGTTTTTTTTAGTTTGTTTTGTTTTGTGTTTGAGATCAGGTTTGGCTCTACACCCAGACTGGGGTGCTGCGGTGCAGTCATGGCTCACTGCAGCCTCTGCCTCTCGGGGTCAAATGGTCTTCGCACCTCAGCCTTACAAGTAGCTGGGACTACTGGCACCCACCATCACGCCTAGCTAATTTTTGTATTTTTTGTAGAGACAGAGTTTTCCCATGTTGCCCAGGCTGGACTTGAACTCCTGAGCTCAAGTGATCCACCCACCTAAGCCTCCCAAAGTGCTGGGATTATAGGCATGAGCCAGTGCGCCCAGGCTTTTGTTTATATAGTTTTTTGTTTTTTGTCTTAGTGTGTGTGCTTGTATGTGTGTGTGTGCAGTATTGCCAGCTTTTTTAACATTGGTAAGTAATTCAGATGAGAACAATTTTGGAGGTCCAAAAAAAACCCCAAACCAGTTTTTTTGTTTTTAAATTCTGGGCAGAAAGGTAATTTTTAAAGGTACATATTTATCTCATTCATAGGTCAACTCTGTACTCCTTGAGAAGAGGAACTAGATCAGTTTTGCTTTGCATGGTGTCTGATGTGAGGAGGTACTGGGCAAATGAGTGATTTTTTTTTTTGAGACAAGAGTCTCACTCTGTCACCCAGGCTGGAGTGCAGTGGCATGATCTCGGCTCACTGCAACCTCTGCCTCCCAGATTCAAGCGATTCTCCTGCCTCAGCCTCCCGAGTAGCTGGGACTCTGGGTACCCGCCACCATGCCTGGCTAATTTTTTTTCTTTTTTTTCTTTCTTTTTTTTTTTTTGAGACAGTCTCCCTCTGTTGCCCAGGCTGGAGGGCAGTGGCGTGATCTTGGCTCACTGCAACCTCCGTGTGCCAGGTTCAAGTGATTCTCCTGCCTCAACCTCCCGAGTCGCTGGGATTACAGGTGCACGCCACCATGCCTGGCTAATTTTTTGTATTTTTAGTAGAGACGAGGTTTCACCATGTTGGTCAGGCTGATCTTGAACTCCTGACCTCATGATCCGCCCGCCTCGGCCTCCCAAAGTACCGGGATTACAGGCGTGAGCCACTGTGCCTGGCCTTAATTTTTGTATTTTTAGTAGAGACGGAGTTTCACCATATTGGCCAGGCTGGTCTTGAACTCCTGACCTTGTGATCCACCCGCCTCGGCCTCCCAAAGTGCTGGGATTACAGGCGTGAGCCACCGCGCTCAGCCCAAATGAGGGATTTTGTGGGCCTTTCATTAGCCCTGGAATTCTTGGGAATGTGCATTGAAGGCACGACTAGTCTAATTTGGACCCTGAGAAGGCAGTCATGAGATGTACACGGTCTGTGTGTTACCTAGTCTTTATCCTCCAACTCCCAACCGACAGGCCAGATCTGCTGGATTGACAGAGATCAGTGGGCTGCATGGGAGGTTTCATAGCCAGATCACCCTCACACATAAATGCCAAAGAACACAGTCATCACACCTAGTTTTTCCTTGACCCAAAGAAGATACTTTATCCAAGGTTGCTAATGGCTTCCCTTAACCCAGAAGGGTGGGTGGCTGAGGTTAACATCTGTCTTCTTCAGTGTCAGCCTTCCCGAGGTCCAGTATCAACCTCACCCTCTAAGTGTCCCTGTATGGTATCTCTTCATCTTTTCTTTACAGGTTAGGAAGATGGGAGTGAGTTCTGAGCTAGCTTTTGCGGTTAAAGTCTGCTTCATCCATCTCCTTTTTCCTTTTGCTCCACCCTCAGTACAGTCTGTGCCAGGACTGTGACAAGGCACGGGGCTGGCTTTGTTTATGGCACCACAGCTGGCCCCCCCCTCAACTGGTGGTTTTCCTCTTCCTAACTCAGTGTACCGTATCAATGCTGCACTCCAGCCAGGGACCGGCCACACTGGGACTTGGTGCTTTGCCACTGCCTTCTGCTTTATTAGGACTCTGCATCCTGTATCTCTGCTTGGTTCCTAGTTCCTTTCAGCCACAGTGTCCCTTCCCAAGGGAGTGTCCGCCTTCTATGGTGACTGGCAGACAGGCCTGAACTGTGAGGGGTATCTTTGGGCGGGCTGAAAGCACCTGAGGCACTTTCATGGAGGAAGCCTTGGAGAGAGGCATGGAAGATGGGTCACCTTGTCAGGTTTGTGCTAACAGTGATGGAGACAGGACCTCATTTCAGACTCCTGCTGCTGCGACTTCTCCTCTTCATTCCCCTGCTTTCTCTCCTCCTCCATTAGAACACTTGTCCTTCCAGAGTGAAATCTGCAGGGAAAATGTTTATTGAAATATAACCTCAAAAGCTGACAGATGAAGTCAGTGCTCTTCACCCAGAGATGACACCACAGGACTTTGGTCTCAGTTTGCTTGTGCTTTGGCAGGGGCCCTTTCAGCATGAGAGTGGGTAAGCCATCTATCTCGTGCCACACTGAGAGCCAGCATCTAGAGTGTCACTCAGTGAACAGGGGCCAAGAGCCAGGATGCCGGAACCAAACTGTCCTGTTACCAGCAAGACTTCTCATTTAGGCCTCAGCCCTTTTGTATTGTGATTTACTGCTTCAGAGGATAGCCTTCATAGAGACCTGGGTCTCAGGTGAGTTTTCAGATTCTCTGGCTTGGGTGAATTGTGTAACACTCTTGAGTTTGTTTCTTCATCTGTGATGTAGGGATTAGAGTGTCTTCCCTGTAGGATTGTGATGAGGCCCAGGTGTGTGGAATGTTCTTGGCACATGGTGAGTGCTTGGTCAGTGACATCTTCTAGATGACTAGCCCCATGATGATTATAATATTAAGAGCTCAGGGTACTGGCCAGTGTGGTGGCTCACGCCTGTAATCCCAGCACTTTGGGAGGCCGAGGCAGGCAGATCACTTGAGGTCAGGAGTTCAGGCAGCCTGGCCAATGTGGTGAAACACCATCTCTACTAAAAAGACAAAATTAGCCAGGCGAGGTTGTGAGCACCTGTAATCCCAGGTGAGGGATTACCTCCTGTAATCCCGGGAGGCTGAGGCAGGAGAATCACTTGAACCCAGGAGGTGGAGGCTGCAGTGAGCCGAGATTGCACCACTGCACTCCAGCTTGGGCGACAGAGCGAGACTTTGTCTCAAAAACAAAACAAGCAAAAAAACAAAAAAAACAAAAAAAAACAAGAGTTGAGGGTACTGAGAAAGATCTGTTAGCTCATGTCTAGAAGGATTTTCTTCTACCCTTTTCTGCCCCAAACAATTAAGAGTCTGGCTTCGCAGCCAGTCGTGCATATAGGGTCCATCCTGATCAGTTAATGTGTCTGTTGGTATTAGAGCATTTGTAGCAATATTATTTGCTTATTTAACACTTTTTTCCAGCTACTCATTTAACAGTTTGAGTACCTGTTATGCCCAGTAACACCTGTGAGTGCTGAGGCCATTGCAGTTTTCCTGGCTTTTACATTCTGGTAGGGGAGACAGATAACACATGAAGAAACACATGATGTCACGTGCTCAGGGCACTAAGGAGGAAAATGGTGCCAGTGAGGGAATAGCCACAGATGAGGCCCTGTGGCTGTGTGTGCACAGTCCGGGTGTACAGGGGATGTTTCTGACAAGGAGACATGTGAACGGATGCCACTGGCTGCTTTAGAAGAGAGAAATGGCATGATATGTGTGTCATCATGTCACTCTGACTGTGTGACAAGCACAGACTGCAGTGGGCAAGCAGGGAGACCAGCTAGGGGCTGCCGGGGTCATCCAGGCAAGCGATGACAGGGGCTCGGGCCGGGACAGCAGCTGTGGAGATGAGAAGAAGCATGTGATTCTGGATTCACAAACTACTTTCTGAGCAACAGGAAGAATGGAGTTGCCAGATACTGAAATGGGGACAGATGTGGAAAGAGCAAGTGCTTTGGGGCAGGAGAAGTAATGTTTGGTTTTGGACATATTGAGGTGCCTGTTAAACATCCAGGTGGATAGGGGATAGAGTTCAAGGGAGAGGTTAGGACCTGTACCTGACCATGGCTGTGGCAGGTGGTACCCAGAGCCTTGTAGCAGACTCTCCCAGCAGACAAGTCAGGACAGAGGAGTCAGGACCTGGGCAATGAGTTAGAAGGATTGCTGGGAAAAGGTGTCAAGGCAGCCACCTAAAGAAGGCCTGTTGCAGAAGAAAGCCTGATCTGCGATTGGATTTGGTGACATGAGATCAGCATTGACAGGAGTGGCTTACTGCAGTGGTGGGGGCAAAAGCCTAATGGTGAGGGCTCAAGGAAGAAGTGGAGAGAGGAAATGCAGGTAGCTTTTCTGGGGAGCTGTGCAGTAAAGGGGGAAAGACGGGGAGGGATGGCTGGAGGGGGTGAGTTTTCTTAGCAGTGATATTAGATATCAAAAAATAAATAATAAGAGCACCAGTATGCCATAGGACAACTTCAGGCAGCCCATTATATTGATAATTATGATATTATGATAGTTACGTGATATATTAGCCAAAATCGCCCATTGCATTCCAGCCTGGGCAACAAGAGCGAAACTCCATCTCAAAAAAACAACAACAAAAAACACTTAACGGTAATTGTATTCCATATGTTCCAGAAGTTAAGTGGAGTCATGGAAAATCTGAAAATTACCGAAATTGAATTTCTAAAGATGAAAACCACAATGTGTGAGGTAAAAGTTACACTGAAGGGAATTACACTGAAGGGCAGATTAAACACTGCTAAAGAAAGGGCTTAACGAGTCAACGTGAAACCTGGGGAAAAGAGAACCAAACAAATTTTCAAAAGCATCATTACAAGGCCAGGTGCGGTGGTACACACCTGTACTCCTGCCATGCCTGTAATCCCAGCACACCTGTAATCCTAGCACTTTGGGAGGATAAAGAAGGAGGATCACTTGAGCCCAGGAATCTGAGACCAGCCTGGGCAATGAAGGGAGACCTCATCTAGAACAACAACAACAACAAAAAAATAGCCAGGCATGGTGTGCATGATTGCTTGAGCCCGGGAGGTCAAGACTGTGTGAGCCATGATCAAGCCACTGCACTCTGGTCTGGGCAACAGAGTGAGACCCTGTCTCAAAAAAATATATAAATAAATAAAAGCATCACTATGCTATAGGATAACTTCAAGCAGCCTATTATATTGATAATTATGATATCATAATTGTGCGATATTAGAGCAGTCTGGAGTGTGCATGGGCATAATCCAGGGGAGAGGGGAAGATGGATGGCATGGGACAGAGTAGGTGCAGTGATGTCTCTGGGCCTGTGAGAAGGGACAGAACCCAGTGTTCTGAGGCTGAGCAGAGGAGTTCCCCTCAGATAGGAAGGAAGGCCAAGGCTGTGGGGAAAGATGTGGGTAAGTTGATCTATTTGTGGGTGAAGGAATCTGCCAGTTCTCTTCTGAGTGCTTGTGCTGTCCTTAGGAAATAAGCAGCAAGGCCATCTGCTGGGAGGGCAGAGGGAAAAGGAGGTACTGGGCCTCTCTCTCTCAGTTCCCCATGTGGGCGCAGTCTGAGCTCTCATATCGTCTTTCTGACATGTAATGTTTTTAAAAAGGATGACAAAGACAGTTTCCATGGGAAGTCATTTCAGTCGTGACCTGCTGTATATCTGTGGAGTTGGCATGTTCTGCATAGTTGAGTGCTCCCCTGCTCTGGGAAGCCTGCACGGGGTCCCTGCACACATCCCAGCATGGAGGGGCTCAGGGTTGGGTTTGAGATGAAGGTGGGCGAAAGGTCCACATGAACTGAGGTCATGACAGAGTGATCAGGTGGGACCAGGCAGAACTCTCGGCCCCCAGGGCTTGCTGGTACACAGATTGCTAAGTTTCTTCGTTGTTAAATAGAATTAATCTTCAGATGGTAGTTGTGGGCTGAGTTGCCTCATTCACTTGTGATAAGTTTAGCAGATAAGAAAATGTCCTGAGATAATGAGAGCAGAGGGCAGATGGGTGTCTGTGTGGGAGAGGCTGAGAAAGCCAGGACTTTTGGGTTTGTAAAGGTGAACGTGGACACGGCTGTCAGTGAGGGAATACATGCATATCTCAGGGGTGCTTAAACTTAGGGTTTGTTCTTGAAGCCTGAAAGAAGTTGTCCTGAGCTTCACGGTAAAAAAAAAAAAGTTCAAATTATCTTCCGTTCTTATCAGACTGATGGAGTCTTCAAACAAAGCTTGGGGTATATTGACTGAACTATTCGTAATGGGAAGGTAAGAATGTTCAGGGTCGATGCCGGTCATTTTGATGTGGTAGTTCAGATCACTAGAATAGATATGGCTTTTAACTTTCAACTTTTTTTTCTCCTAATAATGTGTACATCATATATGCTCTACCCCTTCATTCTTGACCTTTGCCACTCCTGGTCCTGGATAACCACATTGCTCCTACCTGAAAGTGGCCCTGTCAATGCCAAGTGCCCATAGGTCATTTTATTCAGTAGCTAATGTATTCCTGCTGTTTGCCAGATGTAGTGCCAGGCCCTGGGGATACAAGGAGATAGTACCTGTCCTCAGGGAGCTAGTTGTCTGTCATGTTTTATGCTTGGCAACCATCAGCTCTTGCATCCTCAGGCTTTGATGATGCCTTTGGCAAAGAGAAAATACAGGGATGGCTGGAGAAGGTTAGTCTACCCTCATTTACATTTATCCTTTCTTATAGACTCCTGTGTTGCTCTGATATTTTTATGTGCTGATTTATCTTCACGGTATCTGCTATGGCTTGATGGTTTAATGGTTTAAATGTGTCCCCTAAAATTTCATGTGTTGGAAAGTATTGGAATCTTGGTCCTCAATGTAGTACTAACTACATGTAAGAGGTGGGACCTGGCCGGACGTGGTGGCCCACACCTGTCATCCCAGCACTTTAGGAGGCTGAGGTGGGCGGATCACGAGGTCAGGGGATCAAGACCATCCTGGCCAACATGGTGAAACCCCGTCTATACTAAAAATACAAAAATTAGCTGGGTGTGGTGGCACACACCTGTAGTCCCAGCTACTCGGGAGGCTGAGGCAGGAGAATCGCTTGAACCTGGGAGGCAGAAGTTGCAGTGAGCCGAGATCGCGCCATTGCACTCCAGCCTGGGTGACAGAGCAAGATTCCGTCTCAAAACAAACAAACAAACAAACAAACTAGAGGTGGGACCTTTGGGAGGTGATTGGGTCATGAGGGCTTTGCTCTCATGAATGGATGAATCCATTCATAGATTAATGGTTTATTGAGGGTTTGGGTTAGTTATCATGAGAGTTATCACTGTTGTAAAAGGCAGTGTGGCCATCTCCTCTGATCCCCATTACCATGTGATGCCCTGCGCCACCTTGGGACTCTTCAGAGTCCCCACCAGCAAGAAGGTCCTCACCAGATATGGCCCCTTGACCTTGGACTTCCCAGCCTCCAGAATGCTAAGAAATAAATTTCCTTCCTTATAAATTACCGACCTCAGTTATTTAGTTATAGAAACAAAAAACAGACTAAGAATAGGGTCTCTTAGCCTCTTGCTTGACAGGATGTAATGCAAAATGCATTGCTGGCCAATAGAGCCATCTAAAGACATGAGAAAAATTCTCACAGTTTGGGGACACAGGACACCTTGACAAGGCATATCATGGCATAACCTACAAGAAGGCAAAAAAGACTGCCATTCTAGGACATTCAATATCTGGCTTAGGGTTCCAGAAGGAAGGGACTGTTAGGCCAGTACAGGCCAGCTGGGAGGCTGCCAGTGCAGCCCCAGGGCCTTAGGAAAAAGCTGAAGGAGATTCTGCAGGGCCCAGGGAAGCATCTCCAGGTATGAGGTTGCCTGGGAGATGTCATAGCTGTGGTGAAGGGCGGCCTTTGAGGGGTCCTCTCTCTCTCACTCCGTTCCTCTCTCAAAACAGTTTGATTTTTTTTTTCTGATTCCAAAGTAATAAAGAGTTCTTAATAATTTAAAACAGAGAAAGTGAAACTCCCTCTGGATAATTGCTGTGAACAGTGTGGCCTGTGTTGAGAGTATTGCTCCTGTGTTCTTCCATCCATTTAGCAAGTATGTCTTTTTCGTTGACCTAGCCTTCACTGAAGGCTAGAGTGGATAAAATGCTGCACAAGAGTGGGACAAATCCCAGTCCTTGTGGGACTTCCGTTCTCATGAAGGAGAAACACGGCAAAAAAGATAGCACATAAGTATACAGGAAAATTTCAAAGGGTGATAAAGTGCTATAAAGAAAAATAAAGCAAGGTAAGGTTATGTGGCTGTGTGTAAAGCACCTGAAAACATGCCGTACCACAGTGGTAAAATATTTTTGTTTCTGCCAGGAAAATGAGGCCTTCTCACAGTAGGATACCCAGTTCTGCCGACTGAATCCTCATGATTTTTTGTTTTCTTCTTTGGGAACAAAGAGACATTTATGGACTGCTCTTGTGTGTTTTATTAAGGCCTTAAAGTTTTCAATTCAGTGGAGTGAAATTGCTGTCAACACTGACTGCTTTTGAATATGATTTTGGAGATTGTTGTTAAGATTTCCACCTAAAAGCTAAGAAGAATTTAATCTGTTAGTCTTGGGGAACAAGACTTGGCGTTACTCTCTTGTTCCTTCTAAGAGAATACCATGGAATTAAATGATAAAACACTTTTCCTCAACAATTTTGATGGTTACATTAATGAAGGAGTTAATGAAAACTAATTGTAGACATTATTATTATTATTATTATTATTTTTATTTTTATTTATTTATTTTTTTGAGACGGAGTCTCACTCTGTCACCCAGGCTGGAGTGCAGTGGTGCGATCTGGGCTCACTGCAAGCTCTGCCCCCCGGGTTCACACCATTCTTCTGCCTCAGCCTCCTGAGTAGCTGGGACTACAGGCGCCCACCACCACGCCCGGCTAATATTTTTGTATTTTTAGTAGAGACGGGGTTTCACCGTGTTAGCCAGGATGGTCTTGATCTCCTGACCTTGTGGTCCACCTGCCTTGGCCTCCCAAAGTGCTGGGATTACAGGCGTGAGCCACCACACCCAGCTAATTATAGACATATTTTAAAAGAAACATGGAACTTCCACTGCCAACCAAGGCGGCTGAATTTACCTGGAAATAACCCAAATAGCAGCCACAACAAAAACGACAACATACACGAAACAATTTTTAAAACACTGGGCACCAAGCAACAAAGGACAGTAAACTTGGAGAAGTGACAGACAAAGGAAGTGAGCCCTACAGTACCCTAGCTGACCTCCTTGAGAGAGCTTCCACGCCATGGCACAGGGAGGGGAGCCGCCTGGACTCCCAGGGTTGTGGGTGTGGAGCTGAGAATCTGGAGAGACCAATGTGGCTAGAGTTTATAGGACAGAGTACCAGAGAGGAGAGAGCAACACAGAGAGAGACCCTGGGGTCTGCAGAGGGTCCCCTTGATCACCACACATGTGTGAGGAAACTCTCTGTGGCTGAGGAAAGAACTGTCTGAAAAGATCAGAAGATATAGTCCCTGCTGCTTAGAGCAAGGTCATAATTTACTGGTAGAACATTCAGGAACAGCATGCTTCAGTAGTGGGAAATTCCAGGTGTATGGGTTTGTGAGGGCTGCCATAACAAAGTAACACAGACCAGGTGACTTAAATGGCAGAAGTTTATTTTCTCTCGATTCCAGAGGCCAGAAGTCCAAGATGGAGGTGTCAGCAGGGCTGGTTTCTCATGAGGCCCCTCTGCTTTGCCTGTAGATGACCACCTTCTCCGTGTGTCTTCATATGGTCTAACCTCTGTGTGTGGCTCTTTCTGCATTTCTTCTTACAAAGCTGAGTCATAGTGGATTAGGGTCCACCCTGATGACCTCATTTTAGCGTAATTACCTCCTTAAGACCCTCTCTCTAAATACAGTCATATTCTGAAGTGCTAGTGGTTAAGACTTCAACATACTAATTTTGAGGGGACATTATTCAGCCCATAGCACAGGCATGCAGAGTGGCAGGAAACTATGATGTGTATATAATGAAGAGAATAATCAATGAAAACCAACTGAGTACTGACATGCACGTTAGTATTGAAGAGAAGCACATTAAAACACTGTAGGCTGGGCGTGGTGGCTCACATCTGTAATCCCAGCACTTGGGGAGGCCAAGGGGGGAGGATCACCTGAGGTAAGGAGTTTGAGACCAGCCTGACCAACATGGAGAAACCCTGTGTCCTGTCTCTACTAAAATTACAAAATTAGCCGGGCGTGGTGGCACATGCCTGTAATCCCAGCTACTTGGGAGGCTGAGGCAGGAGAATCGCTTGAACCTGGGAGCGGAGGTTGCGGTGAGCCGAGATCGTGCCATTGCACTCCAGCCTGGGCAACAAGAGCGAAATTCCGTCTCAAAAACAAACAAACAAACAAACTTACTGTAATTGTATTCCATATATTCCAGAAGTTAAGTGGAGAGTCATGGAAAATCTGAAATTACCCAAATTGAATTTCTAAAGATGAAAACCACAATGTGTGAGGTAAAGTTTACACTGAAGGGAATTACATTGAAGGTCAGATTAAACACTGCTAAAGAGAGAGCTCAACTATTCAATGTGAAACCTGGGGAAAAGAGAACCAAACAAATTTTCAAAAGCATCGTTACTAGGCCAGGTGCAGTGGCACACACCTGTACTCCGACCATGTGTATAATCCCAGCACACCTGTAATCCTAGCACTTTGGGAGGATAAAGGAGGAGGATCACTTGAGCCCAGGAATCTGAGACCAGCCTGGGCAACAAAGGGAGACCTCGTCAAAAAAGAAAAAAATTAAACAATTAGCCAGGCGTGGTGTGCACGCCTTTGATTCCAACTAATTGGGAGGCTAAGGTGGGAGGATTGCTTGAGCCTGGGAGGTCAAGGCTGCGTGAGCCATGATCAAGCCGCTGCACTCTGGTCTGGGCAACAGAGTGAGACCCTGTCAATAAATAAATAAATAAATGCATCACTATGCTATGGGATAACTTCAGGCAGCCTATTATACTGATAATTAAAGTCCTCAAAGAAGAGGAGAAAGGAGAGAAAAAATATTTGAAGAAATAGTGGCCAGAAACTTTACAAGCTTGGTGAAAACTGTAAACCCATTGCTAAGAAGCTTAATTAATCTCCTGCATAAGAAACATGAAGCACTATACCAAGGCACTTTGTAATCAAATTGCTCAAAATCAGGGATAAAGAAAAAAAAACCTTCATACCAACCAGAGGAAAAAAGACATACTGTGCACACAGGAACAAAGATATGGGCAACAGAAGCTTTCTTAAAAGAAAAGTAAGAATTCAGTGAAGTAACATCTTTATTTTTTTAATTTTTTTTTTGAGACGGTGTCTCAGTCTGTATCCCAGGCTGGAGCACAGTGGCACAATCTCTGCTCACTGCAACCTTCATCTTCTGGATTCAAGCAATTCTCCTGCCTCAGCCCCCCAAGTAGCCGGGTTTACAGGTGCCCGCCACCGCACCCAGCTGATTTTTGTATTTTTAGTAGATACAGAGTTTTACCATGTTGGCCAGGCCGGTCTTGAACTCCTGACCTCAGGTGATCCACCCGCCCCGGCTTCCCAAAATGCTGGGATTACAGGTTTGAGTCACTGTGCCTGGCCTTGAAGCAACATCTTTGACGCCGTCATGTCATGTAGTAATGTCACTCAATATAGTAATGTGACTGAATAACAGGTACACCTTCTGAGCAACGCGTTGTTAGGCAAGTGCATTGTCATGCGAAGATCAGAGTGTATTTACACAAACATAGGTGGTACGGCCTATTACACGCCTGGGCTATGTGGTAAGGCCTATTGCTCCTGGGCTGCAAACCTGCACAGTATGATACTGTACTGAGTCCTGTAGGCAGTTGTGACACAATGTTAAGTATTTGTGTATCTACACATAGAAAAGGTACAGTGAAAATACAGTATAAAAGATAAAAAACAGTACAGTATAGGGCACTTACCATGATTGGAGCTTGCAGGACTGGAGTTGCTCTGGGTGAGTCAGTGAGTGACTGGTGGTGAGTGAATGTGAAGGCTTAGGACATTAATATACATTTTTATACAACTTGCAGTGGTTTGTTTATACCACATCACCACAAATGTGAGTAATCCTTTTCAGTATGATGCTACAGCCATGACATTAGGCAATAGGAATTTTTTAGTTCTATTATAATCATATGGGACAACCATTGTATAAGTGGTCCACTGTTGACTGAAATGCTATTATGCGGTTTGCATGACTGTACTGAAAGAAAAAGCTATCCATCTAAAATTCTTTACCAGGTGAAAATACCTTTTTATGTTGTCGTTCCTCCCACCCCAAAGTATCTTCAAAGGCAAAATAGTAAAGTTTTCAGATATAAAAAAGCTGAAAGAGGGCCAGGCATGGTGACTCACGCCTGTAATCCAAACACTTTGGGAGGCCAAGATGGAAGGATCACTTGAGCCCAGGAGTTCCACTCCAGCCCAGGAGTTCCAGTCCAGCCAGTTTGGCTATGTTTTATAGACTCCATCTTTACAAAAAGTCAAAGATTAGCTGAGCATGGTGGTCCTAGCTACTTGGGAGGCAGGAGGATCACTTGAGGCCAGGAGATGGAGACTACACTTAAGCGCAGGTGACAGAGTAAGATCTTGTTTCTTAAAAAAAAAAAAAGGCTGAGATAATTCATCATCAGCAGACCCATGCTTTAAGAAGTGTTAACACCCAGGTGTGGTGGCTTATACGTATAATCCTAGCACTTTGGGAGACCAAGATGGTGGGATCGCTTGAGCCCAGGAATTTGGGGCTTCAGTGAGCTATGAGGGTGCCACTGCACTCCAGCCTAGGTGACAGAGCAAGATCCCCTCTCTAAAAAAACAACAAGTGAAATTACAAAGTAGCTCACATGGAATGAAAAGGAAGACACACATATGCCCCGAAAGCATGCTTGAGGAAAGTGAAAATATAGCACTGAATGCCTATAGTAAAAAAGAAAGATCTTCAATTGATGACTTTAGCTTTCACATTAAAAATCTAGGGGGCCAGGCACTGTGGCTTATGCCTGCAAGCCCAGCAGTTTGGGAGACTGGGGCAGGCAGGTCACTTGAGTCCAAGGAGTTCGAGACCAGCTTGGGGTCCACAGTATTTTGGACTACTCTTTACTGTGAGGAAGGGAAATGAGAAAATAAATGTAGAGAACTGGCATGAAGCTAACTTTGTATAATGGTTGAACCCTGAGACAGTGGCCTTTCTATCAAGTTTCTGAGAACCTTACTTGGCAAAATAAAAACCCAGCAATACTAGGTCAGTCCCCATTTTATAGAACATTTTATTAGTTCGTGAAACATAAAAATCTAGGAACCAGTTCTTTTGGGGAGTGTCAGAAAGCGGGGAGGGTTATGTTGGGAGGAATCACTTCTGAAGAGAGATGAATAGGGTTTAAGATGAAGCAGTCAAGATGGTTACTAAGCGTTTTAAAACCAGGTGTTTTGGTTTTTAAAAAATCAGGCATTTCTGTGCATTAGAGCCTGCTGCTGCCTCCAGGTTGTAAACAGTGTTCTAAGGGCCAGCCACAGTGAAATCCAGTGCAGGGCTACCATCCTGATACAGCGGCTTGGGACCAGTGTCCCACACCTCAGTGTACGCATTGCCCATGGGGACGAGAGGGGATATAGACACTCCTTGGGGGCCTTTTGTGTAGGAACCGTGACCACCAGTCCAGTGTCTCAGTCTGTGGTCTCTCCTTTAAAGTAGGAATCTTCCTAATTAGCTGATCACTCTTGTTCTTCTTGGACTCCCCAGTGTCTTTCAGAAATAGCTTCTGGTAAGTTGGTGCTTGCTCATGATGGGAGGGAAGGAAGAGGAAGTAGAACAGTAAAGGCAGAACAATTAAAAATAAATGGTGAAGGGCCTGGTGTGTGGCTCACGCCTGTAATCCCAGCACTTTGGGAGGCTGAGGAAGGAGGATTGCTTGAGCTCAGGAGTTTGAGACCAGCCTAGGAAACATAAAAAGTCAATAAACAAAGGCACAAGAATTAATAAAAATAACATTGATTGAGGACTGTGTACCAGATACCGTTTCCTTAAGCGCTTTATGTGTGTGAATTCATGGAATGCTCACAGCTGCCTCATGAGATTGGTGGGTCGCCCTCTTCACAGATGAGGAAGCCAAGGCATGGATGGTTAAGTAGCTTGCCCAGGGTCGCACAGCCATCCAAGTGGCAGACCTGTGTCATCTCCACTGCTCATGCTCTAATCGCTGTGCTCTCCTGCCCCTGCTTACGGCTGTCTCTCTTATACATCCTGACTATTACAAGGGGAAATTATTGTGGGTTGAAAATATTGAGCCAGTGTCACTTGAGAGAAATAGTTTATTCATCAGCATATTGCTTTCCTTCTCTGACAGCATTGGTGACTCTGCGACTGTGCTTAAGGGGTGGGCTTCTGAGGGCACAGAAGTCTTTTCTTGGAGTTGGTGGCCTCTGAGTCTTCTACAGAGCCTTCTCTTGGAGTTGGTGACCTTCTCTGTGGCCCCCTTATTGGCTTGGCACCTTCAACCTCCAGTGCTTTGGTTGTGACTGGGAAGCTCTGGGTGCCAGCTGAAGGTGTAGGGAAGCAAGACCTCCAGGGAGACCTGTGTACCCCAGTAATCATTGGGATGCATGAGAGATCTGATGCATCACTGTGACTCAAGGGGATGCCCCACAGTCAGCGCCCCAAGGCATTGAAAGCTTTGAAGGATGAGTGTGTTTGGATCCACTGTAATCAATTTAAGTAGGAATTCCTGCAGTGGTTATGTGCATTTCTTTAAGAAAATAACCTGGAAGCCCAGTCTTTCCAGATAGGAAAAAACAAAAGGCAAGGACCCACTTATATCTAAAAATGTCCTTTGTTAACAAAAAATCTACAAAGGGCTTTTTTTTTTTTTAAACAGAGACAGAGAAACAGGGTCTTGCTGTGCTGCCCACACTGGTCTCATTCTCCTGGCCTTACGCAATCCTCTCGCCTCAGCCCCCGCAGAGTGCTGCGTTACAGCAGAGGGCTGGCATTACAGGGGTGAGCCACCATGCCTGGCCAGAGCTCCTTTAAAAAGCAAGTTTTTCCAGTGTGAAGTTATAAAATAGCTTACTTAATGTGTTGTGCATGCATGTGTAGCTATTTAAACCTGTGGACACAACATCAGTGCTCACTGGCACTCCTGGTTTGGGATCTTACCCTCTTGAACTGAGATGCGGTCTCACAATCTGAATGGAAGTGACATGTCACTTCTGTAGGCAGAAGTGGTTAACAAGGTACGTGATCCTTCGTGCCCTCTGCCCCTGCTGCAGCAAACCCTAAAGCCTTGTGTGGAGGTGGCAGTGTCGCAAAGTGATGGAGTTTCTGCAAGACAGGTTCCTGAGTAATGTGTTTAGTAGAACTCCAGCTGACTTGTGCTGGACCCATAGCTAGAGGAAGAAATAAGCTGTTGTTCTTTAGGCTTCTTAGATTTGGTAGCTGTTGCTGCATTTAACTTTATCTAGAATATATAGAGAAATTTTAAAACTCCACAACAAAACACCAATTCAAAAATGGGCCTAGAACTCGAAGAGACATTTCTGTAAAGACGGATAGATGACTTATAAGCACATGAATAGATGCCCAACATTACTAATCCATTAGGGAAATGGAAAGCAAAACCACAATGAGATACCACCTCACACAGATTAGGATGGCTATTTTTTTTTACTTTTGAAACATGGTTTTTCTCTGTCACCCAGGCTGGACTACAGTGGTGCAATCATGGCTCACTGCAGCCTTGATCTCCCTGGCTCAAGCGGTCTTCCCACTTCAGCCTCCCGAGTAGCTGGGACTATAGGTGCGTGCCACTACGCCTGGCTAGGTTTTTAATTTTTGATAGTAAGAGGGTCTAAATATGTTGCCCAGGCTGGTCCCAAACTCATGAATTAAGCAATCCTGCCTCAGCCTCCCAAAGCACTGGAATTACAGGCATGAGCCACTGCGCCTGTCTGAGGATGGCTAATAATTTTTTTAAAAGAAAGTAGGCTTTGCAGATGCCACCACTGCCGGGAGCCCTGTACTATCAGCCATGGTCAACCCCACTGTTCTTCAACATTGCCGACAAAGGCAAGCCCTTGGGCTGCGTCTCCTTCAAGCTGTTTGCAGACAAGTTTCCAAAGACAGCAGAAAACTTTCATGCTCTGAGCACTGGCGAGAAAGGATTTGGTTTTAAGGGTTTCTGCTTTCACAGAATTATTCCAGGGTTTATGTATCAGGGTGGTGACTTCACACGCCATAATGGCACTGGTGGCAAGTCCATTTACGGGGAGAAATTTGATGATGAAAACTTCATCCTAAAGCATACAGGTCCTGGCATCTTGTCCATGGCAAATGCTGGAACCAACACAAACAGTTCCCAGTTTTTCATCTGCACTGCCAAGACTGAGTGGTTGGATGGCAAGCATGTGGTCTTTGGCAAGGTGAAAGAAGGCAAGAATATTGTGGAGGCCACGGAGTGCTGTGGTTCCAGGAATGGCAAGACCAGCAAGAAGATCACCATTGCTGACTGTGAACAACTCTAAGTTTGACTTGTGTTTTATCTTAACCACCAGACCATTCCTTCTGTAGCTCAGGAGAGCACCCCTCCACCCCATTTGCTCTCAGTATCCTAGAATCTTTGTGCTCTTGCTGCAGTTCCCTTTGGGTTCCATATTATCCTTGTTCCCTTCTGTGCCTAGCTGGATTGCAGTGTTAAGTTTATGATTATGAATAAAAACTAAATAACAAAAAGAAAATAGTAAATGTTGGCAATGATATGAGAAATTGGAACCCTTGCACACTGTTAGTGGGAATAAAAATGGTACAGAAACTGTGGAAAACAGTATGGCTGTCTCTTTAAAAATTGAACATAGAGTTACCGTATAATGCAGCAGCTGCACTTCTGGGTATCTACCAAAAATAATTGAAAACAGGGTCTCTAAGAGCCGTTTATTTGTACACCCATGTTCATAGCAGCACTATTCACAATAGCTAAAACATGGAAGCAACCCAGATGTCCACCCACGGATGAATGGATAAGCAAAATGTGGTATATCTGTACAATGGAAAGAATTTCTGAAATATGCTACAACATGAATGAACCTTGAAGACATTATGCTAAATGAAGTAAGCCAGTCACAAAAAGACAAGTACTGTATGATTCCACTTACATGAGGCACTAGAGTCGTCAAGGTACTAGTAGCAGAAAGTGGAATGGTGGTTGCCATGGGCTGGGGGTTGGAGAATGGGAGTTACTGTTTCATGGGTACAGCGTTTCAGCTTTACAGATAGAAAGAGTTACAGAGATGGTTGGTAGTGGTGATTACACAACAGTATGAACATATGAACATATTACCACTGAACTGTACATGTGAAAATGGTTATGATGGTAAATTTTGTTATGTGTAAAAAAATTGGAAAAATGTGTAAAATTTTTTAAATTGCTAAAGTATATGTGGCAAATTCTCTGCCCCCCATTTCCCCTTTCTTAATATGAATGGTCCCTCCTCCCACAAAACTGTAAGCCCTTTCTGCCCCCTCCATGTCACCGTATGAACACTCATTCTTTGTTTTTTAATGACTACATGTCATCTCAGTGTATGGACACACTATCCCCTATTAAAGAGATGTAAAATTAGTGTGCTGTAATCTGTAGCTTTCTTGTATACAAACAACAGTAGTTGGTTGTAAGATATAAAGGAAGAGAAGACAAATTCAAAAAACATTCCTCAGATTATTCATCTAACAGAATCCCAAATTTTAAAATGCCCATCTGTTTCTCTCTTGTTCAGTACAAGCTGATTCTGAAGTTCAGATGAAAAAATATACAGAGATTTCGTACTAAGGGTATATTAAAAGAAGAAAAAAAATGACCTACAGAAGTGCCATGAGCCTCTGGAAAAAGAAGAGAGGTGTGTGGAGTCTGGTCCATGCTACAGTGCTCAGTTAACAGGTCAGCGTGACAGGACAGAGATTCCCAAATAGACCCAAATACACTTGTGAATTTAGTTTGAGGTGAAGTTGGAATAATAGTTGAGTGGAGTCAAGGTTGATTTTGATTGTTAATAAAGGTTTTTGGGACAATTGGGTAGCCATTTGAAATAAAATAAATCTGGATCCATATCTTACTCTGTAAACAAGAAACCAAGAAGTACTAGAAGAAAACAGGAGTGAAATTCTCAAGTCTTGAAATGGAGGAGGGCTTTCTAACTATAACTCAAGAGTCCAAATTCTATTAAGATGGCTTAAAATAAAACCGGGCGCGGTGGTTCATGACTGTAATCCCAGCATTTTGGGAGGCCGAGGCAGGCAGATCAACTGAGGTCGGGAGTTCGAGACCAGCCTGACCAACGTGGAGAAACCCCTTCTCTACTAAAAATACAAAACTAGCCGGGCGTGGTGGCACATGCCTGTAATCCTAGCTACTAGGGAGGCTGAGGCAGGAGAATCGCTTGAACCTGGGAGGTGGAGGTTGCAGTGAGCCGAGATTACGCCATTGCACTCCAGCCTGGGCAACAAGAGTGAAACTCCTTCTCAAAAAAAAAAAAAAAAAGACTTAAAATAAATTTGACTTTGTAATATGAAAAAAATCTGCATGACGTAAATAATGACAAAATACAAATATTTGCAACTCATAGGTAAAGAGGTGTAATAATAAAGAACTTCTAGGAATTGAAAAGAAAAAAGTTCAGGGCCCAATGAAAAATATGCGAAAGATAGCATAATTCATTGAAAAGGAAATATAACCCTTCAATATGTGAAAGAATTAACAATATTTATTTAATTTTTAAGCGTCTTACTATGTCAGCCAGGCTGGAGTGCAGTGGTACGATCTCAGCTCACTACAGCCTTGACCTCCCGGGCTCAAGCAGTCCTCCCACCTCAGCCTCCTGAGTAGCTGGGAGTACAGGCACACACCACCATGCTTAGCTAATGTTTAAATTTTTTGTAGAAACCTATGTTGTCCAGGCTGGTCTTGAACTCCTGGCCTCAAGCAGTCCTCCCACCTCAGCCTCTCAAAGTGCTGGGATTAAAGGTGTGAGGCCCTGCACCTGGCGAACACTTTATTAGTTAATGAAAGTCAAAACTACACCAAGATGCCATTTCTTACCTATCAGATTGGAGAAAATGCATCTTTGACAACCACTTTGTTAGTGAGGGCTGAGGGAAGCAAGCATTTGGGAGGATAATCTTTTAATAATATAGATACATTTACTCTTTGATCCAGTAATTTCCATTCTAAGAGTGTCCTATCTGTACATACAAAATTAGGTATGTACAGAGTGATTCATTGTAGCACTGATTGCTGGAAACCGCCTGATTGTCCAGCAATGGGAGACTGGCTTAATAACCTATGTTATGCCAACCCAGTTGGGAGCTGTAAAATAAGTAAGCATTGATGTGGAGAAATTTCTTGGATATCTTGTCGATAGAAAAAAAAATCAAGGTGTAAAACAGTTTACAATACTACCTTTTTATGAGAAAAAGGAATGAGAACATGTACCTGTATTTGTGTAAGGAAACACTGGAAGGATAAATAAGTAGCAAATAAAAATGCTTATCTGTGGGCATGATGGGGACAGGATACATGGTGACAAGTTGGCAGTGAGACTTTGTTTTAGTTTTTGAACTGTGTAAACATATGACCTTTTTCAAAAAAGCTTTTGTGAAGCTAGAAACAAAAATGAGCATGTAGAATATTAATCTTGAATTAGTTAGGGTAACACTTGCTGCTGTACCAGCAGCCAGCCACATGAGGCCTTACTCACGTTGCATAGGTGAGAACTACTTACCTGGCTCCACCTGCCTCCATGTTGAGCTCGGAAATGTAGCCCCCAGCTAGGCAGCCATTCCCATCCCCAGCTCTACACTCCGTAGGGAAGGGACAGTACAAGGTTTTGGTGGTCTCCTAGCCATCTCCACCTCAGGACTTGGGCCCCCGATCTGTATGGTCACCTCTTCAGAGGGCCAGAGAGCAGCTCCCATTGGCAGTGTGAGAGTGTTTGCCCAGAGTTACTCTTTTGATATTGTCAGTATTCTTATATTCTTATTCTTTGCCAATAATTTAGGTGAAAATGGAACCTCATGGTTTAATTTGCATTTCTATGTGTCATCTTAATTTAGTGCCGTATGTTTTGGGAACAGGAAATATAACAAAATAGCTCTGTAGACCGTTAGCTATGGTTTAGATATGGTTTGTTTGGCCCTGCCAAGTCTCATGTTGAAATTTGATCCTCATGTTGGAGGTGGGGCCTGGCGGGAGGTAGGAGGTGTCTGGGTCACCCTGGGGGAAGATTCCTTATGAATGGCTTGGTGCCACTCTTATGGGAATGAGTGAGTTCTGACAGAGTTCCTGTAAAAGGAGCCTGGCACCTTCCCTCCCCTCTGCTCTGTGATCTCTGCCCTCCACATCCCCTTGCTTTGCACCCTGAGTGGAAGCAACCTGAAGCCATCACCAGATGTGGATGTGGGCACCATGCTTCTTGTCTGGCCTGCAGAACTGTGAGCCAAATAAACATTTTTTCTTTATAAATTACCTAACCTCAGGTATTCCTAATATAGCAACACAAAAATGGACTAAGGCACCTTTGTCATCTGAAGATAAATTTCTAGAATATTGCCTTATCATGAGTTTTTGTTTTGTTTGAATAAAAAGTGAAGGCGAATGATTTTGAGAGCTAGTTTAGTAGAGTCTCAGTATGGCCTTGACCCGGAAGGCTGAAAGGCAGGGTCTTGGGGCCTGTGACCTGTCGTGATGATCAGGCCTGTAGGATACAGTTGTGGGAAGGAGGTTTTTCTGTTCCATTCTCAGCACAAGGAGCCCTAGGGCTTAGAGATTCTCAACTGGATGAAAATGCAGATGCTTCTGTTTGTTTATTCTAAAGCTTTTTTTTGCACCTTCATTTCTAATTCTTCATTGATAAGTTGCCCACATACTGCATTTAAAATTAATTTCTTTTCTTTTTTTTGAGACGGAGTTTCTCCCTTATTGCCCAGGCTGGAGTGCAATGGCGCGATCTCAACTCACTGCAACCTCCGCCTCCTGGGTTCAAGCGATTCTGCTGCCTCAGCCTCCCAAGTATCTGAGATTACAGGCATGTGCCACCATGCCCAGCTAATTTTGTATTTTAGTGGAGATGGGGTTTCACCATGTTGGTCAGGCTGGTCTCAAACTCCTGACCTCAGGTAATCCACCGGTCTTGGCCTCCCAAAACGCTGAGATTACAGGAATGAGCCACCGTGCCTGCCCCCTTAAAATTAAATCTTGATTAAAGACATCCATCTCATCAACCAACATTATAATGAAAAGTAAACGTCAGCCGGGCGCAGTGAGTCATGCCTGCTATCCCAGCACTTTGGGAGGCCGAGGCGGGTGGATCACGAGGTCAGGAGATGCAGACCATCCTGGCCAACATGGTGAAACCCCATCTCTACTAAAAATACAAAAATTAGCTGGGCGTGGGGGCGTGTACCTGTAGTACCAGCTACTCGGGAGGGTGAGGCAGGAGAATCATTTGAACCAGGGAGGCGGAGGTTGTGGTGAGCCAAGATTGCACCACTGCACTCCAGCCTGGCAACAGAGTGAGAGTCTGTCTCAAAAAAAAAAAGAAAAGTAAAATGTCAATCATTTTATTTACTGCTGGCATCTGGTGAACACTTGATAAATATTTGTTAAATGAATGGAAATTCAAATAAACAAGACTTTTTATTCTCACCGCAACTGTAAAATGCTCTGAATGTTCTAGACATTATTGGAAGATGAGAAATAGATAATCCTTCTAAAAAGGAGGAGTCAAAATTGCCATTGGTTGCAGTGACTTTCTACTTGAAAAACTCCAAAAAAAAATCAAGTAAAAGGCTGGGCACAGTGATTCATGCCTGTAATCCCAGCACTTTGGGAGGCCGAGGTGGGCAGATCACCTGAGGTTGGGACTTCGAGAGTAGCCTAACCAACATGGAGAAACCTGTCTCTAGTAAAAATACAAAATTAGCCGAGGGTGGTGGTGCACGCCTGTAATCCCATCTACTCAGGAGGCTGAGGCAGGAGAATCGCTTGAACCCGGGAGTCGGAAGTTGTGGTGAGCCAAGATCGCGCCATTGCACTCTAGCCTGGGCAACAAGAGCGAAACTCCGTCTCAAAAAACAACGACAAAAAAAAAAAAAAAAAAACAAGTAAAAATTCTCAAAACTCATGGAGTCCCCTCCCCTCCCCTCCCCTGTCCTCCCCTCCCCTCCCCTCCCCTCCCCTCCCCTCCCCTGTCCTCCCCTCCCCTTGTGTCTCTTTTTGAGACAGAGTCTTGCTCTGTGACTTTGGCTGGAGTGCAGTGGCACAATCTCAGCTCACTGCAACCTCCATTTCCGGGGTTCAAGCAATTCTCTGCCTCAGCCTCCCGAGTAGATAGGATTATAGGCACCCGCCACCATGCCCGGCTGATTTTTGTATTTTTAGTAGAGATGGGGTTTCACCATCTTGGCCAGGCTGGTCTTGAACTCCTGACCTCGTTATCCACCCAGCTGGGCCTCCCAAAGTGCTGGGATTGTAAGCCACTGTGTCCGGCCTTTTCTCTTCTTTTTTGACGGAGTCTTGCTCTGTTGCCCAGGCTGGAGTGCAATGGCACAATGTTGGCTCACCACAACCTCCGCCTCCCGGGTTCAAGCGATTCTCCTGCCTTAGCCTCCTGAGTAGCTGGAATTACAGGCATGTGCCACCACGCCCGGCTAATTTTTTCTGTGTATTTTTAGTAGAGACGGGTTTTCACCATGTTGGCCAGGCTAGTATCAAACTCCTGACCTCATGTGATCCACCCTCCTCAATCTCCAAAGTGCTGGGATTACAGGCATGAGCCACCGTGCCCAGGTGTAAGATTTTCAAACGCAAAATAAATATACCCACTGATAGCTTTCTTATATACCAGTAACTAGCTGGCTGGAAAGATGGAACAGGATAAACTTTTATTTCACAGTAGCAATAGCAACAACAAAATACACATCTAAGAATTACATAAGAAATACATAAAATGTTACCTAGGCGAGGTGGCGCATGCCTGTAATTCCAGTGAGCTGAGATTGCACCACTGCACTCCAGCCTGGGTGAGGGAGTGAGAGTCTGTCTCAAAAAAAAAAAAAAAAAACACACATAGAATGTTTATCAAGAAAATCATTAAACTTTACTGAGAGACATAAAATAATATTTAAGTGGAAAGATACAGTTTGTTTTTAGATGAGAACATATAATATTGAAAGGATATTGTTCCTTTTTCAAATAGATTTCATGCAGTTCTGGCTGGGATTGGTCAGCCTCAGCTTCCTATCTAGGGAAGTCAGAGTGCAGGGGCCTGGGTGAGTCTGGCAACATGGGGATTCTGTGGTTGCAGACGGCAGACTTCAGTGTGGACCAGGGACTGGAGGTTCAGCAGCCGCATAGCGTGGGGTTGCAGGGGCGGTGGGCCCTGTATCTTTTGCTGCTAAGCTCACCTTGGCCTGCCTCCAGCTTCCAGCTCTCTGAGAGCTGCGGAAGATGGCTGGGGGTTCTCCACACTGTTTTCTAAACTTTAACATACTTCTGCTTTTAGTGTATCTGGCCTTCGTAGTCCAAACCTTCTATGGTTTACCCTCTGCAGAGAATAAATCTTCAGTCTCTTGATGAATTGGGGCAGTGGCCCCACTCTGTTCAGTGAGGTAGAAGCCCAGAGGGGTTTTTCCAATTGTCCCCCTGATTCTAGCCTCCACCTGATCCTCCCACCACGGGTACCTGGTGCTGTTGGTTCATGTGCCTTGTCTTCCCCCGTGCTGGTTTTGGACTTTTCTGGATCTGTCACCTTAATTCCTGTCCTTCTGTTTTCCAGCTTCTAACATGGTATTGGTGTCTCTCCAATCATTCTTGACCACTATGGTTTTATGTCCTTTTAAAATTTTACTGTCATTTTAGTGGCATTTTAAGAGGAAATAGTTAAATCTACCATCTTTAGCCTCAAACATAAAACTAACGTGTGGCCAGGCGTGGTGGCTCACACCTGTAATCCCAGCACTTTGGGAGGCCAAGGCGGGTAGATCACGAGGTCAGGAGTTCAAGACCAGCCTGGCCAATATGGTGAAACCCTGTCTCTACTAAAAATACAAAAAGTAGCTGGGCATGGTGGTGCACGCCTGTAATCCCAGCTACTTGGGAGGCTGAGGCAGGAGAATTGCCTGAACCTGGGAGGTGGAAGTTGCAGTGAGCCGAGATCGTGCCACTGCACTCCAGGCTGGGTGACAGTTAGACTCCATCTCAAAAAAAAAAAAAAAAAAAGTAATGTGTTCAAGGTGGCATTTTAAACACAGTGAAGAATTGCTTGGGTGGCTATTTAGAGATACAGAAATTTAGAACCCTACATCCCACTATATACCAAAATAAATTCCAGAGAGACTGAATGTAAAGTGTAAAGCCCTAAAATAAAAAGAACACTCTCAAGGACAGAGGAGAACATCAAGAAACCATAAAGAAAAAGATGAATAGAGTAGAAATACATAAAAATTTAAAATGCTCCTTAATTTAAAAAAATCCTAAATAAAAGAGACAAATGATAGAGGGAAATATTTTTAACGTACACTTATATAGTGTCAGACAAAGATTTAGCATCCTTAATATAAAAAGTTCTTGGCCAGGCACAGTGGCTCACGCCTATAATCCCAGCACTTTTCGGAGGTTGAGGTGGGAGGATCACTTGAGGCCAGGAGTTCGAGACCAGTCTGGCCAACATGGTGAAACCCTGTCTCTACTAAAAATAAAAAAAACTCAGCAGGCATGGTGGTACATGTTTGTAGTCCCAGCTACTTGGGAGGCTATGGCATGAGAATTGCTTGAACCTGGGAGATGGAGGTTGCAGTGAGCTGAGATCGCACCACTGCACTGCAGTCTGGGCAACAGAGCAAAACTCTTTCCCCACTTACCCCCACCTAGACAAAGTTATTATACATCAATAATGAGAAGATAATATGAAATATTTTGTCATTAACCACAATGATTAGAGCAGCATGTTATTCTGATTTTTAAAAATGTATAGAAGAAACAGTGAAATAGAAATGTTATATGCAATTTTTTGTTTTTTTACAAAGGAGGCATCATTAATGCATGCTAGGGTAATTGTATACTTGTTTGGGAGAAAATAGTTTTGTCATCTCATATATGCTAAAATAATTCCAGATTAATTTAACAGTAACTGTTGTTAACATTTTGGTTATAACTTTTCACACTGTGCATACACCTGTATTTTTGCATTTTTACATATGATTTTATAAGCTGTAAAACCACTATATTCTGGATTTTCATCCCAGGTCTTCACATAGAGATGGCATTGCTTTGAATGACTACATAGCACCTGCTTATCCCATTGATGCCAGCCTCCCTTGGCACTGGTGTGGCACAGTGCTGTCTGACCCTGAAAGGTGTTCTGGGGGGTGGCCGATGTGGACAAGGGATCCAAGTTCGCGTGTGCCCGGAGTGCCACCCTATGCACTCTGCACAGGTCTGCATAGGTCTCCTGCCACCTCCTAGCCTGAGGCCTGCAGATGTGGAGTTTGTACCTTTGTTGCCTCTTCTGGGTACTTGCTGTGTTTTGACACATACTGAGGAGGGTGTGCAGGCGATGGTGCTAGTTTGCTTGTACAGAAGCAAAGAAAGAGGGATAAAATGCAGACCAGTGAGGAAACAGGCAGTAATGTTAGGAGGCCTTCACAAACTTCACTGTTGCCCATGAGGATAGACCAACAGTTGGTGGAATGGAAGCTGGAAGAAACTCCTCCCTGCAGCATATCATGACTTCAGGGAAATTTTAGAAGAATAGTCACTGACTTTGCCAGTAAAGATCCTATATGATGTGCACCCAGCATCCTTGTGCTAAATGGGCTCATTGTTTATTTAATCAGCTTCCTATTGATGGACAATTGGCTTCTTCCTAGTTCTTCTTGCTATTATTAGCAACTTTCATATGTCTAACTTTTGTTCCTTTATTAGTGTCCAGTTATTTAGGGTAATTTGAGATTTGATGGGTCAAAGAGTATGAATATTTAAAATTTTGAAACTGTTGCCAAGGTGACTTCCAACATGATTAGGAAGTTTTGCCTTCCTACCAAGAGAGTCTCAGTGCCCATTTCCCCCACCCCTGCTGTCATTAGATGGTATTATTATTATTACTGTTTTTGAGACAGGGTCTCACTCTGTCACCCAGGCTGGAGTGCAGTGGCATGGTCTTGGCTCATTGCAGTCTCAACCTCCCAGGTTCAAACAATCCTCCCACCTCAGCTTCCTGAGTAACTGGAACTACAAGCACGTGTCACGACACCCAGCTAATTTTTGTATTTTTTGTAGAGGCAGGGTTTTGCCATGTTGTCCACGCTGGTCTCGAACTCGTGGGCTCCAGTGATCCTTCTGCCTTGTCCTTCCAAAATGCTGGGATTACAGGTGTGAGCCACTGCACCTGGCCATTAGGTGATATTATTTTGAATGTCTGTCAGTTGATAGGTAAGATTGAAATTTGTGTGATGTTTGCCTTTCATATATATATATGCCTTTCATATATATGTTGCATAATATTTATATCACTTGAATCTTAAATTTTTTATAAATTCTTACTTTCCCTTGAACATATTTTGAATGGTCCAAGTTGTGTTTAAGAAACTCATCTTATCCTACAGAACCAATTTTTCTACCTAATGAGAAAGTGGTTCACGATAGAAACTGCAGACCTCATTAATTAGCTTCATCCCACCAATACTTCTTAAGCATCCAAATTCTGGGCACTGGTGATAGAGCATCAACAACAAGAGCTACGCTACTTATTCGTGGGGAGAGACTCTGTCCATCATGTTAGAGATAAATGTTTTGTTGCAGACAGAAGGGAAAGGAGTGAGTCTGACACGACATGGTGAGAGACTCTGATTAGGCTGGATGGCCAGGGGACTTTGGAGAATAGCAGTGAAGCATATGTTTGGAGGAGGCAGAAGATTTGGGGCCCCTGCGAGAGACTGAAAGGCGCTGGAGAGTCAGGGGTTGGGTGAGCAAGTGCTAGAGAGGGGGCAACAGTGTGGGCACAGGGTCCTGGACCAGTTTTTAGAGGCCCTTGGCAGCATTAGGGGGGCATTGACCCCAGACATAGTCTCTGGGGTGTGGGAAGGAAATATCGGGCCTTCTGTTATATTTCCCCAACCTCTGAGGAGACCTATTTAGTTCAGTTTACTGTGTCTTTCTTTGTTCATTTGTAGAGAGCAGAGTCTTGTTATATTGCCCAGGCTGGCCTTGAGCTCGTGGCCCAGTTAGTTCTCCTACTTTGGCCTCCCAACATGCTGGGATTACAGGTGTTTGCACTGTGCGGCCTCATTGTGCTGCTCACTGCCCAGTCCTGATTCGAGATGCCTGCCTCGCTAAGCATTTCCCTTCCTGCCTCATTCATATGCACAGCAGCCCATTAGGGCAGATTCCATCACAGTCAGAGGCTCTGGAGACCCCTCTCCTACCACTCTGCCACCTGCCACTCTGCCACCTGCCACTCTGCCACAGTGCTCCTGGTGCTCCGCAGGGCTTTTAAAGTCCTCAGACCGAGGGCCCAGCGCTCTCTTCCTCCCCCGTCAAAGGAACCAGGGCGGGTTGTTCAGACAGTTACCCTGGACAGTAGGAGGAAAAGGAAATCACTGTCAAACTGGCAGAGGGAACGCTGGCACCTCTGCCACACTCCCTGCCCAGCTGCTGTTCAGCAAGGCCCTGAAGGCCCACACCTCCCAGTCCTGCAATCTAAGGGATGTCCACAGAGGGACCTGCACCCCGCAAGGAAAGTGTGCAAGAGCAGCGCATGGGAAAGCCATCTGCCACCTCTGAAAGCAGACAGGTGGCCATCCGCCTGGCTGAGCTGATAGAAAAGCCTCTTGCAGGCACTGAGTGTTTATTGATATGTGGCAACCTAAGGAGCCCTATCCCCCCGTGGGAAGCAAAACCTCCGCAGTCTAAGGTGCGAGAGTGGAGACCTAGAGGAGCTACCATGAATGCCTGACCCTGGATGTGTTTTTTCCCTTGCAGTTTTACAGATACTGTTTGATGGGAAGGCTCTACATAGCACACTTAGGGTATGCCTTTCTTCGTCACCACCAAGCGCAGAAACTGCATCAATAGAAACAGGCTTCATCAACACAGATGATCTTGTGGGCTCCCCTGGTTGTTAGAATGGCTTTTGTTCTGTCAGGAAAGGACTCTGTATCTGTCCATCAGTACCTCCTATTATTGGCCCAGTTTCACAGCTCAAAGCGTGCAAAAGGAAGTCAGCCTCCTGAAATATAAATGACAACTTTTATTTGGTGGCATGCAGTGAAACTTTTTTTTTCTTAAAAAAAAATACCCTTTATGGGCTGGGCGCAGTGGCTCACGCCTGTAATCCCAGCACTTTGGGAGGCCGAGGCCGGCGGATCACGAGATCAGGAGATTGAGACCATCCTGGCCAACATGGTGAAACCCCGTCTTTACTAAAAATACAAAAATTAGCTGGGCATGGTGGTGGGCGCCTGTAATCCCAGCTACTCGGGAGGCTGAGGCAGGAGAATGGCTTGAACCCGGGAGGCGGAGGTTGCAGTGAGCTGAGATCGTGCCACTGCGCTCCAGCCTGGTGACAGAGCAAGACTCTGTCTCAAAAAAAAAAAAAAACCCTTTGTACTTTGTCAAATGCAGTATGGGAAATTAAAGTACAAAACAACAAACAAACACCCTTTAAATTTGCCCAAAGAAAATGTTTTACTCTTTTAGCAGGAAATGGTAAAAACAAAAAGGGGGAAGTGGCAACAGAAAGCTTTCTAGATTGAGTTCAGGGACACAGCATTTCTCCTTAAGCATGATGAGCTCAGCTTCATTTTTTTTCTATATTGACCTTAAAACTGGGGACAGGGTCTGTTTTTTAAAATCTTTGTTTTCTCCATATTTCTCTTTGATAGGCAGCAGCAGGGAATGGAAGTGCCCTTCTTGTAGTCTTGAGGGGCTGCATTAAGTGTCGTCCAGCCTGCAGGTCATCAGGATGGAAAACATCAGGTGTGTACGTGCATGATGTGGCACCAGTGAATCCAGTGGTGCCCAGAACACCCCACTGTAGCTTAGCAGGAATGTGCTGCATTATTTGAGAGTGGGGGCCCTCTGGGGTGATTGTACCTTTACTTTTCCCGTTTCCTGATCCAAATACAAAATCATTGGCAGCTCAGACCTCTTAGGAAATAATGTCTTTGTTGTTCAAAGTAGTCTAATTATGCTTGAGTATCTGTACAGAAAGCACAGAAAGAGAAGAAAGAGATAGGAAAGAGAAAGCAAAGTCAGGTAAGAGAAGGGATAGATGTGATTGGGATAGGTTTCTAATTCTGAACTGCTGGAGGGAGGCCAAACACTGTCATTCTAAGAAAATACGACAGTCAAAAGCTGAGGAAACCAGACAAGTTAATTTTTTTTTCTAAAATAATAATAATTTTTTTCTAATTATAACATTTCTATCTTAGATAGGATTTTATTGCACTTAATAGTTTGGCTTGTCAGATTTCTTTTGGTGTCACTGTCTTTCACCATCCATTTGGGATCCTTTGGTTGTGTAAATGGGGAACCAAGAGGGTCCTCATCATGGCCATCAGGAAAGATGGGCTGTGTCCAGTTCCAATGGACAGTGCATCTTGTACACAAGCCTCAGCTTTTCATCTGTAACACGTGGCTTATATACAGCCTTTTAGACTATGAGGCATGAATAGCAAACAGTGGCAATCGATGCTGAAAAACCAGAATGTTTAAAAACTGGGCCATAAAAATGTAGAACGTATTCTGTCACCAGAGCTGGGGTCAGTGGGGCGACTCCCTTCCTGCCTTCCTGTCCCCCAATTCTCCCCAGACCTTCCTGCCTGCTTGTTTCCTGCCTCCAGGACAGTGTGCACCCTGTGTCCATCTTCTGCCCCTACACCTGTGAACTGGCACCACAGGTGGGAACAGCCCTTCAGGCCAGATTCTGGTTTTTGGTTTTTGCTTTACTGCCAAATATGATCTAGTGCTACATTCAACTTAGTTTATTTATTGAGGCTAGAAATTCCTACCTATTTGTTTATTCACTTAGGAATTTGCTTTAGGTCTTGAAATAAGAACCTCCCAGTCCTTAAAGATTAAAGGCTTTATTTGGCCGCTCCAGGATGGCTTCCTTTGTCTCCAAATTCCCATTCCCCTTGGGTTTATACAGAGACCACTGCGAAGGAGAGTCCAGCATCCTCAGTATCTTGGCCAGCCTGTTCCAAATGTCAGCAGCAGGGGAGACCTTGAGACACTGAAGTGCAGGTGGTGGCACGTTAGTGATCACGCAGCAGTCATTCTTTGATGAGCAGAAACCATGGCCTGACGTTGAGTTTGGTTCTGCAGAGGACAGAAGGAAAGGCCAGGAAGGTGAAGTGAGCAGTGTGTCCCAAGGTGTGCAGACAGCCGTTGGCCCAGGCAGGCTATGGTCTCTAGGCCCAAGACAAATTTGATTTCTCTATATCTCGGACGCTTGCTTATTTCCTGGATCTTGGAAGGATCACAGCCACTCTCCCATAAGAGCCAAGGGTCTGCCTGCTGGGGGTAGAAACTAACATTCTCAGTCCTGCTCTAAAGTGGACCCAGCAGCAGGCCCCGCCTGTACAGAATACGGCTGGGTCAGGCTTAGGTTCAGCTGTGTTTTTCCCTTTGGGGCCTTTATCGGTGTGCCCTCTTGAGTGCTGCATAAATAACCATATTCCCAAACACATGTTTTGAGAGCATTGTCTTTTGGAATAGTTAGAGGGTAATGCTGCATATTCTGCTTAAATATTTGCATATTCTGCTTAAATATTTACATATTCTGCTTATAAATTTGCTTATTCTTTAAATTTTTTCTTTGAGTTATTTACTTTCATTTACAGATACTTGTTTACACTTTAGGAATTAACTTTAAAGGTACATTAAACATCGCATGTTTGCCAGGAAAAAAAAACAAAAACAAACAAACAAAAACACCTAAGGCTTGCCCTCAGCTCTAGAATTTGGAAAAAGCATGATATGAGATTTCTGATTTATTTTGTCTGTTATTTTGGTATTACTTAGAGATTCAATTTTTAAACTAGCTAATTTTCATTTACAGATTCTTTATATGTGTCCTCCATAATTAGATGACAGAGCTATAGTGGCGATAGAGCTGCTAATTTAAAATCACCAATTTGGAGGCTCTGTTTGTTTGTTTATTTATAAAAATAGAGACAGGGTCTCACTCTGTTGCCCAGGCTTGAGTGCAGTGACGTGATCATAGCTCACTACAGACTCAGCCTTCATAGTAGCTGGGACTATGGGTGCACACCACCACATCTCGTTAATTTTTTTTTTTTTTTTTTTTTTTTTAAATTAAGAGACCTGGTCTCACTATGTAGCCCAGGCTGGTCCTGAACTCCTGTCCTCAAGCTATTCTCTTGCTTTGGCCTCCCAAAGTGCTGGAATTATAGGCATCAGCTACCATGCCTGGCCTGTATGTATTTTAATTAGAATTCATTTTAATTTTGAGAAATCTTTTTGATAGATATGTACAATAAATAAATACGCTTTTCAAGAACACTGTCCTGAGCTTGAGAGATACAGATAGACACTTAATTAGCAGTCCCTTCATTTAGCCTATCACTTTAATAAACAAATGTGGTTGTGCTAGTCATGGTGACTCATGCCTGTAATCCCAGCACTTTGGGAGGCCGAGGTGGGTAGATCACCTGAGGTCAGGAGTTCGAAACCAGCCTGGCCAACATGGTGAAACCCTGTCTCTACTAAAAAATACAAAAATTAGCCAGGTGTGGTGGCACGTGCCTGTAGTCCCAGCTACTTGGGAGGCTGAGGCAGGAGAATCGCTTGAATACAGGAGGCGGGGGTTGCAGTGAGCTGGGATCCTGCCACTGTACTCCAGCCTGGGCAACAGAGCAAGACTCCGTCTCAAAAATAATATAAAAGGCCAGGTGTGGTGGCTCACGCCTGTAATCCTAGCACTTTGGGAGGCCAAGGTGAGTGGATCACATGAGGTCAAGAGTTTGAGACCAGCCTGGCCAATGTGGTGAAACCTCGTCTCTACTAAAAATACAAAAATTAGCCAGGAATGGTGGCGGGCACCTGTAATCCCAGCTACTTGGGAGGCTGAGGCTAGAGAATCTCTTGAACCCAGGAGGTGAAGGTTGTGGTGAGCCGAGATCATGCCATTGCACTCCAGCCTGGGCTTCAGAGAGAGACTCTGTCTCAAAAAATAAAAATAAAATAAAAAATAATCAAATTGTGGTTGTTTACTGTGCCTAGCACCGTGTTAGATACAGTGTGTAGTTTTTCTGTTTTGTTTTCTTTTTGTTTTTTTGTTTTGAGACACAGTTTCTCTCTTGTTGCCCAGGCTGGGGTGCAATGGTGCAATCTCAGCTCACCACAACCTCCACCCCCTGGGTTCAAGCAATTCTCCTGCTTCAGCCTCCCGAGCAGGTGGGATTACAGGCATGTGCCACCACCCCCTGCTAATTTTGTATTTTTAGTAGAGACAGGGTTTCTCCATGTTGGTCAGTTCCCAACCTCAGGTGATCTGCCGGCCTCGGCCTCCCAAAGTGCTGGGATTACAGGTGAACCACCATGCTGTCCAGTTTATTTTAAATGATAATAAAAGTCCTAGTCTAGAGCCTAAGGGCCAGGGTCAACTTGAGGCCGATAAAATTAGACTTCCCAGGGCAAGTCCCAAGCATCAGTACACAGCCAAGTGACTGTCAAGCAAAGTGACTTCCAATGCAGTTATTTCAATGGGAAAAAGACACACACTGTGAAACAGAAAAAGGTGTGAAACTCTTAAGTACAGTGGAAGCCCAAAGAAGGTGATGGTGGTTCTGATCCTTTTTTTGCACTAATCATGGGACAGTAATTCTTTGATTATGGGTTCATCAAGCACAAACTATGAGCCTGGCATTGAGTTAAGTGCCTTGGAGACAAAGGTGAAAGACAAAGTCTTTGCTGGCAGGAATCCATCATATTGGAGAAGAAAGACAGCCAGATCCAATGATGTCACTGTTGGGAAGAAAAAACCTTTCTTCCACCAACTTAGATCCAAATTGTTAGGGGGACTGTGAATTAAATGACAATAGACAGATTAACAAAAGAAATGTTTATTATGCATATGGCAATACTCTAAGAGAGAGTAGCTCTCTGAAGAAGAGGTGAAGGTTTATATACCAGCTTAATAAGGGTGTGTGTGTGTGTGTGTGTGTGTGTGTGTGTGTGTGTGAGAAGGATTCATAGGATGGAAGCCTCTGATGAGGCTTTTTTACAGCTTTTTTAAAAATGCTCTGGTACCCAAGGTCAATCATCAACCTGACTGGAGATCTTCCCAGAGCGGGAGGTTTGTGGCAGCTGACTGTCATAAAGTTCTGCTCTAGTCAGATAAGGGAAGTTCAGATAAGATGTCTTTCTGCATTTGCTGTAATTCTGTTAACAGGTTCCTCTGGGATCCCCAAAGGGGGGTCCATTCAGTCTGTTGAGGGGCTTAGGATTTTATGTTTAGTACTCTTGGGGTACTAATTTACTAATTAGTCTGTTCTCACACTGCTAATAAACACATACCTGAGACTGGGTAGTTTGTAAAGGAAAAAGATTTAATGGACTCACAGTTCCACATGGCTGGGGAGGCCTCACTATCATGGTGGAAGGCAAAGGAGAAGCAAAGTCACGTCTTACATGGCGGCACACAGGAGAGCTTGTGCAGTGGAACTCCCATTTATAAAACCACCAGATCTTGTGAGACTTACTACCATGAGAAACAGTATGGGGGAAACTGTCCCCATGATTCCGTTATCTGTACCTGGCCCCACTTTTGACACATGGGGATCATTACAATGCAAGATGAGATTTGGGTGGGGACACAGCCAAATCATAACATCACAACTATTTTTTTATCTTCCAGTTTTTATGGTTATACTTTGTATTTTCTCTTGCCTTATTGTTTTAACTTGCACTTCCAGAATAGTGTTAATTACGGTGATGCTAGTGAATATCCTATCTCTGTCTAGTATTTTACTGCTATGTTTTGCTTTGGTTTGATTACTGGTTGGAAACAGGTATAAACTTGATCATCCTAAGGGAATGTCCTGTATTCCTATTTCACTAGGGGTTTTATTATTGGGACTACATGTTGAATTTTACTAACTTTTTAAGCTCCTCTTTTATCCTTACTATTGATGCAGCTGATATGTTTGCTCCTGAAATAAAACCTATTTGGTAATATTATGTTAGCCTTTCATTATGTTCCCTAGATTTCATTTTTTATTGGGATGAAATATATATATAACATAAAATTTACCATTTTAACCATTTTGAGGTGTATAATTTAGTGGCATTAAATACTTTCACATTGTTGTGCAAACATCACCACCATTCACTTGCAGAACTTTTCACCATCCCAAATAGAAACTCTGAAACCATTAAGCAATACCTCCCCATTTTCCCCTTCCCACAACCCCTGGTAAGCACTGTTAGACTTTCTGTCTGTATGAATTTGCCTATTCTAGGTACATCACATAAATGGAATCATATAATATTTATCCTTTGTGTCTGGCTTATTTCACTTAGCATAGTGTTTTAAAAGTTCATCCATGTTGTAGCATGCCTCCAAATTTCATTCTTTTTATGGCTACATAATACTCCATTGCATGTGTATCCATTCATCTGTTCATTTGTTGATTTATTCATCTGCTGATGGACACTTGGGTTACTTCCACCTTTTGACTATTATGAATAATGCTGCTATGAACATTGGTCTACAAGTATCTGTTTCAGTCCTTGACATCAGTTCTTTGGAGTATATATCGAGGAATGGAATTGCTAGATTATATGGTAATTCTAGGCTTAACTTTTTGAGGAATGACCAAACTGTTTTCCATAGCAGCTGGACTATTTTATATTCTTACCTGATTTGTTTTTATACTCCCAGCATGTTTGTATCTCTTCATATTTGAAACTCTTGGTAGTTTGCTTTGTGGTGCTATATTGATTCCATTTTCACATTATACTAAAGCCAGCTTTGATTTTTAATGTGCTCTCTTATTTTCCCCATTTTGCCAGATTGTATGATATGGTATCTACTTCTTTTTTTCTTTTTTTTTTTTTTTTTGAGACAGCGTCTCGCTCTGTTGTCCAGGCTGGAGTGCAGTGGCGCGATCTCGGCTCACCGCAAGCTCCGCCTCCCAGGTTCACATCATTCTCCTGCCTCAGCCTCCCGAGTGGCTGGGACTACAGGCGCCTGCCACCACGCCCGGCTAATTTTTTTTTGTATTTTTAGTAGAGACGGGGTTTCACCGTGTTAGCCAGGGTGGTCTCAATCTCCTGACCTCGTGATCTGCCCATCTCGGCCTCCCAAAGTGCTGGGATTACAGGCGTGAGCCACCACAACCGCCAATATCTATTTCTTAAAATTTAGGGGGAAATGCTCGTCAATCCTTCTGGGATTAGTGGCTTTCAGGGATGTAATTCTTTGATAGCTTTGTCTAATACCTCCTTTGAAGAAAGTTTTAATTAGTTTTTTTCCGCACAATTTGAGTGAGTTGTCACTATTTGCTTATTTATTGAGATGGAGCCTTGCTTTGTTGCCAGACTGCAGTGTCATGGCTAGTCACAGGCTCAGTCACAGCTCATTGCAGCCTCAACCTCCCAGGCTCAAGTAATCCTCCCATCTCAGCCTCCCGGGTAGCTGGGGCCACAGACTCAAGTCAGCACACCCAGCGCATTTGTTTGTTTGTTTTTTTAATCAAATCCCAGCGCATTTTTTTTTTTTTTTTTTTTTTTTTTTTTTACCGAATGGTTTGTGTTATTGAATTATCAAAATTGTATTGGCTTAGCAAAGTACATAGTATTCTTTATTAAAAATAAAAATCTCTTCTATGGCCATCTGACCTTTTTGATCCCTGATTTTGTATATTCATATTCTCTTTCTAGCCCAAAACTTATTAGTCTATTTCTTGCTTTTTCTTGAAGAACTAGCTCTTGTATTTGTTGTTTTTATCTGTGAACTTTTTTCCTTTATTTTTTTGAGACAGAGTCTTGCTCTGTTGCCCAGGCTAGAGTGCAGTGGCGCCATCTTGGCTCACCGCAACCTCTGCCTCCCAGATTCAAGCGATTCTCCTGCGTCAGCCTCCCGAGTAGCTGGGACTACAGGCGTGTGCCACCACGCCCAGCTAATTTTTGTATTTTTGGTAGAGACGGGTTTTCACCACGTTGGCCAGGATGGTCTTGATCTCCTGACCTCATGATTTGCCCACCTAGGCCTCCCAAAGCGCTGGGATTACAGGTGTGAGCCCCTGCGCCCAGCCTTTTTTCCTTTTTTTTTTTTTTTTTTTCTAAACCCACGGCCAACATCATATGTGAACTTTTTTAAAAAACATGAAAACATTTCTATTTTTCTGATATGCCTTTCAAGTATAATATAGACTTACAGAATTTGTTTGCCTTTCCAAGAGATTTTCAGACTTGCTGAAGAGATTCATCTTTCCTTCTGGGCTCAAGTGATACTCCAGTCTTAGCCTCCTAAGTAGCTGGGACCACAGGCATGCACACTGTGCCCAGCTAATTTTTAATTTTTTTTTATAGAGACAGAGTCTCCCTGTTTTGCCCAGGCCAGTTTCAAACTCAAAGGGCTCAAGAGGTCCTGCTGCCTTGGCCACTCAAAGTGCTGGGATTACAGGTGTAAACCACCACATCTGGCCAAGATTTATCCTTGACCATAACACTGACTGAAATGAATCTAGAGAAAATAAATTTTATTATGGGAACTATACTCTTAGGTATTAAAATAATGTAGTAGTTCATAATTAAATGAAGAAAAAACTCACAGGATGAGAGAGAAAGAGGCATACCCCAATCACACATCCTGGTACAGTTGTAAAGACAGATAATGGTTGCAGTCCAGGAGAGAGAAGGGTGCTGAAAACACCATGCTGAAAACACCATGCTGGCAGTATTTCCAGATGACAAACTCTTGTCCTTTATGAGACTCTTGCAAAACTTAATTATTTACAGGAATATATGTCTGTCTGGTAGAAATAATGATATAAAACTTCTAATATGTAAGCTGTGAAGATTTCAAAATTAGCTAGTTTTCTCTTTCTGGTTCTGTGAATTTCTTCGTGTAATATTTACTTTTGTTTCCATCTCAAGTCTCTGAACACTAACTGCCATTCTCGTACCACCCTCATCTCTCATCCTGTGCTTCAGGTTTTCTGCGGAGTCCAAAGACACTTGACAGCTATGAGTAACATTTTATTGTTGTTGACTTTTTAAAAAATTAATAAACTTGGCCGGGCGCAGTGGCTTACGCCTGTAATCCCAGCACTTTGGGAGGCCGTGGCAGGTGGATAACGAGGTCAGGAGATCGAGACCATCCTGGCTAACATAGTGAAACTTGTCTCTACTAAAAATACAAAAAATTAGCTGGGCTTGGTGGCAGGCGCCTGTAGTCCCAGCTGCTCGGGAGGCTAAGGCAGGAGAATGGCGTGAACCCAGGAGGCAGAGCTTGTAGTGAGCCAAGATCGCGCCACTGCACTCTAGCCTGGGCGACAGAGCAAGGCTCCGTCTCAAAATAAATAAATAAACTTTACTTTTTAGAGCAGTTTTAGGTCTGCAGCAGAATCGAGTGGAAAGTACAGAATTTCCCATACACTCCTGCCCTGCCCCTACCACACATGGTATGCCACACTATCTACATCCTGCACTGCAGTGGCATGTTTGCTAGAATCAGTGAACGTGCATTGACACATCATCACCCCAAATCCATAGTTTGCATTAAGTAGGGTTCACTCTTGATGTTGTGCATTTTATGAGATTTCGACAAATGTATAATACTTATTTACCATTGTAATATCGTACACAATAGTTTCATTGCCCTAGAAATCTGTGTTCTTCCTGGTCATCCCTCCCTACCCCGTCCCTGGATGACCACTAATCTTTTTGCCATCTCCATAGTTTGACCTTTTACAGAATGTCATATAGTTGGAGTCATATAGTATGTAGCCTTTTGAGATGAGCTTCTTTCACTGAGTAATAAGCTTCACTAAGTAATATTAAGTTTCTGCCATGTTCTTTTCATGGCTTGATTGCTGATTTCTGTTTAGCACTGAATAATATTCCATTGTCTGGATATACCAGTTTATTTATTCACTCACCTATCAAAGGACATCTTACCTTGGTTATCTTATCTTAATAACTGCCAAACTTTTGGCAGTTATTAATAAAGCTGCTGTAAATGTCTGTATACAAGGTTTTGTGTGGACATATATTTTTCATTTATTTGAGTAAGTACCAAGGAGCCTGATTGCTGGATCATATAGTAAGAATATATTTAGTTTTGTGAGGAGTTGCCAAACTGTCTTCCCAAGTGGCTGTGTACCGTGTTTGCATTCCCACTGGGAATGAATGAGAATTCCTGTTGCTCCACATTCTCCTAGCATTTAGTGTTATCAGTGTTTTGCATTTTGGCCATTCTAATAGTGTGTAGTGGTATCTCGTTTTAATTTGCCTTTCTCTGATTACATATGTGAACACCTTTTCATATGCTTACTTGCCATCTGTGTATCTTCTTTGGAGAGGTGTCTGTTCAGATCCTTTGCTCCTTTTAAAATCCAGTTATTTATTTTCTTATTATCAAGTTTTAAGAGTTCTTTGTATGTTTTGTATAACTGTCTTTCATCGGATATACTTTTGTCAATATGTTTTTCCCAGTCTGTGGCTTATCTTCTCAGTCTTTTGACATTGTCTTTCACAGAGCAGAAGATTTCAATTTTAATGAAGCCTAGCTTGTTAATATTTCTTTCATGGATCATACCTTGGTGGTTTTGTATCTAAAAAGTCTTCATCGGCCAGGTGCGGTGGCTCACGCCTATAATCCCAGCACTTTGGGAGGCTGAGGTGGGTGGATCACGAGATCAGGAGATCAAGACCATCCTGGCTAACACGGTGAAACCCCATCTCTACTAAAAATACAAAAAATCAGCTGGATGTGGTGGCGCTCACCTGTAGTCTCAGCTGCTCAGGAGGCTGAGGCAGGAGAATTGCTTGAACCTGGGAGGCAGAGGTTGCAGTGATCTGAGATGGCGCCACTGCACTCCAGCCTGGGTGACAGAGTGAGACTCCATCTCCAGAAAAAAAAAAAAAAAAAAGTCTTCGTCATACCCAAGTTCACCTAAATTTTTTTCTCTGTTATCTCCTAGGAGTTTTATAGTTTTCTGTTCTTACATTTAGGTCTATGACTCATTTTGAGTTTTATTTTTGTGAAGGGTATCAGGTCTACTTTCATTTTTTTCCATATGAAGGTACAGTTGTTACAGCACCATTTGTGGAAAAGATCATCTTTGCTCCGTTTTATTGCCCTTGCTCCTTTGTCACAGATGAGTTGACTATAGTTATGTGGGTCTATTTCTAGGCTCTTTGGTCTATTGGTATTTTTGACACTACACCACTGTCGTGATTACTGTGGCTTTATTGTAAGCATTCAAGCCAGGTTGTGTCAGTCCTCCAAGTTTGTTCTTCTCCTTTAATGCTGTCTATCCTGAGTCTTTTGCCTTTCCATATAAACTTTAGGATCAGTTTGTCAATATCCGGGAAATAACTTGCTGGGATCTGATTGGGATTATATTGAATCTATAAAGTTGGGAAGAACTGACATATTGACAATATTGGGCCTTCCTGTCCATGAAGATGGAAAATCTCTTTATTTAGTTCTTCCTTTATACGTTTCATCAGAGTTTTATAGTTTTCCTCATTAGATCTTGTACATATTTTGTTAGATTTGTATCTAAGTAGATCATTTTGGGGGTTGCTAATGTAAATGGCAATATGTTTTGGATTTCACATTGCTGGTATATATGAAAACTATTGGCTTATGTATATTAACCTCGTATCCTGGAACCTTGCTATAATCACTAATTAGTTCCGAGTTTTAGATCTTCTACATACATAGACAGTCATGTGATCTGCAAAGTTTTATTTTTCCTTCCCTGGTCTCTATACCTATTATCTCCTTTTCTTGTCTTATTGTGTAATCTTGCTTTGTTCCTAATCTTAGCAGGACAGCTTCAAGCTTTTCATTATTAAGTAAGATGTTAACTGTTTTTTGTAGATATTATCAAGTTGAGGAAGTTCCCCTTTATTCCTAGTGTGCTGAGGCTTTTTAATCATGAATGGTTGTTGATTTTGTCAGATGCTTTTTGTGCATCTATTTATATGATCATGTGCTTTTTCTTTTTTAGCCTGTTGATGTGATGTATTACATTAATTGATTTTCATATGTTGAACTAGCCTTGCATACCTGGGACAAATCCCACTTGGCCATAGTGTATAATTCTTTTTATACATTGTTGGATTTGCTTTGCTAATATTTTTTAGAGGATTTTTGCATTTATGTCCATGAGAATATTGGTCTTTAGTTTTCTTTATTTTTTAATTAATTTTATTTTTTGACACAGAGTCTTCCTTTGTCACTCAGGCTGGAGTGCAGTGGTGCGATCTCAGCTTACTGCAACCTCCGCCTCCCAGGTTCTACTGCTTCAGCTTCCCAAGTAGCTGGGATTACAGATGCCTGCCACCACACCCAGCTAATTGTTGTATTTTTAGTAGAGACAGGATTTCCCCATGTTGGCCAGGTGGTCTGGAACTCCTGACCTTAGATCATCCACCCGTCTTGGCCTCCCAAAGTGCTGGAATTACAGGCGTGAGCCACCGTGCCCGACCTCATTCTTTTTTTTGAAGATGTTGCCCAGGCTGGCCTTGAACTCCTGGGCTGGAACCATCTTGCTGGCTCAGCCTCCCAAGTAGCTGTGATCACAGGCACATACCACTAGGCTCAGCTTAGTCTTCTTTTTTGTAATGTCTTTGTCTGATTTAGGGTAATGCTGAGCTTATAGGATAAGTTAAAAAGAGATTGCTTCTATCTTCTGGAAAATATTGTGGATAATTGGTGTAATTTCTTCCTTAAATGTTTGGTAGAATTCCCCAGTGAACCCGTCTGGGCCCAGTGATTTCTGTTTTGAAAGGTTGTTAATTATTGATTGAATGTATTTAATAGAAACAGGCATGTTCAGATTGTCTATTATGTGAGTTTTGGCAGGTTTTGTCTAAGAAAACAGTGTATATACCTTAGTTTAAAAATACTTTAGGCCAGATGTAGTAGCTCATGCCTGTAATCCCAGCACTTTGGGAGGCCAAGGTGGGTGGATTGCCCTAGCCCAGGAGTTCGAGACCAGCCTGGGCAACATAGGGAGACACTGTCCCTACAAAAAATTTAAAAATTAGCTGGGCATAGTGGCACATGCCTATGACAGCCCCAGCTACTCAGGGGACTCAGGTGGGAGGATCACTTGAGTCTGGGAGGTTGTGGCTAACACCTATAATCCCAACACTTTGGGAGGCCAAGATGGTAGGATCACTTGAGTCCAGGAGTTCAAGACCAGCCTGGGCAACATAGGGAGACCTCGTCTCTACAAAATAAAAAATAAACCTGGCTGGGTATGGTGGTCTGAGCTACTTGGGAGGCCAAGGTGGGAGGATGGCTTGGACCTGGGAGGTTGAGGCTGCAGTGAGCTATAATTGTGCCACCGCACTCCAGCTTGGGTGACAGAACGAGACCTCATCTCAAAGCAAACAACAACAACAAAAATACTTTACCGGTAAAAAATACTGACCCAAAGATACAAAGTGAGCACATGCTGTTGGAATGTTGGAAAAATGGCACTGACAGACTTGCTCAGTGCAGAGTTGCCACAAACCTTGAATTTGTAAAAAAAAAATGTGGTATTTGCAAAGTGCAGTAAAGTGAAGTGCAATAAAATGTGGTGTGTCTGTACTGGTTTTGCTAATGAATAGAGATACCTTTTGGGTGAAATCATGTATCAGTGAAAATCTGCCAGTGACCTGGCCATCTTTCAGGTGGTTTCTGTTGCTTAGCAAATTATTTTGAGATTCATCTACGTGGTTGCCTGTATCAATAGTTTATTCCATTTTATTGCTGCATTGTATTCCATTCTAAGGGCATACCATGGTTTGTTTATCCATTCACTCATTGATGGCCATTTGGGTTGTTTCTGTTTTTGGCTACTGTGAGTAAAGCTGTGAACTTTTTTTTTTTTTTTTTTTTTTTTGAGACAGAGTTTCACTGTTGTTGCCCAGGCTGAAGCTGTGAACATTTTTGAACAAGTCTTTGTGTGGACATAGGCTTTCCTTTCTCTTGAGGCACAAAATTGCAAACCACTTGATGCCTCACAGTAAGACAGAGATCTGTGCAGGTACTGAAGGATGAGTAATTAGATTGTGGGAGGGACACAGAAGTGACCGCAGGTGCCAGAGCAGATGATCCAAGCATAGGCACCAGGCATTGAAGTGGTGGCACACTTGATTGCAGGCTTTTTTCTTTTTATGGACTTTTCATTTTCTCTCAGGATAACGTCCTGAGTCTTTCTGGTCCTCTTCCTACCTCTCACATTATACCCAGTTTCTCCCTGCCAGGGCCATTAGCTGTGTCAGACCCTGCTCTTTTCTCTAACAAGAATAAAGAGTTGGTGATGGAAGCTAAGATGTGTTGCAGGTTTGGTGCAAGGACTCACTTGTGCAGTCTACATGTGTTACTGTGTGTAATCCTTCCAGGAACCTACACAAAGGAGGTACCATTATCATCCCCACGAAGCATTAAGGAAAACAAGGCTCAGAGAGGTTAAATAACTCGTTCAAGATTGCACAGCTAGTAAGTGATGGGTTAGATGTTGAACCAGACTTCAGAGCTGGCACTTTGAACCTCAATATTGTGATTAATATACCCTCATTGAAAAGCTAGATCATGTATGGCGTTTAAGATGCCATTTTAAACTGTTCTCCCCATCATCTAGTTAACTCTTGTATTCCTAACTTACTGTGTCAGTCCAATGGCCTTGTCCCTGGTAGCCCGGCTAGCTCAGATCACCCTGGGCAGTATCCCCAGCAGCAGGTACCTCTCACACAGCCTGCCAACTGGGCTGTGAGCACAACATAAGTGCGGGTGCCATCCTTTGCTGCCCTGACTGTCCACCACTTCAGAGTGCCAGGCGCTCGGTGATGATCTCTGAATGAAACAGGAAAATGAGTGAATGAGTTACATTATCGGATGTGCATATTTGTCATCAGCTTTATTGGGTGTTTGTCAGCTTTATTAACTTATTTACATCAGTTTTATTGAGATTATTTACATATAACAAAGTTCATGGATTCTAAGTATACAATTCAGTGAGTCTTGATAAATGTATGCCATTGTGTGACCACAGCCACATCAAGGTAAAGTATGTTCCATCACTCCAAGACCCTCTCCTGGCCCTTGCAGTCAATCTCCTGCTCCACCCCCAGCCCCAGCAACCTCTCTCTATTCTGTTTTTCTGTCCTTAGAGTTTTACCTTTTCTAGAATTTTAGACATGGAATTATATAGTATACAGTCTTTTGTGGATGTCTTATTTAACATAACAATCCTTTTGAGATTCATTTGTATTGTTGCTTGTATCAGCAGTTCAATATGTGGTTTTAAGACTGTTGGGAAATAGTCCAGAGATAGCTTGTCCCACGAGGTTTAGAGTCATATGGTAAGTTAGAGCAGTGGTCCTACAGGTGTGCCCCTGGCACTCTTTCTGTTCCCAGATCCTTGCAGAGGGTCAGTAAGGTCAGACTGATTTCCATAATAATGCCAAGGTGTGATTTGCCTTTTTTCACCCTCCTCTCATGGGTGTGCAGTGAGGTTTTCCAGATGATACGTGATACGTGGATTCACAGCAGATTGCATGCAGAAGCAGGTAGGAGAGTCCATCTTTCTGTTAAGCTGTCTGGCTTAGAGAAATTTATAAAAATGTTAATGTCACTCTTCTCACTAAAATTTTTTGTTTTTCTTCTCACTAAAGTTTTTTGTATTGGAAAATTATTTTTCATAACAAATATTGTTTATAGCAACATGTAATGGATTGTTATTACTAGATGAATTAATAGACATTTTTAAATGTCTTACCTTTAATTTCTCATGACAGATCATCATAAATATAAACTGTTTATGACTGTCTGTCAAATGAGAAGTAAAGAAGCTCTTTGAGCAGAAGCTCTGTAGGGTCCTCAATTTTGTACTGTAGAGAAGTCCTGAGACCAAGGAATTTGAGAATCACCGGGTTAGAGATAGTTTTGAAAGGGGCTTTGAGAACAAGATGAGAACTCTGGAGCTGGAGAGGAATTAGAAGAGGATCATGAGACCCTGGGTTGGCGACCTGGCTTGACGGGCCTGGAAAAGGGTCCTCTGTTGAGTGGGTACAGAGGGACTCGCCCACGCGTAAATGCAAGGACGTACCGTGCCAGTTCTTAGCCTCCTGCTATCTGAGGACCTGGTCAGGCAGGTTCTGTTGATGTCCTTGGTCTACGTGCTTCCTACCAGGAGCTAATGAGTAACCTATGCTTGCCTGCAGTTGCCTCACAGAAGACTGATCGGGAGGCCTGAGGAGGCCGCTCTTTCCTGATATGAGGTTACAGCTGGGGTCTGATGTCAGGTGGGGGGCATGGTGGGGTCTGCCTTCTCTGCTGGATTCTTCTGCAAGGGCGAATGTAAGAAATCATTAGCTATTTCTTTGTCTTTCAAGAAAAAAAGTTCCGCTTACCCCCAGTAGAGTTCTAAGCTCAAATTAAAAGACTATGTAAAATAATTACTTGAGTGAAGGCAGGTGGGAAGCTACTTTTATTATTGGCAGTATCCTTGTGGATAAAAAGAATACGTGTGGCTCTTGTTTAGGGATTTTGATAACACTATTAACAAACTACAGCAAAATGGCACCTACTGCCTTCTGACCTATTCATTGCTTTTCTCTTGCAGGCGAAAGGGCCTGTGGTTGCGCCTGAGGAAGATACTTTTCTGTGTTTTGGGGTTGTACATTGCCATTCCATTTCTCATCAAACTATGTCCCGGAATACAGGCCAAACTGATTTTCTTGAATTTCGGTAAGTGGTATGTGTCCAATTTTCCTTTAATTTTAGTAAGGGTTCATTTTCATGATGATGTCTGATTTTAGGGGGAGTCTTTTTACTTTAATGGAGATTTAGTTTACATAGAGTGAAGGGTACGTATCTTAAGTGTACAGTTTATATACCTATGTCTTTAGAGATAGATAGGTAGAGCTACCACCCAGATTGAGAACTAGAATGCTTTTATTACCCAGAAAGGTCCCTGTGCCCCTTCCCAGCTGGAGGACTTTCTGTGCTAGTGTTGCTCCCCTGCACTGGATTTGTGTCCACAGAAGACTACACTGCACTGGGGGACCAGCGTGTCTGTCTTCAGCTGAGGTGAGTAAAAATGTTGACAACATGAGAAGTCAGCTGAAGCCATCATGTTGGAGATGCCTTGTCAGTTGTGCATTCCAGGAGCCTAGCTGCCCTTGGAAAAGATGACCACTGAAAAATATAGTGCCTTTAAAAAAAAAATGAGGCCTCTTTTCTTTTTTAAAACAAATTAGTTTTTTATACCCTTAAAAAATCCAGATATATAGTACTTTGGTTTCTGTGGAATTTTGTGCTGGCCTTGTAGGTATTGTAGTCTCCTTGAGTGAACTTGGACCTTGTCTGTTTTTTCACGCTGTGTATTTACTTTTGGAGATGTGGGAGGAGAAAGGTGCAGAAGTATCAAGCCCATGAGGTCGAAGGCAGAGGCTCTGGGCACGTGGCCCTGGGAACAGTCCTACAAGCGAGGCTCCAAGGAAAGGGCCGCATCTGTGGGTTCGAGGTTTGAGAACAACGGGGCTCGCACACGGCGGGTGTTCTGTGAAGGACAGCCTGAGAGGCAGGTGCTGACAGCATTAGAACAGGATGAGGCAGGGGCTCTAGGGTCACTCTGTGGCTAGATTGGTTTGCACATAGTGAGTCTGGCCTTATGTGTTTGGGAGTTTGAGGCTTGGAAAGCTGTGCCTGATATTGCTGAGGCAGCAGGTGAGCTAGTGGGGTGGGGGGAGGAGGAAAGGAGGAGGCCACAGAGGAACACAGGAGGTACTGAGAGGTGCCAGACTCCCTCTGCAGGCATCTGGGCTTATGAGTTTGGGTGTTCAGTCTATAATAGACTTACTCACAGAAACTTAGGAAATGACTGGCTAGAAAAGGAATTTCTGTTTCTTTGTTTTTGTTTTTTTTTTTAATGCTGGTAAGAAGAACAGAAATTATAAGGCTATTTAATACTTTGTAAATCTGAGTTTTTTATTTGGGTGTCTTAAAATAACTGTAAAACACATGTAGTGTACTAAGAGGCATTTGATTTTTCTAATGGAAAAGTAGAACTTCTAGGAATTTTTCATCTCTAAGTTTTGCCACTTGTGAGAAGCACAAACTCGAAAAGAAACTAACAGTATACCAAAATGATGGGAGTTTTGTTTTTCTGACTTTAATGTACTTAAATGTACACAGTACAGCCCAGAAAGGATTTGGAGCTTAGATATAAACACGAAGCTACAAGGGCTGCAGATTCACCCTCAGCAGACCTCAGACTTGACCCTCATGGCTTTTCCACCTTTGCCGGCCCCCTTGGGCAGGTGCCTTTGCTGCCAGGCACGTGAGCTGGTTCTTGAAGGGAGGGTGTGTGGGGTGCCTTGCCCTGCGTGGCCTGGTACATTGTGGGCTCCCAGCAAATGTTTGAATTGAATAGATTTTCTTTAGCTTGATTGTTTGGGCTACTGTAGACACACAGCCTACAGATTTTGTTCTGTGGGTTTCCTAAGGAGGTGGTAGACTGCTCTGAGGGAGGAGAACTTTGGGTTCTACTGGTCCAGCCCCATGGCATGGGAGAGGAGGGCTGGGCTTGGGCAGGGGAGGCTGAGCCTCCCAAGGTGTTGCCCATCATTAATGATTTCCTTCCACCTGTTTGCCACACTGGAGGAGAAGAGCCTACAGTGGCATTTTGTTTTGTTGTTTTGTTTTGTTCTGAGACAGCGCGTGGCTCTGTTGCCCCAGCTGGACTGCAGGAGTATGATCACGGCTCACTGCAGCCTCGACCTCCCAGGTTCAGGTGATCCTCCCACCTTAGCCTCCTGAGTTGCTGGGACTCCAGGCACCCACCACCACAACATCTGGCTAATTTTTTATATTTTTAGTAGAGATGGGATTTTGCCATGTTGCCCAGGCTGGCCTTAAACTCCTGGGCTCAAACGATCCTCCTGCCTTGGCCTCCCAAAGTGCTGGGATTACAGGCGTGAGCCACTGCACCCACCCCTGTGGTGTTTTTGAAAGAGATTTTTAGTTGCCAAAGGTCTAGCACCAAGAAACAGTGTCCCTGGGAGCAGCGATTGGACATTCCTTCTGCCTCACCCCCCTGGGCATCTGCCTGGCCCTCACACCCCACTCCTCCCACCTCTCCATGATGAGTGACCCTCATCTCCAGGCCCCACTGTCCTCCCCAGGAAGCCACAGTGTTTTATCAGCACATGAGTCACTTCCAAGTGTGGGTCTCTGTCTCCCCCTTTGGGAGGAAGGGCAGTCTTCAGAGGAGCAGCATGGAGCTTGTTGGTTTTCCAGTTGTAATGTGCATCCAAGGTTTACAGGTCTGTGCCTGTCTGCGTCGCCGAGGAGGTGGGGTCTGTGGCGTGGCCCTGCAGTGATTTGGAGTTTTGTTGGGGAGGTGCCTCTGCTCTTGTCTCCAGACAAGAAGCATGACCTGGGCATCCATTCAGCATTACAGGAAGAGTAGCAATCTCTTGGGCCCCAGAATGTGGTTAAAATATTCTTCACAGCAAATCTATCTGAAACCAAATTTATAAATTAGATAAATAAGCTTTTAAAGAAACAGCACCTACAATTTAAGGCATTATTCTACTTTAAATACATTTTCATAAGCAAAACATCATGATTATTCTAAAAACAAAGAATTAGCTAAAAAAAGAACCCTGAATAGTATAAATAAGAAAATGAACATTACTCTGAGAAAATCCTTGTTAACACTGTAGTTTATTTCCTACTGGCCTTTTTTATATGTGTCTGTTTACATGCACATAAATATGTGTGCTTTTCAATACTTGTATTCACAGTCTGATTCCATCCAAAAGATGTTTGGATGAGACCCAGCATTTATGAAGCCTAGAATATCTTCCCAGCTGTTATTTGTGTTCAGATCAAGAAGGCATCTCTTAGTGAAAGTCATGTCTTGGTTCAGAGGCTAGGGAGGGCTTTTTTGGAAATAGGTCAGATCTATCATCATGCATTTGTTTTTAAAGCAAAGGGCCAGCTTCCTCTTTTTCCTTCCCGTGAGCAGTCCCTGTTAACTCCTGTTACCTTTCTTTTCTTATCCCCTTTTTTCATACGGAAGGTCCTGTAAGCCTGCATCAGGTAATTGGAATTTGATAAAACCCAAATAACCAGCCCAGCCTTTCCCTTGACACCATACCTCTTATGGCTGCCGGTATCAAGGCTGCTCTGTTACTCACAGTGATTGGAATGAGACTTAGCCCCGTGTTCAGACCCTCAGCACTCAGAGACCATCACAGCTCAGTAGTTTCAGCCTTTCCCCCAACAAATATTTTGCACGTGAGCTAAGAGAAGTATGACAGAGCAGGTCGTTTTCCATTCACTCCCATTCTCACTCCTTCACCCTCCATGGCACCCATGCGTGCAGGATCCACTCTCCATCCTGCCCGTTGATGTTTGTGGTTGCTGGTACATGATGACGTGACTGGAGGGTGGACAATGAAAACTTGGGGGTGGACAGTGAAAACTAGGGGAAGCAGGAGCAGCCAGAGGCCTCAGTCCCAGCAGCCCTGTGGGCCTTGTTTGCCCATGGTGCGGGGGCCTGTATGAGGAGCTCCCGGTTCAGAAGAGCCTGTGAGAGGGAGCCATGAGAGAGCTGGACCTCAATGGTGGAGCATGAAGGGGCGCACCGCCCGGGCCACTCCTGTGGGGCTGCCACGGGGCTTAGCACTCTGTCCCCACCCCAGGCCTGTGGATGAAGCAGGGGCCTGGGCAGGGTGGACTCCCAGCCAGCATGCCGGAGTCATGGGGGCCACAAAGAGTCAGTGGCCAAGGGTGATCTGACCACGTGGGAGGCCAGAGGGTCTTGGCACTCACCTGGCACTGGCCTGCAGGAGTGAGCCAGCAGTGCTTCTGGCCCTGGGTGGATCCTGTGACCCTGCGCACGCCAACCTGTCTCACCACTCATCTCACTTTGAGGCATTTCTGCTCATTTAGAGTAATACTGGCCAGGGGGTTCCTACAGCCACCCGCTCTGGGGCTGTGTGATCCCTGGGACCAACCAAGCTCCATGCCTCCCATGCCACTTGACGCTGGTTGGAGGTGCTGCTGCGGAAGAGAAGGTGCCAGGCAGCATCTGGGGAATGCTTTTCATGGAGAGCAGTTACTGTGCCTCCTTTTCATGGTTGTTTCTAAAATGAGTAAAAGTGAGCTGGAAGACCAGCTTCCTGGAATGAGGCCATCCTAGAGTAGAATTTGGCTTCCTAGTTCTTAGATTTCTTGGGCTTGGAAGTTTTCTGGATTAGCTGCTAATCCTTGTAAAATACTTTTCAGTGGCCAGGGAATGCTCTCAGAACTCTTGGACAGTTTGTGTCCCAAGAGCTTGGCATTCTTCTCCAGACACAGAACTGAGTGACGCCTGAAGCGGAGCCAGTGGAAGCCCAGTGTCCTCGGCCCTCAATGGTGCCCACTCCCCATCTGGCAGAGTCAGGGCTGGTTCCAGCGTCAGAGGCAGGATTTGGCTGAGTGGGTCTAGATGTGGGATGGGCAGTGGGCCCCAGGTGTGGATATTCAGAGTTGTATTGAGGAGGCCACCCCCGCTTCCGGCTGTCAGATTATAGACTTGCACCCTGGGCTGCAGCTCTCAGGCTCCCAAAGTGTGTGGTGAATTCCCAGGAAGAGGCGGCAGGAGTGGGCCCTAGAGTCTGAAGTGGACTCACTTTTCCCACTCCAGAGCCTGAAGTGGACCCACTTTCCAGGCACTCCTCTGGTCGGGAGCCTTCTCCGGGTCCCATTGCCAGGTTAAAATCTAAACTCTTGTATGGCTGTGTTCTTTTTTTTTTTCCAGGAGATTGGAGTTTTGTTATTACTCAAATCACTCTCCCGTAGCATTCAGGGATCAGAGTTTTTAAGGACAACTTGGTGGGTGTGGGGAAGCCAGTGAGCTGGAAGTGCTGATGGTCAGGTCAGAGATGAAATCATAGGGAGTCAAAGCTGTCTTCTTGCGCTGAGTCAGTACTTGGGTGGGGGCCACAAGATCAGATGAGCTAGTTTATCGATCTGGATGGTGCCAGCTGATCCATCAAGTTCAGGGTCTGCAAAATATTTCAAGCACTGATCGTAGGTTTTACAATAGTGATTTTATCACCAGGAGCAATTTGGGAGGGTCAGAGTCTTGTAGCCTCCAGCTGCATGACTCCTAAACCACAACAATTTCCAATCTTGTGGCCAAAATGTTCGTCCTATAAAGGCAGTCTAGTCCCCAGGCAAGGAGGCTTGTTTCCAGAAAGGGGTATCATCTTTGCTTTAAACTATAAACTAAGTTCCTCCCAAAATTAGTTTAGCCTATGCCCAGGAGTGAACAAGGACAGCGTGGAGGTTAGAAGCTAGATGGAGTTAGTTAGGTCAGATCTCTTTCACTGTCTCAGTTATAGTTTTGCAATGGTAGTTTCAATCCCTCCCTTTCTTTTTTTTTTTTTTTTTTTTTTTTTTTGAGACGGAGTCTTGTTCTGTCGCCCAGACTGGAGTGCAGCGGCGTGATCTCAGCTCACTGCAATCTCTGACTCCCGGGTTCAAGCAATTCTCTTGCCTCAGGCTCCCGAGTAGCTGGGACTACAGGCATGCACCACCATGCCTGGCTAATTTTTGTATTTTTAATAGAGACAGGGTTTCACTATGTTGGCCAGGCTGGTCTCGAACTCCTGACCTCGTGATCTGCCCGCCTCGGCCTCCCAAAGTGCTGGGATTATAGGCATGCGCCACCGCGCCTGGCACCCCTTTGGGTTTCATAACACCTTAATCTTAAGGCGTTAGCTAATGAAGATGGAGAAAAGGCAAAGACAGCTCTAACTTCTTCCTGATGGCCAGGGGTGTAGTGGGGGTAGGTGTTTACCCCAAGGTGAAAGGAATGGAACCACTTTGCAACATTCTGGGCATACGAACACAGGCATGGCTGGGGATCCACGGCTTGCATGGCAAAGGCATTACTATTGTCATCTATAGTTTTAGCACTGCATTTAAGGGAACGGTGTGCCAAGGTTAATAATGAGGACTAGGGTAAGGAGTGCAATTCCCAGTTTTAAAAGTAAAGATTTGAATGCATTAGTTTGGTGACTTGTAGCCCACAAATAATTTAAGATTTAGTCCTTCCAAACTGCAGGAAAAATACAAGAACAGCTAACAAAAGGTATACTATAGTTGTTTTTTTTTTTTTTTTGAAGCATAATTTTTCTCTCTCCAGTCCCCATTTTTATTAAAAAACAAATCATTATAGGACTGATTTGTTTGCAAAATAAACTTTAGTCTTATTATATACTTGGCCTGATTATTGGCATAAAGTGCAACACAAGTAATTATTTTTTACATAGGCTTTTAGAATTGGCTTTGATAGAACTCTGTTCTATAAGGAATCTCAGATACGACTTTTTAAAAGCTGAGTCTAGCCGTGGGTTTGTATCCTCAAATACCTATGAGTTTGGTAAATTCCTCTCCTCTTGCAGTCCTAAAATAACCTGGGCCTCCTAGGCCTATTAGAAAGTGACATTCTTTACCACAGGTCAGGAACCCTGTATGGGGACTGTATAGACAAGGTATGAGGCCAGTTTTACCCACGGGACTTTTATTGGCTCTGTAAGTCCTTTGAATCCTTAAAGGAAAGCAGGCCATTCCAGTCAAAGCCTTGGTAAAATAACCAGTTTCTTCAATTGTTTCCTGTTGCAGAAGAGCCTTCCTTGCTTTCCTTTCTTTTCTTTTTCTTCCCTTCCTTTCCCTCCCCTCCCCTCCCCTCCCCTCCCCTCCCCTCCCCTCCCCTCTCCTGCCCTGCCCTCCCCTCCCCTCCCCTCCCCTCCTCTCTCCTGCCCTGCCCTCCCCTCCCCTCCCCTCCCCTGCCCTCCTCTCCCCCCTCCCCCCTCCCCTCCCCTCCCCTCCCCTTCACTTCTTTCCTTTCTTTTTTCTTTTCCTTTTTTTTTTTCTTTGGACAGAGTCTCACTCTTTCATCAAGGCTAGAGTGAAGTGGCATGATCTCAGCTCACTACAACCTCCGCTTCCCGGGTTCAAGCCATTCTCCTGCCTTAGGCTCCCAAGTAGCTGGGATTACAGGTGCACACCACCATGCCCGGCTAATTTTTATATTTTTAGTAGAGACGGGTTTTGCCATGTTGGCCAGGCTGGTCTCGAACTCCTGACCTCAGGTGATCCACCCCCCCTCGGCCTCCCAAAGTGCTAGGATTACAGGTGTGAGTCACCACGCCTGGCTGGCTGCATTTATTTCTTAGGGCCGCTCTAACAAACGTGCAAACTGGGTGGCTTAAAACAAATGTATCCTCTCATGGTCGTGGAGGCCAGGAGTCCAAGGTCGAGGTATGGGTGGGCCCAGCTCCTCCTGAGATGCTGGGGTGGACCCTTCTTGCCTGTCTGTCTGGCAGCATTCCTGGCTTGGAGAAGCTTCCCCCAAATCTCTGCCTCCATCTTCTCCATCTTCTTGGTCGTCTTCTCATGGTCTTGCCTCTGTCTTTGTGTCTAAATGTCCCCATTTTATAAGGATACCAGCCATATTGGGTTAGTATCTACCCAGTGACCTCATTTGAGTTTGATTACCTCCATAAAGCCCTGTTTCCAAGTAAGGTCGTACTCTTAGGTACTGGGGGTGAGGCATTGAACATAGTCTTTCTTGGGGAGCACAACTCAGCCCATAACAGGGCAGGCAGGCCTTCCAGGCCTCTCAGGGTCCAGGCTCATTACCTCCCTGACTTCTGTCCAGGCAGCCAGGAGGCAGGGCTGTACAGCCAGGCTGCCGGGTTCAAAGCCAGTTCTTTTTTTTTTTTTTTTTGAAACAGGGTCTCTCTGTCACTCAGGCTGGAGTGCAGTGGTACAATCTTGGCTTACTGCAGCCTTGACCTCCTGGGCTCAAGTGATTCTCCCTCCTCAGCCTCACAAGTGGCTGGGATCACAGGTGCATGTCACCTTGCCTGGGTAATTTTTGTATTTTTTGTAGAGATGGGGTTTTGCCATGTTGCCCAGGCTGGTATCAAAAAATCCAGCTCTGTCATGTGAGCTGGCACTCTAATAGGAGCCGTCAGATGGTGATGGTGGTGGCTTGCCTCAGAGACTGTGCGGCCTGGCTCAGCTGGAGCTAATGGGGATGTGGATCACCTCCTTTGCCATTTTTTATTTGAGAGAAACTTCTTATTAAAATTTTGAAGACGTATCTGCATCCTGGGGAAGAGATGGATTAAGAAGGTGGGGTATGAACAGCAGCCCTGGTGGGAGGAACTGTCTCCCCACATGGTCTGGGACAGACGCTCAGGGAGTTTCTGGGAAGGAATGTGTATGTCCCCATGTCCTCGTGAGTCCAGCCTGGTGACATTTGAGGAAGTGAGGCTAGATGTGCAATGTGCCACATGGACGTGGGAGTCACGCAACCCCTGTCTTCACCAGAGACAGCTGTCAGCAGCAGAACTTCCCCGGGGGCAGGACCTGCCAGAGGGAAGCCAGGCCCACACTGCTTTCTGTCATTGCCTCTTTTGGGAGTTGCCATTTTATAAAGCAGGCAAATCCCACCTCAGGGTTCATGCGTTTATTTTAAATTTTTTATTTTTCAGTTAAACTTATTTTAAAGTTGTGTTCACCAAAAGCAGTAAGACTACAATGATACATAAGGAAAAAATTGCCCCCATTCTCCCCACACACACACTTTGAAGCTGTGTGAGCAGCCTGGCTTCTGTCTTTCTGTATTTCCTCCCAGCCACATGTGGGGGTCGTGTTTCATTTGCATGTTTTTACAATAACAAAGTGGGACTACCGCACCCACACCCACAGTCACCTTGCTTCTCTCATCTGCCCGCAGGTCCTGGAGGTTCCTCCAGGTCTAAGGGCCCCATGGTCTTCCACAGTGTGGGGTGCTGGTTAATTCACTGGCTGTCCTGCTGGCAGATGACCTGGTAAATGCAGGACTTCTGCTGGGCCATTGCACTGACTTCACTCTGCTCTGCATGAGTCCTATGGATTCATCCCCCTCGCTGCCCCACACCTCACCTTCTGCTGTCTTTTCTGTGTCAGGCAGCAGTCCTAGAAACTTTGGAATCCCCTTTACCTTGTTTGCCACCCAACGTTCCGTTGGTCATCAGGTCCTGCAGCGCCATCCCCTTTCCTGCTGTCCTTCCCACTCCACCAGGCACCTGAGTTATTCGCAGGCTCAGCCTCCCCAGCCTCCCTCCTGGCTGGCCCATCCTTCAGACCTGTTGGGGATCTTTCCTTCCCTCATTTGCATCTTCTCACACCTTGAATGATCTTAGACCTTGGCGTTCTAGTCTCTACACAGACCTTGCCCTCACTGCAGTATCTGTCCCTGCCCATGCTGGCTGGCCTCAGCCCTGAGGCTGGGCCTGCAGGTCTGGCACCATTGTAAGATTGCACAGGAAAAGGACTTGGTGCTTTCTGAGAGCTTCTGCAGTGTGTGCATGTGGGTGTGCATGTGTGTGTGTGCACGTGTGAATTCATATATGTGCACGTGTGTGAGTATGCATGTTTGTGTGTACATGTGTATATTCATCCACCAGTAATCCTAATTTCCATCTCTTTATTTCCTACAGTAAGGGTTCCCTATTTCATTGATTTGAAAAAACCACAGGATCAAGGTTTGAATCACACGTGTAACTACTACCTGCAGCCAGAGGAAGACGTGACCATTGGAGTCTGGTGAGTGCCAGTGAGCTCTGCAGCCCCTCAAGCAGCAGGAAAGGACCCTACATGGCTGAGCTGGTTCTGTCTTTGACATTGGCCTCTGAAATGTTGTTCATTTTTATCTTCACCTCTTCCTTTCCTAAAGGAAAGATCTCAGTACATTTGATCCGTCCTAATGTTGAGGGATTCAATGGCTTTAAACTCTATTCCCAGGCATTCAAAACAGCAAAGGCTTTGTGAACAGATTATTATTTTTAGAGAGACTTGTTTCTAGGAAAAACGAAAAGCAAACAAAGAAGCTAGAAACAGGATATACGTGGCTGGCACAGTGGCTCACACCTGTAATCCCAGCACTTTTGGAGGCCGAGGCGGGTGGATCACTTGAGTCCAGGAGTTTGAGACCAGCCTTGGCAACAAGGTGAAACCCTGTCTCTACTAAAAATACAAAAATTAGCCAGGCATGGTGGTGCACGCCTGTAATCCCAGCTACTTGGGAGGCTGAGGCAGGAGGATCACTTGAGCCCAGAAGACAGAAGCTGCAGTGAGCTGAGTTCATGCCACTGCACTCCAGCCTGGATGACAGAGCAAGACTCTGTCTCAAAAAGAAGAAGAGAGAATATAAGGCAAGAATCGCAAACATTGGTTTGAATATATGTTCTATCCAGGCGCGGTGGCCCACGCCTATAATCCCATCACTTTGGGAGGCCGAGACGGGTGGATCACTTGAGATCAGGAGTTCGAGACCAGCCTAAACAACATGGTGAAACCCTGTCTCTACTGAAAAAAAAAAAACAAAAGTTAGCCGCGCGTGGTGGCACGCGCCTGTAGTCCCAGCTACCCAGGAGTTTGAGGCAAGAGAATTGCTTGAACACAGGAGGCAGAGGCTGCAGTGAGCTGAGATTGTGCCCCTGCATTCCAGCCTGGGCAACAAAGCGAGACTCCGTCTCAAAAAAAATATATATATATATATATATATATCTTTTCCAAGAAGTAAACATCTAGATACTGAAAACAGCTTGATTTCTTTTTACATATAGCTTCACACCAGCTGATGAAGATGGTGTTGGCTGTCTTCTAAGTATTTACTTTTTTAAGCCATAAATTTATGTTGGACATAAGCCTTGTGACTTCTCTGTGTCTCCTTGGAATACATTTTAATGTTTCCTTCTGTACACAAGTGGTGCTTCTGAACAACTGAATTAAAATTGACCAGCCTCACTGTGGCATTTCCCTTTTTCTCTGAGAAGTGAGCCTGAATCACAGCCCTTTTATCTAGCTGAATTTATTTTTCAGTAGCCATAACGTCCCTTTCCGCTGTCTCGGAAAACCACTGTGTATGTGAGAAGCTTCTAAATGAAATGCTGTGAGTAGCTTCCCAGTGTGGATGAGAGAACATTCAGACATTTCTAACAGTGGTCCTTGGTAAAGAACATAAAACAAGAAGGGAGATTTTTGTTCTTAGTAGTTGGTGCTGGGATTAAAGTCTCTTGTCACTTCCTGATTTGATTTAATCTAGCATTTACTGACCAATATGTGTCTGTGGGACTCTTCAGGTTTCTGTCTGAAGCATGACCTGTTTTGCACAGAGCTGCTGAGTGGGACTTGGTCAGCCCCCTTCTTGGTTAACACGGGTCTGTCCTATTGCAGGAGGGTGTTTATGATGGTGAGACTTAGGCTGGAAGTACTAACAACTCCTGCATACATTATCAGCTACCAGAAAAGGTTTTGTTTAGTGATGCCAGTGGCAAGTGTCAAGGCAATGACAGCCATGCTGTGTGTTGCTGTGTGTTGGTGGGTGCGTGTTGGTGAGTGCGGCTTATGCCCACTCTCATGCCCTAGGCAGTCACAGTGCCATTGGGCCCTCAGGCAGCAGCAGGCCCAGCTCACCAACTGCCCCCACCATCGCTTCATCAGACCCTCAAGGCCTAGAGTGAAGCCTGGGGGCCATTCCTGGCCATGCCTGGCCATCACCTGTCTGCTGAGAGGAGAGGCCCAGGTATGGGTTTCTCTGCTGGCTAGGAGTTCCCTGGCTCTTTGTCAGGAGCCCAGGTTTGGGGCGGCTGGCTACTGGAAGCACATCTGCTCCCAGCACCTTCAAAATGTGCCATCCTATCCCTTAAGTTTATAACTGTGTGGGAGTGATGATCATAGTGACTAGAACCACCCCAAAATGTGATCCTTTTGAATGGATCAGAGAGAGACGTTAGAAATGAGATGCTGAAGCTTAAGATCTAGAAAATAAGAAGTTGGCCATTAAATTTTTTTAAAGATTCTTGTCACTGGTATCCAGAAGGAATTTGAATAAGCTTTTCAGAAAAGTGATTAATTTGGACCCCACCCAGTGATTAACAGTATTCGATTTGGCCTGAGTTAAAATTAACTTAGTATCTCTCTGAAGGAGGGTTTGGCTAGATAGACCAGCAGCTTCAGAGTGCCCAGCCAGGCGTGGACCATGAGCAGGCTGGGAAGGTGGTGCATACTTGACATTAGAAATGGCGTCAGCGATGGCCCGGTTTCTAGTCTGGCTCACAAACATTGGTGTTGCTGAATTAGCAAGTGTGACAGCATGTAATGTTTAAAATCCATTGTGAGTTAAACTGTGGACAATTTAAGCATGGGGTTAACTGGGATGTGGGGCACGTATGAGGAAAATGCTGTTACTCAAGATGGACTAAGTGCTGCTTCTCTGCCAGGCCCCAGTGGTAACTGGCACATTGCAAGCCTTTGTGGCCCAGAGGAGGCTGGCCTGGCAGTCAGGGAATGCTCCTGCTGAAGCTGTCAGCGCCATCCACACAGCCTGCAGTTCCATGGTTATTGATTCTAGTGATGGGGATAGTTTTCTACCACCCACCCCCATCTATTCCCCTGTAGTTAGATGGGGTCTGCAGCTCCCTGCTGTCTGGACTTGAGCTGATTAAGTAACACCACGTGCAGTCGCCGGGATGAGGACGGAAGGAGCATCTGATCCTGCGCTCCCCTCTGCTTCTGTCTGCAGGCACACCGTCCCTGCAGTCTGGTGGAAGAACGCCCAAGGCAAAGACCAGATGTGGTATGAGGATGCCTTGGCTTCCAGCCACCCTATCATTCTGTACCTGCATGGGAACGCAGGTACCAGGTGAGGGAGAGGAGCCCATCATCTTTGCTGTGGAGCACGGCTCCTTTTTGGAGTGGGAATGTCCTGGCCCAGTCTGCCGGAAACCAGCAGGAGCAACCTGCGGTCCCACAAAAGCAGGTGTACTGACCCACTGCAATGAGGGAGAGCCTCCCAAGAACAAAGGGAAAGGCAGAGTTCTGAAGGGGTTGAGGGAAGGCGGAGTTTAGGTGAACTTTACATGAAGCAGGGTTCCCACAGGCTGAGGCCAGCACGGCTGTATTCCGTGGGGACCAAGTGTGGGAAGCTGTGTGCAGACCGTCCCCTATCTGGAGCTGCAGCCTGGATTGGGATGAAGGAGGCTGAGTCTCAGTCAAGAGCTGAGCTCCCCGGCCAGAGGGGCATGTTTTTTTCTCCTTGTTGTAATCTCAAAGGGCACAGCATCTGCTGGTATGTGATTTGGGGAGCAGGGTTTCTTGGAGAGTGAGGGCTTTGGGGTCCCTCCAAGGAGGGGTCATAGTGGCACTTGGCTGTGGGTGCCTCACGCTCTTGGGAATGGGCGGCTCCAGCTTACTGGCAGCTGGTTTTCTCCGTATCTGTCACGCGGCCTGAAGTGGCAGGCAGATCTTTGTTACCTGTAAGATAGCTCCAGGTGGCAGACAGGTGAAGCCAGAGCCAGGGCAGCCCTGGAGGAGGTGGCACACTTCCTGGAAAAAAGTGGCGGGTGCTGAGAAGGGGCAGGAGGGAGAGGCTGAAGGCACCAGGTGCTGGGGTCTTCGCAGGCCGCCCTACAGTGTGAGCTCTCTGCTCACCCTAACGGGCTGTTGGTGAAGGTCATGCACTCTTTGGTTGATCAGCCCTGCCCAGTTTTATCTCAGATGCTTTTCCTGAGTGGGTCTAATGGCTTGTCCTTTCCACTGGCTGCCCTAGAGTTGGCCTCCCTGCCTTAAAGGGTGCTCCTTCCACACCATGTGATTGCTGTTCAGAAGAGCCTCTGTGGGAGAGCCCAGGGTGGGTGCGGAGGGGATACATTTTCTGAACAAAGCATTGTTTGAAAACCACCAAGGTCTTCGTGTGTGAGAGAGGCAGCCAGGAGCCAGCGCAGAGGCAGACCCAGCACGGAGACAGGGCTGCTGCAGGGCCAGGGCCGAGGTCCCGTGTGGCACCACGGTTTGTCAGGGCTGGGGGCAAACATTTTATAGGCAGAGCCAGCAAGGAAAGCCGTGCTGGACCCTTCTGGAGGGGAAAGCAGGCCTAGGTGGGGTCTGCATGGTGGAGCCCTGCAGAGGGCATTGCTGAAAGAGCCCGGCGGCATGGCCCATGAGGTGGTTTCTGTGCCAGGGACGGCGTGTCTAGCTATTGAATCATGCACGTGCTGCAGTTTCCTTTCTTCTTTGTCTGGGACAAGCTGCGGCGGGTTTCTCTTCTGTTTTTCAAAGAGCAAGCGGCTACAAACAGCTCTTGCAGCATCTTTTTATAAATGACAGAACTGTGGTTGGCTGTGAATAAGGTTCATTTCTGCAGTGCCCATCACATGGTTAAAAAAAAAAAAAGAACCTGCCTATAACTTTAGGTTAGAAAGGGATGCCGTGACTTTCAGTGTTTGCTGCCCCCTCCCACTCCTGCAGAGACTGCCTGGCTGCAGGTCTCGACACCCCCGCGTTGCCTGCTTTCTTTGTCCTGTGCATCCCACTGGGGTTTCGCGGGTCTGCGGGATCTACCACCCGGGTCTCCCTGAGGTCCAGACCCCCTGGATTCCCAGCAACTGTTCCTTTTTTGCTTAATGTAGGAAATTTTAGAAACTTAGAGCCACTGTGAACTCTTACAATGATAACTGAAAATATTTTGCAGTGTTTCCTCCTTGTCTTGAAACTCATTCCTTTATTTTTTATTTTAATTTTTGAGACAGAGTCTCACTCTGTTGCCCAGGCTGGAGTGCAGTGGCGCAATCCTGGCTCACTGCAACCTCAGCCTCCTGGGTTCAAGTGACTCTCCTGCCTCAGCCTCCCGAGTAGCTGGGATTACAGTCACCCACCACCACGGCCAGCTAATTTTTGTATTGTTAGTAGAGACGGGTTTCACCATTTGACCAGGCTGGTCTTAAACTCCTGAGCTCAAGTGATCCGCCCACCTCAGCCTCCCAAAGTGCTGGGATTACAGGTGTGAGCCACCGCACCTGACCCTTTATATTTTTGTTTCTGTACTTTATTGGCTTCCTCCTCCATCTCATCCTGGTCTCCAACCAGCAACACTCCCGCCCCCGTACCTGAAATGTTGAGACCGCTCCTGAGGAAGGAGGAGCACGGCTAGGGAGTGTGGAGTGTGGAGACCCGCCCTCCTCCAGGTGGCCCATGTCCCTGCTGTGGGGTCGGTCCAGGTTAACAGCTGGCCAACAACTGGAAAGAAAGAGGGAAGGAAGCCTAGACAGGCCTCAGACAAGGAAGTACAAATGGGAGGGTGTGTGCCGAGCCCACTTAGTCTCAGTAGCGACATGCACTGTGAAGCTATAGTTGGCTGTGAGGGCCAGGAGGCAGCCGTTCCAGCACTTCAGGGTCTCCCTGAGGAGATTCTAGGAGCATATCCCATGTGCAGAGCACACACATGTGAAGGGCTGTAAGGCAGGGTGGCCGTGGCAGCAAATAGAAGTTAGTGCCAAGTGGGAAACAGCCAAGATGACCATGAGAGGCCAGGGCAGTGTGGCTAAGCAGAGTTCTGAAGGTCGGCTGAGACGTGCGGAGCAAGAAGTGAGGGCAGAAGTTGCCCACACAGGTCCTGTTGGAGCACAGCCTCTGTCCACACAGGGTGTCCCTGGCACAGGGAAGCTGGGAGGGGCTGGGGTGTGGTGGATGAGGCCTTGCTGTGTTTCCTTTAGTGTCTTTCTAGTTTGGGGCTGTAGGTGTGCATTACCTACTGAAAAATAAAAGCAGTCATTAAGAAATCTCCCCCAAAGTGCTAAGATCATCTCCCCCTTGGCACAGCACTGCCAGAGGCGAGTGTGGGGCTACTTAGGAGGACCCAAGGAGGAGGTTCTGCCCTCTTTCATTGGCCTCTCCCTGGTTTGGGGTATGGAGGACAAGTTGACCTGGGGCCCAACTCTGAGAAGATGTGCTCACACCATGTCCTATTTTCTTCTCCAGAGGAGGCGACCACCGCGTGGAGCTTTACAAGGTGAGTGCAGGCAGCACCTACACCTGTTCCCTGGGCTGTTCTTTCCAGGGCAGGAAGCGAAGGGAGTCACCAGACTCACAGCTTGAGAGTTAACTATTGCTGGGCTGTTTGGGTGTGTGAGACAGGGTCCTCCTGCTCTGTTGCCCAGGCTGGAGTGCAGTGGTGCAGTCACAGCTCACTGCAGCCTCAACCTCCTGGGCTCAAACTGTCCTCCCGCTTCAGCCTCCTGAGACTGCAGGTGCATGCCGCTACCACACCCAGCTAATTTTTGTTTGTTTTTTGTAGAAATGAGGTCTCCCTGTGTTGCTCAGGCTGGTCTCGAACTCCTGGGCCTCCCACCTTGGCCTCCCAAAGTGTTGGGATGACAGGCGTGTTGGGCTTTTTAACACTGCCTTTGGATGGGCGTGTTGGAAGGTAGGGCCTTGGCTGCCTCTGCTGTGACTGCCCATCACACCGCTTCTAGGCCTGGGCCCCAAAATCAGAATGTGTGGGCTTGGTAGACCAAGTGCAGATATTGGCAGACTACATAAGCAGCATTGGAAATTGTTTTTCAATGTTACATTACTTGTGTATAAAATGAAAAGAGAGGGCCGGGTGTGGTGGCTCACGCCTGTAATCCCAGCACTTTGGGAGGCCAAGGTGGGTGGATCTCAAGGTCAGGAGTTCAAGACCAGCCTGGCCAGGATGGTGAAACCCCGTCTCTACTAAAAATACAAAAAAAATTAGCGTGGCGGCGGGCGCCTGTAATCCCAGCTACTCAGGAGGCTAAGGCAGAGAATTGCTTGAACCTGGGAGGTGGAGGTTGCAGTGAGCCAAGATGGCAGCACTGCACTCTAGCCTGGGCAACAGAGCGAGACTCCGTCTCAAAAAAACAAAAGAAAAGAGAAACCAGGTGCTCCAGGTGCTACACTGACTGCCAGGTCGTAGGCTCACCCCAGCAGGGGGTGCAGGCAGGACTTGAATCAGCTTCCAGGCACACAGTGGGAGCGCCTGCAGGTCTCCCCACGTGCAGGGGGTGCCTAGGGCAGGGCATGCAGACCTTCACTTGTGCTTGGTTGCTTGGTGGTGGTCTTCATCTGGTTGTCTGGGTCTTGGAGCCTAAGAGATACTTTTGGAACAGCCTCACTCTCCTCCCCTCAGAGGGCCATCTGCACTGGCCCACAGGGCAGAAGGGGACACAGACAGAGGCAGGGGCACAGACAGAGGTGGGGGCACACCCAGCTCTGAGCTATTGGAGGATTTTACCCCTGGAGTAAATTGGCATTAAGTCAGGAAAGGTGGGGAGAGTTTGAGAAGTGATTGGTCCTTTTTTCAGGTTTCTGTTAAAAGAAATGATTCACCCTGCTGAGGTCAACAGGGCTGGAGCAGGTTGGCTCTGGTTATAGGCTCTGCGGTGGCTAGGAGCTGGCAGGGAAGTGCAGGCTGCCCTGGGGAAGCACCCAACACCCCCCCTAAAGAAGGGAGCTGTGATTCTGGGTGACGTGATGGTGCAGCAGCCTTCCATGTTGCTCTGGGCACACCCCAGCAAGGGCACGGGGGCGGGTGTTTGAGGAGTGATCTAAACGAGAGAGGTCAGCTAGTCTGTAGGGATTAAAAAAAAATAACAGTAAGAAAAAAAATTGACAAGAGCTTAAAATCCAAGAAATACTGGATTGCAGCAAGAGTCCCCAGATGGGGTCTCTGCACAGTGTAGCCCTCCTCCTGGGGATCCGCCATCACACTGCAGCACCCAGAGCTGTCTGCCCCCAGAGGAGGCCGCCCCAGAGGCTGCCCTGCAGCACGAGTGGAGCTGCGGCCTGGGACCTGCAGGAGTCTGTGCCTGGCCCCCTAGCGTCTGAGCAGGAGGAAGGGAGAGCCTTCCTGCGCTCCCAGGCAGGGATGTCAGCAGGTCCTGCAGTGGCAGTTGGCATCTGGGTTTCATAAAACCCAGCCAGGAGTCGGGCAGCATGTCACAGTCTTTATGAAGCTGCCACTACGTACAAGGCACAGGAGAGAGAGTTGGATGAGTTTAGTAGCGGCAAGCTGCCCTCAATACAGATGCTTGGATTTGTTGCCAAAGATGTTTATTTTTCACTTTACAGGTGCTGAGTTCCCTTGGTTACCATGTGTTCACCTTTGACTACAGAGGTGAGATTTCTTTTGCAAGTGCATCTGAGCACAATTCCACTGCTTGCTGGCGGTATCCCACGGGCAGCCCTCACTTGAAGAGGCTCGGAGCAAGGCCAGCGCCTGCTTTGGCCGTGCTGTGATGGTGTCCTGGGTCCTGACAAAGCCCCTGATGGAGCTGTCAGGAGAGCCCCTTCTGGTAGGGGAGGCTCAGCACCTGGAGCCCCCAGCAGATGCCCTGTCAGCAACTTTTTTTTTTTTTTTTGAGATAGGATCTCACTTTGTCACCCAACCTGGAGTGCAGTAGCATGATCGTAGCTCACTGCAGCCTTGAACTCCTTGGCTCAAGGGATCCTTCTGCCTTAGGCTCTCGAGTAGATGGGACTACAGGAATGCGACACCACACCCGCTGTTTTGTTTGTTTTTAGTAGAAATGGGGTATTGCTGTGTTGCCTAGGCTAGTCTCAGACTCCTGGCCTCAAGCGATCCTCCTGCCTCAGCCTTCCAGAGTGTTGGGATTACAGGCAGGAGTCACTGCACCCAACCTGCAGCATTTTAAATTAGAAGATACTGTCTTTTTTAGACTGCAGAGCTGGACGTCAGACACGGTTTGTGCTCATCAAAGCTTGTCTTGTTAAAGTTATGAAGACAGTAAGAACTGTTAAGAGAGGCTGAGCATGGTGGTTCACACCTGTAATCCCAGCACTTTGGGAGGCTGAGGCAGGCGGATCACTTGAGGTCAGGAGTTCGTGACCAGCCTGGCCAATGTGGTGAAACCCCATCTCTACTGAAAATACAAAAATTAACTGGGCGTAGTGGCTCGTACCTGTAGTCCCAGCTATTGGAGAGGCTGAGGCAGGAGAAGCGCTTGAACCTAGGAGGCAGAGCTTGCAGTGAGCCGAGACTGCACCACTGCACTCCAGCTTTGGCGACAGAGCAAGACTCCATGTCAAAAAAAAAAAAAAAAAAGAACTGTTAAGAGAGAAGATAGATTCTTCTGCACCTCAGTATTTCTGCTTTTTTGAATGAATCAGGGCTTGCCACTGAACAAATCAAGAATCCACAATATGATATATACCAAGGACACTGTGGCTTAATGGGCAACAGAAATACTTGATGTTAACAGTGAGCGACTGGTTTGTTTTGGTTTTGGTTTTGGTTTTGCTTTGAGACAGGGTCTCACTCTGTCACCCAGCTGGATTGCAGTGATGTGATCTCAGCTCACTGCAACCTCTGCCTCCCCGGTTCAAGTGATCTTCCCAACTCAGCCTCCCTAGTAGCTGGGACCACAGGTACACACCACTACACCTGGCTAATGTTATTTTATTTTTTTTAAGAGAGGGTTTCGCCATGTTGCCCAGGCTGGTCTCGAACTACTGGGTTCAAGCAGTCTGCCCACCTTGGCCTCCCAAAGTGTTGGGATTACAGGTGTGAGTGAGCCATTGCACCTGGCTGAGAGACTGTTTTAAAGTGTATTCTGGCTGGGCATGGTGGTTCACACCTGTAATCCCAGCACTTTGGAAGGCTGAGGTGGGCAGATTGCTTGAAACCAGGAGTTCAAGATCAGCCTGGGCAGCATGGCAAAACCTCGCCTCTACTAAAAATACAAAAAAAGTAGCTGAGCGTGGTGGCAGGTGCCTGTAATCTTAGCTACTCAGGAGGCTGAGGTGGGAGGAAAGCTTGAGCCCAGGAGGCGGAGGTTGCAGTGAGCCAGGATCATGCCACCACGCTCCAGCCTGGGTGACAGAGCGAGACCCTGTCTCAAAAATTTCAAAAAGTGTATTCCACCATGTAGTCCTCAGCTGGAGAGATTAAAGAGTTGATGGCAGCATGGCTGGCTGCCTTCACCTTCCGGGGGGGCAGGTGGCATGTCTATCCTCAGACCAAGAGGAGATATGGGAGGGACAAAGGAGAGAGGCTGTCACCTGGATGTGGGGGTTGTGTTAATTCTCTCTTGCTGCCATAACATGTTACCACAAACAGTGCTTTAAACCAGCACACATGTAGCGTCTTGCAGTTCTGGAGGTCAGAAATTCAGAATCTGCAGCCCCCAGGCTGGAATCAGGGTGGGAGCAGGGCTCTCAGGGAGAATGCCTGGCTGCCGTTTCCAGCCATCTGTGTTCCTTGGCTCACAGCCCTTCGGTGATTGAGTCCCAGGTCATCTGGCTCTGACCCTGACTCCTCTCTCCCTTTGTCTCTGATGAGGACCCTTGTGGTTATTTTGGGCCTACCCAGCTTGTCCAGGATCACCCTCATCTCAAGGCAAGCAGTTAGCAGCTTTCATTCCTTCCATACCCTTCATTCGCCAACCATGTGACCCAACACGTTCACAAGTTCCAGGGATTAGGTCGTGGACACTTTTGGGGGCCACTATGCTGCCAACCACAGGGAAGAAAGTTCCATCAGGATGACAGTTGTGGGCTGGGAAAAACTCCAGAATGAGGAGCAAGGAAGTGGTTTGCCCTCTCCTTCTCTCCATGTTGACATGGGTTCTCTTCTGCTGCATGCTAGAGACCTTAGGAGAGGGAGAAGGGGTGGCTTCTTCCCATTCATCTTCCCGCACTTCTGTCAGGAAATGAAATCCCACGCAGCACTTTCTGTTTCAGTTCTCGTGTAGTCTACGTTTCTAATTGGCACCAAGACTGTCAGCTCCATCTCCGACTGTCCCTGTCTCTCACTGCATCTGCCTCTTTATCTGCATCCCTCTGCCTCCTGTCCCTGTCTCTGTGCCTGTCTGTCCCTGTCAGTCTTGCCTGTCTCTGTGCCTCTCTGTCCCTGTCTCTGTCTTCCTGTCTCTGTCTCCTGTCCCTGTCTGTTCTTTTCTTTCTGTCTCATGTCCCCATACCCCTGCCTCCCAGCCTGGCCCTAGCCCTCTGCATGGCCACCTCCCTTCTCTAGTGTCTGAGTTGGGAAACAGCAAGTTCTGCACTAACTGTGGGGTTTGCTTACACTGCACAACCTGCTCTTTCTGACCTTTGTGGTGCTTTCAGATCATCTGATGATGACTCACTGCTGGGCTGCTGGAAAGATAATTGCACTCCACCTTTGCTGGAGACTGGGGGAGGGACCCTTGGGAGGTTGTAATTTTAGGGGCAGAGATGGTAGTGTGTTCTGTTATGCAAACAAGATGCTAATTAGACCCTAAGGGGAAACAGCTCCTTTCCCCTTCTGGGTCAGAATTGCCTTGAACCCAGAAATGCTCTCCCTGTTCTGGGAGCCTCCGAACTCCACTCCCTGTCCTGCCCCTGACCAAGCCTTCGGCGTTGAGGAGGTTGGTGTCCAGCCAGCGGCCCTGGGGGCTGCTCATCTGACCACGCCATCTGCACTGCTGCTCGTCGGGGCTCGGAGTGGGACACATGGATGCTGCTGGGGGATGGGGGAGAAGTGTAGAGCTGAGGATGGTGGTGGCAGAGGCTTTCACTGCCTTAGACCTCACTAGCCTGCCTGTTAAGAGAGAGGGAGAAAGCTCACTCCCCTGCCCTAGAGGATGGGGCAAGCCCCAGCCCTGGCCTGAGGATGCCAGTGCCAGCTCTGAAGCTCTGTGATCTGTTCTGTTGACTCAGCTTGCTGTTAGTTGCCATTCAAATTTGCAGCTCACCAACTTAGAGTGACCCTGTGAGGGGGCGTCTGGTTTGTGCAGTCAGCAGGGGCAGGGCAGGGTTGCTGCCGGGCTGCCTTCCCCAGGGCTGGTGGGGATGTGGGGGTGTGTCCGTTCTCCCCACTGCTTGCTCTGCCCAGTGTCCTGGGTGGGTCTGTGGACTCTGGAAGGGCAGGCCGAGCGGGCCCTCCCTGTCTCCTTCTGGCCCTGGGCCCCCTTGGGGAGGTGTGTTTGTCCAGGTTTTGTGAGCTGCCTTTGACCTCCTCGGCCTGCCGTTTCTCCCTCCCAGGTTGGGGTGACTCGATGGGAACTCCATCTGAGCGGGGCATGACCTATGATGCACTCCACGTTTTTGACTGGATCAAAGCAAGAAGTGGTGACAACCCTGTGTACATCTGGGGCCACTCTCTGGGCACTGGGTAAGGGACCCCAGCAGGAGGCAGCCTTTAGTGGGAGTCAGTACTCCTGGTGATTCCCATGCCTGGATCTAGAGAGTCCACCATCCCTGAAAACCCGTGGCACCATTAGTCCTGACCAGCCTTGCTCCCATCCCCACGGCAGAGGCAGGAGGGGAAGTTCCAAAGAGACTCCAAAGGATCTGAGCTCCTCGTCCAGGAAGTGGCTCAGGACAGACATAGGCAGTGGAGGTCGAGGCGTCTCCGCAGGGAGACTTGGCCCTGAGGAAGAAGCGTCTTCAGAGCTGGGGGAGGGCACAGTGGGTGGTTTGCTTCTCACAGAGGCCAGGACAAGAGGTACTTCCACATTCCCTTTATGGGCAGCCTGAGTCATCTCTGCTGATGCGAGGTCCAGTCTCTGCGGGAACCACTGCTCTCAGGGTCCCAATCCCCAGACCTTCACTGCCATTCCCTTTCTGCCGCCTTTCCCTTTGGGGCAGCCCTTCTCCCAGCACCTGAATGGCCTCTTGCAGGCTGGGAAGCATCCAGGAGAGGAGTGGGTGGGGGGCACCGGCCATCCCTTTGGCCGTCTGCATGGTCCACCAGGTGTGGTCCTGGGATGGCGAGAGGCTCTGGGTGTGGTGGGCTCCAGGAGAGGTGCAGGCAGACGCTGGCCACCCCCAGCCGACAGGCAGCCCCGGCCAATGGGAGGGCACGGGCAGTGAGAGGCAGCAGGACACACCTTGGGGACAAGCTGACTGGCTGTGGGTACAGCCCTCATTGCAGGGGTCAGCTGATGGTGGGGCAGCCAGGTCACCCCCAGTGCTAGAGGGATCTCCATTTCCGCCACTCTGTCCTGAAACTTCAGTAGCTTCACAGACCCCATGGCTCCTCTGAGCACTTTCCAGCATAAGGCCCATATCATCTCAAACAATTTTATCATAACTCAACTAAGCTGTTTTTCTTTTTCCCTAGTGTGGCGACAAATCTGGTGCGGCGCCTCTGTGAGCGGGGTGAGTGCCTTGTTGGGCCCCAGCCGTGGCAGTGAGCATTCAGGGTGCTCCCCAGTCCCAGCCCTGCTGCAAGTGCTCAGCGTCCTCACGGAGCAGCATGAGCTGCACATTCTGGGGGGCCCGGGGCTGACCAGCCACCCTTCCCATGATACACCTGAGGAGCTGGGGAGCCTCACACAGGCCTGGCCTCAGAGCCGCATCAGCAAGTCTGCTTTTTAGGAGTCACCAGAGCCATCTCCGGTCCCCTGGCGGGCACCCCTGGGGCTATCTGAGGCCTGCCGAGGTGGATGTCTTGGGGGAGGCGCTGCGGTCTCCTTGTGCTTTCTGGGGGCCCTCAGAGCCCCACAGGCCACGTGTATGTCTCTGGCTTCCTGCCTACCTCTCAGTTCCCTGTTTGTTTATCTAGAGACGCCTCCAGATGCCCTTATATTGGAATCTCCATTCACTAATATCCGCGAAGAAGCTAAGAGCCATCCATTTTCAGTGGCAAGTACAGATTTTACTAAAAATTAACTTTTCGTTACTAAGTATAGAAATAACGAATTACAGGATAGGTTATAATAATTATTAAAAATTATTATTTAAATATTCTAATGAATACAGATTTCATTAAAAATTAATACTAGTTTTGGCCACAGAGCTGCCCGAGAAGTTTATAACCTGCAGCCAGGTGAAATGACAGGTCATAATTGGGTCATTTGAGGGCAACTGGACCCAGTGGAGGCCGGGCGCACGTGGTGTCATCGACTGCATTGTATTGACAGCCCTGCCTTCCTGCTCAGGAGTGGAGCTGGGGGTGCCCCCCTCTCTGTGTATGAGGGCAGTGCTTGGGGGACTGGACTCTGTGGACCAGGGAGTCTGGCCTCCCAGTTGTATCTTGGGGAAAGGCCCAGGTGAACCCCAGTGGGAATTCTGGGTAAGCCAGGCCCCACCCAACCTGTGCCCTCCCCAGCTGGGAATGGAACCTTGGACCTTCCCTTAAAACCTAGCCAGTTATTTTCCCCTCCTTCTCACTCTGGTTCATGATCCCCGTGCTCCCCACTGGCCATGGATTCTCGGGCCTGTGTCAGCCCATCCTGGCCTCATGCTGTTCTGTTACCGACCAGAAGAGCCTTTTATCTTATCTTACTTTTTGGTGCTGCTTTTCTTAAATTGTGTGAGGAAACTGTCCATAGACCCCATTTTCTCAGGGGTGGCGGCCCTGGTGTCTGCGGGAAGACTGGTTTCTGGGGTGGATTCTGGCCGGACTGGGAGGTGCAGGAGCCCCATTTGCAGGGCAGCCCCTGCCGTGCCAGTCTGTGGGGCCTGGCGGGTGATTCTTCTGTCTCTAGCCAGGACACAGCCAGGGCAGAAGGTACCAGGGCACAGCTCTGATGGCCCCTTGGCAATGTCACCCCTGCTCCCTTAGGTAGGGTAGTTATGGGCAACGCCTTGTAGATTCCTGAACTTAAACTGTCTGCACCCTTGACCTATGCCTGGATATCTTAACCAACGCTTCTGAAAATGGTTTCCATCTTGTCTCCAGATATATCGATACTTCCCTGGGTTTGACTGGTTCTTCCTTGATCCTATTACAAGCAGTGGAATTAAATTTGCAAATGATGAAAAGTGAGTATTATGGGATAGGAACTAATTTTCCTGTTTAGAAAAACTCTGAGAACCCCTGGATGAGCCTCTTTAGTCACAGTAATCAAATAGGATGGAATTCAGAGTATTTAGGGTCGTTCTCTAGCAAACAGGTCTTTAAAAAGGGAAAGCCTGCCAGGGACCGTGGTTCACACCTGTAATCCTAGCACTTTGGGAAGCTGAGGAAGGCAGATCGCTTGAGCCTAGGAGTTTGAGACCAGACTGGGCAACATAGCAGGGCCCTGTCTCTACAAAAAATCCAAAAATGGCCAGGTATGGTGGCATCGTGTACCTGTGGTCCCAGCTACATGGGAGGCTGAGTTAGGAGGATCACCTGAGCCTGGGGAGGTCAGGACTGCAGTGAACCGTGATTGCACCCCTGCACTCCAGCCTGGGTGACAGAGTGAGATCTTGTCTCAAAACAAAAAAAAACAAAAACAAAAATTGTGGGCCAGGGGACAAGTAAAGAACTGTAACAGAAAGAAATAAGAAATCTGAAAAGATAGAAGTAAAGCAATATTAAAATAACAGTTTTTGTCCATATAGTTGTTTTATTTCAAAATGGTTTGTGAAAACCAAAACACATATTAAAACAGTGATATTAACTGGTTGATTTTTCTTTCTTTTTTTTTTTTTTTGTTTTGTTTTGTTTTTTTGAGACGGAGTCTTGCTCTGTCTCCCAGGCTATAGTGCAATGGTGCGATCTCGGCTCACTGCAGCCTCTGCCTCCTGGATTCAAGTGATTATCCCACCTCAGCCTCCCGAGTAGCTGGGATTACAGGCACCCGCCATCATGCCCCACTAATTTTTTGTATTTTTGTAGAGACGGAGTTTCACCATGTTGGCCAGGCTGGTCTCGAACTCCTGATCTCAGGTGATCTGCTCGCCTTGGCCTCCCAAAGTGCTGGGATTACAGGTGTGAGCCACTGCGCCCGGCTGATACTAACTTAATCAGAAAATGACTTTGCCTCAGCTATTTGATTTGTGTTTGGTTATAGAAAAATATTACAAAGTTTATTGTTAAAAATCTATTAGGTAAACCAAAAGTTAAGTATTCTAGTTAAGGGTTCTTTTTTTAAACCTTTTTCAGATTGTATTGATATTGTCTTTGTGACATTTTTATATCATGAATTTTGATTTCTTTAAAAAAGAGGGAAAGGCCGGGCGTGGTGGCTCATGCCTGTAATCCCAGCACTTTGGGAGGCTGAGGTGGTCAGGAGGCAGATCACGTGGTCAGGAGATCGAGACCATCCTGGCTAACACAAATTAGCCGGGTGTGGTGGCTCGTGCCTGTAGTCCCAGCTAATCAGGAGGCTGAGGCAGGAGAATCGCTTGAACCCGGGAGGCAGAGGTTGTAGTGAGCCGAGATCGCGCCACTGCACTCCAGCCTGGGCAACAGAGCGAGACTCTGTCTCAAAAAAAAAAGAGGGAAAGTAAAACACCCTATAAATATTTAATTTAATTTGAAACAGAATATGAAAAAAAATGGAGTATTTTTTTCCCGTCAAGTATGTTTTGGTTCTAAAAATAAAAATAGAACAAATTAAAAGTTGAGCAAATATTTTAAGCAACAAACCCTGCTTGTTTGTAAATATTACTGTTTTGGAACTTGAAAAAGAATTATCTGGGCTGGGTGTGGTGGCTCACGCCTGTAATCCCAGCACTTTGAGAGGCTGAGGCGGGTGGATTACCTGAGGTCAGGAGTTCAAGATCACCCTAACATGGTGAACCCCACCTCAACTGAAAATACAAAATTAGCCAGGTGTGGTGGCACATGCCTGTAATCCCAGCTACTCGGGAGGCTGAGGCAGGAGGCGGAGGTTGCAGTGAGCCAAGATCATGCCATTGCACTCCAGCCTGGGCAACAAAGAAAAGAAAAAAAAAGAATTATCTGAATGAACTGAATTCCTTCTTAAAAAGCAAGGTTGTGACTGGGTGCGGTGGCTCACCACTGTAATCCCAAAATTTTGGGAGGCCGAGGCAGGCAGATCACAAGGTCAGGAGTTTGAGACTATCCTGGCCAATATGGTGAAACCCTGTCTCTACTAAGATACAAAACAATTAGCCGGGCGTGGTGGTGCATGCCTGTAGTCCCAGCTACTCAGGAGGCTGAAGCAGGAGAATCGCTTGAACCCAGGAGGCAGGGGTTGCAGTGAGCTGAGATCGCACCACTGCACTCCAGCCTGGCAAAAGAGCAAGACTCATCTCAAAATAAAAAATAAACAAAGCAAGTTTGAGTACCGTGCCCCTGAAGCTGCCTTTGGCCTTGACCCTTCCAGCTGAGCCAGATGGAGTACAGGTGACCCTGGGTGAGACCCCCACCCTCAGCTCATTGGAAGTCAGGGGCACAGCTCTGAGGGCAAGAGGGGCTTTCCTGAGCTCAGGTGGGCCGTGGTCTGGGAAATCCCAAGTACTGCCGCTTCCTCCAGAGCCTCTGGTCAGAGGGACTCGCACATCAGAAAAGCTTTACTGGGAAGCAAGAGTGTATGCCTCCTGCCAGCAGCAGAGACGGGGCAGGGGCTCCCCACCGGGTCCTGCTCCAGGTGCCAGCAGTGCGCCAGCGCTGCCCTCACGGAGCACACAGCCCTGTTGGGGATAAAGGAGACTTGGGTCAGGTGCCACCTCAGTGAGGGCCGCACAGGAGAGCCCAGGCTCCGCCGGTCCTGGCAGCCCATGCTTCTGTTATGTGGTTTGCTGAAGGATTTGGATCTATCAAACCTAGTGAAAATCCTAAATCACTTCTAAATGTTCAGAGTTGGAGTGACCATAAATGTCACTTACACAGATAAATTAGAGGACATTGACTTTTTTTACCAACAGATTCGTAGTAACATTCATTTACACTAAGTTTCTTGGCCCACCTGAATTATTCCGCTTAAAAAATATATATCTGGTGGAAAAATAATCATTTTCAATTTTCAGAAGACATTGCCGGGGCCAGTTATATAGCTGTGATTGACACCTGTCATCTAGCTGGAATAGATGTTCATAGAGATAATGAAGAGTTACCTTTCAGTTGTCTAGTAAAAAGATATCCAGCAGAAATCGAGCTATTTCACGAAACACACCCTGAACCCGGATCCCTGCTACGGACAGAGGGTCTGGGCAACTCTGCCCTTTCCCTGGTCTTGGTCTAGCCCCTTCTCCCTCCCACAGTGTGAAGCACATCTCCTGTCCCCTGCTCATCCTGCACGCTGAGGACGACCCGGTGGTGCCCTTCCAGCTTGGCAGAAAGGTGGGTCCTGGCCTCTGCCTCTGGTATAGCTGGCATCTTGCACACTCAGCCAGTGTGGGTGGACCAGGCTGGGAGTGGGCAGGCGGGAAGGCAGCCCCTGCATGCGCATCACGGGCTGTGCACCAGCCACGTCAGGCTCAGGAGGCCGCCTCATCCTCCCTGCGTCACCTCCAGGCTGCTTCGGAAGGACATGGGAGGTCTGATGTAAAGATTGGGGCAGGGGCCCACTGATGCTGTCTCCAAGAAGAACTATGAAAAATAAGCAGATAGTTCCAGTCCTCACACAGGGGTTCTCAGAGTGGGCTGCCTATGTTATCAGAGCCCAGGCCAACCTGGGACTCAGCTGGAAGGGCTCATCAGTTATGGGCTGAAGGCAAAGAACCCCTTGATGAGGATCTCCCAAGCCCGTTGCAGGGGTCACAGTCAAAATTGATACAGAAACTTCTAGCCTGTTTCCCTGCCTTTGGAATTGCGCTGATATCAGAACCAGACCATGCTGTCTGTGGGGCCTCAGTGTTTGCTTTTGCTGAATTTGCTTTGACTGTCAGCAAGTTGGATTGGATTTGTGGCTCAGAGTAGGGTAAGAGAATGCAGCCTGGGTCTTGGTAATGGCAGGGCAGGGCAAACTAGTGGGGTGTGTGCAGGCCTCGTCCGTGGATTCAGCCCAGGGCTGGGAGCACTTCCTGCTCTGACAGCCCCCATGCAGTCAGGCTCCATGAGGCACACAGATGACGGAGCCACACGGGAGGGCAGGATGCAGAGCCGCCCGGCAGCGCACAGCTCAGGCCCACCTACCCTTGCTGAAATGAGAGGGAGGGGGCTGAGATGGGCACATCCAGCCCATCTTAGCTAAGCCTGAGGCACATACCCTTTGTCCCAGCTCGCCAAGACTGTGCCATCCCTGCCATCAGAGCCTCCCAGGCACCTGGTCTGGCTCATCCACCTAGCCACTCCCCAGAGGAAGGGCAGTCTGTAAGGTGTGAGGACAGTATCTTGAGTGGTGTGTGTCCAGGAGCCAAGCCTGGGGCCTGGCTCCTGCCAGCCCACCCCCCCCAGGGCCTCTTGATTGTGACCGGCTGTAGCAACAAGCACTGTATGTGGGACTCTGGACTAGTTTCTATTGAAGGGGAGGCTGCCAAGCTGGTGTTCCTCAGGCTGGGACCCCCATGCCAGGCCACTGCCTCAGCCTCTGACCCCTCTCTCTCCCCAGCTCTATAGCATCGCTGCACCAGCTCGAAGCTTCCGAGACTTCAAAGTTCAGTTTGTGCCCTTTCATTCAGACCTTGGCTACAGGCACAAATACATTTACAAGAGCCCTGAGCTGCCACGGATACTGAGGTGAGACATTCTCTTCCCACCCAGGGGCTTCGTCTGGGCAGCACTGGCTCACACCTAACATGCAGCAGGTGGCAGCTGCTGAAGCTGCTCAGGGGGCCTCAGGGGGGCCAAGAGTCACAGTGATTTGGGAGCCTTCCATTTCCTTGGCAGAGGGGTTTGAGGTAGTGCCTCTCTCCCGGTCCAGGACTGTTCACATGATCATGCAGGGTGAGCCGCCTCCATGTTGTACAGGATGTACAGACCCACACAGGGGCGCACACACGCTCACAGGTGGCCACATGTTTGGGAGCACTCAGACACAGACACCCCAGCTGCTCGCAGGCCTCGGATCTCTTCCACACACCTCTCAGATGTACATGCTGCCCCTGGGCCAGCTCCTCAAAAGCCTCTTTGTTCCCAGCTGCTTCTTGAAGGGATGCTGTGCTCCTGACTGCCCTGCACTGGCAGGACATGGGCGCCAGCCCAGAGAGCCATGAGTACTCACCTGGGCCTGAGTGCAGAGCCCAAGCCTGAGGGTGAGGCCTTGGCAGTAGTGACAAGGGCAGTGTGTGGAACAGACCAACCCCCGGCCTCCTCTGTACTGCCCTGGGCCCTATGCAGGTTGCTGCCCAGACTTGCCTACCTGCCTGTCAGAGGACACAGGCCCCCACCCCACTGCCTGGCTGTGTGGCCTTGGGCAAGATGCTAACCCTCCCTATGCATGGGACAAGACTTCCGAGCCCAGAAGGGCATGTGGTACTTCGACCCTGAGCACTGGACCCATGGAGGGGCTGCTGCTAATGGTGATAAGAGTTTTTTGTTGTGTTGTGCCAGTCAGCTCCAAAAAGTAGGTCAAGGTGCCAGTTTCTCCCTGCAGGGGACTGAAATTGGTGGCCTGAATTGCCTCCCAGTGCTGTATATCCCGTGAGTAATTCTACTGCAAACTTCTGCTTTTCTCCAGTTGTTCCAGAGGCAAAGCTGTATCCCTTTAGCACAGGGACCTGGGTTGCTGAGGGGACAGTGGGCTCAGAGTATGGGTTTGCTTTGGGGTTATAATTTTCCCCATTATAAAAGGAAGATATTTATAGAAAATTTATACCAGAGAATAGCTCTGAAGTTGAGGGTCAAGAATCGGAGGCCTTGTCTCCGTGCCTGTCTGTTGGGCTTTGACTTGGCACCACGCTGCTTGTGCCCTGCCTAACTCACTGAGTGCTGCTCTGGGCTACAGCGCATCCTCACGGGGCTCTTGGCTGCCTCCTCTCTGCACAGCCTCTGCTTCCTTAGATAGCAATGTGAGGACTGTGGAGAAGGATCTTTGGTCTGAGCTCAAATGATTGGCTCCTGATTGTCCTGTGGTCTAGGGAATTCCTGGGGAAGTCGGAGCCTGAGCACCAGCACTGAGCCTGGCTGTGGAAAGGAAGCATGAAGACCTCTGCCCTCCTCCTGTTTTCCTCCAGTCAGCAGCCCGGCATCCTGGAGCCCCGGGGGGCCAGCACCTGCAATACTCAGGAGCCCAGCTCGCACCTGAAGAGGACTCAGATCCCAGGTGGGGAGGCCCCTGCAGGCCTGCAGTGCCCAGAGGCCTGAGCATGGCTGTGTGGAAAGCGTGGGTGGCTGGCATGTGGCTCTCCTTGCCACCCCTCAACCTGAGATCTTGTTGGGAGACTTATTGGCAGCAGGTAGCCATCACTGCCTGGTTGATGCTGCACTGAGCTGGGCAGGGGTAGTCCGGGCAGGGGACTCTTGGGGCTCGGGACCATGCTGAGCTTTCTGGCACCACCCACAGAGAACGTGGGGTCCAGGTTCTTTCTGCGCCTTCCCAGCACATGCAGAATGACTCCAGTGGTTCCATCATCCCTTCCTGCCCTGTGTACCTGCTTGCCTTTCTCAGCTGCCCCGCCTCCCCTGGGCTGGCCCACTCACCCACAGTGGAGGTGCCCGGGATCTGCACTTCCTCCCCTTTCACCTACCTGTACGCCTAACCTGGCCTTAGACTGAGCTTTATTTAAGAATAAAATCGTGGTGGTGGTCTTTTTGTCTCTCTGCAGTGCAGTGTTGCCTCCTGCCATGCCAGGCGCCCCGCATACTCTCAAAGCCCCAGAGCCGCCCACAGCCCAGCCTCTAGCCGCTTTGGAGCCACTCCATGACTCTCAGACTATGAAATTTTCTAGTCCCAGCAGCTCAGAAATTTGCCAAGAGTAGGAAGTTCTGTTCACCTGCTCGCCCCTTTCTCCAACTTGCAGTCCCAGCATCAGCAGCTGTGGGCTGGCAGGGAGCCCACAGGTCCTTGCGGTTACACTCCTTCTTCGCTGGGGTACCCTGAGCTACCTACAGCGGTTCTCAGATCTACAGAACACTTTTCCTACGCAGGGGAGTAGCTGAGTAGACATTACTTCTGAGGTCAGTTCATGAGAACTCTGGTCCCCCTCCTGGCCAGGGTCTGCCCTGGCTCCTGGTCCCTTATTAGGGTGTCATTTCTGTTCCGCCCACCCATGGCCCCAGAGACACCACGTGCCCCAGGGTTGGGATCTCCTTGCACGGCCATCTGAGCTGGGGACCCACGTGGCATCCCAGAGTGTCTTTGTGAGGCTATAGGAACCCCGAGGGGAGCCAAGCAGCCCTTCTTTAGGACGCAGGTTTCCTCCAGCACCGAGCCTGAGGCTGCTCTCCTGGCCTCCTCGAACACTGCGGCTCCTGACCACGAAGCAGACGCGACCTGCTCTACCTGGGCTTTCCTCTTTTTTTTTTTTTTTTGTCTATGTAAGCTACTTTGGATACTTGGCTGGGGGACTGAGGCAAGATACAAACTAAAAATACAAGCTCCTGGTGGGTTTTTTGTTTTTTGAGACAGTCTCACTCTGTTGCCCAGGCTGGAGTGCAGTGGCACAATCATAGCTCACAGCAACTTCACCTCCTGGGTGGGCTCAAGCAGTTCTCCTACCTCAGCCTCCCAAGTAGGTGGGACTACAGGCACGTGCCACCACGCCCAGCTAATTCTTGTATGTTTTGTAAAGATGGGGTTTTGCCATGTTGCCCAGGCTGGTCTCGAACTCCTGAGCAATCCTGCCTTGGCCTCTCAAAGTGCTGGGATTATAGGCATGAGCCATTGCACTCAGCCAAGCTACTAGTGTCTTTTTTACAAAACTGACTGACAGATACAGATAAGAGCGAGAAGGGTGCACTGTGTGGCAGCTGCTCCGCCATCACCTGTCAGCTCATTACATCCAAGTGCCCTACCCAGGGTGCTGAGCTCAGTTGTCCAAGCAACTAATCCCTGGGAAAGAACCCCACAGACCTGGGGAGGCAGAGACTCCCAGGGCACCATCTTGGTGCCACCCACCCAGGTGCACGGTGGGTGTGGGGATGAGGACAACCTGGCAGCACCAACCCCTGCACGACCAGGTCTGAGGCCAAGGAGGACCATGGCACTCCAGCATCCCAGTTCCTGGGTCTTCAGGGTAGCACAGAGCCCTAGGCTCGTTTCTCCTGATTTCTTAATCTGCAACTGTCCAATTGAGGGGCGATGTTTTGGTCCCCAGGGCCAGGAGTGGGAGACAAAAGTCGCAGGTGCAAAGGGACCAGCACAAGTCACACCAGATAGCATGTTTAGTAATGGCTGGATTTGATAGGATTTTTAGAAAATAGCTAGCTTGGCTAGGAACAGTGGTTCACAACTGTAATCTCAGCACTTTCGAAGGCTGAGGCGGGCGGATCACCTGAGGTCAGGAGTTTGAGACCAGCCTGGCCAACATGGCAGAACTAAAAATAATACACAAATTAGCCAGGTGTGGTGGCGGGCGCCTGTAGTCCCAGCTACTCGGGAGGCTGAGGCAGGAGAATTGCTTGAACCCGGGAGGCGAACGTTGCAGTGAGCCAAGACCGCTCCACTGCACTCCAGCCTGGGCAACAAAAGCAAAACTCCATCTCAAAAAAAAAAAAAACAAAACAAAAATAGCCGTTCAAGCACACATGGCCCCAGGTCCCACACCTAGTGGAGATGCAAACTTTTCTGCCCTCAATCCCAGAATGATGGGGTATAATTCAGCCCCGGCTCTAGTTTCAGAGGGGGGACTTGTGGCCAGAGGGGGGACCTGTGGCCCACTTGCAGGTCTCATCCCTGCACTGGCACCACCCTGGGCCTCAGGCCTGTGTTCTCCGCTTCCCACAGCCTCACACCACCACCTGCACTTAGTGAAACACAGACTCCACGTCAGCCAACCACAGCCACAAAGGTTTAATCAGTTTATCTCACAAGGCAGTAACAATGAGGGGCACAGTGGCCAACTCGGGGAGTATGGCCTCCTCCACAGAGCCGCTGCCTGGGGCAGTTGTTGTCGGGGCACGACCACAGCCCAGCACTTGCCCCACTCAATAAAAGGCTGTAGTGCTCTGGTGGGCTGTGCACCGTGCGCAGATCCTCCTGGTGGGCACTGGAGGCCAGGGCGAAAAAGAGGCTCCCCGCAGCCCAGACCCAGCATGCAAGGTGCTAGATTTCTCGGCAATTCCACAGGGAAGGACAGTAGCCTGTTCCCTGCCCTCTCTCTTGGGCAATGGGAGGCAGGTTGCCAGCCTTGGGGAAGGGCAAGGCTGTGAGGGGCTCACCCCCGCCTCCCACTGCCAGGCCTGCTGTCCAAGCAGAGCACAAACAGGTTCCTCCGGGACCCCTGGTCCTTTTTCCAGATGAGGCTGTAGCACTGGTGGAAAGGGAGGGAGAATGGAGCCTGGCCCTTGTGTGTACCACAGGAAATGCACCTCAGGACACAGCGGGAGTCAGCGGGAGGGCACAGACCTGCCCCCTGCCAGGCAGAAAATGGGCCTCCTCAAGCACAAAAGTGACCAAGTACAATTTTCAATTGCTAAAACAAGAAAAGGCTTCAGCTAGTTTCATTTCCATGTGTAGTTATTTTCTCTTTTGAATAAGCAAAACCAAGCTAAGCTGCATCAGCCAACTTCATCCTGACCAAGGCCTCTGAGACAGCAGACACAGGCACCCACTCCAATGTCCCCCTCAGTCATCCCGGGTTCCAAGCACCCACACAATGCCCATTGGATGGCTACAAAGGGAAAGCCCCATCTAGGTCCATGACCCATATACCAGGTGCAGAGCCAGGACAGAGGACAGAGGGCAGGGGGCAGGGGGCTGTGAAGGCGATGCCTGGAGGATCCGACCCCTCCCAGCATGGCCAGGAGGCAGGGCTGGGCAGGATGACTGGGGCTACATGGGGCTTGGCCCTTCCCTGTGGCTGGCAGCCCAGATGCTGCAGTAACACACGTCCCCAGGCTTCACTATGGCCACTGGCCCAGACCTCCAGAGGCTCAACACTAAAGACATCGGCTAATACATAGCAAGATGCATGCAAAGTTCTGGGGAAGCCCAGCAGGTGGCTCCACCTGCCTCCCATTCTGGGTGGGGCAGGTGCTGAAGCTGCAGGGCTGGCCACGGCCCTTTGTACTGTTAACTCTGGCTTCCTTTACAAGAAACTAGCAGCACTTCTAGCACATTCCTTCCTTGCCCTGCTCTCTCAAAACCACCCTGACCCCCATGGCCCCTCCTGGAAACATGGTACTCAGAAAAGCAGGGACCACCAGCGGCTGGCAAAGTGTTTGGGGAAAAAAGGAGGTGCAAAGTCAGCAAGAAAACAAATGCCGGCTGGTCCCGCCAAGGCAGGGTGTGCCTAGTCCCGGGGGATGTTGGGGGGCGGGATCTGCAGGTCGGAGGGCTCCACGCCCCAGATCTCCCGTGCATACTCCGTGATGGTCCGGTCACTGGAGAACTTGCCCGAGCAGGCGATGTTCCTGATGACCTTCTTGGTCCACTCCTTGGGGTTCTGCAGGGAAGGAGATGAAATTAGTCTCTGGCGTCACAGGGCTAGAGGCTGCTAAAAGCATGGGATTCCAGAACTTTAGGACTGTTTCCAAATGAGCTCCGAGCCTTGGGGCCATCCGCTGGAAAAGGAGGACATTACAATCACTTGTTCATTGAAAAGGGGACCCCACGGACCAGGAAAGCTACCACATTCTAGATCTAGGGAGCAAGGAGCTGGAGAGGAGGTCCCAGCCTCGAAAATTCCTGCTAGGGCATGGGCCCCAGGACGACGATAGGGATAGCACCAGGTTAAGAACTGCCCAGGCAGATCCAATGCCAGGGCACATGGCCAGGCACTCTCCTTCCACCAGGGAGCCTCACAGCTGCCACAAGGTGCAGCTCACACCAGGCCAGCCTTTCCTCGAGGCCAGCCCTGACTGAGGGAAGAGAAGGTCCCTCCCAGGGCCCTGCCTGTCACTCAGTTTCCAGGCCCCACATTCCTTTCTTGGCCGTTAGAAGCTGTTTTTTCAACGGAGTGACAGTGACAGTGACAGCTTCCCTAAAGGCAGGCACAGCCGACTGATGACAGATCAGAATCACAAACCCCTCTGGCCTGGGCCAAGGATCTACTCAGCTTGGGAAATAAACAATCTGACCCAACACGTCTACATGGACCCACCTAGCTGCTCCCCCAGCCTCTGGACCCAGCAGCCTCACCCGGTACAGCTGGTCCACCTGTGCCTGGCACTGCATGTAGGCTTCATAGTCTGCAAACACCTTGAACCTGGAATGGGAGAAAGGAGGCTGGGCCAGGGCAGCAGGGAGCCCTGCCCACACTGTCCCGAGGGGAGAGTCCCAGGGCAGGAGGCCAGGCACCATCCACCTGGTCCTGTCTGGAGCGAAGGGGCCCACGCAGCTGGTCAGAGCCAGGCTGCACCAGGCCCATTTGGCCAAAGGGCTTCTCTGTGAGCAACACTTACGTCCTGGGACAATATTTTAGAAAAACCTTATTTCAACCCAACACTCCTTTAAATAAACTGGCGTTTAAAATGTGTCTTCCACACGCAGGGCAGTTAGAGCTGCACATGGGAGAGGCCTCCTGGGCAGACAGTGGAGAGCCCATGGTGCCTCCTCGGGGCAGGGGGCACTCGCTGGGGAACGGCATCTCCATTTGCTTTCTTAAGTCTAACTGGGATTTGCCTACACAGGAAATGCCGACTTGCAGTTCCTGATGTGCTGAACAAAAATGCCAGATTTATGAATCTACAATGCATTTCTGTTCACTATCGAGTCAGAAGCACACTTCACGAAATGCACAGTTCACAATTTTAAAAGCACTTCCTTTATCACAGACCTCAGCAAGGCCCAGGTTCCAGCCCAGATCCCAGCATGTGGTTAGAGCTGGTGTGACTGAAGCCAACAGGTGACACAGTCATCAAAGAGCAGCAGACAAAACTAACCCAAAGGCAGCTGAAAGTGGAGGGCAGGTGAATTCCCAGCCCTTGCCAGATTCAACTTTTGCCAACAGTGAAGAACTGCCCTGAGCTGCAAACTTTATGAAGTCCGTAACTCTAGATAAACCATATCATGTGCTAACTGCACTGAAATAAAACACTAACTACATTATAATGTTACATCGTTGCAGGTGAAATCCATTTTCACCACTGCCTGTCACTGGCACTGATGCCTGCCGTGATTCCGCAGCCCTTGTGCGCCCCCTACCCCACCCCAGGGAGTTTTGGGCCCATGCTCCCTCTACTGGCCTGCTGGGACACGGCTGCCCCTGGGACCTCCAACCAGCAGAGGACACCCTCTCCTGCTCAGCACATTGGTCCACAAGGCCTGGGGGCTGGACTGTGCTGTTGTGTCTCACTGCCTAGGGCCCCCTGGCATTGCCAGAGGCCATCGCAAACTCCCGGCTGGGGTCTAAGGCTCTGCCCAGTAAGGTCTCACGGGTACAGTGGAGAAGACATTCTGAAAGCACAGGTTTTGCTCTCCAAACGAGGTGGAATATCCAACCCACAAAGAGGACCCCCTCCCTCCCTCCCAGCCAGCCAACCAGGGCAGTCGGTCCCACCTGTCATGGTGCATCAGCATGTTCACGATGTCCTTGAAGCAGTTTGGCTCCTTGGGAGAAAAAAAGCCACTGCTGATCTGGTCCACGGCCTGCTTCAGCTCGGGCAGGTGGTCGTAGTACTCCCTGGCATTGTACCTGTGAGGCGACGGGCCAGGAGTCAGCAGCCAGCGCCCCAGGTGGGCCACCTTGGGGAACAAGCCATGTTGGTGCCTGGCACAGCCCCTGCCCCAGGATGGCCCTGGGAGCTCAAGGCCTGCACGGTCCAGGGCAGCAGCCCGTGGCCATGGGTGGCTACGAGGCCCTTGAGCAGGGACCCGCTCGAGCAGAGATGTGAAGTCAGTCTAAAGCCAATCCCACCTGCTCCTCTGACTGTTAAAGAAATGTCATCACTAGCAGATCTGCTAGAACATAGTGGCTCATGCCACATGCCTAGTGGAGAGGGCCACTCAGAACTTGGCTCACTGTGAAATCCTGGGCAGAGCTTTTGAAAAACAGACGGCCAGAGGGGCAGGAAGTGAAGTGGAGCACCTTGGCTGGGACCTCAAAGATGGAAAAGGAAAAATGCAAGCAAGACCAGACAGGACAAGGCAGAGCTAAGTGGGAGAGGGAGGGACGGGCAGACATGGGCATCCCAGGACGGGACCCGGGCGGAAGAAGCTGTGTGAGGGCGCAGAAAGGGAGCACAGGCCTGTGTGCTCGGGCCGGCAAGGCACAGCTCTGACTTCAGATGGCATGTGTGGTTACACCTGACCCTACCTAAGGCCTCACGGGCTCCCCAGCGCTTCAAGGCAATCAGGCAACACTGCCTTTTCTTTGTAATTATCGCTTGGAATCAGGCCCGTGCTGGATTCCTCATGAACGTCCAGGTCATGAAGAACAAGGAAAAACTGAGAAGCTGTCACAGACCAAATGACACTGGGGAGACCTGACGGCCACACACAGTGGAATGCCCTGATGGGATCCTGGGATGAGAAAGTAACAGAACCCCGGTGGAGTTGGAATGGAGTGTGGGCTGCAGGAGGGCCAGTGCTCTGAGCTCAGTGCAGCCAACGGAGGGGCGCGGGGAGAAGGTGGACGAAGCTCTGGGTGCTGTCTTCAGGATTCCCTCCTCCCCTCTGCCAACCCCCTCCATCCCCCCCACCCCCCCACCCTGGCTCACACATTTAAAATGTTTCCAAAATACTATTTTTAAACTATTTGTAACAGTTACAACTTAGACCAGGGAACCTCAACAGCAGGTAAGCCTCAAATCAGCAGAGTGCTCCCAGCAGAGTGCCTCTGGCAGTGGGGTCCTGCCCAGCCCCAGCCCATTTCTGTGGGGCTGCGTCCAGACTGTACCCCAGGGGGTGTCCCTCTAGGAGACCCTCCCCAGGGGAAAAGGCCTTTCCTGGAGGAGGAGCCCCTGGTCTGGACTCCACAGACTCAGCCTCAGAGCCAAGACAGGAGCAGCCCAGCACCCCGACGTGGGCCTCGCCCGCAGCCCGGACCCCGTCCATTCCATGCACCTGGAAATGGTCACCCCTGCAGGCAGGCACACAGCCCTGGGCGGGCACTGACCCTGGCACCCAGTGGCCTGGCCCCAAGAGCCCAGTCCACCCAATGCCCCCAGACCAACACCCTTCATTCTCCATCCTCACGCTGCCAGGTGCCCAGGGGCACAGGCTCGCACCCTTTCCGGTCCAAGGCCTCGACATCCTCCACCTGCAGGCCGAAGATGAAGAGGTTCTCGGCCCCGGCCTCCTCGGCCATCTCCACGTTGGCGCCATCCATGGTGCCGATGGTGAGGGCCCCGTTGAGCATGAACTTCATGTTGCCTGTGCCCGAGGCCTCAGTGCCTGCTGTGGAGATCTGCTGTGACAGATCAGCGGCCGGGATCACTGCAGAGGGGAGCACAGGAACAGGACCCCAATGTCCTCAGCCGCAAGGCTCACTGCAGGACGAGCCGGCCCATCCACCCAGGGCTGGGTCACCGAGGGACCAGTGCTGTGGCCCCGCTCTGGCCCCCACTCCCGCCCCCGCCCCGCCCCTGCCCCCGCTCCCGCCCCCGCTCCCGCTCCCGCCCCCGCCCCCGCTCCCGCCCCCGCTCCTGCTCCCACTCCCGCTCCCACAGGGGCCCAGGCTGGACACGGCCACCCGCCTCTGCAGGGCTCCCCTTCGTGACTGGGGCAGCCTTGAGGCAGAGGGTCCAAGATGGAGGCTCCTGAGGAGCCCCCCAGGTGGCAAAGGATCTCTGCACCAAAACCTTCCCAAAAGGGCTCCTTGCCAGTCCTGGCTCGCTGACAATGTCGTTCCCTGGATCCCCGCGACCGTGATCAGCCCCAGTGGCTCCCTGGATCCTTTCAGGAGGAATGTAGACTGGCATAGAGCCAGAAGGCTGGAGAGGCTGAGGGGTGGCGACCTCGTGGGCACCAGCAGCTGTCAGATGCCACGGCCCTGCGCTTTCTCTGTGCCTGCCCCTCGGGACTGGTCATCGCTCCCAGACACGCTGTGACTGCACACAGTGACTATACAACCTGCTCTCCACCCTCACCTCGGGCTGCAAGCCCAGTCAGCCACAGCAACACTGCCGGGGAGAACGGGACCCTGATGCCAGCACCGAGACTCCAGACCAGGTGCCTGAAGGCCTGCTCTAAAGATGAGCAGGAGTCAGCTGGCCCCAAAAGACACATGAGGAGGGGAGCCTCAGGCAGCACGGGGGAGAGGAGATGCTTCGGTCAGAGGAGCAGGGAAGGACGAGCCACACCACTAAAGTTCCTGGCCAAGCCGGAGGCAAGCTGGCCCATGAGTGCCTCAAGGGACCTCGCCTGCCAGGAACCACTAAAGAGGGGGAGCGACATGGACACCAAGGCAGCAGCCAGGCCACAGGGACGGTGCCCAGGGACCCCCCCCACTCCCCGCCGCCCCCGCACCACCGAGCTTGCAGGACAACGGCGGATCAGCTCTCTCACCTGCGGCAGCCTGGGAAGCCCAGGTGGCCTGAACTAGGGGGGGCCCTTGGCCCTCAGCGGCAGGAGGGGAGCACGAGAAGGCCAGGCTCAGATCTCCCACCATCTGGTGGGCAAATCCCTTTCCTGCCCAGTAGGGCCCACAGGGGTGGGAACCGATGGGCTCCAGGGCACATGGCAGCACATTCCAGGGTCTCCCCAGGACCGGCCCAGGCTGCCCTCAGGAAGCACAGATGAGGCAGGTGCTGCCACCTGAGATCAGTGGTGGGCCCAAGAGTAGGCAGGCCGTGAGGAGCAAGGACGTGGGCGGAGAAGGGGCAGTGGGGTTGGGGGAAGCTGGGGGCCCACAACCCCACTGGCCTGGTGCACGTCCTGCCAGCAGAGGGGCTCAGGACAGAAGGCACAGCTGAGGGGCAGGAAGAGAGGGCAGGCGAGGGAGGGTACACAGGGCAGGCCAGGCAGGCGCGGCAGTAAGGGTGTCCTGTTGGGGGATGACACTGCCTGTGACATGCAAGGCGCCCCCGGACGCACTGTGAGTCCTCCGCACTGCACAGGGAGCACTCCCCAAAGCCATTCCCTGCTCGCCTGCAGCCCGGCTGCCTAGGTCTGGGTGTCCAGGCAGAGCTGAACTGGCTGAGGATGAAAGGCCCGGGGCCAGTACAGTGCCCGTTCCCGGGCAGGAGTGAGTTTTCTGTCCAACACAGGCTTCCAGGGTTACCTTTCTCAGCCAAGGACACACGGTAGTTCTCCAGGAAGATCACTTTCAACCTGTCACCCACAACTGGGTCATGATTGACGACGTCGCCAATGGACGTGACCAACTTGATGATCAGCTTGGCCATGTGGTAACCGGGCGCTGCCTGGAATGGGGGGGGGTGAAGGTTTTTAGCATGAAAACGCCTTGTTCAGGCCCTCGGAGGCGCTCCTGGTTCCTGGGGTCTGTAGGAGGGTGAGGCCAGAGCCACAGGAGCCTGCCGTTGGGACGGTCAGTAGAGGAGCTAGGGAGGCCCCCCCCAGCCCCAAGGCCTCGGCTTCTGGTGAGCGCTCACAATGGTGGCCACCTCGCCACATCCAGAAACGTGTCCGCCTCAAGTCTGGTTTTCTGGTTGTTCTTAGGTTTTCAGAAATTACAAGGTTAAAGAGACCAGGATTTCTAGAGCTGCTGACTGACAGGAAACAGAGAACTGTCCCTAGGGACATACTGGGACACACTGGAGGGACACATTCGGAAAAAGCCAGGCTACGGCGTACAGACAACCTGATGTCTGTAACAGACAAACTGTGGGGAAAACCTACAGAGAACTGAGACACCACGGCCAGTCCAACTTGAGGACTCACTGGGCCCTCCCTCACTCAGACCAACTTTTAGAAATGTCTGTTACTTTACAAAGGCAACTGGGCCGGGGACCCATGAGGTACCCGAGTGAACATTTCATGACACGGAGGACTCCTGTCCAGCGCTTTAGGTGTGACGGAGGGTGGTACTGTGTGGTGATGTTTCGGTCTATTGCCATTGTGGTTCTGGTGGAAAACATCACTTTATGAAGAGGAATGCTGACGTGTGTAAGAGTGAAGAGCTAGAGTGTCTGCAGTTTACTGTGAAATGCTTCAGCTAGTCTGGGTGATAGGTTTATGGTTTTGCTACAGTTCTTCCTGGTTCAAATGTTTCCTTCTTCTTTTTTTTTTTTTTTTTTTTTTTTTGCTGAGACAGGGTCTGGCTCTGCTGCCCAGACTGGAGTGCAGTAGTGCAATCACAGCTCACTAGAGCCTCAATCACCCAGGACAATCGATCCTCCTACTCAGCCTCCGAAGTAACTGGGACTACAGACATGCACCACCACGCCCAGCTAATTTTTGCGTTTTTGTGTAGAGATGGGGTTTCAACACATTGCTCAGGCTGGTCTCGAACTCCTGGGCTCATGCGATCCACCCGCCTTGGCTCCCAAAGTGCTGGGATTACAGACGTGAGACACTGTGCCCGGCCTAAAATTTTCATAACATTTAAAACTTTTTCGAACTCCATATCTCTATGGACTTTACATACTGAAATACTGACAAATAAAACGACACAATTCCAAAATTTGCTTCAAAAACAGCAGGTGACAGGAGTGGACAGAGACCAAATGGGGTGTTCGAGGTGGTGGCGGAGCCCAGAGGAGTGCCCACCCCCTCTGACCAGCTTCCCACTCGCTGAAGGCAGCAAGAGGGCAGCCTTCAGGCTGCACACAGGCACCAGCACCCCCAGGCCCCGGCCTTGCCATGGAGGGCTGGGGTGCCTCACACAGTCCAGACTCACTTAGGGCCACTGCTCCAGCAGGACCCTCCTAAGGACGCTGCACCCCACGGCAGCCCCACAGTTCTGGATAAAGACCAAGCTACCAGGGAAACATGGCAGGAGGTGGGGACACTGGCCGCAGAGGGCTGATGAGTATGACGATGTGACCTGGGACTCGATGACAGCACATCTAGGACTCTGAAAGTATGTGTCATAGTAAATAAAGTGAACTGAAACCAGGCAATGCTCAGGGCATGTGCAGGTGATGAAGCAGCCACAAGGCCCTGTGCCCACTGAGCACAAAGAGAAAGGACACTGCCCCCTCTGAGGTGGGCACCAGCAAGCCCACTGGGGACTGGCTTTCTAGGCTGGGGACCCCTCCAGTGAGCTGGGCAGGCAGGAGGCTTCCATCCCATTCTGACTCTCTACAGGGTCCCCACCCCCACAGGCACACCAGAGGGGCCGGTGACCGCTGGGCACCCGGTTCCCGAGTATGGATGTGGTGGCACCACGAGAAGCGTGCAGGCTGCCCACCCACCATCCCCGGACCAAACACCACAGAGAGGACTGCAGAGGAAGTCACTCACCTTGCCCCCAATCATAACAGTCCTGGGTACAAAGGCCTTGGCCGGGTCTCTCTTGATTCCTGCAGGACACACGGAAGAGACTCACACAAGGCACCGGGAACCAGACGAGCCCCTGCCGGGACCCAGCAGCATCAGAGGCTGACCCTGAGGCAGGACAGGCACGCTACGCCATGTACTTCAAGCCCCAGAGACACGGGTGGCAGCGGCGCAGGGCCACTGGCCACCCACCTGCCCACCCACCAGGAACCTGCCACTTACAAGGGAGCGAGGCCACCCTGAGGTCTGCACTTAGGTTCCCAGCTGGTGAGGAAGGCCAGCCAGGACCATGGACGAACCCGGCAGCTGACCCGAGCAAAGATGCTGTTCCCCGGGGCTCAGAGGAAAAGCTGCACCTCAGTTTCCAGAAAAGCCCAACACAGGAGCCTCCTTGGGTCTGGTCACCAGTGTTCAAGGCCCCTGTACATGAAGGGCACACTTGTGGGTTTTGTTTGGTTTTGTTTCTTGAGACAGCAGCTCACTCTCTTGCCCAGGCTGGAGTGCGGTGGCGTGAGCGTAGCTCACTGCTGCCTCTACCTTCCAGGTTCAAGCAATCCTCCCACCTCAGCCTACTGAGTAGCTGGGATCCTAGGCACATGCCACCGTGCCCAGCTAATTTTTTAATTTTTTGTAGAGATGAAGGTTTCTCTACATTGCCCAGGCTGGTTTCAAACTCCCATGCTCAAGCAATCCTTCCACCTCAGCCTCCCAAAGCGCAGGGATTATAGACGTGAGCTACCGCGCCTCGCACTCTACCACTCTTGTGTTTTTTTGTTGTTGTTGTTTTTAAGAGTTAAGGTTTAGCTCTGCCACCCAGGCCGGAGTACTGTGGTGTAATCAGGGTTCACAGCAGCCACGGACTCCTGGGCTCAAGTGATCTTCCCCTCCTTAGCCTCCCAAGTAGATGGGACTACAGGCACCGACAGGTTACCACATGCAGCTAATTTTTTCACTTTCAGTACAGATGGGGTCTCGCTTTTTTGCCCAGACCGGTCTCAAACTCCTGGCATCAAACAGTCGTCAGGCCTCAGCCTCCCACATCACTGGGATCACAGGGCTGAGCCACCACCCTGGCCTTAGATTGTGTTTTAAACACATTGTTTGAATGACACAAAGAAAAAGTAGCAACCTCAGCCTTGTGGCTGTGGTGCCATCAGCCTGCAGGGGCGCTGGGTGAGACCTCGTGTCTCCCCTCTGCCTCACTGGGACAGCGGGTGAGGGCCCCCGAAGTTCTTCACAGAAGTGGATGGAGGGTCAAGCCATGACGGCCGGCTCACTGCCAGCCCAGCAAACAGGCTGTCCTCGCCAGGTCATGGGTTTGCAGATTTCACGGGAGGTTCCTACAAAAAGGGGATGAGCGGCCACCCTGGACAGGCTTTCACCAGCGAGCTGGGCCTGGGTGGGGCAGCAGGGAGTCGGGCTGATGTGTACCACCCGACCCCAGGCTCCAGGAGGAACGCAGCTGCCCCTTAGTGCTGGATTTTGTCACTTCTGGAAATCAGCAGAGAACAGGAAAAACGAAACACACAAGTGACGATTTCACCACAACTAGGAAAGAAGGAAACCATGCAAATCCCAGGTCACAGTGGGCAGGGGACAGCGTCCTGGGAGTCCTAACCTCTGGGGAGGGGCACTCTGGGCAGAGCTCCGGTCCTGGGGGCCACCAAGGAGCCCCCGGGGAACAGCAGGTTCAGACGAGCGCCTCTCCCACAAGGGCACCCTCACAAGGCAGGTCCTGGCATCCAGGGGAGCCTCCCGCCCAGATGAGACCTGGAGAGACAGCGGAGACGCAGCCACAGGGAGGTGCCACAGGCTGGGGAAGCACGGCCTTGGCCCAGCAGATGAGCTGCCTTGGAGGGCTGAGAAGCCTATTCTGAATAGCCCCAGGTGATCCAGCTCACCCCAACATAGCAATGGAAGTCAGCACCCAGCCCCGCCACAGGCCGCAGGAGGGGAGTGAACTCCTTCGCGAATCACATACCCTTGGTGACCACCAACTTGGAAAGACATGGAGCCAAACGCAAGTCCTCAGGGAGGGGGGCAGAGACCAGAGGAAAGTGCAGCCAAGAGAGACTCCAGAGAGCAATGCCACTCCACAGGACAAGGACAAACCAAGTCCTGAGAGAAGTAGGCACCAAGGAGGCAGGCCAGAGAAAGCCACCTCACGCCACACTGCAGCCCAGAAGCAGAAAACCAAACAGAACCAAACACACGTTTCAAACAGACAACTTCCCTGAAGTCCAGCAACATGTTCAACAAGCACCTGGAGTACTGGCAAAAATGCCCCGTTAACGGCCAACACCAAGACACAGCAATAACAGTGAGTCACTCATGAGATCAAGAACTCAGAACTCGCCAGACTTCTGCACACACACACACCCTCCAGACAGTGCCCGATAGGGCCCTAAAAAGCACTGGGGGAAGGAAGTGGAGTCAAGACTGACATCTTCAGCCAAACCGACCTTCATGGTGAAGGGTCCAGGCCGTTTTGAACAAGCAAGAACTCGGGAAGGTTGTTCCCACGAGCCAGTCATGAACTAGACTCAAAGCAGCCGGCAGGGGTGGGCAGCACTTTGCAGGAGGACCGTGAGGAGCAGTGAACATACTCACCTGCAGACTCAAACTGATACCGCTGGGGACAGAAGGAAGGGCAGAGTATTGATGCTGTGAGCTCAATACAGCGAGGGGAAAGGAGATGCAGGTCCACACGTACATGCACACACACAAGCACACGTGTTTACATGCATGCACACACATACATTTATGCGCGCACACACAAACATGGGGCAAGGGGGAAGACCAGTGGGAGCGAGCACCAGCCTGTTGGCTGCCTCCTGTGAATGGCTGGAAATCACAGCGCGTCATTCAAAGAGAACGAACCAACCAAGCAGAAGCGGAGGGTCTGGAAAGCCTGAAGGCCAACAACAGAAGACGATGCAACAACTGACTGGGGACGGTGGAGCAGGAGGAAGGGAGAGGGTGACCCGCGACTCTCACTGCTGCTCATAAATGGGACCAAGTGTTGTGCAAGCAGAGGACTCCGGGTCACCACCAGGGAAACGCAGAGCGTCACAACTGCAGGAGGAAAATGGGGCAAAGAAAGATGATGCAAAGTTCCCATGCACCACCTCGGAGCCGGGAAGCCACAGCCCTGGGAAGCACCTCCCGTGGTGCCCACACGGCAGAGGGGTCCTCAGCGGAGGTGGCCTCTAGCCTCTGTCCTACCACGTGTGTCTCAAACGCACCCAGATCCTCCACCCCATCGAGGCTTACTCACTGGGAATAGGAGATCTATTCCTGGGAGGAGCTTTGTGTCGGAAAGGAGGATGTGTGGTTCCTTTGGTTTTTAAAATACCTACTTTATTAAATTACAAAATTTTAGAAACCTAGTTTTTCCGTAAGGTTTTATTACCTATTAAACCTAGCAAATATTCACATTGACCTTTGGGGGTCTCTGATTCATGTTTGTTCTCATAATTAAATGTCCTTAGACATATAAGATGCATGTGTAAATTTAACACATACTATCTTAATTTTTATAAGTATACTTTAAATGCCTCTAATAAGCATAATCTTTCTAAATAAGATTAGTCTCACAGAGATAATAACTAAATTTAAAATAAAAACTGAAGGCCCGGTACAGTGGCTCATGCCTATAACCCCAGCCCTTTGGGAGGCAGAAGTGGGTAGATCACTTGAGGCCAGGAGTTCGAGACCAGCCTTGGCAACATGGTGAAACCCTGTCTCTACAAAAAATACAAGGACATAGTGGCGTGCGCCTGTAGTCCCAGCTACCTGGGGGACTGAGGTGGGGAGGATTTCCTGGGCCCTTGGAGGTCGAGGCTGCAGTGAGCCGTGATGGCGCCACTGCACTCCAGCCTGGGCCTTTCGGGTGTCTAACTGTTCACCTGCTCACGTGAGGCCTGGCATGGGGCACACAGAAAAACATGGCTTTTGCTTAAAATAAACGTGCCACATCACACATGCACATGCCTACACACGCACAGCCCCCACCATGACAGAGGCACAGCTGGTGGGCAAGGGCAAGCCTTGGGCCCCGCAGCGTGGTCGTGCAGGTGATGCCGGCACTCACGGTTGTACAGGGTGACGACGTGCAGGCAGTTGAGCAGCTGCCGCTTGTACTCGTGGATCCTCTTCACATGCACGTCGAACATGGAGGAGGGGTTGATCTTCACCTTGTACTCCTTCTCCAGGAAGGCCGAGAACTTGAGCTTGTTCTCCTGGGAGGGTGAAGGGGAAAGACGGCTGGAAACTTCACCAGGACTCCACCCACTGACCCTGCGGCTTCCTGCTTCGAGTGCCCTGTGAGGAGTGCCGCAGGGAGGGGGCAGGGGTATACAGGCTGGAGCTGAGGGGCAGAGATTGCACCAGGGGTCTTCTCATGGGAAAAGGGGAGAGGGCGATGCTGAAGGTGGGTCCACACCAGGAATAGGGGATAAGTGAGGAGCCGGTCCAGGAGCACGCCTGGAGCCAAGCAGAAGACACTGCAGAGCCAGGCGTGCAGGCGGGGGAGCAGTGCGGGAGCGGGACGGCTGAAAGGACTACAAGGAGAACTAGTTCTGGCCTCTAGGAGGAGGGCAAGCTTGACAGGCTGTGTAGATGGGCCTCCAGCCCGCTGAGGTTTGAAGGCTGCCGTGACTGGCCCTGGTCTAGCCGAGGGGCTGCTGCCGGTGCAGACAGCTCGTGCACCTGCACAGCTCTCCAGGGGCAAAGAGGGCACCACGCTGGAATCGGCTTCTAGAGGCTTCCATAAAGAACTGACCCGTGGCGGAGGGTCGAGGCACGGGCAGGGCTGGCCTGGGGTCTGCACTCACCTATCTGCCACGTGACCTGTCCTCCTCAGGGCCCTCATCTGAAAGGCTGAGTGGGGTGGAGAGACCTCAGGCGACCCTAACAGCCTCACCCTCAGTCCTGTTCCGAGTCCCCACTAAAGCCCCAGTGGGTACCCCAGGACCTGTGTTGGGCCTGCAGGAGGGCTGGGGCCAGGGCCTACCTGCCTGGTTGTGGGAGGGCTGGGGTCGGGGCTGGGGCCAGGGCCATGCCTACCTGTTTGACCTTGGCCACGTCCCTGATGAACACCTCGTCATTGACCAGCGGCAGCAGCTTCTTCAGCTGGCTCAGGTCAGTCAGGAACTCCTCCCCAATTTTCTGGAGAACATAAAGGTTCCGCTCACTGTGGGCCTCAGCCTCCTGAGGCTGGGACCCCCAGCCACCTGCCCTCCTCCCGTTGTCACCCACGCCCCTGCTTTCCCCTGGGATCTGCTTGTCCGGCCCCTCCGGGCATCCCACCTCTCAGGCCACAGGGTCACCCCAGCAGCCCCTCTTACCTCTTCTAAAAGGGCTCTGCGAGGTGGCCCAGTCCCACCAGTTCAAATGTCCACAAGAAACACATGAGCCTCCCTCAGCCACTGATCCCAGGGTTCTCTGACGTTGAACATCCCATCACCACCCAAAGCCCAAAGCCATCCTCCCGCTGCCCTCCACCAGCACCTTCCCTGCCTGCAGCAGGCTGCCCCCTCAAAGCCAGCACCTCACCCAGGTGCTGCCCGCAAACACTCGGCCACCTCTCCTCACTGTGCCCAGGCCCATCTCAGACTGCACAGGAGCCACGCTGCTTTCCATGTCCCAGGGGCTCGTCCCCCAGCACAGGGCATTGGACCAGTTTGCCGCCCCAGAGCGCTGCTCCCTCTCTCTTCATTCCCTCTTCAGACCTCAGCTTTCCTGGGAAGCCTTCCCTGACCATAGCCCCAGGTGGGTGGTCCCACCCTCCCAGCGGCTGGTCCTTGCCTGTAGCGCAGGGCCTGACACCTCAGCACTCATTTCCTTGGGGAGCTCGCATAGGAGCAGACATACAAACAGGAAATAGGTGCCCAGCCTGGCTGACAGTCAGCTGCCTCTTGCCTCTTTTGCAGTGGCCCCGTGGCTGCACTCAGCCACACCCCAGTCCTCCCTAAAGCTCGGCTTCTGAACTCGCACACAGGACCGCCAGGCCCCACTGGGTGACTGCCCAGCTCAGCGCCCATGTTCAGGGGCTCAGCTCTCATGTCCAGAAGCCTGCAGGTCAACACGTGAGGGACAGACTCCTGCCTACTCAGCAACCACTCAGCAGCGGCTGATGACACGGCCCACGGTTCTCAGCCCAGGCATCTCCACAGGCACGGGCAGGGCCTGGGGCTCACCTCCACAATGGTATCGGCCAGCCCCGGGTTGCACAGCAACAGCCACCGGCGGGGAGTGATGCCGTTGGTCTTATTCTGGAACTTCTCTGGCTCCAGTTCATAAAAATCCTTAAAGCTGCAAATACAGAGAACAGGGAACTGTCACAAATGCTGTGCCTTGAACCAGGTGAGCAAGAGACTTCAAGGCCCTTTAAAGGAGGTCCCAGGAGCCCTCAAGCTCAGTGTTTCTGTTCTGTTTTCTGAGGAGAACAGTGACCGCGGCCGCTGCAGGTTCTGGGAGCCGTACGAAGGCAGCGCCTGCACCTCGGGGCATCTGTGGCTGGCTGTGCGGTTTGCCCAACTACAACCTCGCAGGCATCAGAGCCTGGCCGTTCTCCAGAGCGGTCCGTGCGGAAACAGGTGTCCAAGTCATGACAGCCGAGACCGCAGGACTTCAGGACTTGAGAAGCTGCGCTCAGTTTCCTCATTGCTACTGGGGAGGGGCCCGACACAGAAGCTTGCTGTGGGCGCCACACACAGAGCCTGCAGCCCAGCCCCGGACACAGAAGCCTCCGCTCCCGCCGGCTGCTGTCTGCTCAGCACTCACAGTAGGTGCTCAGCACATGGTACGTGAAAGAGCGGGATAATTCCTAGATCACGCCCCACCTAAGAGGGGCAAGGACAAGATCTGACCTAAGAATCCCACCTTCAAGCCCTGTCCAAGCCCTGCCAGCGGCAGGCGGACCAGTGGTGCAGAGCCTCCGACTGGACCCCCAGGAAGGCAGGGGCGCAGGAGAGCAACAGGAGACAAAGCCGTCTCCCCGTTGCCCACAGAGCCAGATCCCTCCAGAGGCCCGTGTGCTGGTCGGTGAACGCACAACAAGGTGTGACCCTGAAAGGGTGTTCTGGGCAGCTCTGTCATTCCCATGGAGACAGGGGCCTAGTGGCACGGGGTGTATGCTGTACAGCTGGGTCCATGTGTTTGGCGGATGGTCCTAGACGCAGGCCTGGGTGTCACACAGAGCTGGCCCCACTCGGGCAAGCACCCTACTCACACCGACTGTTTCACGATCTCCGAGTGGATCCTCGCCACACCGTTGACAGCATGGGACCCAATCACACACAGGTGGGCCATGTTGATCCGCTTGCAGTCCCCCTCCTCGATCACAGACATCCTGCGCAGGCGGTCCACATCCCCGGGAAACAGCGCGGCAACGTGCTGGTGCCAAAACACAGAGGCAGGTGGGTAGGCACAGGAGGCCCCACGGAGACCCAGCACTCCCCATGACCAGGGGACACTCCATGACCACCCATGGGAAGCTCTGCTGCCTCCAGGGAAGTCCTGGGGCTGCGACAGCCAGACCTCCCTCAAGTGCTCCCAGCCCCAGCAGGCACCTCCGAGGCATCTCACAAGGGCCCGGGCCCAGCCAGAGGAGGAGGCTCTCGCTCACCCCACTCCCCAGCCCAAGAAAGGGCCCAGCCCGCCCCAGGGATCCACAGGGCTGCTGTCTGAGGAAGACGGGTCTGAGAGAGAGGACGTGCAATTTAATTTACAAAGAGGAACCTGAGACAGTTGTGGGCCAGGCGTGGGGATCAGCCAACAGCTCTGCCAATGGACAGCCCCCAGCCCCAAGCATCCTCTGCTGAACGGAGGGTGCCTCGTTCAAGGAGTAAAGCACCTCCTCTCCCAGGCCAGGTGGGGAGCCGTTGGCATGGGTGTAATTGCCACCACACACGGCCAGCTGGGCCCACACTCACGTCCAGGTGCCGCTGGTTGATGGCATAGATGATCTCCAGGTGCCGCGGCAGCAGCTTCTCAAACATGGACACGGGCCAGCGCTCCAAGGCCTCAGGCAGCACAGTGTGGTTGGTGTACGCACAGGTCTTCTTCGTGATTTCCCAGGCCTAGGCCATTCGAGAATGTTCCCGTGTGTTTGTTTAGAAACAAGCAGCTCTCTAGCCAGCTGCCTAGGCAGGGTGAGCGTCCAGGATCCCAGGCAGATGCTGGATACCCCAGGAAGGGCCACCGTCCCCTCTGCTCTCCAAGGTGGATCTGGAGCCCTCTGAAAGCCTGACACACAGCCCAGAGCCCTCACTCTGCTGACGCAACCCATTGAAGTGTGACATTATGGTCCAGTGCGTGACACACACACAAATAAGACACACTCGCCTGCTACCTGGGGTCACCTTCACACTCTGCCGTCACTGGTAAACGGACGGACCGCTGAGCAGTTTTCTATTTATTTCCACTGAAGTGGCCAGACATGGTGGGGAGGATACTGGTTACTATGAGGACCTGCCCCATGCTGGCCAGAACTGGGGTACCCGCAACAGGTACAGCCTCACCTGGAGTGCACACACCCCAAGACCAGAGAGGGGCTTGGGTTTCTACAAAACGGAGTTAAAAAAAATCGTTTTATAGTTTCTTTTGTTTTTATTTTTCTGGGTGTGTGCTGCCACACCCAGCTATTTTTTTTTTTTAGAGGTGGGGTCTTGCTGTATTGCCCAGGCTGGTCTCTAACTTCCCGCCTCAAGCGACCCTCCTGCCTCAGCTTCCCAAAGCACTAGGATTACAGGTGTCAGTCACCACACTGGCCTGTTTTATGGTTCCACATGTTGATTTGGTAACGGTTAGATTAAGAAAATCCTACTACACAAATGTATTTAAGTCCAAAATACGCTGAGTCGCGAGAGCAGGTGCATGAATAGAGCACAGAGCTCTAAACACTTAACGCTTTGGGGAGCTGTCACCAAATTTCAAGATGAGAATGCACCAACGGGAAACCCTGAGAAGTGTCAGGGCCCTATCCTTATCCTCTCCCCGGCACCCTGGTCCCCGCACCCTGACCCCACACTCTGGCCCCCGCACCCTGGCCCACAGAACCTCCGTCTCCTGGAACCAGACCCCTCCCACAGCTCACGTCTCTCCCAGGTATGATGACCACACAGCTCCCCCAAGGCCCGGGGAGAAGCCCCCCAACTCAGCTCCTTGTAGCCCTGGTCTGCACGGGCTCCGGGCTCTGGGGAGGTGCCGCCCTTTTCCTCCACGCTCACCTTGTCCCAGTCCACCTTCTCCACGTCCACCAGGATCCGCATGAGCTCGGGGATGGAGAGGGCGGGGTGGGTGTCGTTCAGCTGAATGGCCACCTGCAGGTCGCACAAGGGGTGCCATTCAGTCATTTCATCCCGCGTGGGCACCCACAGTTGTTGGCATATGAAGCTCCCCAAGTGAAGGAGCCAGCCCAGCCCACCCCACCCCCAAGAAGCCTGGAGAACAGGGAGGGGTTCTGCGGAGGGAGCAGGGAGGACAGTCGGACTCACACTGTGGCAGGTGTGCGCTGTGCCCGATGTGCCTGCTGGTGAGTGCCCTACAGCGGTGTGCGCTGCAGCCGGAGGGGAGGAACCATGGCCACCGGGGCTGGGGGCTCTCTCATTGGAACTATGAGGGCTTTGTTTGAAATAACTGCACTTAGCCCTGCCAAGCACATCTGACTTTGCACAGGAGCCTTTCACCATGTCCCTCGCTGACTTGACTCCTAACAAGGCCGGTGGCCCTTATTCTAGGAGGGAGGGCCCAGGTGGGATCCTGGCCCAGGATGACGAGACACCAAGACAAGGGGCATGTGCCATTCCACTCTAGCCCCTTTTGGGACACGAGAAAGCAACCTCAAGAGCCTGAAGGCGCCCATCCCCTGGCACTGAGATCCCTCCCAGGGCCACCATGCACCTTGTCTGGGAACGTCTCGAAACAGGTTCTCACAGGGTCCCGGCAGCCGAACTTGGACGACTTGAAGCGGCGGATGATGTCCTGGAGCGTGGCGGCCACCACGAAGTACTCCTGCTTCAGCCGCAGCTCCTTCCCCTCAAAGAACTGCACACAGCAGAGCAAGCTGGAGGGTGCAGGCTGGGGACACATGCCCCATGACCCAGTCCCAGGGCCATTCTCCTCCCCCAGGAAGCCCAGGTCAGCGACCTGGCTCAAGGGCGCAGGCAGAAGGCTGAGAGGAGCCCAGCCCAGCTGCCTGACACTGGGACCTGCCTGTGTGCCCTCAGGTCACTGAGGAAGGTCACCCTGCCTGTAGGACACACCCCAGGACACAGTGTCCATCCGTCAGGAGAAGTATAGCACCAGCGCTGCTCAGGAGCTGCACTGTCCAAGCACAGGCCTTCTAGAACATTCTGTACCTGGGGCTTGGGGTCTGCCAACAGTCTCATGGGCACAGGAGATTGCACTCTTTGATGAGCCTTCTGGCACCCAGGCCTTTGCTCCTGTGTGCACAGGTTACTTTCATAAAACAAAAAGCTAACTTTTAAACATGCTCTGCCCACTAGGGCATCTTCTAAGGACTTGTCAGGCAACAACAACAAAAAGAAAGCCACTGGGCACTAAATGCAGGTGGCAGTGGGGAACATGGCTGTGACACCATCACCTGGCATGGGAAGGGCATGTGCCAAGGACCTTTCAAATGTCCCCAGGCATCAATGCCAAGTGGGCGCTACGGTCCCCCGGACAGACAGATCACCTACTTGGGGAAGTGGCACCGCGGGCTAGAACAGCACACAGACTGGAGGGCTGACGGGCTCCAGCTGGCCCCAAGGAGCGGCTGTGTGTTTATGAGGGGAGTGGATAAGAGGTGAAGGTGGCAGAGAGCGTCCTCAGAGAGAGGACCACAGAGCTGCCAAGAGGCACACGAAGACCCGCTTGGGCTTTATAGAGAACAGTGCACCCCTCTCCTCCCCAAGGGCATCGTGTGTGCACCTAAGGCAAGAGGGCCACCAGGTGGCTGCTTGCCAAGGCCAACAGCAGGCCCCACTGGGGAGCCCGGCCCGCCAGCCCACCTCACCACGCCAGAAAGCGACACGGCCTGAGCAAAAGTGCCCAGGCCAGCTACTCACGTTATCGTTTGGATACAGGACCCTGGAGATGTTCTCAGCCAAGTTCCGGTCCAGGACCGCCTCGATGTAGTCTCCCACGTTGACTAAGAAGAAACGGAGCGGGGTCAACATACACATGCCTCCTGGCACCAGCACCGCAACCGCTCAGGGGCCCACTTGCAAAGGCCAAGGAAACTCGCTCGAGCACAGGACTCCCCCAGCCGCTGCATTACTTCCCCTCACCCCCACCCCTGGAGGTAAACGTGATCCCTCCTGCAGCTCCCCTATGCACCGCACACAACTCCATCCCCCTCACTCCTCCCCAGGGGCACAGGATCTGCACAAGCTGACCCTGGGTGCCCAGGGCCCAGGTGTCTCAGTCGCTCTGCCTGTAGGCCCTTCCCGGGCAGGCCCCACACACAGGTAAGCTGCACCAGCCTCGCTCTTCACCGGGACGCAGGGACACCCTAGAGGAGGGCTGAGCGGCCTCCAGGACAATGAGCCACAGGGCGCGGTAAAGGCTGTGGGCTAGGGTGTCCGGGACCAGCCACCCACATGGACACAAGGGCGCCAAGAACCACGGAACGTACAGTCTTGCAGCTTGAAGTCGTTGGGAGCCTTGGCGGACCACAGCCGCATGGTGTTGACGGTGTTGTTCTTGTAGCCGGGCACCGGGGTGTCGTAGGGCATGGCCAGCACCACCTGGCCACAAAACAGGTGCTCAGGACGCAGTGGCAAGGGCCCCCGCCGGCCCCTGCGCCTCTCCCCAGCCCAGCCTCCTCCTGGGCACCTGGCGCCTTGCTGGCCCCTCACGGTCTCCCCCTTCTGCCCAAACACATCCACCTAGCCCATGCTCGGTACCACAGTCCCCGTCCATGCCCGCCCCTGTCATCCTGCCCACATTGTCATCCTAAGAGGACCACCCCGCCCCACCACCCTCCCCAGACCAGACCTATCTTCTCACTTCACCTTCCTCAGGAATGGCTTTGACTGAAGAATCATCCCCATCCGGACTCCCTGAGGTGCTGCAGCACCAACCCCCACCTCCCTCCTTACCCTCTGCCCTCCGCGCCTCCCCTCCTCAGTCAACTCTGCTCTAGCAACTCCAACACGCAGATGCTCACCCCGCAGATCACCTCTCTCAGCTCCACCTGTGGGAAGGTTGCTCCTGCAGCTGCCTTGCCTACTACCCTCGATGTTCCCAGCCCCCCGGCACAAGCCCAGCCGTGCTCCCTCCGCCCCAGCCTGGCTCCCTCTCTCCTTGACAAGCCCCCAGGGTTCCCTTGCATCCAGAGACATCAGCTCCGCTCCCACCAAGGGCAGGAGGAGGCTCACAAAGCTGAGGCTCACCCGCAGTCCCAGCTCCCCAGCAGGGGCACACAGGGATGCTTGGGTTCATCCCGGCACGCGCGTGCCTGTGGCATTGCCAGTCAGCTCTGACAGCCACACAGGCGGCACACCGGGGCCACCAAGACTAAAACCCCAGTATCCCTTTCCCTTCCTCTCTCTTGTCAACCCTTGCCCCTGCCCCACAAGGCGACATCCAAATGAGCGACAAGTCCCCGGCAAGGCATTCCAGCCCCTTCCATCCTGGCCAGCCCTCGGGGCTAAGCCCATCTTCACAGCCTGCCTAGAATGTCCCGGTTCTCCAGCATCCCCACTCACACTGACACACTCATCCACAAACACATCTACAACGCCGGTCCCCTGCCCTGCTTTTGCAAGTTAAATACAACTTTTCAGGGCATTTTCAGCCTCCATGGCATGGCCCCAGCCACTCTAAGCCCATGTATTTGATTTAAAGCTGTGTCCTACAAAGTCAGGACAACTCCCTCTGCACACCAGTGACCACCCAGCCTCCAGGCTCTCCTGTTATCACCCCTCCTTCTCTATCACAGGTGGCCGAGTCTCACCGATGCCCCCAGGTTCTCCTGCAGCCTCTCCTGCCGGCCCCTGCCCTGCCCCGCCCCAGTCACCCTGGCTCCCAGCTGCCCTGAGCCTGGACTGGGTGCTCCCTCACGTGGCCTCTGCGTGCCTGGCACCCATCGCTGCCGAGCACTCTAGGCTCTTGCCCTGGTTCCCCCATCAGCACCCTGCTGGGCAGGAGGGCCTGGCCCCATCGCCGGACGTCGCCCAGGCCTTGCACACACTTCAGGGGCTCTGACAGCTAATGCTTTGAGAGCCGTGGGCCACGTATGGCGCCAGGAGGCCAAGCGAGCTTGTCACGTGCTCCACAGAGATAGCGGGAGCTGTTTTTGCCCACCCCGGGGGTCCGTGCCCCCATCCCATCAGAACACCCTCCTGCCTGCCCTTAAGCAGCGGGGTTCTCGTGAGCATCTGGCTGTGAGTGGACACGTCCAGCTGCATTCTTAGCCCCAACACACAGCTCCTGCCCAGCGGGGCTTCCCCCACAGTCTCGCTGCTGTGCTCAGCGCTTCCACCGTTTGGGAAGCTCCCATCAAAGTATAAGAGACTGGGGAGATGAGGAGAATAAACCTCCCCCGGCTTTTACCTTAAGTCCTCCAGGGAGGCAGCAAGCCCCCCAAGCCAAAAGAAGCTGAGCTGACTACGAATGAGCCGCAGCAGCCCCCTCACCCGGCCTAGCCTTGCCCGCAGACATTTCAGCCCAGGTACCTGTGTGTCCAGCCACTTCACGCCGTCAGGGGTGTGCTCCACGCGTCCGTAGAAGTGCACAGGAAGCATATACTCGGGCCGCGCTTTCTCCCAGGGGTTGCCGTAGCGCAGCCAGTCATCGGCCTCCTCTACCTGGAAAGGGGCCAGCTGTGAGGGCACCCTCAGCGCAGATGTCCCAGGCCACCGCCCTGTCCTGGACCCAGCAGACCGTGTGGTCGAGATCACACGGTGCCTGGCACTGAAACTTACCTACAGCCACTTACCACGTTGGGATTCCCACTTCTGGCGAAGCCCACGTGGGTAAAATGAACACAGTGGACACTAAAGTAACAAACTCAAAATTTATAAACGTGCCCAAAAAAAGACACTAAGAACCACTGACTGACACGTGCTCCGATCTGGATGGAGCTTGAAAAACCTACACTCAGTGAAAGAGGCCAGACAAAAACACCACGCATCACATGAGGCTATTTACAGGAAATGTTCAGAACAAGCACCTGCACAGAGACAGAAAGCGGGTGAGAGGCTGTCAGGGGCTAGGTGTGACTGCAAATTGGTGCAGGGCTTCTTTCTGGAGTGATGAAAATGTTCTCAAGATAGACAGTGGGGATGGCTACCCAACTCTGAATATACTGAAATAGACTCTCTTTCAATAAAGCTGTTATAGAAGAATCACTAGAAGACATTGCTTTGACGGGGACACACTGGCCAGGCGGAGGCTCACACCTACAGTCCCAGCATTCTGGGAAGCCAACGTGGGAGGATCGCTTGAGTCCACAAGGTCAAAGCTGCAGTGAGCTATGACTGCACCACTGCACTCCAGCCTGGGCGACAGGGTAGGACCCTATCTCTAAAAAAAAAATTATTAAATTAAATTTAAAAAATAAAAAAAGTGATGCTGCAAATCCACAAGTGCTGGGGCCAAGTTGGCAGCTGGCAGTGAGGACGCCCTGGATGCACCCAGGAAGACAAGCTGTTCCGGGAGGGCTTCCAAGAAGAAGCTTATTCCCAGAATCTGTGCCCAGTGGCACTCGAGACCAATAACTACATAAAACCAATTCCCACACTAAAAGCGGCCCTGCAGACTCGAGACACCCTTGCACAGAAGCACTAGGGGGCTGCTTTACCACCAAGTGACAGGGTAACTCCATCTGGTACAGCAGCAAGGGCAGATTCTGAAGTCTCAATTACTAAAACTGAAATGAGATCAAGTCTCTTCTCTTCAGAATGAACAGGCAGCCCTAGTATGCTACACTGAGGGATTTCCTCTTCATGGTTCCTACACAGACGCAAAGAGTCAGGAGCAAGACTGTCCGGGCTGAGCTCTTCGGGAGGCCCCTCCCCACAGCAGGCCCCTCCGCACAGCAGGCCCCTCCCCACAGCAGGCACCTCCCCATGGTACTCCCAGCAAGACCTTTCTGGTGGCATCTCCTTGTCCGCTGTGAGATTCCCCAACACCAGGGCCTGGCCATCTGCAGTTAGTCCAGGAGTCGTCGGCAGAAGCAACAGCTTCCCACATACAAAGGCAGCCTGAGTCTCCCTTGCAGGGCCTCCCTGCCCCCTCGGCCAGGGTGCCAAGCAGGCTGGCCTGCAGCCCTTCTGGCCACACGCTGCTGGCCAACCCTGCCTGTATTTACTTCTTCCACGGCTAAAGCCAACTAAAAACCCACTGAATCTGACCAGTTCCCATGAAAAGGGGATGGGAGGAGGGGTTAGCTTCACTTACTGATCATCCTAAACTATCACACAAAGTGGCAAGAGTTACAGGAACGAGGACCACCAGAAGGAAAAATGTCTCCGTGGTAAAACAAAAAACACTACCAATATCTTCCTGCTGGAAACCCTAACACCAGCTAGGTGAAGGGGAGCCTCTGAGCTTCTGCCTTATAAACCCACACGTGACATGGGGACTGCTGGGGGCCCAAATGAGTCAGAGCATCAACACATGCATGGACTGGACTGCCCTGGCGCTCAGGCACGCGGAGGGCTGGGGCACAGCTGTCTGGAGGCGGTGGAGAAAGGTGCCTTTCTAAGGTTGCAGAGGGCATCTCCACAAATCAAGCAATGCATCCGAGTCCAGTTTACTTTTAGCCATTTCTTTTCTTTACCAACATTTTATTACGAGCGTTTTCAAACATGCAGAAACGTTATGCACCCACACCTAGGTGCTGTAAATGGTCTGTTGTTTCTCCGTCTGCCAATCCATTGATTTTGGGGTGCATTTAAAGCAAGCTACAGACATGAGTCCACATTCCCACTAAACACATCGCTGTGCGTGTCATGGACAGCAGCTCCTTGCGTTTATGTTTTGGGTTAATTTCTCTACGGTGAGATGCATGAGTCCTACAGATGCCATGGATGAGCCCTGGAGGCTGCACCTGCCGTGAGGCCCAACCCCTCTTGCCACCCCTGCCCCAAGGACATCTCTACCACCCATCACGCACACATTCATTGGGGCTGTACACTCGGATGCTACAAATCTTTTGATTCTAACCCCAGACCAGCTTTATTTGTGACTTGTAGGCCCCAAATGATATTAAATAAACCATTCTCCAACCGAATGGAATAGTGGTGACTTTCATTCTGAGGCACATGGGAAGGGAGCTGCTCGCTGGGGAGGAGGAGGCTGCATTTTAAGACCATGCCCTCCTCCCGGCCATGGTCTCAACCACCTCACTTAGCTGTAAGTGTGAGGCTTCAAGATCGAGGCTCACTCCTTCCAAGGGCCACTGTACTATGCAGAGCCCAGCCTCTAACCCCAAGGACACTGTCCCCTCACTGGGGTCAGGGAGTGAAGGCAGAAGGTGGGAGCAAAAGCTACAATTGCTCTTCTAACTACTTAGGGCCAACATCCCACTGAGGCTGACCCCAAAAGCACCACCCTGCACTCTGCATTTTGATGCAGAGGGTCACCAGAGTGACCCTCACTGCCTGGCTGCTATTGGCCCTGTTTGGGAGCTGCTATAAGGCTCGGCCAGGCTACTGTGTCCTGCACGCCCCCAACTTCCCTGTCACCAGGCAGAGGCAGCTGGCAAAAAGCTCACACAGGGCCCAGGCTCTCCCAGGACATGTGGACCAAGGAGCTGGAGCAAGGAAGCTACCCTGACCTGGTCCACGTTGCCCTGGCCGGCCTGCAGTCCCCTGGCGGGGGCGTGGGAAGTATAAAATGACAAACTGCAAGTGCTACCATTTTATTGTGTGAACGAGAGCTGGAAACCAGTGAAGAAATGAAATCTCACCCACCTGCCAGCCATTGACAATCTTCTGGTTAAAAATCCCAAATTCATAGCGGATTCCATAGCCGTACGCTGCCAGGCCCAAGGTAGCCATTGAGTCAAGGAAACACGCTGAAAAAATCAATCACAGATCAGTCAGAATTGAAGGCACGGCACCAAGGTCCCATGCGGAGGCAGCCCACAGGGCACAAGGCAGAAATTCAGAGGGGATCACACTGACTTCAGGCTTCACTGAGAGGAAAACTGGAGCCCTCACCCTCCCCATGAGAGCCTGGGGCCACACACAGAAGACATCAACGTGGTGGCTACTCGAAGGGCGCGGGAGGATGGGGGGGTGATGAAGAATCCTAGAGAACTCGGCCAGGCCTGGAACCTCTCCAAGCACGAAGCCCCCTACTGCCCCACTCTCAAACATCCCAGTTGAGGCTGAGGCCTTGCTAATCCCTTGCATGTTCCACTGAAACCCAGGCTGTTCTGACAGCAGGGACACATCAACACATCAAACCTCACCCTACTCCTAAGTGAAGCCGGCACAGCAGTGGCAGCTGGCCACGTACAAATCAATGTCCACCTGTGCAAACACCGCAGTACCAGGGGCCCCAAGGCGCTATAGCACGTGTCATTAAATCCAGCCCTTGTTCCAATCAAAACTTCTTTAAAGAAAAACAAAACAATGTTTTGAACAAAGATTTAGAGGCCAGGAGTGGTGGCTCACACTTGTGATTCCAGCACTTTGGGAAGCTGAGGTGGGAGGATCGCTTGAGTCCAGGAGTTTGAGACCAGCCTGGGCAACATAGTGAGACCCTGTCTCTAAAAAAATACAATTAGCCATGCATAGTGACGCATGCCTGTGGTCCCAGCTACTCGGGAGGCTGGCGTTGGGGGATTGCTTGAGACCAAGAAATTGAGGCTGCAGTGAGCCAGGATTGTGCCAGTGCACTCCAGCCTGGGCAAGAGTGAGATGCAACCTTATTAAAACTTCAGGATTGGCTGGGCGCGGTGGCTCACACCTGTAATCCCAACACTTTAGGAGGCCGAGGCGGGCAGATCACGAGGTTAGGAGACCAAGACCACCCTGGCTAACACGGTGAAACCCCATCTCTACTAAAAATACAAAAAATTAGCCGGGCGTGGTGGCGGGCACCTGTAGTCCCAGCTACTCAGAAGGCTGAAGCAGGAGAATGGCGTGAACCTGGGAGGCGGAGCTTGCAGTGAGCCGAGATCGCGCCACTGCACTCCAGCCTGGGCAACAGAGCAAGACGCCATCTCAAAAAAAAAAAAAAAAAAAAAACACTTCAGGATTAAAAAAATCAAAAAAACACCCACATGGAACGCTAGTTAACTAAAATAAAATGCCCAATCCATGGAACACACAGATGCCTGTCAGGCCCTCTGCTGAGTGAGAGAGATGAGGGAGCCTCATGGACTCTTGTTCTGGGGACTTGCCTGCAGGAGGGAAGCACATCAAGCCATGGCAGGCTCAGTGCTGCCTGGGTCTGTGGGTACGGGGCCCTGTGGGCAGAAGGCAAAGGCTCTACTCATATCTGGCCATGGAGGATGGAGGGAGGAGGCGAGGGGCAGGCAAGGTGACTGGGAAAGCCCAAGGACCCGGAACACCCCAAAAGGAAGCAGGTCTCGGGGCCGGGAAGGGAGCAGTCCAGTCTCCAGCTTGGAGGTGAGACGTGCAGTGAATGGCCACCCCTGGGGCTGTCGGGAGATGGGGACAAAAGAGGCTGGAGCTTCCCTTGAGCACAGGAAGCCCAGTTTTGCATTTGATGAAAAGGGACCTCACAGGAAGACAGTGGTGACCCATCACATGTCACGAAGGCCAGGGCATGGAGAGGGCTGAAGACCCTCAAAGCCCTGTTATTTCAAGGCAATCTGCTGACTGTATCGGAGTTGAAACTGCCTGCTGCAAGCAGGGCCATGTTCAGAAATCATCTTTCCATCCTTTGGGCTGTCTGCAATCACTGGCTCATGTGCCCTGGAAAGTGGTCAGCATATCAGGAACCCCTCCCAGCACCAGCTTACTCCATGCTGGCAAGATTGGTCTTCATGATAATGATGACATGCCCCTTGTGTGAAAGAAAACATGCATTTTCCCCCTTTCCCCCCAATAGTGGCAAGATTTCAATCTCAAGAACACACTGGCCCATCCACTCAAAGCCAATTTACCCTGAGGCCAATTTACCTGACCCTGGCCTCACCACGTGGCCACCAACCAAGCCAACGGGTCGGAGAGAGCTCCTCCTGTATGGGGCAACTTACCTGCCAGCCTCCCCAGGCCTCCATTCCCAAGGCCAGCGTCTTCTTCTATCTCCTCGAGTTCCTCCAAGTCTAACCCCAACTGCAAACAAAAACACAGGCAGCATTTTAATGTTACTCAATATTTTCCCTTGAATGACAGGCTGAAAGATATGTAAGTCTTGTGAGCTTACCCTAAAAGTTAGAGTCTGGGTTCTGTTAGACTTGAAAATCCAATGTTAAAATTTGATGTTAAATCAATGCATGGAAATGAAAGTTTCCAAATATTTCAAAAACATTTATTGCCAGGTAGTTAACCTATTAACAGTGAACAAATTATAACATGTATCCTAAAAATGAAACCAACGGTTCTGTCATTCTCTAATTTCACATTGGCTAAAGATATTTACGTGACATATTTTTAAACTAAAACCTAAAAGCACTTTTCCTGTGGTGATTCCAACTGTATTCAAACAATGTTGTGAAATAGATATGTCATGCTAAAAATTAGAGAGAAAAAAAAAATCACGATTGACACTTAAAGCCATTCCAGAAGCCGAACTCAGTACTCTCATTATGGCATATGGATAAATATTCCATTAATCTGGCTTTAGTGCACGAACTTGACAAATTGCTCACATTATCTGGATTGGTAGACTTTAAACTTTTCGGTCTCAGAAGGATCCAAAGAGCTTTTGTTTATTTGAATTACATATATTGATATTTATCAAATTACAAATTAAAATGCAGAACTTTTAATTTTTTTATTTTTATTTTTTGATTTATGAAGTATTTATTGCTTATTGCCTTTGAGAAGCTCAGCAAAGAAAAGAAAAAAGAAGAAAAGAATAAAAAGAAAAGGAAGGGAGGAAGGAAGGAAGGAAGGAGAAAGAAAGAAAGAAAGAAAGAAAAAAGGTAGTTTTTTTTCTGACAAGCATTAGTTTCAGTACTATGAAGTCCAGATTGGGAGGGAGAGGGAGAGGGAGAGGGAGAGGGAGAGGGAGAGGGAGAGGGAGAGGGAGAGGGAGAGAGCAAATGCAGAACTTTTTAAAGTATACATATGAATTCATTTAAAAATAATAAACCCAATACCTGTTAACATAAACAACAAAGTTTAATTAAAAAAAAAAAAGCACATTTTTGAAACCAAAAAAATATCCATTGAGAAGAGTGGTAGTGTTTTAAATAACAGCAGCAAAGTTACAAATGATTTATTATATATACACTAAGTCAACTGAATGATATTGACATACACAGTAATTTGATTCAGGGTAAAATTTCAAAATACTGTGACTTGAACTTAATTCTTAAAGTAATTTCAAAGGGTACATTCCACCAACAATATTTTGGATATAGGGAGGGGGGTGCTAGGATTTACTCAATAATGCATTACTGGCTCAAAGTTAAGAAATAAGTTTAACTACAACATAACAGACCAGAAAACTTCTAAGTTTATGGTCTAAACTTAACCGACCATAAAATCTCTCGTTCATAAAAAATCTATTAAATTCAAAAGTCCATTAAATTTTTTAAAAATCTCTACATATTTTCCTAAGACAGGCTACGAGTCAACATAGGCAAAGATATTTAGTTCCTTCCTGTTTTTAAATTGAGTGCCTACAGCACACTCATCCTACCTAGGAGGGCAAATGTCACCTTGATTTTGTGAGCATTCGAGAAAGACATAAAAAGGCTGGGTGCGGTGGCTCAAGCCCGTCATCCCAACACTTTAGGAGGCCAAGGTGGGAGGATCATTTGAGCTTAGAAGTTCAAGACCAGCCTGGGCAACATAATGAGATGTCTCTACTAAAAATAAAAAATAAATTAGCTAGGTGTGGTGGTGCACGCCTAGTCCCAGCTACTCGGGAGGCTGAGGTGGAAGGATGGCTTGAGCCCGGGAGGTTGAGGCTACAGTGAGCCGTGATCATATCATTGCACTCCAGCCTGGGTGACAGAGCAAGACCCTGTCTCAACAACAACAACGACACAAAAAGTAGCTGACAGAAAGTCCAAAACTCTGCTGCAGTGGGCTTCTGAACTGAAGACAGAAAAAGAGCACTGCAGTACACCCAATAACCTTTATCTCTTTATTGAGATATAATTTATTAACTGTAAAATTCACCTTTTAAAAGTGTATGTTCACAAAGTTGTGCAACCATCACCACTAATTCCAAACCATCATACCAAAAAGCAGCCCCGTGTCCATCAGCAGTCATAACCTATTTCACCCACCTCTGTCAATCACTGATCTACTCTCCATCTCTATGGACCTACCTATTTTGGATATTTCACGGCTTCTTCCAATGAGCATGTTTTCAAGCTTCATCCATGTTGTGCCATGTGTCAGCCCTACCGTCTTTGTACTGCTGTGTACTATTCCATTGTTGGCTAGCCCTCATTTTGTTTACCTACCTATCAATTGATAAACATTTAGATGTTTCCACTTTTGGCTGTTATGAATAATGCTGCTATGAAATTCATATACAGTTTTTCATGTAGACATATGTTTTCATTTCTCTGAGGCCTGTACCGTGGAATGGAATTGCTAGGCTACATGAGAATTCTATGTTTAACTTTTTTAGTAACTGCCAGACTATTTTCCAAAGTGACTGCAAGATTTGACAATCACACCAACTGCTCTATATCCTCACCAACACTTGTTCTCTGTGTTTATGATTATAGCCATTCTTGTGGGAATACAGCGGCATCTCATTGTGGTTTTGATTTGCATTTCCCTCATAGCTAATCACATTTAGCATCTTTTTGTGCTATGTGGATATCATCTTTGGAGAAACATCCAAGTCTTTTTGTCCATTTTTCAATTGGGTTGTCTTTTAGTGGTTGTCAGAGTTCTTTACATATATTCTGGATACTAGACTCTTATCAGATTTAGGATTTACAAATATTTTCTCTCGTTTTGTAGGTTATCTTTATTTAATGCACAAAAGTTTTTAATTTTGATGAAGTCCAATGTATCTATTTTTTCTTTTGTTGCTTGGGTTTTTGGTGTCATATCTAAGAAATCATTCTAATCCAAGGTCATGAAGCTTGATCCCTATATATTTTTCTAAAAAAGTTGTATTCTTTTAGCTCTTACATTTAGGTCTTTGAGCCATTTTGAGCTAATTTTTGTATGTAGTGTGAGGTAGGGGTTCAATTTCATTTATTTGCATGTAGATATCCAAATATCCCAATACCATTTGTTGAAAAGACATCTTTCTCCATTGAATTGTTTTGGTACCTATTTCCTTTAAAAAAAAATCAATTGATCTATATGACACCAAACTTACAGGCAACAAAAGAAAAAATAGACAAACTAGACTTCATAAAAATTAAAAACTTTTGTGAATCAAAAGATACTATCGGCCAGGCGCGGTGGCACACGCCTGAAATCCCGGCACTTTGGGAGGCCAAGGCGGGCAGATCACTTGAGGTCAGGAGTTTGAGAACAGCCTGACCAACATGGTGAAACCTCGTCTTTATATATAGAGTAATACAATATATACTATCAACACAGTAAAAAGCCATAGAATAGGAGAAAATATCCACAATTCACATATCTGATAAGCTACTAATATCTAGGACAAATAGAGAATTCTTAAGATTCAACAACAAAAGTCGGCCGGGCACGGTGGCTCATGCCTGTAATCCCAGCACTTTGGGAGGCCGAGGCAGGTGGATCACGAGGTCAGGAGATCAAGACCATCCTGGCTAACATGGTGAAACCCCATCTCTACTAAAAATACAAAAATATTAGCCGGGCATGATGGCGGGTGCCTGTAGTCCCAGCTACTCGGGAGGCTGAGGTAAAGAGAATGGTGTGAACCCGGGAGGTGGAGCTTGCAGTGAGCCAAGATCACGCCACTGCCTTCCAGCCTAGGCGACAGAGCAAGACTCCATCTCAAAAAAAAAAAAAAAAAATTCGACAACAAAAAAACAACCTGATTTAAAATGAGTAAACGACTTGAACAGGCCTTTCTTCAAACAAGATATACAAATGTAAAAAGATGCTCAGCATCATTAGTTATCAGGAATATGCAAATAAAAACTATAACATACCATTTTATACCCATTTAGAATGACTACTATCAAAAAATGGAAAAGAAGCATTGGTGAGGATGTAGAGAAACTGGAACTTGTGTACTTTTGGTAGGAATGTAAAATGGTGCTACTGCTGTGGAAAACATTTTGGTGGTTCCAAAAAAAATTAAGAATGGAACTGCCATATGATCCAGCAATTCCATTTCTAGGTATATACTCAAAAGCACTGAAAGCAGGATCTTAAAGAGATATTTGTACACCCATGCTCACAGCAGCATTATTCACAATAGCCAAAGGCAGAAGGTCCCCAATGTCCACTGACAGACGAATGGATAAACAATATATGGTACATACACATAATAAAAATTTATTCAGCCTTTACAAGGAATGAAGTACTGGCACATGCTACAACATGGATGAACCTTCAGGACATTCTGCTAAGTGAGATAAGTCAGCCACAAAAGGACAAATAACGTATGATTCCACTTACATGAGTACCTAGAGTAGCCAAATTCATAGAGACAAAAAGCAACAGAGGTTTTCAGGGGCTAGGCAAAGAGGAAAGGAGGAGTTATTTTTTAATGGGTATAGAGTTTCAGTTAGGAAAGATGAAAAGGTTCTAGAGATGGATGGCGGTGATGGATAAAGAACTAGGTAAAGGTACTTAATGCAATTGAACTCTACAGTTAAAAATGGTTACCATGGTAAATTTTATGTTATATATATTTCACTATAATTTTTTTAATTGGCAGAAAAACAACAGACCATACATATGAGACCTTATGTCTGGACTTTGTTTTTTTTCTTTTTTTGGAGACAGGGTCTTGCTCTGTCACCCAGGCTGGAGTGCAGTGGCACAGTCTCAGCTCACTGCAGCCTCAACCTCCTAGGCTAAAGCAATCCTCCTCCTCAGCCTCCAGAGTAGCTGGGACCACAGGTGAGAACCACCACACCTGACTAATTTTCTTTTTTTTTTTTTCTTGTAGAGACATGGTTTCCCCATGCTGCCCAGGCTGGTCTCAAACGCCTGAGCTCATGCAATCCACCTGTCTCAGCCTCCCAAAGTGCTGGGATTACAGGTGTGAGCCACCATGCCCAGCCTACTTCTGGGACTCTTAATTCTAATTCCATTGGTCTATCCTTATGCTTCTAACACACAGTCTTGATGACTGCTGCTTTGCAGTAAATTTTGAAATTGTCAAGTGTGAGTCTTCCGATTCTTTTCTTTTTCAAGGTTATTTTGACTATTCCTGGTCCCTTGCTTTTTATTTTTTCTTTCGTTCTTTTTTGTTTGAGATGGAGTTTCACTCTTCTTGACCAGGCTGGAGTGCAATGGCGTGATCTCAGCTCACCGCAACCTCCCCGTCAAGCAATTCTCCTGCCTCAGCCTCCCAAGTAGCTAGGATTACAGGTATGCATCACTATGCCTGGCTAATTTGGTATTTTTAGTAGAGACGGGGTTTCTCCATGTTGGTCAGGCTGGTCTCGAACTCCTGAGCTCAGGTGATCTGCCCGCCTTGGCCCCCAAAGTGCTGGGATTACAGGCATGAGCCACCATGCCTGACTTTTTTTTTTTTCTCCTAAGGCAGGGTCTGTCTTGCTCTATCACCTAGGCTGGAGTGCAGTGGTGCAATCTTGGCTTACTGCAACCTCTGCTTTCAGGGCTCAAGCGATTCACCTGCCTCAACCTCCCAAAGTGCAGGGATTACAGGTGCCCGCCACCACACCCAGCCTTCCCTTGCATTTCTATCAAGGTTTTAGAACCAGTCTGTCAAACTCTGCAAATCTGTAGATCAATTTGGGGAGTGCTGCTATCTTAACAACACTGAGTCTTCCGAGGTGTTAACATGAGATCCCTTTCCATATTTAGCTCTTCCTCAATGTCTTTGTTTTCAGGGTATAGGTTTTGCATTTTTTTGGATAAATTTACACCTAAGTATTTTATTCTTTTTGATGCTATTGTAAATGGTATAAAACTATTTTCTTAATTTCATTTTGGATTTATTCCATCTGGACTGAATTAATGAAATGTTCCATTTGGATTGCAGATGTATAGAAATACAGTTGGTTTTTGTAGATTGATCCTATATCCTGCAACCTTGCTGGTCTCATTTATTAGTTCTAATGGTCTTTAGTCGATTCCTTAGAGTTTTCTAGATCATGTAATCTGCAAATAGAGTTAGTTTTACTTCTGCCTTTCCAATCTGGATGCTTCTTATTTCATTTTCTTGACAAATACCCTGGCCAAGACTCTGATTACAATGTTGAGTAAGAGTTGTGAGAGCAGGCCAGGTGTGGTGGTGCTGTGCCTGTAATCCTAGCAGTTTGGGAGGCCAAGGCGGGCAGATTACTTAAGGTCAGGAGTTTGAGACCAGCCTGGCCAACACGGTGAAACCCCGTCTCTACTAAAAATGCAGAAACTAGCCAGAAATCACTTGAAACCGGGAGGCGGAGGTTGCAGTGAGCCGAGACCAAGTCACCGCACTCCAGCCTGGGCAACAGAGCAAGACTCTGTCTCCAAAAAATAAAAAGAAGTTGTGAGAGCAGACGTCCTTGGGACACAGTGGTAGGTTAAACACAAGATGGGGACCCAGTCTGTCAAATGTAAATCCTGTGAAAACTCTACAGGACAAACCCAGTTCCAACAAATTAATTGCAAGGCAGAAAATAAAAAAGAGGAGACACTTATAGATTAAGAAAGACGTGGCCAGGCACGGTGGCTCACGCCTGTAATCCCAGCACTTTGGGAGGCCAAGGCGGGTGGATCACTTGAGATCAGGAGTTTGAGACCAGCCTGGCCAACATGGTAAAACCCCGTCTCTACTAAAAATACAAAAATTAGCCAGGCGAGGTGGCATGCACCTGTAATCCCAGTTACTAGGGAGGGTGAGGCAGAAGAATTGCTTGAACCCGGGAGACAGAGGTTACAGTGAGCTGAGATAGTGTCACTGCACTCCAGCCTGGGTGATAATGAGACTCCGTCTCCAGAAAAAAAAAGAAAAGAAAGGTTTAAAAAACGTATCAACTAAATGCAATTTAGTTTCTGAACATGCTGTTAAAAAGTTATAAAGTAATCAGAAAAACTTATATGCTGCCTGAAAAGCTGACATTAAAAAATTATTGTCTTGGGAGGCCAAGGTGGGTGGATCACGAGGTCAGGAGTTCAAGAACAGCCTGACCAACATGGTAAAACCCCGTCTCTACTAAAAACCCAGAAATTAGCTGGGAGTGGTGGCACACACCTATAATTCCAGCTACTCAGGAGGCTGAGGCAGGAGAATCATTTGAACCCAGGAGGCAGAGGTTGCAGTGAGCGAAGAGCGCGCCATTGTACTCCAGCCTGGGTGACGGAGCGAGACTCCATCTCAAAAAAAAAAAAAAAAAAAAAAGAATTACTGTCAGTATTTTAGGAATAATGATATAACTATTTTTAGGAGTCCTTATCTTCTTGAAATACCTACAGAAATATATATATACATACTTTTTTTTTTTTTTTTTTTGTAGAGGGAGTCTTGCTCTGTTGCCCAGGCTGGAGTGCAGTGGCGCAATCTCAGCTCACTGCAACCTCCCCCTCCCGGGTTTGAGCAATTCTCCTTCCTCAGCCTCTCGAGTAGCTGGGTATACAGGCGCGTGCCATCATGCCCAGCTAATTTTTCTTTTTTTTGTATTTTAGTAGAGACGGGGTTTCACCATTGTTGCCCAGGCTGGTCTTGAACTCCTGAGCTCAGTTCCACCTCGGCCTCCCAAAGTGCTAGGATTACAGGCGTGAGCCACCGCGCCTGGCCACCTACTGAAATATTTACAAGTGAATATTATGCTGCTTCAGGTTGGCTTAAATAACCTGGATGTGGTGGGGTATGACGAACACATTACTGGCCGTGAGGTGGAGAAGCCAAAAGGTGGGTGTGTGGCACAGGTTCACTGTAATAGTCACTCAATCTTCATGCATGTGTAAAATTTTTCATAATGAAGATCATTTTTAATGCATCCTTAATAGCTCAATCAAGAGCGGGCTGCTACTTTTGAAGCACTAGTTTTAAGTATAAACCGCTCCTCTGGACGACTCAGGTCTGACAATGCGTTTGCGCCATGTTTTCTTTTTCATGTTTCATTAGAAGTGGAAGCATCACTGTTTTCTTCCCACCTGAAGCATCTGGCAGCCTGTCTCACACGTAGACACACCCAGCACAGGGACCTGGAGACACTGAAAGCCCAGTCATCATGAAAATATTTCAAACACAAGATTAAATAAAAGCTAAACTGCAAGTAAAATATCACTTTTAAGAAAAAAGTATACAAAGTTTCTTTTTTTATTTTTATTTTCTATTTTATTTATTTATTATTATTATACTTTAAGTTCTAGGGTACATGTGCACAACGTGCAGGTTTGTTACATATGTATCCATGTGCCACGTTGGTGTGCTGCACCCATTAACTCATCATTTACATTAGGTATTTCTCCTAATGCTATCCCTTCCCGCTCCCTCTACCCCACGACAGGCCCCGGTGTATGATGTTCCCCTTCCTGTGTCCAAGGTCTCTCATTGTTCAATTCCCACCTATGAGTGAAAACACACAGTCTTTGGTTTTCTATCCTTGTGATAGTTTGCTGAAAATGATGGTTTCCAGCTTCATCCATGTCCCTACAAAGAGCATGAACTCATCCTTTTTTATGGCTGCATAGTATTCCATGGTGTCTATGTGCCACATTTTCTTAATCCATTGATGGACATTTGGGTTGGTTCCAAGTCTTTGCTATTGTGAATAGTGTCACAATAAACATACGTGTGCATGTGTCTTTACAGTAGCATGATTTATAATCCTTTGGGTATATACCCAGTAATGGGATAGCTGGGTTAAATGGTATTTCTAGTTCTAGATCACTGGGGAATCGCCACACTGTCTTCCCCAATGGTCGAACTAGTTTACAGTCCAATCAACAGTGTAAAAGTGTTCCTATTTCTCCACATTGTCTCCAGTACCTGTTGTTTCCTGACTTTTTGATGACTGCCATTCTAACCGGTGTGAGATGATATCTCATAGTGGTTTTGATTTGCATTTCTCTGATGACCAGTGATGATGAGCATTTTTTCATGTCTCTGTTGGCTGCATGAATGTCTTCTTTTGATAAGTGTCTGTTCATATCCTTTGCCCACTTTTTGATGGGGTTGTTTGATTTTTCTCTTGTAAATCTGTGTAAGTTCTTTGTAGATTCTGGATATTAGCCCTTTGTCAGATAGGTAGATTGCAAAAATTTTCTCCCATTCTGTAGGTTGCCTGTTCACTCTGATGGTAGTTTCTTTTCCTGTGCAGAAGCTCTTTAGTTTAATTAGATCCCATTTGTCAATTCTGGCTTTTGTTGCCATTGCTTTTGGTGTTTTAGACACAAAGTCCTTGCCCATGCCTATGTCCTGAATGGTATTGCCTAGGTTTTCTTCTAGGGTTTTTATGGTTTTAGGTCTAACGTTTAAGTCTTTAATCCATCTTGAATTTTTGTATCAGGTATAAGGAAGGGATCCAGTTTCAGCTTTCTACACATGGCTAGCCAGTTTTCCCAGCACCATTTATTAAATAGGGACTCCTTTCCCCATTGCTTGTTTTTGTCAGGTTTGTTATAGATCAGATGGTTGTAGATATGTGGTATTATTTCTGAGGGCTCTATTCTGTTCCATTGGTCTATATCTCTGTTTTGGTATCTGTACCATGCTGTTTTGATTACTGTAGCCTTGTAGTATAGTTTGAAGTCAGGTAGCATGATGCCTCCAGCTTTGTTCTTTTGGCTTAGGATTGTCTTGGCAATGCGGGCTCTTTTTTGGTTCCATATGAACTTTAAAGTAGTTTTTTTTCCAATTCTGTTAAGAAAGTCATTGGTAGCTTGATGGGGATGGCATTGAATCTATAAATTACCTTGGGCAGTATGGGCATTTTCAAGATATTGATTCTTCCTATCCATGAGCATGGAATGTTCTTCCATTTGTTTGTGTCCTCTTTTATTTCCCTGAGCAGTGGTTTGTAGTTCTCCTTGAAGAGGTCCTTCACGTCCCTTGTAAGTTGGATTCCTAGGTATTTTATTCTCTTTGAAGCAATTGTGAATGGGAGTTCACTCATGATTTGGCTCTCTGTTTAAACAGTTTATTGGTGTATAGGCATGCTTGTGATTTTTGCACATCGATTTTGTATCCTGAGACTTTGCTGAAGTTGCTTATCAGCTTAAGGAGATTTGGGGCTGAGACGATGGGATTTTCTAAATATACAAATATGTCATCTGCAAACAGGGACAATTTGACTTCCTCTTTTCCTCACTGAATACCCTTTATTTCTTTCTCCTGCCCGATTGCCCTAGCCCAAACTTCCAACACTATGTTGAAAAGGAGTAGTGAGAGGGCATCCCTGTCTTCTGCCAGTTTTCAAAGGGGATGCTTGCAGTTTTTGCCCATTCACTACGATATTGGCTGTAGGTATGTCATAAATAGCTCTTATTATTTTGAGATACGTTCCATCAATACCTAGTTTATTGAGAGTTTTTGGCATGAAGTGCTGTTGAATTTTGTTGAAGGCCTTTTCTGCATCTATTGAGATAATCATATGGTTTTTGTCTTTGATTCTGTTTATATGCTGGATTACATTTGTTGACTTGCATATGTTGAACCAGCCTTGCATCCCAGGGATGGAGCCCACTTGATCATGGTGGATAAGCTTTTTGATGTGCTGCTGGATTCGGTTTGCCAGTATTTTATTGAGGATTTTTGCATCGATGTTCATCAGGGATATTGGTCTAAAATTCTCTTTTTTTGTTGTGTGTCTGCCAGGCTTTGGTATCAGGATGATGCTGGCCTCAAAATGAGTTAGGGAGGATTCCCTCTTTTTCTATTGATTGGAATAGTTTCAGAAGGAATGGTACCAGCTCCTCCTTGTACCTCTGGTAGAATTCGGCTGTGAATCCATCTGGTCCTGGGCTTTTTTTGGTTGGTAGGCTATTAATTATTGCCTCAATTTCAAAGCGTGTTATTGGTCTATTCAGGGATTCAACTTCTTCCTGGTTTAGTCTTGGGAGTGTGTATGTGTCCACGAATTTATCCATTTCCTCTAGATTTTCTAGTTTATTTGCACAGAGGTGTTTACAGTATTCTCTGATGGTAGTTTGTATTTCTGTGGGTTCGGTGGTGACATCCCCTTTATCATTTTTTATTGTGCCTATTTGATTCTTCTCTCTTTTCCTCTTTATTAGTCTTGCTCGCAGTCTATCAATTTTGTTGATCTTTTCAAAAAATCAGCTCCTGGATTCATTGATTTTTTGAAGAGTTTTTTGTGTCTATCTCCTTCAGTTCTGCTCTGATCTTAGTTATTTCTTGCCTTCTGCTAGCTTTTGAATGTGTTTGCTCTTGCTTCTCTAGTTCTTTTAACTGTGATGTTAGGGTGTCAATTTTAGATCTTTCCTGCTTTCTTTTGTGGGCATTTAGCGCTATAAATTTCCCTCTACGCACTGCTTTAAATATGTCCCAGAGGTTCTGGTATGTTGTGCCTTTGTTCTCATTGGTTTCAAAGAACATCTTTATTTCTGCCTTCATTTCTTTATTTACCCAGTAGTCATTCAGGAGCAGGTTGTTCAGTTTCCATGTAGTTGTGCAGTTTTGAGTGAGTTTCTTAATCCTGAGTTCTAGTTTGATTGCACTGTAGTCTGAGAGACAGTTTGTTATAATTTCTGTTATTTTACATTTGCTGAGGAGTGCTTTACTTCCAACTATGTGGTCAATTTTGGAATAAGTGCTATGTGGTGCTGAGAAGAATGTATATTCTGTTGATTTGGGGTGGAGAGTTCTGTAGATGTCTATTAGGTCTGCTTGGTGCAGAGCTGAGTTCAAGTCCTGGATATCCTTGTTAACTTTCTGTCTTGTTGATCGTCTAATGTTGACAGTGGGGTATTAAAGTCTCCCATTATTATTGTGTGGGAGTCTAAGTCTCTTTGTAGGTCTCTAAAGACTTGCTTTATCAATCTGGGTGCTCCTGTATTGGGTGCATATATATTTAGAATAGTTAGCTCTTCTTGTTGAACTGATCCCTTTAGCATTATGTAATGGCCTTGTCTCTTTTGATCTTTGTTGGCTTAAAGTCTGTTTATCAGAGACTAGGATTGCAACTCCTGCTTTTTTTTGTTTTCCATTTGCTTCGTAGATCTTCCTCCATGCCTTTATTTTGAGCCTATGTGTGTCTGCACATGAGATGGGTCTCCTGAATCTCTCAGCATTGGCTGGTCTGTAAAGGATTTTATTTCTCCTTCACTTATGAAGCTTAGTTTGGCTGGATATGAAATTCTGGGTTAAAAATTCTTTTCTTTAAGAATGTTGAATATCGGCCCCCACTCTCTTCTGGCTTGTAGAGTTTCTGCAAAGAGATCCACTGTTAGTCTGATGGGCTTCCCTTTGTGGGTAACCCGACCTTTCTCTCTGGCTGCCCTTAACATTTTTCCTTCATTTCAACTTTGGTGAATCTGACAATTATGTGTCTTGGAGTTGTTCTTCTTGAGGAGTATCTTTGTGGCGTTTTCTGTATTTCCTGTATTTGAATGTTGGCCTGCCTTGCTAGGTTGGAGAAGTTCTCCTGGATAATATCCTGAAGAGTGTTTTCCAACTTGGTGCCATTCTCCCTGTCACTTTCAGGTACACCAATCAGCCATAGATTTGGTCTTTTCACATAGTCCCATATTTCTTGGACGCTTTGTTCATTTCTTTTTACTCTTTTTTCTCTAAACTTCTCTTCTCACTTCATTTCGTTCATTTGATCTTCAATCACTGATACCCTTTCTTCCAGCTGATCAAATTGGCTACTGAAGCTTGTGCATGCATCATGTAGTTCTCATGCCATGGTTTTCAGCTCCATCAGGTCATTTAAGGACTTTTCTACACTGGTTATTCGAGTTAGCCATTCATCTAACCTTTTTTCAAGGTTTTTAGCTTCTTTGTGATGGGTTCGATCATCCTCCTTTAGCTCAGAGAAGTCTGATCGTCTGAAGCCTTCTTCTCTCAACTCATCAAAGTCATCCTCCGTCCAGCTTTGTTCCATTGCTGGCGAGGAGCTGCGTTCCTTTGGAGGAGAAGAGGTGCTCTGATTTTTAGAATTTTTAGCTTGTCTGCTCTGGTTTCTCCCCATCTTTGTGGTTTTATCTACCTTTGGTCTTTGATGATGGTGACGTACAGACTGGGTTTTGGTGTGGATGTCCTTTCTGTTTGTTAGTTTTCCTTCTAACCTTTAGCTGCAGGTCTGTTGGCGTTTGCTGGAGGTCCACTCCAGACCCTGTTTGCCTAGGTATCACCAGCGGAGGCTGCAGAACAGCGAATATTGCAGAACAACAAATGTTGCTGCCTGATCGTTCCTCTGAAGCTTCGTCTCAGAGGGGCACCCGGCTGTGTGAGGTGTCAGTCGGCCCCTACTGGGAGGTGCCTCCCAGTCAGGTTGGCTACTCAGGGGTCAGGGACCCAATTGAGGAGGCAGTCTGTCCGTTCTCAGATCTCAAACTCCGTACTGGGAGAAACACTACTCTCTTCAAAGCTGTCACACAGAGACATTTATGTCTGCAGAAGTTTCTGCTGCCTTTTGTTCAGCTATGCCCTGCCCCCAGAGGCGGAGTCTACACAGGCAGGCAGGCCTCCTTGAGCTGTGGTGGGCTCCACCCAGTTTGAGCTTCCCGGCTGCTCTGTTTATGTACTCAAGCCTCAGCAATGGCGGACGCCCCTCCCGAAGTCTCGCTGCCGCCTTGCAGTTCAATCTGACTGTTGTGCTAGCAATGAGTGAGGCTCCGTGGGCGTGGGACCCTCCGAGCCTGGCGCAGGATATAATTTCCTGGTGTGCCGTTTGCTAAGACCGTTGGAAAAGCGGAGTATTAGGGTGGGAGTGACCCAATTTTCCAGGTGCCATTGGTCACAGCGTCCCTTGGCTAGGAAAGGGAATTCCCTGATCCCTTGCGCTTCCCGGGTGAGCCAATGCCTTGCCCTGCTTTAGCTCACGCTCTCAAGCTCGGTGGACTACACCCACTGTCCTGCACCCACTGTCCGACAAGCCCCAGTGAGATGAACCCAGTACCTCAGTTGGAAATGCAGACATCACCCATCTTCTGCGTCACTCACGCTGAGAGGTATAGATTGGAGCTGTTCCTATTCGGCCATATTGGAACTTCCCATCAAGTATACAAAGTTTAAAAGGATACATGCTTGCCTGCAATTTCTAAATTTCCATAATAAACATTCATTTTTCGTGAAGAAAAATTATAAACATATTGCATATTTACGATGCAAACTATTCCCTAAAATTTTTACTGTATGTAAGAACTGCATAAAATGTTTCAAAAACTAAAATGCATTCTATAATGGTAAAATCCAAAGACAAGACTAAGATATTTCATGTTCTGCACTTCTTCTGTAAGAATGTTAACACTCAGTAAACAGATGTAAATGCCAAGCCACCTGCCAGGGTAACCTTTAGCGCCATTAGCTGATTTCAAACATGCGGAGTGAAGTTTTTGTTGCATTTTGTTGTACACAGACACAGCTATGACATCCTGCAGGGGGAGACGGAGCCCCAGGCAATGTTGAGCCGACTCCCAGCCATGCAAGACATTTGCCCCAACAAAACACCCCCGCTCCTCCCACACACATCCAAACCCAAGCAAAGCAAAGGCGGTGGCAGGGCGCTGAGGTGGAGGGGGCCCGCCATGAAGACACCCATCTATACGCAGGTAAAAGGTTATACTCTAGAGAGACTCAGCTGTGAAGGGAAGCGAAGACAGACCAGGAAGCCGATGGCTGCTCTGCTCTAAAACCACAAAGGAACTGTGAAAGGATTAAGTTCAAAGTGAACAAGTGCTAATGAAGAACTCCCAAGGAAAGGCAGGTTCTGTTTTTAGGGGAGAAATACCGCTTTTACAACTAGACAACTAGGGTAAGCTCTGGAGGTCATCTCACGGGTGGAGGGAGGGAAACCAGACATGGGTCAGCAGTTTGATGAAGTCAAAATGGAATAATACCAACCACTGGTGCAGTACTCTAAATCCGCCCCGGAGGTGAGGTGGGGTGTGGGATGGCCTCTAGAACCTCCATGCCTTTGCATCCCAATTCAACCCCATGCTTGCGGTCCATTCAATTCTTACTTTCTACTCTCAATAACAGACAGCAGCCCCACCAACCCATTCCTTCCAGGAGGGGAGAACAGGCTGTAAATCTCCTGATTCCCAGATAGCTGCTAGTCTTAACATCAGGGCTCACCTCTGTGGGAAAATGGATTCAGACCTCAAAGCACCACGAGGCACCACCCAGAAGCTCGGCCACGAGGCCCTGTACCTGATAGATGGCTTCATCGCAGGCATTCTGAAGGCCCAGGTTCACCATCGTGTTCTGCAGCGTGCGACCCATGTAGAATTCCAGGGAAAGATAATAAATGCGCTGAGGAAGCAGAAGAAAGAATAAGATTTCTCATTCCATTCTACACTTTAGGAAGGTTACAGAGATGACAGGACCCATGAAGCCCCCACTCGGGATTTCATTTATGTCAACCCCACGCATAAAAACTGGGCTTGCTCTGTCAGGCAGCTTGCTGACCGCAGCCCCCCATAGCAGCCCACCCAGGAGACCCCTCCTCAACATGGCCTTCTCTTCCCTGACCCTCAAAAGTCCCTGGATGAACACACACTAACTTTCCATGATGCGTGGGGAGGCAGGGCAGGTTGGGGCCAAGGCACCCAGAACTGGACAGACCCAGGTCTACACTTAGCTCAGCCTCTTACCAGCCATGTGCCCTTGGGCAAGTTACTTCACATCTCTAACACAGATGTAACACAGGCCATGTCTTCCAAGTACTCAATGTAGAGCCCTGAGCACAACTTCTAGCACCCACGTGAAGCATCAATGAACGCAGCACAGACAGCTGAATGGATGCATCCATGTTCCCCAGCAGAAGTCTCTTGGCCGATGCCTGCTGGCTGGCTGGCTTGGGGTTGCCACATGAGCCAGCTCTATGCCAGTGAGGTGCTGTAGCAAGGATGGCCACCCATGCAATGCCTCCTGGGCCCCGATCAGGGTTCTAGGTGCCCTACTTTCTCTACCGAGTACTTCTCATGGCCATCCATGGGCCTGCAGCAGCCAGGGCTGAATGCTAAGATCAGTGGGCACAACTCCAAGGACTAACAGGGTATCTGCACAGCCAACATCTCCCCTGAAATATTTACTAATTGCTGTGGTGGTTTTAACCAGGGGCCGAACACTTTCTGATATTCTTCACTCCAGGAGGAGGAGCTTACATCCCTGTCTGCCACCTTGAGGGTGGGCTGGATGTAGCGACGCCCTGCTGAGGAGCACAGAAAGGAAACGGCAGCAATTTGACAGTGGAGATAGCTGACCATGCTGACCGGCACCCCGGTGTGCTGTGATGAGGACACTTCCCTCTGTGTGTTCTTCCCAAAACCCATAACCCCAGTGTAATCATGAGAAAGTAGCGGACAAACCCAAACTGAGGAATTTTCTATAAAATGCCTGACCAGTAGTCATCAAATTTGTAAGGTCATAAAAGACAAGGAGTGATCAACAAACTGTCACGAATCTAAGCCACATTCAGGCTTTTGGAACTAATAAATGAATTCAGCAAGGTAGCAGAATATAAGATTAACACAAAATCAATTATCTTTATTGTTTTTAATTAATTATTCATGATTAATATAACTATCCAATGTTCATTAGCAATGAACATTCCAAAAATAAAACTAATAAAACAATTACTACAGCTCATACACTTTAGGAGGCCAACGCGGGGGAACTGCTTGAGGCCAGGAGTTTGAGACCAACCTGGGCAGCAAAATGAGACCCCCTCTCTCTACAAAAAATTTAAAAATTAGCCAGGCATGCCTGTGGTCCCAGCTACAAGGGAGGCTGAGGTGGGAAGACTGCTTGAGCCTGGGAGGTCAAGGCTGCAATAAGCCAGGCGCAGTGGTTTACATCTCCAATTCCAGCACTTTCTGAGTTTGGCAGTTTCTCAAAAAGTTAAACATAGAGTTACTATTTGACCCAGCAATTCCACTCCCAGGTATATATGCGCCCAAGAGAAATGAAAGCCTATGTCCCCTCCAACACTTGTACATAATAGCCAAAAGGTGGAAACAACCCAAATGTCAATCCTTCATGTCCTACAGCATGAAGGAACCTCAAAAACACCACGCTCAATGGAAGAAGCCAATCACAACAGACCACACATTCTATGAATCCATTTATATGAAATGTCTAAAACAGGCATATCTAAAGAAACCAAAAGGGGACTGGTAATTGCCTAAGGGTAGGGGATTAGGGGTTTGGGTGGGTGATAACAAAAGGCTTGGAGTTTCTGTTCGAGGTGAAAAATGTTTTTAAATTGATTGTGGTGATGGAAGCACAACTCTGTGAATATCCTGAAACCAGTATATCCAACTGTATGCTTTAAAGGGGTGAACTGTACAGTATCTGAATTTTATGTCAATATACCTCTCGTCAAACAAAGTAATAGATGAGGGCAGGCATGGTGGCTCGCGCCTGTAATTCCAGCACTTTGGGAGGCTGAAGCGGGAGGATCTCTTGAGTCAAGGAGTTCAAGGCCATCTCTACAAAAAAAAAAAAAAAAAAAAAAAAAGGCCAGGCGCAGTGGCTCACGCCTGTAATCCCAGCACTTTGGGAGGCCAAGGTGGGTGGATCACTTGAAGTCAGGAGTTTGAGTCCAGCCTGTCCAACATGGTGAAACCCCATCTCTATTAAAAATACAAAAATTGGCCAGGCACAGTGGCTCACGCCTGTAATCCCAGCACTTTGGGAGGCCCAGGTGGGTGGATCATGGAGTTTGAGTCCAGCCTGTCCAACACGGTGAAACCCCATCTCTATTAAAAATACAAAAATTGGCCAGGCACAGTGGCTCATGCCTGTAATCCCAGTGCTTTGGGAGGCCAAGGTGGGCAGATCATGAGGTCAGGAGTTTGAGACCAGCCTTGCCAACATGGGGAAATGCCATCTCTACTAAAAATACAAAAAATTAGCCAGGGGTGGTGGCAGGCACCTGTAATCCCAGCTAATCAGGAGGCTGAGGCAGGAGAATTGCTTGAACCCGGGAGGCAGAGGTTGCAGTGAGCTGAGACCGTGCCACTGCACTCCAGCCTGGGCAACACAGCGAGACTCTGTCTCAAAAATAATAATAATAATAATAATAATACAAAAATTAGCCAGGCATGTGTAATCCTAGCTACTACTCGGGAGGCTGAGGCAGGAGAATCGCTTGAACCCGGGAGGTGGAGGTTGCAGTGAGCCAAGATCGTGCCACTGCACTCCAGCCTGGGCTACAGAGCAACACTCAGTCTCCAAAAAAAAAAAAAAAAAAAAAAAAGGCCAGGCATGGTGGTGCAGCCTGTAGTCACAGCTACTCGGGGGGCTGGGGCAGAAGGATCGCTTGAGCCTAGGAGGCAGAGGTTACTGTGAGCTGCGATCACACCACTGCACTCCTCCAGCCTGGATGACAGCACGGGAAAGTAAAATAAATAAGTAAATAAAACTACCACAGAACTAAGGGTACCACTGAACGCAAAACAAAAGCAAAGCTGAAAACAAAACCTGGCTGAGAAAAAAGTGAACCACAGTGGGGAAAGCATGAGAGGGACTGGGGAGAAAGATACTGGTGTGGAAGACCGAGGACACCTAACGTCTGCATCACCAGGCTCACTGAAAAGAGGCTGAATAAAACGTTTAAAGTTATTTTTGGCCAGGTGTGGTGGCCTGTAATCGCAACCCTTTGGGAGGCCGAGGTGGAAGGATCACATGAGCCCAGCAGTGAAAGACCAGCCTGGGCAACATAGCAAGACCCTGTCACTACAAAAAGGAAAAAATATATATATAAAGAGTTTTTTTGTTTGTTTTGTTTGGAGACACGGTCTCACTCTGTTGCCCAGGATGGAGTGCAGGGGTGCAATTCTGGCTCACTGCAACCTCTGCCTCCCAGATTCAAGTGATTCTCCTGCCTCAGCCTCCCAAGTAGCTGGGAACAAAGGCACATGCACCACCATGCCAGCTATTTTTGTATTTTTAGTAGAGACAGGGTTTCACCATGTTAGCCAGGCTGGTCTCAATCTCCTGATCTCAGGTGATCTACTCCCTCCCACAGTGCTGGGATTACAGGCGTGAGCCACCACTCCTGGCCCATAAAGTTTTTAATACATAATTTAAGAATACTCTATAAATATCTAAATCTACAAATTGAAAGAACACACACACACAAATCATAGCTCTGTCTTTGATGGCCTGTTTTTACTTTTTCGATCATTTGAGTATAGGCTTCTACAATTACTGTACAAATTCTAAAGTCCTTTACGTCACAAGAAATTACAGCAGCATAATTAATGAGTCCTCAGAGCCGCTGTAAGTACAACTACTGCTGCTGTCACTCACAGCCAGGCCTCTAGCGGACTTTCATCATGCTGGACTTTATTTAGACTACATTTGAATGAACTTAATATTCTATGCGGTTTCCATAGCACCTGCCTCCCCCCCGGCAGAGGAAGCCACAGGCACTGTCCAGGCAGGGTTTATTAACCAGTGTGAAATCATACTGAGCCCAACTAGACCCTGGCTGTCTGAGAAAATACTGTGGGTCAAGTATTAATAAGAGGTTTTATAAAAAGCTGACAGGCCAGGAACATAATCAGAATGTTTTTACTTTGCCTTTAACTAAAAATGTGTATTTTTTTTTTAAGAGATGACGGTCTCACTATGTTGCCCAGGCTGGCTGCAAACTCCTGGCCTCAAGTGATCCTCGCGTCTCAGCCTCCCAAGCAGCTGGCACTACAGGTGCACGCCACCACACCTGGCTAAAATGTGGATTTTTAGGTTGTAGTTTGCTCTCTCTGCAAAAATTCCTAACTTCTACTTAGAACTTTTCTACTGTGGGGAAAAAGTTTACCAGTTATGTCCCAAGAGCTTGATTATCTCTGTTTGTAAGGGGCAGGACTGACGCGGGAAGTGCTGGGCCTAGACTCGAAGCCTGTGCGTCTCCAATTGTCCAGGTTGCATGCAGACATCGAGGGTTCTGCAGCCTCCTGCTGAAGCACAGCCCCCATGGCACTGCCCAGGGCCTGCCCTGCCACAGGCTCTGTCCTTGGGGACTGCAATGTGTTTTGTTGCTTTAAGGTTTTCTGCAACTTGTTTCAATTTAAGAACTTTCATCATTTGCTGAGATGTGTCTATTTTGCTTTTACCTTAAGATGGTTCAGAGTGAAAACCATGAAACTGAAAGAGGCTTGCTGGAGGAGCTGGCCAAGAAAATGCAGACTTGAATGGTACAGGCTGGGGTCCCTTCCCAGCTCCCTGCCCTGGTTAGCTGGGTGACCTGGGCAAGTCACTCAGCCTCTGAGAGGACCACATTCACCTGTGGGCTCGCACAGGGCTAGGCTTGGACTCAGGCAACGCCAGTTCCCCTCACTATACCAGACTTTTCAAGGAGAAATGCAGAGCCTAGTAAGTTGGCAGGTGGCAGTTCCGAAAAAAACCATGTAAAGGCATAGGCTTTGTCCAAGCAACAGCCTAGGGACCTAGCTCTTCCATGACCCCAAATACTGCTGCTGCAGGACAGCCTCTTTCCACTCTCTCCCCTCTGGCTCCTCCTGTGCAACCGTGAACAGGGCTTCCCTGCTCAGGGAGCGCTGGTTGGAGAACTGGACTCACCTGCTTCAGCCTGAAAATGCCAACAGGATCCCTTAACCTCCCTGCTCAGCAGCTCTGCTCTAAGGAGGCCCTGCCGCCTGGGATTGAACTGGGCCATTGATTTTTCTACCATGGTCCCTTCTTGCAATATGACATAACAAGTGTTAAGTAGCCTAAAGCCAGCCTGTTTTTTGTTTTTGTTTTTTGTTTTTTTTTTTTGAGACAGAGTTTCGCTCTGTTGCCCAGGCTGGAATGCAATGGTGCAATCTTGGATCACTGCAACCTCCGCCTCCTGGGTTCAAGCCAGGCCCCCCGCTTTTTTTTAACAGAGTTTATTTATTACACGCAAAGCCTACACAACCAGGCAAATAATAGAAAAACATAAAGCTCAAAAATAGATGAAAATATGATCAACACGAACAGTACACAACATACCAATCATCTAAAGACACCTCAGGAGTTAACAGACGCTGAAAAGAGAGTGTAACACCAACCCGCAGAGCCTCATTTTGCTCTTTACAGACAGAGATTCACAGAATCGGGCCTGTGGAGACCACCAATTTTTTCTCCCTTTTCTGAAGGGATTTTTAACTACAGTCTTCGTTTAACATTAATGTCTGAATACTCTGGTGGAAAAAGAAAGAACTTTCCCAACATTCAGGGAAACAAAAGAAAGAGTTGGAGCCAGGTGTGGTGGCTCACGCCTATAATCCCAGCACTTTAGGAGGCTGAGGCAGGTACATCACTTGAGGTCAGGAGCTCAAGACCAGCCTGGCCAACACGGTGAAACCCTGTCTCTACCAAAAATACAAAACTAGCTGGGCGTGGTGGTGCATGCCTTCAATCCCAGCTATTCAGAAGGCTGAGGCAGGAGAATCGCCTGAACCCGGGAGGCAGAGGTTGCAGTGAGTAGAGATCGTGCCACTGCACTCCAGCCTGGGCAACAAGAGTGAAACTCCACCTCAAAAAAGAAAAAAAAAAGAGTTGGGCGGCTGCTTTCACCAAGATGAAGAGCCTAATTCTGCAGGCAGATCTGGTCTGAAACTGGTCCTCCTGTCCCCAAGAAAGCACAGCAACTCTCCTTTTGTGTATTCGATTCTGTCGGTACCAGCATGCCTCAGACCAGCCGCCCTCTACTGGTTCCTACATGGGCACAGAGTGACTCACAGGGCAGACTGTCCCTCCCTGCCACCCAGGCACTGTGGACAGAGCTGGCCCTGATAAGACACAGGAACACGGGCCACTGAGCTAGCCAGAGGCCAGTGGGCACCACGTTCCACCAGCCAGGCCTTGGAGCGGGGGCTCCCAGCCCCTCCAGACACAAAGGGGCCACCTCCCTGGGCTGGACCTGCTGGCTCCTGCTGGTGAGCTGAGCAGTCTCAGATACCATCCAGGAAAACCAAGGTCCCGTGGGAGGAGAGATGTTGAGGGGCCTCCCACCCGCCAGACACTGAGGTTGGTCTTCCGTTTCCTTGACAGTGTCACAGTGTCCACTCCACCGTGTCTGACGAGGCTTCTGGGAAGTTGTTCACAGAGCAATCTGATAATCCACTACTGTATCTGCTGTAAGGACGTGAGGATTAGCTAGCACATCTCTCAAGCTCCCAGCCTGTGAAGTCACACAGCACTTTCTTAATGAATTAAGTGCCAGGAAAACTTGGCTTCCCATGAAGAGTGGGCAGGCTTCTCAACATGGATCGTGGATCTCCTTCTCACTCCAGTACCTAGGACTCGAACACAGGTCTGTTTGCTCAATTTTGAAAATGCCAAATGTAAAAGAATTATAGAACTTTAGAACTCATGGGGATCTTAAGAGATCACTTGGTTCTGCAGTAAACAAATTCCTTCTACACTCCATGACACACATTGCCACAAGTCACTGTCTCCTGCCTTCTATGCAATTAAGCTCCACAAAAAGTCTACTCAGTACTAATCCAGAGCCAGAAAGCGATGGGAGCCTTCTCCTTATCACTGACAGAGCCTAATCAAGTTACACTAAGTGATCTGGACCGTGTCAAACTATATTTATAACTAGTGAGCTACCAGTCATCGTTTTTAAACACTACTTTAATCTTTCATTTTAACTGTTTGCAGGCCGAGAAATGCCACTTAGCTATACCTAAAATTACATGTCATTCCTACTCAAGATACTGTTGAAGACACTGTTAACCAAACTTCTCTTACTGTCCAATTACCTTTCTAAATCTGTGTTCATTTCGCTTCCCTTCACCGTATCCTAAGAACGCCATTCTGCATGGGTGAGAAAAAGCCAGCTCCTATCTCCTGTGGTTATTTGCTGCATGTCTTAGGATGCTGTGAATTTCCAAATGGCTTAAAGCTTTGATCTGTTTAATAATAATAATAAAAAAGATATAATCTGAAAAGACTTCTAAAGTTCTCCCAATTATTTATTTGTATTTTTAACAATTGTATTATTGCATTTTATTTGTATTTATTAAGCAGGACAGCTGGTGACACTGAAAAGATTTGCAGACGACAGCACTGTGTTGATGAAAATGTCCAGAGTTTAACTGCTCTACTGTGGGTGTGTAGGAGAACTTCCCTGTTTTTCTGGACTACTCACTGCCGTTTTTGGGGGTGAAGGGGCAACAAGGCTACGACTCCGTTTTTTGGTTTTTTTTTTTGAGACAGAGTCTCGCTCCGTTGCCCAGGCTGGAATGCAGTGGCGTGATCTCGGCTCACTGCAACCTCCTCCTCCCAGGTTCAAGCAATCCTCCTGCCTCAGTCCCCCAAGTACCTGGGACTACAGGCGCCCAGCACCACGCCTGGCTAATTTTTGTATTTTTAGTAAAGATGGGGTTTCACCTTGTTGGTCAGGCTGGTACTTACTTTCAAATGATTCGGAGAAAAATGAACTTACAGCGACAAAATGACCTAACAAGTGTGTTATAATGTTTAACATCTGGGGAATCCGGATGAAGGGTATACAGGAATTAACAAGAAATCTTTGTATTATTCTTGCAACTTTTTAAGGGTCTGAAATCACATAAAGTTTAAAAGGAAATATGGCTGAGATGTGGAGGTGAGGTCGGTTACCTTATTTTATTTTATTTTACTTTATTTAGGCAGAGTTGCCCAGGCTAGAGTGCAATGGCGCAGTCTTGGCTCACTGCCACCTCCGCCTCCCTGGTTCAAGCAATTCTCCTGTCTCAGCCTCCCGAGTAGCTGGGACTACAGACGTCCACCACCATGCCTGGCTAATTTTTGTATTTTTAGTAGAGACCAGGTTTCACCATATTGGTCAGGCTGGTCTCGAACTTTTGACCTCAGGTGATCCACCCACCTCGGCCTCCCAAAGTGCTGGGATTACAGGTGTGAGTCACCGCGCCCAGCCATATTTTATAAAGACACCACGGCCCCTGTGGATTAGTCAGGGTTCTCCAGAGACACAGAACTAACAGTAAGGTATGTGTAGAGAGAGACAGATTTAAGAAACTGGCTCAAGTGATTCTGGAAGTGCAAGGCCACAACCTGCAGGGTGGGGTGGGCCAGCAGGCTGGAGACCCAGGCAAGCTGCAGCTCTGGTGCAAGGTAGCTGGTGGCAGGGTTTGTTCTGCAAGGCCTTCCCCCATGGGAGGCTGTGAAACCGTGATGTAATGAGATATACTTATTTGTTCTTCCTGGCCAGTGCTCCTAACACCCTTGTAATTTCCTAAGTGATAAGAGCAATAAAAATGAAAGAATTGCCTTTTGTTATTCATAACAAGTCCCTTTCAACCACACCTGACGTGGTCACCAAAAGGTGACTTTCAGCAAGCCCCTAAGGGCAGAGGCTGGCTGCCAGGGGAACCAGCTCTGTAGTTAGAGGGTTGGAAGTTTCAGGCCCACCCCTCCCGCCACCCCCAAACTCCAGTGAAGGGCGAGGGGCTAAAGGCTGAGCTCATCACCAGTGGCCAATGATCACACTAGGTAACTGGGGCCTCCATAAAATCCCCAACTGAAGGGGATAGAAGAGCTTCCTTCCAGTTCAGTGAATCCTAGAGGTGCTGGGACAGTGGCACCTGCAGAGGGAATGGAAGCCCCTGCACCCTCCCTCAGACCTGCCCTCTGCATATCTTCTATCTGGCTGTTCCTGGGTTGTATTCTTTATAATTAATTGGTAAACGCAAGTGAAGTGTTTCCCTGAGTTTCATGAGCCACTCTGGCAAATCATCAAACCCGAGGAGGCTGTCGAGGAGGCTGTCGGTCAGAGGTCAGAAGGGAGGCCCTGATGTGCAACTGACATCTGGGGTGGAGAAGTCTTGTGGGACTGAGCCTTTAGCCTGTGGGATCTGAGGCTACATCCAGGTAGGCAGCATCAGAATGGAACTGAATTGTAAGATGCTCAGTCAGTGTGGGAAACACCACCCCCCCGCCCCCCCAGAGGGACATCCACGTTACTATCTAGGCAAAACGGCCAAGTTGACACATAAAACCAGCCACTACAGCCTGCAAGGGCAGAGGCCAGGCTGTCTTCTGCAGAAAATGAAGGCACACACTGTAGGCTTCTCTATCTGCTAAAATGACAGCTGGGGCCTACCTTCCAAGTGGCTAGCTGTCAGCAACACAGAACAGCACCCACCATCAGCTACTGGCCAGAAAAATGACTTTGAGCAATCTGCTGTCAGGGAAGCCTGCCCAGGAGATGCAAGCTCAACTTCACACATAAAAGTGGAAATACATCAGAAAAATTGGGAGTGTTAGGATTCCACAGGCTGGTACCACAAATGACTAATTAAAACAAATCCCAGAAGTGGGGATCACAGAGCAGCAGGGTCTGCAAAACACTTCTCTAGATCATCTTTCTTTAACTCCTGGGTCCAGCCAAACCAAAAGATTAATCGTATTTCATTGTGTTTATCTTATTACGAATATTTAGGACAGCAGTGTGGGCCCCAAGGTAGAGCTGCTTTTCCTTAATCTGTGCTGTAATCATGCCAGGAGCTTACGGGAAGAGTCTCAAAAACTGATTGTTACATCCACTGCAGGGGTGCTGCAGGTCAGTGGCTCAGGACATCGACAACACTGCTTCACAAAAGCCCACGGAATAAACCGTGCACCTGTCCTTTCAGGATGTCATAGAAGGGATCCCGTGACTCTCATAACTGGGCATGGGCTGCTTTCATTGCCAGGATCCTGGTCTGTGTTTTGTGTCCTGACCCTCACTGTCCTACCCCAACCCTCACTCTGAGGCCTTCTAATGTGAACCTTTTGTGCTGCATCTAGCATAAGCATCCTCAAATTCTCTCTGGATGGAGATGGAATGTCAATTCAATATGAAATGGAAACGTTTAAACTCTAACATTTCAGAATGGCAACAGACTTCGGAAACACATCACCAGCTTGATTTCCCTCATTTTAAAGATGAGAAAACTGAGGCCAAGAATGGCAAAGAAATCCACCCAAGCCCACAGTTGCACAGACCGAATGGAAAGGCCAGGATGAAAAGGGGCGTGGAATCACGCACACCCTTTCTTCTCCATGCAGCGCAATCCCAGGCTCTGCAGTTTCAGGCTGGACTCCTCTCGCCACCTTGCCACCACTTCAGAGAATCCATTAAACGTCTTCATGACCAACCGCCACCTCTTGCCAAGCACAAAGCTCTCCACGTTAGCCAGATGTTTTGACGTGCTGATTTGCCAAGCATGGCAAAGCTTGACAAATCTTCCTCTGAACACCCCAACTTCTACTTTTTCTGCTATGTACCACAAATAAAGTGCTAAGAGTTATGAAACAATAGGTTCAGCATAATGCTATTTTATATATTAAAAACAAGTTTCTGCCAATACAGAAAAAACAATGTAGAACACAAAATATTTATAGCATTTACAAAGTGGGTGATAGAAGTGGGTTACAGGATTACAGTTAATTTTTTTCCTTCTGGCTTATCTATATTTTCTAATTTTTCCTCCAGTAATAATTTTTCCTTCAGGACTTGCATAATTTTTAAACAGACAAAAATAACAATAAAAGCATTCTATTTAGGAGCTCTAGAGTGTCACATTACCACAGTCTGCAGTGTGCCGGTGAATGTCTGAGGTCATTTCTGGCTGAGGGGGAGGCACAGCAGTTATTTTCTTGGGAGCACACCTCCTCTCATTGGCTCTGGTGGGACTGGTTGCTGGTCCATCACCAGCAAGCATGTAACTTTTCCAGAGAAAGGATGGCAAGCTTATTTTCATCATGAATTAGCGAAAGAAGCACTTAAATCCCAATTTTCCATGTCCTTCCTATTCAGAATAGGCACACAGCTTATTTACAGACTGTGAGAGCTAAAAGTTTACAACTTCACGACTTACAGACTGTGTGTTTTACGAGAAAGGTTTCCACCCAGAGCCACCACAGTAGACAATCAAAAGAGATCTCACAGAGGATCAGAAAACCTGTTTTGTTGCAGGGACTATCTTGTTCATGAAGGTCATTTCCGTAATCCCTGAGCCCATCGCTGGCCTCTCCAGGATCTGATTATACATACATACGCCAATGGGCACCCTAAGGTGTAGAGCTAAGTCCTGGTCCAGCTCCAAGGAAATGCCCTTGAATGTGAAGGCAGAACTACGTCTTTGCCATCCGCCACTTAGACAATAAAAATGATGTTGCAGGTCGGGTGCGTTGGCTCACGCCTGTAACTCCTGCACTTTGGGAGGCCGAGGCGGGCGGATCACGAGGTCAGGAGTTTGAGACCAGCCTGGCCAACATGGTGAAACCCCGTCTCTACTAAAGATACAAAAAATTAGCCAGGGGTGGTGGTAGGCGCCTGTAATCCCAGCTACTCCGGAGGCTAAGGCAGGAGAATTGCTTGAACCCGGGAGGCGGAGGTTGCAGTGAGCGCCACTGCACTCTAGCTCCAGGCTACAGGGCAAGACTCAGAATTAAAAAAAAAAAAAAAAAAAATGGTGCTGTGCATCAAAACTCTCCCAACAGCAGGGAATTCTGGGGGAGCCACTGCTTCTTGGCTGCTTTTCCTGGCAAAGTCATCCCAAGCCCTTGTTATAACCTGTTTTGGCCATTCGTTGCCACTTCTTTCCATGTTTTGCATACCAAATATGAAGAGCGCCAGCTGGTATTCTAACAAATCTGTCCCTTTTACCATCTCTACTTTAGAAAAAAGAATGTCCCAGAATAAGTTTGGAAAAGCAGTCAATCTCTTAGCAATTACTGTATTAAACATATCTTAATGCCCTACAAAAATATGCTAAAATACCATCCATAAAGCAAGTGCTCAGTGCCTAGGTGTACACTGCAAAAGTAAAATCTTTGCCAAGTGGCTTCAGGTCTGGAACTGTGTCTTTTCCTCATCAGTTCTCCCTCTACGTTAGTGTAGCAGAAAGACAATTCTCCATGGTTAAGAGTTTAAAAGCAAACGACAACAACAAAAAACTGGCAACAGGGGGCTGTGCAAGACTACCGTGTACCTATCAAACTGAAAACTACCATCCTATCCACTGACCTGCAAAGCTGTTTATCAGTGAAAAAGTTACAAATGTTTACGAATGAAACAGAAAATTAAAAAACTGTATGTGCAATATACTTTTTAAAAATGTGTATGTATATTTAGGAATACCAAAAAAACATCAAGAACACAGGCCCATAGTAAACATGGTTAAGAGTAACGGGGACAATCAGTGACTTTAACGTTTCACTACTCAAACAAATTTTTGCAAGATATAAAAAGTAAGACGATCTCTGTCAACTTTAACCCAAGCAAATTTCTCCAAGGGAGGTGTGGGAACCTCTAAGACAGAGCCTTCTTCGAGGGCTCTATCTCCATCTCTGAGCTTCGTACCACTCCTGCGTGAAGCAGGCATCTTCAGTGATTTTCTTCTAAGCAGCGTACACAAAAAGTCTCACAATTCCCTGCAGATTACCGAGCTCACCCCCTTCCAACCCACAAGGCTGCCCAGGCCTGGTTCCAGTCCCATTTTCTCCCACAGGCTGCTGCAGGAAAACAAAGGGTGGCTGGAGGCATGGGCGAGGAGCACCGGCTCCGCAGCCAGCGCGGAAGCGCACGGCCAGAAAGAGACCGGGAACGTCCGCCAGGCTCCAGGGCTCAGCATCATCTGCTGGGGACAGCGGACCCCGCCAGGCGCGGGCTCCCAGTGGAGCGGACCTGTGGCCGCTGCCCTGCGCAGGAGACGCCCGGCCCCCGCCGACCGCGGCTTCCAGGCGACTCCCCAGTCGGCTGTGCCTGGCCGCCGGCCAGGGAGGGGCGCGGGTAACGCCCGGCGGACCGCCCCGCAGAGAGACCCCCGCTGGCGCAGTTCTGGGACGGGCGCCCTCTCAGCGGGCCCGGGCGCACAGGGCGGGGCAGCGCCTCACCTTGGGGTCGCGCTCGTAGTAGTGCTGCTGCGTGCGGATCCAGCGGCCCACCAGGTGGTCGCGCACGGTGTGCGCCAGCGCGAAGAAGTAGTCGCGGGGCGTGGCCACATTGCGGTCCTTGACCAGCGTGAAGTGCAAGTGCCGGTTGAAGCTCTTCCGCACCTCGGCCACGTCGCCTAGCCCCGCCAGGCCGCGCACGCTGATCTGCTTCCGCTTCTCGCTGTCCGTCAGCGGCTTCGCCATCGCGCCGGCCAAGGCGGAGGAAAAGAGATGGAGGAGGAAAGCGGCGGGACACGCGAGCGCCGGGATTGTGCAGCTGCTCTGGCGCCCGGCACTGCGGCTCTGCGGGACGCATGGGCCGCGCCTGCGCGCTGCGCCGGGGCGGGGCGGGGCCTCCGGAGGGCGGGGCGGGGCCTCCGGAGGGCGGGGCGGGGCCTCCGGAGGGCGGGGCGGGGCCTCCGGAGGGCGGGGCGGGGCCTCCGGAGGGCGGGGCGGGGCCTCCGGAGGGCGGGGCGGGGCCTCCGGAGGGCGGGGCGGGGCCTCCGGAGGGCGGGGCGGGGCCTCCGGGCTCATAGCTGAGATCGCTGGTGTAGTCCGAGGCGGCAGCAACCTGTCCACGCCACCTGAGAGTGGGGTTTGCACCCTTGTTGGGCAAGCCCCGCAGAAAGTGGGAGCGACTGGAGGGGGCAAGGGACCCGGGGCCTCGGAGCGTGCCGTCCTGGCCGCTCCTGCCAGCCCGGGGGCGGTGCGGGAAGGGGGCCCTGCCCTCCGGCCCTCTGGGGTTCCTGGGACCGGCCCTCCCGCCCTGCACCGGGTCACCAGGTGCCCCGCGGGAGCGCGCTGGGCCCGGGCTGTGGCCGAGACCTGGTACACGTTCGGGGAAACTGATTACAGCTTGAAAGGCATCCACCAACGCCTGCTGGGCCCGGTCTTCTCTGTCGGGGACAGGGCGGCTCTGAAAATGCCAGCTATTTGCTTGCCACTCCAGGCCGATGACAGACGTGGAGAAAACCAGCTGCCAGCGAGCTGGAGACGCCCGTTCCCGAGGGCGCGAGGCAGCCACAGCCAAGTGCCGCCACGACCCCGCCTCGGAGGGACCGCAGCCCCCTAGCCCTCGGAGAAACCCTGTTCCCGAAACCACCCGGCAGACGCTGTCCGCTTTGAGATTACAGCAGGGAGAAAGAAACGTGCCCGTCTGGCCGGGGAGCTCAGCCACTAACCAGACTTAGCCTCTGTCATCCCAATCCAGGCTGCAGCTCCAGATAGGGGGCGTCTGCACACAGCTTCCCACACTTGGCCCCGCGGAACACAGTCCTGCTGGCCTCAGCCTGTGGGAACCCTGCTTCACGTAAAGGTCACCTAAACTCTGCCTTCCCCCAATCCCATAAGAACTGTGCCTTTCCCTTCGTTCTTGGGAGGCTCTCCCTCATTCCAGTGGGTCAGTACACCCGATTTTGTGGGACCACAGGTTTGCTCCTGGTGGTCTTGGGCTGAAGGGGCTGCAAAGGTTACTGAATTTCATGGAGGTAAAAATTGCCCGCAGGAGATGTCATAAAAGTCCAGGTGCAGTAGGTTTCCTGGTGTGATGCTTCAAAGTTATCTTCTTACCTGGAGCCCCTTCCAGCTGCAGACTTCAGAGGTCGGAGGTTAATCAATCTGGAATGACCCCACAGCCCACCCATCTCCAGCTGGGGATTCACTCCTGCACTATATCCTAGGGATTCTGGAGCCAACAAGATCGAACTTCGGGCACAGATGGCAGAGCTGTGGGGTCGAGCTTGGCTGCAAGCTCTGAACACTGATGTAATCTCTCTGAGGGTGATCTGGCAATTCAGAAGTCATAAAAATCATGGTGCCCTATGACCACTTCTACCACTCTGGGGAATAGAGTTCAAGGAAAGCTTCAAAAGACAAAAAGTAAGTTATGCAAATATGTTTTCTTCTGTGGTGTGGTAAAGGTTAATCCCCCAGCTGTGGTGCACACCTGGCAAAGAATGGAGGTGCTGACACTTATTGATCATTACTTGCAGTGTACACATATTAACTCCTGATCCCTGCAAATAGCCTGCTATTACCCCCGCTTGACAATGGAGAAGGTGAGCCACAGATAAGTTAACTCTTCCCTAAGCCCACACAGCTAATAAGGGAAACAGCCAAGGTTCACCCCAGCCAAGCCCTGCTTCACTACACAAGCCCAGAACAATGTACTATGCTCAAAGTTAATATCATAAACCATTGTGCTAATAAAAGGAATGACTATTTTAATAGCTAGCTAGGAAGGTGTGATCGATGACACAATACTGATAAATGAAAGACAAAAATAAGGATGTAATGCAGAAATGACAGTAATGATTTAAATATTACTTTCATTTAGTCAATTTAAATTTAAATTAAATAACCACATGTGGCTAGGGATTACTGTGTTAGAAACACAGGTGTATATCCAAACCTAAACACTGGTTATTTCTGAATGGAAGAATTATCAGGGGGGTTTCCTTATTTTCTCCATACATTTTGTATTTCCTGTTTTTTTCCACAATATTTATTTTATAATTGGAGTAAGTTTTAGTAAGAAAAACTAGAGGCCACAGACTTCACTAATGGTTGCTGATTTAAGGCCTATATATTCTCTTACTGGATTGACTTTTAATTCTTTGTTACTCTGGTTAAATAAATTTTAAGTCCTTTCTTTCATAGCTACACTTTATGAAATTTTCCATGATCCTGACAAAAATTCTTTGACCAAACTCTAGTCAGGCTTCTGAGCCTTCTCCTAGGGCCATCGTACACTTCCCTGTGACATCTGTTTTAGCAATCCCTGCTTTGTCAATTTAGCAAGGATTCCCTGCCCCTAATATCTGATCCCCCTTGGTGACATCTGATCAGGCTCCCCATGCTCCACCATCCCCCATGATGTCCAATCACCCTGGCCTGCCTTCAGAGGAATCCTATGAGGTGGTTTAGACACAATCACCTGGACCCCTGAAGTGTCCTCTTAGTAACTGTCCATCCACTGACCCCTCCCCCAGTCCTTGGCTATAAATGCCCATTTGCCCATGCTGTTTTTGGAGTTGAGCCCAATCTCTCTCCCCTGCTGCAAGACCCTGTTGCAGTGGTCCCTGTACCTATCATGATGGTCGTGAATAAAGTCTTTGGTACCATGCTTTAACAAATGCTATTGATTTTTTTTTTTCTTTAACAGTTATCTTACTCAGATGTCATTTCCTCTTCCTGGGAGCCGCCATGGTCCTTCCCTTCTCCTGCAGCACTTAGTCCAATACTGAATCTTCATGATGTGACTCTTCATAATGTGCATGGTTGATGCAGGAAGGAGCCCTGTCACCATCATGTCTCCTCACCTCCTCTGGCTGCTAATATTGCTGAAGTGGCTAAATGAGTCCCAGTATTAATTATCTCAGCCATTTTCAGGTAATTTATTTATTTATTTATTAATAATGTTTTTGAGATGGAGTCTTGCTCTGTCACTCAGGCTGGAGTGCAGTGGTGCAATCTCCGCTCACTGCAACCTCTGCCTCCTGGGTTCAAGCAATTCTCCTGCCTCAGCCTCCCGTGTAGCTGGGATTATAGGCACTCGCCACCATGCCCAGCTAATTTTTGTATTTTTAGTGGAGACAGGATTTCACCATGTTTCCAGGCTGGTCTTTAACTCCTGACCTCAGGTGATCCGCCCGCCTCAGCCCCCCAAAGTGCTGGGATTACAGGCGTGAGCCACCACATCTGGCCATCATTTTCAAATAAATAACTTTTAGATAGTTTTAAGTGTTGTGAAGAAAAGCAGGTTGAGCTGTTAGTTACAGGAGGTGATATTTGAGCTGAGACTAAAAAAAAAAAAAAAAAATGAAAGAATGGACCAGGTGCAGTGGCTCATGCCTGTAATCTCAGCACTTTGGGAGGCCAAGGTGGGTGGATCACTTGAAGTCAGGAGTTCAAGACCAGCCTGGTCAACATGATGAAACCCCGTCTCTACCAAAACTACAAAAGTTAGCTGGGCGTGGTGGCGCATGCCTGTAATCCCAGCACTTGGGAGTCCGAGGTATGAGAATCGCTGGAACCCGGAGGTGGAGGTTGCAGTCAGCTGAGATTGCAGTCTGGGCGACAGGGCAAGACTCCATCTAAAAAAAAGGCATGAATGAATCTGGGGGAATAGCAAATGCAAAGGTCCTGAGGTGGGCATCCACTTGGACAGTTCACAAAAGAGGCATCTGAGGGGCATTGGGATATGCCACCCCAAAATATGCCTCTTCGCATGTGGATTATTTTGAGTTAAAGGCCATTAAGAACCAGCAGACCACAGGAAAGGCTCTAAAAACCATTTCATTTGTAAAAAAAATTCACATTTATTATAAAGGAAATTTCCACGTCTCCCTCTTCCATGCAAGGAAGAGGATATCTTGTAACAACTCTTATCATTGGAAGAAGTTACTGACTTAAGTCTGCATAACAAACCTTCCTAAACAACCCTTGTTTACCATACTTTTCCTGGGCACCTTCTGCTGAGGTTTGAAAATACCCTCCAAAACTCATGTTGAAATTTAATTGCCATTGTGTAAGAGGTAGGACTGTTCAGAGGTGATTAGGCCATGAGGCCTCCACCCTCAAGGATAGATTAATGCCATTGTGGGAGTGGGTTGTTATAAAAATGAGTTCGGCCCTCTCTTGTTCTGTCTCTTTCACCCTCTCTTGCACTTCCACCCTCCTTCCACCCTCACCAGATGCCAGTGCCATGCTCTTGGACTTCCCAGTCTTCAGAACCATGAGCCAGAGAAGCCACTTTTCTTTATAAATTACACAGTCCATGGCATTCTGTTACAGCAGCACAAATAGACCAAGACACCTTCCCACTACATGCCTCCCCTGCCCAGAAGCTCCAGGCCTTTTCCTTTACGACAGCCTAAGATGATAGATGAACCCAAGTTCTGACCACACTTTGGGTTATTCATTGCCAGGTACTGCCACATGTAAGTGCAATGCACATGCCAATAAACTTGTTTCTTTCTTGCCTGATTGAATTGTCTTTGGCTGGTGTAATTAGAGGCCCCCTAGCTGGAGACCCTAACATGGGCCGGGGAAAAGATTTTTTTCCTTCTGTAAATAACCAAGAGTTGGATTCAGCTTCATCTTCCATTTTAGCAACAAAACTGCCAGGCTTCAGAACAGGCAAAATGGAAAGAAATTGGGCTATGCTTTTATTTTATATAAAGCTGAAAAGCAGGTTTGCCCTTCTAAGAGAAAGGATTGTTCTGGCAGCCTGGATCAGAGCAGCGATCAGGCCAGAGCATCTGCTAACCTCAGCATCAGGGAATCCCTGTTTTAGACTGTCCTCTACGTCTCTGTCTTCTCTTTTTGGGAGGTAATTTTTTAAAAATCACTAAGAAGGGATGGATGCTGGTTCTGGTTTCGTTACTGTTGTAGAGAGCTATTCTGTGTTGTTGGAGATAATACATTACCTTTAAAGTTCTTGTATCTTTTTGTTTTTTGAGACAGGGTCTCATGGTGTTGCCCAGGCTGGAATGCCATGGTATGATCACGGCTCACTGCAGCCTCAATCTCCCAGGCTCAGGTTATCCTCCCACCTCAGCCTCCCAAGTAGTTGGAACTACAGGTGCATGCCACCACGCCCAGCTAATTTTTGTATTTATTATAGAGATGAGGTTTCGCTATGTTGCCTAGGCTGGTCTTGAACTCATGGGCTCAAGCCATCCACCCAACTCGGTCTCCCTAAGTGTCGGGATTACAGGCATGAGCCACTGTGCCCAGCCTAAAGTTCTTTTAAATAGGTATTTAAGATTCTGTCTGTAGCAAGCCCCCTGTCATCTGCCTCAGAAAAAGAAATGAAAGATGTCTTTTGAATGGAAGAAGATGCTGTGGGACTTAGAAGCAGGGTGTGGAAAACAGACATTTTTGGTCTGCTAGGCTTAAGCTTCTTGAGGACCTGAAGAGTGTCTCATTGATCGCTGGTGAAATGAGTGACTCAGAAGCACCGCCGGCCCTTGAGACCGCAGGTGCAGAGGGAAAATCTCTCTGGGATCCCAGCAACGCCACTGGCAGATCTGTGCTGGTCAATTTCGTGTTTGCAAATGAACACAGACCCAGGCTTTCAGGAAACAGAGATAAATAACAAATGCATTATTTTCGAGAGGCTGGTAATTATAAAGCTCGAGGGAATAAAGAGCCCACCAGCTGGAATGACACTGTAGAACTGATGCCCTCCCTCCACTGGGGTGTGTCAACAGATATTCTTAGTGACATTAATGATTTTAACACACTGACATTAAAGGAAAAAGAATCTATTGAAGGGGTGGGTTGCCCCTCCACACCTTTGGGTGTTTCTTGTTAGGTGGAACAAGAGACTTGGAAAAGAAAAAGACACAGAGACAAAATATAGAGAAAGAAATAAGGGGGCCCGGGGACCAGCATTCAGCATACCGAGGATCCTGCCAGTCTCTGAGTTCCCTTAGTATTTATTGATCATTCTTGGGTGTTTCTTGGAGAGGGGGATGTGGTATGGTCATAGGATAATAGTGGAGAGAAGGTCAGCAGATAAACACGTGAACAAAGGTCTCTGCATCATAGACAAGGTAAAGAATTAAGTGCTGTGCTTTAGATATGTATACACATAAACATCTCAATGCCTTAAAGAGCAGTATTGCTGCCCTCATGTCCCACCTCCAGCCCTAAGGCGGTTTTCCCCTATCTCAGTAGATGGAACATACAATCGGGTTTTATACCGAGACATTCCATTGCCCAGGGAGGGGCAGGAGACAGATGCCTTCCTCTTGTCTCAACTGCAAAGAGGCATTCCTTCCTCTTATACTAATCCTCCTCAGCACAGACCCTTTACGGGTGTGGGGCTGGGGGACGGTCAGGTCTTTCCCTTCCCACGAGGCCATATTTCAGACTATCACATGGGGAGAAACCTTGGACAATACCTGGCTTTCCTAGGCAGAGGTCCTTGCAGCCTTCCGCAGTGTTTGTGTCCCTGGGTACTTGAGGTTAGGGAGTGGTGATGACTCTTAAGGAGCATGCTGCCTTCAAGCATCTGTTTAACAAAGCACATCTTGCACAGCCCTTAATCCATTTAACCCTGAGTTGACACAGCACATGTTTCAGAGAGCACGGGGTTGGGGGTAAGGTTATAGATTAACAGCATCTCAAGGCAGAAGAATTTTTCTTAGTACAGAACAAAATGGAGTCTCCTATGTCTACTTTTTTCTATACAGACACAGTAACAATCTGATCTCTCTTTCTTTTCCCCACAATCTATGAGACCAGAGTGATACTGAGAAGAAATGAAATGGAGATGGGGAAGAAGGAAGCCACTCCTCTCTACAGGATGCCAAATCAATGCAGGAGGAGATTTTGAGAACTACTGGACAACGGCCACAGGGGAACAGGGGATTCATTCCATCTCAAAGCCTCATCCTACACATTACCTTTATTAGCTATAAAAGGGAAAAGGGATTTGCAATGGAGAGGTATGGCAGACTCCAGCCTCATGAAGTGATGCAACTTAGCATTGTCACCCAGGAGACAAACCCACACTATGAGTCCGATTCAGTGCACCAAGAAGGACAAACATCACTTACTGTGCTGTAACATAACGCAGTATATTATACACTAACATATGTAGTATATTACATTACATAATAACATAGTACAGGCTTCTAGGACACAGTTTATAGAAGTGCAGATAATACTTGAGGCAGTTTCCCAAACTTGCAAATAAAAACTCTCCACAGGGCTTGTGACTAGCACATTCCCAAAGCCCCAAACCCAGAATTCCACCCGCTTAGTGAGCACCTCCAGAGCATTTTTTTTTTTTTTTTTGAGACGGAGTTTTGCTCTTGTTGCCCAGGCTGGAGTGCAATGGCACAATCTCGGCTCACTGCAACCTCCACCTCCCAGGTTCAAACGATTCTCGTGCCTCAGCCTCCTGAGCAGCTGGGATTACAGGCACCCACCTAATTTTTGTATTTTTAGTAGAGATGGAGTTTCACCATGTTGGCCCGGCTGGTCTTGAACTCCCAACCTCAGGTGATCCACCTGCCTTGGCTTCCCAAAGTGCTAGGATTACAGGCATGAGCCACCGCGCTCTGCCATCTCCAGGGCATATTTTTTACTGTGCAATGTGGGAATCTCTGCCACAGGGTGGGCTGCCTTTCTAACCCAGTGGCCCAGTTCTAGCAGGACTTCCCCAGTATGTGGATGGGGGCACAGGGGCTCTCGGGGGGGCTTCAAGGCATCTGTGAGCTAGGCCTAACCACCGCTACTGAATGACTGCAAGATGAGTTCCAGAGCTGGGATGGTACCCTGCCCCAGCCCTCCCCTGACAGGAGTTAGTAAGGGACAGGTGAGCATGCTAAAGAGACAGCAAGCTGGTCACACCCTAGGGCCACCACCCTTCTGTCTTCCAAGTCAGAAACATGTCCTGACTTTGGGGGAAAGGGTATATGTTAAACGGGCCCACCTTGGGAGCTGTAGTGGTCACTGTGGAGCTGAGCACTGGACTGCACTCCCCGCTGCCCCAGAGTGACCAGGCGGGTGGTTTCATCCAAAAGGCAGGGCTCAGAAGGCCAGGCTGAGCCACCGATATGCATGTCTGCACCCCACCACTTCCTGCTCAGTCTGTATCAGGGCCGGGATGAAATCGGCACTTAGACGCTCAGCGGTCCTCCCACCCGTCTGGCCAACACAAACCTGCCAGCATAGCACTGAGTGGAAGGTTCCAGTGCACCCACAGGCCTGGCTGTTAAAATGTCCGGCCACTCCAGAGGACAGGTTAAGGTCACACTGAGAAAGCCTGGCTCTCTCCAGCTGGCCTGAATTAACATGAAAAGGAAGAGCACAGCACCTGTGGAAATGGCGCTGGAAAACAAGTGTCCCTAGGAACTGCCTCTGCGCCACCCAAGTGCACTGGCCTGCGTCCTCAGACAACCCAGGAGGAGTCCTCCATCTGGCCACTTCCCACCCGTTAGGCCCCGAGGGGACAGCAGGTCAGTGAGACCCGGACCCCACCAGCAAATGACCCTTCCTTCATTCATCAGACACTGGCTCCATCTGCACTGCACCTACTGCCAGCCAGGCACTGAGCTTCACATCCGCACAAAACACAAAGACCTCTGATACGGTTCGGGTCTGTGTTCCCACCTAAACCTCATGGTGAATTGTAATCATGTTGAGTTGTTTTGGAGGTGGGGTCTGGTGAGAGGTGACTCGATGATGGGGTGGATTTCTCATGAATGGTTTAGCACAATCTCCTTGACGCTGTTCTCAAGATAGTGAGTTTTCACGAAATCTGGTTGTTTAAAAGTGTGCACCTCACCCCTTGCTTCTGCTCTGGCCATGTGATCTGCCTGCCTCCCCCTTCGCCTTCCACCATGATTGTAAGATTCCTGAGGCCTCCCCAGAGGCTGAGCAGATACCAATACTACGCTTCCTATACAGCCTGCAGAACTATGAGCCAATTAAACCTCTTTTCTTTATAAATTACCCAGTCTCAAGTATTTAGAGCAATGCAAAAATGGACTAATACAACCTCACGGTTCTGGAGGCTGAAAAGTCTAAGGATGGAGTGTCCTTCTCAGTGCGCAGTCAAGATGCCGGCAGGTTTGGGGCCTGGTGAGGCTCTTCGCTTTTTCCATGGTGTCTTTTGCGCGGTGTGTCCTCCGGAGGGGAGGAAGGCTGCATGCTCACATGGCAGAAGGTGAAAAGCCAAGAGGGAACCCACTCCCAAAGCCCTCTCAGTAAGGCATTAAACCCACCATAAGGGTGCAGCCCTCATGGCTTAATCGCCTCTTAAAGGCCCCACCTCCCAATACCATTACACCAGCAATTGAAATTCAACAAGAGTTCTAGAGGGGAAGGCATTCAAACCCTTGCCCCTTCTCTGAACCCGTGGGACTTGCCCAGACTGCCAGACTGCCTGGGCTCTGACTCCTTCCTCAGCCTGTGTCTCCATGGCCCACAGTTGCATCAAAGTATGCTGCTCTCCGTCTCCAGACTCCCAGCCTGGCATTTCCAATATTCTCCCCTTTCACAGCCCCTCAAATCCAAATCCTACAGCAAATGCCGGAGATTCTATTTCAGTCCTCTCTTGTCAGGACTGACAGTGTCAGCTGGAGCCCCTGTCCTTTGGGACACCTGTGAAATGGTACTGAACACCTCAAGTTAGACCCCCTCAATATCAGTTTGGGAGTGTCCCTGATGTCACCCGCTGACCCTAATGTGCTTCTCAGAGCCTTCAGTTTCCACATCAACACAACTCCTTATAGAATCCCTTTGAAAAACTGGCAGTGTTCACTAAACAAATGACCCAGCAATTCTACTCCAAAGAAAACACCCAACAGAAATGAATACTTATGCTCACCCCAAGGCAAGTACAAGAATGTTCAGAACAGCCCTATTCAGAACAGTCCCAAACTGGAAACGATGCAAACGTCTGTCATCACTGGAATGGATAAATACACTGTGGCATATTCACAGCAACACAAGGATGAGTCACCTACGACTTCGCTCTCCCACATGGATGAGTAATGCTGTGTGAGGGACCAGCCCAAAAGAGCACATCCTGTTCCCCGAAGCCCTGAGGTGTCAGACCTCTACCCTGTTAGGAAGGACAGTGGCTGAACCTCCCGCTGCATGCAACTGGAGGGGCTGTGAGGAGTGGGGTCTGGAGAAGCTCTTCATTGCAGTCTGGTGTATACAAGTGTGACAGTGCACTATGGGCACACTTAGCAACCACCACCTGTGGGCAGCATCTGTGGGTGTGGCAGACCACCCTGGACCTGGGCCATGGGCCTGCGGGGTCCCACATCCCACGGTCATGGGCCTTGCACCATCTTCCTCCCTACCTTATCCAACGCCTCCTGTCCCTCCCCACACCCAACAGGGCTCTAGGTCCTTCATTAAGGCCAGTGGTACCAGCGACACCCGGGCCTTCTCCACAAGCTACAAGGAATCTGCCCAGCAGCCAGTCTTCCCAGGAGGAGGCCGGGGGCCACCGGCTCAGGACTTGCCTTGCATTTTTTTTTTTTTTTTTTTTTTTTTTTTGGCGTGATCTAGGCTCATTGCGACCTCCACCTCCCTGGTTCAAGCGGTTCTCCTGCCTCAGCTTCCTAAGTAGCTGGAATTACAGGCGCCCACCACCGCGCCCAGCTAATTTTTTGTATTTTTAGTAGAGACGGGGTTTCATCATGTTGGCCAGGCAGGTCTCAAACTCCTGACCTCAGGTGATCCACCCACCTCGGCCTCCCAAAGTGCAGGGATTACAGGCATGAGCCACCGTGCCCAGCCATTGTGTTTTGTTCCTTGTGGGGATGCACATCCCTCTTCCAACCTGTGGCTACTGCTCTTGGGGTCCTGTTGCTAGGGGCCCTGCAGTAGACTCCACACAGGTCCTCCTGCCTCCTGGGCCCTCCTCAGACCCTCCACAGCCACAGGCTGCAGACTCCACTCCCCAGATGGAGGTCTGAGCCCAGCATCCTTCCTGCAAACCACTACCTCACAAGAAAGACAAGAATCCTACACCCCCAACCCAGACCCCTTCCTGGCAGGTCCTCAGGCTGGGCATTGGCAGGGCAAAGACAGACTTGAGGAGGTGGCCAGGGTGAAGGTGAACACTGGGCCAAAACCAGTGGGCATCCTGATGTGTGGATTCCAAAGGGACCAGGCGAGCAGGGAGCAGTACTGAGGTCAGCGAGGCCGGAGGGAGACAGAGGAAGCCCATAATCAGGGAGCTTGGGAGCTGCCTGCTGGGCAGGGAGGGGCTGTGGACACCAATCGGGCACTCTCAAGCCCTTCCCAGCCTGGCTCTCGCCCTCCTCTGGCCCATTGGTGTTTCCCTAGGGAGTGGTGTGGGTCCCTACCTGGACTCATCCTGAGGAAGCTGCCTCCTGGAGCAGGCAGGATGCTGGAGCTCCGTGTGGCCGGCCTGGTTCTCTGCGAAGCCGCTCCTGAGAGCCTGCCTAGTGCAGAAGTGCCCCGAGCTGGCTGCTCTGCCTGCCTAAAATAGGGCACTGAGCACAGGAGCCTCTGGATCTGGTCCCCCGCCTGTTTTTGTACGGCTCTCAAGCTGGGAATACCTTTTACATTTTTAAATGATTGAAAAAAAATCAAAGTAATCGCGGTGTTAAAATGATATGAAATTTGAATTTCAGTGTCCATAAATCAAGTTGGGACACAGCTTCTCTCATTCATTTACAGTTGTCTAAGTTTCTGTCACCCTTCGACAGCAGAGGTGAGCAGCCAAAACAGAGCCTGCATGGCCTGCAAAGCCTGAGATATTTACCAGCTGCTCTTTACAGAAAGAGTTGGCCGTTCACTACCCTGGAGTGTGGACCTCTGGGCGAGGAACCCGTGTCCGTAGCGCTGCCTCGCACGTCCAGGCTCACAGGTGAGTCCTCAGGAAGGAGTCCCGTTGGTTCTCTATGCAGCATGCCAGGCAACAGGGTGCTTGGGAGGGGGGGCAGGCCGGCCTGGGCAGGAGGATTCTTGGAGGCTCCTTTAAAATTCACTGCCTCACTCAGGGTGATGCACATTAAAACTCAACGGAGCCAGGTGTGGTGGCATGCACCTGTAGTTCCAGCTACTCCGAAGCTGAGGTGGGAGAATCACTTGAGCTCAGGAGTTTGAGTCCAGCCTGGGCAACTTAGTGAGACCCTATCTGTTCAAAAAATGACAACAGCATAATAGGACAGCAGTACTCCCCCCAGAACAGTTAATGTTAAAATTACGGACAGTACCAAGTGCTAGCATGGATGTGGAGCAACTGGAATTCTCACACACTGCTAATGGGAGAGTAAAATGTTACAGCCGTGTTGGTAGGTTTTTTTTTTTTTTTTTTTGAGACAGAGTTTTGCTCTGTCGCCTAGGCTGGAGTGCAGTGGCACCATCTCAGCTCACTGCAAGCTCCGCCTCCCGGGTTCACGCCATTCTCCTGCCTCAGCCTTCCGAGCAGCTGGAACTACAGGCGCCCACCACCATGCCCAGCTAATTTTGTATTTTTAGTAGAGACGGGGTTTCACTGTGTTAGCCAGGATGGTCTCGATATGCTGACCTCATGATCTGCCCACCTCAGCCTCCCAAAGTGCTGGGATTACAGGTGTGAGCCACTGTGCCCGGCCATTGGTAGGTTCTTATAACCGGTTATAACTGGTTGGTAGGTTCTTATAAAGTTAAACATTCACATGCCATATGACCCAGCCATTCTGCCTTTAGATATTCATCCAAAAGAAATAAAAACGTATGCTTATAAAAGACTTGCACAAGAATGGTCACAGAAGCCTTATTCATTAAAGCTCCAAAGAGGAAACAGCCCAGGGGACTATCAACAGGCAAATGAAGAAACAAAGTGTGGTATGTTGAAATAATTGATTACTATTCAACAATGAAAAGGAATGAGCTGCACGCATCCACCTGCATGAATCTCACAAACGTCGTGCTTAGCTGAAGACCAGACACACAAGAGCAGACACTGGATGATGCCATTTACATAATGTTCCAGAACGGGTGACAGTAATACATCATGATGGACATCAGACAGGGGCTGCCAGAGTCCAGGGGCAGGGTACTCTCAGAGTTTTCTGGGGTAATAGCAATGTTCTCTATTTTGATGGGGGTGTGAGCCACATGAGTGCATGCATTTGCCGAAATGATTTGAACTGTACATCTAAGATCAGTGTGTCCTGTTATGTGGGGAAAAGAAAGAGAGATCAGATTGTTACTGTGTCTGTGTAGAAAGAAGTAGACATAGGAGACTCCATTTTGTTCTGTACTAAGAAAAATTCTTCTGCCTTGAGATGCTGTTAATCTGTAACCTTACCCCCAACCCTGTGCTCCCTGAAACATGTGCTGTGTCAACTCAGGGTTAAATGGATTAAGGGCTGTGCAAGATGTGCTTTGTTAAACAGATGCTTGAAGGCAGCATGCTCCTTAAGAGTCATCACCACTCCCTAATCTCAAGTACCCAGGGACACAAAACACTGCGGAAGGCCGGAAGGCCGCAGGGACCTCTGCCTAGGAAAACCAGGTATTGTCCAAGGTTTCTCCCCATATTATAGCCTGAGATATGGCCTCATGGGAAGGAAAGACCTGACCGTCCCCCAGCCCGACACCCGTAAAGGTTCTGTGCTGAGGATTAGTAAAAGAGGAAGGAACGCCTCTTTGCAGCTGAGAGAAGAGGAAGGCATCTGTCTCCTGCTCGTCCCTGGGCAATGGAATGTCTCCGTGTAAAACCCGATTGCATATTCCATCTACTGAGATAGCGGGAAAACCGCCTTAGGGCTGGAGGTGGGACATGAGGGCAGCAATACTGCTCTTTAAGGCATTGAGATGTTTATGTGTATACATATCTAAAGCACAGCATTTAATTCTTTACCTTGTTTATGATGCAGAGACCTTTGTTCACGTGCTTACCTGCTGACCTTCTCTCTACTATTATCCTATGACCCTGCCACATCCCCCTCTCTGAGAAACACCCAATAATGATCAATAAATACTAAGGGAACTCAGAGGCTGGCAGGATCCTCTGTATGCTCAACGCTGGTCCCCTGGGACCCCTTTTTTCTTTCTCTATACTTTGTCTCTGTGTCTTTCTTTTCCAAGTCTCTTGTTCCACCTAACGAGAAACACCCACAAGTGTGGAGGGGCAACCCACCCCTTCACTATTATATGAAAATGATACCTCAATAATAAAATATTCTTAGAAAAACATTCACTAGGTCAAGCTAAAACCCAGAGAGCTAGTGACTCATGACCCCATCAGGCAGGGGATATGGCCACTCTGGGCCTCGCAGCAGCAGGAGGAATTCCAGCGGAGGCTTTGTGCCCAGTGTGATTTGTCCAAGGGGAAGTAAAGGAAGGCTCCTGGCCAAAGCCTGTTTGCTCTGCCCAACCATTTCACCTCGGCTGTTTGGCTTGGGTGGAGTCCAGGCCAGGCGCACCCACTGAGAAAACAGAAGAGGATCGCTGGCTGCACTAGGAAATGCCAGGGTGGGGGTGTGGAGGAGGACCAATATCCCCAGTGTGGGGATTTCAATTCCTCTCCTTTTTACAGGCAACCTCCCGTCACTCAACAGGTGGCTGAGGGACCCCCGCACCAGGGCAGCACCTGCTGGACTTGGGTTCACCAGCGAAAGAGCAGGTCTGATGCTCCTCTCAGGGTCTAAGGTGAGACAAGGACAAGACTGAAAAAAGTCTAAGGTTTGAAAAGACAAGAGAAGGTCATCTGCTCTCAGACTAGAATGAGCTTTATCTCAGGGGAACTTTCTGGAGGAAACCTATTGTTTTCAGACTGTTGCCTTCTAGAGTTCGAGTCTTCATTTTTCAAACTGCTTTACTGAGATAATAATTTTTAGACCAGAAAGCTGCCTGTTTAAGTGCACAAGTCCATGGTTTACAGTATATTTACGGAGTTGTGTGAGCATCACCATAATCTAAGTGTTAAACCTTTTCATCACCCCCCACCCCAAAAGCCCTGTGCACCAGTCAGTCAGTTACTCTTCCTTCTCCCCACCCCAGCTCCTGGTAACCACCAATCTGTCTCTGTGGACGGGCCATTTCACATAAATGGAATCATACACTAGGAGTCCTTTGTGTCTAGCTTTTTTCACTTTAGCATAATGTTTCCAAGGCTCGCCATGTCGCAGCATGGGTCAGAAACTCAATTCTTTTTTTTTTGAGTCTCGCTCTGTCGCCCAGGCTGAAGTGTGGTGGCGCAATCTCAGCTCACCACAACCTCCGCCTACTGGGTTCAAGCGATTCTCCTGCCTCAGCCTCCCAAGTAGCTGGGACTACAGGTGTGTGCCACCACGCCCAGCTAATTTTTTTTTTTTTTTTTTTATGACGGAGTCTCACCCTGTTGTCCAGGCTGGAGTGCAATGGCGCAATCTCAGTTCACTGCAACGTCCGCATCCCGGGTTCAAGCGATTCTTCTGTCTTAGTTTCCAGAGTAGCTAGGATTACAGGTGCTCACCACCATACCCAGCTAATTTTATTTTTGTATTTTTAGTAGAAACGTGGTTTCACCATGTTGGCCAGGCTGGTCTTGAACTCCTGACCTTGTGATCCACCCGCCTCAGCCTCCCAAAGTGCTGGGATTACAGGCGTGAGCCATGGCACCCGGCTAGAAATTCATTTCTTTTTAAGGCTGAATACTATGCCAATGTCTGGAGAGTCAGTAAAAAAAGTCCTTTGAAATCTCTTAATTTATAGAAAGCTGAAAACCCTGGTTTATATTATACAGGAACTCTTACACACTGCTAATGGGAGTGTAAAATGTTACAGCCGTGTTGGAAAATGGTTTGGTAGGTTCTTTTTTTTTTTTTTTTTTTGAGACGGAGTCTCACTCTGTTGCCAGGCTGGAGTAGGTGGCACAATCTTGGCTCACTGCAACCTCCGCCTCCCAGGTTCAAGCGATTCTCCTGCCTCAGCCTCCTGAGTAGCTGGGACTACAGGCACACGTCACCACACCCAGCTAATTTTTGTATTTTTAGTAGAGACAGGGTTTCACCATGTTGGCCAGGATGGTCTTGATCTCTTTACCTTGTTTTCATGCACGTCTGTGTGAAGAGACCATCAAACAGGCTTTGTGTGAGCAACATGGCTGTTTATTTCACCTGGGTGCTGGCGGGCTGAGTCTGAAAAGAGAGTCAGCAAAGGGTGGTGGATTATCTTAGTTCTTATAGGTTTTGGGATAGGCGGTGAAGTTAAGAGCAATGTTTTGCGGGCAGGGGTGGATCTCACAAAGTACATTCTCAAGGGTGGGGAGAATTACAAAGAACCTTCTTAAGGGTGGGGGAAATTATAAAGAAACTTCTTAAGGGTGGTGGAGATTACAAAGTACATTGATCAGTGAGGGTGGGGCAGAAACAAATCACAATGGTGGAATGTCATCAGTTAAGGTTATTTTTACTTCTTTTGTGGATCTTCAGTTACTTCAGGCCATCTGGATGTATACGTGCAAGTCACAGGGGATGCGATGGCTTGGCTTGGGCTCAGAGGCCTGACACTCGTGATCTGCTTGCCTCGGCCTCCCAAAGTGCTGGGATTACAGGCGTGAGCCACCGCGCCGAGCCCAGTAGGTTCTTATAAAGTTAAACATTCACATGCCATATGACCCAGCCATTCTGCCTTTAGATATTCATCCAAATGAAATAAAAACCTATGCCTATAAAAAGACTTGCACAAGAATGTTCACAGAAGCCTTATTCATAAAGCCCCAAACAGGAAACAGCCCAGGTGACTATCAACAGGAAAACTCTCCCTGTTTTTTCGTTTTTGTTTTTTTGAGAGTCTTGCTTTGCCCCCTAGGTTGGAGTGCAGCGGCACAATCTCAGCTCACTGCAACCTCCGCCTCCCAGGTTCAAGTGATTCTTGTGCCTCAGCCTCTCAAGTAGCTGGGATTACAGGCATGGGCCATCATGCCTGGCTAATTTTTATATTTTTAATGGAGACGTGGTTTCACTATGTTGGCCAGGTTGGTCTTGAACTCCTGACCTTGTGATCTGCCTGCCTTGGCCTCCTAAAGTGCTGGGATTACAGGCATGAGCCACTGCATCCAGACTCTCCCTGTTGCTTTATTTATTTATTTGAGACGCAGTCTCGCTCTGTTGCCCAGGCTGGAGTGCAGTGGCGTGATCTTGGCTCACTGCAACCTCCACCTCCTGGGTTCAAGCCATTTTCCTGCCTCAGCCTCCCAGGTAGCTGAGACTACAGGCGCCCGCCACCATGCCTGGCTAATATTTGTATTTTTAGTAGAGATGGGGTTTCACCATATTGGCCAGGCTGGTCTCGAACTCCTGACCTTGTGATCTGCCCACCTCAGCCTTCCAAAGTGCTGGGATTATAGTTGTGAGCCACCGCACCCAGCCTGCTTGTTGCTTTAAGGTAAGTCCTTGCAGGCCTCTGAGCTTGGGCATTTTAATTTACAAAACCATGCGATCCCTGGCTGTCCTCCCTGGTAGGTCTGGAGGAACCACATCTCTGTGCTCCAGCTGAGCACTTGACCCTCTCGGAAGCCGTATTTAGAGCCATCCTACCACCCTGTGCGGTGCCATAAAACTTGGCTGTGGGCTCTTCTGACCTCTAGAGAGGCTTCTTGAAACAGGAGGCCTTATAGGGGGATGTCTGCTTCTGAACTATGTAAATCATGTGGCAGGTACTAAGATTCACAAGGCTGCACTTAAGCTCTTAAACGGAAACCTTTATCCACTGAATCAATAACAGGAAAATAATCAGAGGTTGTCAAAATGATAAAGCCTAGAGGGAGTTATTATTTCTCTCAACTGTGTAACTATTTTTGTAAGCATTACAAGCACACTGTTATGGAGACGGCTGATTCTTCAGTGCAGAGACCTGCCTTTGATAATGAGCACACGGCCTGATGTGATCAGTAAACATTCCTCTGGAAACACTTGCCACTTTGGGAGGCAAGGCAGCCCACTGTTTTGGGTGTAGGAAGCCTGCAGAACCGGGTCTGAGTGGGTCCAGGTAAGTCCCCAAGCTCCTGCAGGCCTGCTTCTCTCTCGGCGGCAGGGCGGAGATGCAGGGTACCTGCCTTGAGGCTGAGGATTCAATCTCTGACCACACAACGCACAGTCCAGTATGCATCATGCCTGACACACAACAAGCACTCCATAAACACGACTACCATCATTCATTTACAATTAAAGAAGAGGTAAGTATGCTTACCTGACCATGATTTTCAAAATCATTTTCAAGGCAAATCCAAGAATCTGATGAGTGTGAAGACACTGGAAGAACCTGACACCACGCAGGCTCCTTTCTCAAGCACCCCGATGCCCGCAGGTGAAGGGGCACATGCCAAGGACAAGCCCGCCTTAGCTCTGGACATTGTTCATCGTGTGAGTGAGCAATGCTTGAGTGAGAAACCTGACAGCGGTGTCCCCATAACTTCTGCCGCCTCTGGAGCCACACGGCAAAAGCCAGCGTCTGACAATCCTTTGGTAATAGTGAAGACACCTGTTATATGGCTGTCCAGCCAAAAGCTCCTTGTTGCAGGATGAACAGCCCCCGTTGTTTCAAACATGCCCCACATCTCATGGCCTCCACACAGGTCGTATTAAACACCTCTACCAGAGACTGCACGCCAAGTGTGGCTCCTCAAAGACCTTGCCTGGGGACTCTGCCACTGACGGCTGCGACCCGCACACTCCTGAGAGCTCCTTCCTGGAACTGCCTCATTTCTCTCATCATCCTTGATTTTTTGAGATGGAGTCCCAGTCTCGCTCTGTCACCCAGGCTGGAGTGCAGTGGTGCGATCTCTGCTCACTGCAACCTTCACCTCCCGGGTTCAAGCGACTCTCCTGCCTCAGCCTCTGGAGTAGCTGGGACTACAGGCGTGCACTACCAGGCCCGGCTAATTTTTTGTATTTTTAGTAGAGACGGGGTTTCACCATGTTGGTCAGGCTGGTCTCAAACTCCTGACCTCGTGATCCACCCGCCTCAGCCTCCCAAAGTGCTGGGATTACAGGCATGTGCCACCACACCCGGCCATCATCCTTGATTTTATCCAAAAATGGTATTACCCTAGTCTGAATATCACATTTACCTTTTTTTTTTTTTATGAGACAGTCTCACTGTTGCCCAGGCTGGAGTGCAGTGGCGCAATCTCGGCTCACTGCAACCTCTGCCTCCTGGGTTCAAGCAATTCTCGTACCTCAGCCTCCCTAGTAGCTGGGATTACAGAAGCGCACCATGCCTGGCTTTTTTTTTTTTCTTTTTTTGGTATGTTTAGTAGAGACGGGGTTTCACCATGTTGGCCAGGGTGGTCTTGTACTCCTGACCTCAAGTGATCCACCTGCCTCGGTCTCTAAAGTGTTGGGATTACAGGCATGAGCCACCATGCCTGGCCACACTTGCCTTCTGATGACTCTGAAATGGTTCTAAAAATCAAATTCACCCTGCAACAATGATTTGTTGTGCCTGAACATATTTAAAAATGTTAAGGTAGGGCATGGTGGCTCATGCCTGTAATCCCAGCACTTTGGGAGGCCCAGATGGGCAGATCACCTGGTCACGAGTTCAAAACCAGCCTGGCCAAGATGGTGAAACCCCATCTCTACTAAAGATACAAAAATCGGCCGGGCACAGTAGCGGGTGCCTGTAATCCCAGCTACTCAGGAGGATGAGGCAGGACAATTGCTTGAACCTGGGAGGTAGAGGCTGCAGTGAGCCCAGATTGCACCACTGCACTCCAGCCTGGGTGACAAAGGGAGATTCTATCTCAAAAATAAATAAAGTAATTAATTAATTAAAAAACAAGGCCGGGCACGTTTAGTTTCTTAACAAAAGTTAAGAAACTAAAATATAAAATTACCTTTTGGTTAACTTTTAAAACTATCTCTGTGGAGAAGCCTTCCTAATTATGACATGAAACCTAGAAGTCACAAAAAGATAAATTTTTGGACACATTCTATCACAATGGGCTAATTTCCTTAATAAATAAAGATCTACAATTAACAAAAAAATGATGACAATCTTATAGAAAATTGGCAAGGGATATGAACAGATGTTTCACAGAAATACAACTTAGATATACCAGATGAATTAGATCCATGCACATTAAAACTACCAGTTATCATTTTTTTAAATCTGCCAGAATGGCAAAGATTAAGCTGGCTGTAGCTGTTAGGACGTGGGGGAGGCCAGCACCGATGCTTGTCCAGTAGGATTGAAGGCAACGTGGCAACGTCTGCTTATGCCCTGAAACTCACTGCCCTGGGATCCTGACATCCAGACACGGGGACTGCAGGACTGAGGCAGCTCAGTGGGCAGCTGTGGGTGCTAAGTGATGTGGGGTACGTGGGCTGGGGTGGCATGTGGGGCGTGTGAGACCTGTCTGAGCTCGTCAATGCACACATCCTGAGGGAACAGAATTTTCAAGCAACCCTAGTTTGCTTCTTTTACGATGTGCATGTGTAGCTATTTTTGACAAATGAGAGCCTACTTCATTATCACAAAAGACACTCGAGAGAAATGACTTGCATACTTTGCCGGGCCCAGAAATATTCCATGACTTATTTGGTGCACTTTTGGAAAACTTCCAGTTGTTCGCCTTTTTCAGGCATGAGGTCACCGACCTTCTTTAAATGGACCAAATTGATTTTGGCTTTACCTTCATGCATCTGATTCTCAGCCTCCGGAGTTCTTTAAATATTTAAGCTGGTGGATATTATGGAAGTAAAGGCGCTGGCGGGGACCCAGCCCAGGTGGGAGGGAGGAAACTGTTCCTCTTTTTGTCTTTTGTCCTTTCCTGCTCTGTGCAGGCCTCTACCATGTGGCTCCATCAGCATTCGCTGCAGCCCTGGGAGGCCCTAGGGCCAGACCCTGTCCTCCTGTGACAGTTGGTTGGCGGGGGGGGGGGGGGGGGGGGGCTTCAGGCACAAGCCCTCAGGGTGTGGGCTGGTCTGCAGTTTCCCTGGCATGCGACACCTTTGGGACGCTTCCAGACCAAAACCAGATCCTTGCTGAACACAATGACGTGGGGACTTGCAGCTCACTCAAGGTTATGTGCCCAGGCCTCACCTGGCCATGCTGTGGGCTGCTGGCCTGGCACAGGAGGAGCTCTGTGCTCAACAGATGCTGGGAGGGCCAGGGCCACCAGCCAGACCCTTCACCAGCCCCAACAGGACTGGAAATATGCCACCCTCTTTGGCAGTTTTTCTAAGGTTTAGTAAACAGGGATCTCAGGTGCCAGGTGGGCAAATGCTACTGTCACTCAACCAGAGGAATCCCAGAGAAGGGGAAGCCCCTGTCAACCTTTTATTGGGAGTGGAACACATGAGGTTCAGCTCGTGCTGGGCACTGTACATTCACTGAAGCAGCTCAATGGGCTTGGCCCCGGCACCCACACCACACTGAGCAGGATGCACGGCCCAGGGCTCACACTGTCCATGGAGGAGGTGGGGTCAGCCCGAGGTGGGCGGATTGTGGCCCGAGACACCAAGAGCTTGGTTCTGGGACTGTGGCTCAGCTGACCCGCGGCACAGCTGCATCTAAGACATGGCCCTGGCTAGGCGGGAACGGCTCACAGTAGCGATACATTCACAGGACACAGTCAGTGTCCAGAAAAGGGGGCTCAGAACACAGTTTCTACACAAGCACTTGGCACCCACACGACAGAGACTTCACTCAAGCAGCACAGCCACAAATAGTTTACAGCAGCTCATGCCCGGCATCTGCCCATGCTGGGAGACTCCCTGAAGGGTGGGCACCTGCCGTCCATGAGGAGGTGTCTCCCTCCATCATTAACCCCAAACCACACAACGTGTGAGGAGAGCAGGCCTCTGGGTGAACTCACACATTCATACCCAAGGAAGAGGCAAACACACTCAAGTCCAGAGTTCCCAGTGGTGCCGCCCAGACCTACTGTCCTGGGAGTGTGATGACTGTCCCTCGGCTTCCGCAGAGCAGCCAGGACAGCCTGCACCGCCTCCCAGACTCTCGCAGGAAGGGGAGCTCTGCCCTGGGGAGGAAACTGACAGGCTGGGAGACAAGACTCCCATCGCAGGGACACGCACAGCAGCAGCCACAGCCCCGCGGACGGGGCATGGGGATGGGACAGGCAGGGAGCCACACTGCCCCCTCAGTGTGTGCCTGTGGTTCTGTCCTGGTCCTGCCCACTTGGAGCCCAGGCAGACAGGTGGCATTGAGCAGGCCCCAGGTCCAGACAGCCCTCTGGCCAGATGTGACTGGAAGAGGATGATGCCAGGGCAGCACCAGGCCTTCTGCAAGTCCCACAGCCAGTGTGCAGAAAGTGCCACCACGGCCTGTGCTGTGGCTCCTCAGGATGAAGTCACGTCCAGGACAGGAGGGTTTATGCAGACACACAGACACTGCTGACGGGGACAGGGATGGCTCGGCCACTATGAGGCTGGACTCTTCTGTCTGTTCAGGGAGTCGATGTAATGAAAAATGGCCCCCAGAGCCCAGCTGGTCTCAACATTGTCAATTTTCCGAGTGAGCTTGAAAAGACAGAGAGGGAGAGGGGACCATCACACAAACAGGAAAGGCTTGTGCATCAGGAGGCTGTGGCTCCTTGGAAGCCAGGGATGCGCAGGGGGACACGACCCCAGCAACTGGAGAAGTGGTTCCAGGACCCTCACTCCATAAAGGGGCTGGGGCGTGACCTGAGGGCACCCTTACCTTCAGCACTTTGCTCCTGGGAAAGCCGAACTCCTGGAGTAGCAGGCTGACGTAGGTGAGGTCCATGCACGCGAAGGGGCCGCTCTGTGGCTGTGTCTCCAGGGTCCGACACACTGGGGATGAGACATGTTCCTTCACGCTCCAGGTGACTCCCACCCGGGGGCGGAGGGGCAAGTGCAGACCCCAGTTCCACCCACTACAGGCACCCGCTGGCTCCGCACTTTGGATTCACAGGCAAGGCCGCAGCTGAGTGCAGAAGGCACCCAGTGCACAGCACAGGCAGGTGGGCAGCAACCCCGGCTGCCACTGGGTCTGGGCTCCAAGGGGATTTGCACGCCTGGTGTTAGGGTCATGGGCCAATGTCTCCCAAGCCACATTTCTACATCTAAGACCCTGGACACCTCTCCCAGGTGTCAAGCTGCATAAAACCTAAGCTTTCTGGGGAAAGAAAACACCAAAGCCAGCTCAGAACAATCCACTCCTGCTCTTGAGGAAGGACAAATCCACCAAGAGCTGTCCTGGGATTCTGCTCAAAGCCTTTTCCTGCTGTAGTTGTGGATACCCAGTGTCCATGGGCACAAATGGGAAAATGACACAAAAGCTTTAAAAAAGCCACTTTTGGGGGAGGGGAAGGGTAGTACTTTTTCTGGAAAGATGTACAAAGTTGAGCTCTTTGGATCCACACGTTGGGAAGGGCAACCAAGAGCAGGAGATGTTCACCAAGGCTTAGCTGCTGAGCCAGGCGTGAAGGAGACAGTGGAAAGGCATAGTGTGTGGCACAGGGTCTGCTGGGCTAGTCATCTGCAACCCTGGGGACAGCCCTCCACCCCACATCCCAGGCTCCACTCTGTAGGGCCTCGGCTTCTTAAGGGTTGTGTGACAATCATGAACTTACTGGGACATCCCAAGGGAAATCACTCTTGGGGTTACCCTAGTAGCAGTAAAATGGCATCAGAGGAAGTGGAATCGAGGGACCCAGTTCCTCATGACTCCATGAGGGTGGGATGAGGACGGTGGTCCTTTCTTAGCTGGGGCCGAGGCCCCTGCCTGTGGCCATTGTTTAGGAGGGGCTACACCCAGGAGAGTCAGGGCCAGCGCCTGCGTCACGAGCATCACGGGGCGCCTACCCCTGCTGAGATGGCCCCCACAGCATCACTCACCGTACTTGGCTGCGATCTCGAAGTCCCCCACCACCAGGCTGCCTCCCTTCTCCGCATCTGTGGGAGACACAACACCCAGTCTGCAGGAGCACCGTGAGGTTGGTGATGCCACTGAGATGTGAGGCTGGCACGGGGAGTGCCAGCCCAAGAGCCCCAAGGCACTAACTGGCTTCTGAGGCAGGCCCTCCAGCTGTAGGCGGCACTCACATGCTCTGAGGGCGGCTTCTGGGTGATGTGGCGTGGGGTGGGCTTGGAGGCTGAGAGGGTCACCCCACAACCCAACCCTGCAATGTCCCCCGCGAAAGCTCACCAGGAACCCAGGACCCCAAATTGAGTAAAATTTTAAGTTAAGAAAAATAAAAGTAGAGAAATTGAAATGTTTCCTGAAGCCATAGCACTGAGCTCAGCAACAGTATTCTGGTATCAGTTTCCCAAATGTAAAAAAAAAAAAAAGTTCTTGAAAACTAAAGTGAGGGGTGGTTTATTGGTGGCCTTCCGCCTTGACCACCCCCTTCCACCCAGGCCCAGTCAGCGGCAGCTTTGTCAGCACAGAGACCCGCCGGAGGCCGCAGGGCCCGGAGAGCCGGCACCGTGTCAGCCTATTTAAAACAGTAGTGTTCTTATCCTTACCACAGGCCATACATTCTGATGTTCTCACCATGATAGTGACTCTGCAACCCCCTCCAGAGTTCCCACACAGCCTGACCACCACTAGCCTCAGCAAACTGAATACCCTTTTCCGCCCTAATCTGGCTTCCTGGGCTGTGCAGGGTGAGTCAGAGAGACTCCACATTCAGTGAGCTGATCCCTCCCACGGGGACAGGGCAGCCACCCGCAGGTCACAGGAGGCCTGTAGCCAGGGCTGCAGGGTAGGGCAGAGCGGCTGAGTCTGAGACAACGTGGGCCAGTGCAGGGCAGGACCTGCCTTCCAGCAGGAACTAGAATCAACAGCAAGTCACCAGCCACGAGGTTTTACTGAAGGGCTCAAAGAACTGATCTTTTCCTTAGGATGAGACGCCTTCTCAAATCTGCTTCTGGCCTCCTGCAGGGATGTGACAACAGGGTTGCTTGCCTGCCACCAGCCTCAGGGAGCACACGCCCTCCACCCCCGCCCCCCCACCGCCCTGACCTTCCTGCTCAGCCCATCCGGGGCCCCTTACCTATGAGTCCCACACCAGCTGCAAGGTCGTAATAGTAGGAGAAAGCATAGAAGTCCACATGCTTCACTTCCTCCGTCCTGTGTACTCTGTTTTGAAGGACCTCTGACACTCTGGCAGCACACAGCTCGTGCAGGCTTGCCGCTGGGGACAAGCACAAGGCTAGCGGTCAGTGGGCTCTGAGCACCCAGGCCTCACAGCTGCTTGGGGCCCCTCCCAGGGGACTTGAGACTCTGACCTGAATTGTCAGGAAAAGGCAGGTCCAGAAGCCCCTAAGACCCCATCCCAAGTTGGGGCTGCTCCCCGCACAGGTCAAAAGCAGCCCTCAGGAGCCAGGGCATTGTTGGTCCCCGCGCAGGGCGTGAAGACCGTGGGCACAAAGGCAGCAGCAGACCTGGACTCTGAGGAGGAGGCTGCTGATGCCTGACACCAGCCGGCCTCTGGCCTGTTGGAACCATCTGCCCTACATTCCCCCTCCGCCAGCCCCAAGTCCCACCTCCTCAGGGGGGCCTGCACCCTCCCTATGTCATAGATAAGGAAGTGGAGGCCCAGCTCACTTGCCAAGCTCCCATGGCTTGAGGGAGAGCAGGAACAGAGGACCCCGGAGGCCAATGGACCGTGTGGACGTCTGAGGGTGCCTCTATGCCCCACACCTCGACCCGGCTTCCCAGCTTTCCCAGTCCTGCTCCACCAGGCCCCATCCTTCCGAGTGCTTCCAGGGTTCCCATGGTCCACAGATCCACGCTCCGACCCTTCGATCTCATTTCCTCCTGGTGTCCCTCACCAAGCCACACCACCTCCTCCTCATTCATTAAACACAGCAGCTGCCAGAGGGCCCCGGTGTGTGCTGCTTGTGCGGCCTGGGGTGCTGCTGCTTCAGATCTGCGCAGTTTCTTGAAACCTCCTCCTGTCTTAGATCCCATGTTACCCCACGAGGCCGTCCTTGGCTGTCCTAGTTACAGCTGCAATTGCCCTCTCAGACCCCCGCCTCGTGTTATTTCCCTTGGAAGGCTTTTCCGATGAGCTTCACTGTCTGGCTCCGCCTGTGGGACACAGCTGTGCAGTCCTGCTGTGCCTGATGCGGCCCCCCGGTACATGCACCAGTGGGTGACTGAGTTGGAAGGATCTGAACGGTTCCTGAAGGCACGCACCCCTCATGCCGAGTGCCCAGTCTGGGAGTGGCGTTTGAACATTTCTCTCAGAAGAAACTGCAAGGGCGCAGAGCACCAGAGCCTGCCCAGGGCCAGCGGGCTCCATGGCCTCGAGCAGGATGGGTGGAAGCAGACCCTCCCTCTATTCCTGCCCGGCACAACACAGAGTGCCTGGGCTCCCAGCCCCAGCCCTGCATCTCAGCCCCAAGCTGGTCCAGTCCTTCCTCCCTGCAGGCCTGTTAGGAAATGAGCCCTCAGGAGGAAGCTTCTGGTGATAGTCAGGGGAATGTTGAACAGAGGCAGAGGGAAGGAGCTGGCTCTCAGCACAGACACAGGCCCTTGCAGCCAAACCACCTTCACTTCCAGGGCAGGCACAGGCTCTTCAAAGAGATGTCAGGAGCCCCCTGTGGAATGTCCCATGGGATGTGGGAAAGGCAAGGGGGAGAGGAGGCCGCCACCCTCACCCGCAGAACCCAACAAGCAGCAACCCTCCCCGTACCTGCTTTCTGCCCTGAAACCCTGTACGTGACTTCTGCGTGTTCCCACTCTCCTTTGAAACTGGGAGACAAGCAAGGGCTGACCAACTCCTTTCCATCCTTAGCTGAAACAGAGATGAAAAAGGAAAGAGAAAGGAAGGTATATCAACGCCATGGTCTAGGGCTGAGCTAGGAGTCGCAGAGGCCCTGGCTTGACACAGGATGGGGGAACCTGAGTGGCTTCCAGGTCCACTGGGAAGGCAACACCTCCCTGGGAAGCGGCAGCAAAGCCTCGTTGGCCAGGAAGCACACCGCTATCAGGACCATGCCCAGCTCACGGCCCTGGGCACGCCGGGTGCCAGGCACTGGGCCAAGGGCTGTTCAGTGAAGTGTGACGACAGTCCTCCTAGGAGGGGAGCCATCATTACCCAGTTTTACAGGTGACTGAGGCTGTGAGTAACTGGTAGGTTGGTGGCAGGGCCAGGACAAGTGCCACCAGGTGCCACCATGCCTTGAATGGAATCTGCTGCTCCAATACACACAAGCCGGGGGCTCAAAACAAGCAAAGGAAGCGTATTGGTCCCAGGGCTGGCCCCAGTATCACCCTTCGAGGATGGCAGGCTGCTGTCCCATCGAAAGGTGCTGGTCCCATCCCTGGACTCTGGCCTGGACCTGCTTTCCTTGATGGAATGGGCAGGAAATGGTGGCCTCAGGGTAGCCTTCCTTTTTTGAAGCCACCACAAAAGCATCCCAGGCTGCTCTGCTGGGGCGAGGCCATGTGGAAGAGCGCCCAGGTCTAGACAGCTGCCCAGCAACAGGCACGTGCACAGAACCCCAGGACCCCAGCGGGGGGGTCTGTGCACAGCCACAGGCACGTGCATGGATCCCCAGGACCCCAGTGGAGGTGCTGCCCAGATGAGCCTGTGCGGTCTGCCGTGAGATTCCAGCCGTGACTGCTGTTTGCTGTTCTTTCACTCTACTTGGGGGGGTCTGTTATGCAATAACCGGTAACAAAACAGAGACTCATTCTCCTGGGTCCTCACCGCCCCGAAATGTCCAAAACAGGCACTTTGTACAGCCTGACGAGGAGACCATGAGACCTTCTTGCTGCTCTGCTGGGTGTGAGAGGACTCAGGTCTGAGCCACGACTCCCTGGGAACCACAAGGGGCAAAGAGGTACCTGCCTTTTCTCATTGGCTAAATAATAGGTGTTTTTTGGCCCCAGAATAAGGGCTGCAGGTGTTTCTGAGACATCGACATGGTTTTTGTTTGCAACAAAAGAAATCCCATTATGAAGATAAACACCAGGATTTGAAAGAAAAAATTGAAGTAGGGCGTGCACGGGAGAATGAAAATTCCGGTTGAACATCCTACCCTGTCAGATAGCAGGCCCTTGGAAGAGGTGGGCAGGGGTGCTGGGCCAATGGGGCACTGGGGGCTGAGGTAAGGGCATTTGGCTGGAGCACACGTGGGTGCTGGTGAGCGCCTCATACACGCATCAGACACTAAGGCCTTGGGAAGGCCTCTGTGGCCCGGCCAGTTCCATCAGGGAAGAGAGGCACCACCAGCCTCAGGGCCGTGCTCCCGCCCCTGAAGCAGACCATGGCAATCCTGAGATCTCCTAAGAGTCCATGCCTGCTGTGATGCCCATTATAAGGAGCAGAGGCCCTGGCCCTGATTCAGGCTGCGTCCCCAGGTCAACTCCATGTCTCAGGAAGGACCAAGCCCACATTTCGTGACCCTTCGCTGAGCAAGGGAGGAGGGATGTTCTTGCAAGGCTGGAATCATGAGCGAGAGAGAAAACCTTTCCCTGACGGCAAGAGCCCAGCACCCACCACGGCCCTCCTGTGCTGTCTGTACAAGGTCCTGTCTTCACATCCCTAAAGCCAGCTCCCAACGTAGGGGATGAGTGTGCAGTTCCCTGGTTCCCTCAGTTTCAGCTCAGTGCTTCAGAAGGGATTTCATCAGCATCTTTTAAAAAGTAACTTGGGGCTCAGTGTCGTGGCTCACGCCTGTAATCCCAGCACTATGGAAGGCCAAGGCAGGCAATCATTTGAAAGCAGGATTTCGAGACCATCCTGGCCAACATGGTGAAACCCCATCTCTACTAAAAATACAAAAATTAGCTGGGCGTGGTGGTACACATCTGTAGTCCCAGCTACTGGGGAGGCGAAGGCATGAAAATTGCTGGAACCCCGGAGGCAGAGGCTGCAGTGAGCTGGGATCATGCTACTGCACTCCAGCCTGGGTGACAGAGCGAGTGAGACACCGTCTCAAAATAAAGAAAGAAATACCTTGGAAGGTGGACAGGTACAACACCACCCTGGGTTCCTGCCCCATCAGGGTGCCACCAACAAGATCTGCAGCACACCCCTCCACTCGCGTGCCCTGGCCTGGCTGGGTGCCCAGCATGCAGCGGGACAGCAGTGGGGTGGGAGGGGTGGAGGGACCTCTCCCGCAGGGACAAGCTGCTGCCCTCCCAAGGGGCTCTTCGTTCCCACTGAGAATGGAGGGCAGAGGCTGTGAGAGCGGGCCCGGGGCAACACGTCCACTCACCAGGCTGCCCCTCCACGCCGCCCAGGATCGCCAGGCGTGCCGACATCAGCCCGAGCCCAAGGTAGCTGTGGGAACGACACCTCAGTGAGGGCGGCTGCCATGGCAGGTACAGGGCATGGCAGGCTCACCTCTGAGACCCAGCCCGAGTGGGGAAGGGGGAGCTTGCAGCAAGGCAGTTAGTGAGCTTCTCTGCTCCTTCTAAAAGCCTCTTTCTGTAGAGTTGAGGAAACTTAGCTAATTAATTCAACACATGAGGGCCTATCATACGGGAGGAGCTCATCCAAGAGCTGCAGACACTGTGGTGAGTGGGACCAACTCGACACCAGTCTGGGATGCTCCTGCTTTATAACAAGAATCGACTGAAGCCTGCACGTGGCAATCGGTGGCCCGGAACACTCCTGTGTGGCCCATGGTTCCTCCCACTTCTCAAACCTTCTCCAAAGTAGAGCAGAATAAGCACACATGGAGGAATGTGCACAAGGAGAAATGTGGGTATACTGTAGACACATTAAAGGATGAAGGAAGAGGACAGAGGAGGCGGGAGGAGGAGAGAGAGGTCTGGGTTAATGTGCGTATACTGTAGACACATTAAAGGATGAAAGAAGAGGACAGAGGAGGCGGGAGGAGGAGAGAGAGGTCTGGGTTAATGTGCGTATACTGTAGACACATTAAAGGATGAAGGAGGAGGACAGAGGCGGCAGGAGGAGGAGGAGAGAGAGGTCTGGGTGGATTCCCAGCACAGGGATTCCCAGATCTGCCATACATGACCTCAAGAGGGCCATGCGAGGCCCCGGGAGCTGCATACCCACCCCATGGCGCCTCCCTATGCCCGTTCCCGAAAGCAGACCTGTAGGAATAGAGCTTGTAGGTCCTGTTAAACATCCGCAGTGCCGTCAGGTAGCCGGGTGGGGAGCCCTGCAGGGTGCCCTGGAGAAGAACGAGGGTAACTATGCTTCCTGCTGGTCTTTCTAGAAAATTCTCCTCCACCCACTGAATTCATTTGAAAGAAAGGGGATGGTCAGGTGCAGCCAATTAAATGAGCTGTTCACTAGGCCGCTGGCTACGAGACAGGAGCAGGCAATAAGGAGCCAATATCCCAGTGAAGAACGGTGCTTCCTTCCCACAGGCAACCTCTCCCATGCTGACAAACACGGCCCAGACACGGCGACGATCATATCAGTACCTACAAGCCCACCCTTCCATGGAAAACTACCCATAACAGGAGGATGAGTGGGTGAGGAGGGAACTGTTTTTAAAGCAGCAGATGCCTCAATGGGAAGTGTTTTCATCTCCTTTAGGATATTTATCTTGAAAAGGCTGGAAGCTCCCTCCCAACCTATGAACTGGACGAAATCTTTCTGCTCTTGTTCCTTTCGGAACCCTGAAGGGGAGGGAGGTAGCACTTCATATCCTCTGGCCCAAACGTTTCCAGTTATTCTCTAATTTATCACCCCTCTAAAGACCAAATTTCTGTTTTTGGCTTTTTTCCTGGTGGAATTAAAGCTCCAAGCCAGAAGCATCATCTGTGAGTGAGTCCAGCTCTCAGAAGAGGAAATGACCGCAGGGATCCAGAGGCCTGGCTAACCCCACCCCTCACCCCACTCCGCAGCACCTCGGCAGGCCCCACCCTGCACCCCCATGGGGGGGTGGCCTCGGGGTGGGAAGAGCGCTGTGGTCGGCAGGGCTTGTTACCTCCACGCGTGGCAGGAAGGCGATCTGAGTGGATCCTCCGCCCAAGTCCAGCATGCCCACGCTGCTCCCTCCTGGAGTTTTCAAGCTGCCTGGAGCACAGCAAGCAAAAACAGCACAGGGGGCGTTAGTAAGATCGCGAGAACCGCAGAAAAGCCAGGGTGAAAGCCAGGCCCTCAGGGGAAAGAAAAACAAGACAGAGAAGTAGCTCAGCTATTGACAAATCTCCATTTAAGGGTACATTATATATCCAAGGGACAAGAGTAATGGCTCCACCAGCTGTGGTTTAATTTGGATCCTGACAGGACAGCACGAACCTTCAGGGGAGATACTGAAACTGCTGTATCAGCTGGGAGGGAGGCCGCTGGCTTAGCTCCCAGGAAGAGCTGGGCCCTGCTCTGATCAGCCCATCTCCACTCCCCAGAGCATCTCAGGCGGAGGCTCCCAACCCACCTCTTAACATTTCTATCCCCCAAAGTGGCAAATGGGCAAACCTGACAGGAAACTTCTTTCCTTTTTGTCCGTACAACAGAAACACTGCTCTTTCCCATAATTCCAGCAAAGGGACAAAAATCCACGTGCACTAAGAAAAATGACTCCTTGTCACTTGTTTCTAAAAACAGATGTTTCTGTTCCCTGTTCCACCTACAGCAGAGGAATCCAATTAGAAGGTGAATAGCATTCACATCACATTCAATATTGGAAGATATGACTGGTTTGATTCGTTACTTCTCTTAGAAATGAGAGGATGGGGGTCCTGGTGGATGTTCTGCAGGGGACAGGGCAGGGGCTGTGCTGGGAGAAAAATGCCCCAGACCTGCAGAGAAACACCCCACTCCTAGCATCTACACCTGTGAGTCAGGTGGGTGACCCCACCCATCCCCAACACCCTGTGGTCAGTCAGCAACACTGTCAAACCCTGAGGGGTTATCTTAAAGAGCAGAAATGAGGCTCCTGCTCTCGAAAGGCCCAGCTGAGCCCTCTGCAGGCATCTGTGATCGGCTAGCCTCTGTGATGCAGTGTGCACACACCTGTCAGGAAGTTGATGGTGATCCACGCCGAAACGCCTGCAAGAGAGTGTCACAGGCATTATTTTAATCACTTGAGATGCTGACAGCATAACACACAGGACCGTTAAATGACTATTTGCAGATCTGGGGAGCATAATGGGATCACTTCTGCACTGCACTCAGCCTTCGGATCATCGGCAGAGAGGTGCATTTCTCATAAATGAATCCAGCAGCTTATGGCCGGCTGTCCTGGGACATAGCACGCTGAATCCTAAAGCACTTCACCAAATGCTGCGTCTCTCCTCCGGTTATTACTGGCCTCCTCTTTTTGGAAGAAGCAGAAAAAGAACCCAGTGCTCCCCTTCCTCCTCCATACACACTCACTCTCAAGGTCATATTGAAGACCTATCAGGAGCTAGTGAGGAACCTTAAATGTCTCTTAGAATTAACAACACAACAACATTCTAAATGTGGTGGCAACTGGAGATTCTCTCCAAATGTTCTTAAAACTAAAAACACAATGTTTTTAGAAGCTTCATTCATGCCAGGTTTGGGGTTGGTCAAGATGATAATCTGTCTCTGACACTGACTCTTTTGTGACATGTCAACTGTGAATCACAACGGGGCTGTAACAGCCATGATTCTTTACTTGAGAACCTGACGGGGGAGGAGGCTCCCACATGGGGCGGGGCAGGGTGGGGGATGGTTAGAAGCAGCAGGATTGCTCCCGCCCACCTCACTGCACAGCCCCACTGTACAGAGGTGCTTCCAGCCATTTACCTTCATCTGTTCCGTTCATGATGGAAACACAGTCATCCCCTACAAGGAAAGGCGATGCTTTAAATACTTCTTTCACCTAAATGTAAAGAGAGACATTACTTCATCCTTTAGAATGAATGAATGAATATATTTATTTATTTAGCTAGCTAGCTAGTCAGTCAAGTGAAGCAGTGTGGGTGGAGAAGAACAAAAAAATCTGTAACTGGTTGTGATCAATTAGTTGTAAATACCACTGCACTCAGACCGGCTTTCTTCATCCTTTAGAATTTATGGTTAAGGGTTTTGCATCATGCTATTGGCAGGCAGTAACAAAACCCCAGGGGCACCTGCCATGTTCTGTGAGTGTGTTCAGGCCTCTCTAATCCATTTCAAGTTAATCCACCGCTAGGGCTCGCTGAGGCCCATGCTGCCCTGGAGACCCTGTCCTAAGCCCGCTGGGGCTTAGAAGGGCTCTGGGGGCTGCATAGACCTGGGGAAGCTGGGGCACACTGGGCCTGCTGGGCTCCAAACATTGCCCTGCTTTGGGATGTGAGATAAAGGAGCCGGAAGCCCCCCAAGGCAGACGGCCACCTTCACCAGGGCCCTGGCCTCGGGGGGTATTTCCTTGCCCACGTTTCAGCAAGATCTACCCACAGAAGCTTCAGCACCTCTGCACACCCCACCTGCACGTGTGCACAATCCAACCCTGTGACGGACCCTGACAGGCGTGCCCTGTGCCCTCCTCCTGCAGGTAAACGGGTGGAGGCAGCACGGAGGGTGAGGAGGACCCACTGCGGAAAGCTGGGCAGCTGGGGACACACTGGCCCTGACGTGCCGGGACTGGGAGAGGCCACAGGGTCGCTTCGACAGTCACGTCTGAACATCGGACCAGGAGCAGGATGAGCAGCTGACATGGGGAACAAGCAGGCTACAGCTGCAGCACCGGGGCTCAGCACACACGAACTTCTGACCAGGATCAAGTCCCTTGAAGGCACCATGCACTTTTATTTATTTTTATTTATTTTTTTGAGACAAGGTCTTGTTCTGCTGCCCAGGCTAGAGTTCAGTGGCATAATCATAGCTCAGTGCAGCTTTGACCTCCTGGGCTCAATTGATTTTCCCACCTCAGCTTCCTAAGTAACTGGGATGACAGGCATGCACCACAATGCCCAGCTAATTTTTGTGTTTTTGGTAGAGATGGGGTCTCGCTATGTTGGCCAGGCTGGCCTTGAACTCCTGGGCTCAAATGATTCGCCCACCTTGGCCTCCCAGATTACTGGGAGTACAGGCATGAGCCACCGTGCCTGGCCCACAGTACACTTCTAAAATCAAGTTGCTTTCCTTATTATAAAACATGGATTCACTCTAGAAAACACGAATAACCTTAAATGTCACAAGGAACAAAGCATCATCTGCCCACCATCCCTCCACCTAAAAGTGATGCTGCAAACTTTTCTTCAGAAGCATCTGTGTCCTGCCTGATGGTGCGGCACTGGTGAGACAGCAGGTGTTTTCAGTCATCAGGTGCCCCTGAGGGCTGGCTAATGGCAATGGGGAATGGCCAGGCTCACCTTCTGCAGTAACTTCTGGGCCTTTTCTCCAGGTAACAGGCGTAAGCCAGCTGTGGCCTTGAGGACCAGAGGGGTGGCCTTCCAGAAGTCGAACGGAATGTCCTGTTTAGCAACATCCAGTAGTTCTTGGATTCCCTGAGCGCTCTGTGAACGTGGTAAGAGCAAAGCAGGGTCTGTCAAATGCAGCACACAGGGTCACACGTGCTGCTTCCACCCTTTTGGGTTTTTTTGGTTTCTGGAGACAGTCTCACTGTGTTGCCCAGGCTAGAGTGAAGTGGCTTGATCACAGCTCATTTGCAGCCTTGAATTCCTGGGCTCAAGTGATCCTCCTTCCTCAGCCTCCCAAGTAGCTGGGACAAGGGCGTGAGCCACCATGCCCGACTAATTTTTAAAAACTTCTGGCCAGGCATGGTGGCTCACGCCTGTAATCCCAGCACTTTGGGAGGCCAAGGCGGGCGGATCACAAGGTCAGGAGATCAAGACCATCTTGGCTAACAGGGTGAAACCCCGTTTCTACTAAAAATACAAAAAATTAGCCGGGTATGGTGGTGGGCGCCTATAGTCCCACCTACTCAGGAGGCTGAGGCAGGAGAATGGCATGAACCCAGGAGGTGGAGCTTGCAGTGAGCTGAGATGGCACCACTGCACTCCAGCCTGGGTGACAGAGTGAGACTCCATCTCAAACAAAACAAAACAAAAACAACAACAACAAAAAACTTCTTATAGAGACACTGTCTCTGTGTTACCCATGTTGGTCTTGAACTCCTGGCCTCAAGCCATTTCCTGCCTCAGCCTCCCAAATTGCTACGATCAGAGATGTCAGCCACCATCCCTGGCCCTTGCTTTTATAAATATTTTTTTTCTGATTTTCAAAATCTGCAGGAAACAGTGATGCAAGTGGTACTGGCAGATGTGTGGGAACACAGGGACCAGGTGAAACATGGCAGGGGGAGGACAGGTCAGGAGAATAAGCCTGCTGTTCTACTGCAGCCTGGTGACCCAAGCCCACATCCAGACCTGTGCCAATCCTCACGGGCGATCTCAGGTGAGCCTCAGCTCCGCTGGACATTGCAAAGGTGTGGCACTAGGCAATTCTGGGGTCCCTCCTGGCACTAAACCCCATGATACCCACATCGAGGAGCCACTTCACCTGGCAGAGTGCTGGATCCAGAATCCAAGGCTGGATAAGGCCCTATGTCAGTGTGTGCATGAAAGTGAAGGCCTGGGAATGTGGCCGGGTGTTGTAGACAGGTGCAATTCTGTGGGGACACGTGGGTCGCATCTGTCCAAGGGAAAAACACGTTCCTCCTATCCAGAAATCCCACTCCAATAATTCATCTTGGGAGGCTGAGGTGGCAGGATTACTTGAGCCCAGGAGGTCAAGACCACCCTGGGCAACACAGCAAGATGTCCATCTCTACAAAACATTTAAACATGAGCCGGGCATTGCAGTGTGCACCTATGGTCCCGGTTACTTGGGAGGCTGAGGTGGCAGGATCATTTGAGCCCAGGAGGCAGGGTTGCAGTAAGCTGTGATTGTGCCACTGCACTCCAGCCTGGGTGACAGAGAGAGACCTCATCTCAGGGAAAAAAAATAGAGAATTCATCTGAGCGATGCCCCTTGCATGTGTGGGTAATGAAGTATGTGTCAGGTGCAGCCTTTTTCTACTGTCAGGAGAGAAAGATTGGACATTATCTAAATGTCCTTCAGAAGGGGACTGGTTCCATGAGGTAAGTGTGCAGCATCCATGCAATAACATTCAGCCAAAAAAACTAAGGAGGCTCTGCACATGCCGACATAAACGCTCTCCAATTATCCCGCTCAGCAGCAAAGTCAAAGGCCTCGGTGTGGACACCACCATGGGTATGAAGTAAAAATGGGGAGAAGAATACAGATGACTCTGTTTACATACACATCAACCAGCCTCAAAGGATGCTAAGAGCCAGGATGTGGGCCTCCGAGGCAGCCTGTAGTAGGAGGGACATCTGTGCTGTCACCCTGGGGAGCGTGGACATCTCTCCCACTTGAATGTGTGTCACCTACTCAAACAAGTAAGGCCTTAAAAATCTTAGGAGCTTATTCTAAATTTATCTAATTTAATCAGGTTTAACTGTAAGGTCACTCTAGAATCACTAATTTCAATTTCTTTTTTAACTAAGCTACAGGAAAGCAAGGCTTGAACTACATTGTCTGAGACCATGACACATTTGTGGACAAGAGCAATGTACTAGCTCATGACTTAAGAAATGCTTGAAACAAACGGAAGTTACAACTCTCTCCATAGCCCATTTTTGAGTGCCTCGGTAGAAAATCAGGCATCCTGCATTAGTGCAGCTGTAAGCTTTAAGGACTTTAGATAGAAGTAGCAATGCTACAAACTTACATAAATCATTATTTGACAATTTTAGTTAAATTTCCATTTATTTGGTTTTGTGGATTTTGCATAATACATTTCTTTTGGATGGGGTCAGAGTCTCACTCTGTCCCCCAGGCTGGAATACAGTGGTATAATCTCAGCTCACTGCAACCTCCACTTGCCATGTTCAAGTGATTTTCCTGCCTCAGCCTCCTGAGTAGCTGGAATTTCAGGCGTGCGCCACCATGCCTGGCTAATTTTTGTATTTTTAGTAGAGACGAGGTTTCACCATGTTGACCAGGTTGGTCTCGAACTCCTGACCTCAGGTGATCCACCCACCTCAGCCTCCCAAAGTGCTGGGATTACAGGCGTGAGCCACTGTGCCTGGCCTGTAATATGTTTTTAACTTTTTTCTTTAAATATAAGGTCTCACTCTGTCACCTGTGGCACAATCATGGCTCACTGTAGCCTTGACCTCCCAGGCCCAAGTGATCTTCCCACCTCAGTCTCCCAAGTAGCTGGGATGACAGGTGTGTACCACCATGCCTAGCTAATTTTTAAATTTTGTAGAAATAGGGTTCTCACTCTGTTGCCCAGGCTGGTCTTGAACTCCTGGGCTCAAGAGATCCTCTTGCCCCAGCCTCCCAAAGTGCTGGGATTGCAATTGTGAGCCACCATGCTCGGCCAACATTAATTTTTTTTTTTCAGTCAATGTTTGCTATCTGCAATCAGAAACCACAACAAAAAATTAAAAATGTATTATGCAAAATTCACAAGACTAAATTAGTGTAAAAATTTGAATAAGCAAACTGTCAAATAATGATTTTTGTAAGTTTGCAGGATTTGTGCTTCTGACCTGTACCAAGACCTCGGGACCCCCAGGTTGGAGAAGTGAGCGCTGGCACGGTGGAGTCAGAGGATGGAGCCAGGTGGGGGCGCGTTCTCCTCTGGGCTCACGTGCTGCACACCTTCTCTCTTCTGACCATCCCAAATGGCATGAAATGCCCAGGCAGCACTGTCAAAGCCCCCTTCCCTTGTGAAGACAGCCTACCACATTCAAAGGAAAAGAACTGGCTTGAAGACATTCCGCAGTTGAACAGGGAGACATGGGAGAGGATCCTTACCTTTTCAACATCATCAGCATAGGCAGAAAGACCTGGCTTCAGTGCTTTGAAGGTTTCGTGGGTTAACGTGGGAGTTTCTAAGGGGAAAACATGTTGAAAAGGGTACAACTATGAATACACACATGAGAACACATACAATCACGACTAGCCACACTTTTTAAAGACAGACACTAACACAGACCAATCCCCAAGTGGCAGGGGCCCTTCAGCTATTCCTTGTCTAAATTCTGACTCTTTGTTCATCAGAACAAGATGAGTATAATACCTAATGTCTTGGCCAGAACATTACTTCTTAATTATTTTTTTAAAATTATATTTATTATAATTATTTTTTAAAGATTATATTTATTATAATTAATTTTTTTAAACAGAAGGGCTCTTGCTATGTTGCCCAGGCTGGTCTTGAACTTTTGGGCTCAAGCAATCCTCCCATCTCAGCCTCCTGAGTAGCTGGGGCTACAGGTGCAAGCTATGTGCCCTGCATTTTACTTTTTAAGAATCCAACTTTATGGCCGGGCATGGTGGCTCACGCCTGTAATCCCAGCACTTTGGGAGGCCAAAGTGAGCAGATCACAAGGTCAGGAGTTCGAGACCATCCTGGCGAATATGGTGAAACCCTGTCTCTACTAAAAATACAAAAAAATTAGCTGGGCGTGGTGGCGGGTGCCTGTAGTCCCAGCTACTCGGGAGGCTGAGGCAGGAGAATGGCATGAACCCGGGGGGCAGAGCTTGCAGTGAGCGGTGATCGCACCACTGCACTCCAGCCTGGGCGACAGAGCAAGACTCTGTCTCAAAAAAAATAAAAATAAAAATAAAAATAAGAAAAAAGAAAAAAAAAACAAAAAGTAGCTGGGCGTGGTGATGGGCATCTGTAGTCCTAGCTACTCAGGAGGCTGAGGCAGGAGAATCACTTGAACCCGGGAGGCAGAGGTTGCAGTGAGCCAAGATCGCACCACTGCACTCCAGCCTGGGCAACAGAGCGAGACTCTGTCTCAAAAAAATAAAAACAAAATAAAAAATAAAAATTCAACTTTACTGAAGATAATTTACATACAAAACAACTGTAACAGTGTTAAATTTTAACAGTTAATTCTTGCCAATTCAATAAACAGAGGAATAGGATAAGTGACTCCAAACTGAAAATAGGAACACCATTTCCTTGATTCTGAAATGAATTTATTAAAGGGTTCTCAAGATTAGGGTTTCTTCTTCATTTTAAAAAATGGAGTGTTTTAAATTATTAGGAGTGGTATGAACTTGTGCGTACAATAAGGAGGCATACTAAATTCAGACATGAAGACTGGACCAGAAAAGATCAGGGACAAAACTTTTTGCAAAGTCTTTTCTTTCCAAAGAGAAAACCCTGGGACGTGGCTCCAAAAGCATCGCAGGCTGATGTCTGTTGCACACTTAGCTTCGAAGAAGCTTTCCTTTTTAATTAATTATTAATTTTTTAAAAGTTCCACTTAAAAAAAATTTTTTTTTGAGATTGAGTTTCTCTCTTGTTGCCCAGGCTGGAGTACAATGGTGTGATCTTGGCTCACTGCAACGTCTGCCTACCAGGTTCAAGCGATTCTCCTGCCTTAGCCTCCCACGTAGCTGGGATTACAGGCTTTGAAGCCACTTTTAGAGATAAGCAGATATGGCATCTAAATATTTCACTACTGTAATAAGTTAAAAAATAAAGCAGATGGAGTCAAAAGTAAATAAAATATACCACTCAGCTTTGGAGACAGCAGCTAGAAGTGTCCAGCACCAGCAGAACTGTGCAATGCCACGATGGTGTCTACCCCACAGGTTCCAGGTCAGCCAAGAAGAGCGTGAGACACCCAGGGAACCTGCCTGACAGGGGCTGCAAACTCTCACTGGCTACGGCTAGAGAGACACGGAGGGCGAACCTCAGGGGCACGGGCACGAGAGAGGCATCAGGGAACCAAGGGAAGAGGGTGGTCGGAGAGCAGAGGAACCGGGTGGCGAGGGGGACCCCTCAAGAGAAGCCGCCCACCCCGGCCTGAGGCCCACCCTGGAAGCATAGCCAACGGAGCCCAGGCTCCAGCTCCCTTCTCCAGCTGAGACCCCTCTCGGCTGTTGCCCCTGGCCATCTTGGCCCACCTGGCAGCTCCCGGTCAAGCCCAGAAGCCTTTGCTATTTATCTGACTTTCCTGATGTTCTGGCTCCCATGGGACTGAATCTGGGGATACTTCCTGCCTGAACTCCCCACAAAGCCCCAAACACAACCACTGGCCTAAATCATGGTCCTAGCCACCTGACCTGCTGGTGAATGTGGGGAGGGGACAGGCCACCAAACACCTCAAGGTCTCAGCTGCCCTTCAGCATGGTCACCACTCACTAGTGTAAGAGTGATCTGGGACTCCCCGGAAATTCAGATGCTTGGACCCCAGCCCACACCGGCGTCAGCACCTCTGGGAAACTGCATTTAGACAACCTCCCAGGTGAGTCTGTGGCAGGGGACCCGGCCAACACCGTAGCATAGGGGAGGAGATCCCGAGAGCCCTGCCATGAGAGGCGGGTACCTCTGGGGGGCCGGGTGAACTGGAAGATGTGTACTCGGGTGCCAGTGCTTCCTGCATCAAACATGATCCCGTAGAAGACCTCGTGCCCGTCTGCAGCTGTCCCCAGGGGGCTGTGGGCCTGCTGACCCCACTGGGCCCCCGGGGCTGCCCTGGTGATGCTGAAGAAGGCCTGGGTGGTGGTGGCCCGGTGCCACTTGATGTAGGCAACATAGATGAACAGGCCCACACACAGCCCCAGGGGGTATGCCACCTTCGCCACCCGCAGGCTCCCGTGGTTGGATATTTTTCTCATCCTTGTTTGCCAAGGACCGTGCTGCGGCTGCTGGCGGGAAGGGGGGAGAGGCAGGAAAAGCACGTTAGGGTGCCAGGATCCAAGAAGAGTCAGACATCCCCAGGTCCAGGGACAAAATGTTCAACCTGAAACTGCTCCGTGTTCCCCCCAGGAATCAGAAGCTTCATTTGATCCTCATAATTATTCCAGAAGGTGTGATCCCCATCCTACGGAAGAGGAACTGAGGTTTATAAAGGCAGGATGGCCTGCTCAAGGTTGCACACATTGCAGGTGCTGACCTGGCGCACAGACCACAGTGGCTGGCTCCTCTAAGGGAGGGTCCCACCAGCTTGGGACACATGGAGATTTACGTAAAAAAAGCCACATGTAAATGGTGTTCCCAAACTGTTCATGGGAACAGAAGAGCGTATCTGATTCAGTCTTTCAATCCTCAGTTATACTTCTATTCACGCAATTTACTTTTTGAAAGGTTTAAACTCCGTCCCTTGGGCAACTACTGAGAGCCCCAGACAAACCTGAAAAATGTAGCTTGTTTTTCTGGAAGTTTCATAACAGATACCTTTTTTCATTCACATAGCCCATTCCTGCCAAGGAGAAAATAATGTCTGTGTACTTCCAAAGCCTACAAAAATTCTACTAGAGTAGCAAAATAAATTCACTGGGTGCCATTATTTTTGTTTCGATATACCCAAAACGAAAGCATTTGTTCAAGTTTCATTGCCTGCTCCAGTGCGAGGCAGCATGTGGGAACCTGAGGCTTCAAAGGACAAGAAGTGCGGGCTGACTCTAGGGCCCCCAACCTTGGGAACGTCCATCAGCCTGTCCCTCCCTCACTCTCTCAGTCGGTCCTGGTGAGTGGCCACTCCTAGGGGAGCACGGGTCAGGAGGGTGCCGGGCTGGAAGTGGCACCGGCTCTGCCCACAGCCACGTGTGACAGTGGGCAGCATGCCCCTCAAGGGGACCAGTTTCATCTGTAAGGTGGGGCTGCTCATTGGAGAGCCCCTCGTGACGCTGGGGATTCAGTGTGCTCAGAACAGGCTGCAGAGAAAGCACGTGCCACACGCGGGCTTTACAGAAGGGCAGCAGGAGGTGACATCTCTGTGGAACCAAGGACAGCATGGCTGCACTGCTGAGGAGGGGGCAGTAGCATCAAAGGGGCAAGCCCGTGGCGACCTGTGCTGCCTGAGGCTGTTTGGGCACAGCAGAATGGAAGGACAGGGCCCGTGGGGCAAAGCACGGGGAGCAGGCCATTCCTGGCCCCTCCTTCCTGAGGTCCTGCCTGTGGCCACAGCTGGATATCCTCAGGCCCAGAGAGGTAAGACAAGCACTGCCACAGTGCCCCGTGCTGAGGGGAGAGGCCTCACCAGTGGCCTGGCCACCCACACTGGCGCAGGAGACAGGAAAAACCACCCTTCCCTGAGCATCTGCCATGGGCAGGGCTGCAAAAAGGCTCTCCTGGCAGGTGCCAAGGTGCAGCCCCTCCCCAGCCCTATTCTGGGCCTGGGTCCCACCACACTCGGGAGCTTCCCACAGCTCTCAGGATCATGTTGCAGCCTCTGCCTGGGCCTGTCCCTGCCGGCCCCTGCGGCTTCATCGCACTCCTCTTTTTTCCTTGCCCACAGTGCTCTGAGAACAGTGCCTTCTTCTGCACCTAGAACTCAGCCTCTCCCTGCCTCAGGCCCCTGGCACAGACTGATATGCATTCCCAGAAAACTTGTCCCACCACCCTGGCACCGTGTCTTCATTCTGAAACCTCCACTGAAATGTCACTGCCACCCCCTTCCCGGATGCCCCCAACCTCCACATGCCCCATCACGCACTCTCTGAGCTCCCTTTACCCACCACCAGCAGTGATGAAACCAGTATTCATAGACCTGATTCCTGTAGGTCTGTGTCTCCCCGCTAGGCCATGAGCCCCCAGGGCAGGGACTCAGCTTGTCTTGTGCTGCTGCTGCCCAGCATGGCATCCAAGCCCTTCTCTAGAATGGAAGAGGCTGCTCCTCCACCCCGCACCTTCTATAATGTCACCAGACACACAACAGAGTCCTGTAGAAAATCCATAAACAGGGAGAGGACATAGCAAGATGGCAAAAGAGGAAGCTCAAAGGCCCTCGTTCCCCCACAGAGAAACACTAAAAACAACTAGAGACTGGTTAAAATATTGCATAGGAGCTCTGTAAAACAGGCAACGATCTACAGCAACCAAGAGAATGCCCAGCCCAGAAGCAGCCATATTCAGGATGTCAGGAACTCTGGGGTGTTTCACTCACCCCTGCCCCAGGCCTCCCCAGCACGGCGCCGCCTGATGAAAGCAGCAGCCAGGTTCCCAATTCCTTCCCTTGAACTGGAGGGAGCGGAGCGGACGTTTCTGCAACATCCTAATCTGTCTTGGGCTGCCTGAGGAACAGATCTCTGTTTCACCTGACTCTGAGCTCAGAACCCAGGTAGGAAGTCAGGGAAGTGGTTGTGGGCACTGCTAGGAAAAGCTGTAGGATGACTATAGCCCCACGCATACCTGAGGCAAGAATGACAGGTGAGAAATACAGTAGAACATCTGAGGCCCAAGGAGGGACTGGGGGAGACTTTGGGAAAGTAAGATATATATACATATTTAAAGCTTTGTAAAAGTTTAATGGAGCCAACAAGGCAAATAAATTGTGTTCCGGCAGACATTAAGACCTGCTTTCTCTTACCAAAAACAAAAAAAGGGCACACATTTTATCAAAATTCGACAATTCAGAGTTAAGGGTACTGAGATTAAGCTTCAGAGCACCAACTTAAACAAAACAGCAATGAAAAATTGGTTATTCAACTTGGAAAGAGGAACTAAAACCAAGGCATAAAGGGGAGATTAAATATGTGTTCCTTGATCTCAAAGTCCTTTTAGGAACAGGAGTTCTGGCCACATGTGAGCAACACATCACACCACCAAACCCCAATTCCAGAATCTAAATTTACAATGATAGGAAAACCAAGGTAACTCCAAATGCATTTCTTGGTATATTCCAAAGGGAAGCTTGAAAGTATTCATAATGAAAGTAAGAGATTTTAAAACAGCCACGAATATGGGGAAATTGAAAAAAACACACACACAGGCCCAGGGAAGATGCATCCTCAGAAGAAACCAGAGGAGACTTTGGCCTTCATCCAGAGCTGATCCCCACGCTTAGACAGATCCTGCTATTTGGTGGGGGCCATTCCCAATACAGAGTTAGTCTTCAAAGATTGGGACAAGGAGCTGTTTTTCAAATGCCCAATGTTCAGCAAAAAAATCACAAGGTATACAAAGAAACAGGAAAACACAGCTCATTCAGAGGAAGAAAATGAAGTGGTAGAACCCATCCCTGAAGAAATGCAGGCACTGGATGTACTTGACCAAGAATTAAAAATGACTATCTTAAATATGCTAAAAGAGCTGAAGGAAAACAGATAAAGAATGAAAAGAAATCAAGAAAACAACATATGACAACAAAATGAGAAATTATAAAAAGGAATCAAACAGAAATTGTGGAGCTGAGAAATACAAAACTGAACTGAAAACTCTGACCAGGGGGATTTGAGTCGGTAGAGGAATCAGCAAACTTGAACATAGGACATTTGAAAATATCAAGTCAGAGGAGCAAAAAGAATGAGGAAAGTGAGCAGAGCCTCAGGGACTTAGGGGCCTCCCTCACGTGCATCATGCACATTATGGAAGGCTAAGAAAGAGAAGAGAATGGGGCAGATAAATTATGTGAAGAAAGAATAGTTAAAAACCTCCCAAATTTGACAAAAGACATGAATATAAACATCCAAGAAGCTCAGTAAACCCCACAAAAGATAAACCCAAAGAGACCAACACGAAGACACAATATAATCAAACTGTGTAAAGACAAAGGCAGAATATCGAAAGCAGCAAAAGAATGGCTCATCATGTACAAAGAATCCTCAATAACACTGTTAGCCAATGTCTTAGCAGAAACCTCAGAGGCCAGAGGCAGTGGGATGATACCCCCAAACTGCTAAAAGAAAAAAAAAAAATCCGTCAACAGAGAATTCTATATTCAGCAAAACTGTCCTTCACAAATGAGGGAGAAATTAAGACACTTCCAGATTAATAAAAGATGTGCGTGTTCATTGCCACTAGATCTGCCCTATCAGACTGCTAAAGGGAGTCCTGGAAGTTAAAACAAAAGGGCACTAGACAGCAGCTAAAAGCTGTAAGAAAATACAAACAACTCCAGCAAAGGCAAATGGAGTGACAAATATAGAAACTAGTATTAGTGTACAATTGGTCTGCAACACTACTTAATATTTTCTTCAGGATTTAAAAGATATATGCATAAAAATAATTACAGGTTTATGTTAATGGGTACATACCCAATATAAATGGATGTAATCTGTGACATCAATAACAAAGTGGGGGTAGATGGAATTGTAAAGGAGAGGTTACTGTGTCTGACTGAAATTAAGTTGATATCAATTTAAAATAGATTGCTATAACTTCAGGCTGTTATGTATGTAATCCCTATGGTTGTAACCACAATGGAAATGTCTGTAACATATACACAAAAGGAACTGAGAAGGGAATCAAAAACGGAACCTACAAATAATCAACTAAATACAAAAGAAGGTAGTAATGAAGGACAAAAAAGCTATAAAATATATACAAATAACAAAATAGCAAAAACAAGTCCTTCCCTATGAGTAATTACTTTAAATATAAATGGATTAACTCCTTAATCAAGAGACACAGATTGACAGAATAGATTAAAAAACAAGACCTGACTACAGCTGACCCTCAAACAACATGGGTTTGAACTGTGCAGGTCTACTTATATCCAGATTTTCTTCCACTCCTGCCACCTCTGAGACAGCAAGATCAACCTTTCCTCTTTCACCTCCTCCTTAGCTTACTCAACATGAAGACAAAGAAGATGAAGACCTTTATGATAATCCACTTCCACTTAATAAATAGCAAATACATTTTCTCTTTCTTATGATTTCTTATTATAATAACATTTTCTGTTCATTAGCTTACCTTATAGTAATAATACAGATTATAATTCATATAACATACAAACTATGTGTTAATCAACTATTTATGTTATCAGTAAGGCTTCTTCAACAGTAGGCTACTAGTTTGGGAGGCAGAGGTGAGAGGATTTCTTGAGCCCAGGAGTTTGAGACCAGCCTGGGCGCATAGGGAGACACTGTCTCTACAAAAAATAAAAAAATTAGCTGGACATGGTGGTGTGCGCCTGTAGTCCCAGGCTCCTTGGGGAGGCTGAGGTGGGAGGATCACTTGAGCCTTGGAGTTCAAGGCTGCAGTAAGCCATGATTGCACCACTGCATTCTAGACTGAAGTTACACTTGGATTTTCAACTGCAAGTGAGGGGTTGGTATCCCTAACCCATGTTGTTCAAAGGTCAGCTGTATATTCTATCTACAAGAAACTCGCTTTTGATCTAAGAACACATATGGGCTGAAAGTAAAAGAATGGAAAAGAGTCAATGCAAAGAGTGACCAAAGGAGAGCAGGGGTTGCTGTACCAGTATCAGACAAAAGAGACTTTAAGTCAAAAACTGTCACAAGAGACAAGTACATTATATTATGATAAAATAGTCAATTCACCAGGAATATAAAACAATTATAAACATATATGCAGTAAACATCAAAACCCCTAAATATATGAACCAGACACTGATAAAATTGAAAAGAAATAGACAACTATCAATAATAGTAATATTATTATACTAGGAGACTGAAATGTCCCACTTTGAATAATGGACAGAAAAATGAGACAGAAGATCAATAAACAGAGGACTCAAATGACACTACAGAGCAAGAGTGTAACGGAGCGCCCTACATGCAACGCCAGACGGTGGGCTACAAAACAGGCCTTAATGCATTTTACACAATCCAAACCATACAAAGCCTCTTTTCCAGTCACAATGTGGTGACACCAGAAATCAACAGCCGAAGGAAAACTGGATAATTCACAATTATGTGGAAATTCAGCACAGTCCAATCTTAAACAACTGAAGAGTCAAAGAAGAAGTCATAATGAAAATTAGAAAATACCTTGAGATAAGTGAAAACAAAAACACAACCTTCCAAAACTTATGGGATGCAGCAAAAACAGTGCCAATAGGGAAATGTACAGCGGTAAACACTTGCTTTAGAAGAGAAGAAAGGGCTCAAACAAACAACCTAACTGTACACCTTAAGTAACTAGTAAAAGAACAAACTAAACATAAAGCTAGAAAAAGGAGGAGGAAAAAAGGAGGAGAAAAAAAGTAAAAAAGGAGGAGGAAAATAATAAAGATTACAGGAGGATAGAGAATAGAAAAATAGAGAAAATAAATGAAACTAAAATTTGATTCAAAAATCAACAAAACTGTCAAACCTTTAGCTAGACTAACTAAGGAATAAAGAAAGAGACTCAAATAGCTGTAATCTGGAATGAAAGAGGGGACATTACTACCTATTTTACGGAATAAAAATGATTATAAGAGAGTACTATGAACAACTGTATGCCTACAAACTGGATAACCTAGATGAAATGGACAAATTCCTGAACACAAATTCCACCAAGATAAATAATAAAGAAGTTGGCAATGATTTCTTAGATACGACACCAAAAGCACAGGCAATAAAAGCAAAAATAAACAAGTGGAATTACATTAACTAAATGGCTTCTACCCAGAAAAAGAAACAATCAACAAAATGAAAACACAACCTACAGAACAGGAGAAAATAGGTAAATAGTACATCTGCTCTGAAAGGGGTTAATAATTAGAATATATAAAGAACTCTTAAAAGTCAACCACAAAAATAGCAATCTGATTAAAAAATAACAGATAAAAAGCATACAAAAAGAGGCTCAACATCATGAATCATTAGCAAAATGCAAAATTGCAATGAGCTATCACATCATATATTAGGACAGCCACTATCAAACAAACAGAAAATAACAAGTATTAGTGAGTATGTGGAGAAACTGGAACCCTTGTGCGCTGCTGGTGGGAAAGTCAGATGGTGCAGCTGCCTTGGAAAACAGCATGGAGCTTCCCCCGAAAATCAAAGCCGGAACTACCATATGGTTCAGCAATCCCACTTCCAAAAGAGTTGAAATCAGGATCTTAAAGAGATATCTACACACTCACATTCACTGAAGCATTATTCACAACAGACAAGTGAGAAATAATCCAAACATCCATCGACACGATGGATACACAAAATTCAATTTAGAGCTGAACTGAATTTTGAATGAAATATTATTCAGTTTTAAAAAGGAAGTAAATTCTGACACGTGCTACAACATGGACGAGGCTTAAAGGCATTTCACTAAGTGAAATAAGCCAGTCACAAAAAGACAAATATTGTAGGATTCCACTTACATGAGTTACAGAGCTGTCAAATCATACAGACAGAGAGTAGAAGAGCAGGTGCTGAGGGCAGTGCGTGAGGACTTATTGGGTAAAGAGTTTCAGTCAGGGAACATGAAAAAGTTCTGGAGACGGATGGTGATGGTGGTTGTGAATGCACTTAATGCTACAGAACTGTACATTTAAAAAGGGTTACGTTGCTCATTTTTGTGTTATGTGTATTTTATGGCAACTTTTAAAATCCTTCAATGGCTAGGCCAGGCAGGTAACAGAAATAAGTTCTGTGGGTATCGGACTTAAGGCACTCTGTGGGGTGAGGGATGGGGATAAAGAGGGCAGGACCCACCCACTGTGTCAAATACAAAACGTTTTACAGTTCTGATCACACTCACGCCCTACTCTCTCAACGAAGGAGACAGATCATGCCTTACTAAGATTCTTCCTGCTGAAATGTGCTGGCGGAGCTCCTCCCTTGGGCTGCTGGCTGCTCTGCCATTTCCATAGCACATGACATGTGCAGTTCTTCTAGGCCCCTCTGGCTCTGGTTAGATGACGCCTACTCCAAGAGTAGGGACCAGCCCCCATCCCAGAACCTCCAACACCCAACACAAAACCAGATCCCAGCAGCTGCTCAGCCAGCACCTGTTGAAGTGGGTCTGCTGATGGCTCAGCAGTGTACTGAGGGGGAGAACGGGCAGTAGGAGGAAGATGCAGACATCACAGATGCCACAGGACTGGGTGATGGCCATGAACTGAAACAGGTCATCTGGGAAGGGGCCGTTTGGCAGGAGGCAACAGTGATCAGGTTTTCGACATGCTGAGTTTGATATGCCAGCGGGACATCAGTGGGAAACAGGACAGGCCCTATGAGAGGTGACAGGTTTGGGGCTCGTCCAGAAATAGGACGGACCCTATGAGAGGTGACACGCTTGGGACTGGGAGTGATGCACATTCAGGCAACGTTAGCTGAGACTGGGAGAAGAGACGTGGCACTAGGAATGTCCATTCCAAGGTAGCACCTCTCATACCACGACAGCCTCCCTTCCTTAGCAGACTATAACCCAAAGTTTCAGGTTTCTAAGTTATCATCAAATGTTTAATTAAATTACAGTATTTATAGAGAAAGTTCTGAAACACTCCAGGGATGAATAGTGAGGACAAAAAGCAATAGTAACACCCTACAACTGTGAATATGTTTAATAAAATCCTCTTTATGTAATCAAGACTTTTTATTTTATTTTATTTTTTTTGAGACAGAGTCTCACTCTCTCACCTATCACCTAGGCTGGAGTGAAGTAGCACAATCTCGGCTTACTGCAACCTCTACCTCCCAGGTTAAGCAATTCTCCTGCCTCAGCCTCCCAAGTACCTGAGATTATAGGCATGCACCACCACGCCCGGCTAATTTTTGTATTTTTAGTACAGACGGTGTTTCACCATGTTGGCCAGGCTGGTCTTGAACTCCTGACCTCAAATGATCTGCCCACCTCGGCCTCCCAAAGTGCTGAAATTACAGGTGTGAGACACCGCACCTGGCCCATAATCAAGTCTTATCATGTCCTATGTTAGTCTAAGAACCATATTCTGCATGATCAGATTCACAGGTGGTATATTAAATTTAGAGGCAAAGTTGCTCGTTATTTATTGTCTACCCATTTAAAAAAACCCTTTATGTGCCATGCCCTGTATCCAGTGCCCCACAAAGCCTGCCTCACAGCCCTGGGTTTCCCTAAGACAGCACCAAGGCCCTGGGAATGTGTGTAAACGGAACTGTCTGAGATTGCAGTCAGTGTGTGGTGGAGCACACAAGAGTCCCCGGCTTCAGTCCCCAAATTGAACGTGCTTTATCACTTCACCTTCCCTGTAAGTACAAGACGACTTTAGAGATCCAAAAAACATTCACATACATAGACATACCTTACATAGACATAATTACTGAAGTTACACACCAAGTTCAGGAAGACAAAAGCAAGAGTCCAACTAGAACACAGTATTGAGAGAGCACAGAACCAGGAACAGCCTTGCTCTTCCACAAGGGTGGGAAGAAGAGTTCTAATCATGTTCACCATCCCCTCTCCCCAAGGAACAGGTCATCTCCATGTACCTGTGGCCCAGATCTAAACACCAATTTCATTCCACTAGGTTAAGGTGTTTGCCCATGGCTGAGAAACCTGCAGGAGAGGCAATGGGGTTTCTGTGGGAACCACTAACACCACAGCGTGAATGTGTTGATCAGGTTCTCCCTGAAAGACTCATTGAGGAAAACAATGTCATCTCAGTCTGTTCTTTAAAGGAGAGAGAGGGTGGGATGAGGCTGTAAGGAAAGTAGTGGGTGGGGACTGACGGGAGGCAGGGGTAGGAAGTAGGGTACACACAGGCAAACAGAGAGGTGTGGCTCCTGCCGAGGCTACCCTCCAGCAGGTGGACGCAGGAGTCAGAGAGGAGAATCTGAGGGTACAGCAGTGTTGTCGGTGGTAGGAGCCGCCCTGTCCCCTGGTTGGCTTTCTAGGAGATGGGGATGGCAGGCCACCTCTTGGAAACACAGACGCCATCTGATGTGGATTGATGGCTGCCTAATCTGTTGGCCAGTTTCTTCAGGTTTTCAGTTCAAGTACACGGAAGGGTCATGAATGCAAATGCCTGCCATGCACGCTGTATCAAAAAATGATGCACATTAGAAACTTCCACTCATCCTCCTGGTGGGTTTCAATAGGTTTTTCTCTCCTTGGCAAAAACCGGTGCGTGAACCGCCCGTCAACACCACCTGCTGTTTCCTTTATACAGGAGGCGGTGGGAAGGGAGGCGCTTCCAGATCTCCTGACACAAAGGGCTGCCCATCTCCCTGGTACTTTACCCGAACCTTCAGGAGGCAGACGAAACACACACTAGCCAGCCACTCTCTCCAAGGCAAGGGGAGGGGGACAAAAAGCAATTTTGAGATTTGTACCGTGCTTGCCAGGTCCTTCAAAAATGACTACCGGCCGCCCATGGCTCTTGCACAGCGGGTGAGAGGAAGAGTCCTTGTAATCCACCTCTCCCAAGGAACTCCCGCCCGAGGTTTCAGATTCCCCGCCCGCAGGCTATGGCTGACTTCCCCGTATCCTGTGTGACGTGGGATGTGTGGCTTCGCTCAGGTAAGGCTGGAATACAGGTGCCTGGAGGGACACCCAGAGCTGCCCAGGCACTTCCCGGTGGCTGCTTCCTTTGCACTTTGCACTTACAGGTGCACTTATAATAAAAACACCCTCCCTTCCACGCTCCCCTGGGCCCTCCCATCTCTCTTTCCTCTTCCACGGTCTCCTGGCTGTTGAATGTTTTCCACTGAAGGAGTCTAGTCTGTCCACCTCGGGGGCTCTCCCTCCCTCGGTCCATGGCATCTGCGGCTCACAGGTCAGCTCGGGCAGAACCGCCCCGACCACCTACCTATGAGCTCCTCGGGACACCACCCCAATGCCACGGTGAATCGTCCTTACACCCTCAGTCCTGTACGAGCGGCCTGATCCTACCTGTTTCCCAGAAACTGCTACGCGAAGCTTCCCCGCCGGGCTCATCCAGGAGCGGAGGGGCCTGTCCCTGACGCAGACTGGGGGCGGGTCCGCAAAAGCGGGCTGAATGAATGAACGCAGCAGGGCTGGGGCCCCCTGGGGCTAGAGGCCCCTGCTGTTTGACCCGCCCTGTGGCCCAAAACACTGGACTTGCCCCCCACCGGTCAGCGGAGCCCAGACGTCCAGGGAGCCCTAATGGAGTCTGGACAGGAAGGCAGCAGGAGGTGGGACCCGGGGTGCGAGTGACCCCGAGGCCGTCCTCCGGAGCACAGCGCGCCCGCGTGGGGAGGCCCGTCTGCAGTCGGTGATCCCGGGCCGCCCCCGCCAGGGCCCCGGCCCGCCGCTTACCGTGCACCGCGCGCTCCGCCACACCCACGGAGACGAGTGCCCTTTTCCGGGGAGCAGGCGGCAGCCGGTCTTTTGGGCTCCCCCGCCCCAGCCGGCGCCACCCCGGCCTCCACCCGCGGGATACGACCCCACGATTCCCTAGGGCCTGGGCTCCGCCCACATGCACGTGGCGTCACAGGCTGGGCGGGGCGGACACACCCAGCCGCGCAGGCGCAGGCGGGAGAGGAGGTAGGGGTCGCGGGGACCCACTTGCGCAGGCGCGGGCGGGGTATGGGCTCCCAACTGCGCAGGCGCGGCGGCCGGCTTCTGTTTACGCGGGTGGGCTTGGGGTTTTCTCCAGTCCACGGCCAGGCTGGCGTCGGCCCACAGTGGGGGGGAGGGGGGGGGCTCGGCAGTCTGGTTCCCCGAGCGTCTCAGGGCGGGCCCCCGCCAGATGCGAGGGGTTCCCTTGGCCAGTTTCCTTACGGCGCGGCGGAGCTGGCCCTCGTCGTCCCCGGCAGGGGGCAGCCTCACAGCCTGGACCGGCCTGTGCAATTTCCCCCATCCCTCCACGTCTACATTTTATTTTTTTCTTTTTCTTTTTTTAGGACAATGCGTGATGGAAATGCAGCCACATCATAGTAGGCAGGTTCATGAAATCCGCCCTCCCCCCCATTTCTTCACCCCATTTTCTTTCTTTTTTTTTAACAGGGTCTCACCCAGGCTGGAGTGCAGTGGCATGATCTCGGCTCACTGCAACCTCCGCCTCCCGGGTTCAAGCGATTCTGTTGCCTCAGTTTCCTGAGTAGCTGGGATTACAGGGGTGCGCCACCACGCCTGGCTAGTTTTTGTACCTTTAGTAGAGACGAGGTTTCACCCTGTTGGTCAGGCTGGTCTCGAACTCCTGACCTAAGGTGATCCGCCTGCCTCGGCCTCCCAAAGTGCTGGGTCTACAGGCATGAGCCACCACACCTGGCCCTTGACCCCATTTTCTAATGTCTTCCTAGAAATCACCAAGGTTGCAACTCCTGACTGTCCTGGCTCACAGGCCCCAGCTTACTTAGGGACCCCACGGTGGGAGCTGCCCACGTGCACACCTATGCTAGGCGCCCTCATTCCCACAAGGGCCGGCGCCCCTTCCCGGCCCATGGCGTCTGGCCAGGGAGGTGTGGGTGCGCCCCAGCCAGGCCTGGCCCTAGAGGAGGGCCCCACCTGCGCACTGGGGCATCTGGGAGAGCTATTGGTGGAAGAAGCCCAGGTTCCTGAAGCACCAAGTGGGCAAGAGTTTATTTTCAGGATGGGGCGCTTTTGAGGGTGAATGAGTGCTAGCTGTATGGGATGCGGGGACAGTACATAGACCAGGCCTGGCAGCCGGGCAGTGTGGTGCCTGTTGGAAGGTCGCCCACAAGCACCTGGTTGGACACTGCCACTGAGATTTGGTTATTACAGAGGTTAGCCTATGCGGGCCCTCACTGATGGACCTTGAAGTGTTTCCCAGTTGCTTGCGGTTAGGAATAATGTGACTGGATCCTGTGGACTGTCTTTGTGCATGCATGTGGGAATATCTGTCAGAAATATTCTTAGAGGGGTAATTGGCTATGGTGGGATATGTCCTTTAAAATAATATATTAGCCAAACATGGCTAAATTGCCCCCTTAGACACTGTACTAATTTACACTCTGGGAAATAATGTGTAAGACTGTGGGTTTCCACACATCTTCACCAGTGGGGTCTTTCCAAACTTTTGGATCTTTCCCAATCCAATAATGACAAAACTATATCTCACGGTTTTAATTTACACTTCCTAGTATTTTGAGATCCTGTCGTGAAGTGGTGATGGCCCTGTTTCTGCCTGCAGCACTAGGCAAAATGTGTTATCACTTCCTTTCTTTTCACCATTTTTTACTCTTAGAGTTTCTAGAATTTGTGAAAGTAAAATCTTTTTGCTGGCATGGGCTTTTGTGTGTATTATACACTGCTTGGAAAGGTCTTGCACCAGATCTTCCCTTCGTAGATTCTTTCTCAATGTTTAATACTCAGCTCAAATGTCACCTCCTCAGACCATCTTATCTAGAATGGCCTCCTTTAGTTATTCTCTATCACCCTTTATGTTATTTCCTTCATAGCACTCATCACACTGTAATCACCCAATGGCTTCTTCTTGCCTGTCGCCCAGATAGAGCCAATTTTTCAAGATGGGAATTGCAATAAAGAGTTCAATACAGATAGAGCTGGCTAAACAGGAGAGCAGAGGCTTATTACTCCTCAAATCAGCCTCTCCTCAAATTCAGAGTCTAAGGAATTTTTGGGAGGGTTTTGTTTTTGAGACAGTGTCTTGCTTTGTTGCCCAGGCTGGAGTGCAGTGGTGCAGTCTAGGCTCACTGCAACCTCCACCTCCTGTTCAAGCGATTCTCCTGCCTCAGCCTTACAAGTAGCTGGGATTACAAGCACACACCACCATGCCCAGCTAATTATTTGTATTTTTAGTAGAGACAGGGTTTCACCGTGTTGGCCAGGCTGGTCTTGAACTCCTGCTCTCAAGTGATTTGCCCTCCTTGGCCTCCCAAAGTGCTGGGATTGTGCCAGTCTGGAGGCTAGGGTTTTTAAAAGATAGTTTAGCAGTCAGGGGGCTAGGGAATGGTGAGTGCTGATTGGTTGGGTTAGGGATGAAATCCTGAAGAGATGAAGCTTTCGTCTTGCTCTGGGTCAGTTCCTGGGTTGGGGTCACAAGACCAGATAAGCCAGTTTACCAGTCTGGGTGGCTAGTCCATCACAATGCGGGGTCTGAAAAATACCTTGAACACCAATCTTATGTTTTATAATAGTAATATTATTTATTGGAGCAATTGGGGAGGTTAGGAACCTTGTGGCTTCGGGCTGCATGACTCCTAAGCCATAATTTTTTTTTTTTTTTTTTTGAGACGAAGTCTCGCTCTTGTCCCCCAGGCTGGAGTGCAATGGTGCGATCTTGGCTCACTGCAACCTCTGCCTCCTGGGTTCAAGCGATTATCCTGCTTCAGCCTCCTGAGTAGCTGGGATTACAGGCACCTGCCACCAGGCCCGGCTAATTTTTATATTTTTAGTAGAGACAGGGTTTCACCATGTTGACCAGGCTGGTCTCAAACTCCTGACCTCAGGTGATATGCCCACCCTAGCCTCCCAAAGTGCTGGGATTACAGGCGTGAGCCACCACGCCTGGCCCATAATTTTTAATCTTGTGGCTAATTTGTTAGTTTCACAAAGGTGGTCTGGTCCCCAAGCAAGAAGGAGGTTTGTTTCAGGGAGGGGCTGTTATATTTGGTTTAAAGTGAAATTATAAACTAAGTTTCTCCACAAATTTGTTTGGCCTATGCCCAGGAATGCACAAAGGCAGATTGGAGGTTAGAAGATGGAGTCGGTTAGGTCAGCTTTCTTTCACTGTTGTAGTTTTACTATGTCATATTTTTCTTATTGTCATAATTTTTGCAAAGACACAACACCCATCATTACTTGTTTGCTGACTTGTTTATTGGTAAATTCTTTGTTCCACTACTGAAATGAAGCTCCATGAGAACAAATAAGTTGGTCTGTCCTGCTCACTGCTGCATGTCTGGCACTCTGTCTAGAACATGGTAGGTGCCTGTAGCATACACTATTGGTGCTAATGTCCCTTGCCTGCCTCTGCCGTCAGCTATCTGATTGTTGTGGAGAGTTCCCCTGAATGCTGCCACCTCAAGCATCTCGTTGCTGTCCCCTTTAGGGCTTATCTTAACGACTTTCCCCGGAAGCCTTGGGAGCAGGCGCAGCCTGGAGTTCAGGGAAATTTAACATCCCTGGGGCAACTGCAGGGCAGTTTGGGTGGCCTTGGACAGACCCAGTCCCCTTTTTACCATGTAGTTCTCAGGAATAACTGCAGAATGTGCTAGGATTGCAGCATCTTGAGATAAGGGAGAACTGGCAGAACAGCCCAAGGTCAGTTCCAGTCTCCTGCTGAAAATAGGATGTCCTTCAACACTGCCCAGCAAATCACATTACCCTGGGATGTTAAACCCAGGGCAGGCTGCTCTCTGGCATCCCTCATCTGTGGTGCAAGTGGGGCATGCCCAGTTGAGACTCCATTTGCCCTGAGCAGATTTCCTGAGCCTCGGGCAACCAGCTTGCAATGAATGCTCCTCTTGTCCCTTGCTGCCTGTCTGTAAGTAATAAATTTGCTTCATATAACTTATTGAGTATGAATGCGTTCTCTCTCACTGGACACAGACATGTTGGTAACCAGTGCACAGTGAACCTCCTTCACAGCAGCCCTTAACTAACTGGGGATATATACCTCAGCCTTCTGTCCCCAGAGGACCAATTCTGAGTCCTCAGTAGAAGTGAGCTTCAGTGACCCTTAGTGGTGATCAGCTCAATAATGCTCCCTTGGGTTGGTCCTCTGATCTTCCTCAGTTTTCTCTCTCTCCTGCTTCTGGGAATCACCTCCCAGGTCAACTACCTGCATCTAAGCTCTTGACTCAAACTGCCTTTGGGTAAACTCAAATGAAGTCAATATTCAAAATATTTTTTGAAGAAATGGATGGATTGATGAGGGTGCTTCTAATGTTTTTACTTGTCAGCCAGAAGCAGCTTAGCCCTGCAGGCAGAAGGTGAAGGAAGCCAATTGGCACCCGCCTTAGGAATGCAGGAGCAGATAACTGAGACATGGGCTCCAGCAAAACATGTATGCAAGTGTTCTGACAGCAGGGAGGAGTGCCTGGCCCTGCTTTTTGGGGGTGAGAATGTTTTAGAAGAGGTTGATGAGTTACCAAGCTGCCTCAACTTACCTAACTTGAGTAATAGTGGAGGAAGCCCTCTATTGTGTGTGGCTTGCTCACAAGTGTCCACCTACTCACAAAAGTCCAGGAGGACAGCTGCAAAGCTGTCTGCTCGGTGAAGGAACAGAACACGGACTGTTTAGTGTCTCTGTAGCAGAGGCTGCCAGGCCTCCTGCCCGTGTCTGTCCCACTGTGTGCTCCCGTGACTCTCCACAGCAGGGCCTTCTTTTGGCAGAGGAAGTGCCAGGAGGTAATGCTTCTGAGAGAAGCCCTCAGCCCATGTCAGGTGCAAAGACCCTGGCTCCCTTTCCACTCAGGACAACTCTCCGGCATGTCTACTTGGAATTGAACACAGTGGTCCAGAGTGGTAACCCATACTGGCTTTCCTCCCTTCCCTGTCTCGCTGCCTCACTCCTCTACTGGTTTTTCCTGGTGTCACCTCCTAAATAAACTACTTGCACTCAAATCGTTCTTTAGAATTTGTTTTGAAAGAATTCAAGCTAAGATACCATCACTCATAGGTCATTTGTTAATAATATCAAACAAAACATCTTAGCCACTGCTCTGATTTCTTCCTCTGGTTCCCTGAAATCTATAACCACAAATCACTGCTTTCTCTACCAAATATTTTTCCTGTAACTCACCAAAAAAGTCAGATCTTCCCTGCTCATGGCTAGCCTTCCATTTTCCAAAATCTACTACAAACAAGAAAAAATGTGAGGGAAACCCTACTCTTCCCCAAGAGAACTTGGCATTTATGATTCCTGCCTGCCACGTGGGCCATTGTGTGGTCTCTTTTAGCTTCCCGATGGATGATCCAACAGACATCACCTTGCACTGTAGTGATAGTCTTGTTGGGACCACATGAAGTGCAGCTGTAAAACAGGTAATACTGTTCTTGGCAATTGGTCGACTGTCCTGGTAGGGGGAGACTGGTGTGAACCCATTGTCCCATTTAGAGTAGCTGTTAATGGACTGTCTTCTCTCCACGAGGGCCTTTAGCATTTTACATTGTATAGGTTGTCATCTACCAGATTAAGAAAATTTTCTTCTATTTCTAGTTTAAGAGTTTCAAAAATCATTAATGAATGTTCAATTTTATTTTGTGCATTTGCTTCATCTATACATGATATTATTATTTTTCTCCACTAATTTTCTTTTTTGTTTGAGATGGGGTTTCGCTCTGTCACCCAGGCTGGAGTACAGTGGCATGATCTCAGCTCACTGCAACCTCCACCTCCCTGGTTCAAGCAATTCCCCTGCCTCAGCCTCCCAAGTAGCTGGGATTACAGGCACATGCCGGCACGCCCAGCTAATAATTCTTTTGTATTTTTAGTAGAGACGGGGTTTCACCATGTTAGCCAGACTGGTCTCGAACTCCTGACCTCAGGCAATCCACCTGCCTCAACCTTCCAAAGTGCTGGGATTACAGGCGTGAGCCACCACGCCTGGCCCACTAATTTGTTAATATGATAAATTCTAACGCTGAATCATTCCTGCATTCCCAATATAAAGCATACTTTTAAAATACATTGCTGGATTTGACTTGCCAACATTGTATTTAGGTTCTTTGCTCCTACATTCACAAAAAGATTGGCTTCTAATGTCTTTCTAATATAGTACTTGTTTAGAAACTATCAAGATCAAATTAGCCTTACAGAATGAGTTGGAGATTTTCTGCTTTTAAATCTTCTAAATGTGTTTGCTGATTCTATTTCTAATCAAGCTTTCTACTTCTTTTCCAGGCAGTTTTGGCATCTTTCTAAAGGAATCATCACATTTCACCTAAGTTTTCAGTGTTATTGGTATAACATTATTCACGTCTTCTTAGTGTTTGCAGCGATAGCCTTCATTTCACTCATAATAATTAATTTGTAAATTTTCTTTTTTTCTTGGTCAGCATCTCCAGAAGTGCCTAAGTTTTATTACTTCTCTTCCCCAAGAGCTAACTTTTGGCTTTGTGGATCTCCTCTGTATCTGTGTTTAATATTTTTAAATTTATTTCTTCTTTATTATTTCTTTCTTTGTACTTAGAGTGTATTGTTTTTTAAAATTTTCTAGTTTAAGCTAAACACTTTTTAATTTTTAGCCTATCTTCTTTTTTTTAAAGACTAAAACTTTATTATTCTTACTTAAAAGAAATGAAGCAAAAGAAGTTACAAGAGAATTTATGTCTAACCAAGAGGCAGGTGGGTGAGTGGGAAGGGAGGCTCTTCTCTGCTCACTGCAGTGGTGCACATCATGGTGGAGAGTAGGTCGTGCTGTGAGAAATAAACTCACCGGTCCAAACCCAAAGTTTGGGCTCAGAGACCTGGAGAACAGTGGAAGCGAGACTTTAATGACAATCTTGCAAGATCGGGTGTCTGATGGGCAGGCACACCCAGTACAGTTTCAAAAGCAATTTATCCTCTAGTGTGCAGGTCCCTCCCTTAGTTCCTCATAGGCTGAGTACTATGGGGTCACAGTCTTCCTGGACATTGCCTATTGGTTGTTGGGTAGGGGTTTTAGGCATTTTCTTTAGGATTGTTCTGCTGCATTTTGTTGCAGCCACAATACATTGCAATCCTAGTTAGCTCAGGGGCTCTTCAAGTACTTGACTTATGACCTAAGTATCTGGGCAGGCTGGTAAGAACAGACAAAGTGAGCTATTTTGCAAGCTAGTAAACTTTCATCTTAGACTAAACTTCTTTGGTTTGGGTGAGGGCAACTAAGGCAGTGGGGTAGGGGGGCGGGTGGGGAGGTGACAAGCAGGCATTGGCTATCCAAGCAGGGACCTAGTGTATCCTGTTTCTTCTGTAGTTTGCTGACCTAAACCAATTCAAGGCACTTTGTCTTGGAAATGGACCACTGTATATATTATTTCCTTCATGCTCAGTACAGATAGCTCTCTCGGGGTTATTTTTAACATTCAAGGGGTGAAAAAACAAACGCTTCCTGCAGCCAACTCCATTATCTAAGAATCCAAGTAAAATTTTGTTTTGTTTTGTTGAGAAAGGGCATTGCTAAGCGTTCAAAAAAATGAAATCCAAATAGCACTGTATCATCAAGCATTTGCCTTTTTAAAGAATGTGTGTATATTTTACAGCCCAGCACCTCACCATCAGGAAGGGTGTTTCTGATGACTGATAAAGCCCCTTCGGTGAAGGGCTCCAGGGCACAGCTTTCCACGACAAAGTGAGGGTTAGTAACTGCAGCGAGGAAGCCACATCAGAGGCCTCCTGCCTTCAGCACGGGATAGACAGGATTGCGGAGAAGGGAGGAGTTCAGGTGAAGTTTAAAATGAAGCCGTTTCTGACAGGCTGAAAGCAGGGCTGTGAGTCACAGGGCGACACATCACACTGGGCTGAGAGGCTGACTTGGGGGCCTGAGCTCAAGACAAATGCACCATGTTGTATCTGGAAGCCCCTTATCTGAGGCTGTGAGCCAAGGTGAGAGCTCCAGGCTGCTTCTCTGTGGAGTGGCCTGCATGGCTGAGCATCTGCAGGTGACAGGATTCCAGGCAGCAAGGTTTCTCAGGGCAGAGAAGTGGAGAACGAGATTTCTCAGCACAGAGGCTGAGGGAGCTGCCTCAGGCTGGCTATCTGTGTTCCTTGGCCCTGCTTCCCTATTACCTGGGGCCTGCCCCTCCTCCCACCTATGTCCTGGCTCCCAGTCTCCCAGGCCCCAGAATGCTTTGACCAAGGTAGCTAGGTAACCAGAAGACACTCACCCTTGGTGCACTGGAAACAGTAACACCAGAGTGTCCTTCACATGACCCCAGAACTATGATGAGGTCCCCCTCAAAAACCATCCCTACTAGGGAGCCCCAAGCCAGGCTGCCCAGTGGGAGCTACGTGCTGCTGTCTCTCTCGAAGTCAACTTTCTGGTCTTAGCAAATGGCACACCAGGAGATTATATCCCACACCTGGCTCGGTGGATCCCATGCCTATGGAGCCTTGCTCACTGCTAGTGCAGCAGTCTGAGATCAACCTGTGAGGCAGCAGCCTAGCAGGGGGAGGGGCGTCTGCCATTGCTGAGGCTTGAGTAGGTAAACAACGTGGCTGGGGAAGCTTGAACTGGGCGGAGCCCACTGCAGCTCAGGAAGGCCTGCTGCCTTTATAGTCTCCACTATGGGGGCAGGGCATAGCAGAACAAAAGGCAGCAGAAACTTCTGCAAACTTAAACATCCCTGTCTGACAGCTCTGAAGAGGGCAGTGGTTCTCCCAGCATGGTGTTTGAGCTCTGAGAACGGACAGACTGACTCCTCAAGTGGGTCTGTCACCCCCAGGTAGCCTGACTGGGAGACATCTCCCAGTAGGGGCCAACTGACATCTCATACAGGTGGGTGCCCCTCTGGGACAAAGCTTCCAGAGGAAGGATCAGGCAGCAATATTTACTGTTCTGCAATATTTGCTGTTCTGCAGCCTCTGCTGGTGATACCCAGGCAAACAAGGTCTGGAGTGGACCTTCAGCACACTCCAACAGACCTGCAGCTGAGGGACCTGTTAGAAGGAAAACTAACAAACAGAAAGGAATAGCATCAACATCAACAGAAAGGACATCCACACCAAAACCCCATCTGTAGGTCACCAACATCAAAGACCAAAGAGAGATAAAGCCAAAAAGATGGGGAGAAACCAGAGCAGAAAAGCTGAAAATTCTAAAAACCAGAGCACCTCTTCTCCTCCAAAGGATCACAGCTCCTCACCAGCAATGGAACAAAGCTGGATGGAGAATGATTTTGATGAGCTGAAGGCTTCAGAAGGACAGTAATAACAAATTTCTCTGAGCTAAAGGAGGATGTTCTCAACCATTGCAAGGAAGTTAAAAACCTTGAAAAAAGATTAGATGAATGGCTAACTAGAATAAGCAGTGTAGACAAGACCTTAAATGACGTGATGGAGCTGAAAACCATGGCACGAGAACTATGTGACGCATGCCCAAGTTTCAATAGCCAATTCGATCAAGTGGAAGAAAGGAAATCAGTGATTGTAGATCAAATTAATGAAATAAAAGGTGAAGAGAAGTTTAGAGAAAAAAGAGTAAAAAGAAATGAACAAAGCCTCCAAGAAATACAAGACTATGTGAAAAGGCCAAATCTACGTTTGATTGGTGTACCTGAAAGTGATGGGGAGAATGGAACCAAGTTGGAAAACACTTCAGGATATTATCCAGGAGAACTTCCCTAACCTAGCAAGGCAGGTCAGCATTCAAATTCAGGAAATACAGAGAACACCACAAAGATACTCCTTGAGAAGAGCAGCCTCAAGACACATAATCGTCAGATTCACCAAGGTTCAAATGAAGGAAAAACTGTTAAGGCCAGACAGAGAGAAAGGTCGGGTTACCCACAAAGGGAAGCCCATCAGATTAACAGGAGATCTCTCAGCAGAAACTCTACAAGCCAGAAGAGTGAGGGCCGATATTCAACATTCTTAAAGAAAAGAATTTTCAACCCAGAATCACATATCCAGCCAAACTAAGCTTCATAAGTGAAGGAGAAATAAAATCCTTTACAGACAAGCAAATGCTGAGAGATTTTTTCACCACCAGGCCTGCCTTACAAGGGCTCCTGAAAGAAGCACTAAACATAGAAAGGAACAACCAGTACCAGCCACTGCAAAATCATGCCAAATTGTAAAGACCATCGATGATAGGAAGAAACTATATCAACTAACGGGCAAAATAACCAGCTAACATCATAATGACAGGATCAAATTCACATATAACAATCTCAACCTTAAAAGTAAATGGGCTAAATGCCCGAATTAAAAGACACAGACTGGCAAGTTGGATAAAGAGTCAAGACCCATTAGTGTGCTGTATTCAGGAGACCCATCTCACGTGCAGAGACACACATAGGCTCAAAATAAAGGGATGGAGGAAGATCAACCAAGCAAATGGAAAGCAAAAAAAAGCAGGGGTTGTAATCCTAGTCTCTGATGAAACAGTCTTTAAACCAACAAAAGATCAAAAGAGACAAAGAAGGCCATTACGTAATGGTAAAGGGATCAATGTAACAAGAAGAGCTAACTATCCTAAATATATATGCACCAATACAGGAGCACCCAGATTCATACAGCAAGTCCTTAGAGACCTACAAAGAGACTTAGACTCCCACACAATAATAATGGGAGACTTTAACACCCCACTGTCAACATTAGACAGATCAACAAGACAGCAGGTTAACAAGGATATCCAGGACTTGAACTCAGCTCTGCACCAAGCGACCTAATAGACATCTACAGAACACTCCACCCCAAATAAACAGAATATGCATTCTTCTCAACACCACATAGCACTTATTCCAAAATTGACCACATAGTTGGAAGTAAAGCACTCCTCAGCAAATGTAAAAGAAAAGAAATCAGAACAAACTATCAGACCACAGTGCAATCAAATTAGAACTTAGGATTAAGAAACTCACTCAAAACCACACAACTACATGGCAACTGAACAACCTGCTCCTGAATGACTACTGGGTAAATAAAGAAATGAAGGCAGAAATCAAGATGTTCTTTGAAACCAATGAGAACAAAGACACAACATACCAGAATTTCTGGGACACATTCAAAGCAGTGTGTAGAGGGAAATTTATGGCACTAAATGCCCATAAGAGAAGGCAGGAAAGAACTAAAATCAACACCTTAACATCACAATTAAAAGAACTAGAGAAGTAAGAGCAAACAAATTCAAAAGCTAGCAGAAAGCAAGAAATAACTAAGATCAGAGCAGAACTGAAGGAGATAGAGACACAAAAAACCTTCAAAAAATCAATGAATCCAGGAGCTGATTTTTTGAAAAGATCAACAAAATTGATAGACTGCGAGCAAGACTAATAAAGAGGAAAAGAGAGAAGAATCAAATAGGCACAATAAAAAATGATAAAGGGGATATCACCACCGATCCCACAGAAATACAAACTATCATCAGAGAATACTATAAACACCTCTATGCAAATAAACTGGAAAATCTAGAAGAAATGGATAAATTCCTGGATACATACACCATCCCAAGACTAAACCAGGAAGAAGTTGAATCTCTGAGTAGACCAATAACAGGCTGTGAAATTGAGGCACTAATTAATAGCCTACCAACCAAAAAAAGTCCAGGGCCAGATGGATTCAAGGCTGAGTTCTACCAGAGGGACAAAGAGGAGCTGGTACCATTCCTTCTGAAACTGTTCCAATCAATAGAAAAAGAGGGAATCCTCCCTAACTCATTTTATGAGGCCAGCATCATCCTGATACCAAAGCCTGGCAGAGACACAACCAAAAAAGAGAATTTTAGACCAATATCCCTGATGAACATCGATGTGAAAATCATCAATAAAATACTGGCAAACCGAATCCAGCAGCACATCAAAAAGCTTATCCTCCATGATAAAGTCAGCTTCATACCTGGAATGCAAGGCTAGTTCAACATATGCAAATCAATAAACATAATCCATCACATAAACAGAACCAATGACAAAAACCACATGATTATCTCAATAGATGCAGAAAAGGCCTTCAACAAAATTCAACAGTGCTTCATGCCAAAAACTCTCAGTAAACTAGGTATTGATGGAGCGTATCTCAAAATAATAAGAGCTATTTTTGACAAACCTGCAGTCAATATCATACTGAATGGGCAAAAACTGGAATCATTCCCTTTGAAAACTGGCACAAGACAGGGATGCCCTCTCTCACCACTCCTATTCAACATAGTGTTGGAAGTTCTGGCCAGGGCAATCAGACAAGAGAAAGAAATAAAAGGTATTCAATTAGGAAAAGAGGAAGTCAAATTGTCCCTGTTTGCAGATGACATGATTGTATATCTAGAAAACCCCATTGTCTCAGCCCCAAATCTCCTTAAGCTGATAAGCAACTTCAGCAAAGTCTCAGGATACAAAATCAATGTGCAAAAATCCCAAGCATTCGTATACACCAATAACAGACAAACAGAGAGCCAAATCATGAGTGAACTCCCATTCACAGTTACTACAAAGAGAATAAAATACCTAGGAATCCAACTTATAATGGATGTGAAGGACCTCTTCAAGGAGAACTATAAACCACTGCTCAAGGAAATAAAAGAGGACAAATGGAAGAACTTTCCATGCTCATGAATAGAAATAATCAATATCATGAAAATGGCTATACTGCCCAAGGTAATTTCTAGATTAAATGCCATCCCCATCAAGCTACCAAAGGCTTTCTTCACAGAATTGGAAAAAACTACTTTAAAGTTCAGATGGAACCAAAAAAGAGCCTGCATAGCCAAGAGAATCCTAAGCAAAAAGAACAAAGCTGGAGGCATCACGCTACCTGATTTCAAACTATACTACAGGGCTACAGTAACCAAAACAGCATGGTACTGGTACCAAAACAGAGATATAGATCAATGGAACACAACAGAGCCCTCAGAAATAACACCACACATCTACAGCCATCTGATCTTTGACAAACCTGACAAAAACAAGCAATGGGGAAAAGATTCCCTATTTAATAAACGGTGCTGGGAAAACTGGCTAGCCATATGTAGAAAGCTGAAACTGGGTCCCTTCCTTACACCTTATACAAAAAATTAATTCAAGATGGATTAAAGACTTAAATGTTAGACCAAAAACCATAAAAATCCTGGAAGACAATCTAGGCAATACCATTCAGGACATAGGCATGGGCAAGGACTTCATGACTAAAACACCAAAAGCAATGGCAACAAAAGCCAAAATTGACAAATGGGATCTAATTAAACTAAAGAGCTTCTGCACAGCAAAAGAAACTATCATCAGAGTGAACAGGCAACCTACAGAATGGGAGAAAATTTTTGTAATCTACCCATCTGACATATGGCTAATATCCAGAATCTACAAATAAACAAATTTACAAGAAAAAAAAAACAACCTTATGAAAAAGTGGGCAAAGGATATGAACAGACACTTCTCAAAAGAAGACATTTATGCAACCAACAGACACATGAAAAAATGCTCATCATCACTGGTCATCAGAGAAATGCAAATCAAAACCACAGTGAGATACCATTTCACACCAGTTAGAATGGTGATCATTAAAAAGTCAGGAAACAACAGATGCTGGAGAGGATGTGGAGAAATAGGAACACTTTTACACTGTTGGTAGGAGTGTAAGCTAGTTCAACCATTGTGGAAGATAGTGTGGCAATTCCTCAAGGATCTAGAACTAGAAATACCATTTGACTCAGTGATCCCATTACTGGGTATATAACCAAAGGTTTATAAATCATGCTACTCTAAAAACACATGCATAGTTATGTTTATTGAGGCACTATTCACAATAGCAAAGACTTGGATCTAACCCAAATGTCCATCAATGATAGACTGAATTAAAAAAATGTGGCACATATACACCATGGAATACTACACAGCCATAAAAAATGATGAGTTCATGCCCTTTGCAGGGACATGGATGAAGCTGGAAACCATCATTCTGAGCAAACTATTGCAAGGACAGAAAACCAAACACCGCATGTTCTCACTCATAGGTGGGAAGTGAACAATGAGAACACTTGGATACAGGGTGGGAAACATCACACACTGGGACCTGTTGTGGGGAAGGGGGCAGGGAGAGGGATAGCATTAGGAGAAATACCTAATATAAATGACGAGTTAATGGGTGCAGCAAACCAACATGACACATGTATACCTATGTAACAAACCTGCACGTAGTGCACATGTCCCCTAGAACTTAACGTATAAAAAAAACTTGCTATATCATAGTTGTATGTATTTTTGAGGTACATATGACATTCTGATACATATGTACAATGTGTAATGATCAGATCAGGGTAACTAAGATATACATCACCTCAAACATTTAAGGACAGTTTTCGAAGAGAGAGGATGTCACAGTACAAGTTAGGAAGCACCTGTGCCAGTGGTCATGTCCCCATTCTCATAAGTAATTATTCACAGCTTCTTTCCTTCTATTCTGTTTACTCTAGTAACTGGGGTACTTCTTAGTGTGAGTACAAAGGGAGATGGAGGTCAGCATGTACATACAGGTATGTCTTCAGTGTCTGCGTCTCAGGTAGCACTTTTCCAAAATGACATTCAAATAGTTGTGAGGTTAAAATTCTATAATTTTTTTTGTTTCTTGGATTTTAAATCCTAAATTTGGCCTACTATGAAGTTCGTGACCATAAATGGAACTTGTATGTCATAGAGATTAGCAAGTTAGTGGTTTCTTTGATTTATGTCCTATGAACGAGTATTTTTTTTAGATTGCTAATAAACTTTAAAAAAAGATAAAAAGGAAACATTTTTAAATTTTTAATCAGTGAATTCTCACTTGATTGAGCTGTGGCCAGGGAGTGTCATCTCTGATATCCACTCTGTGGAGGTTTTTGACATAAGCTTTGTATCCCTCTTTGTAACTTTTTGCAAGTTTTCCATGGCACTGGAGAAAAATGTGTGTACTGCACCTGCTGGGTGAATAAAATGTCCCTTATATGCTGCTTGTGAAGTGTCATATTAATTAGGATAAGGCTTAAGTGTCCAAACAAAGAGGCCCAATGCAGGTCTGAAGCCCACTGCATGCGATTGCTCCCCACAGCACTGACCCAAGGCAGCAGGGCTGGGTGGGTGCCACTCCATGTGGCCGGCCAGCCTAAGACCCAGGCTGTGGGCTCAGCCATCTTCACCATGCGGTGTCCCGGGCCGTCCTCTGAGCATCTCTGCTCCAGGAGGGTGGGAGCGTGTCTTCCTCACTGTTTTTCCTCCAAACAGTGCCCCCCACATAGGAAGCATTCAGTAAGTATTTGTTAAGAACACTAATCAATGAATGAAGAAAAGATGGCCACTTAGTCATCATAGCAGCAAAATTTAATAAATTTTTTTAAGTTAAATTTTTTTTTTCAATTAGCGGGACATCGTATACCTCAAAATTTAAAAGATACAAAATAACATCATCACCATCATTATCATCACCATTATTTTGGTAGATTTCTCAGCCTGCCAGTTCCCTTTCCTGGAGGCATCTGCTGTTAACAGCTTATTTGTGTTCTCCAGATATACTTAATAAATGCACAAGCATACATGCATATGTGCAGACTGGTTTCTATCAAAATAAAATGGTTCGACTTCAACCTTGTTTATACCATTATTTCTGAATCCACGTGGAGAATGTATTTGGTGTCATTTGTTGAGAGGACATTAGGCGGCAGTATAGTATCACAAGGAGGAGGTTGTGGCTGTCTATACACTTTTTTTTGGCCTGGCACCATGGCTCACGCCTGTAATCCCAGCACTTTGGGAGGTCTAGGAGGAGGTTCGCATGAGCCTAGGAGTTCAAGACCAGCTGGGCAACATAGCAAGACCTCTAGCTACTGGAGAGGCTGAGCCTGGAGAAGCTGCAGTGAGCTGTGATTGCACCACTGCACTCCAAAGGAAGAGAGAGGTGTTGTGTGGCTATTACATATCTTGCCATATATTTCCAAGTTTTCCTATTACAAATGATGACTCAATGCCTTGATTCATAAGTCATAATGCATTGAGCCTGAGGCAGGAGGGTGCTGGGGTGTTTATACACTGAGTCCTGTCAGTTATTGTTAAATGTTATTCCCTCTGCATATCTGACCTGCTGCACACTCAAGTTCTTGAAAGAGCCTTCGGGCCCAGAGATGAGATACAGGCAGTTGGAGCTGACTGGAGTTGGCGCTGGAAAGCTAAGGTCTGAGGGCCACTGGGGGAGGGTCACTGACACCCTAGCTCATGGAATCTTAGAGTTTTGGAGCAGAAAGGGAGCTCAGAGCTATTCTAGTCTACTCCCTCCCTTCTCTCATGGAGCTGGGATGTGTTTCCCTGAGCACTGCATTCCCATTGTGAAGAGGAGGCTCAGACAGGAAAACATTTTGCAGCCCCCATTTTCCTCCCAAGTTCTGTCAAAAGTGAGAGATTGTGCCTTGACATACATGCATTTTTAAGGTAAGTTTGGAAGTCTCTCACTTATGAATTAAATACAGAAAAGTCATTATTTTATATATATATATACACAATTTTTTTTTTCCCTCAGAGGTCGGGTCTTGCTCTGTTGCCCAGGTTGGAGTGTAATGGTGCCATCATAGCTGAATGCCTTGAACATATCTTGTCTTCTCACCTTTTCAGGCAAGCCCACACTCATCTCAAAGAAAATGCATTGAAGGTCATGTTAAATAGGGTCTTTCTGCTCTTACTACTTCTCCGTGTCATTTGTCTTTTTTCCACACACATTCCTTTTCCTCCTCTGCATTCCTGCAGTTGTTCTCAATTCACCAGCTGGTACAGAGCACCCCATCCTGTCCTTATCTGTGGGGAGCCCTCCAGCCACTCCTGCTGGAGTGGGCACATTCTACAAAGGCCTGGACCTGGGCCTCAGGTCTCTTTGCCTCCCTGAGCTTGGCACAGTGACTGGCAAATCCAGATCTCATTCAGTGTTGGATAAACAAATTTGCCTGCCAATATTTTAGACCTCCTGGGTGTTACAAATATCAATGGCCCCAGGATTCAAGCATCTGTCTGCTGAGCAGTTAAGCAACAAGACTATCTATAATCATAGACTGTGTGGGGCAGACAGCAATTGCTCCAGAGTTTAATAAGTACAGTTATTAACTGGGCCTGGCCCTCTCCCTCTGGAGAGTCAGTCTTCTTCCTAGGCTCTTACACTCCCCTACACAGCCACAGTGACCTCATCAAAACCAAAAATTTAGCACTCATACAACACGGCCATCCAATCCATGCATCCAAAGTTTCACCAACTGTACCAGTCCTGTCTTTCAGAGCAAAAACAAAACAGAACCAAAAATTTCTTTCCTTTTCCCCCTTCCTTTCTGCCCCAGGACTGCCTCCTGGATCACACACTGCATTTAGTTGTCTACAATGTGGAAGATTTCCTCGGGTTTTCTGTATATGTCATGGCCTTGCCATTTTTGAAGAGTACAAGCCAGTTACTTTGTAGAAGTCCTCTCAGTTTGAGTCTGTTTGATGTTTATTCATGATTAAATTCAGATTATACATTTTCGATGGTAATGCCACAGAAGTAATGCATCTTGGCAGGAGGTCTGTGATGTCAATATGTCTCCTTGTTGGTGATGTTAACTTTGATCACTTAGTTAAGACAGTGTCTGCCAGGTTTCTTTTTTTTTAAATTTTATTTTATTATTATTACACTTTAAGTTTTAGGGTACATGTGCACAATGTGCAGGTTAGTTACATATGTATACATGTGCCATGCTGGTGTGCTGCACCCATTAACTCATCATTTAGCATTAGGTATATCTCCTAATGCTATCCCTCCCCTCTCCCCCACCCCACAACAGTCCCCAGAGTGTGATATTCCCCTTCCTGTGTCCATGTGTTCTCATTGTTCAATTCCCACCTATGAGTGAGAACATGCAGTGTTTGGTTTTTTGTCCTTGCGATAGTTTACTGAGAATGATGATTTCCAATTTCAACTATGTCCCTACAAAGGAATGAAGTCATCATTTTTTATGGCTGCATAGTATTCCATGGTGTATATGTGCCACATTTTCTTAATCCAGTCTATCATTGTTGGACATTTGGGTTGGTTCCAAGTCTTTGCTATTATGAATAGTGCCGCTATAAACAGATGTGTGCATGTGTCTTTATAGCAGCATGATTTATAGTCCTTTGGGTATATACCCAGTAATGGGATGGCTGGGTCAAATGGTATTTCTAGTTCTAGATCCCTGAGGAATCGCCACACTGACTTCCACAATGGTTGAACTAGTTTACAGTCCCACCAACAGTGTAAAAGTGTTCCTATTTCTCCACATCCTCTCCAGCACCTGTTGTTTCCTGACTTTTTAATGATTGCCATTCTAACTGGTGTGAGATGGTATCTCATTGTGGTTTTGATTTGCATTTCTCTGATGGCCAGTGATGGTGAGCATTTTTTCATGTGTTTTTTGGCTGCATAAATGTCTTCTTTTGAGAAGTGTCTGTTCATGTCCTTCACCCACTTTTTGATGGGGTTGTTAGTTTTTTTCTTGTAAATTTGTTTGAGTTTATTGTAGATTTTGGATATTAACTGTTTGTCAGATGAGTAGGTTGCAAAAATTTTCTCCCATTTTGTAGGTTGCCTGTTCACTCTGATGGTAGTTTCTTTTGCTGCACAGAAGCTCTTTAGTTTAATTAGATCCCATTTGTCAATTTTGGCTTTTGTTGCCATTGCTTTTGGTGTTTTAGACATGAAGTCCTTGCCCATGCCTATATCCTGAATGGTATTGCCTAGGTTTTCTTCTAGGGTTTTTATGGTTTTAGGTCTAATGTTTAAGTCTTTAATCCATCTTGAATTAATTTTTGTATAAGGTGTAAGGAAGGGATCCAGTTTCAGCTTTCTACATATGGCTAGCCAGTTTTCCCAGCACCATTTATTAAATAGGGAATCCTTCCCCCATTGCTTGTTTTTCTCAGGTTTGTCAAAGATCAGATAGTTGTAGATGTGTGGTATTATTTCTGAGGGCTCTGTTCTGTTCCATTGGTCTATATCTTTGTTTTGGTACCAGTACCATGCTGTTTTGGTTACTGTAGTCTTGTAGTATAGTTTGAAGTCAGGTAGCATGATGCCTCCAGCTTTGTTCTTCTGGCTTAGGATTGACTTGGTGATGTGGGCTCTTTTTCGGTTCCATATGAACTTTAAAGTAGTTTTTTCCAATTCTGTGAAGTAAGTCATTGGTAGCTTGATGGGGATGGTATTGAATCTATAAATTACCTTGGGCAGTATGGCCATTTTCATGATATTGATTCTTCCTATCCATGAGCATGGAATGTTCTTCCATTTGTTTGTATCCTCTTTTATTTCATTGAGCAGTGGTTTGTAGTTCTCCTTGAAGAGGTCCTTCACATCCCTTGTAAGTTGGATTCCTAGGTATTTTATTCTCTTTGAAGCAATTGTGAATGGGAGTTCACTCATTATTTGGCTCTCTGTTTGTCTGTTATTGGTGTATAAGAATGCTTGTGAGTTTTGTACATTGATTTTGAATCCTGAGACTTTGCTGAAGTTGCTTATCAGCTTAAGGAGATTTTGGGCTGAGACAATGGGGTTTTCTAGATATACAATCATGTCATCTGCAAACAGGGACAATTTGACTTCCTCTTTTCCTAATTGAATACCCTTTATTTCCTTCTCTTGCCTAATTGCCCTGGCCAGAACTTCTAAAACTATGTTGAATAGCAGTGGTGAGAGAGGTCATCCCTGTCTTGTGCCAGTTTTCAAAGGGAATGATTCCAGTTTTTGCCCATTCAATATGATATTGGCTGTGTGTTTTGTCATAGATAGCTGTTATTATTTTGAGATACATCCCATCAATACCTAATTTATTGAGAGTTTTTAGCATGAAGGGTTGTTGAATTTTGTCAAAGGCCTTTTCTGCATCTATTGAGATAATCATGTGGTTTTTGTCTTTGGTTCTGTTTATATGCTGGATTACAATTATTGATTTGCATATATTGAACCAGTCTTGCATCCCAGGGATGAAGCCCACTTGATCATGGAGGATAAGCTTTTTGATGTGCTGCTGGATTCGGTTTGCCAGTATTTTATTGAGGATTTTTGCATCAATGTTCATCAAGGATATTGGTCTAAAATTCTCTTTTTTGGTTGTGTCTCTGCCAGGCTTTGGTATCAGGATGATGCTGGCCTCATAAAATGAGTTAGGGAGGATTCCCTCTTTTTCTATTGATTGGAATAGTTTCAGAAGGAATGGTACCAGTTCCTCCTTGTACCTCTGGTAGAATTTGGCTGTGAATCCATCTGGTCCTGGACTCTTTTTGGTTGGTAAGCTATTGATTATTGCCACAATTTCAGAGCCTATTATTGGTCTATTCAGAGATTCAACTTCTTCCTGGTTTAGTCTTGGGAGGGTGTATGTCTAGAGGAATTTTTCCATTTCTTCTAGATTTTCTAGTTTATTTGGGTAGAGGTGTTTGTAGTATTCTCTGATGGTAGTTTGTATTTCTGTGGGATCAGTGGTGATATCCCCTTTATCATTCTTTATTGCGTCTATTTGATTCTTCTCTGTTTTGTTCTTTATTAGTCTTGCTAGCAGTCTATCAATTTTGTTGATCCTTTCAAAAAACCAGCTCTTGGATTCATTAATTTTTTGAAGGGTTGTTTGTGTCTCTATTTCCTTCAGTTCTGTTCTGATTTTAGTTATTTCTTGCCTTCTGCTAGCTTTTGAATGTGTTTGCTCTTGCTTTTCTAGTTCTTTTAATTGTGATGTTAGGGTGTCAATTTTGGATCTTTCCTGCTTTCTCCTATGGGCATTTAGTGCTATAAATTTCCCTCTACACACTGCTTTGAATGTGTCCCAGAGATTCTGGTATGTTGTGTCTTTGTTCTCGTTGGTTTCAAAGAACATCTTTATTTATGCCTTCATTTCGTTATGTACCCAGCAGTCATTCAGGAGCAGGTTGTTCACTTTCCATGTAGTTAAGCGGTTTTGAATGAGTTTCTTAATCCTGAGTTCTAATTTGATTGCACTATGGTCTGAGAGACAGTTTGTTATAATTTCTGTTCTTTTACATTTGCTGAGGAGAGCTTTACTTCCAAGTATGTGGTCAATTTTGGAATAGGTGTGGTGTCATGCCGAAAAAAATGTATATTCTGTTGATTTGGGGTGGAGAGTTCTGTAGATGTGTATTAGGTCCACTTGGTGCAGAGCTGAGTTCAATTCCTGGGTATCCTTGTTAACTTTCTGTCTCGTTGATCTGTCTAATGTTGACAGTGCGGTGTTAAAGTCTTCCAGTATTATTGTGTGGGAGTCTAAGTCTCTCTGTAGGTCCCTCAGGACTTGCTTTATGAATCTGGGTGCTCCTGTATTGGGTGCATATATATTTAAAATAGCCCTTTTTGCTGAATTGATCCCTTTACCACTATGTAATGACCTTCTTTGTCTCTTCTGATCTTTGTTGGTTTAAAGTCTGTTTTATCAGAGACTAGGATTGCAACCCCTGCCTTTTTCTGTTTTGCATTTGCTTGGTAGATCTTCCTCCATCCTTTTATTTTGAGCCTATGTGTGTCTCTGCACATGAGATGGGTTTCCTGAATACAGCACACTGATGGGTCTTGACTCTTTATCCAATTTCCCAGTCTGTGTCTTTTAATTGGAGCATTTAGTCCATTTTCATTTAAAGTTAATATTGTTATGTGTGAATTTGATCCTGTCATTATTATGTTAGCTGGTTATTTTGCTCGTTAGTTGATGCAGTTTCTTCCTATCCTTGATGGTCTTTACAATTTGGCATGATTTTGCAGTGGCTGGTACCAGTTGTTCCTTTCCATGTTTAGTGCTTCCTTCAGGAGCTCTTTTACGGCAGGCCTGGTGGTGAAAAAATCTCTCAGCATTTGCTTGTCTGTAAAGGATTTTATTTCTCCTTCACTTGTGAAGCTTAGTTTGGCAGGATATGAAATTCTGGGTTAAAAATTCTTTTCTTTAAGAATGTTGAATATTGGCCCCCACTCTCTTCTGGCTTGTAGAGTTTCTGTCGAGAGATCCGCTGTTAGTCTGATGGGCTTCCCTTTGTGCATAACCTGACCTTTCTCTCTGGCTGCCCTTAATATTTTTTCCTTCATTTCAACTTTGGTAAATCTGACAATTATGTGTCTTGGAGTTGCTCTTCTCGAGGAGTATCTTTGTGGCATTCTCTGTATTTCCTGAATCTGAATGTTGGCCTGCCTTGCTAGATTGGGGAAGTTCTCCTGGATAATATCCTGCAGAGTGTTTTCCAACTTGGTTCCATTCTCCCCGTCACTTTCAGGTACACCAATCAGATGTAGATTTGGTCTTTTCACATAGTCCCATATTTCTTGGAGGCTTTGTTTGTTTCTTTTTATTCTGTTTTCTCTAAACTTCCCTTCTTGTTTCATTTCATTTATTTCATCTTCCATGGCTGATACCATTCCTTCCAGTTGATTGCATCAGCTCCTGAGCCTTCTGCATTCTTCATGTAGTTCTCGAGCCTTGGCTTTCAGCTCCATGAGCTCCTTTAAGCACTTCTCTGTATTGGTTATTCTAGTTATATATTTGTCTAAATTTTTTTCAAAGTTTTCAACTTCTTTGCCTTTGGTTTGAATTTCCTCCTGTAGCTCGGAGTAGTTTGATCATCTGAAGCCTTCTTCTCTCAACTCATCAAAGTCATTCTCCGTCCAGCTTTGTTCCATTGCTGGTGAGGAACTGCGTTCCTTTGGAGGAGGGGAGGCGCTCTGCTTTTTAGAGTTTCCAGTTTTTCTGCTCTGTTTTTTCCCCATCTTTGTGGTTTTATCTACTTTTGGTCTTTGATGATGGTGATGTACAAATGGGTTTTTGATGTGGATGTCCTTTCTGTTTGTTACTTTTCCTTCTAACAGACAGTACCCTCAGCTGCAGGTCTGTTGGAGTTTGCTAGAGGTCCACTCCAGACCCTGTTTGCCTGGGTAACAGCAGTGGTGGCTGCAGAACAGTGGATTTTCGTGAACCACGAATGCTGTCTGATCGTTCCTCTGGAAGTTTTGTCTCAGAGGATTACCCGGCCGTGTGAGGTGTCAGTCTGCCCCTACTGGGGGGTGCCTCCCAGTTGGGCTGCTCGGTGGTCAGGGGTCAGAGACCCACTTGAGGAGGCAGTCTGCCCGTTCTCAGATCTCCAGCTGCATGCTGGGAGAACCACTGCTCTCTTCAAAGCTGTCAGACAGAGACATTTAAGTCTGCAGAGGTTACTGCTGTCTTTTTGTCTGTACCCTGCCCCCAGAGGTGGAGCCTACAGAGGCAGTGTCTGCCAGGTTTCTTGACATTGGTACATGCACTATTTAAATCAATTCCTGAGATAACTATTATTATCTTCATTTTACAGATGAGGAGACTGAGGCACAAAAGACTTGCTGGGGCTGGACATGGTGTCTCATGTCTGTAATTCCAGCACTTTGGGAGGCAGAGGCAAGCAGATCACCTGAGCTCAGGAGTTTGATACCAGTCTGGACAACATGGTGAAAACCTTTCTCTACCAAAAATATAAAAAATTAACTAGGTGTGGTGGTGCTACATGGGAGGATGAGTTCCCTGCTACTAGGGAGGCTGAGGTGGGAGGATTGCTTGAGCCTTGGAAGTCGAAGCTGCAGTGAGCCGAGGTCACTCAACTGTACTTTAGCCTGGGTGACAAAGTGAGACCCTGTCTCAAAAAAAAAAAAAAAAAAAAGACTTGCTGAAAGTCATACTCACAAGCCAGGATCCTAACCCAGTGGGCCTGGCTCCAGGCAAGTACTCCTAGTGACTGCATAGGAGGGAGAGTGCTGTGGCTGGGCCTGGAGGAGGTTGGCCTTGAAAGAGGGGTAACAGTGGGTAGGCAGAAAGGTCAATGCAGAGCTGATAAGCCTGGAGTTCCTCTGTCATTTCTGCTTGGGCATGGTGTCCGCTGGACCCTGGCATTCCTTCAGGGGTGACTTCTGCTGAGGATGGGTGTGAGATGTGGCTGGTGCTGACCTGGGCCTGGCCCTCTTCCTCTGGAGAGCCAGGGCTGGGTTGACTTGACGTTACTACAGCTCCGAGGTCCCATTTTGTGTCAAAGTTCCTTGTAACTTTTGAAAGGTCATGATGTGCCCCCAATTTTGAGCTTTGCCACACCTTAGATCATGAACAAAAAGGGATGATCTGTATTTTGGAATGTCATGTAACAAGAGCTGACCCTTGAGCCTCCGACTGGAGTCCCCTGCTCTTCCTGCACTGCTGACCCCACAGTTTGCCCAGAGAGGGGCTGCCCTTGGCTGTGCCCTCCTCTTCCTGGCTTCACACAACTCTACTCCTGCTTTCTGCCCAGTCACATTTCCTCTGCTTCACAGAAACACTTCTGGATTCATGCTGCCTTGGTTTGGATGTGGAGCCTGAGGCAGGAGGGAGCTGGGGTATTTATAAACTGGGTCCTGTCAGTCATTATTGAGTGTGAATCCCTCTGTATGTCTGACCTGCTGTGTTTGCAGGTTCTGACACAGAGATGAGATGTTGGTGGTTGGAGCTGATTGAAGTTGGTGCTGGAAAGCTAGGGTCTGAAGGCCATAGGGTGAAGAGTCACTGACATCCTAGCTCATGGAATCTTAAAGTTTTGGAGCAGAAAGGGAGCTCAGAGCTATTCTAGCCTACTCCCTCCCTTCTGCCATCGGCCAGGATGTGCTTCCCTTAGCACTGCATTCCCATCATGAAGAGGAGGCTCAGACAGGGGAATATCCTGCAGCCCCCATTTTTCCTCCAAATCTGTCAAGAGGGAGAGACCCTGACATAAGTGCATTTTATTAGGGAAGTTTGGAAGCCTCTTGTTTATGAATTCAATGCAGAAAAGTTATTATTATAATTGATAGTTGTTTTTGTTTGTTTGTTTTGTTTGTTTTGAGATAGGGTTTTGCTGTGTCACCCAGGCTGGAGCATAGTGGTGGAATCACAGCTCACTGCAAACTTGAACTCCTGGGCTCAAGGAATCCTCTCACCTCAGCCTCCCAAGTATTAATAGCTAGGACCACAGGCACATGTCACTACGCCTGGCTAATTTTTTTCATTTTTTGTAGATAGGGGTCTTGCTGTGTTGCCCAGGCTGGTGTCGAACTCCTAGACTCAAGCAGTCCTCCTGCCTCAGTCTCCCAAAGTGATTATAGGTGTGAGCTACTGTGCCCGGCCAATATATCTTAACTACTTTACTCACACTCCATTATGACCCCAAATAATATGTTTTAAAAAATACTTCAAATTCAGGAAGAAAGTGACTCTCCTCATATGTAATAAATATCAGCATGTACACACACACACACTAACATGTGAATAACATGGCTCTTTCAGGAGGACATGTACTTAAATGTGCTCTGCTTCATGTTCTACCACTGTGTTTTAGCAGCTCTTTGATGGTGAGATGAAGCTCAATTTCTCTGAGCTTTACTTTTATCATGTGTAAAATGGGGATTAAGAACAATATCTACCCCATGAGTAGCAAAGAGTAAACAGTGAACGCTAGATGGTAGTTTAGGAGAAGGAAGCAGGCTTGTTGTACTAGTCAGCTATTGCCAAAACAGTGCTATACCAGCCCCAACTCATTGCCCCCTGGAGGCGCACTTCTGGAATGGTGGCATGAAGGGCTCTGCAGATCCTCTCCCAAGCAAAACAACCATCATTGGTGAAAATTATTAAAAAGAAACAGCCACATAAAATCTCTGGAAATTCTCTTAAGGGCAAACTGCAAATGGAAAAGCATTTATTCCAGAATATTACTAAATATTGGTAAGAATGGTGGGGTCTGTGGCACTGATGATCTCCTTCCTTTCCCTCCTTGAAGTTTGACTCCAGGTGGATGTGGTCAACAAGATGGACTCCCTCCCTACCTGAGCTCCTGACTTTGGGCTATGGATTCACCATAGTAGATGGCATCTCACATCTCTCCCCAGCTCCATGTTGCAGAAGCTCTATTACAGACAAGCGTGGCCAAGAGATCCATGGCTCTCTTCCTACAAATATGAGCACCACTGGAGTGCAGTGGATTAAACATGACAGGACCCATCTGGGGGCAAGTTTGAGCCTTGCCAATTTGATATTGGGTGTTAAGTGGAGTGGCAAATCTGGTATACTTTGTGCTATAAATTTGTCTTTCTGTATTGTCGTGTCATAAAGAGAAGTACCTTAGGATAGAACACAGGCTTAGGACCCCATAAGACTGCTGTACAAGCCAGCCCAGCAAACTGGTCAGTTACAAACCTTGCTGCAGGTCTCTGAAAAAAAAAATACTGGATGAAGTTTCCCTCTCATCTTGTTTCATGTCCTTTGGAGCTTGACCTTGTAACCACGTGGCAGTATTTTCTCTTGGTCTCCACACCATCCAGAGAACAGGAATTTTGGAATTCATGTCATAGTTGGCTCTAAAAATTATCTTAAGCAGTTAAAAGCCACTGCAAGCTCAAAATTGGCTACTCTAAGCCCCTTCTGGGAAGAGCAGTGGAAACTGCCCAATGCTGAAGCTTTGTGGCTAAGGCTTTGTCTGTTTCCAATGGCAGCCTGGGTTCAGGGTTCAATTCCTGGCTTAGGGAATGAGTCATTCCTTGTTTGATATCTATACGACCTTTACCACTTGTTGATTCTCCTCCCCTCCATGAACCATCTTGAATTTTCCTTTCTCTGAGCACCTGGGAGGTTATGTTTGGTAAAGTTCAAAAGCCAGAAATACTGGTGATTTGGCATGACTAATGTTGGGTAATAAGAGGTTTAAAAGGATTTTTAAAAAGAGCACTATTGTTAAAAGTCAGCTTAATTAAAACCACATATTGAAGCTCTAACAGCCTGGAACTCCTTGAGAAAAATAGGAGGTGCCACAGACCCTGTTTTGGGAAAAACCTCTGTTTTCCTCATGAAACCCCAGGAACTGAAAGTGGATAGATCTCTCTCAAAATCTAAGGCTCTGTTACGTTTTGCATTGTATTAGCCAACATTTTTGACTTCTGGGGATACCAGATATTACTTCATATTGTGAGAGAGCTTTGGTGTGTAATGACTAGGTAGGAAATATACTTTTAGGGGTGGCTAATGGCAGTTATAGGGAGATACTCAGCTCTTTGTATGTTTGGATCAGAGAAGCATGCTCTTGGCTACCTAGAAGGTATGAAAATGTGCCCACCCCCACAGTGAGAGATAAGACTCACAGGGGGATGGGCTAATCATAGAATGTGCTGATTGTCTTTGGATTGCTTTGCAATGAAATGCATGGTAAAATCATTGCACGTTGTTCTGTAGTGTTTCTCTTTTGGGGATCTAGGATCCAATATGAAAAATGGGACCTTGGTTAAATGGATTAAGGGCGGTGCAAGATGTGCTTTGTTAAACAGATGCTTGAAGGCAGCATGCCCTGTAAGAGTCATCACCACTCCCTAATCTCAAGTACCCAGGGGCACAAACACTGCAGAAGGCCGCAGGGACCTCTGCCTAGGAAAACCAGAGACCTTTGTTCATGTGTTTATCTCCTGACCTTCTCTCCACTATTATCCTATGACCCTCCCATATCCCCCTCTCCGAGAAACACCCAAGAACGATCAATAAATACTTCATAAATTTAAAAAAAAAAATAAAAATAAAAATAAAAATAAAACCAAGATATTTTATTTCCAAAAAAAAAAAAAAAAAAAAAAAAAGAAAAATGGGACCTTTAATTTTGGGGCTTTTTTTGCCTTCCAGTTGTGCCTACTTATTAGGCCATAGAAACTGCATGCTTTCCTGGCCCTGTTCCTCCAAGGGCTCCACCCTGAAACCAGTAATCTAAATAAGAAACTGGAAAATGAAAAACCCTACAATTACTGGATCTTCTGTCTGTCTGTGTATTTATATATGCTGTGTGTGATGTTTATATATGAAAGAGCTCTGATTAATTGGCTTAAAAATAATAAGTGCTTAAATCAAATATTTTGTCAGAAAAATTAAAATTGTAATGACTTTTAGTAGGTTACTGAAGAAACAGTTTTACATGCAAAGTGAAATGTGTTTTGGTAAGAGACTATAAGAAGGCAACAGACTGTGGGTTTTCTTGGGCCTAGTTTAGATAGCTAAGGATTGTTTTAAGTTAGGTAGGATAAAGCTGAAGGTTTGAACAAGTTGTGGAAAGCTTGTGAAAAATTAATGTTGTAAAAAATTCTCTGTATGAACATATTGGCCAAAGTAAAAAGGATATTATTTAGTTTTTCCATAAACTGAACACAACAGGTTTTTCTTAGAGCACTGATCTGTTCTTTCACAAAAATTTGTAAAGGATTATAAAAGGTTTATGAGAATCTTACTTTAAGGTCAAATATTAAAATTAGGTATATTTGTCTATAAGGTTTTATTAAGACTTGGATTTAACATAAGAGTACAGTAATCTAAAGGTGAAATTTGACTTATTTGGTATAAAAGTCATACAGAAACTATTGTCAAATATGAAGTGCTGTTTGGCTTTCTTTGGGCTATATTTGTATAAATATATTATTGGTATGTGTTCCAAAATTATGGGAAACTCCTATAATTCTGATATGGCTTAGTGTATGTTATTAATAGTTATAATTGTTATGTAAAATTGTTGTATGCCATAGAAGTAAACAAATTCCTTTTAAAAAAATTTATTATACTTTAAGTTCTGGGGTACATGTGCAGAATGTGCAGGTTTGTTACATAGGTATACATGTGGCGTGGTGGTTTGCTGCACCCATCAACCTATCATCTACATTGGGTATTTCTCCTAATGCTATCCCTCCTCTAGCTCCCCACCTCCTGACAGGCCCCAGTGTGTGATGTTCCCCTCTCTGGGTCCATGGGTTCTTATTGTTCAACTCCCACTTATGAGTGAGAACATGCGGTGTTTGGTTTTCTGTTCCTGTGTTAGTTTGCTGAGAATGATGGTTTCCAGCTTAATTCATGTCCTTGAGGACATGAATTCATCCTTTTTTATAACTGCATAGTATTACATGGTGTATATGTGCCACATTTTCTTTATCCAGTCTATCTTTGATGGGCATTTGGGTTGGTTCCAAGTCTTTGTTATCATGAATAGTGCTGCAATAAACATACGTGTGCACGTGTCTTTATAGTAGAATGATTTATAATTTTTTGGGTGCATACCAAATGATGGGATTGCTGGGTCAAATGATATTTCTGGTTCTAGATCCTTGAGGAATTGCCACACTGTCTTCCACAATGGTTGGACTAATATACATTCCCACCAACAGTGTAAAAGCATTCCTATTTCTCTACATCCTCTCCAGCATCTGTTGTTTCCTAACTTTTTAATGATCACCATTCTAACTGGAGTGAGATGGTATCTCATTGTGGTTTTGATTTGCATTTCTGAGATCAGACGAGATCGGGCACATTCAGGGTGGTATGGCCATAGACTGATTTGTATTTTTGTAATGACCAGTGATGATGAGCTTTTTTTTCATGTTCATTGGCTGCTTAAATGTCTTCTTTTGAGAAGTGTCTGTTCATATCCTTTTCCCAGTTTTTGATGAGGTTGTTTGTTTTTTTCTTGTCAATTTGTTTAAGTTCCTTTAGATTCTGGATATTAGCCCTTTGCCAGATGGATAGATTGCAAAAATTTTCTCCCATTCTGTAGGTTGCCTGTTCACTCTGATGATAGTTTCTTTTGCTGTGCAGAAGCTCTTTAGTTTAATTAGATCTTGTTTATCAATTTTGGCTTTTGTTGCTATTGCTTTTTGTGTCATGAAGACTTTGCCCATGCCTGTGCCCTGAATGGTATCCCATAGGTTTTCTTTTATGGTTTTTATGATTTTAGGTTTTATGTTTAAGTCTTTAACCCACCTTGAGTTAATTTTTGTATATGGTATAAGGAAGGGGTCCAGTTTCAGTTTTCTGCATATGGCTAGCCAGTTTTCCCAACACCATTTATTAAATAGGGAATCCTTTCTCCATTGTTTGTTTTTGTCAGGTTTGTCAAAGATCAGATGATTGTAGATGTGTGGCATTATTTCTGAGGCCTCTGTTCTGTTCCATTGGTTTATATCTCTGTTTTGGTACCAGTACCATGCTGTTTTGTTTACTGTAGCCTTGTAGTACAGTTTGAAGTCAGGTAGAGTGATGCCTCCAGCTTTGCTATTTTTGCTTACGATTATCTTGGCTATACAGGCTGTTTTTTGGTTCCATATGAAATTTAAAATAGTTTTTTCTAATTCTGTGAAGAAAGTCAGTGGTAGTTTGATGGGGGATATCATTGAGTCTATAAATTACTTTGGACAGTATGGCCGTTTTCATGATATTGATTCTTCCTATCCATGAGCGTGGAATGTTCTTCCATTCATTTGTGTCCTGTCTTATTTCCTTGAGCAGTGGTTTCTTGTTCTCCTTGAAGAGGTCCTTCACATCCCTTGTAAGTTGTATTCCTAAGTATCTGGTTCTCTTTGTAGCAATTATGAATGGGCATTCACTCATAATTTGGCTGTCTGTCTGTTTTTCGTGTATAGGAATGCTTCTGATTTTTGCACATTGATTTTGTATCCTGAGACTTTGCTGAAGTTGCTTATCAACTTAAGGAGATTTTGGGCTGAGAAGATGGGGTTTTCTTTTCTTTCTTTCTTCCTTTCTTTCTTTTTTTTTTTTTAGATGGAAACTCACTCTTGTTGCCCAGGTTGGAGTGCAAGGGTGTGATCTTGGCTCACTCCACCCTCTGCCTCCTGGGCTCAAGCAATTCTCCTGCCTCAGCCTCCTGAGTAGCTGGGATTACAGGCATGTGTCACCATGCCCAGTTAATTTTTTATTTTTAGTAGAGATGGGGTTTCTCCATGTTGGTCAGGCTGGTCTCAAACTCCCGACCTCAGGTGATCTGCCCACCTTGGCCTCCCAAAGTGCTGGGATTACAGGTGTGAGCCACCGTGCCTGGCAATGATGGGGTTTTCTAAATATACAATCATGTCATCTGCAAACAGGAACAATTTGACTTCCTCTCTTCCTATTGAATACCTTTATTTTTTTCTCTTGCCTGATTGCCCTGACCAGAACTTCCAATACTATGTTGAATAAGAGTGGTGAGAGAGGTCATCCTTGTCTTGTGCTGGTTTTCAAAGGGAGTGCTTCCAGCTTTTGCCTATTCAGTATGATATTGGCTGTGGGTTTGTCATAAATAGCTCTTATTATTTTGAGATATATTCCATCAATACCTAGTTTATTGAGAGTTTTTAGCATGAATGGGTGTTGAATTTGATTGAAGGCCTTTTCTGCATCTATTGAGATAATCATGTGGTTTTTGTCATTGGTTCTGTTTATGTGATGGATTACATTTATTCATTTGCATATGTCAAACCAGCCTTGCATCCCAGGGATGAAGCTGACTTCATCATGGTGGATAAGCTTTTTGATGTGCTGCTGGATTTGGTTTGCCAGTGTTTTATTGAGGATCTTTGCATTGATGTTCATCAGGGATATTGGCCTGAAATTTTCCTTTTTTGTGTCTCTGCCAGGTTTTGGTATCAGGATGATGCTGGCCTCATAAAATGAGTTAGGGAGGAGTTCCTCTTTTTCTATTATTTGGAATAGTTTCAGAAGGAATGATATACCAGCTCCTCTTTGTACCTCTCATAGAATTTGGCTGGGAATCCGTCTGGTCCTGGACTTTTTTTGGTTGGTAGGATATTAATTACTGCCTCAACTTCAGAACTGTTATTGGTCTATTCAGGGATTTGACTTCTTCCTGGTTTACTCTTGGGAGGGTGTATGTGTCCAGGAATTTATCCATTTCTTCTAGACTTTCTAGTTTGTTTGCATAGGTGTTTATAGTATTCTCTGATGGTAGTTTGTATTTCTGTGGGATTAGTGGTGATATCCTCTTTATTATTTTTTATTATGTCTATTTGATTCTTCTCTCTTTTCTTTTTTTATTAGTCTTGCTAGCAGTCTATCTATTTTGTTAATCTTTTCAAAAAACCAGCTTCTGGATTCATGGATTTTTTGGAGGGTTTTTTGTGTCTCTGTCTCCTTCAGTTCTGCTCTGATCTTAGTTATTTCTTGTCTTCTGCTAGCTTTTGAATTTATTTGCTCTTGCCTCTCTAGTTCTTTTAATTGTGATGTTAGGGTGTTGATTTTAGACCTTTCCTGCTTTCTCCTGTGGGCATTTAGTGCTATAGATTTCCCTGTAAACCCTGCTTTAGCTGTGCCAAAATTCTGGTATGTTGTGTCTTAATTCTCATTGGTTTCAAAGAACTTATTTATTCCTGCCTTAATTTCATTATTTACCAAGTAGTCATTCAGGAGCAGGTTGTTTGGTTTCCATGTAGTTACATGGTTTTGAGTGAGTTTCTGAATCCTGAGTTCTAATTTCATTGCACTGTGATCTGAGAGACTGTTTATTATAATTCCCATTCTTTTGCATTGGCTGAGGAGTGTTTTACTTCCTATTATGTGGTCAATTTTAGAATAAGTGTGATGCAGTGCTGAGAAGAACGTATATTCTCTTGATTTGGGGTGGAGAATTCTGTAGATGTCTATTAGGTCTGCTTGGTCCAGAGCTGAGTTCAAGTCCTGAATATCCTTGTTAATTTTCTGTCTCATTGATTTGTCTAATATTGACACTGGGGTGTTAAGGTCTCTGACTATTAATGTGTGGGAGTCTAAGTCTCTTTGTAGGTCTTTAACAGCTTGCTGTATGAATTTGGGTGCTTCTGTATTGGGTGCATGTATGTTTAGGATAGTTAGCTCTTCCTGTTAAATTGATCCCTTTACCATTATGTAATGCCCTTTTTGTCTTTTTTGATTGTTGTTGGTTTAAAGACTGTTTTATCATAGACTAGGATTGCAACCTCTGCTTTTTTTTTTTTTTTTTTTTTTGCTTTCCACTTGCTTGGTAAACAGTCCTCCATCCCTTTATTTTGAGCCTATGTGTATCTTTGCATGGGTGATGGGTCCCCTGAATATACAGCACACCAATGGATCTTGACTCTTTATCCAATTTGCCAGTCTGTGTTTTTTAACTGGGGCATTTAGTCCATTTACATTTAAGGTTAATATTGTTATGTGTGAATTTGATCCTGTCATGATGATGCTAGCTGGTTATTTTGCCCATTAGTTGATGCAGTTTCTTCATAGTGTCAATGGTCTTTACAATTTGATATGTTTTTGCAGTGGCTGGTACTGGTTTTTCCTTTCCATATTTAGTGCTTCCTTCAGGAGCTCTTGTAAGGCAGGCCTGGTGGTGACAAAATCTTTCAGCATTTGCTTGTCTGTAAAGGATTTTATTTCTCCTCACTTATGAAGCTTAGTTTGGCTGCATATGCAATTCTGGGTTGAAAATTCTTTTATTTAAGAATGTTGAATATTGGCCTTACTTTCTTCTGGCTTTTAGGGTTTCTGCAGAGAGTTCTGCTGTTAGTCTGATGGGCTTCCCTTTGTGGGTAACTTGATCTTTCTGACTGCCCTTAACATTTTTACCTTCATTTCAACCTTGGTGAATCTGATTATATGTCTTGGGGTTGCTCTTCTTGAGGAGTATCTGTGTGGCCTTCTCTGTATTTCCTGAATTTGAATGTTTACCTGTCTTGCTAGGCTGGGGACGTTCTCCTGGATAGTATCCTGAAGAGTATTTTCCAACTTGGTTCCATTCTCCCTGTCACTTTGAGGCACACCAATCAAACATAAGTTTGGTCTTTCCACATAGTCCCATATTTCTTGGGGGCTTTGTTTGTTCTTTTTCATTCTTTTTCTTTAATCTCATTTTCACACTTTATTTCATTAAGTTGATCTTCAATCTCTAACATCCTTTCTTCCACTTGATCAGTTCAGCTATTGATACTTGTGTATGCTTCACGAATTTTTTCATGAGTTTTTCAGCTCCATCAGGTCATTTATGTTCTTCTCCAAACTGATTATTCTAGTTAACAATTCCTTTAACCTTTTTTCAAGGTTCTTAGCTTCTTTGCATTGGGTTAGAACATATTCCTTTAGCTCAGAGGAGTTTGTTATTACCCATCTTCTGAAGACTACTTCTGTCAAACTCATTCTCCATCCAGTTTTGTTCCCTTGCTGGTGAGGAGTTGCAATCCTTTGGAGGAGAAGAGGCATGCTGGTTTTTGGAATTTTCAGCCTTTCTGCACTGGTTTTTCCTCATCTTCATGGCTTTATCTACCTTTGTTCTTTGATGTTGGTGACCTTTGGATGGGGTTTTTGTGTGGACATTCTTTTTGTTGATGTTGATACTATTCCATTCTGTTAGTTTTCCTTCTAACAGTCAGGCCCCTTTGCTGCAGGTCTGCTGGAGTTTGCTGGAGGTCCACTCCAGACCTGTCTGGGTATCACTAGTGGAGGCTGCAGAACAGGAAAGATTGTTGGCTGTTCCTTCTTCTGGAAGCTTCGTCCCAGAGGGGCACCCTCCAGATGCCAGCTGGAGCTCTCTTGTATGAGATGTCTGTTGACCCCTGCTGAGAGATGTCTCCCAGTAAGGAGGCATTGGGGGTCAGGGACCCACTTTAGGAGGCTGTCTGTCCCTTAGCAGAGCTCGAGCACTGTGCTAGGAGATCTGCTGCTCTTTTCAGAGCTGGCAGGCAGGAATGTTTGTCTGCTGAAGCTGAGCCCACAGCCACCCCTTCTCCCAGGTGCTCTGTCCCAGGGAGATGGGAGTTTTATCTATAAACCCCTGACTGGGGCTACTGCCTTTCTTTCAGAGATGCCCTGCCCAGAGAGGAGGAATCTAGAGAGGCAGTCTGGCTACAGTGGCTTTGCTGAGCTCTGGTGGGCTCTGCCAAGTTCAGTGGCTTTGTTTACTTCCTGGTGGCTTTGTTTACACTGTGAGGGGAAAACCACCTGCTCAGGCCTCAGTAATGGCAGACACCCATCCCCCTACCAAGCTCAAGCATCCCAGGTGGACTTCAGACTGCTATGCTGGCAGTGAGAATTTCAAGCCAGTGGATCTTAGCTTGCTGGGCTCCATGGGGGTGGGATCCATGGAGCTAGACCACTTGGCTCCCTGGCTTCAGCCCCTTTACAGGGTAGTGAGCATTTCTGTCTCACTGGCATTCCAGGTGCCACTGGGGTATGAAAAAAATCCTGCAGCTAGTTTAGTGTCTGCCCAAACAGCTGCTCAGTTTTGTGCTTGAAACCCAGGGCCCTGGTGGTGTAGGCACCCAAGGGAATCTCCTGGTCTGCACGCTGCCAATACTGTGGGAAAAGCATAGTATCTGGGCCAGAATGCACCATTCCTCACATCATAGTCCCTCATGGCTTCCCTTGGCTAGGGGAGGGAGTTCCCTGACCCCTTGCACTTCCTGGGTGAGACAATGCCCCATCCTGCTTTGGCTTGCCTTCTGTGGGCTGTGCCCAACTGTCTAACCAGTCCCAATGAGATGAGCTGGGTACCTCAGTTGGAAATGCAGAAATCACCTGCTTTCTGCATTGATCTCACTGGGAACTACAGACCAGAGCTATTCCTATTTGGCCATCTTGACAGCCGGCAAGAAGTAACCAAATTTCTTAGTCAATTTTGGCTTTAATAGTGACTGTCCTAAGATTTTTTTGTCACTCACAGACAATTGTCTTGTTCTGATCCTCTTTAAACTGTGGTTTATAATCAGCTATAGGACTTTGACAGATGTTCCTGAATGCAGGTTTCTGATAACTTTGGAGACTGTGACATTAAAATAGGGGGAAAAAAACTTTTAGAACTCTCTTGGAGAGCTGAAATGTTCATGAATATCAAACAGAACAAGAGGTAACTGCATGGACTGATCTAACAGAAAACTGAAGTAATCTTTTTGAAAATTTTTGCTTAAAATGCTGAGGATACTTTGTTTTGTTTTCCAGAGTCAAGGAAACTTTTCTTTTGAGCTATATACAGCTTTTAACAATTGAGTAAGGTATACTCCTGTGAATAAAATTTGGAGCATATTTGTTTCTCTCTACCTGATTTCTCCAGAATTTGAAAACTATTTCTGAGTATTCTTAACTTATGGCAATATAGTTATTTGCATAAGTGCAATAATAATCTGGACGCAATTGGAGAAACTACTTAATTTACCAAGGCTTTGACTGGAATGGCGTAGTTTCCTTTTAAGAATCAAAGTTGACTTACAGAGCCAATAAAAGCGCCTTGGGATAATTGGCCTCATACATTGTCTGCATAGTGCCTGTACAGGGTTTCCAACCTGTGGTAAGTAAAGAATGTCACTTTTTTTTTTTTTTTTTGAGATGGAGTCTCACTCTGTCACCCAGGCTGGAGTGCAGTGGTGCAATCTCAGCTCACTGCAACCTCTGCCTCCCAGGTTCAAGCGATTCTGCTATCTCAGCCTCCCAAGTAGCTGGGACTACAGGTGCACACCACCATGCCCAACTAATTTTTGTATTTTTAGTACAGATAGTGTTTCACCATATTGGCCAGGTTGGTCTCAAACTCCTGACCTCATAATGTGCCTTCCTTGGCCTCCCAAAGTGCTGGGATTACAGGCATGAGCCACCGTGCCTGGCCAAGTATGTCACTTTCTAACAGGCCCAGGAGCCCCAAATTACCTTGTGACCACAAGAGAAAAGGAATTTCCCAACTTATAGGTATTTGAGGGTACAAACTCAAGGCTGGGCTTGGCTTTGAAAAAAGTCTTATCTGAGATTCATTTTATGGAACAATGTTCCATCAAAGCCAATTAAAAAAGCCTATGTGAAAATTATTCTTGCTGCACTTTACAAATAATCTGGCCAAGTATAAGACTAAAGCTTATTTTTGCAAACAAATTCATCCTACCATTATTTGTCTTTAGTAAAAATGTGAGATTGGAGAGAGAAAAATTATGTTTCAAAAACTGTGGTATACTTGTTATTAGATTCTAGTCTTATCAGTTGTTTTTGAACTGTTTTTTACCATACCGATGCTTTCTGACTCAGCTCCTCTCTACCCTGAATATGAGATGCCCTAATAGTTAGGCAGGAATATCATTGCCCCTATTCAGCCTGAAGAAGTTATAGAAGATAGATCTTCATCTGCTTACAGCCTTTAGGATTAAAGTTTCCCTTGTAAAAGGGAGGGGGGAAATATGCCAGAGGTGTTTGAACCAGAGCAACTCAATCTTGAATAGGGGCTGGGTAAAATAAGGCTGAGACCCATGGAGCTGCATTCCCAGAAGGTTGGGTGTTCTAAGTCACAGGATGAGATGGGGGTTGGCACAAGATACAGGTTACAAAAACTTTGCTGATAAAAGAATGCAGTAAAGAAGCTGGCCAAAACCCACCAAAACCAAGATGGCAATGAAAAAGTGTCCTCTGGCTCATTATATACTAATTATAATGCATTAGCATGCTAAGAGACATCCCACCAACACCACAACAGTTTATAAATGCCATGACAATGTCAGGAAGTTTCCTTATGTGGTCTAAAAATGGGAGGAACCCTCAGTTCTGGTAATTGCCCACCCCTTTCCTCGAAAACTCATGAATAATCCATCCCTTGTTTAGCCTATAATCAGGAAATAACCATAAAAACAACCAACCAGCAGCCTCAGGGCTGCTCTGCCTATGGAGTAGCCATTCTTATATTCCTTTACTTCCTTAATAAACTTGATTTCACTTAATAAAAAGAAATTATAGTATATACATGCAAAGGAATATTATTTAGTCCTTAAAAAGGAGGAAATCCTGCCATTTGTGACAACATAGATGGACCCAGAGGACATTATGTTAAGCAAAGTAAGCCAGGCACAGCAATACAAATGCTGCAGGATCTCATTTATGGGTGTATCTTAGTCCATTTGTGCTGCTATAACAAAATATCTGGGACTGGGTAACTTATAAACAACAGAAATTTATTTCTTATGTTTCTGGAGGCTGGGAAGTCCAAGATCAAGACACTAGCATTGGTGTCTGATGAAGGCTGCTGTCTGCTTCCAAGATGGTGTCTTGTTGCTGCTTCCTCCAGAGGGATGCATGTGTCCTCACATGCAGGAAGATAGAATGGTGAGAGAGCACTCCTTTTGACTTTGAGCCTTTTAGTAAGGGTGCTAATCCCATTCATAAGAGTAGAGCCCTCATGACTTAATCACATCACAAAGACCATACCTCTTAATACTACTGCACTGGGGATGGCTTCAACATAAATTTTGGAGGGGATGCCATCATTCAAACCATAGCAATGTGGACTCTAAAATAATTGAATTCATAAAAGCAGAGAGTAGAATGGTGGTTTTCATGGGCTGGGGGGAGGGGGAAATGGGGAGATGATGATCAGAAGGTACCAAGCTTCAGTTATCCAGGACGAATGAGCTCTGGAGATTTGTGTGGCATGATGCCTATAGCTAACAATACGACATTGTATACCTAAAATTTACTAAGGCAAGTTGATCTTATGGTAAGTGTTATTATCAAAACAGTGACTAAAACAAAATCCAAATACAAATAATAAAGGGGCTGGGTGCAGTGGTTCACAGCTGTAATCCCAGCACTTTGGGAGGCCGAGGTAGGTGGATCACTTGAGGTCAGGAGTGTGAGACCATCCTGGCCAACATGGTGAAACCGTGTCTCTACAAAAAATACAAAAATTAGCTGGGCATAGTGGCCTGTGCCTGTGATCCCAGCTGCTCAGGAGGCTGATGTGGGAGGATCACTTGAGCCTGGGAGGCAGAGGTTGCAGTGAGCCATGATCGTGCCACTGCACTCCAGCATGGGTGACAGAGCAAGACTCTGTCTCAATAATAATAATAATAATAATAATCATATTAATAATAATAAAGGGGTGGGAGGAAACTTCGGGAGGTGATGGATGTGTTTATGGCCTTGATGGTGGTGATGATTTCACAGGTACATACTTATTCCCAAACTTATCAAAATGTATACATTAAATATATACAGCTTTTTATATGTTCATTTTACCTCAATAGAGTGGTTTTCTTTAAAAAAAGAATTAACAACAATCTGGCAGGTCCATGGGGAGGAGAGGCCCAGGTGGCTGAGGAAAGAGCGTCTGCATCCTGGAGCCCCGTCTGGGGACATGGGGGAACATGTGAGGCTGTGGCACAGAGAGCCCTGCCAAGAAGGATATGGCTCCAGCTTCATATTGAAAAAGAAGGGTCTCTTGCAACTGGCCAACAAAAGCATCATTAGAACTGGACAAGGTGGACATTCTGACCCGAAGGATGGCTCTGGGGGGCAGGAGTGCTGGCCATGGGAGCAGGAGAGGCTGCACATTTTGCTGCTTATGTTTTTGCACCTGCCATCTTGGTCACCCTCACCCCCCCAGCCCTCTGAGTGTTCTCATAAGTGCAATATTATCTTCCTATTTTTTAAATGAGCACTTGAACATTTATGGGAAAACAGGCTGCATATTGGGGTCAACTGTGATGGTTATCCATACCCCAGAAGAAGAGGAAGTCACTTCTTTGCACGAAATGGAAATGAAATTGAGAGACCCAGGATTTATTTCCTTTGCTGTGATCATAATTGTGATCTTGGTGTTGATTATGATTGTGGCTCCCAAGAAAGGACAGACCAATATATTGGTCTATGTTTCAATCTGTTCTTTGACTGGAGCATTTTCAGTTTCTCATGCCAAAGGCCTGGGTATTGCCATTAAGGAATTACTAGAATGGAAGCCAGTTTAGAAGCATGCCCTGGTCATTGTTTTGCTGGCTATACTTGTGTTTTTGGTGACTACACAGATTAACTATCTCAAGGCACCAGACACCGTTAATACATCTCCTGTGACTCCCATTTATTTTGCGTTCTTCACATCCATGGTAGTGACTTGCTCTGCCATCTTACTCCAAGAGTGGTATGGCATGAAAGCTGGAGATATCATCGAGACCCTGAATGGATTCTTCACTATTATCCTTGGCATCTTTCTTCTACATGCTTTTAAAAATACTGACATTACCTGGAGTAAGCTGACATCCACTGCTAAGAAAGAAGTCATCTCTCTGAATGGCAATGAGAGCAGTCCTGTTTTACTAGAGAACTTGGAGTGTTTAGCCCTGGATACAATGATAACATTACCTTGTTTAGCAGAACTGATGATTGAAGTCTCTAGAAACACTGAATTTTAACCAGTATGAGACAGTCAAAGAGGAAAATGAATGCTTGCTTCTTGGAACTAGGAAAGTTAGCATTTTTGAAGTTCTAACTAATTTAGATGTGAGGCCAAGTACAAATGCCATCTTTTTGGCCATTAAATTTGAAAATCAGATTGATTCTCCTCCAGAAGACGTCTGCTGCTTTTCATTTCTGCAAATTTTGAAATATTCCCTAGGGATCAAAGAAGTCAAAGAATTCAAAGAGCTATGTGTGTCTCAGAATAATCTCTTTCTTCTGGCCACAATATATTTGTCTCTGCCAGGTGGCTCTTCATTTTTTCCTTGGTGGCTGTATGACTTACATTCATCAATAGAAAGTTAGCAGTGTTCTGATAAGCAGAGTATCAGTTATTTTCTCTGATAAGTCATAATTTCAAATTATTGAAACTGAGAAGTGAGATCACCAGTGCTTTGTCCTCCCTTCTGCAACTTCCATCTTCTTAAACTGGTTAGCTAATTAATTATCTTAAAGGAAAAACAAGCCTGCTTTGGAAATTTATTCCTTAATGGGCTAGAATACACAAGACATACCCACCCACGAAAAGCTTATAAGTTGTAACTTACTGACATATCATAAGAATTTACTACCCATTAAAGAGGAAGAATGGAGGAAAAGAAAAATACTTTAGACCTCAAATAAAGGAAACTGTTTTTTTTCTTTTCACACAAACAAACACACATGCTATTGTTTTCACAGGTTCCTTTAATTAACTCAGACCTGGATGACATAAAATGAAGTTTCTGAAGAAGTTCAGGTAAATTCAGCTTTGGAGTCACTTATGTTCATTTTGTTCCTTTCTTTTACTATTATCCCAAAGGTTATTTTTCTTGTTGACATAGAGATTTTTTTGTAAAATAATCGCTGGGTTATTTCAGGATTATACTGTACACTTCAATTGTTCTCAAGTGTTTTATCCCTAAAGGGTGAGTTTTCCATAGACTGTGTGGAAACAGCTAGAAAAATCTTTGTGAAAAATCTGAACAAATTATCTTGATGGCTGTCTTGAAATTTGGTACTTCTTCCCTTATTAAGGAAATTATGATGAGTTACTAATCTTTAAAAATAGGTATATCCTAATAGAGAGTCAACTTCCTGCAAAACAAAATATTAATACCCCAGGGGTTACTGCAAGACAATACCTTTTGCACATTAAAATGTCCATAGCATTTTCCTATTTCAATGCATGGCAGCAATTCCATTTTTGGTGGTCTTTAACATAATGGACAGATTTACTATCACTTACTGATTTTATGGAAAAGAAATTGGCTATCTTATTTCTATACTAAACTTATTTTTCTTATCTTATTTCTTATCTCTTATGTCTTTTTCTTATCTTATTTCTATACTAAGCCTATTTTTCTCAAAACACAAATTCTAACTGAAAAGTTGTCATTAAAAAAATTTCAGGTTGACTGGATTTTTTCTGCTCTAACTTTAAATGTTGTTAGGTTTTGTTTCTTGTTTCTAAGGTAGCTCAAGTCTTCCCAGGGTAGTAATAGTAAATCTTATTCTTCAGAATTCTTTTAAGCTGACTTCAGCATTTCCCCAGTTTTATTAAACTAGGACCAATGTCCACAATGACAACCTGAGATGGCTGCAAGGCCCTAATGTGCCATTGCAGTCTTTTCAGCACAGTGTAGTGTTGAGTACGATTCCATGCATTCTAAATTTTTGAAAATTGATGATCCATGGAAGGTCCGTGGAATTACACCTCAGATCAAATATGTGTTTACTCTGTTCATTGCTGTTTCACTTTAGTTGTATATGAGACATATAAGCTATGAACACAAGTTTGTAGGAAAAGTATCTTATGGCTGGGTGGTGGCTCACACCCGTAATCCCAACATTTTGGGAGGATGAGGTGGGAGGATTACTAGATCCCAGGAGTAGTTTCAGACCAGCCTGGGCATTGCAAGACATCATCACTAAAAAAAAATGTAAGAAATATCAACTGAGTGTGGTGGTGTGCACCTGGAGTCCCAGCTACGTCAGGAGGCTGAGTTGTGAAAGTATCTTCTGAAAAGATAGCATTTGAAAACTGCAGAAATTATTTAATTTTTTTTCTTTTAGTATTAAGAGCTTTATTGATTTCTCTAGGACACCTTCTTGGTGAGGAAATTAATGGCAGTTTTCTTGACATCCAACCTGAGACTGTAGTGGTTCTCTGTTCTGGTGAATTTAAGTTTCAGAAATTGATCTGTGTCACCTGTTACAAAGATTTTGCCCTTGGTATGTTATGCTCAGGTCAAAGGTTCCTGAAACACAAGGCTCAGTGTGTACCCTGGATGGGAAAATGAACTGGTGTTGACATATATGCATGCCCAGGAGGAAGACTGGGAAAGACTTAATGAGTTGGAGTATGCAGAGAAACAATGAAATATTGAAAACTGTCTATACAAAAATCACTGTTTGGCATATGCATTAAAAAACAATATGTTATTGCAAATTTAACACTAAAATTATTTTCTCAAACAGAAGATATTGTCTAAGGGAGAATAAAATGCTGAACCCCTATATTCTGACTGTTAGTCTTACCTGGTAGTTTATGTATGTATTTCAATACTTTGTCATCATGTAGATATCTTAAGATTTATTATGTGAATATCTGCATGTGTGTCGTTAAGGATTACAAATTAGTGCTCACACAAGAATTAACAACAATCCTTCTCAAACTCTTCCAAAAAGTAGAAGAAGAGGGAAAGCTTTCTATCTAACTAATTCTCTGAGGCCAGCATTACCCTAATACCAAAGCCAGATAAAGACATCACAAGAAAAGAAAAATATAGATCATATCCCTTGTGAGTACACATATTAGTCAGGTTGGGTTGCCATAACAAAATGCTATAGATTGGGTGGTTTAAACAACAGACATTTATTTCTCACAGTACTGGAGGCTGGAAGTCCCAGATGAAGGCCCAGCGAGGTTGTCTGGAGGGGGCTCTTTCCTGATTTGCAGATGGCCACCTTGTCACTGCAGTCCTCAGATGGCCTTAGCTCTGAGTGCATGTGACAAAAGAGAGAGGGAGAGATATTTCTCTCTTCCTCTTCTTATAAGGCCACCAATCCTGTTGAATTAGGCCTTATGAACTTAATAATCTTAATTACCTTCTAAGGGCCCTATCTCTAAATCAGCCACATTAGGGGTTAGGGATTTATCTATAAATTTTTGGGGAACACAATTCAGTCCATAGCAGTATAAATACAAAAAACTAGCAAATCGAATTCAACATATTTAGAGGAGTACACATCATAACCAAGTGGGACTTATTCCAGGAATGCAAGCATGGTTCAATATATGAAAATCAATCTGTTTTACATACTACGTTAATAGAATGAAGGAAAGAAACATGATCACCTCCATCAATGCAGAAAAAGCATTTGACAAAATTGAACACCTTTTTATGATAAAAGCAATTGACAAAGTAGGAGTAGAAGAAACTTCTTCAATATCATAAAGAACATTTGGTGAGAACTGAACAATGAGAACCCATGGACACAGGAAGGGGAACATCACACATCGGGGCCTGTTGTGGGGTAGGGGGAAGGGGGGAGGGATAGCATTAGGAGATATACCTAATGTTCAATGATGAGTTAATGGGTACAGCACACCAACATGGCACATGTATACATATGTAACTAACCTGCACATTGTGCACATGTACCCTAAAACTTAAAGTATATAAAAAAAAGAACATTTGTGAAAATCCCACAACTAACATCCCACCATCAAAAGTGAAAGACTGATATCATTCCTTATAAACTCAGAAATAAGGAATGGATACCCACTTTTGCCACTTCCATTCAACATTGCAGTAGAAGTTCTAGCCAAAGAAATTAGACAAGAAAAAAAGGCATCTAAATTGAAAAGCAAGAAGTAAAATTATCTCTATGGCACGACATAATTTTATATATAAAAAATTTAAAGAATTCATAAAAAATCCATAAGTGCTAATAAACAAGTTCAGCAAATTTGCAGGGTACAAGGTCAATACATTAAATCAGCTGTACTTCTATATACTAGCAATGAACAACCTGAGAAAGAAATTAAGAAAACCATCCTGTCCGGGTGTGGTGGCTCATGCCTGTAATCCCAGCACTTCTGGAGACTGAGGTGGGAGGATTGCTTGAGGCCAGGAGTACAAAACCAGCCTAGGCAACAGAGCAAGACCCAGTCTCTTTAAAAAAATTGCCAGGTGTGGTGGCGTTTGCCTGTAGTCCCAGCTACTCAGCAGGCTGAGGTAGGAGGATCACTTGAGCCCAGGTGTTTGAGACTACAGAGAGCTAGGATCACCATTGTACTCCAGCCTGGGCAACAGAGCAAGATCCTGACTCTATTTAAAAAATCAGAAAAGAAAACAATTCTATTTATAATAGCATAAAAAAGAATAAAATACATAGGAATAAATTTAAACCAAGAGGTGCAAGATTTGTGCACTGAAAATTATAAAACATTACTGAAAGAAACTTAAAAAGATTCAAATGGGAAGCCACTTTGTGTTTGTGGATTGGGAGACGTAGAGTTGTTAGAATGGCATTGCTCCTGAAAGTGACCTACGGATGCATTGCAATGCCTTTCAAAATACCAACGGTCTTTTTTGCAGAAATGAAAAAGCTGATTCTAAAATTCACCTGGAATTGCAAGACCCCAAATAGCCAAAACAATCTTGAAAAAAAAATAAAGTTTGAAGACACACACTTTCCAATTTCAAAGCTTGACTACAAAGCTACAGTAATCAAAGAATCATGGTTGCAGCATAAGGATGGACCAGTGAAATGGAATTGAGAGTCCAGAAATAAACCAATACATCTATGATCAATTAATTTTCAACAAGGGTGCCAAGATCATTAATTGGAAAAAAGTCTCTTCGACAAATAATTCTGGGGCAACTGTATATCCACATGCAAAAGAATGACTATGCTGCATACTGTATACAAAGATTAACTCAAAGTGGATCAAAGACCTAAACACAAGAGCTAAGACTGTAAAACTTTTAGGAGAAAAATGTAGGGATAAATCTTCATAATTTTGAATTTGGCAATATAATCTTAGCTATGACACAGATGACAAAAGAAAAGCTAGATAAACTGCAACCCACCAAAATTAAAAACTTTTGTGCATCAAAGAACACTTTCAAGAAGCGAAAAGAAAATCTGCAGGATGAGAGAAAATATTTGCAAATTATATGTGTAAGAAGGGCTTACTTTCCAGAACATATAAACAACTCTCAGAACTTAAAAAACCCAATTAAAAAATGGTGATACTTTGAGACTATGTAAATATCTTCTTACTCAACGTTCCACCCATTAATTTTAGCATCCATTGTTGATTTTTGCCTAAAAAATGGGATTTTTACATCAATCTCTAATTCTGTTTTTTTTTTTCCAGATTGTATTTCCAATTCAAAAGATCCAAAGAGCTCTGTGTTCTCCAACAAAGTGTAAAGTGCAGCCTTTGCTTGTTTTAAAGTGTCCCATGAGAACAGGCAAAGCAGCCAGGCTTAATATTCCCTGTTTGCAGAAAAGAAAAACACATCTTGCAGACTCATGGGCTTAAAGCCAGCTTGTGTTTTGTAATTTGCCCTTCACCTTCTTAGACCTGGAGGGGCACATTGATGATTTGGTGATTTAAAAAATAAAAAAGGGCCGGGCGCAGTGGCTCACACCTGTAATCCCAGCACTTTGGGACGCCGAGGTGGGTGGATCACGAGGTCAGGAGATCGAGAGCATCCTGGCTAACACGGTGAAATCCCTTCTCTACTAAAAATACAAAAAATTAGCCGGGTGCAGTGGCGGGCACCTGTAGTCCCAGCTATTCGGGAGGCTGAGGCAGGAGAATGGTGTGAACCCAGGGGGTGGGGCCTGCAGAGCACCGGGATCGTGCCACTGCACTCCAGCCTGGGCAACAGAGCGAGACTCTGTCTCAAAAATAAAAAAAAAAAAAATTAAAAACAAAAAAGAAAGTAAGGAGGCTCTCTGGACCTCATGGAAGATGACAGGGCCCTGGACCACTTTTACTTATTGAGGTTCCAGGTATATTAGGATATAAATATTATAGCAAAAATGAGTTATAACTATGGTGAAAAAAATGAACTGTGGTTGCCTGTGGGGCTGGACTGGGGGTGAGTTGGGGTGGGACAGGATTGACTGGAAAGGGCCTCCGGGCTTCTGAGGGCATGAATCCTGTGCATCTTGATAGGGTACGCATTTCCAAACTCACAGAAGGTGAGCTTTTGAGTGGATGTGACATTCTATATAAGTTTTATCCCCAAATCCCCATAAATGTGGCTGGTAATAGTATGCACGCTGAGGTGTTTAGAGGCAAAGCACCCCGATGCCAGCAACTTCATGTGAAATGCACTACAAATGTGATAGACTGTGTGAAAGGAAAATGAATCTTGAGATCCCAAATTCACAATGCCAAAGGGAAGAGTGAAGCTGGAATCCGGATCATGTAAACCTGCCTCCCGTTTTCTTCCTAAATAAGACAGCAATGAAGATAAAACAAAGCTACATGCCTCCCTTACAATTTGCCCACTAGGAAATTCCTTGTGTTCCCCAAGATCTTTACCCTGAAACAGTTCTGTTGAATTTCCCCCTGGCAATGTAAATTGATGGCTTATCTTCACAGGTGTGGTACAAAGGACAGAACTCAAGTTCATCTTGCTGCTCACTGATACAAATGCATATCTGATTGCTTCCTCTGCCCTATGTCTATTTTATTTCACGTAAAAATGTAGAATCACTGAGCTACATGAATGCATAAGTGCCTGTTTCTCTGTCCTCCTCTCACATGTAAGGCTGATCAAAGGCTCAGAAGAATACAACCATTTGCCTCTTATCTACCCACACCTTTAAAAAATTTCCTTCTCTTTCTCCAATACCCACTCTTTTCCTTTTAAATATTGAAATCCCCAGACCCTCTTCAGGAAAGGTATGGATCACAGTTTTTCCCATGGATCTATGGTCTTTCCTGGGCATGTCCTTAACCTTGGCAAGTAAACGTCCTAAAAAGATTGAGGCTTGCCTCAGTCATGTTCTTTGATTTACAATTGATAGCATTAATTGTAGAAGGTATGTGGTAGATCTATGGGGATTCATTGTAAATACTATCAATTCTATACATTTGAAATTTTAAATAATAGCTGGGGAGAAAATGAGTTACCAAAAGTTATCGTAAATTTTAGTTGTTCGCATTTATTTTATTTATTTTTTTGAGGTGGAGTTTTTCTCTTTTTGCCCAGGCTGGAGTGTAAAGGCGTGATCTCTGCTTACTGCAGCCTCCTCCTCCTGGGTTCAAGCGATTCTCCTGCCTCAGGCATGCACCACCAAGCCCAGATAATTTTTTATATTTTTAGTAGAGATGGGGTTTCACCATGTTGGCTAGGCCCATCTCAAACTCCTGACTTCAGGTGATCCACCCGCCTCAGCCTCCCAAAGTACTGGATTACAGGCGTGAGCCACCATGCCTGGTCTAGTTGTTTGCATTTAATGAGTAATGAATGCCTTTAATATACCAAAATACAGTGCAAAGAAGTTGTACCATTCCCAAGATAATTGTTGAGTTTATTAAAAATATTAATAGTGTCAAAGGTGTGGTTTATTCATGGGACACAAGTTTTTTTGTTTTTTGTTTTTTGTTTTTTTTGAGACAGTTTCACTCTGTCACCCAAGCTAGAGTGCAGTGGTGCGATCTCGGCTCATTGCAACCTCCACCTCCTGGGTTCAAGCAATTCTGCCTCAGCGTCCTGAGTAGCTGGGATTACAGGTGCCTGCCACCACTCCTGGCTAATTTTTGTATTTTTAGTAGAGGCGGGGATTTCACCATGTTGGCCAGGCTGGTCTTGAACTCCTGACCTCAGGTGATCCACCCACCTTGGCCTCCCAAAGTGCTGGGATTACAGGTGTGAGCCACTGTGCCCAGCTAAGACACAAGTTTAAAGTTGTATAAAGGACTTTAACATTTTAAAATTCTGACAGTGTAACTCAGAATTGCACTGTTTTATACCAGCAGAGACTTTTATATAAACTTTGGAGATCTCTCCGAAGTCTGAATTTTTTGAGGCCTCAGATAACATGGCTCTTGTGTCCCACGAGCTCTGATGTTGGCAGTTGATTGTAAGTGGGCTCCCACCACGTTGCACAGAGCAGAAGCAATGCCAGGATGCAGTTTGTACATATGGGACCCCTGATTTGTCGCCTGGCTCACTCAAAGGCCCGACGGCACTCTCCTGTGCCTGCAAATGACAAAGCTTTAGCATTCACCAAGCAGGAGGTGACAGGTCTTTCCCATCTCTTTCTATTCATGGCTTCAAATTAATAATTAGTCGCCTGAAAAATGAGCCAATCTGTCTCATGGAGGGTAAGAACCATGAGCCAAGGCAATTAGTGTCTTGGTTCTGGCTGCCTTGGGAATTTAGTTTAGTCACACAGCCCATTTAAGGTTTCCAAATCTTGTTGTCTCCTGAAGAGGGAAATCATGATTGTTAAATGAGGGGACCCCCCCCAGGGACCCATATGTTGAGGATGTGCTGCGTCCTGGGCTGGCCTGGGGCACAGGGCCGGGCACCTTTTGTCGCGTCCACATGCCTGCTCTATTCTTCTCCAGGACTCAGCAGCTGGCTCCAGGCAGCACAGCCCTTAACCACCCGCGGAGGGAGTGGCCACTGCCCCCAAATAGTTGCACACTTGAGCAGGCCTTTTGTCTGCTTAGAAGACATTCCAACTGCCCATAAGCAGTTGGCCTTCGCACAAAAGAGGATGTCCATGGAGGAGGGCAGTCTGTCTGTGCAGCATATTGTTGAGTGATTGTGAATCTGCAAGCCTGCAGTTTGTAAGTCATCCCCAGCATGGAAGGTGGGCATGGAACGGATGCAAGGCTGGGGAGGACAGAGGCTGAGGAGAGGGCTCAAGGAGAGGATTAAACCAGACAATTTAATTAGGGAGATGTGAAGAGTCACAGAATCAAGATATTGGGGCTCCAGGGGGAACTTAAGGAATGATCTAGGTCTTTTCTCTCTCAGGAACCATTCAAGTCTGATGATACTGAATCCTCTTTTATTTATTTGTACTTACTATTTTCTTTAGAGACAGGGTCTCACTCTGTTGCCGAGCTGCAGTGCAGTGGTGCAATCATAGCGCACTGCAGCCTTGACCTCCTAGGCTTAAGCAATCCTCTCGCCTTCGCCTCCTGAGTAGCTGGGACTACAGGCGTGCTCTCCCTTACTCAGCTAATTTATTTTTATTTTTTGTAGATACGGGTCTCACTATGTTGCCCAGGCAGGTCTTGAACTCCTGGCCTCAAGTAATCCTCCCACCTCGGCTTCCCAAAGTGCTGGGATTACAGGTGTGAGGCACGGCACCCAGCAGAATTCTCTTTCAGAGAAAATTCCAAGGCCTGGATTTAACAACTGTTGCTGGGAGAAAGTTCTTTGAATCATTCTGATTAACAAATCTGCTTCTCCTTTCACAAGTGGCCATCGAGAACAGCTGGTTTTCTGTCTAAGAGGCTTCCGAGATTTGAAAACCGGTGGCTAATGATGACAACAGCAACAGCACAGAGCACAGAAAACTCCACAGGCCTGGGCTCGGCTCATCGCACAGCCTCCATCTCTGGATGCCCTGTGAGGGTTCTGTTATAATCCACATTTTAGAGATGAGGAAACTGAGGCTTAAAAGGGCTGAGTGACCAGCCCATTGACACAGCGATTCGAACTTAGGCTGGCCCATCCCAGACCTGGACTGCCCACCTCTCTCCCCTTTCGCAGCAGACCTGGCTGCCAGCTTTCGTCCTTCCTCTGCGGGGTTTGGTTTTTCCCTCCTCTCTTCCCCAGGCGGTCCTGGGCACTGCCTCGAGTCTCACAGTGTGCAGGGCCAGGCAGACGAGCTGCTGACTGCAGCTTCGCTGTAATCTACGGACTCTAACCACAGCTCAGCTCGCACGGGGCTGGCACAGCAAACACGTGCGCACTGGGATGGGTGGAGAACCGAGTGACACCAGCAAAGAGCCAGGGGGAGCCAGGAAAAGCTCGAAAATCAGCGTAACACTGTTGGAGATGAGGGAGCACAGCACAATTTTGAGAGCCAAACAAAGGCGGGGCACAGAGCTGTTGCCTCGAGATGTGGCCTCAGAAGGTCTTGTCGAGGCGAGTGATGAAAGGGAGGAGGTTCCCGGGGATACTGGAGCCGGAAGACGCGGCGAGGGTCCGGGTTAGCAAACGGGGCAGAGTCAGAGGCCCAGGACGCCGGGCCCTGGGGGCGCTGTCGCGGGGCGACGGCGGAGGCCGGGGTGGTGGGCGCCCTGGGGTGGGGGGAGACGGGAGTGCTCTCCCAGGTGGGCTTGGAGGGGCCCCGGCCCAGACACCCAGGGCCAGCCGGCGCACCCGCATGATGTTCTGAAAGCGTCCCCGCAGCCTGGTCGGTGGCTGGGGGAAGCTGGGCGTGGTTAGCCTGGCAGCCTGGCTTTGCGGACTTACCTCCGGGCCTCGTCCTCCAGTGCCTTCCCTCCCCAACTGAGGGGCTTGACTGCACCCGCACGCGGTTTTCCAGGAGCAGCGATCCCGGAGTGGACTCTCCCGCATCCGGGGGGACATCAGCACTCTCGACTCCCCCATAGGACACACTCACTGAGGTCACGCGAACCAAAACCAAATGACCCACCACCACGACAGCCGCATCGTTTCCCCTGGTGATTTAAAGGAAGGGTTTTTAGTGGTTTGTCCGGGAGGTTTTAGAGTGAGAGAATGAAGGTGGTGAGGCCCGAGGGAGGGAGGCGCATGGAAGCCGCCGCCTCTGACTGTCCCAGGGTGTGCCCAGGCCCAGAGATGATGTCCAGGCCCCTGAAGGGAGTGAAGCGGAGGCCTTGCTGGAGGCGAAGGTCAGCGCGGCCTGATTAGCTCCCCACGGTGACTTGGGAGGTGACTCGGGAATCCGGGCCCTCTTCTACCTGTGGCGCCGTCCAGCCCTGGTCCCCCAGGCTGTGGCTGCAGCCAGTGCGTGTAAACAGAAGAACCCCGTGATGATTTTTCCTTGGGGGAGATAAACCCATGGAGGGGTCTGGAGCCACAGGGACGGTGAGTGGCATGCAGGATCTAAAGCTGCAGAGCAGAGAGGTGAAGACAGTCTCCCTCCTCCGTGGTCCCTGGATCTGGAGAAGCATGGAATGTGCCCGGAGTCTCTGGTGCCCATGAGGCGTTGTTGGGGCAGGAGGTAGAAAGGTGGCATCAGTGGATGGGTGGCGTCCCGTGTCCTGTAGCCGTCACAGGGGCCAGTATCAAAATGGAACCCACGAGGAACCCAACATTCCCAACAACTGAGGGTATTAGCATTGTGTTTAAACGTTTTGGGTCTGAATCAGACAGTGCAGGGTTCCAGCGCCAGCTTGGTCAGTTTTAAATGGATTCTCTGCAAAGCAGTCCCGATGGGTAGGATTGGGTGCAGGTGGTGAATGTGGTCCTGGGAGGCAGCTGCGGGGAGGGGATGTGAGAGGGAGGGAAGCCAGACCGGGAGTGTGCGTTGACACAGGTTTCCACTGTGGGCAGCAGGGGCTCACACCTGCTAGGGACCCCCAGGACCATATGCGGATCATGCCTCAGCATTGTCTTGCCTGGCAGGTGGGGAAGCTGGGGTCTTGATCCACTAGCACTAAGCGGCTGAGGCTGCCCCGGTAGTGTTAGCCACTTGGCCCTCCCACCTGCCCTCATGTGGGCTTGGTTGGGTTCCTGGGCAGAGAATGCCTCAGAGACTCGCAGTTGCTCTGTTGGGAGGATGGGGCAGCTGCCCTGGACCCTGCCTCCCACACTGCCCATCCTCTCAGTTTCTCCTTACATGCTGGCAGGATTTTGAGAGCTTTGCCCAGGGGTAATGTGGCCTGGCGTGGCCTCTGCCTTCTTGTGTGGGGCTCCCCGGTCGTGGAGTGTGCATTGCCGGTGGTGAGCCAGCGCGCAGGGGCCTGGACCAGCGATGCATGGGGGCCAATGAGGGAATTCTCCCCTTCCTCCCCGGGACCATTCTCAGACACACTCCCAAAGGCCGAGGGAGTGTGACTCAATATCCCACCCCAGCTCTGTCAGCTCTGCCTCCCCAGCCTTACTCCTGCCCCCTGGGGTCCCTCCGGGGTTGACTGCGGGCATCTGGCTGGGGTCAGGCTCTGCTCTCTGGGGACGGGCTGCTGTGATGACAGTGCTGAGCTGTTTGCATTGGTGCCAGACTAAGGGAGACCTTCCGGAACAGTGTGGGTGTGGCTTTGTGGGCATGCAAGGCAGGGCCATGGTCTTAGCTGCATCAGCACTGTGCAGCAGGGTGAGAAACGATGGGCGAGGCATCCAACCCTTCAAGTGCATCAACAACATCCCCACATCCAGTTGTAGTCAGAGAGCAAAACTGTCGAGGACAGTGGCTGGACAGGCACAGGGAAAGTCCAGGAAGGTGTCACCCACTGATTTCTTCTCTCCATGCTGGGGATCATGGCCACAGTAGGGACCAGTACCAGAGCTCCTGGGCATCCCCAGCAGTTCCTTGCTAAGGGGATCTTGGGGGCAAGTCCAGGGAGAGCTCTGACCTCAACACTGGGGCAGAACACTTGGGATCCACCTACAGTACCTTGTGATGTTCTAAGTACCATCAAAAAGGTAAAAAAGAAACAGATTCAGCCAAATAACTAGTTGTTTTTTTCTGTGCTGTTATTGCGAAGTGTTAACTATTTTTTAAACTTCATATTTTGAAATAATTTTAGATTTATAGATGAGTTGCAGGCATAGTACAAAGTTCCCAAATACCCTTTACCCAGTTTCCCCAAATGTTAGCAACTTATATAGCTATGTGACATTGATCCAAACTAAGAATTCACCCTTGTGCAATGCCATTTACTAAATGACAGACTTCAGTTGGGTTTCACCAGTATTTCCACGAATGTAATTTTTCTATTTCGGAATTGAATCCAGGATGCCCTGCAATATTTAGTCATCATGTCTCTCTCCTTAATCTTTCATTTGTCACTCAGTCTTTCCTTGTTTTTCATGACTTTGAACCTTACAACTGTACATTTACTAACTTAAAAACTGAGTTGGCTGAAAACTAGGTTGGTGGTTTTATTTCTGGGACTGTGCAGACACAGCGATGATTTGGTCATTCTGGTACAGGACAGCCAAGGACATCTACGGTTTTCCTGGGCATGGTGCAGTGCTCAAGATTTCCAAAGCCAAACTGCATGTCACAGTTCTATGTACATGTGCCTCGATGCACTTCTTGTTGGACTGGTGCTCCTGTGAAAACAGACAGCAGTAGGGTGCTAGGACTGCAGCTGAACTTGGTGATGGTTGTCCTGAATGCTTGTGCTTTGGTAGAAAGGACACATTTGAGTCCCCACAAACCTACTTACTCCAGCATGACGCAATGTGGCTCTCCCTCCTCCCTCCTCTCTCTTCCTTGCGCTTGCATGGCTTGGCCCATCTCCTCCTAGAGGATTCCCTCTTGGCTTACGCTCCCCTGCAGATATCCAACTAGTGGCTCCATGCCAGTCTGGGCTGTGTGTGATGTTCCCTTCTGGGCCTTATCACCCTGCCATACACAGGCGTCCAGGCCTGCCTGTGCCCCCTGCACAGATGTAGCCTCATGGCACTGACCGAGAGCAGCTCTTTGGGTTGCAGAATTGATTCCTCTATCTCCTTTTGGAGTAAGTGTTGCTCTCCACATGGATGGTAATCAGATTTTCTCTCCCTTTGATTTTATGTTCATTCATGTTTGTTCCACCCAGATTCGCAAAGGAATTATTTATTTGTCTTTAGAGTTCGGTAATTTTTTTTTTTTCTTTTTCTTTTTTTCTTTTTTCTTTTTTTTCTTTTATTATTATTATTATTATTATTATTATTATTATTATACTTTAGGTTTTATGGTACATGTGCGCAATGTGCAGGTAAGTTACATACGTATACATGAGCCATGTAATTTTCCTAGCCTATGTCTTGGTGCTGGTCCTTTTGGGTTGATATTCTCAGGTACTCACTGTGCTCTTTCAGAATGTAGTTTCAACTCTTTTTTTTGTTTGTTTGTTTTGTTTTGTTTTCTAAATCTAAATTATGGGAAAGTTTTTTTTTTTTTTTGCCATTGCAGAGTTCAGTATTTGTTCTGCTATTTTACTTCAGGTTTTTTCTCTAGATACTTTATTACCTATATGCTGAATCTTTTTTGCCTACTTGTCATTTTTTATTTTTTCCTTTTTATTTTTTCCTTTATGTCTTTATGACGAAAACAAATTTCTCCTGTTTCTCTCAATGCGTTATTTGCCCTTGTGTTCCTTCCAGTTTAGCCCTCATTTCTGAGATGATTTTCATTTGTCCTGAATTCTTTCCCAAGTCATCTTTTTTCCAGGTTTCCCTTGCTTCCGTCTTCTCCCTCCACACAGACGCTGGTATCACGCAGGGCTGTGGCCATGGTGGTCGCCCCCACTTGCTTGTACGTAGGGCCTAGAGGGTAGGGACTGTATCATCTAGTTTTGTTGTTTTTGGCCATTTGCCCATGTGTTTTTGGTTTTACTATCTAATTTCCATGTTATTTTTGTGTAGGATTCAAGGAGATTCAAAACCCATGTCACTGCTGCCATCTTCCTAGAATCCCCTTAAATCCTCATGGATTTGCTGACAATGGCAGCATCCTGAAAGCATCCCTATGCTAGGGTGGCTGCAGTAACAGGTACAATGAGAAATGATGGTGAGTCCCATAAATGCCCTCAATTTGACTTCCTCCCAGTACAACCTGACAGCAAAGATGTGCAGGAGGGAAGTTAGAATGGTCTCAAATGACTGTGTTTATAGTTTACTGTTGCAAATTTCACAAAAACATATGACCACATGAACACATTCCAAGGGCCCCTCCCAAGACCTTGGAAAGGGCAGCTGTCCACCATTTTGATAAAGATTAAGTAGATCAGGGTGTATCCATAAGATGTAATGGTATGCAGCCATGGAAAATAATCTTTCTGAATTTAAAAATAATCTTTTCATAATAATGAATGTGCATTGTAGAAAATTAGAAAATATAGGTAATAAAGCATAAAGAAAATAAGAAAATAACAATATATCTGCCACCCAGAGGTTATCACTAATACCTTAGCATATATCCTTCCACATTTTGACATACTTTGACAATGTTGCATGCAAAGGGGAAAAAAAAATCAGTACAAGTTGCACCTACAATGTGATATTGGGTTGTGAAATTATGTATGTTTTGAAAAGTATTAAAATACAATAGACCAAAAATGTTAACAGGGCTTATTTGTGGATCATAGGCTTAGTGGTGATTGTTATTTTCTTATTTCCTATATTTTCCACCACAGGAATGCAGACTTTTATAATCGTTAAAAATGAATTATTTAAAAAAGTAATTATGGTGATTTCAGAAGTGAGGTTTGGTTGTGAGTGTGTGTGAAATCGGATGAACAGCTTATTTTGTGTCTGCTGATTATGTGTCTGCATTATGTTGTTTCAGGTTCTCCCCACTCCAAAAAAAATCAAATCAGATTGTGAATTTATTCCCTGACATTAACACGTGGCATTACAGGAGCATGTACATCACATGGTCAATTTATTGGCATGAGGATTATGTCATCAGGGAATAAATGGGAAATTCTCAAGGTACTTTGCTCCAGTAATCAGGACTTTATTTATCTCTAAGCTAAAAGAGGGGATTGAATTCTTTAATGATGATCAGAAAATGCTTTTAGGAAGATTCCTTTCCTATTAAACAATTTCTTAAAGTTGCAGTAAATGTTGTGCGGCTTGTCTATGCCCAAGGCTTGGCAGCACACTTTCCTTTGTCTTCAAAACCATGGGAAAGAATGTCACAGGAGTCGTGGAGGAAAAATAATTACAAAGAGGAAAAGGTTGATCAAGGGACAGTTAATGTTACTGATAACATATCGGTAAGGTTCTCCAGGCCCAATTCTTTTTGGGGGACTTTGGCTCCCCAAGCAAATGCCATTTGGTGATATGGCTCCCAGCACTGGCCACCTGAATGTTCCCTACACTACTGGAGAAATTTAGGCCTAAATTAAAATCAGAGTCATGCAACTTGATTATATTTTGGCAGTTTGATTTAAGTGCAAGTTCTTTGAAATGTAAGAGTGTGGTTGGTTTTTAGTGATGTAAACTAAAAGTTCTGTTACTTCCAGGTGGCCCAACCCTGGAAGGCCTGTAGGCTTCCAGTGAGAAAACTGGAGACCACACTCACCCGTCCCACTGCCCTTTCTTTGGGGCTGCCTGTGATACTGGGTTATTCCCCTCGCCGCGTTCCACTGTGCTTACCCTGTTGGAATATGATGGTGGACTTGCCAGAGGAGAGGACCATGCTTTTCAGGAACAGCAGCCCCTCCTTCCTGGTTGAGGCAGCCAGCAGGCACTCCTATCCATGAGCCACACCTTAGCTAAGGCAACCCAGTCCAGCTGCGTGCCCTCTCTCTGCTTCTGGGGAGGTTGGAATGACCAGGGGCCATAACTGGTTTCTGGGGGGCCGTAACTGGATCTCTGGATCAAGACCTACTCAGGGGAGAAAGACTGTACTCTGGGTTCCATGTTAGGACTGACGGGTGCATCTTAACTGAGATGCAGACAGTGGACAATTCGAACTCTGACCTGAGAGCAAGCCCCAGCCTTGGTGCTCATAAATGTTCCACACAGGGGAAGCCAAGTTGTGAGCAGTGCACCTTCGCGAGCAAAGCCTCGACTGAAATCTTCCCTAACAATTGGCTGGTCACTCCTGAGCGTAATCTCCCCCTTTCAGAACACTGGGGATGAATTTAGGGACATTGAAGCCTCCTGATGAGAAATAGGTGTCCACTCGCTGGGAGAACTGAAATATCAGGAGATTTCTACACAAATCTCACAGAGTCCTTCTGGCATCCTAGGGGTTTGCTCACATATAAGGGACTTTCTGGTAGGAAGAGAGTCTCTTTACATTCTTTATTATATGGTGGCTTTGTAGAGAGATGGTACAGCTGAAAGATCATGCCCTGTGGGGCCAGGGAGTTGTGTGTGTGTGAATGCTCTGTGACCTTGGGCAAACTACTTAGCCTCTCTGAGCCTTAGCTGCATCAGCTTTGAAAAAGAGGATGATAAAATGGAGTCACCTTATTTGACTTTTATAAATACAATTACATAATTACACAAGTTGTGGGGATGGGAAGAGAGAGTCGGGGAAAGAGAAATGAGAGAGAGAGAGAAAGAGAGAGAATGAATGATAAACAATTTAAACAACAGTGGGGTATGGACCAACACCCAGCCTGGCAAGAGTGAGCCCAGAGAGCCTTCCCTCCCGGCTATTGGCAGCCTCCGCGTGGAAGCCTGTCGTTGCCTTCTTAATGATGAGAGATGTTCTGGGGGCACTCCAGGATTCTTGGACATGGGATCGTCTTCACAGCTGTGTCTATTGAAAGCTGAAATTTCAGTCTCCCCTGCCCCCACCCCCCGCCCCCCGGAGTGGCTTCCCAAGGGAAATACAAGGGCACCTGTGACTGCATGGCTGCTTTCCTTTCCTTTACTCAATGCCATCCTCTGGTGACAGCCATGTCTCATGCCAGGATACATGAGGTGCTCTATAGTAATGTGTTTTCCCTCCTGGGAGGTAATTTTATTTAAATGTGAAGTCAAAAGGATCACTAAATAGAACTGTGAGGCAACCACTCTGGGCACCTGCCTGGTGATATCCACAAGAACTGACCACAGGTACCCCCTGTGCCCAGCAAGTCCTTCGCTGGGCAGTCACGCAACAGGCATGGGGATGTGTGGCCACCAAGCCCTCCAGGGCAGTGCTAGTTGTAATAGTCCCAAATGGGAGAGATGGCAAACGCCCGCCAATGGAGCAGTGTGGATAAATGGATACCGCACAGCAACGGCGATGAGTGAGCCCCAGCACCCATGAGCTCACCAGCGTAATATTGGGTGAAAGAAGCCAGGAGGAAGGGCATTCACATTCTACAATTCCAGCTACACTACGTTTAAATATGGGCAGAGCTAGGCTGTGGTGCTGGAAGCCAGGACAGTGGGATCCTTGCATGGTGGGGGATGGTGCTGGTAGGTTCTGGTAATTTTCTCTTCTTGATCTGGGTGTAAACATTTTGTGAAAAATCAATGAGGTATACATTTATGACTGGCACATTTATGATTTTGTATGAATATTATACTTTCATAAAACTATTTAAAAATATGATTGTGAACCTTTTTTCACCTATTTTCTGCCAATTGGCACCGAATTGCTCGCTAACTAATGAGTGGTGCTGGTTTTGACTTGCTAGCTACACTGTCTTGAGACAGAGAGGGTTTTCTGTGCTTTGTATGACCCCCTCTGGAACCAGGGTGGGACTGGGAACACTCGGAAAACATGTGCTGACAGATGCTGGGCATCCCCGTGCTGGTGGAGGCATGCTCATTCCTCAGCAAAATACCCATGTGGCTTGTTGGCAGGAAAGAGGACAGAAAAGGACAAAGTATTTGTCTCTGCGAGCGTTCCTGCAGCTACCTCACCTTGGCCAAGCCCCCGCCCAGTCCTCTCCTAACGTAAACAGACCAGGGGGCAGAAACTAGTCAGCCAAAGAATTTCCAAGCTAGGGGTTGATAAATGCTTGGATAATTTGCCCATGAACACGTTGGACTCTTTTTCACTTGCCATCATAGGGGGATAAGTACCCCAGTTTTTTTTTTTTTTGGAGAGAATTGAGGGACTGTGCCATTGCGGTGTGGATTTCAAGAGATTTTAAACAGAAGGCAGAGTAACAGTGTGGTTTGGGAAGCTCTAAAGACAGTTGTCCTGGTGCGGTTTCTCCCATAAAAGAGTGGGGACGCCATGGACCTGCTCACTAAATTCCAGCCCTGACACAGTTCTGTGAGGCGCTCTCCACATCAGGGCAGACGAGCAGGCGGAGTTTACACAGCGATTTGGGGGCCGTTAGAGCACTGAGGGCTCCATTGCTGTCTCTTGTTTCTGTTTCCCACACTGCGCTGGGTGCTGGGAACATGATGATGAACTTGAAGGAAATAATGTATATAGTGGTTCATTTCTAAGACATAGTGCCTTGAATCAGTTTAGGTCAGCAAACTGCAGAAGAAACAGGATATACTAGGCCCCTGCTTGGAGAGCCGATGCCTGTTTGTTGCCCCTCGCCCGCTTAGTTGCCCTCACCAGAGCCAAAGAAGTTAGTCTAAGATGAAAGTTTGCTAGCCTGCAAAATAGCTCACTTTGTCTGTTCTTATCAGCCTGCCCAGCTACTTAGGTCATAAGTCAAATACTTGAAGAGCCCCTGAGCTAACTAGGATTGCAATGCATTGTGGCTGTAACAAGATGCAGCAAGACAACAGTAAAGAAAATGCCTAAAACCCCTACCCACCAACCCATAGGCGATGTCCAGGAAGACTGTGACCTCCATAGTACTCAGCATTTGAGGAACTGGGGGAGGTACCTGTGCACTAGGGGATAAATTGCTTGTTGAAACTGTGCTGGCTGCGCCTGTGCATCAGATACCCAATCTTGCAAGACTGTCATTAAGTCTCATTTTTGCAGTTCTCCGGGTCTCTGAGTCCATTCTTTGGGTTTGGACGAGTGAACTTGTTTCTCATAAACTGAAGTAGGTGTGGCTCCTGCCCCCAGGTGGCTGTGTCCAGGTTTTCCTTGGTGGTGCTCCCCTGTTCCTGGTCCTGGTTCTGCTGCCACCCTGTGGAATCCTCGTCAACCTTTCAGCCACTCAAATACCCTTGGTGTCCCTGGCGTCTGAACAGCTCATGTAACTGCAGGCAGCCCCAGGGGCTCCATGCATCAGCTTGCCTTCCATTGAAGATGTGGCTGTCTTCCCATTTCTCTCTGCGGATGCCAGCAGCTCCCCTGCACCACCCTGCTGTCCTACGACTGTGTTCTCAACACACAGCTGAGAGCGAGAGCAAAACAGCGCATGTCCGTGATTCCTAATTCCTGTTGACATTTCTTGGTAACATCAATAAAGCAGCAGTGCCGATGTGAATGGATGTGAATGCCTTGGAAGAAAACCTTGGAGACAATACTGGAGCACGTTCAAATAAATCCTGTGTCCCCATCGCTCTTCAGGGGACAGAGTCGGCTCTAATTCAAAAGTGACACAGAGGCATCGGGTTCTGGGAGGAAGCAAGTCTTAGGACACATGTGTGTCCTTTTCGTGTATGCTCAAGAGAAATCTATGACAAAATGTTTTATCAGTAAGTCTAAAAGGCCAGGTGTGGTGACTCATTGGCTCACAGTTGTAATCCCAGCACTTTGGGAGGCTGAGGTGGGAGGACTGCTTGAGCCCAGGGGTTTGAGACCAGCTTGGACAACATAGTGAGACCCCTTCTCTACAAAAAAAATTTTAAAAATTAGCTGGGCATGGTGATGTGCACCTGTAGTGCCAGCTACTCAGGAGGCTGAGGTAGGAGGATTGCTTGAGCCTAGGAGGTTGAGGCTGCAGTGAGCCGTGATTGCACCACTTGCATTCCAGCCTGAGCAACACAGCGGGATCCTGTCTCAAAAAAAAAAAAAAATCTAAAAGAACTTTTTTGATAAATATAAAAACTCTCATGCATAAGAAAGTATCGTGTCATAGAAATTGGCAGCTTTTTTCCTTCTTTCTCAGGGCTACAGAAAATAAAAGCAGGGCTCCAGGAAAAGCAATTGTGATGTGTGGTCCACGCTGCATACTTAGAGCCAAGAGTAGGTTAAGTCTCAACTCTGCTACTTTTTAGGTATGTGATATCAGGTTCCTCTTTCTTTTGGGTTTTTTCATCTGAAAAACAAGGATAATAATAATGCCTCCCTTATAGGCTGTTGTAAGGATCAGATGAGATAATATATGCTAAGTCCTTATCACAGGGCCTGACACACAGCAGGTGGTGAATAAATATTAGCAACTTTTATTGAAACTGATGGAAATACAAAGATAAATTTAAAAGTCCACTATCGTGTGAGATTTTTAATGCACAGCTCTTGAAATTGACAGAGACCAAGAAGATAAAAATAAACAAAACTCTTAAATAACAGAGAAAAACATCATATAATAGCTAATGGGTCTTTTTACCCACCAGAGAATGTATATTATTTCAAGTATACATAGCACAGTCACAGAAATTGGTCATGTGTTAAGCCATAAAGAAATGATCAACAAACTCCAAAAAATAGAAATCATGATATAGGTCACACTTACTGATTACAACATAATAAAATTAAGAATTGACAACTGAAGATACATATATATTCAGAAATAATAGTCTAGAAGTAAGTGTACAAAGATGCACATACAACATTTACTGCTAGTAATAGAAAAAATGCAAACCACCTAAATATTTTTCATTAGGGAAATGGTTACAATCATGGTGCAGCCACACTGTGGGATGCCATGCAGTGGTCAAAAAGAATGAGATCGACTTAAGTATCTGCACACAATGATGTCCAAGATGTATCAATTAAGTGGAAAAAATTCTAAGAGCAATGATATGATATGATACAATTTATGTAAAAAAATACAAAATGGAATTACATTTTTCATGAAATGAAATTCATTTCCTACACACACACACACACACACACACACACACACACTGCAATGTACAAAGAAAGCTGAGAAGGCAAGTCCTGGGATGTGACTCAGCATGGTTACAGTGATGACCTCTGGGGAGAGGTGGCATTCAAGGTGGTTTGGTTAAGGAGAGCTTTGTTGGACATTCTTATTGTGAAGATATATGCATGCATTACTGATATTATTTAAAATCATTTAAAATAACAAGGAAGGTGAGAAAAGAAAAAGTTTCATGTACCACTGTCCAGTGGAAGCACAAGGTTTGCTTTTTATTTTTTCTCCTCTCCTTGCTAATCATTCATCCTTATCTTCCCCTACCCATGTTTATGGAATATTATGAACTTGACATAGCCACTCACAGTTTCCATACAATGTCTTGTCTCCCTCTCTCTGTGATCGCCAAGTCTCCCAGGTGGCTGCTGATGGTTCTGGCCTCCTCGAGCCACACTCTCATGCAGTCCTTTCCACATTCAGTCAGGGCTGGCCTCTGTGTCCAGCAGAGTGTTGATGGGTCAGAAAAGGCACTGCAGCTCCCGCCTTGCTCTCTTGGGTGACTCATGCTGGGGGAAGCCAGCCACATGCCAAAAGGACTCCCAAGCAGCCCTGGGGAGGCCCACACAGAGAGATGGTAAGGCCTCCTGCTAGCAGCCAGCACCAGCTCGGCAGCTAGTGAGGGCTGCCTTGGCAGTGGATCCCCTGGCCACAGCAGAGCCTTCAAATGATGGCAGCCCAGGCTGACATCTGACTGCAGCCCTCTTAGTCTGCTTTGTGCTGCTATAACAGAATTCCATAGACTGGGCAATTTATAATGAACAGAAATTTATTGGCTCATGGTTCTGGAGGCTGGGAAGTCCAAGACTGGGGGCCCAGCATCTGGCAAGGGCCTTCTTGCTGCAACATCCCATGGTGGAAGGGCAAAAGGAGGGAGGGGGAGGGAGAGAGAGACAGAGAGAGGGAGGATCAAATTTGTTCTTTTATAATGAATCCACTCCTGAGATAACAAACCCATTCTCATGATAACAGAATTAATCCATTCAAGAGGGCACAGCCCTCACAGTCTAATCACCACTCAGCAGCCCCCTCCCAGCACTGTTGCACTGGGGATTACGTTTCCAGCACATGCTTTCCAGGGGCCACATTCAGGCTGTAGCAGACTCCAAGCCAGAACCACCCGGCTGGACTGTTAGTGAATTCTTGACCCACAGAAACTGTGATTGCAGTTTGAGACCACTAAGTCATGGACATTTAGCTATGCAGCATTAGGTAACTGCTAATTACTGGCCTACTAATCAGTCTTTCTCTGTTCCGGATACCCTTTCTGTGCCATTGTTTCTCAGGTCTGGGGCCTCTGGTGACTTTAACAGTCTCTGTGCTCCCCATCTTCCTGCTCGGCCTCAGACGCCCACTTCCCTGGCTCTGTCTGCTCCCTCTCTCTCTGCTTGCCCACCTCTCTCCTCTACACTTTGTGGTGCTCGCTCCCCCTCTCTCCTCCTGGCTCCCTGCTGGATGAGGAGTGTCACTGGTGAGCGTGTGGTCTGCCTGAGACTTCCGTGGGGCTCTCGGCAGTTCTGTAGGCTGACCCCAGTGCTTTTTTTGTAGCTAGACAAGGGAACCCCGGCACCAGATGAGGATGTGGCCTCTTTTGTCCTAATTCTCTTTTTCTTTTCTAAGAGACAAACCAGGCTAGTGGGACGTTATCCTGACACAGGGACAAGACCAGCTCTGGGGAAAGGTGAGGGCTGTCCTTTCTGGCCAGGCATTTCCTAAAATGAGTTTGGGTATTTTGTGGGGTGAATTTGCTGGGAATCTCCCATGTAGTCGTGGAAGCCTTGTCCCTCACAGCCTAGAAACAAAGATGTTCAGGTTCGATTTGCCTGCCAGTCTGCCACCTGGCTAGAAAGTGACTGTCCCAGGTCTGCTGTGAGGAGTGAGCTGGTTTATGGGAGGGGTTCCTCTCCAGAGAACCTCTAGGGGAGGAGAGGTGAAGCCTCCTCTGTGGCAGGGGTGCCCACCTCAGCCCACTGTGGGCAGCTGAAAGACACATTTGAATGGACAATGTGGAATCTCAGAGCTGGAAGGGATCCTGAGAAGCTACCCAGAATTTCAGTGCCTCCATGGAGTGGAAGACAGTCTCAAGAAAAGGAAATGAGATAGCACTTGTGTGTGTGCACTGGACAGTCTCCAAGGCGCAGTGTTGAGCAAATGATGCAAAGTGTGGGAGGTGTGTGTGGGAGCTGCCATTTGTGTAAACAAAGCAAAGGATGCACTTGTTAGTAAATGCACCAACTACCTCTGAAGCGTGTACAGGCTGGCTGCCTCCAGGAGGGGTGATGCAGGCAGGGGCAGGGGTGGGAGGGATACTCGCTGCCGAATATCCTTTTGTAATTTTAAACTTGAACCATCTGCATGTATTTCTTTTCCAAGAATAAAATTAAAACACACAATACTTAAATCTATCTACTCTACCCTCCCATTTTCCTGATGATTGAAATGGAGACTAGAGAACGGCTGATGGTGAGCCATGGGGTTGGCACTGGAATCCGGGTCTTCCAACTTCCTCTCTCTTTGTCATCACTTGTCAGGACCTTCTGGGGTGTCTGCTGGCTCCTTGCACCCCGTGTTCCATGGGGATGACCTAGGTGGTAGAATGAGTAGGGGCGCACACAGGCTGAGCTGGGAGGAGGGCTCTCTGAAGCTCCCCATTCGGGCTGCTAAGACTTCATGGATGTGTGTGTGGCGGTCCATTAGGAGGGGTAGGCCTGAAGCATGAGGCCTGAACTCACACAAAAAGCCAGTCTTGCTCTGCAGAGGTCAGACCTGATCATGCTCCTGAGAGGGGTTTTGGGGGTTGTGTGCAGTGGGGACATTTTTGGAGCCCACGCCATTTCCATCTGGTTGTGCTTTCCATGCTTTCCGTTCTCTTTCCAGACCCAGTGAGGTAATTGCTATTTCGTAAATTCAGATGCTGTCTCCCTTGCTGACCATTTCTTGCTTTTAGCTCTTTGGGCATCAACTTGGCCCTCTGGTCTCTCCCTCTAGGTGCCTCCCTTTTTTGAAGCCATTATCCACACGGCCTGAAAAACACAGTGAGTAACATGACACGGTTAGCTACCTGAGCCATCGTTACAGAGACCCATATATAGACTTTTCTAACGACTTCCTTCTTCTCAGGTCTGTGTTTTCAGCTTTTCTAAGATGGAGGGTTTAGGTATCTCTAATGACTTTTACTCCATTTCATGATGTTTATCAGGCATTTGTTATATGCCAGGCACTGTGCACTTACGCTAACAACAACCTTATTATTATTTTTTTAAAGCACATTTACCATCTCTATTTCACAGATAGGGAAACTGAAGCTCAGAAAGGCTGAGTGGTTTGCTCATGGAACACACAGCGTGCAAGCAGCATATGCCCGTGATCGCCAAGTTCTCAGCCACGCCACCGGCATGCATGGAGGCTCTTCCTGTTTCCCACGCACCTGGCTGGAGGCCTTTCAGGGTGCAAAGGACCTCAAAGGAAGGTGCCTGGCTCAGCGGGGATGCAGGGGCTTCCTGGAGGAGGGGACTCTTGGCCAAGGCTGGAACCATGCACAGGAGGCGGGAAGGAAGGAAAGAGGAGGGGGCTTCCAGGAGGCAGGCTGGAGGGGGCAGAGATTGTGGCCTCTGTGGGGTTAGGTGAGGCTGGAATGGGGGAAATAACAAAGAGGGGAGCTAAGAAATGTGGTTCATCCAAAGACAAGTGGGAGCCACGGGGGGTTTTCAGTAGGGGAATAAAGGGGTCAGCTGGTCTTGAGATGGTCCCAGCAGGCAATGACCAAGTGCAGGGAGACTGTAGGAGGCACCATGGAATCCGAGGGAGAGGACGGGGCCTGCAGTGGGCGGTAACCCTGGGCTGGGAGAAGGCACGGCCCCAAGAGCTGGTTAGGAGGGGATGTGGGGACTAATTGCATGTGGGGTTCAGGGAAAGTTAAGGTAGGCACCACATTCCTGGTATACGTGGGGAGAAGTGACCCAGCAGAGGTGGTGGGCGGGCTTGACCACTGAGCTGAGCTGTCTGTGCTGAGCAGGCATCTGGATTCCAGTCGGGACTCAGGACAGAGGCCAGACTGCTGGTCTGGGTTTGGGAGTCACCGGCAGGTGTGGTGAGACTGGTTGAACCTGTTGGAATGGATGAATATGCCCAAGAGAATGTTCAGAGGGTCAGGAGAGAAACAGGCCCAGGGCAGGCTCAGGTAGTGCCAACTGTTGGGATCTCATCTTGCAGCTTCAGCTGCAGGAAGCTTGAAGCCCGGGGACTGAGTGGGGCAAGGGCAGTGCAGACTGAAGGAAGGAAAGTGCATGGCCAGGGCGGAACCCAAGACCAAGAGGGACTCTACTTACCAAGGATGGGGACCTTTCTGCTTTGCTCTCCTGTAGTAGAAACATGGGGGAAACTGGCTGACCCTACAGAGACAAGTCTCCTCGCAGGGAGGGCCCAGATGTGAGACAGCTGCGGGGAGGGAGAGCCTTGGCTGTGGGGGCTGCTTCCAAGGTCAGCAGGCAAAAGCGTTAAAGGCCTCCCGAGCCCCAGCCCTTCAGTGCTGCCTGCCCTCTTGTGAACACTCTGGTTTCTTAGGGAAGCCTCTCACGGGCACGGGTAGTCACCAATGCTCTGGCTTTCCTGGAACAGCCCGACTTTCATAACATTTTACATTTTTCTGTAGGATTGGGTTCATCAGCTGTATAACTAAATGTGATGTATTTCTATTTCTACATAACACTTTGTACACAATGTTTTTATGTTAACCAACATGACTGAACCAGAAGCTCTCCTTGTCTGGATTATGTGTTGACCTTGAGTCTTGGTCCTTTTACACCTTCTAGATCCTTTGGGACCTCTGGCCCTGGAGTTCTAGACACACCCTTGCTTGTGCTCTGGTCTGAGTGTTGGTGCCCCCGTAACAGTGAGAGAAATGGAACATAGCTGACTCCGTCTGCCTTCCACCCTCACCAGCTGTCTTTGCTCATTCTTGCACATGGGCCAAGCTAACTATGAGAGGAATTTGGTTAAACTAAAGCAAGGATGACAATAGTTCCTTTACAAAACTAACCCCCAAGGAGATAAATAGGGTGCACACACAAGTAACAATTTTGTGTTAAGGATTTATAGGAGGATTGTAACCTCACCAAGGACAGACGTTTCACAACCTCCTCAGATCCTCATTGCTTCCAAGACGTCTGTGGTCACAATCATCTCCTGATCTCAAACCCCTTCTTGTTCCCCCTTCCCCAATATAAAAAGAAGCTTGGGATTCACGCCTTTTAGAATGGTGCTTTAGAACCCTAGTCACCATCTTCCTGGTTTGCTGACTTTCTGAAATAAGTGACTTTCTTTGCCCCAGCTCCTTGCTCTTGACTTATTGGCTGTCATGAGGTGAGCAGAGTGAGTTTGGACTCAGATACACCCCTACCCCCCAAATTCATATGTTGGAACCTAATACTCAATGTGATGGTATAGAAGGTGGAACTTTAGGAGGTGATTAGGTTATAAGGATTCCCCCCTCCCCCATGAATGGGAGTAGTGCCCTTATAAAAGAGGCTCCAAGGAACCTCTGGCCCCTTCCACAATGTGAGGACACTTAGAAGGTACCATTTATGAGGAACAGGCTGTCACCCAACACTGAATCTGCTCGTGCTTTGATCTTGGCTTTCCCAGTCTCCAGAACTGTGAGCAATAAATTCGTATTGTCTGTAAATTACCCAGGCTAAGGTATTTGTTATAGCAGTCTGAACAGACTAAGACACACTCTGAATCTTTAGGCCATTATAGCATGTGCTTTGGTCCCTGCTCTGACACCCTGCTATCCCCTTTTCATGTAAGGGTGTGTCCTTCCCAGGTGCTGTGGGGGCTCAGTCCTCACTCCTGCCACCAGCTTCTGGACCCATCTGGGAGCAGAAGCTGCCTGGCCCAGAGCTGCAGTTTCTACCTCTCCAACTGCCTCTGGCCTCTGAGTGCCAGGAGGGGTGGGTGTAGAGGTGCATGGGTGGGATACAAAGTCCCTGCCTCCTCCTTTCCCTCTCTTCTGGTGAGCACCCTCCAATAAACCACATGCACATGAATCCCCGGCTTGGCTTTGCTTCTGTGGACTCCAAACCATGATGTCTATTCTGGCTGACCCTACAGAGGTGCAAGTCATTTTTGTTTCTTCAACTCCCTGGGGGCAGGGAATATGAACTGGCATTAAAAAAAACCTCCTGAAGGTCAAGCACATTGTGGGAGCTCCGTGGAGTTCAGAGGCAATGTAGACACTGGTTACACAGTGGCTGCATCTACTTGGGAAAAGCCTACCTGAATAAGATGGTAGGTGATGATTGCAGTCTTTCCAATGTGCAGGGCAGCTCTCCTGTTGGTATGGTTTGATCAGAGGTGGTCGACTGGCGGCCGGGAAGGGGAGATGCGACCCAAACATGAAGCTGGAAAACAGAGTGGAGGCAGCTGACCGCAGCCCAGCTTTGGTGCTAAGTGGGAGGTGGGGTAGGGACAAAACTGACATAGCTAATCATTTCTTGGTGATTGCAGGAAACTCTAATAAGGGATTGGAAAGTGAGGCAGGCAGAGGAGGAGGAACCAATACCAGCATCATTCTGCAAGTGACTGTGGTAGGCGACCAGGGCTTCATCTCAACAAGGAGCTTTGGGGACTCTGGAGACTGAGCACAAACCCAAGGGGAATCCCATGTGAGGGGCATCCACCTAAGGGGAATCTCACATGAGGGGTGTCCACCTGAGGGGCATCCACCTGAGGGGCACACACCTGAGGGGAATCCACCTGATGGGTGTCCACCTGAAGGGAATCCACCTGAGGGGCGACCACCTGAGGGGAATCCACCTGAGGGGCATCCACCTGAGGGGCGTCCACCTGAGGGGAGTCCACCTGAGGGGCACACACCTGAGGAGCATTCACCTGAGGGGCACACAACTGAGGGGAATCCACCTGAGGGGCACACACCTGAGGGGAATCCACCTGAGGGGCACACACCTGAGGGAAATCCACCTGAGGGGCACACACCTGAGGGGAATCCACCTGAGGGGCATCCACCTGAGGGGCACACACCTGAGGGAAATCCACCTGAGGGGAATCCACCTGAGGGGCATCCACCTGAGGGGCACACACCTGAGGAGCATTCACCTGAGGGGAATCCGCCTGAGGGGCATCCACCTGAGGGACACACACCTGAGGGGAGTCCCACCCAAGAAGAGTCCATCTGAGGGGTGTCCATCTGAGAGGAATCACACCTGAGGGGCATCTACCCGAGGGGCATCCACCTGAGGGGCATCCACCTGAGGGGAGTCCCACCTGAAGGGTGTCCATCTGAGGGGCATCCACCTGAGGGATGAAGGATGTGCACCTGAGGGCCAGGCATTCACTCTCTGGCACTCCTGGCTGCCACGTGAGCTCGTGAGCTCTCAGGCCAAAAATCCTATTTACAGGCGTTTGCAGGAAGCACCACCAGGGCGTGCAGGTGAGTGGGGCAGGCAAGGCTCGGCCCGATAGCACCATGCAGGGGATTTTACTGGTCTTGTACTGAGCTCTAGCTGCTTTGGTTCCTTTAGGTCTCACTGGACCCCTGTGGAATATGCACTAAGCCCATTTCCATTTTACAGACAAGGAAACTGACTGAGGGGGCCAAGTTAATTGCCCAAGGACACAGCCACGAAGTGGCAGGGGAAGATTGGACCCTCACATCGGCCTGGCCTGGAGCTCTTTTCCTGTCCCCACTGAGCTGCTTGGCTCCCAAGGTGGAGCTTCTCCACACAGTATGATGATGAGAGCAGGGCCCAGTCCTCTGTGGACCACCAATCCTGGCCAGTGCGTCCTGGTGCCCACACAACACCGCAGAGGCCACGAGTGCTCCACGCCAAGCACCTGGACTCCTGCGGTGTCCTAAGTGTTTCTCATCCTTGCGGCAGCTGTGTCCTTCCCATGCCTGATGCCAGGAGGCCTTGGGGTACCCACTTCACTCCACATGCAACTTGTGAGCCTCACTTGTGGTCGGGAGAAGAGGCAAGTGATTGATTCAAGTTCACTCCTACACAGGAGGGTAATGAAATTCCCTTCCTAGCAAATTTCCACAGACCCCTGGGAAAGGGAAGGCCAGGAAAGGGTTAAACACTTTATTTAGATGGCTTTGCTTGTTCTGGAGAATTAATGGAAGATAAGCTAAAAGTTCATTTATAAGAGTATTAAAGGATAATTATGATGGAGTAAGTGCAGAGGGTCAGAAGGCATTATGGTGAACAGACTTCTAACCAGGGGCTAGAGAAGACAGGCTAAAATAGATTCAGCCAAGCAGTACCCAGCATTCCCCCAAATTCCACTGTGGCGAATGTCCACCTCTCTCCCCTCCCTTTTTTCTATTTTAATTAAAAGTATTGTAATTCAATCCATGGTTAGGTCATCTGTGGACTTACAATTATAAATGGATCCCAAAAACTTAGAGTTTGAGGCAGATCAAATAGGTGACCTTTTAATAGCAACAAAATAAAAAAAAGATTTTGTAGAAAATCTGATTCAATCAGATTAGATGGAAAGTGGGTAAAGCTGATTACAATTCTACTAAAGACAGTATGTGGGCAGCATTTGCTCTAAAACAATAGCATTAATTCTTCTTTAACAAGTATTCTCTGGAGAAAAATTAATAATTAATGGGAACCCAGTTTCAACACAGAGAGCAGGACATGACGCAGGAGGAAGAAAAGGTGCCACCCGTGGTCAGGGTCAGGAGGCACCTGAAGTCCTGACATTTTGGGTTACATCCAAACATGTATTGGCCTTTAAAAGAAAAAACAGCTTAATTGAGATATAATCCACATACCATAAAATTCATTATAAGTGTACATGTGATATTGTGAAATATATATATTTGGCCTTTGTCCTATTTCCTGGCATACAACTCCTAAAATCCTTGGCATCTCCAAAGTGATATCTTTTTGTGCTAACGTTGACTGAGCACTTCAGAGCGGGGCTGGCCACGGAAAGATCAAGGCAGGATTTCTTGATATTCTGTAACTTAAATACTTGATGTTGTTATGGACTGAATGTGTCCCCCCAGAATCTATAGGTTGAAGTCCTAACCTCCAACGTGATGGAATTAGGAGGTGATTAGGTCATGAGGGTGGAGCCCTTGTGAATGTGATTAGTGCCCTGTAGGAACAGACATGAGAGAACTCACTTCCTCTCTGCTCTCAGCCGGGGAGGATACAATGTGAAGATGGTCAGCTGCAAACCCGGAAGCAGGCCCTCACCGGATGCCAGATCTGCTGGTGCCTGGATCTTGGACTTAGCCTCCAGAACTGTGAGGAATAAATGTTTCTCAAGTCACTCCGCTGATGGTTTATAAAATGTTATTTAAGTCACTCAGCTATAATTTGCTACGCAGCCCAATCTAAGATAAAAAGTTAACAATACGCCCTCTCCCTCTCCCTCTCCCTCTCCCTCTCCCTCTCCCTCTCCCTCTCCCTCTCCCTCTCCCTCTCCCTCTCCCTCTCCCTCTCCCTCTCCCTCTCCCTCTCCCTCTCCCCTTTCTTCGGTCTCCCTCTCCTTCTTTTTTCGGTCTCCCGCTGTTACCGAAGCTGGACTGTACTGCCATGATCCGGCTCGCTGCAACCTCCCTGCCTCGGGCTCCGGTGACTCTCCTGCCTCGGCCTGCCGAGTGCCTGGGATTGCAGGCGCACGCTGCCACGCCTGAATGGTTTTTGTATTTTTGGTGGAGACGGGGTTTCGCCGTGTTGACCGGGCTGGTCTCCAGCTCCTGGCCTCGAGTGATCTGCCTGCCTCGGCCTCCCGAGGTGCTGGGATTGCAGACGGAGTCTCGCTAACTCAATGCTCAATGGTGCTCAGGCTGGAGTGCAGTGGTGTGATCTCGGCTCGCTGCAACCTCCACCTACCAGCCTCCTGCCTTGGCTTCTTAAAGTGCTAAGATTACAGCCTCTGCCCCGCCGCCACCCCATCTAGAAAGTGAGGAGCATCTCTGCCTGGCCGCCCATCGTCTGGGATGTGAGGAACCCCTCTGCCCGGCCGCCCTATCTGGGAAGTGAGGAGCGCCTCTGCCCGGCCGCCCATCATCTGGGATGTGAGGAGCGCCTCTGCCCGGCTGCCACCCCGTCTGGGAGGAAGGGAGGAGCGCCTCTGCCCGGCTGCCCCGTCTGGGAGATGAGGAGCACCTCTGCCCGGCCGCCCCGTCTGGGAGGTGAGGAGCGCCTCTGCCTGGCCACCCCTTCTGGGAGGTGAGGAGCGCCTCTGCCCGGCCGCCACCCCGTCTGGGAGGAAGTGAGGAGCGCCTCTGCCCGGCCGCCCCGTCTGGGAGGTGAGGAGTGCCTCTGCCCGGCCGCCACCCCGTCTGGGAGGAAGTGAGGAGCGCCTCTGCCCAGCTGCCCCATCTGGGAGATGAGGAGCACCTCTGCCTGGCCGCCCCGTCTGGGAGGTGAGGAGCGCCTCTGCCTGGCTGCCACCCCGTCTGGGAGGAAGTGAGGAGCACCTCTGCCCGGCCGCCCCGTCTGGGAAGTGAGGAGCGCCTCTGCCCGGCCGCCACCCCATCTGGGAGGAAGTGAGGAGCGCCTCTGCCCGGCTGCCCCATCTGGGAAGTGAGGAGCGCCTCTGCCCGGCTGCCACCCCGTATGGGAAGTGAGGAGTGCCTCTGTCCGGCCGCCCCGTCTGGGAGGTGAGGAGTGCCTCTGCCCGGCCGTCACCCCGTCTGGGGGGAAGTGAGGAGCACCTCTGCCTGGCCGCCCCGTCTGGGAGATGAGGAGCACCTCTGCCCGGCCGCCCCGTCTGGGAGGTGAGGAGCGCCTCTGCCCAGCCACCACCCCGTCTGGGAGGAAGTGAGGAGCGCCTCTGCCTGGCTGCCCCATCTGGGAAGGGAGGAGCGCCTCTGCCCAGCCGCCACACCGTCTGGGAAGTGAGGAGCGCCTCTGCCTGGCCACCCCGTCTAGGAGGTGAGGAGCACCTCTGCCCAGCCGCCCAGTCTGGGAAGTGAGGAGCGCCTCTGCCCGGCCGCCCAGTCTGGGAAGTGAGGAGCGCCTCTGCCCGGCCGCCCAGTCTGGGAAGTGAGGAGCGCCTCTGCCCGGCCGCCCTGTCTGGGAGGTGAGGAGCGCCTCTGCCCGGCCGCCACCCTGTCTGGGAGGAAGTGAGGAGCGTCTCTGCCCGGCCGCCCCATCTGGGAAGTGAGGAGCGCCTCTGCCCGGCCGCCCCCTCTGGGAAGTGAGGAGCGCCTCTGCCCGGCCGCCCCGTCTGGGAGGTGAGGAGCGCCTCTGCCCGGCTGCCACCCGGTCTGGGAGGAAGTGAGGAGCGCCTCTGCCCGGGCGGCCCGGTCTGAGAAGCGAGGAGCGCCTCTGCCTGGGCGGCCCCGTCTGGGAAGCGAGGAGCGCCTCTGCCCGGCCGCCCCGTCTGGGAGGAGAGGAGCGCCTCTGCCCGGGCGGCCCCGTCTGGGAAGTGAGGAGCGCCTCTGCCCGGGCGGCCCCGTCTGGGAAGCGAGGAGCGCCTCTGCCCGGCCGCCCTGTCTGGGAGGTGTACCCAACAGCTCCGAAGAGACAGCGACCATCGGGAGCGGGCCATGAGGACGATGGCGGTTTTGTTGAAAGGAAGAGGGGGGGAAGTGTGGGGAAAGGAAGGAGAGATCAGATTGTTGCTGTGTCTGTGTAGAAAGGGGTGGGCATAGGAGATTCCATTTTGTTCTGACTAGGAGAAATTCTTCTGCCTTGGGATGCTGTTGATCTATGGCCTTTCCCCCAGCCCCATGCTCTCTGAAACATATGCTGTGTCAACTCAGGGTTAAATGGATTAAGGGCGGTGCAAGATGTACTTTGTTAAACAGATGCTTGAAGGCAGCATGCTCTTTAAGAGTCATCACCACTCCCTAATCTCCAGTACCCAGGGGCACAAACACTGCAGAAGGCCGCAGGGTCCTCTGCCTAGGAAAACCAGAGACCTTTGTTCATGGGTTTATCTCCTGACCTTCTCTCCACTATTATCCTATGACCCTCCCATATCCCCCTCTCCGAGAAACACCCAAGAATCATCAATAAATACTTCATAAATTAAAAAAAAATAAAATAAAATAAAATTAAATAAAATTAAATTAAAATTAAAATTAAAAAAAAGAAAAAAAAAAAAAAAAAAAGGAGACACCAGATTGCTCTAAGCTATCCACTTAGAAACGAACCTGCTGCGTCAAAGGGTTACGTACTTTAACTATCAATGTTTTTAATGCTATAAATTACAGTGTATTTAATCAATGTTTTACTGCTTGTCACTCCCCTATACATTTACAATTTACAGTAAGAGAGATTTTTGTGCCTTAACAACAACAACAAAAAATTAAAGATCACAAGCAATCCATTTCTCCATTGACGATTAAGATTGCTTCGCAGGTAAAGTGCGCGTGTGTGCGTGCATGTTTTACTCCAAAAGAAAAAGGTCACTTTGCACCAGTTTGCTCCGAAAGGCCATTTTTCTAGCCCCACAGTACCACCATGCAAAACGAGGGCTGCCTTACTATTTCTAAAAACAAAATATTACTTGAAAAATAATCCATTTATTTTGTTCAAATGTCAGCACAATTTATCCGTTTTGAATTTTGCTTCTTTAAACCTCCCCATGGCAATAAGGAGTAGATTAAAATACCCTATTACCTAACAGTATAAATAACCATAAACTTATCACTAGTTAGCTTGATATTCAAAGTATTGCTTTTATTTAAACATTACATGTATCCTAACATATGCCCAAATATAAGCCAATTTTGAGTGAGAACCTCCCAATTTTCCTATGAAGGAAACGACCAATAAAAGTTTTCTGGCCACTTTAGAATGTAAAAAAAAAAAAAAAAAAAAAAAAAAAAAAAAAAAAAAAAAAGTTAACAATACTTAAACACTATGATATAAAATCAATACAGCTTGTTTACATGATAAGAGAATAAGAAGGGTAATAAAACAGACATTGGCTTCACACACACATATACACACATACACAAACCTGTTCATAACATACAATGAGGGAGAAATACAACAATTACAGCCGTTATTTCTGTAACTGTCATATGGTTATAGCTGGTATTCATAGCTAACTGCTTTCACTACCCATTCTGTATTCCCTTTGCCCTCAGCAAGTATCTCAGCTGGTGGTGCTTTACCTGGTGGAGTGACCGAAACCTTTATTTCTGAGGGTCTGGGCCATTAGCAGTCCTGCCTGGCTTGGGTTGTTGTAGTTTTCCAATGACTTTGATCACAGAACACAGTAACACTAACAGATTTCCTAACGGATCGCATGTATTCCAGACATTCTCTTCCTTGATTCCACTGTCAAGTAGCAGTCTAATTTCTCCTTGGCAGTCTGGATCAATCAGCAGAGTAACTCCCTTCTTTGCTTGTTGATTTAGAGGCATGAGGAGCCCCAGGTGGCAGGGTTGCAATCTTAACTTCCAGTTCAATGGAATCATCACTGTGTCTCCTGGTGGAAGCAAGTCTTCCCTCTGAAACTAGGACTTCTAGGCCAGCAGAGCATAAATTGCTGGAACAGGAAACAAAAATGTTGCTAATGGATTATTGGGGATAATAGTGAGTGGTGCCACTCCCATTTCTATCCCTAGATTCCTGGACCTGTGAATCCTGGTTATGGGAGAAACAGCACTATATATTGAATGCTGATTCAAAACATATACAGCCTCATGGAGAACCTTGCCCTAGCCCTGTAAGGTATTGCCACCTAGCTGGTATTGTAACTGAGTCTTTAAAAGGCCATTGCACCATTCTCTCAAGTCAGCTGTTCAGGATGGTAGGGAACATGATAAGACCAGTAAATTCCATTAGCATGGACCCTTGCCACACTTCATTGATGTGAAATGAGTCCCTTGATCAGAAGCAATGCCGTGTGGACTACCATGGTGATGGATGAGGCATTCCATACTACTGATGATAGTTTGGGCAGAAACATTACATTTAGGGAAGATAAATCCACATTCAGAGTAAGTGTCTATTCCAATAAGATCAAAGCACTGCCCTGCCCCTTCCATGATGGAAGCTGCTCACTGTAATCAACCTGCCACAGGTAGCTGGCTGATCACCCCAGGGCATGGTATCATATTGGGGGCTCAGTGTCAGTCTCTGCTGCTGGCAGATTGGGCACTCAGCAGTGGCTGTAGCCAGCTTGGCCTTGGTGAGTGGAAGTCCATGTTGCTGAGCCCATGTGTAAGCTCCATCCCTGCCACCATGGCCACCTTGTTCATGAATCCATTGGTGATGGCAGGGGGTGCTGGGAAATAGGCTGATTGGCATCCACAGACTGGGTCATCATATCCAGTTGATTATTAAATTCCTCCTGTGCTGAGGTCATCCTTTGATGAGCATTCATATGGAATACAACTATCTTCATGCTTTTTGCTGATTCAGAGGTCTATCCACATGCCTCTTCCCCAATTTCCTTGTCACTAATTTTCCAATTAGGCTACTTCCAAGTCCCTGACCATCAGTCAAGCCATTAGCTATAGCCCATGAATATGTATATAATCACACATCTGGCCATTTTTCCTTCCAAGCAGAGTTCTTGTCCAGAGTTCTGCCCACAGGGAGAATTTCCCTTCACCACTGTCCTTCAGGGGTGTCCCAGAAAGGGGCTGTGGTGCTGCAGCCTCCACTTTCAGGTGGTGCCTGCCTATCATGCAGAGCCATCTGTAAAGCAGGCCAGAGTCTTCTCTTTCTCTGTCACCTGATTGTAGGGAATTCCCCATGAGGCCATTAGTGTGTCTGGAAGAGGGAAAGCAGCGTAACAGGAGTGGGAACCTTGGGCATCTGGTCCACTTCTTCATGTAACTTACTTGTGTCTTCAGAGCCTGCTGAGGCCTGATCTTGTATAGACCACTTCCATTGGTGATGGAGTGCAGCTGTGCATGCCCAAGTTTATGGCTTTCTGGGTCAGATAACACCCAGCTCATGATAGGCAGCTCAGGACACATGATGACTTGGGTGGCCCATGGTTAATTAAGTGTTCAGCCTGTACTAAGGCCCAGTGGCAGGCCAAGAGCTGCTCCTCAAAGTGAGAGTAGTCATCTGAGGAAGATGGCAGGACTTCACTCCAAAATCCCAAGGGCCTTCCCTGTGATTCACATAGAAGGGCTTGCCAAAGGCTCCACACAGTGTCCCCATCTGCCACTGATACCTCCAGCAGCATCGGATCTGCTGGGTTGCATGGCCCACCTGGCAGAGCAACTTGCGCAGCACCTGGGACCTGTTTCAGAGCCTTGTCTTGTTCTGGGCCCCACCCAAAACTAGCAGCTCTTTTAGTTGCTTGGTACCTGGGCTGGAGTAGCCGCCCAAGTCAGGAATATGTTGCCCCCCAAATCCAAAGAGAGCCATGAAGCATTGTGCTTTTTTTTTTTGTTACAGGAGGGGCCAGAAGAAAGAATGCATCCTTCACTTTAGAAAGGCCACTAGGGTCATAGAAATTTCACTACGGTAGAAGGCTCCTGAATTTTTGTTGGCTTTATTTCCCACCCACTGACAGAGTCTTAGAAATAAGTCTAGAGTAGTTGCTCCTTCTTGCTCATAAGGACCAATCAGCATGCCATCCCTGTAACAGACCAGTGTGGCATCTTCTGGAAGGGGAAGGCAATCAAGATCCTTCAGTTCACTTGTGAAATAAAGTGTAGCAGGGGGCTGGAGCATTGATACACCCTGAGGCAGGACAGTGCAGGTGTACTGCTGGCCTTCCCACTTAAAAGCAAACTGCTTCTGGTGGGCTTTATTAACAGAGAGGGAGAAAAAACATTTGCTAGATCAATGGCTGCATACCAGGTAGCAGGAGATGTGTTGATTTGCTCAAGCAATGAAACCACATCTGGTCCAACAGCTGCAATTGCAGTCACCACCTGGTTAATCTTATGATAAGCCACTGTCATTTTCCAATATTTATTTGTTTTTAGCATGTGTCAAATAGGTGAGTTGAATGGGGTTGTGTGATATGGTGGGAATCATCACTCCTGCATCTTTCACCCCACCCTACATTTTTTTTTTTTTTTTTAAGAGACAAGGTCTCATTCTGTCACCCAGGCTGGAGTGCAGTGGTGCCATCATAGCTCACTGCAGCCTTGAACTGCTGGGCTCAAGGGATCTGCCCACCTCAGCCTCCCGAGTAGCTGGGACCACAGGCAAATGCCACCCTGCCTGGCTGATTTTTTAATTTTTTGTTGAAATGGGGTCTCACTCTTTTGCCTAGGCTGGTCTTGAACTGGCCTCAAGTAATCCTTTTGCTTCAGCCTCCCAAAGTGCTGGGATTACAGGTGTGAACCACCTTGCCCAGCGCCCAACTATCTTTTGATGGTGGCACTAATCTCTGCTATCCCTCCAGGAATGCGGCATTGCTTTTAGTTTACTATTTTTTTAGGCAGAGGCAGTCCTATTGGCTTCCACTTGGCCTTTCTCATCATAGTAGCTCTGCTCAGCCAATGTGGGAATTCTACCAGGTGCTAAGTATGTCTATTTCAAAGATCCGTTCCATGACTGGGAAATAACCCCAGGATGTGTTTGTGGACCCACTGAGCCCACTGTGGGATGAATCTGAGCTAAAGCTCCATTGATCACCTGACCCCTGAGTTGTGGGTCACAGTGATGTTTTGGTCTCCTGGAATTAGGGTTACCTCAGAGCCAGTGTCTGTTGGTCTCTGAAGGCCTGAAGATCTCCTTTTCCTCAATGCACAGTCATGGTGGTAAAAGGTTTTTGAGGAGCCATCACACTGGTTTCCATAGTGACTGCACCATTTTACATTCCCACCAGCAGCATGCAATTGTTCCAGTTTCTCCACATCCTCATGACCCTTGTTATTTTCTGTTTTTTGGGTCATTTTTAAAATAGTCCTATCCAAATGGGTATTAAATGCTATTTCATTGTAATTTTGATTTGCATTTCCTTAATGATTAGTGATTTTTGGCATCTTTTCAGATGCTTATGGACCATTTGTATATCTTCTTTGGAGAAATGTCTATTCAAGTCCTTTGTCACTTTTGAACTGGTTTGCCTTTGTTGTTGTTGTTGCTGAGATGCAAGAGTTTTAAAAAATATAATCTTGACATTAACCCCTTATCAGATATGTAATTTAGAAATATTTTCTCCCATTCTGTGGGTTATCTTTTCACTCTGTTTAGATAGCGTCCTTCAGGGATAAAATTTTTACAGTTTGATGTAATCCAATCTCCCTATTTTTCTTTTCCCTGTGCTTTTGATGTCATATCCAATAAATTGTTGCTAAATCCAATGTCATGAAGGCTTTCTCTTTATCTTCTTCTAAGAGTTTTAATGTTTTAGGTCTTATATGTAGGTCTTTGATTCATTTCAAGTTAATTTTTACATATGGTGTAAGGTAATGTTGCATATCTTTTGCTTGTGGATACCGTTTTCTCAACACCATTTGTTGAAAAGTTTGTCTTTTCCCCATTGAATGTTCTTGGCACACTTGTCAAAAATCATTCCACTATGTGTACAAGAAATTATTTCTGGATTCTCTATTCTATTACATTGGTTTCTATGTCTGTCTTTACACTAGTTTCACATTGTTTTGACTACTGTAGCTTTGTAGTAAGTTTGAAATTGCGACGTGTCCTCCAACTTTATTCTTTTTCAAGATTGTATTGGCTATTCCAGGTCCCTTGAGATTCCATTATAAATTTTAGGTTGAATTTTTAAAATTTCTGCCATAAATGTCATTGGAATTTTGATAGGGATTGCATTTAATTTGTCAATCACTTTGGGTAGTATGGAAATTCTGACAATATTAAGTCTTTCAAGGCATAAACACTGGGTGTCTTTCTATTTATTAATGTCTTCTTTCTTTAAGCAATACTTTGTAGTTGTCAGTGTAAAATTCTTAGCTTCCTAAAGTTAATTCCAAGTATTTTATTCTTTTTGATGTTAGATGTTATTTTAAATGGATTTGTTTCTTAATTTCCTTTTCAGAGTGCTCATTTTTAGTTAACAGAAATGCAGCTAATTTTTTTGAGGCCAGGTCTCACTGTTGCCCAGGTTGGAGGGCAATGGCTCACTGCAGCCTCTACCTCCTGGGCTCAACTGATCCTCCCAAGTAGCTAGGACTATAGATGCATGCCACCACGCCTAGCAAATTTTTGTATTTTTTTTGGTAGAAATGGGGTTTCGCCATGTTGCCCATGCTGGTCTCGATCTCCTGAGCTCAAAAGTTCCACCTGCTCTGGCCTTCCAAAGTGCTGGGATTACAGGCGTGAGCCACTGTGCTCGTCAGCTAATTTCTTGTGTGTGCTGATTTTGTATCATGCTACTCTGCTGAAATTATTTATTATTTCTCGTAGTATTTTGTGTGAAACCTTTAGGGTGTGGGTGTGTGTGTGTATATATATACACACACACATATATATGTCGTCTGTGAACTAGCCCTCACTCTTGAAATATTATAGCAGTTGTATAGAATTCTAAGCTGATAGTTATTTTTTCTCAGCTTTTGAAGATATTATTCCACTGTCTTCAGGCTTTCATTGTTGCTCTAGAGAAGTCTAGCTCTTGTTTCTTTGTAGGTAATTGTGTTTTATCTCTCACTCTACTTACTGTTTAAGATATTTTCTTTGTCTTTTTATAAGCCTGCTGGGTAAATATTACACTTTTTAATCTGTGGGATTCAAGCCTTTCCTTAATTCTGAAAAATGCTTAGCATTATCAGAGCAAACATTTTCTCTGTGTGCTCTATTATCTCCATTAGGAGCTCTGATTAGACACAAGTTAGATCTTCTTCAGTCTTCCTTGTTATCTCCTTCTTATATTTTCCACCTCACTGCTCTCCTGTGCTGCAATCTGAGCATCTTCTTCAGGTCTGTCTTCTTGCTGATGATTTCCATCTTTAGCTGCCGTTGACCTAGACAATGAGATTTTTACTTTAGCTATTGTTTTGTTTTGCCCAAGAGTTCTATTTTTAAACCATGACTGTTACTTAAAAAAAATCTTGATTGGGCTGGGAATGGTGGCTCATGCCTGTAGTCCCAGCACCTTGAGAGGCTGAGGCAGGAGGATTGCTTGAGTCTAGGAGTTCAAGACCACCTGGGCAACATAGCGAGATCCTGTCTCTATAAAAAATAAATAAATAAACAAAACATTTCTTGATTGTTCAATTTTGGTAGTATTTTCAGTCTTGCTGATTTTTTAACTTCATGGTTTATAACTTCAAACTTTTCATACCAATTTTATATACTGTATTTAATAATTACAATATTTGAAGTCTTGTGGGGAAGGAATCTAAATCCTATGTTTATTTTCTCCACTGACTGATAAATTTTTATTTTGAGTTCCCACTTAGCTTAGTTTGATCTGTGGAAATTCTTAGGAGATTGGATTGAGAATGTTTTTCTCTGTAGAAGATTGGTGTTTTCCAAAGCTGGGTACCAGAGAATGCTACCAATCTAGAAATTCTTTAATTTAATTTAACTGCAATTATGTTATTTCAGTCTCTTGGGTCTGGTCAGGATACCCCCATGGTTAGGTAGTGTAAGAACACCACATCTGATTTTCAATTTTCAGGAGAGACTATTTTTTTTTTCCCACTCAGACCAGGATGGAGAATGGAGAGTTTACTATACTGCCAGAAGCAGAAATCAAGATAGCTCTTCTAGATTTTTACATTTCCCTCCTAATCTTTTACAAATGTTTCCTCAACATCTAATGTAAAATAAACTCTATTTTTGCATTTCTATCTTATTGATTTACACATTATTCCTATTTAATTGGTTTACATGTTATTAACTAAGTTGTATAATGCAAACAACTACAACTGTCATAAACAGGTTTGGGAAGAATCTCTACTGACAATTGGTAGGCATACTACTGGATTGGTAGGAATGGAAGTATGACATCATTTTTGACAGTAGCCATGAACATTCATTGTGTGATAGGCATTGAATGGTGGGAGGAGAGAGTGTCTGTTGGTTGACTAGTGGTCATTTTAGAGCTTTTTCATTGTAGTTTAAATACTCAAAGACACCAGATAGTTTATAATGTATAAAAGGACCTTGGTCCATGTAGCAACTCCTTTGGTACCCTATTGCTATCTACTTTCTTTTTATTTTTTTGCTTCAGAGGTTATCTGAAGTCTCAGTGGACAATTCCATGTACACCGATGACTTCCTACCTCGAGCACCTGCAGACCTCTGCTTGGGGGTATTATCCAATCATGGAGTGGGCTTGGCCTCTGTGTGGAGGAGGCACACAGTTCCAGGGAGCTGGTGCCCACAGAGCAGCCCTGAGCTAGTAAGGAAAGTGAGTTGTGACAGTTCTCAGGTGTGCCCTACACTGTCTCCCGGAAGTTCCCAGTTGCTCACAGGGACATCCTGATCACTGACTCATCTTCTGTTAGCTCCCTCCCTTCTCCATTCCACCCCTGTCCTCTGTCATCTACCCGTGTTTCCTGGAATCATCTTACAAATGACTTGTACCAAATGCTTTTCTCAGGGTCTGTTTGGGGGGATCCTGGGATAAGATATCTCACTACTTCCCACTTTTGAGGCAATCACTTTTAATCCTCTTACCTGTTTCTAGACTATGTATTCTTATTACTGAATAATATTTTATATAGCCATTTCTTTATTTAGCCATTTTAGAAATTATGCTATATGAGGACTTTGCTATCTTTCCTTACTTCTCTTTCTCACATCCTCTTTATATTTGTTAAACTGATAATATTTACATTATTATGACTATATACCATGCCATAATTACATTTCATTTCTTGTAGAAAGTTTTGTTTTTCTCTAGAGTTAATCATTGTCTTCTTTTTCATTTTCTTTGCATTCCAGGAATCTCATACCAATTCCTCCCTCACCTGCTATTATAATTTTTTAATGCTGCCAAGTATATCAGATCATCTTGTGATTCATTGATCTGTTTTTCCTACAAACATATCTCCTGCAGCCCTCCAGTTTCCTCTCCAGCCTAGGCTCTGTGCAGGAACCATCTTGGGACATCCCCTTGAGCATCCCAGCAGCTCCCTCAGCTTCCCTCTTGTGGGACCCCTGTCTCCTGGGTCCCATGTCTTCCTCCTTCTTGGTTTGTGGCCTTCATCTTGGTGGATCCTCCTTCCAGTAGCTTCCTCCAAGAGGATGATTTGGGATAATTTTTTTGAGACCTTATAGGTCTAAAATTATCACTATTTTCACATTTCACATCACTCCACAATGGATTGACAGTTTGGCTGGGGATAGAATTCTAGATGGAAAATAATCTCCCCTGAAGATGTGGAAGCACTGCTCCCATGGCTTCCGCTGTTGTGTTGAGAAGTCCTTTCGGAGTCTTCACTCATGGTATTTGACCTGTGTTTTTCTCTGGAAACTTTTAGGATCTCTTCTTTGTTCCCAGTGTTCTGTAATTTCCTGATAATGTTCCTTGATGTTGGCCTTTAGTGATTTGTGTTTCTGGGTGTCTGGTGGGCCTTTGGATAGAGGGACGAGTTCTCCCCTTGTGGGACATTTTCTTTTGTGCTTCGTTTGAAAATTCCCTCCATGTTTCCTGTACTTTCTAGAACTCTGATCAGCCATATGTGAAAGACCTGAAGACATCTCTCCAAGACTTACAGAATCACTTCAGAGTGATTCTCAGAGGTACATCTCTGAAGTGATCTTTAACTTTCTTACCTTTTTTCTCTTATTGTTCATCTCCTTGCCTCTCCCCACCACTTTCTGAGCGATGTCTTCAACTTTATCTTAAACTCTTGCCACTGAATTTTTGTTTTGGCTATTACACTTTTAATTTCCAAGAGGTTGTTTGGTTATTCTTACTTTCTGTTACTTTTTTAAAAAGATCAGTTCTGATTTCTATTAGTTTCATAGAGACAACCCCTCTCATCTCTTCTAGGATATTAATTGTAGTTCTTTTTAAAGCTTTCTTCTCTCCTATGCTTTGTCTCTATTTCCACTGGGTCTCCTATTTTTTGTTTATTTGTTTTAGTCTTTGTGTCCAACATTACAGGCTTTCCTTAGCTACATTTTCATATTTAAGAATGAGTAAACAAAAAGCAAGTGGAAGTTCTGTGTGTGTGTGCATGTGACTGTGTGTGTGCACGTGAGAGTCTGTGTGTGCATGTGAGAGTGTGTGTGAGAGTCTGTGTGCGTGAGTCTGAGTCTGTGCATGTGAGACTGTGTCTGTGTGAGAGTCTGTGTGTGCACGTGACAGTGTGTGTGCATGTGAGAGTGTGTGCGCATGTGAGAGTGTGTGTGTGCACGTGACTGTGTGTGTGTGCACGTGAGAGTCTGTGTGTGCACATGAGAGTGTGCGTGCACGAGAGTGTGTGTTTGTGCATGTGAGAGTCAGTGTGTGTGAGAGTCCGTGTGTATGCATGAGAGTGTGTGTTTGTGCATGTGAGAGTCAGTGTGTGTGAGAGTCCGTGTGTATGCATGAGAGTGTGTGTTTGCGCATGTGAGATTGTGTGTGTGCACGTGACTGTGTGTGTGTGCACGTGAGAGTCTGTGTGTGCACATGAGAGTGTGCGTGCACGAGAGTGTGTGTTTGTGCATGTGAGAGTCAGTGTGTGTGAGAGTCCGTGTGTATGCATGAGAGTGTGTGTTTGTGCATGTGAGAGTCAGTGTGTGTGAGAGTCCGTGTGTATGCATGAGAGTGTGTGTTTGTGCATGTGAGAGTCAGTGTGTGTGAGAGTCCGTGTGTATGCATGAGAGTGTGTGTACATGAGAGTCTGTGTGTGCACGTGAGAGTGTGTGTGTGTGCACGTGAGAGTGTGTGTGCATGAGAGTCTGTGTGTGCATGTGAGAGTGTATGTGTGCATGTGAGAGTGTGTGTGTGCATGTGAGAGTCTGTGTGTGTATGTGACTGTGTGTGTGCATGTGAGAGTGTGTGTGTGCATGTGAGAGTCTGTATGTGCATGTGAGAGTGTATGTGTATGTGAGAGTGTGTGTGTGCATGAGAGTCTGTATGAGTGCATGTGAGGATGTGCACGTGAGTGTGGTGGGGGCGCTTGCTGACCTGTGGGTTTTCCTGCAGGTCATTAGGCACCAGGCTAGTGACCTGGGTCTGAGTGATCTCACATTTTTCTCTCATAATCACCCCTTTCTGTCTGGTGCCTTAGTCCTGCCCCCACTACTGGATGTCTCCACCTTGGAAATGTATCTAAGTCATTTCTCCAGAGAAGACATTTCCACTTCCCGATGGCTGGGGGAGGATGGTTCTGGGGCCACTGGAGCCCTGGCAGTGTCTTCTAGGCATCTGCCTGTTCCCTCTGCAGACTTTCCCCTCTTAGCTCCTGGCCTCATCCTGCTTTCCCTGGCAGTTGGGGAGTCCAATTCCTGAGTCTTTCTGGGTTTCTGGGGCACACGATGACCCACATTTTAGTGGTGTCCCCTCCTCAGGAACTCGGGCATTTTCTGTTCACGCTATTTCCATCTTTGTTTACCTTCCTTGTCTGCTGTTTCCTTTGCCTTTTTCTCCCCTCCCATTTTCTTTGTCTCTGTGAATTTGTATACTTTTCCCTTTTGCTTTTATTTTGGTAGCACTTGGGGAAGCAATGAAAACAAAAACTGCTGCTCAATTTGCCACGTTTAACCAGTGCCCCATAATTATTAAGGGTCCTGACGTAACCAATCAAGATAATTTATCATCATTTATTTACCTATAAAAGGATTTTCAAGTTGTTCTCAGTGTTTTGTTATGATAGCAAGCGCTTCAATAAATCTCCATCTAAATAGAGCTTTTTATTTCTGATAAATTGTTTTCTTGGGCTGAATTCCCAGGAGGAGACTATGATTCCAGCAACTTCATGAGCTTTTTTCCTTATTTCTTTCCTTCCTTGTAGCCGCCCCAAGCTGAGGATGTGTTCCTACCAGCCTTTATTATCACTTAGCAGTGATGGTAACATTTGTCCCCCAGTGTCCCTGGGGATGGGCCGAGGAGGGAGCAGGGCAGGGTTGGCACAAGCGCTTACTGCTGGAGAAGGCCAACAATGTGCAGAAAATGTGGATTTTGTGACAAGCATGACACAGTGGCTGCAGAAAGAAAGGAACAGGTTGTGTGGGCAAGGAGGGGCCTCTGCAGTGACATTTAATCACTGGACATTAACAGGGGACATCTGTCACTGCCACTCAGTGAGGAGGCCAGGCTTGCAGCCCGGGATGACAATATGTTCTGGGGCTCATGATCACGTGAAAAATACAACTTTTGCAGAGGGTCCTTCCAGCGTTTGTGACAAATCCTTCTATTTTATTACAGAAATCCCGGGCAAATCCTTCAGTCAGGGGACTTTCTATTAACACGCAGCTGGTAAGTGAAAAATAAAACAAACAAGAGAAAACCCACGCCAGATCCCAAATAATCACATGCTGGCCCTGTGAGCACAGGGCAGCCAGGCAGATGAGAACATAGCCCTCAGAGCTCACTGTGACACGCGTTTGAAAGGCACAGCAGAGACCATAGCCCCTCGGCCCACCCCTTTCCTGGAGCTGCGCTTCCCTTCCCTGTCTTGTGCTTCCTCCTTTTCTCTCAAGAAGGAGATTTTATCGCACACTGGCCCCTCAGTCAGCACCTGGGGCACCCTGGAAAGACCCATCCCTTGCCTTGTCCTCCACCTGTGGCAGCTGCATGCCGGTGGGCCAGGAGAATATTTTAAATGCAGGATGGCTTTTCCCTGCCTCCCTTTTTGTTTTCTGAGGTTTTTCATTGGTTAACATGTTTGGATATTTTCTCCAAAATAGCAGTAACTATTTTTCCATGAAGTTCATCTTGTTTCTAAGGGCAGGTTTATTGAGGTACAATTGAAAAGCAATAAAATTCACCCTTTTAAATGTACAGTTCTATGAGTTACAGCCATATAAATGCCAGTCTTGGAGGCTGACTAAGCCAAATGACCACTTGGCTTAGGTGGTCAGAGCCTAAGGCAGAGATTTGGCGCTTGTGTGTTATTGAGGAGAAGGGAGTGAACAAAGCTGGATAGGAGAGTGGAAGGAACTGAGCAAGGATGTGAGGGATGAATTGTCCCACAGCAAGTACTGTCTTGAGGAAGGGGCACAGTGGAGGACCCATCGGGTCAGCCGAGGGTGCGTGGAGGAAGCTGGGACCTCCAGGCATTTTGGAGCCAGGTGGTTCTGCCAGCCTCAGGCAATTCTCCAGGGAAGGATGCCCACTGAGCCTATAGCTGCCAAGTCTCACAGCAGCAGGGGTGTGTGTGTGTGTGTGTGTGTGGCAGCACCAGCTAGTAAAAGGCAAAGGCATCTGGTCAGGCACCGATCCTACAACCAAACTTTCTTAGCATATTTAACTTGCACAAAAACCACCCTAGGAAACCAGGAAACCCCAAGCTGCTAGGAAGCCAGCTCTGCCTCCCCAGCCTTCCCAGCCATGGGAATGAGCATGCTGAGGGCCCAGCCCAGGGAGGTCTGCTGCAAAGGAGATGAAAAATTCTCCCCATTACTTCTGCATGTGAAAACAATAGGCATGTTGGAAATTAACTTCCGATCTTACACTTGCAGGAGAAATATTTTTACTGACTTTTGCATAAAGTATACTGGAGGAAATTCATAAAACATAAGATGTAAAAAAGAGTTTTAAAACTTGGAATTAGCTGGGCATAGTGGTGGGCGCCTGTAATCCCAGTTACTCGGGAGACTGAGGCAGGAGAATTGCTTGAACCTGGGAGGCGGAGGTTGCAGTGAGCCAAGACTGCGCCACAGCATTCCAGCGTGCGGGACAGAGTGAGACTCTGTTTCAAAAACAAACAAACAAAAAACACAAAAAACTTGGGCACAAGCATCCTGTTGTGAGTCAGGAGCCATTTCTACCCACTTTCTCTCAGGAAGTGCCCTGTGGAATGTACTGTAAGTAAAGCACTTAGCAATCATTAACGCTCATGCTGTAAGCCTGGATTACACAGCAGTTCCGAACATATACTGTATCCATGGGCGGGATCAACATCTTCCTAAAGCATAATCTAGGAATCAAGTCCCTGAATTTCAGAAAACCGGCTTCATTTGAGCAGGATTAATTCCTCCCACTTGCATCAGGAGAGGATGTGCTAAATCTGTCAGAAGCATAACTATAAAGTCAATTCCTATATATATGCCTATATAGCTGTATCTGTCTTTCTGTCCATCTGTCATGCATTTTAAGGCACTTTAAGGTGACACACAAAATGGAAATAGATTGACTTATATTCGTTTTTGTTCAGAGCTGCCAGAAACATTTCTGAAATGTTCATTTTTCAAATTTTACCTCATTTTAGTTTCATTGTTTTGCTCCTTAAGCAAAGTATCACTAACATATTTATGGCAATAAACCAGGTGCCGCTAAGTGAGAGAAAAATACGTACAATTTATTGTCACTTGATAGGTCTAAGTAAATCCTTTTTGGTTATAATTCCTCAAAAATAAGGCTCTAAACACTGGAAAAGAAATAACCTTGCATGTCAGATGTTTTCTCATTATTTGTTTTAACAAATCTAAAGAGCACCTGATTAGGTTGACAACTGATAATAGAGCAAAAATGGAGTTTGCAGCATGTAACTGGGAAGGGGTTCAAATATTTGAGTGGGCTGGGTGCAGTGGCTCATACCTGTAATCCCAGCACTTTGGGAGCCTGAGGACGGTGGATTGCTTGAGCTCAGGAGTTCGAGATCAGCCTGGGAAACATGACAAAACCCCATCTCTACAAAAAATACAAAAATTAGCCAGGTGTGGTGGCATCCACCTGTAGTCCCAGCTACTAGGGAGGCTGAGGCACCAGAATTGCTTGAAACTGGGAGGCAGAGTCTGGAGTGAGCTGTGATCGTGCCACTGCATTCCAGCCTGAGTGACAGAACAAGACTCTGTCTAAAAAAACAAAAAACAAAAAACCAAATATTTGAGTGATGTTGCTATAGAGAAACTGCTTCCAGTCCCATGGATTTCATGTGAGCAGGTATCTTGATGCTCCATTTGTAAAACTGAGAAAAGAGATGAAATGGGTGATGAAACTGTCAGGCTAGCAATAAACAGCATCCAGCTATGCATGATGAACCAATCAAAAAAGTTTTATTTCAAAAAAGATACGTTCCTCCAATAAAATAGGAGTTTTTATGTTTAATCATTCTTTAAAATTTAAGTATATTTATTATTGCTCAACTGTGCATTCATAATAATTGTTATAATTCAACCCAGATGACATTTTAAATACATAGAAACATATGATAGCAGGAAATTTTTATTTTTAATTTCTTGAGACTGAGTTTCACTCTGACGCCCAGGCTGGAGTGCAGTGGCATGATCTTGGCTCACTGAAAGCTCTACCTCCCAGGTTCAAGCAAATATCCTGCCTCACCCTCCCAAGTAGCTGGGATTACAGGAGCCCACTGCCACGCCCGGCTAATTTTTGTGTTTTAGTAGAGATGGGATTTCACCATGTTGGCCAGACTGGTCTCGAACTCTTGACCTTGTGATCCACCTGCCTCGGCCTTCCAAAGTGCTGGGATTACAGGCGTGAGCCATAGCGCCTGGCCGGAAATTTTTTAAAATTAGAATTAAAATGATATATTTTTGTTATAGAGACATATGACATTGTTCAATGAAGGATATTCTAGCACAAAACATATATATTAGGGTCAAATTCTTTGGGGCAACTGGAATAAATACAAATTCAAGGTGTGAAAGGAACAGTGTTAAGTTTCTCATTGAAAAGGAAATTTTTTTTTATTTTCCAAAAATAATTTATTTCAGAATAAATTTTCATTAAACAATATCGAGTATCGAAATCTAAATTTCATTTTTTATTGGAGTAACTTTAAGTAGTACCAGCTATAATCTAAGTATCACATTTTTTTAACTTTACTATAAAACTTACAATATAGGTTTATCTTACACATGAGTATCAACTTCACATATATGACATTTCTTTTTTTTCAGTGCTATCACTTTATTTTATTTTATTTTATTATTATTTTTAATTTTATTATTATACTTTAAGTTCTAAGGTACATGTGCACAACATGCAGGTTTGTTACATATATATACAAATGCCATGTTGGTGTGCTGCACCCATTAACTCGTCGTTTACATTAGATATATCTCCTAATGCTATTCCTCCCCCCTCTCCCCACCCCACGACAGGCCCTGGTGTATGATGTTCCCCATCCTGTGTCCAAGTGTTTTCATTGTTCAATTCCCAACTATAAGTGAGAACATGCAGTGTTTGGTTTTCTGTCCTTGAGATAGGTTGCTCACAATGATGGTTTCCAGCTTCATCCATGTCCCCACAAAGGACATAAACTCATCCTTTTTTATGGCTGCATAGTATTCCATGGTACATAAGTGCCACATTTTCTTAATCCAGTCTATCATTGATGGACATTTGGGTTTGTTCCAAGTCTTTGCTATTGTGAACAGTGCCACAATAAACATACGTGTGCATGTGTCTTTATAGCAGCATGATTCATAATCCTTTGGGTATATACCCAGTAATGGGATGGCTGGGTCAAATGGTATTTCTAGTTCTAGATCCTTGAGGAATGGCCACACTGTCTTCCACAATGGTTGAACAAGTTTACAGTCCCACCAATAGTGTAAAAGTGTTCCTATTCCTCCACATCCTCTCCAGCACCTGTTGTTTCCTGACTTTTTAATGATCACCATTCTAACTGGTGTGAGGTGGTATCTCATTGTGGTTTTGATTTGCATTTCTCTGATGGCCAGTGATGATGAGCTTTTTTCATGTGTCTGTTGGCTGCATAAATGTCTTCTTTTAAGAAGTGTCTGTTCATATCCTTTGCCCACGTTTTGATGGGGTTGTTTGATTTTTTTCTTGTAAATTTGTTTAAGTTATTTGTAGATTCTGGATATTAGCCCTTTGTCAGATGGGTAGATGGCAAAAATTTTCTCCCATTCTGTAGGTTGCCTGTTCACTCTGATGGTAGTTTCTTTTGCTGTGCAGAAGCTCTTTAGTTTAATTAGATCCCATTTGTCAATTCTGGCTTTTGTTGCCATTGCTTTTGGTGTTTTAGACATGAAGTCCTTGCCCATGCCTATGTCCTGAATGGTATTGCCTAGGTTTTCTTCTAGGGTTTTTATGGTTTTTGGTCTAACATTTAAGTCTTTAATCCATCTTGAATAATTTTTGTATAAGGTGTAAGGAAGGGATCCAGTTTCAGCTTTCTACATATGGCTAGCCAGTTTTCCCAGTACCATTTATTAAATAGGGAATCCTTTCCCCATTTCTTGTTTTTGTTAGGTTTGTCAAAGATCAGATGGTTGTGGATGTGTGGTATTATTTCTGAGGGCTCTGTTCTGTTCCATTGGTCTATATCTTTGTTTTGGTACCAGTACCTTGCTGTTTTTGTTACTGTAGCCCGGTAGCATAGTTTGAAGTGAGGTAGCGTGATGCCTCCAGCTTTGTTCTTTTGGCTTAGGATTGTCTTGGCAATGCGGGCTCTTTTTTGGTTCCATATGAACTTTAAAGTAGTTTTTTTTCAATTCTGTGAAGAAAGTCATTGGTAGCTTGATGGGGATGGCATTGAATCTATAAATTACCTTGGGCAGTATGGCCATTTTCACGATATTAATTCTTCCTATCCATGAGAATGAAATGTTCTTCTGTTTGTTTGTGTCCTCTTTTATTTTGTTGAGCAGTGGTTTGTAGTTCTCCTTGAAGAGGTCCTTCACATCCCTTGTAAGTTGGATTCCTAGGTATTTTATTCTCTTTGAAGCAATTGTGAATGGGAGTTCACTCATGATTTGGCTCTCTGTTTGTCTGTTTGTTGGTGTATAGAATGCTTGTGATTTTTGCACATTGATTTTGTATCCTGAGACTTTGCTGAAGTTGCTTATCAGCTTAAGGAGATTTGGGGCTGAGACGATGGGGTTTTCTAGATATACAATCATGTCATCTGCAAACAGGGACAATTTGACTTCCTCTTTTCCTAATTGAACACCCTTTATTTCTTTCTCCTTCTTGATTGCCCTGGTCAGAACTTTCAACACTATGTTGAATAGGAGTGGTGAGAGAGGGCATCCCTGTCTTGTGCCAGTTTTCAAAGGGAATGATTCCAGTTTTTGCCCATTCAGTATGATATTGGCTGTGGGTTTGTCATAGATAGCTGTTATTATTTTGAGATACGTCCCATCACTACCTAATTTATTGAGAGTTTTTAGCGTGAAGGGCTGTTGAATTTTGTTGAAGGCCTTTTCTGCATCTATTGAGATAATCATGTGGTTTTTGTCTTTGGTTCTGTTTATATGATGGATTAATTTTATGGATTTGTGTATGTTGAAGCAGCCTTGCATCCCAGGGATGAAGCCGACTTGATCGTGGTGGATAAGCTCTTTGATGTGCTGCTGGATTCGGTTTGCCAGTATTTTATTGAGGATTTTTGCATCGGTGTTCATCAGGGATATTGGTCTAAAATTCTCTTTTTTTGTTGTGTCTCTACCAGGCTTTGGTATCAGGATGATCCTGGCCTCATAAAATGAGTTAGGGTGGATTCCCTCTTTTTCTATTGATTGGAATAGTTTCAGAAGGAATGGTACCAGCTCCTCTTTGTATCTCTGGTAGAATTCGGCTGTGAATCCATCTGGTCCTGGACTTTTTCTGGTTGGTAGGCTATTAATTATTGCCTCAATTTCAGAGCCTGTTATTGGTCCATTCAGGGATTCAACTTCTTCCTGGTTTAGTTTTGGGAGGGTGTGTGTGTCCAGGAATTTATCCATTTCTTCTAGATTTTCTAGTTTATTTGTGTAGAGGTGTTTATAGTATTCTCTGATGATAGTTTGTATTTCTGTGGGATCGGTGGTGATATCCCCATTATCATTTTTTATTGTGTCTATTTGATTCTTCTCTCTTCTCTTCTTTATTAGTCTTGCTAGTGGTCTATCAGTGTTGTTGATCTTTTCGAAAAACCAGCTCCTGGATTCATTGATTTTTTGAAGGTTTTTATTGTGTCTCTATCTCCTTCAGTTCTACTGTGATCTTAGTTATTTCTTGCCTTCTGTTAGCTTTTGAATGTGTTTGCTCTTGCTTCTCTAGTTCTTGTAATTGTGATGTTAGGGTGTCAATTTTAGATCTTTCCTGCTTTCTGTTATGGGCATTTAATGCTATAAATTTCCCTCTACACACTGCTTTGAATGTGTTCCAGAGATTCTGGTATGTTGTGTCTTTGTTCTCATTGGTTTCAAAGAACATCTTTATTTCTGCCTTCATTTCTTTATGTACCCAGTAGTCATTCAGGAGCAGGTTGTTCAGTTTCCATGTAGTTGTGTGGTTTTGAGTGAGTTTCTTAATCCTGAGTTCTAGTTTGATTGCACTGTGGTCTGAGAAACAGTTTGTTATAATTTCTGTTCTTTTACATTTGCTGAGGAGTGCTTTACTTCCAACTACGTGGTCAATTTTGGAATAAGTGCAATGTGGTGCTGAGAAAAATGTATATTCCGTTGATTTGGGGTGGAGAGTTCTGTAGATGTCTATTAGGTCTGCTTGGTGCAGAGCTGAGTTCAATTCCTGGATATCCTTGTTAACTTTCTGTCTCATTGATCTGTCTCATGTTGACAGTGGGGCATTAAAGTCTCCCATTATTATTGTGTGGGAGTCTAAGTCTCTTTGTAGGTCTCTAAAGACTTGCTTTATGAATCTGGGTGCTCTTGTATTGGGTGCATATATATTTAGGATAGTTAGTTCTTCTTATTGAATTGATCCCTTTACCACTATGTAATGACCTTCTTTGTCTCTTCTGATCTTTGTTGGTTTAAAGTCTGTTTTATCAGAAACTAGGATTGCAACGCCTGCTTTTTTTGTTGTTTTCCATTTGCTTGGTAGATCTTCCTCCATCCCTTTATTTTGAGCCTATGTGTGTCTCTGCATGTGAGATGGGTCTCCTGAATACAGCACACTGATGGGTCTTAACTCCTTATCCAATTTGCCAGTCTGTGTCTTTTAATTGGGGCATTTAGCCCATTTACATTTAAGGTCAATATTGTTATGTGTGAATTTGATCCTGTCACTATGATGTTAGCTGGTTATTTTGCTCATTAGTTGATGCAGTTTCTTCCTAGCATCAATGGTCTTTACAATTTGGCATGTTTTTGCAGTGGCTGGTACCAGTTGTTCCTTTCCATGTTTAGTGCTTCCTTCAGGAACCCTTGTAAGGCAGGCCTGGTGGTGACAAAATCTCTCGGCATTTGCTTGTCTGTAAAGGATTTTATTTCTCCTTCACTTGTGAAGCTTAGTTTGGCTGGATATGAAATTCTGGGTTAAAAATTCTTTTCTTTAAGAATGTTGAATATTGGCCCCCACTCTCTTCTGGCTTGTAGAGTTTCTGCTGAGGGATTCACTGTTAGTCTGATGGACTTCTCTTTGTGGGTAACCCGACCTTTCTCTCTGGCTTCCCTTAACATTTTTTCCTTCATTTCAACTTTGGTGAATCTGATATTATGTGTCTTGGAGTTGCTCTTCTCGAGGAGTATCTTTGTGGCATTCTCTTTATTTCCTGTATTTGAATGTTGGCCTGCCTTGCTAGGTTGGAGAAGTTCTCCTGGATAATATCCTGAAGAGTGTTTTTCAACTTGGTTCCATTCTCCTTGTCACTTTCAGGTACACCAATCAGACGTAGATTTGGTCTTTTCACATAGTTCCATATTTCCTGAAGGCTTTGTTCATTTCTTTTTTACTCTGTTTTCTCTAAACTTCTCTTCTTGCTTCATTTCGTTCATTTGATCTTCAATCACTGATACCCTTTCTTCCAGTTGATTGAATTGGCTACTGAAGCTTGTGCATGCATCATGTAGTTCTCATGCCATGGTTTTCAGATCCATCAGGTCATTTAAGGTCTTCTCTACGCTGTTTATTCTAGTTAGCCATTCATCTAATCTTTTTTCAAGGTTTTTAACTTCTTTGCGATGGGTTCGAATATCCTCCTTTAGCTCGAAGAAGTTTGTTATTACCGATCGTCTGAAGCCTTCTTTTCTCAACTCGTCAAAGTCATTCTCTGTCCAGCTTTGTTCCATTGCTGGTGAGGAGCTGTGTTCCTTTGGAGGAGAAGAGATGTTCTGATTTTTAGAATTTTCAGCTTTTCTGCTCTGGTTTCTCTCCATCTTTTTGGTTTTACCTACCTTTGGTCTTTGATGATGGTGATGTACAGATGGGGTTTTGGTGTGGATGTCCTTTCTGTTTGTTAGTTTTCATTCTAACAGTCAGGACCCTCAGTTGCAGGTCTGTTGGAGTTTGCTGGAGGTCCACTCCAGGCCCTGTTTGCCTGGGTATCACCAGCAGAGGCTGCAGAACAGTGAGTATTGCAGAACAGCAAATGTTGCTGCTTGATCGTTCCTCTGGAAGCTTCGTCTCAGAGGGATACCTGGCCGTGTGAGGTGTCAGTCGGCCCCTACTGGGAGGTACCTCCCAGTTAGGCTACTGGGAGGTCAGGGACCCACTTGAGGAGGCAGTCTGTCCGTTCTCAGATCTCAAACTCCATGCTGGAAGAACCACTACTCTCTTCAAAGCTATCAGACAGGGAAGTTTAAGTCTGCAGAAGTTTCTGCTGCCTTTTGTTCAGCTATATCCTGCCCCCAGAGGTGGAGTCTACAGAGGCAGGCAGGCCTCCTTGAGCTGTGGTGGGCTCCATCCACCGAGTTCAAACTTCCCAGTGCTTTGTTTACCTATTCAAGCCTCAGCAATGGTGGGTGCCCCTCCCCTAGCTTTGCTGCCACCTTGCAGTTCAATCTCAGACTGCTGTGCTAGCAATGAGCAAGGCTCCGTGGGCATGGGACCCTCCAAGCCTGGAGCAGGATATAATCTCCTGGTGTGCCGTTTGCTAAGACCATTGGAAAAATACAGTATTAGGGTGGGAGTGACCCAATTTTCCAGGTGCCATCTGTCATGGCTTCCTTTGGCTAGGAAAGGGAATTCCCCAACCCCTTGTGCTTCCCAGGATGCCTCGCCCTCCTTTGGCTCACGCTCCTTGGGCCGCACCCTCTGTCCTGCACCCACTGTCTGACAAGCCCCAGTGAGATGAACCTGGTACCTCAATTGGAAATGAAGAAGTCACCCATCTTCTATGTTGCTCACGCTGGGAGCTGTGCACTGGAGCTGTTCCTATTTGTCCATCTTGGAACCTCTCCAGGAAATGTTTGTTAATGCATTTTCTAAAGTGGATGATGGTGGGCATCAAATTGCCTTTTATTTAAAAAGAGCACTCTAGTAATTTCACTTAAAGCTCTTCATATGGACAGTGTGCTGGGAATATTCTTTGTGACTATTTAAACGTGAACTCTTTCAGTGATGTATTGCTATGTCAAAAGCCATTCCAGACGACAGTGGCTTAAACAACAACACCACATTACTTCTGGGCTCCCTGCTATTGGGACTCAGGAGAAGCTGAAGGTTGCCCTACTGATGACTAATCCTCAGATGGGGAGTGGGAGCATCTGAGTGTCACAGAGAGAACACAGCCTCAGGATGGAGACAGCCAGACCCCACTCACCTTTTGACTGCAGGAAGCACCGAGCCTCTCTGAGCTCTGGTCTCACCCACCAGGATGAGGCCACCTGCTATGGAGCTGCAAATGCAGTGGGCAGCCTGGCTGTGGAGGCGAAGGAGGGCAGCAGGCAAGGGTTCAAGGGAGTGGTGGAGCCTATAGGGGCAGCACAGCTGCCAGTTATGTGGTAGCGGGAGCTCAGAACCTCAGAGATGGGTCCTCCTCAGCCCCCGGCTCCTCTTGCTGAGTCCCCCATTGCCTGTGCTCTCGTGGTTACTGAGCGAGCAGCAGCCTTTACAATGGGGGGCCTTGGAGGGCGGCGATGGGGCTCCTTAATTTCCAGCTGAGCCCTGCAGGGAATGGCTTTTAGTCTTGAGCCTGTAGGGTCTTCCTGCCGGTGGTCTTCCTGACCCACAAGGCCCTGGACAGTCCGCAGGCCCATGCCCTTCTAACCCCATTTGTGCCTGAGCCCCACCCCCACACAAGTGCTCCCCAAATGCTCCCTTGGCCCATGTCCCATTAGGGCATGAAAGTCTTCACCCAGAAGTTGAAGGGCCTCAGGAAAGCCATGTGTGGTGGAAAGGACAGAGGAGGGGGTCCTGAGCAGCCATCCTGTCTCAACAGCCCCCCCTTTCCCATTCCTTCCACCCTCCCCAGTCCCCCAGGTGACAGAGGTACTCCTCTCTGGGTCTTGCCAACCTCCAGTACCCGCTGGACGCAAAGGAGGTATTTGCTCAGACTTTGCTGACTCTGAGGTGGATGGCCTGGGGCAATTCCCCAGCCCTGCGGTTGGGGAAGGAGGAGGCTGAGATTTGGCCCCATCTCTGGGGAAGGAGGAGGCTGGGCTGTGGCCCCATCTCTGGGGAAGGAGGAGGCTGGGCTCTGGGCTTATCACTGGGGAAAAAGGAGGCTGGGCTCTGGCCCCAGTACTGAAGAGGGAAGAGGCTGGGCTCTGGCCCTGTGGCCAGGGAAGGACAAGGCTGGGCTCTGGTCCCGTGGCTGGGGAAGTAGGAGGCTGGGCTCTGGCCCCGTGGCTGGGGAAGGATGAGGCTGGGCTCTGGCCCTGTGGCTGGGGAAGGAGGAGGCTGGGCTCTGGCCCCATGGCTGGGGAAGGAGGAGGCTGAGCTCTGGCCTCATCACTGGGGAAGGAGGAGGCTGGGCTCTGTGCTATGCCTTGGGGTTGGGGAAAGTTGTGCTCTGGCCCTTTCCTAACTCTGATTCAGGTTCATTGTCCATCTAGGAGAGCTCCAGGCTATTTCCCCATTAGTTCTTTTGAACAGTTCTCATCATGTGATGTGCACACAGCATTGTCTAGTTTTATACCAGGAGAGAGATTCCTTCTCTTGCCTAATTCCTGGCCCTGGCAGTGGCCCTATCCTCCTGACGCCCCATCTGCCATCTCTGCCTGCCCAGCAATCGTTCCTCCTTCTTTTGGGGCCACCTGCGTTTCTCTTTGGGGACACGGCCTGCTTTCATGGTGTCTTGGTAGAACTACTGATAGAGGTGTCCTACCCCTGCACTACCCTGGGCATCCCAGCCCGCCTCTCTGCAGAGCAAAGCTAGAAGAGAAGTGTAAGAGTTAAAGAGGAAAGAAACACGAAACACAGCTAAACAGTTAAAGACAGGTTTATTTAAGAAAAAAAAAAAATCCGAGAGGGGCTTCTGGCTGATTTCGGTCAGGAGTGCTTTCTCTTACAGACTAAATATATATTGGTTTTAGGGTGACGGGGCTTTTTACAAACTTGGAATGTTTCTCTGTGGGGAGAAGTTTATGGTGGGCTCAGAATGTCTGTTACCCTGGGGCTGACATCTTCCCGGCCGGAGGGGGCTTATCTTGGGGCTAGCATATCTCTGGTCAGGGAGGAGTTTGGAATGTTTCTGATTAGAGATGTTATTTGTGGTTTATGGTCATGTTGACCTTAGCCGTTAGGCTGATGCCCTTTGGATTTAGGTGGTTTTTGATTAAGGTGAACTTTAAAATGACAGTGCTTGTCCAAGAGGGCGAAACTCCGGCTCTGTCAAGAAGTGGTTAACACCTCTAGCTCCTGAGCTCCAGTGCCAGGGCCTCTCATTTTGTGGGCAGACCAGCCTCTCTGCCTTTGACTCTACAGCCTCCTGCACTCCTCCAATGTGCTGTGACCACAGAGCCCTGGCCAAATCCATCTCCTTTCCTTCTCTCCCCAGGACAGTTTCATCACAACACACAGGAGGTAGAAAAGAGGTGAAAGTGTAGACACAATACACTCTGTGCCTGCAGTGGCTGTCTCTTCCTCCAAATGCTCCCTCCCCCCAGAGGGCCCATAGGGGCAAGTGTGTGGCCCCAACAGTGTCCTTCCTGGGCACAGAGCCCATGCGGGGCATTGCTCTGCAGGGTGGCAGAGAACATGCTTCAGTGAAGCAGAGCCTGCAGCCCGTAGACATGGAGCCAAAGGAGGGGGGCTCCCCACAATTGTTTCTGCAGGTTCAGTTGCACTATGATCTCTTCTCAGTTATCACATATGGGGTCCCATTTGACATAGATTGGATGTTTTGTTCCCTCCAAATCTCCTGTTGAAATGGGATCTCTGGTGTTGGAGGTGGAGCCTAGTGGGAGGTGTTTGGGTTATGGTGGGGATGCCTCATGAATGGCTTGGTGCTCTCCTCCTGGTGATGAGTGAGTTCTCTATGAGTTCACATGGGATCTGGTTGTTTAAAAGAGGCTGGCATCCCCTCCCTCTCTCTCTTGCTCCCCATCTCACTTTGTGATACACTGGCTCCTGCTTCACCTTCTGCCATGACTAAAAGCTTCCTGAGGCCCCACCAGAAGCCGAGCAGATGCCTGTGCCATGCTTGTATAGCCTGAAGAATCAAGAGCCAAGTAAAACTCATTTCTTGGCCAGGCACGGTGGCTTATGCCTGTAATCCCAGCACTTTGGGAGGCCGAGGCGGGTGGATCACCTGAGATCAGGGGTTCGAGACCAGGCTGGCCAACATGGCGAAACCCCGTCTCTACTAAATATACAAAAAAATTTAGCTGGGTTTGGGTAGTGGGTGCCTGTAATCCCAGTTACTTGGGAGACTGAGGCAGAAGAATTGCTTGAACCTGGGAGGTGGATGTTGCAGTGAGCCGAGATCATGCCACTGCACTCCAGCCTGGGTGATGGAGTGAGACTATATCTCAAAAAACAAAACAAAACAAAAACAAAAACAACAACAAAACAAAACAAGATACTTCATTTCTTTATAAATTACCCAGTCTCAGATATTCATTTGTAGCAATGCAAATTGACTAACAGGCCATTCCACAAGCCAATAAATTCCCCTTTTGCCTAAATCAGTCACAGTCGGTTTTGATGCTTGCAATCGGAAGCACCTTGAAAATTTTATCTGAAGGAGAGTATTTGATTTCCATTTTTAATAGTATTTGTGAACTGGTTAAACTGAAAACTTTCTCTAGAAATGCTAAATAAAATATATGTGTCCTTTTTTTTTTTTTTTTTTTTTAGGAAATGTATATTTAATCATTTTCTTGAAAGATCAGAACTCTAAAATCAGTTTTCTATAACAAAATGTAATACAGACACGGTGGCTCCAAGGGCCAGGAAGGCAGTGGATAAGACACGAAAAGTGTGGGAAGAGGGCTGGAAACAAAGCATTCTTTTCCATCAAAGCTTCATTCCTCAAGGCCTCAATTCAAACAGTCATTGTCCCTGCTTTCAAAAGTCTCTGTGTGCTTCATGGAAGGTATACGTTTGTTGCCTTAATTTGAACTGTGGCCAGGCAGGGTCTGGAGATCTAAATTCAGAGTAAGAAAACCTGAGGTAGAACTCAGGCAGCTCTCTTACAGAACTTGGCTTATAGGGCAGAATGAAGGGAAAGGAACTTAGAAGTTCAACAAGCTGAAGATAATCCCATCAGGCATTTCCCACAGGCCTTGTCAACTCTGTTCTCTGAGAGATGTTATCCTGGTGTCTGATAGTTTTGGCTCTCTGCGCTGAGGCAGCAGCCAAAGAGACGGAATGCTTATTTGCCACTGACTAATGTGAGGAAGCAGATTTGTTTGTTCCCCTCTTTCTAGGCCTTTTTCTACTCTAAATCAGGGTTTCTTAGCCCTGACACAGTTGACCCTTGGGACTGGGTAATTGTAATGGGGAGACGTCCTGTACATGGTAGGAGGTTGAGCAGCATCCCTGGCCTCTACCCACTAGATGCTAGTAGCACCGTCTCCTCCTCCACTCCTTCATTGTGGCAACCAAAACTGCCTTCAGACATTCCCCCGGGGATGGGGGGTGAAAAACACCCCAGTTGAGTCCCAATGCTCTAGATGCTATTGAAAACTGAGGTCATAGCTATCTACGCAGGATGGAAAGAAGAAGCCTCAGAGCTTGTGATGACATAATGTCACATAGTCACGGTGAAAGGTCCTTCCCTGGACCATTCACGGATGAACATCATCTGAGAAATAAACCCGCATTTGTTTGAAAAGATGGTGCTCAGTTTACTTATAAAATCGGTGTCACAGACTGGTTTGTTTATGCTAAAATTATGATCATTTTTCTTATCTTTGGCATTTTTCAGTTGGGAAGAGATACTGAGGCACCTTTGGAAGGATCATAAAAAGTGAATCACTTGACCCATTACTAAAATGCAGCCGTCCCTGGGTTGCAAAGTGGCAGTCAATTAGCAGCATCTTAGAATATACACTACAGCTTAATTTGTGGAATATAAGATGTGGATATATTGGGATAGAGACTTTCTGGGAGCTTCCTTAGAGCAACATTACAGCACATATAACTAAAATTTCAGAGACAAAGGACATGCACTATCCTATCCTCTCACTCCCCAGTTGATAGACAGAGGGAGGTCCCTGAGATATGGGGATGCACTTGTCTCCTCGTGCATTTTACTTATTACTCTTAACACACTTGTCTAGTTCAGATGAATTATTTTCCCAACTTCTAATATGTCATTGAAGATAGATTTATCTTGTTCATATTGGAGCCTTCTGCTTTTGGCTTCTTTTTGTTTCTTCTTCTTGTTTGCTCACTCCAGACTTCTAGATATGAATTCACTTCCTCCCAGAAATATAAAACTAGGTCATATCTGGTGGCAAAATAGTTCTGTAGATCCCTGTTGTAATGATGACTTTGCATGCTTTTTTGTGGCTGAGTCACATTATTTTAGCATCAGGTAAGGGGCAAGAAGCAGAAGTGCCCAGATGACGGCAAATAAAGAAGAGACACACAGAGAAGACTTTGAGTTCAGCAGCTGCAGGTGACTCCGCCTTTTGACCTCAGATTCTGTCCTTTGATATCCCCTGTTGCTTTGGCAATGTCATTGTCAATCATACAGGAGTATGTGTTGTTGATCGTAACATTGTAGAGCACAGACACAACCTTCATGGCCACATCCTCAGAGTTCAGCTCAAAGGTGGTATTGGAGACTTCTGAGAATTTGGCTCCCTGGTCAGCTAGGGATCTTTAGACCACTGTGGGCTGGGGGAACCATCAGGGAGCCTCACATCACAAGGTCTCTGAGCTGGCATTATAGTCTACTTTCACCTCTGGCATGCTGAAGGCTCCAGTTTTATACTCAAGGTTAGCATTCCCCTTGCCTTTAGAAGTGATAATATAACATTTGTAGGTGCCAGCATCTGTGAGTTGTATGTTTTTCAGCCACAGAGAGGCATTGCCAGCTATCACTTGATCAGCTAGCACTGCTGTCAGGCCTCTGAACATTTCATCCTGCTCTGACAGCTCATCTTTGCCTTCTTTGAACTCATGGACCAAGCCTATAACCCCTTTCTTCAGCCATTGTATCACGATATCAGAAAGTTTGATGTCAAGTTGAAAAGTGCAGCTCAGGATTCCATCCTCCCCAGTGTTCCCAGCTGAGGTGAGAGTAGCAACTGTGATGGAGTGTCTCCCTGAAATACCAAAGCCAGTGGCAACTGTGATGGAGTGTCTCCCTGAAATACCAAAGCCAGTGATGAGTGCAATTGCTCCAGCCAGAGTAATGATGATGCTAATTATACTGTAGAAACTTCATGGCTTTTTCTTTGTTTTAATGAAGACCCAATCTGCGGCTCTTTAGCATATTTCTTTTTCTTTTTCTTTTTTTTTTTTTTGAGACAGAGTTTCGCTCTGTCTCCCAGGCTGGAGTGCAGTGGTGCGATCTTCTCTCACTGCAAGTTCTGCCTCCCGGGTTCACGCCCTTCTGCCTCAGCCTCTCGAGTAGCTGGGACTACAGGCACCCGCCACCACACCCGGCTAATTTTTTTGTATTTTTTAGTAGAGACTAGGTTTCACCATGTTAGCCAGGATGGTTTTGATCTCCTGACCTCTTGATCCACCTGCCTCGGCCTCCCAAAGGGCTGGGATTATAGGCGTGAGCCACTGCTCCCAGCCTAACATATTTCTTAAAGAAGAATGTGGACTGATAAATGATCCCAGGTGAAATTTATATCTATCTGGATTAAATTCTTATGCTTTTCTGGAGGAATCAGGGAGCACAGAGAGGCTGCAATACAGCGCTTCTTGAACTTGGATGTCATACGTGTCCTTTTAAAGTCACAGCTTATCTCTCATCCTTTAAGGGGAATTTTCAGTGGCCACAAATAAAGGGTAAAAACGAGAGTGGTGAGAAGAACTGCTTTGTGGACCTTGCCAGCTTTAGCAACCAGGCTTTGTCTGTATTTTTAAAAATTGAGCAGAAAGTACAGAGAGTTCCCAATACACCCTTCCTCCTCCACAGCTTCCCCTATTATTAACATCTTGCAGTGGTGTGCTACATTTGTTATAACCAATGAACCAATATTGGTACATTATTAACTAAAGTCTGCAGTTCACATTAGTGTTCATTCTTTGTGTTGTACATTATTTTTTAAAAAATTTTTTGTAGAGATGAGGTCTCACTATGTTGCTCAGGCTGGTCTCGAACTCCTGGGTCAGGTAATCTTCCCACCTTGGCCTCCCAAAGCATTGGGATTATAAGCGTGAGCCACTGTGCCTGGCTATGTTGTACATTCCTATGGGTTTAGACAAATGTATAATGTTATGTATCCACCATTATAGCATCATATACAGCAGTTTCATTGTCCTAAAAGTCCTCTGCATTCTGCCTATTCGTCCCTCTCTTCCTCCCTCCAAATTCCTGGCAACCACAGATCTTTTTACTGTCTTCATTGTTTTGCCTTTTCCAAAATGTCCCATGATTGGAATCATACAATAAGTACGACACTTATGTGTCACTTTAGTGTCTTTTATTTACCAACATGCATTGCATGTGAGGTTGCACCACGTCTTTTCGTGGCTAGATAACTCACTTCTTTTTATCACTGAATGAGATTCCATTGCCTGGATTTATTTATATATTCATCAATTGAAGGAGCATCTTGATTGGCTAATAGGAAAAAGCTGCTATCAACATTCCTATGCAGGTTCTTGTGAGGGCATAAATTATCAACTCAATTGAGTAAACAGCAAGGCGTGTGATTGCTGGACCACATGGCGAGACTCTGTTTAGCTTTGGAACAAACAGCCACACTGTCCTCCAAGCTGGCTGCACCATTTTGCATTCCCTGCAATGAATGAGAGTTCCTGTTGCTCCACATTCCCATCAGCATTTGGTGTTGTGAGTGTTTTGGGTTTTCATCATGGTGATCAGCGTGTAGTGTTATCTCATTGTTTTAATTTGAAGTTCCTTAATGATATATGATGTTGAGCATCATTTCATATAATTGTTGCCATCTGGATATCTTCTTTCATAAGTGTCTGTTCAGATCTTTTGCCCACTTAAAAACTGGGTCGCTTGTTTTCTTGTTGAATTTTAAGAGTTCTTTCTATATATTGAATACAAGACCTTTAACAGATCTGTGCTTTGCAAATATTTTTTTCCCAGTCTGTGGCTTGTCTTTTCATTATCTTAACAATGGGTATCACTGAGCAGATGTTTTTAATTTTAATAAAGTCTAACGTCAATTATTTTTGTCATGGATTGTGCTTTTGGGGTTGTATCTAAAAAGTCATCACCACATCCAAGATCATTTAGATTTCTTCCTAAATTATCATCTAGAAGTTTTATAGTTTTGCATTTTACATTTAGGTCTATGATTCATCTTGAGTTATTTTTTTGGGTAAGTAGTAACGTTATTTTTTTGACTGTGGGTGTTAATTATTCCTGCATCATTTGTTGAAAAGCCTATCCTGTCTCCAGTAAATTGTGTCTTTGTTAAGATCGGTTGAATATATTTATGTAGGTCCACTCCTAGGCTTTCTGTTCTGTTCCATTAACCTATGTGTCTCTTCTTTCATGAATACCATTTTGTTTTTATTACTGTAGCTTTATAGCAAGTCTGGAAATTAGGTAGTGTCAGCCCTCTGGCCTTGTTCTATTTCAGCCAATGCAACTGTGTTGGCTTTTATGAGTCTTTTACCTTTCCACACAAACTTTAGAATTACTTCGTTGATAGCCAGAAAGCAACTTGCTGGGATTTTGATTGGGACAGTTTTGAATCTATAGACTAAGTTAGGAAGAACTGACATCTTAACAATATTTAGTCTTCATATTCATGAACATGGATATCTCTCCATTTATTTAGATATTTGATTTCTTTCATCAAAGTTTTATAGTTTTCCTCATATAGATTCTGTACACATTTTCTCAGATGTATACCTAAACATTTCATTTAGGTATAAATATTTCATTTATTTGTGCTAATGTAAATGGTGTTATATTTTTAATTTGAAATCCCATTTGCTCATTGGTGCTATATAAGACAGCAATTAACTTTGCCTATTACTCTTGTATCCTGCCACCTTGCTATGATGGTGTATTAGCTTCAGGAGTTTATTTTCTTGATGCTTTGAAATTTTCTACATAGACAATCATTTCATCTGCAACGAAAGACAGTTTTATTTCTTCCCTCCCAATTTGTATGCCTTTTCTTTTCTTATTGCATTGACTAGGACTTCCAGTATGATATTGAATAGGAGTGGTGACAGGGGACATTCTTACCTTTTACCCAAAATTAAGGGGACAGCATCTAGTTCCTCACCACTAAGTATGATGTTAGCTGTAGGTTTTTTAAAAATTTATTTTTAATTTTTGTGGGTACATAGTAGGTGTATACATTTATGGGTGGCATGGTTTTGTTGTGTCCCCATCCAAATCTCATGTTGAATTGTAATCTCCAGTGTTGAGAAAGGCACCTGGTGGGAGGTGATTGGATCATGGGGGAAGATTTTCCCCTTGCTCTTCTCATGATAGTGACTGAGTTCTCATGATATCTGACTGTTTAAAGTGTATAGCACTTCCCCTTCACTCTCTCTCTTTCTCCTGCCACCCTGTGAAGACATACTTGCTTCCCATTCACTCTTCCATCATGATCGTAAGTTTTCTGAGGCCTCTCCAGCCATGCCTTCTACATAGCTGTGGAACTGTGAGTCAACTAAACCTCTTTTTAAAATAAATTACCCAGTTTCAGGTAGTTCTTTAGAGCAGTGTGATAATGGAATAATACAGAAAATTGGTACCAGAGATGTAGGGCATTGCTATAAAGATACCTGAAAACACGGGAGTAATTTCACTTAACATAATGACCTCCACTTCTTATGTCAATTTTTTCTGTAGTGCAGATTAAGTCTGATGTTTCTTTGCTGATTTTCTGTCTGGAAGATCTATCCAATGTTGAAAGTAGGGGGTTGAAGTCTCTAACTGTTATTATATTGGGGCCTATCTCTTTCTTTAGCTCTAATAATATTTTCTTTATATATCTGGGTGCTCCAAAGTTAAGTGCATATATATTTATAATTTTTATATCTTCTTGCTGAACTGACCCCTTTATTACTATGTAGTGAGCGTCTTTGTCTTTTCTTGTAGTTTTTATCTTGAAATCTATTTTGTCTGATATAAGCATAGCCACTTCTGCTCTTTTTTGGTTTCCATTGGCATGGAATATCTTTGTCCATTTCTTTATTTTCAGTCTATGTGTGTCTTTATGGACTAAATGTGTTTCTTGTAGGTCTTGTTTTTTAATTCGTTGAGCCACTCTATATCTTATTATTAGAGAGTTTTGTCCATTTGCATTCAATGTTATTATTGATAAGTAAGAACTTAGTCCTGCCATTTTGTTGTTTTCTGGTTGTTTTGTGGAGTTGTAGGTTTTTTGTAGATGTCCTTTATCAAGTTGAGAAAGTCTTCCTCTGCTCCTAGTTTTCTGAGAGGATTTTTTCTTTATCTTGAATGGGTGTTAGATTTTGTCATTTTTTCTGCATTTGAAGATATGACAATATGATTTCTTCATTTCTATGTGATAGATTACATTAATTGATTTTTTTTTTTTTTGAGGCAGAGTCTCGCTCTGTTGCCCAGGCTGGAGTGCAGTGGTGTCATCCTGACTCACTGCAACTTCCGCCTTCCGGGTTCAAGCAATTTTCCTGCTTCAGCCTCCTGTGTACCTGGGATTACAGGCACCTGCCACCATGCCCAGGTAAGTTTTGTATCTTTTTAGTAGAGATGGGGTTTTACCATGTTGGCCAGGCTGGCCTTGAACTCCTGACCTCAAGTGATCCGCCTGCCTTGGCCTCCCAAAGTATTGGGATTACAGGCATGAGCCACTGCGCCTGGCCACATTAATTGATTTTAAAATGTAGAACCAGGCTTGCATACCTAGGATTAAATCTGTCACCCAAGCTGGAGTACAGTGGCATAGTTATAGCTCTAGTCATAGCTAGGAATCATGAACTCCTAGGCTCAAAGGATCTTCCTGCCTTTGCCTCCCTAGTAGTGGGACTAAAGGCATACAGCACCATGGCTGGCTATTTAATTTATTTTTATTTTTAGATACAGGGGTCTTTCTATGTTGCCCAGCTGGTCTCTAATTCCTGGCCTTAAGCAATCCTCCCACTTTAACCTCCTGAGTTGTTGGGATTACAAGTGTGAGCCACTGTCCCTGGCATAATTCTTTTTATACACTTTTGGGTTAATTTGCTAATATTTTGATGATGATTTTTGTATCTATGTTCATGAGAGATACTGGTTTGTATTTTTCCTTTCCTGTAATGTCTTTATCTAGTTTTGGTGTTAGAGTAATGTTGGCCTCATAGAATGAGTTAGGAAGAATTCCCTTTGTTTTTCTATTTTGGAAGAGACTTTAGAGAATTTGTATTATTTTTTCCTTAAATGGTGGAAGCAACCAGTGAAATAACCTGGGCTTCAGTGCTTTATTTTTTTGAGGGCTATTACTTATTGATTTAATTTCTTTAGTAGATATAGACCTACTTAGAATATCTATTTCTCTTTTTGTGAGTTTTGGTAATTTGTGTCTTTCAGAAAATTGATCCATTTCATCCAACTTATCAACTGTATGCATATATTTGTTTGTAATACTTCTATATTATCTTTTTAATGTTCATGGGATCAGCAGTGATGACCCTTCTTTTATTTATAGTATGAGCAATTTGTATCTCTTTCTTTTTCACTTAGCCAGAATAGAGGTTTACTGATTTTATTGATCTTTTCAAAGAATCAGCTTTTGGTTTCATTTATTTTTTCTAGTGATTTCTTACTTTCCATTTTATTGAATTATTGTCTAATTTTTAAATTTATTTTCTTATATCTACTTTTGATTTAATTTGCCCTTCTTTTTTTCTAATTTCCTAAGTTGGAAGATTGGATGATTGATTTAAGATCTTCCTTCTTTTCTTTCTTTTTTTTTTTTTTTGGGAGACAGAGTCTTATTCTGTCACCCAGGCTGGAGTGCAATGGTACCATCTCGGCTCACTGCAACCTCTACCTTCTAGGTTCAAGTGATTCTCCTGCCTCAGCCTCCCAAGTAGCTGGGACTACAGGCGTGCAACACTATGCCCAGCTGATTTTTATATTTTTAGTAGAGATGGAGTTTTACCATGTTGGCCAGACTGGTCTCGAACTCCTGACCTCAGGTGATCTACCCGCCTTGGCCTCTTAAAGTGCTGGGATTACAGGCGTGAGCCGCTGCGCCCGGCCCTTCCTTCTTTTCTAGCAAATGAATTTAATGTTACATATTTTCCTCTAAGCACTGTTTTCACTGCATTCCATGCATTTGGTAAGTTGTATTTTTATTTTCATTAAGTTAAAAATACTTTTTAATTTTTCTTGAGACTTCTTTTTTAATTCTTATGTAAAATAGAAGTACATTGCTTAATCTCCAAATACTTGGGGATTTTTTTTTCAGCTTCTGGTGGATTTTTGTTTTTGACTTCTAGTTTAATTCCACTGTGCTCTGAGAACATATTTTCTATAATTTCTATTCTTTTAAATTTGTTAAGGTATGCATTATGGCTTCGAATATGGCCTATCTGATGAATGTTCCATGTGATCTTGAGAAAAATATGTATTCTGCTGTTGTTGGATGAAGTACTCTATAGATGTCAGTTAGATCCAGTGATAAATGGTGCTGTTCCTTACTATATCCTTACTGATTTTATGCCCACTAGATCTATCAATTACTGATACAGGAGTGTTGAAGTCTCCAACTATTAATGTAGTAAAGAATTTTATATAGCTTATATTTTCCTTGCTGTTCTATCAGTTTTTGCTTCCTGTGTTTTGATACTCTGTTGTTAGGTGCATGCATCTTAAGTATTATGTAAACCAAAAATAAAATTCGAAGGCCCCCCGCTTCCCTGCAACCATCTGAATGGGCTCCCTCCTTGGCCAGGGCACTCTAAAATTTACCTCCTACTTGAAATGAAAGACAAGAACCCTCAGGACCAGAAGATGTACTCTCAGCAGTATGGGAAGTATGTACTCAAAGTTCCTCTAAGTGTGTGAGAGGATGAAGAGCATAAACCATTGCAGAATCCTTTCCCCTTTGGCAGACAAAAGACTTGACTATAATGGTAGTTTAGGAATAAAATGTCTCAGCATTTGCCATTTCCTGTCTCTCCAGGGAGCTGAACTCAGGATAGTGGCCTTTGTTGTGTCCAGGAAGGGCTGATTTAATGCATGTGGTGGCCGGGGCCTGCGATGGATGGGTCTTCTTCATTGTTGTACCCTCTCCTTTCTGATTCCTCCTTCTCTTCCTCCACTCTTTCATGAGCATTTCTCCAACCGATCTGAGGATGTCTGGTTATTAGTGTGTTTGGGGGAGTGAGCTAGAAGAAGAGTCAGTAATCAGACAAGCATGCTGCAACCCTCTACTTAGGGTGATGGACTGACTGGAGGTACTGGGTCCACACAGATGGCTGCTGCAGCCAACCCTGCCAGAGTCCCCAAGGTGCCCCAGCCATGCTGCCACTTCTGCTAGCCTTCATCAGTGAAAACCCAACACAAACAAAGCAGTTTCAGGGTGGCAGCTCAGTGACATTCATTTCCACGCTTTTGTTGAAACCAGTGAGTGAAACAGGTTTGTAAATTCCTCAGCCTCTTCCTCTAGTATTTTGTAAAATATTCAGCATCTTCCTGCAGCAGGGCAGTCCCAGGGCTGGGCTGTGAGAGTCTGATGTTGGGGCGCCTTTCTTTCCTCTTGAGCACTCAGGTTATGGTGGATGACATGCTCCCAGCCAGCCTTGGACCAGGCCTTGAGTGTGGGCACAGGACTGGGGAGAGGACTCCAGATCTAATGTGGAGTGAATGGGGAAGAGCTAAGTTTCTCCCAGGAGACCCCATCAGGCAACAGGCATATGGTTCAGACTCTCCATCTTATGGCCTGTTCCCCCCCTGCAGACCTTCACCAAGCTCTGGCTCTGCATCAGGTGTGTGCGGGGCCCTGGCATGCAGGGGCCCCAGGCCAGCCCCAGCCCTGCTCTGGAGTTTATGGGCAGTCTAGGTTTGGGTTCTGCACAGCAGACTCTGAGACAGGGATTTGAGTGAAATAAGTAATGTGGGAGGAACCTGGGGAGTTCTAGTAGGGGAGGGGCAGGGACACAGAGAAGCTGTGACAGCAAGTGGCATTTCCCAAGGCTCAATCACACCAGAACCTCAGGTGACTATGCAAGGTGATTTCTCATCAGGATTTTCCTACCACAGGATCATTGCACCCCTTGGCCAGGTATCATCCATCAACCCCTGTCATCTGTCAAGAGTGGCTGCTGGAGGCATCACCCTCTGCCCCCCAGGACTTCAGCCCTAACTGGTGCACTCCTGAGTTTGGGGCATCCTCCACTTGAGTGGCAGGTGCTGCAGGCAGGAAGCTATGGTGTGTGTGTAAACTGTCTACAGAGGCTGCAGGTGACCCGGAGGGCGGCCTGCCGGCACTGTCAGCTACAGCATCTGGCAAGGCGAACGGGTAAAGCAGTAAACCAGCAGGTGACTGAACGGTTGCAATTGTGGCGGGTGCCTTGGAGCGAGCTGACTGGGAGTTGAGCACAGAGGGAGGAGCAAAGATGTCCTTCAAATAGGGTCATGGCCGGTGCCTGCCTCCTTGGAGTAGGTAGGCCCCCAGCAAGCAAAGGCAGGAACCCGCAGTCACGCCACCCTGGCAGAGTTGTTCTGACCTTTGCCTAGAGCCCCGGTGCTACCTGTGAGCTGGGATAGTGATCACATTCACTTCTAATATGAGCTGGTTAAAAGCACATTATCATTGGCCAGGTTTCTCAGTTGCCAAGAGATGACCTAGTGCTTGTTTAATACCAGAAATGAAGCTCAGCAGCAGCTCTTGGGCTATCCTTCAGTGGCCCCTCACATGCCCAGGTGTGACCTTCTGGTTGGGGTGGCCTGTGTCACCTCCCTCTCACCCTCTTGATGTCCACACAGTGCACCTGCTTTTGTCTGCCATGGGGGAGAGGAGGAGAGGCAGATCCTTCTGTGCCCTCTGCTCATGACCTCTTCTGCTGTGGGGTCAGAGAGTGGGCTTAGCTCAGGGACTGGATGCTGTGTCCTCTCCTGAGCTTAACTTGGCTCTGGGTTCCTTTGTCTTACAGACGGAACTTAACAAGAAGAAGCTAAGGAAGAGCAGAGAGGAGAGGAGAGAGACAGCGAAGAGGCTGGAAAAGGAGGAAGAGAAATATGTTCTTTGGAATCAAAGTGTTACCTGGATTCTTACCCAGGATTTTCCTATTGTCTCAGGACCTAAAGGGAAAAGACCGGCCATGGGGCATGTGAGCCTCTGGGAAATCTGCCTCAAGCCCATAATGCCATCCATCTACAGCAGTTGGAACAGTGTAAGAGTCAGACCTCTCCAGATCCCAAGCGCTGCAACATGAAGAACAAAACGAAGGTTAAGCCACAGACCAGGCCCCGTGGAGATTTCACTGCTTCCAGCCTGACCATCAGGATTTGGGTCCTGACTGCTCCCCTGGCTGTTGGGCTGGTCCCAGCTCTGGGCCTCCGTTTTCTCACCCACAGAATGGGGACGATACAGGACCTCCCTCATCAGAGCTGTCACAAGTGTTAAGTGAATGGGTTCGTGAGAAGCCCTGCAGTGCCTGGCACAGACCAAGGGCCCAACCGATGGTGGCTGTGAGTTTTCCCACTAATGTATTTTTTGATATGTAACATTTTAAAATAAAATTTTCTCTTTTCTTTTTTCCTTCTCCTTTTAGAACCTCAATTTCCTGATTCCCTAAGCTCATGTCTGGTGCTGACTATTATCCTAGTGCTGAACTCAAGCTTTCCTCATAGCTCCTCAGAGCGTTTGAGAATAACTGGGTGTTTCTGTACCCACAACATATTTGTGAAACGAATCAGGATATATGGTTCATGAAGCATTAATAGAATATGTGGTTCTGAAACTTCAGTGGGGCTCTGGGTCCCCTGGGGGGCTTGTGAACACACAGATCATGGGTCTCCCCAAGGTCTCTGATGTTGGAGGTCTGGATGGGGTCCAAGAGTTTGTTTTTCTGGCCAATGCCCAGGTGGCCAGAACCACTTTTGGGAACCACACTTTGAGAACCACTGGCACATAGTAAGGAGGCCTCTTCCAGAGGCCACCAGGGAAGCCACTGTCCTGGAAGGTAAAGAACATTTGTCCAGGGGATGTGTTAATGAAAAGACTCAGTTCTGGGCTCCTGGAGCCAGGTGGGAGATGAGAACAGACACAAAAGAACTTAAGAATAAGAAAATAAGACCAAAGGAGCATTAAGTGCTTCAAGAGTACAGCAGTGATTTTGTTCCAGCTGGGGCAGGAAAACCTGGGGAGGCCCTGCGGTGAGGAACCATTTGGGCTGGGCCTTGATGGATGGCTGAGCACTGCTTGGCGCCTGGCCCTGCAGGTGCGATGTGGTGGGTCCTGTGTCCTACCTTGAATCTGTGTCCCATCCTTGAATCTGGTGGCTTGTGGCTGCTTAGACCAGTCAGCAAGGCCAGTGCACACTAATGCCCTGGGTACAATGCCCAGGGCCTATGCTTCTAATGCCCTTGAATATATTTTAAAATCAGAAGGAAAAATGAGTACAATAATAAAGAATATACAATAATGAATCTAGACTGGATTATATTCACCTTTATGCCAACATAGGCACAAAATACAACTTTAAATATTTTTATGGAAGAAGGGGCCCATGAAAGCAAAAGTGCCACTCCCCCAAAACCCATGCTATGGCCTTGCTGATAGAGCGTGATGGAAGTAATGCTCTGACTTCTGTGGAAGGGCCAGCAAAGGCCGTGCAGCATCTGCCTGATTCTTGTGGTATGCTCCCAACTCCCCGAGAGCCCATGAGGCCTATCAGCCTGGGCCATGTGAGCGGGCTGCCTTGAGCACCCAGCCCAGCCCCGTTGAGCCCTCAGATGACTGCCACTGCAGACAGCAACCACAGGAGAGATCTAAGTGATAACGGCCTGCTGAGCTCTCCCCGGATTTTTGAGCCACAAAACTGTGACCAAAATGAAATGATTTAAGTAGCTAAGTTTTGGGATAATGTGTTACCTTAAAATAGTAACCAGAACATCCAGCCAAGAAAGGGAACTTGGGTGCTGGTGCTCTCATGGGGCTGATGAGAGGATGGACAACCCTGATCCCAGCACCCTGGGTCGGTTTTGTAGGATATACCACATTGCTGACTCTCAAAATCCCACTTGTTCATTGACGAGCTGGGCATGTGATACCATCACTTCTTCAGTCACTAGCAGGAAGGAGTTAGGAGTTAGCATTGCCCACGTGGCAAGGGGAAGCCATTGAGGAATCTGCAGTAGGGAGCAATAGGCTGTGCTCAGGCAAGGATCACTGTGGCTGTGGAATAAAGATGGCAGTGGTGGGGTACGGGGAGGGGCATGAAGGAGGTAGGGGGAGATTCCAGAGGGCAAAGCCCTGGCCATACACCCTAGACAGGGTTATTGGATGCAAACCACAGAAATGTCATCCAGCCAATTTACACAGAAAATAGCCTTACTGAATGGCATTATTTCTCCCCCGTACACCCCCCTCCCCAGACTGATGGACAGCTGGAGAGGAAGGGCAGGGATGTGCAGCCCAGGCACCTGGGAACAAGGCCAAATCACCACAGGGCACAGCAGTGAGTGTGCCATAGCATGCAGAGTAGCCACGGGACGCCCGCCATTGCTGCTGCAGAAAACCCTCCCTCTCCTTTTGTCCCTGGGTCAAGGTCACAGAACTGCCAAGGAGTGGGACAAGGACTTTACCTGCTGTTTTTTTTTCTTTTCTTTTCTTTTTTTTTTTAGAAGCCACCTCTTTAGGGTACTCTGAAACTCATTTGTATACTGAGTAGCCCTAGACTAAAAAATAAATTCCACTCCAGCAAGTGAGCAATTGGTCTGAGCCATCCTGTGGCAATGGGTGGTGTCATGGTCTGTTCTGTGCTGCGGTAACAGAATACCACAGACTGCGTAATTCATAAACAATAGAGGTTTATTTGGCTCATGATTTGGAGACTGGGAAGAAGTTCACGGTCAAGGGACCACATCAGGTGAGGGCCTTCTTGCTGCCACATCACGTGGTGGAAGGTGTCACATGGTGAGAGAGGAAGAGCAGAAGAGAGGGCGGTAAGGGGCCAAACTCATGTGCCCACTCCCATGGTCACTAACCCACTCTCATGATAACTAACCCATTCCCACAATAACTAACCCATTCCCACAATAACTAACCCACTCTCACGATAACTAACCCATTCCCACAATAACTAACCCACTCTCACGATAACTAACTCATTCCCACAATAACTAACCCATTCCCACAATAACCAACCCACTCTCATGATAACTAACCCATTCCCACAATAACTAACCTACTCTCACGATAACTAACCCATTCCCACAATAACTAACCCATTCCCACAATAACTAACCCATTCCCACAATAACTAACCCATTCCCACAATAACTAACCCACTCTCACGATAACTAACCCATTCCCACAATAACTAACCCACTCTCACGATAACTAACTCATTCCCACAATAACTAACCCATTCCCACAATAACCAACCCACTCTCATGATAACTAACCCATTCCCACAATAACTAACCTACTCTCACGATAACTAACCCATTCCCACAATAACTAACCCATTCCCACAATAACTAACCCACTCTCACGATAACTAACCCACTCTCACGATAACTAACCCATTCCCACAATAACTAACCCATTCCCACAATAACTAACCCATTCCCACAATAACTAACCCACTCTCACGATAACTAACCCATTCCCACAATAACTAACCCATTCCCACGATAACTAACCCACTCTCACGATAACTAACCCATTCCCACAATAACTAACCCATTCCCACAATAACTAACCCACTCTCACGATAACTAACCCATTCCCACAATAACTAACCCACTCTCACGATAACTAACCCACTCTCACGATAACTAACCCACTCTCATGATAACTAACCCATTCCCACAATAACTAACCCATTCCCACAATAACTAACCCATTCCCACAATAACTAACCCACTCTCACGATAACTAACCCACTCTCATGATAACTAACCCATTCCCACAATAACTAACCCATTCCCACAATAACTAACCCACTCTCACGATAACTAACCCATTCCCACAATAACTAACCCACTCTCACGATAACTAACTTGTTCCCACAATAACTAACCCATTCCCACAATAACTAACCCACTCTCATGATAACTAACGCATTCCCACAATAACTAACCCACTCTCACGATAACTAACCCATTCCCACAATAACTAACCCACTCTCACGATAACTAACCCATTCCCACAATAACTAACCCACTCTCACGATAACTAACCCATTCCCACAATAACTAACCCACTCCTGCAACAATGGTATTGATCCGCTCCTCAGGGCAGAGCCCTCTTGACCTAATCACTCCCTAAAGCCTCCACCTCTCAACATTGTTGCATTGGCGATTAAGGTGCAACACACGAACTTCAGGGCACACAGTCAAATCAGAGCAGGCAAAGGAGAGAAGACGCCACTTTGAGAGGGTTTGAAGAGAGATGCAGGGCAGCAAGTCACCCACAGTCAGAGTTAGGCCGTGAGCTCACACTGCTTGTATTCAAATCCTGTCTTTGCCACTGGATAGTGAGTGACCTTGGGCAATTTATGCAATTATTCAATCACTTGAAATTTTCACTTCCTCATCTGAAGCATGTGGACAATAATATTATCTACTCATAGAGCTGTGGTCAGGATGAAATGTGGCTATTGTGATAAGGTGTTTATAATAATAGCTGCCCCCCAGTAAGAAGCCAAGAGAGGTCGGCCATCGTCATCACTTTCAGTCGTGGGAGGAGAGCCTGTGGGGAGAGTGAGGGGCTGAGGATGATACTCGATTCTGTGTGGGCCCTGGGGTGGAGGAAGAGGGGCCCTGGGGTGGAGGAAGAGAGGCCCTGGGGTGGAGGAAGGGGAGACCTGGGGAGGTGCAGGCTGCAGGGGAGGCTGCTGTGTTCAGCTCTGGGTGTGCTGCATTTCAGTGCCCCGGGAGACTGGTTCAGACATGCAGGAGTACATTGAGACAACAGCCTGGACTTCGAGAGTGGGGTCCAGATTGGAGAAGATTCCGGAGGTCTGGGCGAGGAGATGGTGATTGCCCCATGGGGTTCCACCTGAGGAGAAAGAAGGGCTCTGTAGACTTTGAGCTGAGCATTCCAGGAACACCAGGTAAAAGCGAGATGGAGACAGGAAGTGTCTGAGCTCAGGTTGCTAGAAGCAAAGCCAGGGACAGGGTCTGGGCACCTGAGAGATACTGAGACAAGGTCTCAGGAATGAGGGGTCAAGACGGGGTGGGAACAAGCTGAGCAAGGAGCTGACTTGGTCTGATCCATGAAGGGAGAGGGGCTTGTAGCAGAAACGCCTCTGCAGAGCTGTCCTGTGAAACAAGAGGAGAGGCCTCCTATCATCCCTTTTTTTGGAGACGGAGTTTCGCTCTTGTTACCCAGGCTGGAGTGCAATGGCTAGATCTCAGCTCACTGCAACCTCCGCCTTCTGGGTTCAAACGATTCTCCTGTCTCAGCCTCCCGAGTAGCTGGGGTTACAGGCATGCACCACCATGCCCGGCTAATTTTGTACTTTTAGTAGAGACAGGGTTTCTCCATTTGGTCAGGCTGGTCTTGAACTCCTGACCTTGCGATCCGCCCACCTCGCCCTCCAAAAGTGCTGGGATTACAGACGTGAGTCACCGCGCCCGGACTTTTAACTGAAGACACAAAAGCATCCGAGACAGAGCAGCCAGAAATGGGAGGAAAATCAGAAGAACGGAGCCGTGGGGGTCATTTTTGCAGACTCACAGGGCGATCCGTTTCACCTTCTCCGGGCATCCCACCCCATTGTGTCCGAGCACTTTATCCCGCCAGCCTGGCCAGCCGCGGCTCTGAGAAGCCCAAGAGGGGTGTCTGCTGAGCCACTCACAGCAGGTCCAACCTCAGCCAGGCGCTGCCAAGGCACATTCGCGGTCGGCGACAGAGGGGCTGGAAATCTTCCCTAGAAAATAATGAGCGGAGAAGCCTTTACTGATTAGTTAAATCCCGGGTAATCCTGGCTGATGAAGACCAGGATTCGGAACCCTCAACGGATTTAGGGACCCAAAACGACTCCTGGGGGCCTCCCGCGGCGGGAACGCTCGCGGCGGCTGCGCCTCTGGCAATAGATTTGCAGGTGGTAACCGGGAGGGGGAAGCTGGAAGGAGCCCATTCTTTTGGCCGCCAGGACTTGGAGGCGTCCCCTAAACGCGGCACGTAGGTTTGGCAACTGCGAGGGCACCCCGGGGACACGAGGATTGTGGTGGATCGTGGGCTAGCTCTTTATCTCTTGCAGACGTCTCCTAAACGGCAAGAAGCGCTTCTCTGGTCTTGGCTGACGCTGAGCGAAGCTCCCGCATAACTTGACGCTGGGCTCTGAGTGGATCCCCACCACGCAGGGCGCGCAAGTGGATCCCAGAGCCACGGCAAAAGCGGAGACACAGATTAGCGCAGCGTCGGGTGGGGGGCGTTTCTCACTGTAGGAGGCTATGAAAGTGTCCTCCCGCGCTGCGCTCCTGCCACCGCCACGCTGCGAAACACAAGGTGACCCAGAACACAACTCGCCCACCGCTGGGGTCCTGCAGGTCCCTCACTGGCATTGGGGTCCCGGGATGCATTAGGAACGCCCCAGTCCAGGAATTGCAAGACCCCTTAGAAGTTCGTTCATTCTCCATCTCTGAGTCCCCTTAGAGCTCCAACACGGGCTCCTTGATTGAGTCTCTTGCTCTGCGTCGCCCTCGCCACGTCTCTGTGTCCGATGTGACTGGGTTAATAAGTCCCAGTTGCTCTCACCTGCAAAATGAGTTTAAGACGATCCTTCCCCAGGCGCCGCGGTCACCATAGAGAGTGTCTGAGGCTGGGCTCCTACCGCCTGGCCTTGTGGTGTCTTTGGATCACTGGCTATCTACTCGGGGTCTGTCACTCCCGTGATCGCCTACCTTCCAGGGAGACCTAGGGGAGGGAGACCCCAAGACCTGTCCCAGGTGAGGCCACTTGGTCGGCACCGGGGGCTGCAGGCGCAGCGCCCGCGTCCGCCCGCGCCCCTTAGGCTTTCCACTCGCGGGCGACCCCGGTCGGGCCACCTTAGAATCGACTACCCTGCCTGCTTGACCGGTCTCGGGCTACAAACTGTGTGGAAGCGTAGGTATCTTCCTTAACTGCGACCCCAAATTCGGATTTACAAACGACTACGCAGTCCTGAGTGCCCAACGCCTTCCCTAAACCCGGAGATAAATCTGGGAGAAAATTCCTCGCGGAGCGGAAAACGACGCCGGCGTCTAAAGCGTTCTCCCTCGAGCTGGAGCGGTTCAAAAGACAATTATCTCAAAGGAAAGTGATTGTTTTGGTAATCCCGGGAACAGCTTGCAAGGGGAGATTTGGGTTTTCCTTCAGTAATGGAAAGTCAATGTGCAGCCTGCTGTAATTATCCTTATCGGAAGCCCCTTGTTTAATCTGCATGTTTAGCGGAGGCCCCACTCGAACGCGCAGCGAGTGGGATACCCACTTTGCAGGGCCCGGGCTCGGGCTCCGGTTCCTGCGTGCGCGCAGGCAGCCGCGCCGGGTTCCCGCGGAGCTCAGGCATTTGCTCCTCCCTCGCTGCGGGACCTCGGACTGTAGGACCCTCAGGGAGTGGGACTGAGGAGATCTGCTTCCAGGGTTCTGGGATTTGGAAGGGGGGACTCAGGGCTCCGAGCGATGACGGCTGGTAGGGTTCAAAGCACGAACCAGGAGTGACTTACCCACTTGCTTTGGGGCCAACTTTAGCGACTATCAAAGTTTCACTGATTATTCAAAGAATCAGGCCTTCTTTGAATAATCGTGAAATCGGACAATAAATTGTAAGCCCCGATGAAAAGGTGTGCTTTCCAGTAGACAGACTCTATTTTATTCCAATTTACCTCCCTCCACTCCTCCCCAATTTAGGGTTGCTGGATAAAATACTGATACATACTCCTACCAAAAAAAAAAAAAAAAAAAAAAAGCCCTCCTTTTTTATCTGAAATCACATTTCATTGAGCCTACAGTGTTTTGTTGGTTAAACCTGGTACCCTGCCCGTCTCAGCCCCGGGCAGTCCACTCCTGTCTCCCTTTCTGGCAGACAGTCTCCCTTCTCTCCCTTTCCCCAGCTCGTGTGAGTCTGCCACCCCCTACAGTTCAGCCCGTGGAGTGTTGGGGATGGACCTGGGGGTGGATTTGGATGGAGGTAGAATGACCATGGATTAAATACACGGTTTTCATTCCTTTCCCCTTGGGGATTTTCAGAGAAGGCCTTCTTACAGGAAGGCCTTCGTGGCACCGGCGGCGGAGGTGGAGGGCTGGCTGGGGACATATAGGTGGTAGCCATCTGGTTGTGGTTGGGAATGGGGTCCTAGGTCTTAATAGGCAGTTGGGTCGCATCAAAGAAGCTTCAGGGCAGCTGGGAGTGGGGCCTCCACCTAGAAAGTCTGGAAGGAAGGAGAAGACCACGTCAGGATGTAGAACTTGCGACTTTTCGAGGGACAGGCAGACAGCGGAGTCATTGTCCCTTACCTTCTTTCCTCCCCTCCCTCCTAGAATGGGGGTGGAGTGGGGTGGGCTGGAGAGAAGAGAGGAGGAGGTGGCTGAGGGGACTGCAGCTGGGTGGGCGGTAACCGAGGGGAGGGGAACTGGTGGCGTCCCCATCTCGCCGGGTCCGGAACGGCGACGCGCCCTCGCCCAGCTGATTGGAGGCCTTCAGGCCTCCCGCGTCCGACCGGCAGCCCAATCCTATAAAGCTTCCTCTAAGCTGGGCCCTCCGCAAAGGGGATCCAGAGAGGCTCGCTCCTTGCTTGCTAAGGAACCATGACCGGCCGGGACTCGCTTTCCGACGGGCGCACTAGCAGCAGGGCGCTGGTGCCTGGCGGTTCCCCTAGGGGCTCGCGCCCCCGGGGCTTCGCCATCACGGACCTGCTGGGCTTGGAGGCCGAGCTGCCGGCGCCCGCCGGCCCGGGACAGGGATCCGGCTGCGAGGGTCCAGCGGTCGCGCCGTGCCCGGGCCCGGGGCTTGACGGCTCCAGCCTGGCGCGTGGGGCCCTCCCACTGGGACTCGGCCTCCTCTGTGGCTTCCGCACGCAGCCGCCGGCGGCAGCTCGAGCGCCCTGCCTGCTCCTGACGGACGTGCCGTTCCTGCCGCCCAGGGGCCCCGAGCCCGTTGCCCCGCTGGCTCCCAGCCGTCCGCCGCCTGCGCTCGGCCGCCAGAAGCGCAGCGAGAGCGTCTCCACGTCCGGTAATCAGGCCCGCGCTTTCCGCTCCTGCCCCGGTCCCCTAGGCTCTGAGCCGCGCAGGGGTCACAGACCATCGCCCCACCGAGCCCCTGGCCCCAGCGGCCCAGATCTAAGCGGGGAGCCCAGAGCGAGGCTCTGTCGCGGGAAGGGCATTCGCGGAGCTGCGCCGCCTGCCCCTTGCTGCATCCCAAATCCCTGCCTCTCATCCGGGGTCCTGTTCCCTCAGCGTTGTGGGACTGCCACCACCTGGTTCCGGGTGGAACCCTTTGATGAGACCCTGGGGTCTTCAACAACCATCTCCAGAGGGCCTTTTTTCCCCCCAGCGCCAGGCGCCAGTCTCAGCCTCTGGCAGCTGCGTGGGTCGGGAAGGCCCGGGCCTGTGATGTTCACCAGCAGCACCGAACAAGGTACCAGGTGGAAACGCGGGCGGAAATGATCGAATGATTGACGGGTCCTTGAAGAGCACGGGGCCTCGAGCCCTGGAACTGTCCGCCCCTCGGGGTGCTGAAAAGAGAGTCCCGGGTACCGCGCTCCTCTGCCGGCGCAGCGTCCTCCCAGTCCCCTGTGCAGGAGAAAGAAGCAACCTTGGGGATTCATTGTAGTTACGCCTAGAGATGTGTTCCTGGCCTACCCATTTCCCCAAAGAAATCCAGGCGGGTCTCGGGGAAAGAGAAGGAAGCAATGAAATTCTGTAAAGGACAAGGGCTAAGGAAACGAGTGGTTTTGGGTGTGGGAAAGAAAAGAAAGAATTACACAAGAAAGGGTGGACTGGTGAAGTTACGTGGTAGAATCTAGAGCTGAGCATCCAGGCAGCCAAGGCAAAAAGAGTATACTGGGTCTCCTGATACTAAAAGGAAGCATGTCAGATCAATAGGCAGGCAGGTTTTTGCTCCACTCTAAAAGGACTTTATTTCATGAGCCTCTACGTAAGATAAAATGAAACTCCCTATTAGTGTCACTAAAAATGCAAAAACTGTTTTCATGGGATGGGTTCTTTCTTACAAAACCAAAGGCAGCTAAATCCGACTCTGCCAGCATTTCTGAAAGTCTGGAGCAGAGCTGTCCAAGAAAAATGAAATGTGATTACATGTTTGATGGAAATTTCTCACAGTCACATTAAAAGTGAAATGACTCTAAATACTATATTTTAACCCAACAATGATCGCAAATATTATCATTTTACACATAATCAATACAAAAATATTTTACTTTTTAGGAGCACTAAGTCTTCTAAATCCACCAAGTGATTTATGTTTACAGCATATCTTGATCTTACTGACCACATTTCATGTGCTCAATAACCTTATGTGTCTCATGTCTCATCAGGTTGGACAGCCCAATACAGAATGTTTTAATCCAAGCCAGGTTTCTGGTGAACTAATTGATGGACGAGTAAAACTAGTATTATTTAGTTATTTTTGCCTTTATTCATTTTAAAGATATTTTGAGGCAATTATGCCTTCTAGCGATGAATCTCACAATAGTTTGGTCTTCTAACCTTCTTTTCCATCTAGACTTCTTAATGTAATGGGTATAAAAAGGTAAAGCACAGTGGAGTGGTTCTCAAATTTTCAAGGGCAACTACAAATCATCTGAGCACACTTGTCAAGAATGAGCCTCCTAGACCCCACCTCCAGAGATTCTGATCTGGTGCATCAGGGAAGGAGTGCAGTTCTGACAAGGGTTCTGATGTCACAAGCCCCAGACTTCCTTTGGGAAATGTTGGTGTAGAGGTTAAGATGATGAGGCTGGGGGCATAGGGGTGGATGTGTTTGGAAGCAGTGTGGGGATAGAAAGTGCAATCAGTGGCTGAGTAGTTTTGGCTTCAGATAATCTGGGATTTGAATTCTCAACTTCACCATTTACTACCTGTGTGATCTTGGGCAAATTACTTAACCATTCAGTACCTCAGTTTCCTCATCTGTAAAAATAGGATGATAATAATAGCAGCCATTTTGGTGTTTTATTATTATATAAAGAATACTTGAGATAATGTATGGACAGTGTTAAGCACAGAGCCTGAGATCTAGTAGGCACTAAAAATGCTAGCTCATATTGTAAACTACTCAAATACCCAAGAGGTTCATAACTTCAATCCTCACATTAAAATCCAGGAAATAGAGGGGATAATATGATCACCCTTAAAGTCCTCTTCTTCTTTCTGTGCCAGCAGACGAGGACAGCCAGTCTGAAGACAGGAATGACCTAAAGGCATCCCCCACCTTGGGCAAGAGGAAGAAGCGGCGGCACAGGTACAGGGCCAGGCAGTCCCCTCTGCCTGCCTTTCCTCAGGACACAGCCCAAGGTTTATGGCACCTGCATCTAAGAATTTATGGCCCGGCATGATGGCAGGCCCAGTGGTTTCCTGGTTGGCAATGGGAAGGGCACAGAAGCCATTTGGGAAGATAATTCTGCAGTTCCTAGGAGGCTAGGAAAATGCTACAATCTTGCTAGCATTTTTTGGGAGCATTTTAAGGAGAATTTTGTGGGTCTGTCAAATGGATTTTGTTAGAATGAGCTGATGGAATTCATTAAGAAAGAGCTAAAGAACTGTTTTTGTTTGAATCAAACTTCTGGACTTTACATCGGCTAATCTTTCAGAGGTGGGGTGTTCCATTATCATGAAGTGGCTTCTAGGGTCTGGACAGCAGGGGAAGCAGACACGGTGGTCCTTAAGGCCAGGGAGGCTGCTGTCCCCAGGGGACACGTGCCCACGTGTGTGTTTTGGGGTCCTTGCAGGACAGTTTTCACTGCTCATCAGCTGGAAGAGCTGGAGAAGGCGTTCAGCGAGGCCCACTACCCTGATGTGTATGCCCGAGAAATGCTGGCTGTGAAAACTGAGCTCCCTGAAGACCGGATACAGGTATCTGGGGTCCCTTTTCTCCTTTCCAAAGACACCACAGAGAATGTGTCATTCCCACATTCAGTGAGCCAATCAGCAGTCCCTTCTCTATAGCTAACATGCTCCCTTTGCATAGAAACTGAGGGTCCCTTAGCTGAAGGCACCACAAGAGCATGTCCCTATGACCCTCATGCCTTTTTTCGTTTTATTATTATTTAGTATCAAATCATTCTTTAAAATCACATGATAATGTGTGCTGCAACTAGAAACTATAAAGATATATCAATGAAAAAAAAAAAAAAAAGAGACTACCTCTCCATCTCAAACCCTGAAAGAAATCAACACAAATGCCTGAGGAGACCTTTCTCCACTTTGTGGAGTATATTATCTGCCCCTGAGTATGTATGTGCATATACATATCTACGTGCATATATACACACATTCACATGCATATATAGAATTTTGCTCTTGGTTTTGTCAGAAGATATGTCACTAACTCTTTTTTTTAACAGCTAAACCGTATTTCATAATAGTCTTTTATTAACATAATGTTTTTAATGAGAAATACCACCAGCAACCCAATAGCCTAAGCTCGGAAGGAGCCATTGCCCCAGTGAACTCTTTCCAATCAATGAGAAAAAGCAGGAAACACTGTAGTTGACCTCTTCACACAATGTGGGAAAAGGGAGTTTGATTCTTTAGTTTTTTCATTCCTGACTCTATGGAAACTTCAGTGGACGTGGTCACGACTGTTCCTACCGCGTTGAATGCCCGTGAGTCCGGACCGCACGTGGGCGCCCCTGGGGGCTCCTGGGCGCGCTCCTTGAGGGCGGCTGGTTGGCCCTCGAGAGCTATTTCCTTCAGAAATAGCATGGGATCATGCTCGGGAGAGAAGCTCCGGGCCCAGGGACTCCGCCTCCGCTCCTCCAGGCGCCCCTCTTCACTGTCTCTTCTGTGTGCCCTCTGCTTCTCCTGCCTCCAACCAGGTCTGGTTTCAAAACCGCAGGGCCAAATGGCGCAAGCGGGAGAAGCGCTGGGGCGGCAGCAGCGTGATGGCCGAGTACGGGCTGTACGGGGCTATGGTGCGCCACTGCATCCCGCTGCCCGACTCCGTGCTCAACTCCGCGGAGGGCGGCCTGCTGGGCTCCTGCGCGCCCTGGCTCCTGGGTAAGGAAGGGCCCCCGGGATCGCACGGCTCGAGGTGTTGTAGGAGGTTGGGGAATCCCAGGGTGTCCCCACCGAGACAGCCATTTCCAAAGCAAAGCAACATCAGTTTACTGAGATTCAGGTCCAGAACCGTTCTTATTATTTTTAATTAATAACAAAGCTTGCAGCATCTGGATGGTTGCCTCATTTTTCACAGAGACTGTCTAGGCTGTGTGGAAGTCTCACCGGGCTATGCATGTTAAATATGTATTTGGGATTTAAGGGTGAAATGACATCATTGCATTATATGAAATATGTTTCCCAAGTGTTGAATGCTGTTAGAATTTTTAGAAACCATACAATTTAGGGCACTTGCTAATAGGAAACAGGGCAGTGCTGAGCAGCGACCCCTGGAGACAGTGAGCCCCTCCATCTGAGTCAGGAGGGCTGGCCCCGGGCTTGGTTCTGCCATGAACAACCTGCCGAGTGGCTTTTCTGTCCCTTAGATTTTTGGTGCTCAAACAGTTTCCACTGCTGAGGCCCAGCACTCTCAGGATGCTCCACCCTTGTTGCCCTGTTTGCTGTCGCCAGAAACCAACAGGCAGGGATCACAGATTGTGGGAATGAGTCACAGATGAGTACCTCCGGGCACGGGGGGATTAGTTAGGAGGCTCATGGTGGCATTTTAGGTTTAGATGGAGGAAGTTTTTTGCTCAGCCAACAGTTTTTGAACAGCTACCAAGCAGCCCTATCCTGGGCACTGGAGGTTCCAATCATAGGTTATGTCTTGACTTTGCTCTCAAGGACTGAAACACTAGAGGGAGCATTGTGGGCAGTGATCCAAGCCGGCTCATCTGAAATTGCACAAGCAGGTGGGGGATGGCGCTTACTGGCATCCACGAGACCGCAGCCTTGGGGAAAGTGGGCCCAATGCCAATCACTGTGTCACCCAAAACACCTTTGCTGGATGTGACCCGGGGTCAGACACCTGCTTTAAACCCCTAAGGTGGGAGTTACCTACCTGCCTCTCCTGTAGGCTCCAGAGATAGGCACTGACAAGGACAATTCTAGTGGGATTTAGAGAACAATAAGAAGGAAATTTACTTCATTGCTGAATTTAAATTTTTTTATTTTTATTTTTCCTTTTTTTTTTTTGCAAGGGATGCATAAAAAATCCATGGGGATGATAAGGAAGCCAGGAGGTGAAGATAAGTTGGCAGGACTCTGGGGCTCCGACCACTTCAAAGAAGGTTCTAGCCAGAGTGAGTCAGGACCACAGAGAGGCTTGGATAAAGTGAACTCTGAGAATGGCTTGGAAGATGTGGCTATCGACCTCTCCAGTTCTGCCCGGCAGGAGACCAAGAAAGTGCACCCTGGGGCTGGTGCTCAAGGAGGCTCCAACTCCACCGCACTGGAGGCGCCCCAGCCAGGGAAGGTGGGAGCCATATGAGACCCACAGGTCCTACTGTCAGAGGCTGAAAATGTGCATATTCCTCACTGGCATTTTCCAAAAGACAAAAATGGTCCAAGACTTACACTCTCAGTTTGATTTTCTTCTGACAATGTCAAGATAAAATGCAATGCCACTTGCTTTAGGAGGACAGATGAGTGACCTAGGGAAAATTCTATTTCATTCTAGAATGGAAACGGTTCCTTAATGGCACTTTAACCAGTTAACTTGGTGCAAATCTTTTGATTCTCTTTTGTAGCTTGAGCAGGGAGGATCCAAAGTTCAAAAATGATTTCACTACTGGGCATCATTTGATATGTGCGGTTCAATGTACTGTATAGATGAATAGGTTAGGTCTGATGTCCTCATTCTCAATTAGGAAATATAAAATTGTTTAATCTCCAGAAGAATCTGATATCATTATATTGAAGACTCCATACAGACACATGAATGAATTATATTGTCTTTACCTTGAACTTGGCCTTGGATATTTCAATTTTCTTGTTAGGGAGTAATTTTGTGTTTTCCTGAGTGTCACTTGATAGGCTATGCATATTGGAAATCAAAGAAAGCCATACTCTGGTCGTTTCTGCATTTCCTTTAAAAATAGCATGGGATCATATTTAAACAATTGTTGGATAGCTGGAAACAGTGTTTTTAGGTCAGACCAGGCTTTTGGTCTTTCAAAATTTGTGATTGAAAGCACTTTAGTGACTTGGATTTTGTAAATCTTTCCTTTTGCGTTTCCTTTGCCATTTATTTATTCTTTAAAAATAAACATTTTGTGGTGTGTTTGCTTTTCAAGGCACTCCCTCTATTACACACATGTACATCTCCACTATCTCTGATTCCAGCCAGGCTCTCCCTTCACCCCTTCTCAATCTGGGGACATGTGACACATTTTATTCTTCAGGCTGCAGCTCTTACCATGTGTTGCTTTGTCAAATCCTCTGGGGCAGCAGCTGTGTCTGATTCACTCTTTGGAGTTCAGAGGCCAAAGAGATACCTTCTAGTTGATGGGAAAATGTGGTGCTTCGTGAAGAAGGAAGGGCAGTACAAGGAAAGTGTGGAACTGCTCATTGTGAGGGCTTTCTCTGGGAAGTGACCCAGTGATCTGTCAGGCTAGGCTTGGTGCTCCCATCTCTGCAGGTGAGAAAACAGAAGCTCTCTCCCTTTGGCCTATTTTTCTCATCCTATGCTAGTTCCATACTCTTGGGAAAATTAAACATCACCAATTCCTTTCTGTAGCAACAGAAAATGATAAGCCCTATGTTCTTGTATTAATTCTGGCTAATAGAGATCATAACTGAGGCCTGAGACTGCACCTATAATGAGCGGTTGGCATGAACTCTAGAAGTTCTTCTGTCTTTCCTGTTTAGAGACAGCAGCCCTGGCTCCAGGCTCTGTAGCCACACAGGTTCTGCCTCCCAGAGGGTTCTCAACACATTTCCTCATGTTTACTCCTCAGTTGTTGCTTCCATCCCTCTTCCTTAGCTTATCCTGGATTGAGTTTGGGAGAGGGAACCAGTAAGCTGTGCAACTTATATACATCACACTTAGACAATATGGGCAGCCACTAAAATTGTAACAGTAAGGCGTATTTATTAATGTGGAATGATGCTGACAAAATTTTGCTGAGTAAAAAAAAAATCCCTAAAAAAGAAAAAAGATAGAAACAAACAAATATGTAAAACAGAATGAAAATGAAATGAATAACCTTAACAACTGGTTCTGCATACAAAATATACAAGTAGTGGACAAATCTCTACATAATATTACAAAGGAAAAGGAGAAAATAGGAAGTGGCATGAGAGAAAGGGGCTAGAAGCACTACAGTAAAAATGGAAGGATGCTTTCTTAACATAAGGAACTCTCTTCAATATGGCAGGTTAATATTTTATAATGTATACATACATACACGTGCTTATATGTACATATATAAGAGCAGAGTCTTTGAGGCGGCTTTGCCACCTCTAGCCATGTGACCTTGGATGAGTTACACTACCTTTCTGATCTCTTGGTTTTTCAACTGTAAAATGCAGATGACAGCAGAACACTCATTTTTCTGAAGATTAAATGAGATGACATGAGCAATGTACTTAGCTCAGTTTCTGGTGTAACTGAGGAAGGAGCAAATTAAATATTAACTATTATTACTGTAATTATTGGCATTTCTATTAATATAAAAAATCAAACGAGAAAGTTTGTTATCATTATCATTATTTGACAATATGGGACCAACAAAATAAATCATGGAATAATAGCTTGTTGGAATGGTCTGTAGCAACAACTCAAGAAGAATTCTACGAACACAGCAAAATGTCGCCCTAAGAGCAGGGCTCGGTGTGTCATCGGGCTGCTCTCTCCCTGGCTGTGCAAGGACCAGGAACTCAACTGGCCACGCCCCACAGAGGACCACCGCTGTCCTGTGTGACTAGAGTCTGGAGACGAGGACTTTGAGCCGCTCAGGAACATCATCAGGAATCCAGGACTCAAGCTTGTCCCTGCAAGGTCACTGGAGGCTCCTGAAGTCCAGACATCACAGTGGAGACTACCTATGGCCACATTTCATCAAGGAGTAAACCCCCATCTGCAAGCAGACCCTCTCTCACTCCTCATTGGTCAGCACTGCATGTCACACTCAGGCCTAAGCCAATCACCACCAGCCAGGTGGGCAGAATTCCTTGTTTGGTTTAGTCCAATCAAAATTCACCTCTGGGGCTGGGTTGTGGCCAGCCCCCCGCTCTTTTTGCCCATTACCTAATGTAATTTGGCCCCTTTCAACAAAGAAGAAAGAAAGGGGAATGACTGGTAACCAGCCAACCAATAGGTCATCCCTATGCAGGAGGTAAAGTAGTGTGTGTGTGATATTAAGAGAGAAAACAAGAAACATGTACATAAAGATGAAAAAATAGACGAAAATTCTTTAAAATATTCATAACATTTTTCAGATCATGGACAAATGGATACTTTGAATTTTTAAATATGTTCTAAGTTTTGTAAAATTAGTATGTAAAAATAAAATAATTTTTAATATTAATATTATTAAAATATTAACACCGCTTTCTCAATATAGGGTTAAATTCACATGAGACAAAAACGCTTTTAAAAATATCATATGAAAATTTTTCAGGATAAAGAGTTCACATCTTGCCAGTGACTCCTGCGTGGTTCTCACAGTGCCAATCTGAGGATGGAGAGGCCAGCAGGATTTTACACGTGGTCCTCTCAACCCTCACTCAAATCCCCCAGCAAGTCAGATTGGAATCTGGCTACAGACTGACAGCAGGACTGAATTGTTTCCAGTGTTCAAAATTGTTTGACAGCTGAAATATGGCTGTTAAAATCCAAAAGGAGATTTCAAAAAATTACAATTTTAGTAAGGCGAATTTGGAAACATTCTTAATAGGAACCAGTGTAACCTCAGGACTTGAGGACATTCATGAATTAAGGTGATATTTTCAGAAATGATAGAAGAACAAGATATAACAAATAATGCTTTTTCCTTAGGTTTAATCGTATAAAAACAATATATGAAAACACAATTGTTTTCTATGGTCAATGAATCATGTTCAAATTCATTATCTCTTTGCATTCTCAGAGGGTGAGACATTGGGCTGCAGAGAAATGAAGTGAACCTGCTAAGCCGATTGTCAAATGGATGAGAAACTCAGAGCCAAGGATCGGGAAAACACCCTTAAAGAACAAGGTGATGGCTGAGTCTGTCCCAGGTCAGTGCTTTGATAAGACTGTGATCATCACAGCAGGATAGTATTGGCTCAGGGGGACAAATGGACCCACGCAGCAGGAAAAGGAGCAGGCAGCACACACACGTGTGGACACAAAGTGGGTGTGGCTGACACTGGGGGAGGGCTGGCTTTTTGGTAAGTTACTGGGACAACTGTCCATATGGGAAAACATACAATTGGACCTGTACTTCACACCTTACAGGAAAACACTTCCAGGTGGATTAAAGACATGGTGTATGTGTGGGATGTGTGAAAGGCAAAACTATAAAGCTTTCAGATGTTTTGGTTTAGAAGATCCTTCAATTATCACCATACTGTGGCTTAAAACAATCATTTTAAGCTCACAATTGTGTGCATCTGTTTCAGCTAAGTTCACCAAGCCACAGTCTCTCGCTTTCTCTCAGTCCCACTTTCCCCTCTCTCTTTCTATCGACGTATATACAAGAGTTGTGAAATACTCTCCCTGTTTTCCAGTGCAAACTTCTGCTCCTGGAGGCTCCTGTTCACTGGACTTTGCAGGAGACACACAGGCTCCCCAAACCCCGCTGTGGTGCCTGATGACCTTCAGCTGAACCCTGTAATGCTGCTAAAGTCTGCCCCTCTGGAGAAGTGCTCAGGCAGCATTGTTCTGCCTCAGGAAGCATGCCGATTTTCCTGTGTCATCCTCGATGATCACTGCTACCAGACTTGCCCCCTGCAGGGCACCCCGATGTGCAAGGAATTCAACAACCTGGGAGTTGAAAGCATTGGTCTCAATGCTTTCAACACTCAAGTTCACTCCAGTTCACACTGAACACTCAAGTTCAGTGTGTTCTTTCCCGTATCTGTTACCAGCTGATGAGAATAAACCTGCAGTCATGACAGCTAGGTCCAAGTGACAGGTGCAGAAAGCTGCTCTTACAGAAACGCCCCTCCTTATTAAGAGGCTTTGTCTATCACTCAGAACTGCTTCTATGCAAGATTATCTGTTGAAAGGGAACTGTCCACACCAGGGCATTGTTCTGACTTTTCTGGACTTCCTCAACCCAAAATGCCTTGAAGAAAAAAAAAATGACACTGAGTGTTAGGGTAGGGTCTCACTCTTTCTCCAGGCTGGAGTGCAGTGGCACGATCATAGCTCACCGCAACCTCTAACTCCTGGGCTGAAGTGATCCTCCCACCTCAGTCTCCTGTGTTGCTAGGATTACAGCGTGAGCCACTGCCCCAGCTACTCCAACTTAAGAGTTCCCCCAAGGCTGGCTGCCCTTCTCCTCTCTTTCCATCATGAATGACACGTGGGCATCCCCTGGCGCATGGCTGACCTGTGCCTGCCTGGGTGCTCAGCTTGGCACCCATGTGAGTTTGCAGCCTGAAATTTTAAGTGGAGGAGTTTCTGTGCTTTTCTGCCCTGGTCCCTCTTACTGACCCTCTAAGTCACCAGCCGTGGTCGTCTCCTCTTTGATCCCCGATCTCAACCCGGACTTTGAAATGTGTTTGTTCACATAATTGTCCATTACCCACCCTTCCTGTCATTGCAGAATCTGTTGTTTCATACTGACATTTTAGGACTTTTTTTCACTTCTGTTGAAGATCACCTACTAAAAAGAAGTACTTCCTCCTTTTCACTCTTTCTTTACAAGAATTAATTAAATTTTAATTGACAAAAATTGCATATATTTATGGTGTAAGACATAATGTTTTGGAATGTGTATACATTGTGGAATGGCTAAATCCAGCTAATTAACATAGCATTACCTCACAGTTTTTTTTTGTGGTGTGAACACTGAAAATCTACCCCCTTAGTGATTTCGAGTACATAGTACATTGTTATTAACTATAGTCACCATGTTATACAGGACTTAAACTCATTCCTCCTGCAGAACTGAAATTTTTTGTCCTTCGACCAACCAGGCTGCCTCTTTTCTATTACCCTCTTTAACACAGTCAATTTTGTGCAGTAACTAACTGGGAAGTGGGGGAGATTCTGGGATCTCCTTTACTGTCCCATGTAGGGAGCCCTTGGAGGGCCAGGGATTCCATAACAATGACCAAGGTGAAGCCCAATATTGCACAGGAGTGTCTGTGTGCAGGAGGTGGGGTGGGGGACATTCCTTTTCCCAAGTAATGCAATGAGTCTTACAAGAAATTTCTGCATGGGACACTTCTCTGCCCCAGATCACATCTCCTCAAATACCTCTTACTCCGGCCATTGCCACAGCAACTGGTCTTGTTTCCCACTGTTAAATTCAGTTTAGTCTAAAGCTGCCTCCTTACATATTTAAGTCTGGCCAACAGGTTTCTTTGTACATAGTAAACTATAACCTAACTGGATGCATAAATAGGCTATAACCTACTCTCGTACCAATCACTGACTTTTGGCCAATCACAGGGGGCCAACTGTTCAAACCGTGTTCAAATAAGACAACATCAAGCTGTAACCAGTCCAACTGTTTCTGTACCTCACTTCCGTTTTCTGTGTGTCACTTTCCTTTTTCTGTTCATGAGTCTTCTTTGGCCATGCGGCAGCACTGGTGACTCTCTGAACCTATTCTGGTTCAGGGCTGCCCAATTCACAAATCATGCTTTGCTCAATTAAACTCTGTTACATTTAGTTTGCCTAAGATTTTTCTTTTAACACTGCCCTGGGGCTTCTTTGACTTTGAGATGTGGACGCCTTAGGTACCCCTGCCTGGTACTTCCACCTGTGGACCCTGAAGGGCTTCCTAGAAGTCCATAGCACACACAAGGTAGCCCGTGACCAGTCAGGGGAGTTCTTGTGATAAATTTTCCTCTTCTGCCTCTGTGATGGAGACCTCTGAAGTCATTCTACGCAGCAACGTGAAGATCCTGGGGCACCTAGCCCTGGTTGCCCTTGGCATGACAGACTGGAGAAGGAACACTTGCTGGGCATTCTGTCCAACCCCTCTCCCACTCCTCAGTCCTGCATCCTCTCCCAAGTCAAGGCACCTACCCACAAGCCCACAAGACTGGGAGCAGGAACGGGAGAGGATGCCAGGGACAACAACCCCAGCCATGACTGAATGCATCACAGAATCTGGAAGAATTATTATGACCTAAAATTCCATCTGCAAACACAAACTGGCTTTACCGAGTTCAGTTTTGTAAACAAAGTTTGAGTCCAGTGAAATAGCCACTTTTGTGAATCTAGATGATATACAGTCACTGCCCCAATTGAAAAAATGATTTTGGGATTTCTTATACATGGCCTGAAAATACTGTGAGGGTCAATTTTTCAGTTTCCCCTTGTATTCCTATCAATTTTTTCTCATATTTTTGGAGTTGTCTGCAAGTTAAGAACTTCTAGATCTTCCTGGTGAACATTTACCATACAAAGTTTCCCCTTTTAAACTTTCTTGCATTTTGTCTTACTGTGCATTTTGTCTGATATTTAATTCACATTTATTTGGTAAATGTTTTCTACACTTTTACTATCAACATTTCTAAATATGTTTTAGGTTTAGGTTTGTCTATTTTGGAGTATATAGTTGAGATTTTGAAAATCCATTCCAAAAATCTTTGTCTGTAACTAGAGAATTTACTCCACTTACATCAATTATAATTGTTGACATTTAAATTTTATTTTAACAAATTTATTTTTTGTGTGTATTTGCAAATGTTTTTTACCCTTTCTTTTAAATCTATTTCTCCTTTATTTTCATTTTTCAAACTGCTCAGTTTTCTTACCCCCTTTCCCCCTCTACTAGATTAGAAGGTATATATTCTGCTTGTGTTTGTGGTTAATCTAGAAAATTTAACATGCATATTGATGTAAATGTAAAACTGTCCTGAACATTCGAGGAATTATAGGATGCTACTTTTGATTTCTTAATTACTTTCTACACTCTTGTTCAGGATTTTTCTTTTACCTTGTTTTTTTTCTTAACCCCATGATGCAGGCGTTATTGCTATAATTTCGTATCACTAATGTTTCTTTAGATTTACCCACAAGTGTAACAATTTCCTTGCTCATTGTCTTTCCATTGCAGGCACACCACCCTTATTATCCTCATTTGGGGGACAATTTTCCTTCTTTTGGAAGTAATCCTGAAGTAATAGGGTGAAAAGCTTACAGTTTTTGTTTGTCTGAAAATGTATTTTGTGCTTGTTCTTGAAAGATGATTTCACTAACTACACTATTCAAACTTGACAATTATTTTCCTGAAATACTTTAAAGATTTTACTCAGCTGTCAGCTGTCAGTCTAAACACCATTCCTGTGTAGGTAATCTATCTTCACTCTGGCTCTTTAAAGACTTGCTGCTGATCTTTGGTTTGTGACAGTTTCGCAATCATGTGTAGAGGTGCTGCTTTCGTTTTTATTTAGCTTGATTGGAATTTGTGTACTTCCTGGGCCTGAGTATTGTCTTTCATTAATTCTAGAAATGTTGCAGCTTTTAATTCATTGAATATTTCCTCTCCCCATTCTCTCCAAAACTCCAAATGTGTGTGGGCGCATGTGCGTGTGTGTGTGGTGTGTGTGCATGTGGTGTGTGCATGCACCTGTGGTATATGTGTGGTGTGTGCATGTGTTCGGTGTGTGTGTGGTGTGGTGTGTGTGCGCACACGTGTGTGTGGTGTGCGTGTGGGCATATATAATGTGTGTGTGTGCGTGTGCGTGCATGTATTTGCTCACAAGTGTGCACGTCTGTGTGGTGTATGTGCACGCATGTGTGTGTGAGCATGTGCATGTGTGGTATTTGGTGTGTGTGTGCATGTGTGTGGTGTGTGCACGTGCGTATGTGTGGTGGTGTGTGTGTGTGCGTGTGTGTGGGTGTGTGCCTGTGTGTGGTTTGTGTGCATATGGTGTAGTTGTGTGGGAGTGTGTGGTGTGTGCATGTGTGTGTGGTGTATGTGTGTGCGGGCACATGTGTGGTATGTGTGAGTGCATATGTGTGGTGTGTGTGAAGTGTGTGGTATGTGTAATGTGTGTGTGGTGTTTGTGCATGTGTCTGTTAGTGGTGTGTGCAGGTGCGTGTGTGTGGTATTTGTGACCACGTGTGTGTTGTGTGTGTGTGCTGTATGTATGTGGTGTGTGGGGTGTGTGTGTGTTGTGTGTCTGTGTGTGAATGTGTGTGGTGTGTGTGTGCGTGTGTGTGGTGTGTGTTTGTGATGTGTGCATGTGTGTGGTGTGTGCATGTGTGTAGTGTGTGTGGTGTGTGTGTGCGAGTGTGTGTGATGTGGTTGTGTAGGGGTGTGTGTGGTTGTGTGTGGTGTGTGGTGTGTGTGCATGCTGTGTGGTTGTGTGTGGTGTGTGTGTGGTGTGGTGCCTGTGTGTGGTGTGTGCATGTGTATGACGTGTGTGTGGTGTGTGTGTGTGGTGTGGGGGGGTGTGAGGGTGTGTTTGTGGTGTGTATGGTGTGTGTGGTATGTGCGTGTGGTGTCTATGCATGTGGTGTGTGTGGTGTGTGCATGTGTGTGGTTGTGTGATGTGTGTGCGTGCATGTGTGTGATGTGTATGATGTCTGTGTGGTGTGGTGTGTGGTGTGTGTGTGTGTGGTGCGTGTGGTGTCTTTGTATGTGCGCACTTGTGTGTGTTGTGTGTGGTGTGTGCGTGTGTGTGGTGTGTTTGGTGTATGCGTGTGTGGTGTGTCTGTGTGGTGTGTGCGTGTGTGTGGTGTGCATGTGTGTGCTGTGTCTGTGTGTGGTGTATGTGTGGTGTGTGCGTGTGTCTGGTGTATGTATGGTGTGTCTGTGTGTGTGGTGTGTGTGTTTCATGTGTGCGTGTGTGTGGTGTGTGTCTGTGTGTGTGTGGTGTGTGTTTGATGTGTACGTGTGTGTGGTGTGTGTCTGTGTGTGTGTGGTGTGTGTGGTGTATGTGTGTCTATCCCATGCCCCATCTCTTGCATCCTCTTTTCTAAATTTTCTTTCTTTTTTACTCTATGCTACAATTTCTATTTAATGGGAAAATTTAATTAATTCGGTTATTACTGATATGATGTATGGACATATCTCTTGATCTTATTTTCCCAACTTGCCATCCTTGCTTGTTCCTTCCCCACTCCACCCTTTCCTGTTTTGTTTTGTTTTTTAAATTGACCAACTTTTGTTCCATTTCTTTCACCAATGGTTTGGAAATCACATACTCTTTTTAGTTTTCTAAGAATTATACATAAAATTTAAACATACCTAATCAACATGTGTTTCTATCACTATGTAGAGTTAGCCTGCATTTATATCATTCCTCCATCCAGACAAAAACTTTTGCATGGCTTTACTTTACTTCTACTTCGCCCTGGTCCCCAGCCAAAAAACCTGACGCTTTCCCCAGAGCACCTTCCCAGTGCTCCCATCTGCCGTCTCAAGCCACTTCCCAGGTCTGGCTGCCATTGTCAGAAGCTACTGGACCGGAAATCTACCAAAACGTCAATGCCTGCTTGCACGTAAGTCCAGGATAAAGTTAATTCTAGTTAAACTAATATGAAAAGAAAACCACAAAGGGTGTTCCTGACTATATCCCTCAGTTATAGTTTCTGCCTTGAATTCCAACCCATTTGCCTGCTACCTGCCAGGGGCTCCTCCTCAGAATTTCTCTTCCACCAAGGGATTTGTGTTTTCCCAATTTATCAGACTTTTAAAGGAATCTGTCTATCTATCTATCTATGTATCTATCTATGTATCTATCTATCTATCTATCTATCATCTATGTATCTTCTATCATTATCTATTATCTATCTATCATTTATCTATCATCTATCATTATCTATCTACTATCTATCTATCATCTATCTATCTATCTATCTATCTATCTATCTATCTATCATCTATACACTTCCCATACCCAGTCCTCCGTCTTGATGGAGTATGTATCTTTGCGAGGGCGAACAGATTTCTCATATCCTCATCCAGAATTCCCCGAGTTCAGGACTAACACACTGCCTTGGCCATAGTCAATCTGTGTTGATTAATTTACTAAGGAGACAAAAGCTATTCCGAGAGGGCTCATTATTAGGGAAATGCTCCTGGGCTTCCTTTGATGGCGATATGATCTTAAGGAATGCGTGAGTTCTTCTGGTTGGCTTGTCCTGCGGAAGACTTGACAGATTGCTTAGATAGGCTGGAAAGCAGCATCAGTTACAGCGCCAGGGGGCAGTGTTGGCCAGCTTTACAATTTCTCAACATTCAGCCCGGTAAGAAATTTGACTAATGCTATTAGTTCCTCATCAATAGATACACATCCTCTTGGGTCCCCGCTGGTGTTTTCAGGGCTGGAGCTGTGTTTCATCTCTCTTTGGGACCCACAGAAACTGGTCCCTGAGAAAGCCATGTCCAGCCCTAGCGATCAGCACCTTTGCAGACTAATTCCTCCCCTGCCTGTGGTCTCTGCTCAAAGCTGTGACTGCATCATAAACCTTCACACTTGAGTTTGAGCTGAGAGGCTGGGAAGCCCAAGAAGTTCCTGAGGCGGTAGGCAGAGATGCGATGGCAGTTTTAGTGACCTTTGCCTTCTCAGGACAGAGCAAAGGGGTCGACAGCTCAGATCTAGACAAAGGCTGTTTCCTGGTTTCCCTCTCCCCCTTGTAGCCTCTTATCATGGAGAGATCAAGAAACCAGGTGATTGCTGCAAAACAAGCAACCGAGCAATATCTGCGTGACTGCTCAAGCGGTGCATCTGGCTCCCAGACCACTCAGGGGACAGGGTGGGCCACCAGCAGGCATCAGGACCCCTGGCCCTGCATGTGTGTGGGGACTGGTTCAGGCTTCTGCTGGACGATGAAACTACAGGGCAAAGCCATGAGGGCAAGTGGCCCCTGGTCTTTTGGGCACAGTGGAAAACCTGCTGCTGCCGGTGCCTCTGCCTGGGTGTGGGAGTCTGTTTCTCTGAGCACAGTGTTGAACTTGGGACTATCCTTTTTGTCCTCTGGACTATAAGCCTCCTCCTCTAAGGTCCACACTCTAGTTGTCACTCAAATTCAAACTAAAGCAAACGCTGAGTTCTAGCTGAGGATCCATTTCCTAGCTTCGCCTCTCAATTTTTAGTTTTATGCAAGTCAAAATCTAAACCTTCCCAGCCAGAGCTGGCTGCCATTCTCAGAAGCTACCGGACTGGAAATCTACCAAAATGTCAATGCCTGCTTGCACTTAAGTCCAGGATAAAGTTAATTCTAGTTGAACTAACATGAAAAGAAAACCACAAAGGGTGTTCCTGTCTATATCCCTCAGACATGGGCTTGGGTGGCTATGTCTCTGCTCCAGCCCTAAAGTAGTGTGAGAAACAGCGGTTGTCCCTGGCCCAGAGTGACGGCTCTCCCTTGATGGGGGTGGGGCAGTTGTGAGACAAAGAAGACACTGAACGGAAGGAAGGAGGGCAGGAGTTCTCCAGAGCCAGAGTCCGGTGGTCCTTAGGGAAATCTGTGGAGGGCCCCACACTGGCAGAGGCTGTGATTTTAGGAAAGGAGAAGAAACTCTGGTTATTAAGTCTGGCATGTCCTTAATAGGACTCATACACCTCTTGGAATTTTAGAGCTCAAGGATTCAGAATTTGGATCTCATTGGTTCATTTTGCAGATGAGAAAACTGAGGCCTAGAGATGTCAGGGGCCTTGCTACATGGCAGGTTGGAGGCAGAACAGAGGGCAGAAGCCAGGAGGGGTTCTAGGTCTCTCTCTTGGCTCCCTGTCTAGTGCTATCTGTACACTCAGGAGCTCCATGAAGGAGGAAGCCATTTTTGATCCACACAGGAGGCAAGACGGTGGCCACAGCTCAAAGTTCTCAGAGCTTTGCCCTTGGAGTGACCCCAAGATGTCCCTGTGATCTCAGAGACTTACAGCTGTCAAATAGCACTAAAAGTGATGCCTGGCCTTGAGTGAGAGCAGGCAGTGTGGCTACCGCAGTGGGGGACCCCCAGGAGAGGCAGCTTGGGAATGGGGAAGGGCATTGGCATGTGGGGGGAATTGCTGTGCCCCCCTTGGCCCTGTAGGCCTGGCAGTTAGGGACTGTTCTCCCAGGTGTAATGATTTTCATGGTGTCTTCCTTGAACACTGAGGGCTGCAAGGGGTCTTGTGGGGAAGTCCGTTCTATGGGTGGTGGATGGATGATGTCCCCAGCCTTGCATGCTCATGGATGGCTGGGGTGAGTGATTAAGAGTTACCAGGATTTGGTGCTGCTGGAATTGAGTTACCATGTTGCTCGTGCTGACCAGGAGCTGCCCCACCACAGAGCCCAACTGTTCTGCCTCCTGCACCGCCCTCAGAGCGTCAGAGAGCATAGCTGCCTGGCCGGGCATCCCACAGCCCCAGGAAGGACGCTGGGCAGTTGCTGGATTGCACTCCCACTTCCCAGCTCTTCTTGCACTTGAGGCCACCCTCTCTCATCCTGTGCTTCACTGTGTGTTGTTGGGTTGACCCCGCAGGGTCAGGGGCGCACAGCACATCTGCAGGGCTTGGTGCACAGTGCCACAGTGCATGAGGCTATGGTGTGTTGCAGCCATATGGGATCCTCAAGCCCCCTGCTGAAGCAGATGTATGCACAGACTCCACATACCTCATCCTCACCCGGAGTTTGTGGGGACATCGAGAAATAGGAGCCAGAAGGGAAGGGAGCCCTGTCATCTTGTGAAGCTGCCACCAGGGCAGCCCTGGAGATATAGCTGAGGAAGCTCCTTATTTTTTCTTATGCAATTTTTTTTCTGATCTTTTTATCTATAGGTAAGCTTGCTTAAAAGAACTTTGGGTGGCCTGGGAACTTCAGGACGCTTCGCCAATTACCAGAGGAAGATAAGGCCTGCCCAAAACCGAGCAAACCAGAAACAGTGGCCCCTGTCACCTTTAGATCATTAGCATATCATTATAATGCTAAAGTCCCCATTCATAGAAGAGAATCGTTGCCACTTTCTGCACACGTGTCGTATGAAGAGCCTGTTCATGATCTGCACCTGCGTGTCTGAAGTTTCTCCCTACATAAGCTTACATAGCCCCTGCCCCACATCTAACCCTGTTACATTCCCCAGCTTCCCACCGCTCTGGAAGAAGCTGTCTTTAGAGCAAGCGCTCTCTCCTTCTCCATGCCTGGCCGGGAATAAAACCTGCTTGCCCTTTTCCCCAATCTGGTGATCTTTCTTTGTAGCCGATGCAGAGTAGAGAAAGAACTCAGTGAACTGGTGACGAAGCCAATTCCAGACTCCCAGCATCTGGGTCCTGTACTTGCTCTGAGCTCTGCCATGCTCTTCTTAATTCTGTGTTTTGGTTTTACGGTGCATCTCAGCTATTTGAACAGTGTCTGTCTCTCTCCAATTTGAATTGTGACCTGCTTGCTTGCAGGGATTATAACTGGACCATCCTTGTCCAACTGACAGCCCTCAGCTCTTGATGGTGCACATGGGAGAAGCTCACAGGTTTCTTCTGAGTGTCATTGGAAAGAGGTGTGTGTGTGGAGTCACAGAGACAAATGAAGAGAACAGGAAGAGGGAGAGATGGAGGAAAGAAAAGGAAGGGAGGGCTTTACCAGCTCTTTGGAGACCACTGAGTGCACAGGGAGTGGGTGGGGATCCGTTATCAGCCAAGACTGTTTCTTGAGCATCCGAGCACTGTGACTCTGGAGTAATGGGCATGGCAGGAGCTGTGAAGGCAAATGGCGAAGGCCGTGTTGGTGGGCTCTCTGTCCCTAAAGCTGTTAAATTAAGATGCTCTGGACGCTATGGCTCTGCTACCTACTAGCTGGTGGCCTCGAGTGAGCTTCTGTCCTCCTGATTATTTTCACACATGTACAGCGAGGGCAAGAGCATTCACTGCTGCAGGTTGTAGGGTCAGTAGTCACAGCTGTGTTGGCATTTCTGGCCTAAACATCAGTCCCGAGACAGAAGCGAATCCCGGATTCCCAAGAACCCTGCCTCCGAAGCCCTTCGTGTGTCTGCAGCCCCTGCCTGACAGCATCCAGCGTTCCAAGGTGAGCTCTCCTGAAGTTGAGACCAGTGGCTTCTTAGGGAGAAGATGTGACCAGCACTGCCCATATAGCCTGCTGCCCTCTCCAAACCTCTGAGGGTCCTCCAGGATGCAGGGCCAGGAGCAGGTGCTCCTTGTGCTTGTTCAACCTTGTGCTTGTTCTGCAAGAGTTGATGACTGGCTGCCAGGAGGGAGGCAGTGGGGACGACCTTGGCCTGGGCTGTGACACTCAGAAGGAAGGTCTCAAGGCCACCTCTAGTTAACTCGGGCAGCAAGAAGTGCAGTTCTGCACCACCTGGTTGGTTCTGACATGTTTGGTTCTGAAATGATCACTTCTTCTTATCCAACCAGAAGGAACGAGGTAGTATTTATTTTAAAACAGAATTAGTTCTATGTACTTTTTTCATTGCAATTGTAGAAGACCTTAGAAACGAAGGTAGTGGGAAGAAGGAGCCATCGCCCCGTGCACTCTCCATGGGGTGGCTGTTGGTGCCAGGCCCAGTCACAAGCAGCATAGCTGGTCTCTTCTCTCACAGGGCTCCCTCCTGGTAGGAGGACTGGGAAGATAAACACAGAGCTAATAAGTAACAGCCATGGAGAAAAATCAAGTCGGGGTTGGGACTAGGGAATGAGGGCGGAGGTATAACTTTATGTGGGTGACAGGAAAGGAAGGGCTCTTGGATGAAGGGATGTTTGAAGACACCTGAAGGAGGTGAGGGGGAGTCTCTGTGTACATCCGGGTGGAGCATTCCAGGCAGAAGGGACATCGTGTGGCAGTCCTGAGGTGGGAGCCTGCCGGGTGATGGGAAGGACAGGAGGAGGCTGATGTGCTGGAGCCCCAGTGAGTGAGGGAGAGCAGAGGAAGAGGGGACGCTGGATCAGGGAGGGCAGCACTTCTCTAACATGAATGTGCATGCAGCTCTCCTAGGGCTTAAGATGCAGATTCTGAGGCAGCAGGTCTGAGATGGAGCCTGGCATTCTGCATTTCTACAGTGTCCAAGTGATGCTGCTGGCCCATGGACCACACGTTGAGTAGTGAGGCTATGGCCTGTGGGCCAGGGAATGATGTGGTCTTTGTTTTGAGGAGACTGGGGAGCCTTTGGATTGTTCTAAGCTCCAGAGCAAGTTCCTCTCATTCTTGTTTTAAAGGAATTGCACTGGCTGCTGGTTAGGCTGTCAAGGGCAAGGGTGAAAGCAATTTGAAGCCTACTGAATAATCCTAAAAGAGATGGGTGTGGTTGGGATGGTAGCAGGAGGGGATGGTGATGGGGGAAGAGGTTAGTGCTGCAGGTGTTCTGAAGGTGAGCCACAGGATTTGCTGACAGGCTGCATGTGGAGTGTGAGAGGGAGGAATCTAGGATGACAAGGGTATGAGCCCAAACAACAGGAAAATGCCATTTCCATTCACTGACATGGAAGATCTGTGTTGTGGGGAAGAATCCCAGGACTTGGTATGTTTCAGATGTGAATGAGACATTTGAATACAGGACTGAGATGTGGAGGAAAGGTCCAGGCAGGAGGTGTCAATATGAAAGTGAGAGGCTAGAGAGCTGGCTGTTGTTTCCTAGGGGGCAGGGGAGAAAGGGGGATTTGAGGGCTGAGCTCCTGGGCACTTCAACACTTGGAAGGCAGAGAGAGGAAAGGCACCCAGTACAGGGCACTGAGAGGCAATGGTCAGTGGGTGAAAGAACCATGCATTTTCCAGCCTCAGTTGTTGTATCAGTTACCACTGCTGAGTTACAAACCATCCCAAAATTTAGTGGCTTAAAACAAAAATTTATTCCTTCTACAATTCTGTAAGTGGACTGGGAGGTTCCTTTGCATCGCAGGTGTTACCTGGGGTGACTCATGAGGCTGCCTTGGCTGGGGCAGGAGCCTCCCCATTGGCCTCATTCTTGTCTGGGAGTTGGTCCTGGCTGTGGATGGGGCAGCTTCATCCTCTCCCTGGGTCCCTTCCTCTGGAAAGCCAGCCCCGCTTCCTCACAGCTAGCAGCTGGGTTCCATGGGAGGACAAGCTGGGGCTGTGGGGTCTCTCAGGGCCTCCACATGGAACTGTCAGAACATCCCTCCCACCAGGCTGTACTGGCCAAAGCAATACAGCCAGCCAGGGTCCTCCTCTGGACAGAGCAGCACACCATCACGTGCAGGCGTGGGAAGGAAGAGTTGGTGGCCGTCTTTGGGACCCCCTGCCACAGTTAGGAGCTTTCTCAGTTTACAATTTTACTACCCACTGACCTCTGCCTCTCAGTGCCCTGTACTGGGTGTCTTTAATATTCTATTCAAATGGGAACTTAGGCCAACGAGCTCCGCACTGGGGGCACTGGGTGTTAGTCTTGCTCTTCCCTTAGCCAGCCGCATGCTCTTTAGTAAGTCCTTTTATTTGTTTGGGCTCAGTTTCCTCATTTTTTCCACCTGGAGTTTGACAGTTGGTGGGGGTGGACAGCACTAGATAAGTTTTAAATTAAGCAGACTAGTCGGGTGCCGTGGCAGACGCCTGTAGTTCCAGATACTCAGGAGTCTGAGTTAAGAGGGTCGCTTGAGCTCATGAGTTCCAGGATGTAGCGAGCTGTGATGGGAACCACTGCACTCCAGCCTGGGCTACAGGCCCTATCTCTAAAAAAGTATCATAAATAAATAAACAAAGGAGAAAATGCAGGTCAAGCGCTAGCACTGTGCAGGGCATGTGTTATGCTAGTAGATGTCACTGATTCTCCAGCCCTAGGTACACTCCTGTCTTCTCTGGCAGACAGCAGCATTCCCCAGCAGGGGCTGGTGGCTGGCCCACGAGGAGGCTCCGCCAATGGCAGGCTCCTCCCCTCTGTAAGCCCTACAGCTCAAGGGAAAGAAACTTTCTCATTACAAAGAACTCAAGAAACCAGTTTTCCAAAACCTCTCTTCCCTGTGTTTACCCCTTTGTTATGAATTTACTTCTTGGGTGTCAAAATATTTAAGAACTCGGTGGAGACCAGTTTTATACGTTTCCTTCTGTCCTTCCTGGCTCCACAGCTGCAAAAACATCATCCCCACTACTGAGCTTACTATGGGGCCACGCAAGAGTAGACGCTTGACAGACATTATCTAATGTATTCCTTACTGCAGCTCCCCACCCCCGCCGTCCCCGCCCCCCAGGGAGACATTACTTCCGTCTTCCCCTAAAGGAAAACGAAGCACAGAGAAGTTAAGGAACTTGCTCAAGGTCACAGAGTTTGAACTCAGGCTACAGATGCTGCAGCAACTGGAGAAAGTCCTCACCGCCCCATATCACCCACCACCGACCCCCAGCAGGACGTGACCCCCGCCAGGACGGAGGCCGGCAGCTGGGGGGCTGGAGCATGGGACCCCAGACCACTGACTCAGGCTTGCGCAGCCTCCTGGCTTCTAGGCTCCCCGCCAGCCCCTTTCGCGTGCCGCTGAGACGCCAGGGGAGGGGTTCACTCTCAGGGGTGCACAAAGGCATGAAAACCTTGGCTTCAGCCTCTGAGATGCGGAACTGACCGACCTATTGTCTTGGGACCCACCAGTGCGCTTGGGTGCACCAGCCCCCTTAACGTTGTTGCCGGCTTCCTCCCGGCTCCTCCCCATCCCAGAGGGTCCCCTCGCCCCAGGCCCTGAGCTTGCGTCCTGGGCCGCACGTGCCTCTGGCAGCTCGAAGAAGCTGTCGGGGCTTGCAGGAGAGCGTGCAAACTGAAACCAAAACAGGCCGACGCGAGGAACGTCCGGGTGGGACTGCAGACCCGCCGGAGCGCAGCGCCTGGGCCAGGGCCTGGAACCTGCTCCGCCCCGCGCTCCCCTGCACCCCTTCCCCACGCTGCTCCCCTCTTCCTAAGCGGACCCGCCTCTCCCGGGCAGCAGAAAAAGGGGTGGGACCCGGGCGGGCTCCGGGAAGGGGCCCTGGAGGAATGGATGGTGGCCGAAGGGCGGAGCAGGGGCGGGGCCCGCGGAGACTCCAAGGGGGGCCCCGGGAGTGAGACACCCACTCTGGGAGCACAGAGAACTCAGGTAGTCTGGCTAGATGGCGGCGCGCACCCTGGGCCGCGGCGTCGGGAGGCTGCTGGGCAGCCTGCGAGGGCTTTCGGGGCAGCCCGCGCGGCCGCCGTGCGGGGTGAGCGCGCCGCGCAGGGCGGCCTCGGGACCCTCGGGCAGCGCCCCCGCAGTTGCAGCGGCAGCACAGCCCGGCTCGTACCCCGCGCTGAGTGCACAGGCAGCCCGGGAGCCGGCCGCCTTCTGGGGGCCTCTGGCGCGGGACACTCTCATGTGGGACACCCCCTACCACACCGTCTGGGACTGCGACTTCAGCACTGGCAAGATCGGCTGGTTCCTGGGAGGCCAGTTAAATGTCTCTGGTGAGTGGGTTTCGGGAGACCCAGAACGCCCCCAACTCTTGGGTCCCGAGGGGACTCGGAGCCTCTCGCCAGCGGCAGCCGTCCCCGGGCAGCGCGGATCGCAGCCCTGCAGGGGCTCCTCCTCCGGTATTCCGTCCGCTCCGCCCGCTCTAAGCAGTGGCTCCACGTCACTCCGTCCCTCATCCCATCGGGCCCCAGATCCACGTGCCCAGCTCGGGTCGGCGCCCGCGGGGACCCGGCGGCCGTTTGGGACGCCCCGCTGCTGGCCTTGCTCGGCGCGGCTCCTCGCTCTGCGGACTCCAGAGTTGCGTTACCGGGTGCATAGCTCCGCGGAGCAAGAGCCGGCGGGTAGCCGAGGGCTACACCAGAGCGCCCCGGAGTCGGGACTTTCCCATTCCCATACCGGGGTGGAGGGAAAAACAAAGTGGTGGCGGTTGTCACTGCGGGCTGCGGTGCCCAGGGATCAGCCTGGGGACAAGCCCTGCCCACGTAAACAAACAGAGCTGTGGCGGGCGACCTGGGGAGGAGGAAACCCGGCGTGGCAGCTGGAACCAGTTATTTCTTCGCTGCGGGCCTGGGGCCTGTGGGCGGGAAGGAAGTAACGGCGGCCTCCCCGTTCTCGTTATCGGCCTCAGAGAACTGCACCCCAGCGACCTGGGGCCTGCTTTGGACCCGCGGGGTCTGAGGTCCCAGGAAACTGGCCCCAGCAGTGGCCGGTGGTCAGTTGTTTGGAACTTGCTGAGCAGAGGCCCCTGCTGCTCTGCTAAGATTTGGGGCTGGGGGTCGTACACAGCACCCTTGCCCCCACCTAAGGCGCTGACTGGGCAGCGAGGGGGAGGCCCTGAACTGCAGGCAGGGCTGGCCACGCAGGGTGGGTGCCAAGTGCGAGGTGGGCCCCGGATGCAGGGTGGGCCTGGGTGTGGGGCCTGCGGGGAGGGGCTGGCAGACACGGTGTTGATTAGAGGGATGCAGGCCAGAAGGGTGGCCATAACCAGCTTGCTGGATTTGGGAGTGTTTAAGAAAGGACCTGCGCGTCTTTATGGCAGGGTCACCAGGGCCCCATTTTCTCCAACTCCTCCCTCAGTTGTCCCTGTTGTTCTGCCCCCCCAGCCCTCAGTCTCCTCGTTGTGAGGATGGGGGCAGTCATGCTCAGAGGTTAGGCTGAGTGCTGCAAGGTGTGCAGCAGACCCAGCGCTTACTGGTGACCCATAAGCAGTAGCGATTTTAGTTTAACTTCAGAAATAGTCATACAATTATAGGTAGTGTCTTGCAGTTATTTTTCAAAGAAATTGAAAGGAACTTTGAACCTACCCCCCTCCCCGATATTGTATATTACTTTGCTGGTTTAATTAAAATGAGTCATTTACTAGATAAGTGTTTTCTTTAACATTGAGTCAGCAGCAAGTGCCCTTGAACTAGTGGGAGAAAAACCAAACCTTTTGGTTTGCAGAGTTGGGGCAATGTGCCCTTGAAGGAGACTAGAGCAGCTTGCCCAAGGACAGAGGTGGAAAGTGACCTGCTCTGGACTTGTGAGGCCAAGGTCATGGGGAACATTCACAGTTGGCCTGTGCACAGTTGCAGCCCCACTCAGATAAGACAGTGGGGCGGAACTCCTGGGGCCAACAGCAAGGACCTTCTGAACCTCGCTCGGTCAGAATCAGGGTGTGGTCAGCAAGCATTCTTTTGTCTCCTTTTCCTTTACTTATTTCTCCTGATAATATGGCCTTTATGGCTACCTTAGCCAGAAATTGAGCTTCAGAAAACTAACTTGAAAAACAGCTTTTCAGCAGCTTTCTCCCCCGGGATGTGCATGCCCTCCTGTTCATGGGTCAGCAATATCTCTTTCCTTTGCCGGTGTCTGCAAACCATAGAGGGGACAGTACGTAAAAGGGCCAGGCCAGGCCATGACTCTTCTGGGAGCCTCTAGAAAGTCGTGGGATGGGTGAGAACACTTTGGCCTGATCTGTCAGCTGTGTGTGATAAAGTCAGATGGTTTGTTCCAAAGGAATATCACTCTTGAAGAAAGCTTCACCTCACCCCCTCAAGAATACCAGTCGTTCTCAGCACATGGTCCTCAGACCTGCAGCATCAGCATTACCTGAGAACTTTTGAGAAACACAAATTCTGGAGCCCATCCTCGACATCTGGAATCAGAAACCTTGGGGTGGGACCTGACACCCGTGTTTCTAACGAGCCCTTCAGGTGCTCCAGAGGACACTCAGGCTTGAGAACCACTGGTCTGTACGCCTCAAACCAGGGCAGATGAAGGCACTTCTAAAACAGAATTGGGATTAGTGTCCTGGCCCTTGCCCTATTAAACAAACAGCAAGCAAACAATGGGCTGTGGATGGTGCAACACAGTTTCGTGGCTCCAGGTGTCTTTAGAATCATGACTCGGGTTGATTTCTTGCTTTCCCTGTACTGTACTTTGCATGTTTCCTCATCTGTAAAACAAGGGCAGTATGTAACTGAATTCTGTCCTGGTTACTACTGATGTACATCAAACCACCCCTAAGCTTAGTGGCACAAGATAACAACAATTTTATATTCCTCGCAGAGTCTGTGGGTCAGGACTTTGGACAGGGCCCGATGGGGATGACTCATGTCAAAGGGCAAAATTATGACAAATTTAGTTTAAAGATCTTAATTCACTTTATTCGTGATTATAGAATTGGGAAACACACCATTCCATAAAACAGAATGAATGTTTGATGAGCTGAACAGAGAAGGATGGTTTTATAGACAGAAGGGGCTGAAGAATGCAGACATGGAGAATAAAAAGTGGACTGGTTATTTCAAAGCTACTTTTGTTGTAAAGGTGAAAGTGGAAGGAGCTCCCTTATCACGCCAGCTTGTTTGGAGATTTAGCTATCTTTCACTCTCCTTGTTTCTTAGAAGGCTGGATAAACAACTTAGTTTCCACTTGGTGACACAGCACTTTAGCAAGAGTGACTCCATTTTTGTGTGATCTATTGGGCCTCATGCAGCTCAGTCCAGACCAGTGGCCTCCTATACATTTTATTTAACACTTGCTTCTGCTCCTCAGTGTCTGAGGTTGGAGTCATCTGCCTGTTTCTTACTCCCAAGTCTGGGGCCTGGTTTGGGACAACTTGCAGGCTGGCTTCAGCCAGAATTGTGGCCCAGAGCACCTCCTGGGGCTTGTCACAGCATGGTGGCTGGGCCCAGGCGATGTCCTGCAACCAGAGGTCCAAGAGACCAGCACAGATGTTCTTAGGCATCTTCTGACCTGGGGAAGGGGACCTGACTGTCTGCACCTGTTTTGTTATCCACAGGAGTATCTATCAGCACACCCATCCCAGGGCTGTTAGAATGAAATGAGGAAACGCTTGTAAGGCACTCAGCACTTTCTTAATACATTATACATCCCCAATCACTGGCCATTTGTTATTTATTAATGAAGCATGTGGGGAGGCTGTGACCTTGTGCTTGGCCTTCAGCAGTGCTGCTGAGAGAGCTGAGCTTCATCTGAACTGGACCACATGGGCTTGCATCTGATCGGCCTGGGATAGGTGGGGAATAGGCTTCGGAGAGCATACAGGTGGCTGAGGTGGCTTTCAAAGCACCATAGTATCCTGCCCATCCCACAACTCCAATAGCCAGGCGAGGTTATGGTGTCTGAGACTCACCAGGCAGGGTAGATAGAGTGTCTGTGCCCTTCTGTGACTTGCTTCTATTGTGTAAAACTGCCTTGCAGAAGGTTCTTTGGAGAGCCAGGTTCTAAAAGGCATTATTTCCCATCTGTGAAATTTGGCTCTGTCCTTTGTAGGGCTCTGCAGCTGTTTTTGCCCTGTGGCATGCCAACTCAAGATGTCAGGAAGTTGTAAATGCAGAACCAGAGGGTAATGACGTGTTGCTTTCAAAACACACAGCTAAGCTCTATTTTTAAAACCCCCAATTTTAAGAGATGTTTTTCAGTGTGTGTACTCTTAAGTAAGAGTGTAAAAATCCTCTTTGTAACCAAGCATTGAGCACTGGGAAATTTCTTGGATGCTTTTTGGAGATTAATTGCAGGAATAGAGGCCCTTTTGCTGTAGTTCCTCTGTGTTTGCTGTAGTTTCCTCTCTGTGGCATGCCTCCAATCGTTCAGAAGGCAGGACACTGACAGTGGCAAGACGCTGTGCGCCTGTGCTTCATTTTCCTCCTAGTGATTCCAGTGATTAAAGTAACTTTTATAAGGTTTTTCAGGGAACTCTACATGAAAAAGGATCCCCTAATCTTAGGAGGAGGATCCTCCTGAGGAATCCAAGTCCTCCCCAGCTGTCAGGGGCACGACTTACTTTAAATAACAGATGTTTTGGGAAAATTGTCCAAAACAATTTTTGTGACTGACGTAATATCTCAAAGCTTGCCAGGGAAGATTGCTATTAAAAGAAAGTCCATTGTGGGCCAGGCGCCGTGGCTCATGCCTGGAATCCCAGTACTTTGGGAGGCTGATGTGGGCAGATTGCTTGAGCCCAGGAGTTTGAGACCAGCCTGGCAACGTAGTGAGACCCCCATCTCAAAAAAAAAAAAAAAAAAATTAGCCAAGCATGGTGGTGCACACCTGTAGTCCCAGTTACTTGGAAGGCTGAGGTGGGAGGATCCCTTGAGCCCAGGAAGTGGAGGTTGCAATGAGCTGAGATCACGCCACTGCACTCCAGCCTGGGCAATGGAGTGAGACCCTGTCTCAAAAAAAAAAAAAAAAAAAAAAAAAAGCCCATTGTGAATAGTAACTCCCTATTCAAATTGAATTTCTGTATGCTGGGTTCCACTTTCAGTTAGGGTGTGTGAGTGTGAGGGATGTATTTGAATAACCAACAAGAGTACTTGAAAATTCCTACATGTGTGTCAGGATTGTAATGGAAATCCCAATACTCTTATAATGCCTTTTTAAAACAAAATACAAAACCCCTGCCCCAGCCACGGGCATTGGCTGACTGCATCCAGCTGTGTTAGGCCCTGGGTGGGGCCCTGGGCATCTGTGAGCGAGATGGAGTGCCCTGGCTGGCCGGCCGGCCCTCTGCTCCGCATGGCTTGTCGCATCCTCATGGCACCAACATGAAGTGGTTGGTGGTCCCATTGCACAGATTTGGAAATAAAGGCTCCAATTCATGTATAGCAATGAATAATCCAGAAAATGCTCAATACCACAGAGCCCACATTCTAATGAGGAGATGAACCGTAAGTCAGTAAATGAGTAAGTCCACACTGGGGTGGGAGGGGAATTGTGATGTAATTCCCAACGCCGGTCTCCATGATAAAGGAATCTTAGGGACGCGGTCCCTGCCCTTGAGGAATGGCATTGTGCCCTGTAATGGGGACCACTGGGCAGCATGGGGAAGTGTGAAATGGTGTGGGCCTCTGAGAGGGGAAGGACAGGTCATCCATCATGTGCTGGGAAACTTGGGAAAGGCCGGAAGTAGGAGGTGGAGTTTCAGCTACACCTTAAATTGCCATAGGTCCTTGCCCAACTCTTCTTGGAAATGCTGAGAAATGGAATTTTCTTGTCTCACTGCCCAGTTCTTTGGGCAGATTTTTTTTTAAACTTTCTTTTCCTCCTCCCTCTCTTCCCGCCTTCCTTCCTCCTTTCCGTCCTTCCTCACCTTCTTACCTCCTTCCTCCCCCTCCCTTCCACCTTTTCATCCTGAAATCGAAGCACTAGCAGGAACCATAACTATGTGCGAAGAGCCATGTCACATGGGTGTTAGGGCCACTGTCCCCCCCAAACCCCACATGGAGCTTTCTCCAGGTGCTTGTGTGGTCTGAGCACCAGCTGTGGTGGCCAGAACAAAGACGGGGGGAGGGTTGTTCTGTTTGCCTTCTTGGGGGACACCTTGACTCCATCTGACCCACAGCCAGAAGCAACCTAATGGCACCTAATCCTTCCAGTCCCACCCAGACCAAGGATCATTATACCCACTCCAAGGATTAGGAAATGGGTTTGGATTAAATGATATGTGCATTGTCTGTGGTTAGTGAGTGGCTGGACAGGGGCTGGACTTTAGACCCTGAGTTTTTAGTGGTGACTCCAGGCTGCCAGCTACTGGCTCATGAGGCTGGCAAGTATGTGTAATCAACCCTGTCCCAAAGGAAAAAGAAAACCATGGGAAATCTGGCATCTGCGTAGAAAGTGGATGTGCATGTAGCTCCATGTGCACACATTGTCAGAGTCGGGTCCCAGGACCAGCAGTGGCTGCATCACTAGGATATTGTTAGAAATGCAGATGCCCAGAGTGGGGGCGGGGCACACCGGCTGCAGCTAACACGCCCTCTGGGGACTTCTGATGCTACTCAAGGTTGAGAAGCACTGATTTGGGCCAAAAAAGAGAACGTCTTCTACTTGAGGGATGAAACCACAAAGACAAGAAGAGGTCTGCTCCCTCCCTTGGGCATGAGGGGACCACCTGGTGCCAGTTACACCCCAATATGACCCTTTGGCTTGAGGACGCAAGTGGTCTGTTCCTCAGCTCTGTGTTCTGGACCAGGCTACCTGAACCTAGACCTGAGCAGGACACTCAGCCCTCGCCCTAGGGAGCGCAGCAGGCAGTGAGCATCTGGAAGAGTTGGGGGATGCGCAGGGTCCGGGACAGCGAGGTGCTCGGGAGAGTGAGCACCTTGGGCTGAGACCTGCAGTGTGGGTGTGAGGAGGGCACAGCGCCCCAGGCAGGGAGAAGCCACAGCAAAGTCCCCAGGGCAGGGGAGCTCACCAGATGTGGCCCGGCCAGCAGGGAGAGGCAGGTCACTGGGGCCTTGGTGGCCACTTTTTGAGCACCTTCTGCATGTGGTGAGGCACCTGGGGGACACTGTGTTTGGGACTCCGTTCTGATCTGCTGGACTCAGGTCACCTGTCAGCCCTGGAAAGACAGGGACACAGGGCTTATCTCACGGGCCACCCAGCCGCACCTGGGTGCTGTCCATCCTGGGGCTGGCCTGCCCCTCTCCACCTTCCTCACCTCTGCCTTCCTGCTTGGTATAAAATGGTGCAGGATGTCCTGCTGGGCTGGGAGGCTGTGAGGGCCTGTTTGAAGTCGGGCAGTCACTCTCTCTGAGAAGAGTGTCCTGGTGCCCTGACTGCTGTGGGAGCAGGTGAGGCGATGAGATGAATGCCAAGACGAAGTGTCCAGCGTGGTTTGAGCCCTTCCTGCTTTGTCCTGGCTGGGACCTTGGGCAGGTCACCAGGCCATGCAGAGGCATTTGCTCATCTGCACCTGGGCAGGCCACTCTTCCGGGGGGTTCCAGGGTCAAATTTGGAGTGCAGCAAGTATGTCAGGCAGAGCTTTTCAGATGTGAGAGTGGGTTCACATCTCCTGGGGCTTCTTATGAGGCTGGTTGGGACTCAGCAGGTCTGGGTGGGGCTGAAGGTTTGCATTTGTGACCAGCTCCCAGCGGGGGATGGTGGGTACAGACAGTGTCGATCCTCAGCTGGACATTCCCAGGCTTGTCACAGCTGCCCAGAGTCACTGGAGGTGACAGTCAGGCAGCTGGGTGTAGGACCCTCTGTGGAAGGATGGTCTCCTGGAATTGTTCAGAAGCCAGAAGTCCATGGCTTTCATGTGAAAGCTCTTGATTTTTAAATATTGGACTGGATTCGCACATGCATGCCCACACACCCTGGTCAGGATGGTTAGCACAACTGTATGCTGGACTCAGCCTGGGGACCACGTTGGCTAATATCTGCTGTACCCATGTATTAATTTTCTCCCTGGAAGTTGTGTTGATTTTCCATCTCCTTCAGGGTTTACATGATCCTGTCGCCTGCCTGAATTGGCCTCACTATTCTTCTCAACGGTTCTGTCAGCCATCTGTAAGACCAAGCCTGATTCATCCCTCCTCTCCAATTCCCCCACTACTGGCAAAGCTCGCTTCCCTCTCACTTGTTGCACAGAGCAGTTCTTCACCGCCTGGTGAAGAACTGGACTGTTATCGGGTGACTTTGGAGGGTAGGGTGGTGGGACAGACTGTGGAGCCAATCTGCCTGCGTTGAATCCAGCTCCGCTGCTGTGTGACCTTGGGCAGGCAGCTTAACTTCTCGGGGCCTCTGTTTTCCCATCCATAATGCGAGAAGCTGGTGGTGCGGGCGCTGTCTCCGTGGAGGCTCTTGCAGTAATTATTGTTTCAGCCCCAGGCTGCTCTTGACTTCCCAGGGTTTGCCTTCCCAGGGTAAATTCAGCTCCAGTGCCCTGTTTGGACAAGTGTCATGAGCCTGCTGCCACCAGCCTTGTGTATTTGGTCACTTTTGCATGTTTCTTACGTTTGCATCTGTCTCCTGCACCCATGGCAGGGGCGGCGAATCTGCCCTGGCATTTCCCTCAGTGCTCAGTGTGGGGCCTTGATATCAGGATTGGCACCCAGGACTGGTTGGGTTAAACCATCTCAGGGTTGTATGCTCCTTCTCTTTGCTCCTAAGAGACTCCCCAACACCCAGCAAAACTTTGTGGGGTTAATGCTGCACTTGGCATGACCACAGTGAACAGAGGTTAGCGTGCCTACCCCCCCAACACACACAGAGATGTTGTGTAAATTCAGGTCTGCCACTGATCCCCTTCTCAGTTTGTCTTCTTGTTTTTATCTTCTTCTATTTTTTGGGCATGTTTTCTCTTTTATTTTTCTGTTAATAGTAGTTCAAAGAACTTTCCTGTGTCTGTTACTAGTATTAGTAATTTTTTCCTGGAATCTGTCTTCATTTGTTACATTTTTTGAGGTGTAATTTACAAACAGGGCTACAGGGGTGACCCTGAGAGACCAGGTGGGTGGGTGCTGCTGCCCCTAAAACCATTCATGGGGCTCATGTCCCTGCATACCTGGGGACCCACCGATGGGCCAGTGCGTGAGGAGAGCTGGCTTGAGGGTTGCCAGAAGGGGCTCAGCTTTGGAATCTAATGAGTAGTGACCAGCCTGCCAGCGGAGGAGCCCTGTGCTGCTAATCCTCAGTCTCACGGTGTGCTGCAGAGCTGTTTCTGCCGGAGGGTCATGTGTGGGAGCTTGGGTAATGGAGAGGGAGGGAGCAGAGCCTTCTGCAAAACCAGGACATTTCCCCATCACGAGCCACTTCTTGGAACAAGGTTGGTTTACTCGGTGCCAGTGGAACACGTGGGGGAGTTGGGTCCTCATCCCTTCTTGCACCTTTAACCTTGGGGGCAGGTCAGCACTGGGCACATGGGAACTGCAGGAGCCAAGCCCTGAAACGGGAACAACCTGTTTGCACTGAGTGTTCTTTCCAACAGCTCAGTCTGCAGTGCCCAGCCCTGGCTGCACATCAGAACCAACCATGGGGGCTTTGAGGCTTTGAAGGCCCAGGGCCCATTGGATAGGGTCCCTAGGGGTGGCCCAGGAGATGCCAATATGCAGCCAGGGTTGGGTCCACTGGTGTGAAGCAACCACTTCAGAATATTTGCAGGACATCACCTTGTACCTCTGAGATCATGTTTGTTCATCCTTCTCCTTGCAAGGGGGTAGAAACATCATCACTGATGAGGACAGGGTCTCTGTCAGTGGAAGAAGAGAGAGCCACAGCAAACTAGACCCCCGCTCCAACCCCTCAACCTGGCCGAATTCTCACTCCAAAAGCACCAAGTGTAACATCCGCAAACCCTCTTTTTGTACAGTCAACTGCTTGGACCAGCATGTTCGGAAGTCCCCCGAGAGCGTTGCTTTGATCTGGGAGCGCGATGAGCCTGGAACGGAAGTGAGGATCACCTACAGGTACTGTGTGCCCTCGAATGTTCAAGGTGCGAGGGAGGTGCCCAGCCCGGTCCTGTGTGCTGAGTCTGGCTGTCAGGGAGGGGCCGTCTGAGTCTCAGGGAGTGCATTTTGGCTTTGCAAGTGCTCTCTTATCCAGGAAAAGTAAATGTGAATGCAAGCAGAACGAAACACAGTAAAAGCCGGTCTAGCCTGCCTGGCCACACTCTCAGCGCCTTGTGAGGATGGGACAATAAATAAAATCATCTTCAGAAGAGTTGTTTTGTTTTTAAGCTCATCTTTTTAGTCTCTGATTCCTTAAGCAGATTCTATGTGCCAAGCATGCTTCAGATGTGGTGTGCATTGGGGGGTCTGCACTGGCCTTCACCAAGCTGCTTCCTGTAAGGGCTGCTGTGTCGGTGCAGCACCTTGGTTCTCCATGCAAACCCCCTTTGCCTGAGGCTCACCTTACCCTTACAGAGATGCCTCAGGCCCACTGTGCCCCTAAACTGCGAGTTCCTAATCCCCATCACACACAATCATTGAGCGTGATTACTCTCCTGGGGGCAGCTCCAGGGTCTTCTTGTCCAATTACTTAGCAAGTCTTCACTGGGTGCCTTCGTGTCAGTATGGGCTGGGGTATGTTGCAGTAACAAACAATCCCCAAGCACATGGCAGAGCATGGCTGGGTGGCCACTGTGAGCTGAATAGTCAGGAAGGCCTCTTGGAGGAGGCAACGTCCCAGCTGAGGTCCTGTGGGCCAAGAGGAGCAGCCCTGAGGAGACAGGGGCAGACCTGGTGCAGGGGTCCCAGAAGTAGAGGGAAGGTGCATGTGGCTGGGACACAGGAGTGAGGGGACGTGGAGGAGGAGCATTCCGACAGGCAGGTCCGCACTGGGCAGCCTGAGAGCAGTGGTCACTGCCCTGCCACTTGGGTGACCTGGGGGCAAAGGGGCACTTGTAGTTTCCTGTTTCATTCTTGAACTCCAATTTTATCACAGACCAAATTCACCAAACCTGCTAAAACCACGCTTACGCTGACTTTTGGAGGCAAACGAGTGATGCTAGTGGATCTGCTGCGGCTCCCGGTGGGTCCTGTCCTGCTCGTTCCTCCCCTCGGCCCCCAGGAGCCCTCAGGCCCATCATAGCTCCACCAGCCTCGGCCAGGGCTCCTTTGCTGACCCGTCTCCCCCACTGGCCAGACTCACAGCCTATACAGCATGCATTTCTTATCTCTAGTCCCTGGTTGCAGATGCCGTGTGGCCCATAGGCCAGCAGCATTCTGCTGCCCGGGAGCCTCGGGCCTCACTGGACAACTGAGCGGCCCCCCAGGTGGCCCCTGCACACTGGAGTGTGCTTGGCTCTGAAGACCCAAGCTGCTGCAGCCGCCCCTCGCCACGGTGGGCCCAGCTCCATTTGCCCGCGAACAAAGCCCCTTCTGAGAAGGAACTTGAGGCTTCTGCCCCGGGAGTAGTTCTTCGGTAAAAGATGAAAACCCTCTGTTGGGGGTTGGGGACTAAGGAGCTAACTGGACACCTGGAGGTCCGGCAGGGAGGGCCCAGCCATGGCACTCCCCGAAGGGCCAGTTTCCCTCCATCAGTCTGTCAGGTGTGCCTGGACCCCGGGGCAGGCGGGCTGTGTGCCACGCCCCATCGGCTGGACGCTGCCCGTGGGCGCACTGAGTGCGTGCTAAGTAGCGGTTCGGTCTGTGAGCGGGGCTGGAGCCCTGTGGAGACGTGTGGTTAAACATAAACCATGTGAGAATTCTCAGGACCGCAGCCAGCCTGTGGAAGCTAAGGACAGCTTCAGGTCCATGGCACTGAAATGGCCCTGGCAAAGTATTTATTACTCTGTCTCTAAAAATAAACAGGGGCCGGTTGCAGTGGCTCACGCCTGTAATCCCAGCACTTTGGGACAGTGAGGTGGGTGGATAACTTGAGGTCAGGAGTTTGAGACCAACCTGGCCAACACGGTGAAACCCTGTCTCTACTAAAAATACAAAAATTAGTTGGGTGTGGTGATGTGCGCCTGTAGTCCCAGCTACTTGGGAGGCTGAAGCAGGAGAACTGCTTGAACCTGGGAGGTGGATGTTGCAGTGAGCCAAGACTGTGCCACTGCACTCCATCCTGGGTGACAGAGCCAGACTCCATCCCAAAAAAATAAACAGACTTCTTCTAAAATGGTTTTGCAGACTTTAGCCAAGCTTAGTACCAAGTGGCCATTTCTATTTACTGTTTGAGTGAAAAGTGTTACCTGTAATTGCAGCTAGTATTTGAGGGATGTGAGTTCCTCATTGTCCTGGTCATGCTAGGTTTCTGATGTGAGGTTTTCTTCTTCCTTTCTCTGAGGAAAGCCCCCAGACATTGGCACTGGTTGTCCTCCCGACAGACACATCACTGCCACTGAACACCGTGCGTTTCTGCCCACGGGCCTCGTGCCACAGCACTCGAGGTGCCTAGGATGGTTGCAGGCCTCCTCAGCTGGAAGATCAATGTCCAGACTAGCAGCCTGGGCCCTTTAAAGAAACCCTGTGGGGCTGGTAGAGGTTGGGATGCTGGTGTCCACGCAGGAAGCTTGCAGGCAGTGAGGAAGTCTGTGTGTTACAGTCCCAGGTGACCTGGCAAGGGAAACCTCCCGACTCTGACCTCCACCGTGACCTTAGGCACAGGTGACACTGGGTCAGCACAGGCAGATGCAGCCCTGGGACGGGTGCCCATGGCCTTTACCCTGCAAGTGGAGGATTTGCAGTCCCTGCTTCCCCAGGTCCTCGGGGGTACAGGGTCAGCAGAAAGAGGCACGTTCTAGTTCTAGTTCAGTACCATCCTGCTGCTGGCCTGTGACCTTGTGCGGCTCCCTAATCTCCCCGGGTGTGACTTTCCCATCTGTACACCCAGGGTAATTATCACAATGGAGATGACTGTAAATTAGGTACAGGGAGATAACAGCCTGAACGCACTAGCAAGCAAGAATAGCCGTGATAATGATGTAGCTGCTATTTATTGAGTAATCACTGGATTCCAGAGCTGTTTTCAGCATTATAACTGGGCAGCGAGGTTGGACCTCATGCTGGCTGGCTTCAGGGCTCGGGAAGGAGGGGCCCCTCCCCTGCCGCGGTTTTGCCCTGCTTCCTCCTTCACAAGTGCAGTGCTCACTTCCCACTGGGAGGTGAAGGGCTCAGCCTGGGACATCTGCACCCATCTCCCAGGGCAGTCTGCCGCCCAATTCCAGGATCCCAGCTCCATTTCCAGCCTTCCTCCACCCGGAGCCAGCTGAGGCAGCCCTTCTCCCCTGGTGAAGGGCACGTTGAAAGCCCAGGGCAGGACAGTGCCTGCCAGAGGCTGTAGGCCTGCTGGCCCCAAGGCTGTGGGGCCAGGCAGCACTCTGGGAGGGCAGTGGCTCTTTCTGGCTGTTTACCTGCACTTCTCCAGCAGGTGCCCATTTTATTTTATTTTTAATTATTGATTTTTGAGGCAGGGGCTCAAAAATGTCACCCAGGCTGGAGTGTAGTGGTGCTGTCACAACTCACTGTAGCCTCGACCTCCTGGGCTCAAGTGATTCTCCTGCCTCAGCCTCCCAATAGCTTGGTGTGTGCCACCAAGCCTGGCTAAGCTTTTTATTTTTTGCAGAGATGGAGTCTCTCTATGCTGCCCAGGTTGGTCTGGAACTCCTGGGTTGGAGTGATCTGCCCACCTTGGCCTCCCAAGTACTGGGATTGCAGGCGTGAGCCACCGCGCCCGGTCGGTGCCTGTTTTAGAAGACTGTCCTTCACACTGTAGTTCACATGGGCAGGTTCTAGAGACCCTGGGGGGTGGCCATGTGGAGAAATGCAAGTTCCTCTCTTTTGGAAAAGCGGTGGCCCAGGTAGATGAACGAGGCTTTGAGATGGCTGCTGCCTAGCTGGTGTGTTTCTCCCTGCCTGGAGCCGGGAGCCTGGGGTCTGGGCCAGGAATTCCCAGGCTAGGGTTGGACTCCAGGTGCAGGAAGCAGCCTGAGGCCCCGTGCAGGTCCAGATCTTCTCAGCCAGCAGGGTGTGCCCCCACACAGAGGTGAGACCGGACTGTGGGTGCCAGGCTGGGGGTGCCTGCAGAGCCTCCAAATCAGTGAACCTCTTCTCTGAGGGTCTCTGTAGGGGGATGTGAACTTGAACTTGAACTTAAATGAGAGCATCTTAAGCCAGAGGACCAAGTTTTAGCTCTGGCTTGTCCTATGGCCTCGGACCCATCCCTCTGGGCTTTGGTGTCCTCATCTGTAAAAGGAGGGATTCGATGGCCCCAGTGTTCCAGCCCTGGCAGGCGTGCGTGAAGCATGGAGGAGCAGAGCTGGGCCCCGAGTCTGCGAGGAAGCACAGGCATCATGTGCCGCTCTGGGAGCTGTTCCCCCGTGGAAACTCCCACTGGTGGGGGTGATTTCTGTGGCTGTTCCTTCCTGGCCTTTTTATTGGGTGGGGTCGTGTACAGTGAGAAACCCCTGACCAGAGGAGCAGAGGGGATGTCAGGCCTCCCCCAACCCCACCTGCCTCAGTCCCAGGAGCCTGAGGGAGGCTTTCACCCTGGGTGTGCTGGGCTGGGCATGGGGTTTTACTGCATATCTGTGCAGCCTGGTACCTGATGCGGAGGCCCGCAGGGCTGTGCATGACGGGGCCTGGCCGTTCACCCTAGGGAGAGGGAGCTGCCACACACTCCAGCTGTGGTGGGGCGGGGACTGAGACTGAGGCCACCTCTCTGAGAGGCTTGTTTCTGTTGTCGGCCCTGGATGTCATCAAACACAGCCATTTAGGGGGGTCAGAAGTGGCTGGTCCCTTGGGGGGAGCAGGAAGCAGGAAGTCCTGTCACAGACACTTAGGTGGAGAAGACTTTGTGGAGGGTTGAGTTTTGAGAGGCAGAGGAAGGGGAAGTGTGGTGAAGGCAGGAGCGGGGGACTGGTGAGGACACGGCATGGGGAGGGGCCGGGGTCTGGGAACTGGTGGAGGCGGGAGGCTGTGCCCTGCCCAACCTGACCCTGGCAGGGGGAGGGGCCAGAGCTCGGGACCTGGTGGAGGCAGGAGGCTGTGCTCTGCCGAACCTGACCCTGACTGTGGACCTAGAGCCTGTCACTCCACCTCTCCCACCCTTGGTTTTCTCATTTGCAAAATGCAGTCACACTTCTCTTCCACTGGGCTGCTGGGCATGGAGAGGGGCATGTGGGATGAAAACCAGAGGGGTGTCTGGAGGATGAGGGTCCGTTTCAGCTGTAGGTCGGGGCCAGGTGAAGGAAGGCCAGCAAAGGGTTTCAGACTTGAAGAAGGGCAGGACATGGGTGGCCCCGTGGCTGCTGGGGCCGAGAGTGGGTGGGTGGTGATTTCAGGGGTGATGGTACTCAGCGGGACTTTGCCTGGGAGGATACGTGCATCAGCTAAAATGTGCCCCCTCCCCATGTCCCTAGTGGGTGACCCTTGCCCCTTGCTCTTCTGCTCACCTCCCAAGTTAATTACCCTAGTGAGCACACTCCCTTATGAAAACATCAGGGCAGCTGGGGGAGGATCCTAACTCACGGGAGGCTGTGGGGGAGCAGCCTCGCTGATCCGTGTGTGACACAGCGGCTGTCGTGGAAGGCAAACTCAGTGTGGTCTGTGGGGCTCCCAGGGTGGGGTGAGGCGTGGAGTCCCGGCCTAGCTGCCCCACCTGAGAGGAGGGTGCCCGGGCAGCCTCTGAGACTTGGGCTGGGATGCTTGGTCTGGAATCTGCATGCTACAGCCAGAATCTGATAGGAACCCATGTTACTTGGGACGGGCTATTTTTGAAGCAGCATCCACCTTTCCTCCAGCCCCAGGCTGCGGCTGCTGCCACTGGAATATTTGGGGTCTTCCTACGCATGCTGACTGTGCTCCCTTGCGTTCTCCTGGGTGCTGAGGTCCTGGCACGTCGTAGTTTAGAAAAGCCCTATCTTCAGACTGCAGCACAGTGACCCACACTGAGGGAGTTTATGTCCACAGAGACCTCTTTGTTGGGGACGGGACCTTTCTGAGAATTCTCTGGGGCACAGCGTGCCGAGGTTTAACTCGCAGGGCACGCACACGAGCAAATGCCTGCTGTGGAGCTGGATCCCAGCTTTTGTGACCCCTTGCTACCATGCAGGGGCCTTTGGGGATGGCCCAGTTCTGGGACTGGGAGGAACAGCTGGCTGAGGGGAGGGGTGGGAGCTAGCGGGTGATGGTGAGGAGGTGGGGGAGGGGCGTGGGCTGGTGGGGGCACAGCCTCCCTAGTGGGAGGGCCACGCCTGGAGATGAGTCTGCGAGGACCAGGACACGGCTTTGTGGCCCCTGTTTTGCATTTTCCCTCCTGCTTCTGCAGGCACTAGGCAGGGGGTAAGTGACTCGCAAATTTGCTGTGGGCTGCACTGTGGGGTCCCTCGGTCCTGCCCATGTCCAGTCCCCACCAGCACAGTGTGGGCAGCACAGAGGCCAGTGGGTGAAACCTTCTCACCTGCCCAGAACTGCAGCTCAGCTCAGCTCACCCCCATCCCTTCCCCATGGGGGAGCTACATCTTCATTCCCAAGTTCCTGCCCTTGACACTGCCTCCCGCCCTGCTAGGCAGACACAGAGTGAAGGTGTCACTATGGGTTAGATGTGGGGTCCAGTGCATGGAATGGAAACCAAAGCTCATTCAGTAGTGAGTGTGCCCCTGTGGCAGGGTGCCCAGTGCAGCCCCGGGTAGGGGATGGCAGTGGGGTGAGGATGGACTAGACCTCCCAGCTGGCCCAGGAACCCCTAATTCCTGGTAACGGGCCTGCACACAAGGCCTTGGATGGATGGGTCACCAGCCCTCCATCCTCCTCAAGTCACCTGGTGTCTCCTTGGTGTACAGTCTGGCCTTGCCACTCTTACCCTGCCTCTGTGGGTCTGACTTTGGCAGGAGCTGACACCAAGGATCTCAGTTCATATTGATGTTTGCCTGGGACCCTGATTTTTAAAGCTGGGGACTCTGGTATCAACAGAGCTTTAGGAACTTGGGAGTTCATGCAGCTGAAAAGGTCCCCCAGCTCTGGCTGTGGTGGATGTATTGAGGAGTCTATAGTCCCATCAGAAGTGGAGTTCAGGTGTGAATGGGACCCCTGGGCTCTGCGGCTGAGGCTTCTGGCCCTCCACACACCTCTAAATAAACATTGTCCTTGTGTGCCCAGGCTGAACTCCGCTGCATGCAGACAGGATGCCCTGTTGCTGGCCAGGGCCATGTCTTCCAGGTGTCTGGGGCCTCAGAGACCAGCAGACACTCATCAGACACTGACACCAGCTGGGGCTTAAGGGGCTTATGCCAGGGGACTCCAGGACCCCTTGTGCAGGGTTCAGGGACTGAGGGCCGGCTGCCAGAGGAGGTAGGGTCAAAGGCTGTGGAGTTACTGGTGCCAGGACAGGGGGTGGTGGCACGGTGCTGCTGGCCTCTTGGAACAGGGGCCTCCCCTGTCATTCTTTCTCCTGACCCTCCCCACGGCTGTCTTGACCTCATCTGAACATGGTGACAGTAGGGGTTCGGGACGGGTGGGGGCTTGACAATTTCCCACCAACAAATCCAGTCTAGTTCCCCTGAGAAGCCTAGAAAGAGGTTTCAGGGCCAATGGCAGATATGGTGAATGTGTCTGCCCCTTGTTTGGGCCAGCACAGTCCCACTCTCCCTGCTGGTTCTGCGTGGAAGAAGCCTTTAGGGGAACAGCCTCGACCAAGGGAGGGAGGCCGTGTGGACAGGGAATTCAGAAGTGGTCATGTGGGATCTTCTCAGACGTGAACGTCCTCAGGAATTCCTCGTGGTCTCCAAACATGCCAGGGAAATCGCCAGGCAGCTTTAGCAACTGTGTCACTCTGGTTGGAATTTACAGCTGTGATTTCCAGCTGCAGGTCATGCCTCAGAGTCCCCTGGGGAGGGTTTCTAGTGAGACAGTACCCAGGCCTTGCTTGGGCCATTCTGAGTTTCTGGGAAGGCCCTGAGAATCTGTATTTGAAAATGCATCCCCAGGAATGCTGCTGCAATGGCTTGTCAGAAATCTGTCAGGATTCACTGTTCTTTTAAGTGGAAAGGGAGTTTAGGCAGGGTGCTTCCAAATCCCTGGGAGATAGGAGGAGCAGCCTCTGGAAGGACCCTCAGCCCCGACGTCTGGCACAATCAGAAGGGCCTCCAGAGACCTCACTGGCACTGCTGAGTTTCCAAACACACTGCTGCAGCTTCGGTCCAGGGCTCAGGAAACCACCGTTGCTGCTGGTTTACCTGTGTCTTGGCACCCTCACAGCGAGCGGGACTGCCCCAGGAAACCCAGCATCCTCTAGCCGCTCTGCACAGCAGCACGCCTTGCAGCCGCTCCCATGCGCAGCTGTCTGATGCAAGCTGATTCACAGGTAGAACCTCGGGAGCAAGGGTGACTATGGTGGAGGATGCCAGGCTGGCATGGATGGGGAGGGAGAACACGCTGTGGTGACCACAGGCAATTCTGGGCCAGCGGGTGGGTTGTGGAACCTGACTGGGCTGACACCTGGGCTCCACAACCCACTGTTAGGGCAGGAGGATCCCACCTGTACCTTCTTGGATCCCAGGCCACTCGAATGGAGCCTGGCGTCCTTCCTCCTCATGCAGGTGACCAAATCCTTAAAGTCACTCCAGTGTGCAAAGGCCTTTGGCCACCACAGCTGTTCAAAATCTGCTGTAACTAACAGGCTCTGGTCTTCACCCTGATGTATTTATTCCACCCACGGTGGCCCACCTCATGTGAATTCCCTGTAAGCCAACCTGCTTTCAACAAGAACAGTCTTCTATCTTCACATTAGAAACCCATTAGTTTTTTGGACTTCACAACTAAATTGTGGGACAGTTTTCCAGGCTAACATTTTGTATGGTTTCTGGCATGTTTTCCCGGTGCGAATGGGGCCACTTTTGTGGAAGGGCTCCCCTCCCAAAGGGGTATTCAGCCTGGTGCAGATTCCAGCATCCCTGGAGTAGTGCCTTTGAACAGGGATGAGCTGCAAGGCCATGTGCGGTGGCCTGGGGACAAGGGCTGCCATGGAGAGTCTGTGGGCGTGCTCTCAGCCCGTGGCCTTATGCCCGGGAGTACTGTGCCATCTATGGAAGCCCAGTCCTGAGCTTATGCAGACCCTCCATGCCATCTTAAACCCAGGGTCAGAGGGACTGTGGCCTGGAGGTCACACAGCGTGGACTGAAAAAGCTGCATGCGTTTGCTCCTCCCCTTCCTTCCAAATTAACAGGTTTTTTTTTTTTTTTTTTTTTTTTTTGAGACGGAGTCTTGCTCTGTCACCCAGGCTGGAGTACAGTGGCGCGATCTTGGCTCACTGAAAGCTCCGCCTCCCGGGTTCACGCCATTCTCCTGCCTCAGCCTCCTGAGTAGCTGGGACTACAGGCGCCTGCCACCACGCCTGGCTAATTTTTTGTATTTTTAATAGAGACAGGGTTTCACCGTGTTAGCCAGGATGGTCTCAATCTCCTGACCTCATGATCCACCCGCCTTGGCCTCCCAAAGTGCTGGGATTACAGGCATGAGCCACCGCGCCCGGCCAAATTAACAGGCTTTTATTAGCAATTACTTATCATTAAATGAATAATTATTCAATAAAAGGAATTAAATCATAAATTATTAACAATTATTGTTTTATAAAGGGGAAAATTAGTTCAAGTGAACTTTAAGGGTGGCCCGGGGTGGGGCATCTGGGCAGCTTCTGGGGTGTGGCTGCAAAGAGAGAGGAGGAGGCTGCCCCTGGGGCTGGGTGGTTTGGGCATTGGGGCTGCAGGCTCCCAGGCTGGGGCTAGTGTCGAACGGGCTCCGTGGAGCAGTTGTGTGTGCATATCTTCCTTGTCCGGTCAGTCCTATCAGGAGCTGAAAATCAGCGGTGGAAATATTTGCACCATGATCACTGGCAAATGTTATAAGTCAGGGCTTCTTTTGCAGAGAAACTGGCTGTTATCCAGCACAGCACTGGGGAGCAGGAGCCTCCTGTTCTTTGGAGGAGTTTGATGCTTCTCTAGGCTGTTGCCAAGAGGCAGGGAAAGTTGCCGGGCCTGAGGCAGGTATGCCAAGCGGCTGTGCTCTCTGGATTTCCACCTGTGTGGCTGTGTCTGCGAACTTCCCCTCCAGGGCTTACTCTCCTCCAGGTGTTAATCTGGAATGTTGTGTGGACTCCCAGGAAAGCCTGATAAATAGAAGGACCCCCAACCTGCGTCCAGGCTCTGGAGTGTTCTGTGTGAATTTGGCTGCCCTGTGTTGTGCTGTGTCTGTGGCAGCCGAATGGGCTCTGGTAGAGCCATTCAGAGAGACGGAACAGAGGGCATGTGGGGTGTGCAAACCTGGAGTGGGACCTGAAAAATCTCCTGTGGTTTTTTTTTAACCACAGGGGAAAGTGAATGTTTACAGAATGTTAAAACCTACATCCTTTTCCAAATTCCACAAGGGAAAGGACTCACTTCTGTGGCTTTCTCCCAGGAGGTAAACAAGTCTGTCCAGCCAGGGGTGAATGTTCTGCCAGGGCACCAGCTGTTCTCGGGGCTGGCTTCCAGGACTTCAGTCCCCCAGTGTGCTCTTGTCCTGGGCTGCCAGCCTGCAGGAACCTCCAGAGTTCTTCAGGCATTGACACCTGGTTCCCGCAGTCATGTGAGCTGGGCTTTGTGTCTGGAAGGGAAAGAACTTCCTTTCCAGAGACAAGACTTGGGCCAAAGGCCAAGTGCTGAGGTCGAAGGGAAAACCAGGCGTTAACAGGAATGAGGACAGAGCTTCTCTGGAGTCTGGCCTAGTACTTTCGTCCTACAAGGCTTTCTTAGAAGCTGACTGCATCCTGGGCTCTGGTCAGAGGAGAAAAGAAAAACTAAGGATGTGGGATTTGACCTGGCTGTGCCTGGGGAGGCGTGCCCTGGGCAGCTGGCCCTGAACGAGGAGCCAAACACTGAACGATGAAGGAAAATGCCGTTCCACACCCACCCTCAGCCCTGTCCTCCATTCTGGGGACAAGAAGAAAGGCTCGATTGAACCCCCATGAGTGTGGGGACTTTGGGCACTTCTCTTGCTAACTTTCCCTTTTGAATGAGAATCAGCCTCAGGTTCATTCTTAGAATAAATTTATATTAAAAAAGTGAACTAACTCAAGAAACATGTTACATGAATAATTATAGCATTGGCAGATGGCAAATCTTTTGAAGTTTGGGAGCCTTTGTAATAGAAATGGTTCTGATACTGAGGAGCTGGCTGACAGCAAGGCCCCTGGAGCTGGGCCTGGGTTTGAATCCTGCCCTGACTCCTTCAGCTGAATAGCCTTGAGAAAGTGGCCCAACTTCTCTATGCCTCAATTTCCTCATCAGGAAAGTGAAGAAGGGAAGGGGAGCTCAGAGCCTATGGGCTGTTGTGAGAGTTAAGTGGGTTCTCCATGGGAACCTGCTCCGTGGGAGCAGCCCTGGGTACAGGATACTTGCTTGATAGCTGTTCTGTCCTTGTTCCATGGGATGGGGCTGTGAACTGAGGGTGGGGTGAGGGCAAGTGGGAGGAGAGGCAGGGGAGGGAATACCCCCTGGATGCTGAGGAGGTAGGAGGCCATGGGCCTGGAGAGGAGGTTTCCTGTGCTGGCAGTGGCAGGCAGTCATGGCTGGAGAAGCTTAGGTAGCCAGCAGGGGGGCAGTGACAGGACGACATGGCAGATGGTGGTAGGCTGTGCAGAGCATGTGGAGTGGACCTGCTTTCCCTCTGGCCTTTTGGAAGCACAGGCCTCGGGCTGAGTGCCTGGAACCCCCAGACTGGCAGCAACCCCAACTGTAGGAGGTTCTGCATCCTTCTCAGATCTACTCCCGCCCTCAGCACCCGCCTTGGGGGCATGGAGCAGGCAGGCTGTGCAGGTGAGGGCTTCCTGCAAGGCATTCACACAGCTGAGGTGCATGTGCCCTGAGCCGGCGACACGGAGACTGCAGCTTCCATAAGGCAAACCAGCATTTTGCACCTGCCCTCCAGAGAAGGAGGTGCCTGAGGTGCCCACCTTTCTTAAAGGTCCATCAGTGTTCAATAATTCTCTTTTTCCCATGTCTTGTATTTTCTGCAGTCATTATGGCCACTGTTCACAGGTCACCTTAAAAGGTGCCTGCAACTTCATATTTGGTCTCCACGACCACCTTGGTAGTGGGTCCTATTATTAGACCATTTCACAGATGAGACAATTCAGGCCCCAGTGGTGTGGGGGGCTGTGTTGGGAACCCTGCTCTCTGATCAGTCATTGTTTGGCCTCCCGTGAGACTCCTGAGTGATAAGCTTGCAGGTTCAGCACTTTCCACAGAGTCTAGCAAAACCTCAGGGAAGAGACTTTCACTTTCCATAAGGAATTTAGAACACACATAGCTTTAGTGATCTTGTTACTGGCTGAGCTGGCATCACTACTAGCAACTCAGCTCATGTCTCCTGGGGGCCCAGGCTGTGCCTGGGTCCGCCTTGGCCCAAGGGACCATTCAAGTTCAAGTGCGGCTGCCACTTTATGTTTTCACGGCAGCTTCTCTTTGCTAAATGTCATGGTCATGACATCAAATAATGACGTGAGAAATTTCATACTTGGTTTATGAGCCCTGCTAGCTGACTTCCTGGTCTTCTGTTCTCTCAGTGGTAGTAAAGAGCAGAGTGAGCAAATCTTACCACCACTGAATGACAGTCGGTGGCTACAGTAATGTCAGGGCCAGAGGAGGCTGCCAGGAGAGAAGGGGTCTGTTCCCCAGGCCTGGGTCCATGAGACGTGAGCTGGCCATCCATGCTTTGTGTGGCCTTCCACGCTCCTCCTGTATGAGAAGGGGTCAGCCTCGCCAGGCTTCCCTTCCCTAAGGCCGATCCTTTCTTCTCTTGCTACGTCTATCTTCCTGACACAGCATGCTGAAGAAAATATCAAATTCTAGAGACAGCATAGGAATATCCTTTCAAGTTTTGGATCTAGACCATGGAGTTGACCTTCCCCAGCCCCCGTCAGCACCGGTGCTTGGAGAGAAGTGACTGAGCCCGAGGAAATGCTTTGTGTCTGTGAGAGGCCTTCACATATCAAGACAATTACCTGGGTTTACTTCCCTTATTGGCAGAAGAAAATGAAACATTTCTCTAGGCTGGTTTCTCAGAGGGGGCTCCTTCCCATTTGCTTCTCAGAGCGGCAGCACATCTTCATGCCAGCGTGATGCAAGGTGACAGCAGCCTAGCCCCTCAGGGGAAGGGGGACACAGGGTGTCTGCAGGGTGGGTGTCGCTCTTGGCTGAGGTCCTTCCCACTTCATGCTCACCTGCTGTGCCCATTTGCTCAACAAATATTTATTGAGTACCTTGTATGAGCTAGGTGGATGCCAGGAGGAAGCCAATAAGCAAAACCCAGATCTCTACCCAAGCAGACCTTGTACTTGATGGACAACAAAGTAGTCTGTTAGCTAGTGTTTATTTCATGAATACTGAGTGCCAGAATAATTGTAAGCAATAAGCAATCATGCAATCTCAATTTCTTTCTTTTATTTTCCTCTTTCTTTCTTTCTTTTTCTTTCTTTCTTATTCTTCTTTTTTTTTTTTGACAGAGTCTAGCCCTGTCACCCAGGCTGCAGTGCAGTGATGGGATCTCAGCTCACTGCAATCTCCACCTCCCAGGTTCAAGCAATTCTCCTGCCTCAGCCTCCCAAGTAGCTGGGATTCAGACATGCAGCACCATGCCCGGCTAATTTCTGTATTTTTAGTAGACACAGGGTTTTGCTATGGTTGGCCAGGCTGGTCTTGAACTCCTGACCTCAAGTGATCTGCCTGCCTCAGCCTCCCAAAATGTTGGGATTACAGGTGTGAGCCACTATGCCCAGCCTCAATTTGTTTATTTCTTAAACACGACAGCACACACAGGACTTACTTACCCTGGGCCTTCATCAGGAAATGTCTAGGAGGAAAAGACACTTTCAATATTAACCATGACGAAACTAGCTCTGATTGAAAGATAGATGAAAAAATAAATACCAGTGTATTTCTTCCTCTCTTTTCACTGAACTCTGTTTCCAGCTGTTTCCTGTTTTGGACTAATTTTAAATTCTGAGGCGGGGGTGGGGGGCAGGGGTGCATTTGTACCGTCTGAGTTCAGGCAGTTATCATGTTGGTCACAATTACTTGCAGTCAGATTGTATGTTTAGCATTGCATAAAAGTTATTCCCAATTGATGTTAAGAGTTGGTAATAAGTCTTCTTCCTTCCCCAAGGCCAGTCAGCGTTCTCCTAGTGTTAAGCACCAGGAACACAAGGCCAAATTTGTATTTTTGTGCACATCATTTGCATACGTCTGCACCAAAAGCTTGACCCGGCAGAGTACATTGCAGACAAACTTAAATATCCTGCTCAGTACCTGAACAACAAGTGTTATATTTCTTCTTGGACTTAAAAGTAAGACTCTAACTCATTTTAGTGACTCAGAAAGCTGCATTTCCCCGTGGTTTGGAAACCCACTAGGCTGCTACATAAGAGGATCCTGCAGGTAGTGAGGAAGCCACTGTTTCCTGCAACTGTAGCCCAAGGCACCAGTCACTGAGTGGCTGCATTATCTTTCTGATACAGAAACAGTAACATTTCGGTTTGTGGAAGTCTGAGAAATTATGAATATCCAAAAACATGCTTTCAAATAGTTCCTGAGTACTTGGAATGGCAGGATCACTTACTTGAACAACATTTATTTTTCAATGATTTGAAGACCTAGGTTTGCTGACCGTATTTTCCAATAATATATGTCTGGAGGATATTGCTAATGAAAAATGAGAGTTTAAACTTAAAAATCCAGGCTTCAAAAATCGGCTCGGTGTGGTGGCTCATGCCTGTAATTCCAGCACTTTGGGAGGCCAAGTCCGGTGGATCACTTGAGGTCAGGAGTTCGGGACCAGCCTGGCCAACATGGTGAAACCTGTCTCTACTAAAAATACAAAAATTAGCTGGGTGTGGTGGCGCACGCCTGTAGTCCCAGCTACTCAGGAGGCTGAGGCAGGAGAATCCCTTGAACCTGGGAGGTGGAGGCTGCAGTGAGCGGAGATGGCACCACTGCACTCCAGCCTGGGTGACAGAGCGAGACTCTATCTCAAAAAAAAAAAAAAAAAAAAAAAAGTCAGCTGGAAAGATGGGGAGAAATTGAGATAGAATTAGATTGGGATAAATGGAAAGCCTGCTTTAAAAAAACACAAAACATTTCCATGGCCATAATATGAGAAAGCCCTAGTTAAAGGGCATCTGTTACATGCATTAGGAGTTGGGAGGGTGCAGGTTAGTGACCTCATGTTGAATTTGAACCACCTGTCAGGTATTTTAAAAATGCATATGGTCGGCCCGGTGCGGTGGCTCACACCTGTAATCCCAGCACTTTGGGAGGCCGAGGCAGGTGGATCATGAGGTCAGGAGATCGAGACCATCCTGGCAAACACTGTGAAACCCCGTCTCTCCTAAAAATACAAAAAAATTAGCTGGGCGTGGTGGCGGGCACCTGTAGTCCCAGCTACTTGGGGGGCTGAGGCAGGAGAATGGTGTGAACCCAGGGGGCGGAGCTTGCAATGAGAGGAGACTGTGTCACTGCACTCCAGCCTGGGCAACAGAGCAAGACTCCATCTCAAAAAAAAAAAAAACAGCAAACAAAAATCCATATGGTCGGCCTGGTGCGGTGGTGGCTCATGCCTGTAATCCCAGCACTTTGGGAGGCTGAGGTGGGTGGATCACCTGAGGTCGGGAGTTCAAGACCAGCCTGACCAACATGGAGAAACCCCATCTCTACTAAAAACACAAAATTAGCTGGGCGTGGTGGCACATGCCTGTAATCCCAACTACTCAGGAGGCTGAGGTGGGAGAATCGTTTGAACCTGGAAGGTGGAGGTTGCGGTGAGCCGAGATCATGCCATTGCACTCCAGCCTGGGCAACAAGAGCGAAACTCCACCTCAAAAAAAAAAAGATGGTTAAACATAGAATTGAGGTCAAGGGTCTGGGTACCCACATTCAGCTCTGGGAAGGCACCATGAGAATGTGGGGGTCCACTTGGAAGTCTGGGGGTATCTACTGAGACTGAGTGTCGTCATGGAGGGCTCGACCAGAGAACCTGGGGGAGGAAAACCTTCCAAGAGGACGAGGGGCAGGGAGTATTCAGGAATTTGAAAGGCTGTCATTGAGAAATTGGATTTATTCTGGGAAGCTTTAAAGGTCTGAAGTAGGACTAAGGGGTGGAGTTTGAAGAGCTGCAAATCTTGGTCCAATTTTTGGTAGACTGTTTCCCTTTTAAAGTGACAGAGAGGTGGCCCCATGAGGTGAGCTCTGGCAGTGTGATGTTTAAGCAGAGGCTGGGCTGCTGTAGGCCAGAATGTGGCTGCCAGATTTCAGAACCCCAAGGAGGCTGCACTGCCTGACTTCCAAGGATCCTTTCCACTTCAAGGTTTATGACCTTGGCAGAGAAAATAGGAAGGGAGAGAGCTCTGAGATTTACCTGGATCAAATCCTTCATCAGAAGCCCCTCCTCTGGACTCAGCAGCAACAGTGTGAGACTCACCAGACCCTGCTTCAGCTCTTGGGCCCATGTTGAGGCCCCTCAGTCTTCCACGGAAACCTGGTCTCTAGACCCTCCCTGGAGGCTGTCGTTTAGCTGTCCAGCTCCAATGACTGGGTGACTTCTGCCCCTATAGGGAAAATCCACTCTTCTTTCTGCCCCAGTCCTCCTCCCAACAGCCAATCTATCCAGAAAGCTCTCCCTGCTGCTCTTCCCTGCCACCCCCAGTGGCTGTACCACCAAGCTGAGCTGCTCAGTGCCCTGTACACCTTCACATGTGCCGTCATTTCCTCATGGGAGCTGTGCTCCTGGAGGACACTCTCCCTGTCAATTCCTTTCTCCAGTGCAAACACCCCACTCACTCCTAAGGTGCCTAGAATGGGATTTTTAACATCTCAGGAATTCACTGAAGTGAGTTAGCTGATTTTTGTCATTTTAGAAAACGATTTCAAACAAAGATTTCTGAGAGTTTCCATCTGATGGGAAAGACGATAGCTACTGAATGTTTGGCAGAGTTCCAAGTCAGTCTTGGTTTTTATTAATACTTGTGACAGCTGTACAAGGTGGAGGGTGCTTGCTGTTTCTCAGATGGTCACATGACAGCTCAGAAAGATAAGCTCCCATGCCTAGTCAGCTACTACAGAAAGCTACCCCAGGCCTTTCTGTAGGGACAGTCCAGTGTCCTTTCTTGGCTTCAGATTGCTGCCCTCCGTCTGCAGAACAGGGACTGAATTTCATCGCCATTTACTGGTGAGCATACATTCAAGACTTCATCTCTCATAGCAGCGAGGCTTAAGCTATCAGAGCTATGAAAACGGAATCTGGCCAAAGATGTTGAGTGACGCTTCCCTGCTATTGACCACGGCTCCCTCTTCAGCCGGTCACGGGCCACCCCAGCCTCCTCCACGGAGTAGCAGGAGTGTTTCTGAGCCCTAGATTCTGAAGAGCTTGGTGCTGGGGGTTTTCCGGGGGAGTGTTCCGTCTTTTATCATAAACCTTGGCAAGGGGTGTGTGGGTGGGGTGCCACTGAAAGGCGCCTTTGTCCTCCTTCTGAAAGCCTGAAGGGAAAACGATGAAATCCCACAGAAGAGGCCGCTGGAGCCAGGCTGGGCAGGCGTGCTGGCTGCGGGGAGAACTGCGGGCTGGCCTTGCGATCTGGTTCTCATGTGGTCCCCTCTGCAGATGGCCTTGAGAAGAAACAAAGGCCTCCTTGAGGCCCCTGCCTGTGATGCGGACAGCTCATTTTCATTCTGCTGTGGTTTCCCGGGTGGCCTCGTTGAGCTTCACTGTTCTTGGGAGCCCTTTCCTTGACTACCCTTTGAACAGAGGAGAGCTATGCAAACACGCTGCGAGGGGCCTTGCGAGCCCGAGGAGGGTCTGCTTTCTGGGCCCCTGCAGAGGGCAGGGGTCGCGGGCTGGTGGCCTGCCCCGCCCAGAGAGAAAGGGCCTTGGCTTCCCCTCATTCTTCCTTCTGTTAGCTGTTTTTATTGCAAATAATTAATTAAAGTCAGTACAGCAAGAGTGGGAAAGTGGTTAATGCAATTGCCAGGTCCAGAGTCAGAGGGATGAGGCGCCGAAAGGAAAGACAACCTTGGGATCGCTTCCACTTCCTCCACTTCCCGCTGCATGGCCGGCAAGTTGGCGGCTCTCGCCTGCTCCCAGGTTTCCCAGAGTTGAGTATGGTTGACTCTGGCTGGACCAGGTTGGGTCACGTGTCAGCCCTGAGCCAATCAGCTTGCCCAGAGAGATGATGATGCGCCCTGAGTGGTGGGTGAACCTGGTGATAGGGCCCAGAGTGGCCAGAGAGGAAGGGCACGCACACCCCATAGACTTAGGCGACGTGGTGGACGACATGAGGGCTGGGCGGGGGTGCTGCTCACCTACCTTGTGCCCAGTGCTTTCCCTTCCCCTTGTCCATGGTCCCCTAGCTTGGGGAGAAAGCAGGGTGCTTGCTCTACCCGCCAGTGCTGTCTCGGGGCTGCAGGGAGATGTGGCTGCCCTGCATGCGGCCTTCACTCCCGACTCACTGTGGCTTTGCAGAGCTGGAGTCCGCCCTATCTGGGCTTGGGGGCCTGCTCCTTGAGAGCGTTGTTTGGTGCCCCTGGACTGTGTTGATTCAGAAATCTGGGACCTGTTGTTTCTCGACTAAATGTCTTATCAGATCAGTCTTTCTTTTGGAGGCAAACATTTTCGGAAGTTTTGGAACCATGATGATCTATGCCTCAGACACTTGTGGTCCCTGAGAAGCTGCTGCTGGAAAAAGGGGTCCCCATCCAGATCCCAGGAGAGGGTTCTTGGATCTTGCTGGGAAGGAATCCAAGGCGAGTGGCAGAGCGCGGTGAAAAGAGATAGTTTATTGAAAGCCTCTCAGTTACATAGTAGGGTGTCCTCAGCAAGAGGAGGAATGCCTCTGTTTTTTTTTTTTCTCATATAGGGGTCTTATCTATGTAAAAGCTAAGCTATGTCTCCCTGCGGGTAGGCTGACAAAGTGACATTTATTACTTTGTTGATTGAAAGAAAGCTATCCTTGGCATTTTAGTGCATAAGTACATCAAAGCATGCCTATAATCATCTTAAAAGCATATGTTATGCAATATTGGGGCATCTGGACATTCTCTTGTTGCAAGAGGTTGTCTTTGCAGGTATTAAGCTGCTTCCTCAGCTGTAAACATCTTATGACTGTGGGTCATGACTGGCAAGGAATGTGCCTTGCTAGTTTTAAGATGGAATTGATTCTAAAATGGTGTCACCATGGCTCCCCTACGCTTCTGTTCCTCTAACAAAACCCTGCCACAAGTGGACTTAAGGATAGCCTTGTCACCCTAGCAATGTGGCAGTGAATCTCTGCCAATAGCAATCTACAAATGTTAAAAACTTTTCTTTTTCTGGAAAAGTACTTTCCATGCATTAAGTATTCAAGTGCCTGTTATCCTGGCACTGGGCTGGGTGTATACGACATAAAATTTGCAGTATTGCTCCACCCCCAGACTGTTCTGCATTTTGGCCCTCTTCCGTCTCTGATGACTTTCTCTTCCCTGTGCTGCAGGGAACTGCTGGAGACCACGTGCCGCCTGGCCAACACGCTGAAGAGGCATGGAGTCCACCGTGGGGACCGTATTGCCATCTACATGCCCGTGTCCCCATTGGCTGTGGCAGCAATGCTGGCCTGTGCCAGGATCGGAGCTGTCCACACAGTCATCTTTGCTGGCTTCAGTGCGGAGTCCTTGGCTGGGAGGATCAATGATGGTGAGGAGGTGGACATGAGGAGGGAGGAACCCTGGAGTTCCCCGATCCTTGTTCCTGGGGGCCTGGCCATCAGTGCAGAGACCACCAGAGTGCAGACATTAATAAAATGTTTCACAGACAAATGACAGATCGTACTAGGGACAGGCACATGGCCGAATGAGAATTTGTTCTGTGGGCTGAGATCTGAGTGCATTGTATTTAGCCAGGTGAAAAAGGGAGAGTTCCAGTTGGAGGGAAAAGCAGAGGCACAGGCCAAGTGGAGGAGGAGCGCAGCATGAGGGCCTAGTGGAGGTGGGTGTAGTGCAGCAGGAGGGAAGTGTGGAGGTGGGATGAGGCTGGAGATGCACAGGGAAGGTCCTGCAGGTCAACAACTGGAAGGCTTCTATCCTGAGGAGCGAAGGGGTGGACCATCTTTGGGGATCTGGAGTCAGGTGAAGGGGGTCTTTCTGTCTGCATGTGGGTCAGTGTGTTTTGGACACTGTGCAGAACAATAACTTCCTTGTTTTGCTGTTGTCAAAGGACTGAGTGTCTGGATGGTGGCCCTATGTCCATGCGGTCTGATCTCTGCTCCCTGCTGTCTCCTAGAGGGAGTCCCCTGAGCTGGCTTCGCAAGGCAGGTGCCAGGTTCCAGGGGCCATTGAGAATTCTTGTGTCTCATAGTAAATAGAACTAATGGGTAGAGTTCTCAGACCCCTGTTGACCTCCCTCTGTATAAAAGGCTGGGAAGCCCTTCCCCTTCCTTTCAGTTTCTTCCCCCACGTTCAAGGGTGACGCTGCCACCTCTTTCTGTTTTTCTTCCTCTCTCTAGAACTCTGTAATACCAACTGTGTACCAGGCACTGTTCTAAGCACTCTACAAAGATTATGTCCTTTAATTTACCTTAGTCTTCATAAGTATTTTATGCAATAATACTATTATTATTCCCCTCCCCTAAATTTACTGTTGTAACCATCTTAAAGTGTACAATTCAGTCACATTAAGTACATTCACAGTGTTATGCAGTCATCATCAGTATCTAGTACCTGAAGTTTTTCATCACTCAAAATGTACACTTTACACCCATTAAGCAGACATTCTCCATTCATCCATGTTGTGGCATGTATCAGTATTTCATATTTTTAATAGGTGAAAAATATGCATTCATTAATTGATGGCCATTTGGGTTGTTTCCATTTTTTGGCTATTGTGAATAGAGCTGTTATGAATGTTCATGTATAGGAACACCTGTTTTTAATTTTGGGGGTATATACCTATGAGTGGGCTTGCTGACTCATATGGTAATTCAATGTTTAACTTATCAAAGAACTGTAAAACTGTTTTGCTAAGGAGATGCACCATTTTACATTTCCACTAATAGCGTATGCAGGCTCTAGTTTCTCTGCATCTTGTTGTTTTTCACTTTAAAAAATTATAGCCGTCATAGTAAGAATGAAGTTGTATCTCATTGTGGTTTTGATTTGCATTTCCCTAATGACTAATAATATTGAACATCTTTTATATACTTGTTGGCCATTTGTATGTTTTCATTGGAAAAAGTCTACTTAAGCTGTTTGCCCATATTTTAATTGCTTGTTTGTCTTTTTGTTGTTGAGTATGTAAGTTACTTATATATTCTGAATATTAGACCTCTATCAGATATATGATTTGCAAATATTCTCCCATTCTGTGGGTTGTCTTTTCACTTTCTCAGTAGTAAACTTTGGTGTATACAAGTTTTAAATTTTAATGAAGTCTAATTTATCTATTTTTTATTTTGTTGCTTGTGCCTTTGCTGTATTATTTGAGAAAACATTGCAAAATCTAATGCTATGAATATTTTTTCCTATGTTTTCTTTTTTTTTGAGATGGATTCTCGCTCTGGCGCCAGGCTGGAGTGCAGTGGCATGATCTCAGCTCACTGCAACCTCCGCCTCCTGGGTTCAAGTGATTCTCCTGCCTCAGCCTCCCGAATAGCTGGGATTACAGGCACGTGCCACTGCACCCAGCTAATTTTTATGGTTTAGTAGAAACAGGGTTTCACCATGTTGACCAGGATGGTCTTGATCTTTTGACCTTGTGATCCGCCCGCCTCGGCCTCCCTGTTTGTATGTTTTCTTCAAAGAGTTTAAGTTTTACCTTTTTACATTTAGATCTTTAATTTTGAGTTGATTTTTGTACAGGGTGTGAGGTAAGGGTCCAGTTTCATTCTTTGTCCTATGGCTATCCAGTGGTCCCAGCACCATTTGTTGAAGAGGCTGTTCTTTTCCCTGTTGAATGCACTTGGTACTCTTGTTGAAAATAGTTTGACCATATATGTGAGGGATTATTTCTGGGCTCTCTATCCTATTCTATTTATCATATGATTACCTATGTATCTATTGTTATCTCAGTATCAAACTGTTTTGACACTGTAGCTTTGTAAGTTTTGAAACCAGGAAGTGTGAGTCTCCCAACTTTGCTCTTCTTTTTTCAAGATTGTTTTGGCTCTTCTGGGTTTCTTGTATTTTCATAGGAATTTTAGGATTAGCTTTTCCATTTCTGCAAAAAAAGATGTTGGGATTTTGATTGCATTCAATCTGTAGAAAAACTGGAAGGTATTGCCATATTGCCAATATTAATCCACAAACATGGGATATCTTTCCATTTATTTAGGTATTTTAAAATTTCTTTCAGCAATATTTAGTAGTATTCAGTGTACAAGTCTTGCATATCCTAGGCTAAATTTATTCTTAAGTATCTTATTCTTTTATGAATTTTTATAAATGGAATTGTTTTCCTAATTTCCTTTACAGATTGTTCATTGCTAATATATAGAGATACAGCTAATTTTTGCATAGTGATCTTGTATCTTGCAAATTTAATGATTTATTAGCTCTAATAAATGGTTTTTTGTGGATTCATTAGGATTTATACATATTAGATCATGTCATCTGTGAATAGAGATAGTTTTACTTCTTCTTTTCCAATTTGGATGTCTTTTCTTTCTTTTTCTTTTTCTTTTTTTTTTTTTTTTGCCTGATCACTCTGGCAACAACTTCGTTTACAATGTTGAATTGCAGTGGTAAAAAGTGGGCATCCTTGTTTTGTTCCTGATCTTAGGGGGAAGGCTTCAGTCTTTTACCATTAATATGATGTTAGCTGTGGGTTTTCAGATGCTCTTTATCAATTAAGTTCCCTTCTAGTCCTGGTTTTAAGTGTTTGATCATCAAAGGGTATTGGATTTTGTCAAATGCTTGCTTTGCATCAATTGAGATGTGTTTTTTTCCTTCACTGTAGTAGTGTGATGTATTACAGTGATTGATTGTTGCATGTTGAACCACCCCTTCCTTTCCTAGGGTAAGTCCTGATTGGTCATGGTGCATTCTGTTAATATGCTGCTGGATACAGTTTGCTAGCATTTTGTGGAAGAGTTTTGCATCATTGTTTATATGAGATATTTGTCTGTAGTTTTCTTTTTTGTAGTAATCTTTGTCTGGCTTTAGTATCAGGGTAATGCTGGCCTCATAAAATGAATTTGAAAGTATCTCCTTCTCTTCAATTTTTTGGAAGAGTTTGAGAAGGATTGGTGTTAATTCTTTAAATATTTCATAGAATTCACCAGTGAAGTCATCTGGTTCTGGTCTTTAGAAAGGGAAGAAGATGGGTAAACTGAGACGCAGAGAGTTTAAGTGACTTACCTAAGGTCACATACCTAGTAAGTGACAGAGCCAGGAGTTGAACACAGACATTCTGCTGCCATAGTTGATGCTTTCGGCATTATGCTGAGCTGCCCCTTTCCTTTCTTGCTGGTGTGGCCATGGTCACCCAGTGCTTCTGTTAAGATTGAAACAAGCAATAGCAGTTGACTCTTGGTGACTTCAGCATGTGGGGATTTAGTAGCTGTGTGCTGGGGCAGCTCCCAGAACCTCAGAATTCCTAAACAACCAAGAATGGGAGGGCAGGGGCCAGGACTTTGTCCTGAAGAGGACTCTGTCCTAATATCCTTCAGCCTTTTTGTGCAGCTCTGCAGGTGCCAGGTTCCTGGGGACAAGATTCTGTTGAGATGGGTATCTGTGTCCTCTTGGGTGAATGAGGGGCTGTTTTGGTTTTCTATTGCTGTGTCACAAACTACTCCAAAACTTAGTGCTTAATACAACTGAAAACAATAAATTTTAGTATTCTAATTCATGGGTCTGTCGGACAGGAATCAGATGGGGACAGGGGAATGGCTGTTTTCTGCTCCATGACATCTGGGACATTAGTCAGGTTGACTTGAAGGGTTGGGGACTGGCAGGCCTGTCTTTCTCTCCATGTGGCCTCTCCACGTGGCTGACTTGGACTTCCTCATAGCCTTGCAGCCTCAGCAGTCAGGCTTGTCACATGGCAGCACATGGCTCCAAGAGGAAGGAAATAGCAACTGCCAGTGTTCTACAGGCCAGGCTGGCACAGGCCTGGCATCACTCTTGCCTTACTAGATTGGCCAAACCAGTCTGTGGCCATTCCAGATTCAAGGGGAGGAGATCTGGATCCTGCTTCTCTATAAGAGCAGGTGAAAGAATGTACAGCCATCTTCAGTTGGCCGCTGGGAGGTGGGTGCATATTGTGAGTCTGACTGCCAGGCTCTCACATGTCTGGGCAGCCACCTCAGTCAGCAGGCGCAGTTCCAGAGTTCAGTCCCCTGGCCTGGCTTCCAGGCTTGGACCATCCCTCTTCATTTGTCTTCCTTCTTGCTTTAGGCTGCTTGAGGAGTGGAGAGTGTTGCAGGGGAGGCTAGAGGTCAGGAGAATGGCTTTGAGAGAGACTGTGGGGGTAGAATAATGACCCACTCAGATGGCCACACTGTAATCTCCCAGAAGCTGTGCTATGTCACTTGCATGGTGAAAGGACCTTGCACATGTGAATAAGGCAATAGGATATCCACGTGGGCTCCATCTAATCCCACAGCCCTTAATGCACAGAACTTGCTCCAACTAGAGGCAGAGGAAGTGAAGCAGAAGGGGAGGTCAGAGAGATTCAAAGCAACTTTACCCACTGTTGTTGGCTTTGAAGATAAATAGGGCCACGAACCAGGGCAGGTGGTGGCTGTAGTCGCTGAGAATGACCCCTGGCTGACAGTCAGCAAGGAAAGGGCGACCTTAATCCCACAGTCGCGTGGAACTGAGTTCTGCCAACCAGTGAAATGGCCTGGAGGTGGATGCTCCCCCAGAGCCAGCACATAGGAGCCAGCCCTGTCCTTGACTTTGGCCTTGTGAGACTCTGAGCAGAGAACCCCGCCAAGCCTGTCCAGACGACAGAACTGTGAGCTAAAAATGAGTGTTCTGAGCCACTAAGTTTGTGGTCATTTGTTATGGAAGCAGCAGAAAATGAACGCAGATGCTGGTACCTGCTCAAAATCAGGGAGGGACAATCGAATCCTCCCAGAGTGGCACGTGGTTCCTGCCAGCACCCAGGCTGTGGCCCAGCCTTGGAGGGCGCCAGTGGGCCAGACATGCTCATGGTGCTCAGAAGCTCCTGGGTACCTCCTAGAGGCCTCTCCTGGAGAGCCTATTGGGCAGGGAGGCCCTGGACAGGTGCAAGTCAGGAGTGAGGTGTGCATCTTCGGAGGCAGGGAAGGAACTGCCTGCTGTGTAGTGTGATTTCAGCATGTTGCGTGGGCTGGGGTCATTGTATCCTGAGAGCTCCTGACCCCCATGAGCTTTCTTTGTCTCCCATCCCCTTGAGAAAGGTTCATTCCTTCCTGCTGGTCCATCTCCCTTCCTCGCCCATAGGGGGCTCACCTGGACCAACCCCTGCTTGGGGATGTAGGTCTGGAAAGTCTCTGATAGGCTCCACCCAACTGACTTGGTTTCTCCAGGTGAGCTATCGCTGAGGCTTGAAGGGCAAAGAGTGTGTGTAGCCACGGCTCTTGGTGCCAGATGCAGGGGTGGCTGCATCTGGGCAGGTCTAGGGTATCTCTCTGACTCCCGGATGGCCCTGTGTGTGCTGGAAAATTCTCAGGGAACCCTCATGGCCATGACATCTCCAGGGCTCTTAGGAGGAGAAAGGGTGGGCATGTTGTGCAAAAGTGCTTTCAGATTTATTTAGGTGGGACTCTCCCAGAGGGGATATTGAGACCAGAGTCTGTCTTGGAAGTGTGCTAGGGCAGTGGTGGCTCTGGACGGGAATGTGGCACACATGCCTCAAATGGCTCCACACAAAGGGTAGGGAGTTGCAGGATTTGTACCACAATTATGGAGAGCCATTGGTCGAGGGTTCACCAGCACTTCTGCCCATAGCTCTGCAAGAGGCCTTTGGTGCAGAATGACTGAAAGGCCCAAGGGATGTGGGTGAGGCCCTGCCAGTCAGGGTCACAGCTGGGCATTTGTCCCAGGCTCTTCCTGAGGGGCTGTGTAGTAACCCCCTGCAGCTGTGATCCCTCTGGGTCATCCCGCACTGGGGCACAGCGTGGAGGACACCTCCTTTTCCTGGGGTCTTGAGGCCCATTGTGTGTGCACCCCTCTTCCCTGCTCTGGGCCTCCCCCTAGGTTAGCCATGGAAGCTAGGGTCCTCCTGGCTTCCCCCTGGGCCTGGCTGAGCACCACTGGTCATTGAAGAGCAGGTGTGGGATCAGGAGGGCCTTCTCCTGAAGGAAAGGAGGGCAGGCAGCTCCCAGTCATCCACTGGGGTGTGGTTTCTGATCTCTGGACAGTGAAGGCTCTTGGCCCACACAAGTCACTCTAGACAGGGCCTGGCCACATGGGCAACACCTTCGGGCTTGGCCTCTGGTTGTCCAGCTTTCTTGATCTCTACCTCTCGATGTTTCTCTGTCACCTTGATTGCTGCAGGTGGCATGATGGCCCCTTTCCTGGGGTTTGCTCATGGGCAGACAAGAGAGAAAGGTGGAAGTCTGGTTGGGAAACTGTCTTTATGCTGCTGACTCAAGGAGGAAGAGTTGAGCTTCAGACTAACTTATCTCTGGTTCCTTCTCCTTAGCCTCAGAACTGGACAAAGGCCTGGTGCTTCTTCATGGCACACAAAGGCTGGAGAGCAGGCAGCCCCTCACTTTTTCCATTGAGTCTTTTGCTCAAGATTGGACTGAGTTTCTCACACTCCTAGGCCTAGATGTCCTATGTGAGTCAGAGCTATGAGGGTTAAAGTCGGGAGGAGACTGATCAGAAATGTCTGTGTTGTCTCTGTTAGCCAAGTGCAAGGTGGTTATCACCTTCAACCAAGGACTCCGGGGTGGGCGTGTGGTGGAGCTGAAGAAAATAGTGGATGAGGCTGTGAAGCACTGCCCCACCGTGCAGCACGTCCTGGTGGCTCAAAGGACAGACAACAAGGTCCACATGGGGGACCTGGACGTCCCGCTGGAGCAGGTGGGTTACCTCGCTTTGCACAGTTTGAGGAGAGGTCATATCAAGTTAGCTGGCTCTGAGGCTTCTCGGGTTGTGGTTCTCAATTTGGGTTCCCTAGAGGTGCCCAGGGTTCCTCTGTGGTATTTGGTGAGCTTGAGTCCTGACTGGGAAGATATAACTCCAATACGACAAGCATGTTGGAACACTTACTGTAACACAAATGCTTGCACCCACCCTTTTGTTTTGTGTCCTTTCCACGTTTGGAATTGAATTTGGACAGATCAGAGCAGGTGAATTCTGAATCCCGTGTGCGGAGTCCTGCTGCGGAGGGGGAGTGCTGCTGTCAGAGAGGCTGAGTGCCCTTGGTGGGCTGTTTGTTTCTTCTCCCTGCCAGGAAATGGCCAAGGAGGACCCTGTGTGCGCCCCAGAGAGCATGGGCAGTGAGGACATGCTCTTCATGCTGTACACCTCAGGGAGCACCGGAATGCCCAAGGGCATCGTCCATACCCAGGCAGGCTACCTGCTCTATGCTGCCCTGACCCACAAGGTACAGGCCTGTGCGGGCGGTGCTGGGCCCTCGGCAGGGCTCCAGGCAGGGGCAGGGCTGGAAGTCCTCCTGCTGCAGAGCGAGGCCTGTAGGTGTGAGAGGTCAGTGTTTCTTCCTGGCCTATTTGGGGCAGGGCCCCTCGAGTCCTCCCACCCTACAGCTCCTCAGGGCCCTGGCTGCCTCAAGCCCCCACTGCACTGTCTGGAAACTTCCAGATAATCTAACCGTGTAACACAGCAGCAGGACACTAAGGGCCACTCACCCAAAGATTTTTAAAAACTCTTTTTAGAACAGATACAGAAAACCGCCCAAATTAAATGTGTGGCTTAATGAATTATTATAAGGCAAATCCCACTTTGATCAAGAAGTGGAAGGCCGCCGGTTTCTCAGAAGCCCCTTCCAGGCTCATGTGGCCACAGCCCCGTCCAGCATGTCCTGATGCGTCTTGTGCCCCTGCCCTGTGTTTTTATTTTGATAGTTTTGTGACCCAGATGAGCATCCATGGGCACTGTAGCTTACTGTTGCCAATTAAAATATTGTTTTTTCTTTCGTTTTGTTTTGTTTTTTTCATGGAGTCTCACTCTGTTGTCCAGGTTAGAGTGCAGTGGTGTGATCTCAGATCACTGCAACCTTTGCCTCCTGGGTTCAAGTGACTCTCCTGTCTCAGCTTTCTGAGTAGCTGGGATTACAGGCACCTGCCACCACACCCTGCTAATTTTTTTTGTATTTTTAGTAGAGACAGAGTTTTGCCATGTTGGCCAGGCTGGTCTTGAACTTCTGACCTCAAGTGATCTGTCCGCCTTGGCCTCTCCAACTGCTGGAATTACAGGTGTGAGCCACTGTGTCCGGCCTAAAATATTGTTGATATGTCTTTTAAGTCTTTTTAAGCCTATGCTCACCCATTTCCTTACACTTGGCCATTGTCATGTCCAGCCATTTTTCTCTGGTGTCCTTTGGTCTGGGTTGTGCCTGTTGTCCCTCTGCCTCTGTGTTTCCTGCACATGGGCAGTTAGATCCTGAGATGGGATCAGGCTCCACTCAGCTGCTGTGGAAGAATAAAGGGGATTCGGATGTCTGTCCTCTCATGTTCCTCGAAGCTGATGATGCTTGATGCCATTCTTGGCCTTTTTTGCTTTTATTTTTTGTAGTTCTTAAGGGGTTTAAAAAATCGTGGCATAAGGTAATGCAAAAAGGTGTCCATGTGTTAAACATACAACTAGACGGACTCTGCGGTGTGCCCACCTGTCCTGCTGCTGGAGGCCATTTGAGGAGCCAGCTGCCTCTCACAGCTATGGACTGCAGCATACGCATGCCTATTTCCTAGTGACCTGGTGTGAACATGGTGGGGTTGGGGGCAAGCTCCTGATGCTCCTTTCCTGTCTCTGCAGCTTGTGTTCGACCACCAGCCAGGTGACATCTTCGGCTGTGTGGCCGACATCGGCTGGATTACAGGACACAGCTACGTGGTGTATGGGCCTCTCTGCAATGGTGCCACCAGCGTCCTTTTTGAGAGCACCCCAGTTTATCCCAATGCTGGTAAGGATGGTGAACCCTGTTTGGGACCCCATGCTGGTGTCAGGGGAGAGAGCCTGAGGCTCGAGGCTTGTGGAGAGGTTCATGGAAGCGGGACGCCTGGGCTCTGGAGAGGGTGTGGCTCTCCAGGTCCTGCTGTCGAAATGCCCGGTGGGGCCAGGCACCGGGTCTTCGGAAAGATCCGACAGGCAGCAGCAGGGAGTCTGACTTGGTGCTGGAGGTCATCTCAAGGCCCCTGCTCCTGTGCTCCTGCCCTCTGACTTAAACTGCCCGCCTCGGGCCATCGCTTTGGCATCCTTCTCACCTCTAGGCCGCTTGCCCAGATCTAGCCCTTTCTCGAAGCCAGGGCCAGCTGCCCGCCTCTTCTGCTTCCCCAGCCCTGCCCCCTGAGCCTTCAGGGCCATCCGTCAGACCACATTATGCATGGCCTAGAACCATCTCCATTAAATTGAGATCACTTTGAGGACAAGGTGATGTCTGGCTCCCTTGGGCATCGTCCTCCCACAGAGCACAGTGTCTTCAAATATTTTCTTTAATGTAAGCAGATCATGGTGGCTCTGCCCAAAGGCTGCTGCTCCATGGCGCTGACAACTGTGCATGGACTGTGTTATCACCTCCCAGTGCTCCATCCCTGCCTTCGGGGGCTGGGTGTACTCAAGGAAGAAGTTGTAGGGGCAAGACCAGGGATTAAGGGCCATGGCCTAGGTGCTGTCTCAGGCCACCACTTCAGCCCTTGGAAGCTCAGTGTCCCATGTGGAGGGGATGGTGTGGGTGGTGGGTTTACAGGAATCAGGGGTGTGCATGCAGGGCACATGGCCCTCCTCCCTAGGATACATGCAGTGGCAGCTCTACTGTCACCAGGGGAAGCACCAGTCACCACTTTAGAGCCCATGTAAGTGTGACTGAGTGAAAGCTCTGTGTTAATGCTCCATGGGTTATTAAATCCACGTAGTATCGCCTTGAACTAGGCCATCACCCTAAGCCAGGTGAAGACCGTTCCTGAATGTGCCACTCATGGATCTGGGGAGTGCTTGGAGGAGAGCAGCCACTGGGGACCTGTCCCATGGGGCTTCTTTCCATCTTTCACTGGCAGGGGTGGGGGGTTGGGGGGATCCCTTTTATATGGACATACGTGCGTCTACACATGCCCAGCACTCAGGAAGTCTTGGCTGATCTCTGAGTTTAAAGTAAATCATGTCAGCTCTCCTGCTGACAGTGAATTTCGGCCTTTCTGTAGGTCGGTACTGGGAGACAGTAGAGAGGTTGAAGATCAATCAGTTCTATGGCGCCCCAACGGCTGTCCGGCTGTTGCTGAAATACGGTGATGCCTGGGTGAAGAAGTACGATCGCTCCTCCCTGCGGACCCTGGGGTCAGGTGAGCGGCCTGCCCTGCAGCAGGAGAGGGTGTGCTTGCCCTAGACCCTCAGAGCCAATACAGGCTTCAGCAGGACTTCAGTCATGAAGCTGCCTGGCTTTGTATGTGTGAATTCATGCAATGCCAGACCGGATCTGGTAGAAAGCACCAGCACTTCTTCCCACCTGTAAGCCCCTCCCCAGAGCTGGCAGCAGTTACCAGTCTGGGGAACAACATTCCAGACATTTTCTGTGCCGTTGTTTCTGTGCCCAATTTCTGTGGCTTAATCTTCATTAGGAATACTTACCCACTCAATAAGTTAAGGGCCAAGTCAGTTCTTTAGTGGCTGCATGGGATTTAATTGTATAACTTAGCTGGGTGTGGTGGCAAAGGCTGAGGTGGGAGGATTGCTTGAGTCCAGGAGTTTCAGGCTGCAGTGAACTAGGATTGCACCACTGCGCTCCAGCCTGGTGACAGAGTGAGACTCAGTCGTCTAAATAATAATAATAATAATAATAATAATAATAATAATAATAGTATAACTACAGTTTGCTAAACACTGCCCCATAGTTGGACCTTTTGATTGTCTCCAAGTCCGTGGAGTGGATACCATCCTGCACTTTTGCCCTGCTGTTACTGTAGACATTTCCAGGCAGACGGTTCAAAGCTTAGGCCTATTAGTAATGTTGATGGATATTGCCAAATCACATGGAAACATTTTGGAAACGTGATGGTCGCATGGTTTTGACAGTATCGGCAGTGTCTGTCCTTTGGGCTGGTGCCGGGAGGGACTGGGTGCCGGTGACTGCTGTTCTCTCTCCTGTCCCTGCCACGTTTCATGTCTGCCTTGACATGTGTGGTCACGCATGGTCAGCCACCTGCTTGGTGGCTTTTCACCGGGGAAGCATGCAGGGCAGTGACCATGGAAGAGTGTCCCATTCTGCCACATGCATCCTTGGGAAGGGAGCATGTACCATCCAGTGAACATGTGATTTCACTACTGCTGGGTGACCACGAGGCCATGCGGGCATCTGGGCCACAGGCTGAGAGGCACAGCAGCTGGGGCTGTGCCCTGCAGAGCTCACCACTTGTTCCCAAATATGAGATGGGGATGAGACCTACCTACAGGGTGGTGATGATGCCACAGAGGGTCAGATGTGAGCCTTAGTGTAATGGTTAGCATGGAGGTGATTAATGGGGAGAGCTCCTGAGGAATAGCAGGCACCCAATGACTCCTCCTCTTTTCCCTTATTTTCCCCATTAACAGTAAAAACCTTCTGTTTCTCAAAGAGCTTTCTAGATTAAAAAGCAGGAGGAGTTTGAATACTATTAATAAGAGCAAATATGTATTAAATGCCTTTATCTTCACATCAATCCTTTGAGCAAACAGCAGATGTTGCTTCACATTACAGAGAAGGAAGAGGAGGCACAGAGAGGTCAGAGAACCTGCCTGAGGTCACTCAGCAAGTAGGGCAGCCTGTGTTGAACCCAGCACTTGGTTCTAGAGTCCATCAAACTCACTCTGCCTCCCACCTGATTGATGGGCTCTGTGCCCCCACCCTGTACCCTCAACAGGTCCTAGGGTCCTGGTTCACTCTGCTTCCCTTCCCATACTGTCCCCTCCACCTCTCAGAAAGAGTATGGGGCTCCTTTCTATGTGGTGTATCTTAGTTTGCTTTGTGCTGCTGTAATAGAATACCCTGAAATTGGGTGATTTATAATGAACAGAAATGTATTGGTTCACATTTCTGGAGGCTGGGAAGTCCACATCAAGGTGTTGACGTCTGGTGAGGGCCTTCTTGCTGCATCGTCCCATGGGGGAAGGGCAAAGAGAGGGCAAGAGAGAGCAAGAGGAGGTTGAACTCACCCTTTTATAATGGCACCAATCCCACTCATGAGGGTGGAAGCCTCTTGGCATAATCACCTCATAAAGGTTCCACCTCTTAATACTGTTACAATGGCAATTACATTTCAACGTGAGATTTGGAGGGGACAAACATTCAAGCCATAACAAGTGGTGAGTTTGGGTGGTCTCTCTTGGCATGCTGGAGCTGGGCTTGAAAGGCCCGTGTGATTCTGACTGCCTGGGCCATGCAGTGCTTGGGGACTGGGAACAAACAGCGGGGTGGCCAGGGCCATAGAAACTCTCCCAGATCCTCTAGGTGTTTTCAGCAGGGCCACCTGAGTGGGCCCTAGGCATTAGGTGTGGACAGGGCTGAAGGGCAAGATTTGGTTTTCCAGATACACTCATGGGATTTGTCTCCTGAAGGAAGATTCACGGGGTCCAATGACAAGGGGTACCACCCTAAGTGCATTTCAGGAAGGGGTGTGCTCTGGCAGCTGCATTAGAGTGGGATGTGTATCCCAGCAGCCTCTGCCTCACCTAGGGGTCCCCACAGACTTGGAACACCTCTGAGCCAGGGCGCCAGCCCCCAGCAGAGGCTCAGCTGGGTTTTGTGTATTTAGCTGGTTGATAGGCACATTCCTATTCCTGTTGCATAACCGGTTCTAGCCGCAGAGCCCTGCGGGAGGCCAGGTGCTAATCATACACCTCGCTGTTCTGTTCTCGGTATACAGTGTTGGCAGGCAGTGTGGCGTCCTGTGATGTCTTGCACCTGGGGCTCCCAGCACCTCGGAGCAGTGCTGGGGGCAGTGTGTTCCACACCTTGGCCAGGGCCAGCGCTGTGCTGGCACACCTGTCGGTGCAATTCCACAGCCCAGACCCATTCCAGGCAGCTGGGATCAGCCCTCACCACATTTAATCTGTTGAGTCGTCAGAATCCCACTCACTCAAGACACTCCCCCTAGATTTGTATTTCTCAAAGCTTTTTTAAACTTTCAATTTCATAAGTAATACATGGATATGCTCTTGTGAAAAGAAGAAATTGGAGCATTGTACTTAAAGCTGATGTCCTTAGGAGCTGGGCGTGGTGGTACATGCCTGTAGTCCCCCGGCTACTTGGGAGGCTAAGATGGGAGGATCCTTGAGCCCCAGAGGTCGAGGTTGCAGTGAGCCATGATTGTGCCACTGCACTCCAGTCCAGGCAACAGAGCAAGATCCTTGTCTCTCTCTCAAAAAAAAAAAAAAACTGAAGTTTTCCTCGACCTCCGCTCCAGGGGTTGTTGCTCCTGTGCCTTCGGCCCTGTCTCCGCAGTTAAGTTCCTGTAGTGGATGCAGCTCTGTTAAATGATGTTTTCTTTAACACCAAAGTTACCACACCGTGCTATTATGCTGTAACGTTTCTTTTAAGATTGTAGAATATGCATTTTTCCACATGCATCTGCCCTGCTGTGGGGATTGCCCTGGCTTGTGTGGTCACATCCCCGTGGCTGGGTGCAGGCTGTCGGTCTCCCAGTGTGTCCACCAGCGCTGCGGGGCATCTCCCTGCCCCTTGTGGATGTTCTGAGTGCAGGTGTGACACACAAGACACTGAGCTACCCATGTGGCCAGCACTGATCGTGCAGCATGGACGCGGGGGCCACTGCCGGGACAGGCTGTGGGTTGTAAGTTGTCCTGAGCAAGAGGCAACCACGAGCAGGAGAGTATTTCAGTGTTTTAGTGACAGCACATCTAGCCTGGTGAGTTCTGGCTGAGTGCTGGTCTGGTGTGGAAATGTCATGAGGTAGACACTGAGAATCCTAGGGTGTACACATATCTTCTTCCTTTCTATTGATATAATGTATACTAAAGGGTACAGATGTTAAGTGTTCAACTTGAGAGATGTTTACGTGTATAAGTGCTACAGAAATTCCTAGTCCCCCGAAGCCCCCTTATGGCTCCTCCCAGTCACGGGAGTTACCCGAGCCATGACCACAGTGTGGCCTGCATCACCACAGACAGATCTGGCTGCACTTGAACCTCAGCTGGGTGGGATCACACAGCGCACCCCTCCCTTGCTCAGCATCATGCCTCAGACTCACCCATGCCGCTGTGGGTCGTGGAGGTTCGCCATCTTCTTTGCAATGTGGCATTCCTCTGCAGGAGCGTGCCATGTTGTATTTAGCCACCTACTCCTGAGGGATGTGTGTGGTTTCTAACATGAGCAGAGCTGCTGAGGACACCCTTTACATAGCCACTTCTGGTGGCATCTGCAGTCATTTCTGTGGGGTGTACGTCAGGGGTCATGTTTTGAGGTGTTTAGCTGTAGTAGATTCTGCCCCAAGCAGTTGCTCAAAGTAGTTGTATTGGATGTATGGAGTTTTAAATGTTAAGAGAAACATCCAGATTGCTCCTCAAAATTGCTGAACCAAATTACCCTCCTAATGGTGTCTGTGAAATCCTGTTTTCCCCACATTCTTACTGGCTTTTTGATATCAATCATCTAATGGTAAAAACACGTCACGGTCATGTGCATTTCTCTGATGACCATAAATATGGTACGTCTCACTGCATTTTCAGGTCTCCTTGTATGTTCTTCAAAAACAAAAATTACGGAGCTGTTTTCTCCTTAAAAATCTCTTTATTTGGCTGGGCACAGCGGCTCACACCTGTAACCCCAGCACTTTGGGATGCCAAGGCAGGTGGATCACCTGAGGTCAGGAGTTCGAGACCAGCCTGGCCAACATGGTGAAACCCCGTCTCTACTGAAAATACAAAAAATTAGCCGGGTGTGGTGGCAGGCGCCTGTAATACCAGCTACTCCGGAGGCTGAGGCAGGAGAATCGCTTGACCCTGGGAGGTGGAGGTTGCAATGAGCCAAGATCATCCTGGGCGACAGAGTGAGACTCAGTCTCAAAGAAAAACAAAAACAAAAAACAAAAAACAAAACTTCCTTTTGGTTTCAGGTTTATTTGCAGCCTGTTAACATCTTTTTCTTTTCTGTGTGGTTTCAGTTGGAGAGCCCATCAACTGTGAGGCCTGGGAGTGGCTTCACAGGGTGGTGGGGGACAGCAGGTGCACGCTGGTGGACACCTGGTGGCAGACAGGTGAGGAGGCCTGGGGAACAGGTTCCGGTCTAAGTGCTGGGTCTGCAGGGTTGGGTGTGAGGCTGGGACTGGGGTCCGAGCTCTCAACAGCAGGTGCGATAGAAGACGCATCAACGCCCGAGATTGCGGAAACCCTGGGGCCTAGAGTGAGGGAACTCAGAGGTCGCCTGGCTGCTGTTACCCAGCTGTGGGACCTCTTGCCACAACTTCTCTGAGTCTCAGTTTCCTCCTTTGTGAGGTGGGGGTGCCCCCCACACGCCCGGGTGAGGGTGAACTGAGGTGACACAGCCCAGCTTGCTGCCCAAGGCCTGGTGTGCAGCAGGAGCTCAGGGGCCATGTCCCTTCCTAGTGCCCGTTTCTGAACAGGGGAACATCTGATGAGACAGGCCCCATCTTCTAAGGTAGCATGAGTCTAAATTTAACTTTTAGTGGGAAAAGAAATTTTTCCTATGACATTTTGTTTGGATTTGTTCCCCCTTCTCTTGGGCATCTGACTTATTAGGAGGCTTGGGGCGAGAGGCCACCATAGATGTAATGAATGTAACTATCTGAGGGCTCATCCTCAAGTCAGAAAATGAGGTGTTCCCATGGGACAGTCCTATCCATTCAGGAAAACCCGGGACAGAGATTCTCTAGCTGAGTCTCTGGGGCATTTTCCTGGTACAGGCTGGAAATAATGTGAGGGTAGGATTTGAGGGCATCTTTTTTCGTTGTTGGGTTCATGTCAAACAGGCGCTGGCCCAGAAGCAGTTCTTTTTCCCCATCTTCATGTGCAAGTGGGCTCTGCCCTTTCCCACTTCAAGCAAGGGCCTGACATGGCGAGGGGGCCTGCACCTGACTGTGAGATGCCAGAGCTCCTGGGGCTGAGGCCACCGTGGGGCCGCCTCTCGTATCCGCAGTGGAGGGCACCAGACCCACATCTGGTTTGCCTCAAAGATCGTTGTGCCCCTGAGGCGTTTCCTTGCCTACAACAGGGACAGTCCCACCCACCACCCACTCTGGATACACGTATCCCTGGGTCCGGGGCCAATTATGCATTTCTTTCTTGTCGTACCTGCAGAAACAGGTGGCATCTGCATCGCACCACGGCCCTCAGAAGAAGGGGCGGAAATCCTCCCTGCCATGGCGATGAGGCCCTTCTTTGGCATCGTCCCTGTCCTCATGGATGAGAAGGTGTGTATGGGCCTCCCCCGCATGGGGGTCATGTGCTTGCCCTCCCTTGTCCCTGCCTGCCCAGCCCAGCTCCCTCCTGTGTGCCCAGGTCTATACCTGGCAGGAGGCTGCTGACCTCACAGTGTTCACTGCAGCTGGTATCGTGCACTGGGTAGCGGCCACACAGGCAGCTTGGGGCCCTCCTCAGGGGCAGAGGGGAGAGCTATGGACAGCTCCCTTGAGGGCAGGGCTTGCCATTTTTTGGCACACTTCTCACCCAGAGCATGCCCTCTCTCATGTGCATGTCCGGGGTCTACAGGGCAGCGTCGTGGAGGGCAGCAACGTCTCCGGGGCCCTGTGCATCTCCCAGGCCTGGCCAGGCATGGCCAGGACCATCTATGGCGACCACCAGCGATTTGTGGATGCCTACTTCAAGGCCTACCCAGGTGAGCAGGCTGTCAGGGACCCTCTCATTCCTTTTCAGCTGACTGCTGGAATCTTATTCTCAGAAAACATTTTTAATGGGATTTGAGTGCAGCATAGCACAGTGGCCAGGAACAGGTGCTCCCGAGGCCAGAGTTTGACTCCGCCCCCCTCTCCCTTTGCTGTACCTCCCTGGCTTTCCTTATCTTGACATTGGGAGTGATTCCCGGCTCGGGGACTTTCTTGGGGCTACTTAGGTGTGGGTGTGAAGTCCTGCACTGCAGCCAGGCCTGTGGTAGGATCCTGTTAGCTACGGCTGGGAGTTTTCTTCCAGTTTACTTTTATTTTTTCCCAGTTTCCCTTTTTGTCCTTGGGTTGGAAATTTGTATGAACGCTATCTCCTCTGTCTTGTTGGAACCAGTAATTTTCAGTCTCAAGCTTGTAAACAAGACTCAGTGTTTTGGAGAAGCATCATGGATGTGCTGCTTGTATACCTTCTGCTCCCCAAAGTCTCGATGTCTTGGAGCCACCTGCCCATGCTCTAGAACATAGGAAAGCATCGGAGTTGCAAGGAGGGCCAATGGGCGAGACTTTGGCCGCGTGCTGGGCTGCAGAGCTTCACGCCTACTGAGGTGGGGACGTGGGTCCTGGCTCAGGGTTCCTGGTGCTGAATTTCCCTGCTGTGGTGCAGGTTATTACTTCACTGGAGACGGGGCTTACCGAACTGAGAGCGGCTATTACCAGATCACAGGGCGGATGGATGATGTCATCAACATCAGTGGCCACCGGCTGGGGACCGCAGAGATCGAGGACGCCATCGTGAGCACAGGCTGGGCCTCCCCCTTCGCTCCTGCACCTCCCTGATGCCCCTGTGGACCTGCAAGTCGGGGTGGGAGTCCCTGGCCCGAGTCACTTCTAGCCCCCGGGGCCGCCACATTTTACCCTTTTGTTCTCTGTTGTACACAGGCCGACCACCCTGCAGTGCCGGAAAGTGCTGTCATTGGCTACCCCCATGACATCAAAGGAGAAGGTGAGTGTTCTGGAGATGAGCTCCTCCATGATTCCTGACCCCACACCCATTATGGGCACCTCTGTACGAGGAGCAGACTCTGGAGAATGGGATGATAGGGGATACTGTGGGCCAAGCTCTCGGTGTTCTTCTCTCTCAAGTGGAAACTGTAGGGGAGGACGCTGAACAGCACTCGTGTTCGGTCAGGTTTCTGAAATGCCCTGGTTCTGCTGTCCTTTCAGGACACACATCCACAGTGGCCAAGACCCAGTTGGGTTTGGCTAAGCTTGGGGGGTTTCCCCCTCTGTCCATGGTGTATCTGGTGGGGACACCGTCCAGCCCCATTACAGAAAGTTTATGAGAAAATGTCCAGCCTCACGTGTCCTCACGGGCTTGGTCATAGCACTCAAGCCAGCTCTGCAGCCGCCATGCGTGTGTGCCAGAGTGTACTCTGGAGTGTGCAGGCTGTGTGCTGCGCTGGGACTCTTTGGACGAATCTGACCTGTGGTTCCCACTGCACAGTGACATGCTGGGGGAATGCAGAATGAGGGACTAGAATGGTCTTTACCAAGGCCTTGCTTTGTTTCGAGTCTGCCAGCTTCTTGGTGGCTGGGTCTGGGAAGGGGCGGGAGCACCTAGGTGTTGCAATGCCAGGTCCATCCGGGCACACTGCCTGGCCTGGCGTGACTTGGACACACACTGACCCCATGCCAGGGCACTGCTGGGCAGACTGGTTTCTCCTGCCCTGCCCAGTGGCCTGGGGTCAGGCTTGCCCTCCCGCTGGCAGGCCACCCTGTGTCACAGTGTGTCCCAGATGTCACCTGCCTCCCTGCACTTCTATGTGCCGTTGTTCCATTATTTGCTTAAATGCTCTCTTTAAATTGATGCATTGCAAGATTGAGAATTTGTTTCAGTGCTTTACAAACAGCATTTTCAGTTGCCATGGAAAGGCTATGCTGGTAAGGCTGGGATGTGGGAGAGAGCTGGTAGGGACCCCTGCCCGGTGACATGTCCAGATGTGATCAGGAGGGTCAGAGAGGACGGAGACAAGGACAGTTTCTCAGGTGTGACTAGGGTAACTTAGTGCCCCCCTGAGGGTACCTCGCTCTGGCAGGAGCCTGGGCCCCTCCTCTGAGGACTCCTGCATTTCACCTCTCTGGGCTGGGGGTCCACAGGGCACTGATGTGTCCTGGGATTTGAAAGCCCCATCTATGTCTGCGTCCAGTGGCTGAGCCAGTACTCCCTGGGGCCACTGAGAGGGGTCCGGGCATGGTCCACTGTGTCTGGGGGTTCAGCAGCCCCTGGATTGAACTCCATAAAGCAAGTGCAAGATCAAGGAAAGGACAATGGAAGTGACCTTTAGACAAACGTTTGGGCATCACAATCACTGTCTTTCATAGGGCAGCCTAGCCTTAGTTCTGTTGGGGTGGTGTTGGGGCATGGTCTGCTGTGGACGCTGCTGCCCAGGGCATGTTCTGCGTGTGTGGAGCTATTGCAAGTCTGGTGTTGCCAGGCTTCTTAATGTCTGCCAGATGTGTGGGGAGAATTTGTGTATCGTGTGTGATGATGTGCATTTTCTTGATTTCTAATGAATTTGAGTATCCCTTCTATAATTATGAAGAGCTGATGAACAGCTCTTGGTTGGCTCTAAAGCTGCCTGTGAATATCATATATTTGTCCCCACTCTCTCTGCTTTGCACCAGCTCTGAAAAAGGGCAGCCCCTGGACCTTGTCTAGGACCTAGACCCAGCAAGCCTCTGGTGCTGCTGGCCAGGCTCTTGTCTCTCTTGTCTCCAGTGTCCTGAGCCTTGCCTGCCTCCTCCTGGCTCTTAACTGGCTCCTCCACCCATGTGGAAGGTTTCCTCCCTCCAGCACCATCCTCAGAACTCAACAGTCTAGGCCTACTTCTGATCCCATATCAACGACCAAGAAGAGAAAAATGGTGTTCATTCTCTCAAAGATCTAACAGCCTAGTGGGGTGGCAGCAGGGGGACTGACAACTGTTCCGGCATAGCATGTGCCATAAACTAGATTCATGGGTGGCATCAGGAAAGGCTTCACAGAGCAGGAGGCGGCTGAACTGAGTCTTGAGGGATGAATAGGAGTTTGCCACATGGATATGGGAAGGCCTTTCAGGCAAAGGCTGTAGGTCTTTACAGATCGTAGCTTGTTCAGAAAACCAATCATCCATTCATGCACTTAACAACCATGTGTTGAGCACCTCCTGTGTTCCAGGCATGGTTCTAGATGCTGGGGACACAGCAGTGAGTGAGAAGGTCTCTGACCCCATAGAGCTAGCATGCTGGAGGGGTCAAGAGTAGAGGAGAGAGACAAAGAGCAAGAAAGATGATCACCAAGGAAATGACACAGTCAGTTAGGTGCTACATGCCAGGCGAAGAATGGGTGAAGGTGGCATGGGGAGTTAGGTGCTACATGCCAGGGGAAGAATGGGTGAAGGTGGCATGGGGTTGGGGCAGATGAGCAGTAGGAGACCACACATATATAGAAGCTTCGAGGGAGAGACAGAGCACCTTACAGGCCAGTGGGGATGGGTAGGCTATCAGGGATGGCACCGGGACGAGCAACTCCTTATATGGAAAACAATCAAATTAGATCCCTCTTCACAGTGTGAACCCTTCCTGGAACATGCCAGGGTACTGAAAAATGAAACCTAGTATTTATGCTAAAATGTGGGCTGGCCCGTGCTGCACACACGCCCCCAAAGGCTGGTGGTGCCCACTTGCTGTGCATCTGTGCACCTTCTCGTGGAAGTCTCATTCCATCAAACCACATTATGGGTTATTTCACAGATGAGGACACAGAGAGTGGAGGTCCTATGTCCCAGGTCACACACAGCCAGTCAGCATTAGAGCTGAGATACCAAGCTGTCAGCCACACATGTGCACTCACCTGGAACATCTGTGGAGCTGTTAGAATCGCTGCCACTTTTCGTGAAACTGAAGTGCATCTTTGGGTTTGCAACTAAAGAAACCAGCTGCTACAATGTCACTAACATAGGATTCAAAAGCCCTTCGGATTTCTGGCAGTCTGTGCACAGCACCCTGCCTCGGGAGTTGGCTCGTTGTCTAATATTTAATACGTCCCGAAACTTGGCTTTATTTTCAGCCGCCTTTGCCTTCATTGTGGTGAAAGATAGTGCGGGTGACTCAGATGTGGTGGTGCAGGAGCTCAAGTCCATGGTGGCCACCAAGATCGCCAAATATGCTGTGCCTGATGAGATCCTGGTGAGTGGGCCTCCCACAAAGGTGGGGCTGTGCTGCTGTGCTTCCCACAACTGTCAAGTGACAATGATCTTTTAGGAGCATATTACTCTTTTCCAATTAGCATCAAAACTGACACTAGCTGTTTGGTTTTCCTGGCTGGTGGTGAGGATGGTGTGTCTCTGTGTTGTCATAGAGGGAGAAGAGAGGGTGGGAGATGTAGTTCCAAAAGCTCAGCCAGCTTACTTGTCCAGGAGGTCGCATAGGCAGGTTTCCATGCTCAGCGGGCTCATCTGTCCAGGAGGTTGCCTAGGCAGGCCTACATGCTCAGTAAGCTCACCTGTCCGGGAGGCCACCTAGGCAGGTTTCCACACTCAGCCAGCTCACCTGTCCAGGAGTTCACGTAGGCAGGCTTCCACATCCAGCCAGCTCACCTGTCCAGGAGGTCACCTAGGCAGGCTTCTGCTCTCGTATGTTGGCATGTGCAGGCTAGTCACAGAAATGGGGCTGCTGGTGAAGAAGCTTAGGGATTTTCATTAGAGACATGGGGACAGTACCAGGGTTCTCCAGCCCCTGTGTGGTTCTTGAGCACTTTTCCTGGGGGCAGTGACGGAGATCGCAGACCCCCAACCCAGGGGGTCAGAATCAGGGGAGGATTGGGCTGTCTCTTCAGCCCTCGGCTTTTCATTCCCTCCTTTATGAACATTGCGCGCAGTGACTCTGGGTTTGGCGGCCCTCGGAGGCAGCAGGGCCAGGCTCCACTTGGTATTACGAGAGTTGACACATTTGGCCCAGTGACCAGAGTTTCAGGAGACCCGGACTCACCCTAGGTGAACTGAACTATTTCAAAAGACAGAATGACTGTCAAAGATCCCAAACACAGCTCTTAATGCATTGCCGTTTGCAGTGAATGGGCTGTAGTTATTTGAGCATGCTCCATGTTAGCTTTTCAAACACTAAGACAAAATTTTTCTCTTAAGTAGTTCTCACCTCTGATGTAAGACAAAACCTGCTAAGTGCTAAGTCCCAGGCCAGGGAATGGAGATGAGGCACCCAGTGGGTGTCACCTGGGTGCCTGCACATGGCACAGTGGCAGGACAGACAGGTGGCAGTACGGGGTTAACCTGGCCTGGGTGGACCCTGCCTGGCGGAGGGCATCGGGGTGGATTTCAGCTTAGGTCCAGATAGTAGGAGGATAAAGCCAAGACCTCGGGCCTCACCATTCTCTGGGGTGGAGGCTTAGACATCCACTGTGGATCCCTGGGAGGGCATCCCCCCTGAGCAGAGCCATTCTGATCTCAATGCAGTCCACACTAGCACGCAGGCTGGGCACCATCCACGCTCTAACACCATACCTGTTCCTTGCCAGGTGGTGAAACGTCTTCCAAAAACCAGGTCTGGGAAGGTCATGCGGCGGCTCCTGAGGAAGATCATCACTAGTGAGGCCCAGGAGCTGGGGGACACTACCACCTTGGAGGACCCCAGCATCATCACGGAGATCCTGAGTGTCTACCAGAAGTGCAAGGACAAGCAGGCTGCCGCTAAGTGAGCTGGCGCCTTGTGGGGCTCTTGGGATGGGCGGGCACCCAAGCCCTGGCTTGTCCTTCCCAGAAGGTACCCCTGAGGTTGGCGTCTTCCTAAGTCCCAGAAGCAGCCCCCACCCCACACATGACCCACACCGCCCTCACGTGAAGCTGGGTGAGAGCCCTTTCTCCCATCCGTTGGAGGTCCCAGGAATGTCACCCATGGAGAGGCTATGCGACATGGCTAGGGCTGGTTCTGCCATCCTGAGTTTGGTTTCCTGGAATGAAAAGGTATTGCCATCTCCACTCCTCTCACAGGAAGGTGAGGCCCTGGGATAGCGCACCTGCTCAGATAACACAGGGCTAGTTAGCTAGTAGCAACCGTGTTTTCTCCAGATCTGTCTAGATACAAAGGGCAGAAATCTTATTTTCATACTTTTATATTGTGGAAGAACAACATGCAACACTCACATGTAGTGTGTGGATTTACTTGAACATGTTCTTTTTAACATGTAGTTAGGAAAATCTCCTTTTTTGCCTCTACTGGTGAGGAAACATGAGGATCAGAGGCCACATTTTTAATTATTGTCTGAATTGGAGATGTTTGTACCTCTGTCTAAACAGTTCCCTTGAGAACTTCCAAGCCTCTGGCATCCTTTCCTGGTGTTTCTCCTGTGCTTGGTTGTGTATAATGGAGCTAACTCCTAAGCAGTGGGGTGAATGTGGCCACCTTAGTTCTGAAGCTACTCCAGTTATGTTCTGTTTCTTCAAGCTGTGATCCAGAAAGATTTTTGTGCCCCCAGATGCCTCTTGATAGGAGAGGCAACATACTCCAAATAGTTGGGTTCTTCAGGGAAGCTATTAGAAACTCAGGTGACTTGTTAGAGCACTAACTTGGTCAGAGCCAAATCCTGGCAAACGCTGCCTGACCTTCACTCTGTGGTTGGGGTGGTGAGAACCACTGAGGTCCAATGATGAGACTTGGAGGTCTGGATCCAGTCTCTCTCTGTTTTAATGTGACTTAGGTGCTGTCAACATTAGCAAGATAATGGAAATCACGACGCCAGTGGGTGCTTACCTCCCTGCTAGGCATGCAGGGGCTGGCGGTTGGCAGGGGAAGGAGGCCCAGTGAGCCGGGTCTCTTAGGGCAGGGAGAGTTTGTCCTCTTTGCCCCAAAGTCTACCCCTCAGGGCCTTGTGGCAGTGCCAGTGTTCGGGGGGTGTCTGGGCTACTGAGTACCCACTCGGTCGTGGCTGTGCTGGCCTCTTGGGTGAGTGAGCCTGTGATGCCCAGGAGGTGGTGTTGGCTGCAGCGTACACAAATACTGAGTGGTGGTCTTTTGTTACAGGCTTAGCAACAAAGCTGTGCCCTGGGCATGGGGGGCTGTAGTGTAGCTACAGTTGTGTGTTTGTGAAATGGCTTAGCTTTCCATGTTGCTGAGAGGAACCTGGACATGGTCCCGGGCATCTGAATGATCTGTAGGGGAGGGAGTTCAAATAAAGCTTTATTTTGTTCATTTCCTGTTTGTGGTGATTTTTTTTGGTCCAATAATGCTACTCTTTTTTTTTTTTCCTGAATATAATCCTACAGACAAAATTGGAAGGGGCCTTTTCTCCTGGGGGGTTCACACTCACAGCCCTGACTGCTCCTTGGTGAGCTCACCTGCCTTACCAAGGATGGCTGACTGCACTGATGCATCAGCCACACGTGGCCACTTAACTGTAACTTAAACAGAATAGAAATTTGGTTCCCAGTCTGCAGTTGCTGCATTTCAAGTGCCCAGAGGCCATGCACAGCAGGTCAGATAGGCACACTGCCACCATCACTTGGAGGCCGCAGGCGGCACTGGGCTAGAGCACAGGCAAGAGCGAGGGACAACCTGGCTCTGAGTAGCGTGCATGAGGAGCATGGCCCGGTCCCTGGGTCATCCCTCTGCTAGGGTGGGCTGGTCCTTCATCAGGACACACTGAATCAGTGCCACAGAGGCGGAATCTCAGTGGTCTGGGTCTGCTCCGGACACCCATCTGCCAGCCCCTTGATCTTATACTTCCTGGCCTCCACAGAAACAGATTTCTGTGGTTTAAGCCACCCAGCCTATGATATTTAGTTACAGCAGCAAATGAATACAAACGAATACAACTTTCCTACTTCATATTGTACAGAAGTTGTGACAAAAAAGAAAGGGATTCTGGACCATGCTGCATGATGCCCTACCAGCAGAGTTCCCAGGGCAAGCCGCCTCTCTCAAACTGCAGATTTGGGAAGAAAAGCAAAGATGCTGTGAAATACTGCCAGCCAGCTACTTGCCTACTTTGATGCTGATCTGTGGTTACTCTGTGGGGTGCTCACCAATGTTCCCTTGGTTACTACAGAAATAATTAACAAACAGAGCTGCTCCAGGGCTTCTGGCCAAGGGTTCCTCCTTCTCCAGCGTCTAGGATCCTGTTCTATGTTTATTTGGCATCGCTGCAATACCCCTCTGCTATTCCACAAAGAAATTTCTGCAGAGCAAACAGACTGGCTTTCCAACCTGCTCCCAGATATCCTGTGCCAGGGCCAGGTCTGCAGAGGTACCTGCTCTTTTGGGGGTACAGTTCTGGCTTTTCTACTTGACATTATGACTTCTTTGCATCATGGATTGTTTGGAAAAATATTTCTAATTTTTTTTTTTTTTTTGAGATGGAGTCTTGCTCTGTCACCCAGTTTGGAGTATAGTGGCACCATCTCAGCTCACTGCAACCTCCATCTCCCCGCAACCTCCATCTCCCCGGGTCAAGTGATTCTCCTGCCTCAGCCTCCCACGTAGCTGGGACTACAGGTGCACACCACCACGCCTGGCTAATTTTTGTATTTTTAGTAGAGACAAGGTTTTACCATGTTGGCCAGGCTGGTCTCAAACTCCTGACTTCAGGTGATCCACCCGCCTTGGCCTCCCAAAGTGCTAGGATTACAGGTGTCAGCCACCGCGCCTGGCCTATTTCTAAAATTTCTAAACACTTAATTTTTTTTATTTTATAGTTTTTGTTATTGGTGTTTAGCTTATTTACACTGTGGTCAGAGAGCATGCTCTCCTATGACTTCTGTGCTCTGAAGTTTGTTGAGGCCTGCTGTGTGCCTTAGCCTATCGCCAATTTTTAGAAAGGTCCCATTTGAGATGGAAAAGAAGTATTCTGTAATCATTGGGTAGAAGATTGTATACATATCCACTGGGTCCAGTTTGCTGATCATGTTGTTGAAATCCATGTCCCATCTCACTTTTACTCACTTGTTTCATCACTTACTGAGACAGACTTGTTAAAAGTTCCCACTTCCACTGTGAATTTCTCTATTTCTCTAGTTCTGTCAGTTTTTGCTTTGGACATTTTGAAACTTTATCTATTTACATATTTATCTAGCACAATTATTTATGTATTTATCTATTTGTTGTGTATTAGGTGCTATTTAAAATTGTTATAACTTCCTGACGAATTGACTCTAAAAGAGGCATCCCCCTTTAGTCTCTAAATGTGCTTTCTTTTGGCTGTAAAATGTATTTCATCTGATATTAGTATAGTCACATCAGCTTTCTTTTTGTTAATATTTGCATGGGCACATCAGCTTTCTTTTTGTTAATATTTGCATGGAATATTTTTTCCATCCCTTTAATTTTCTTTTCTTTCTTTTTTTTTTTTTTTGAGACATGGTCTTGTTGTGTTGCCCAGGCTGGTCTCGAACTCCCGGGCTCAAGCAATCCTCCCACCCCAGCCTCCCAAGTAGCTGGGACCACAGGAGGAAACCATTGTGTCCAGTGGATCATTCCTTTAACTTTAATCTTATTATAGCCTTATGTTTTTGATGTGTCTCTTTTAAATAGCATGTAGCTTCACCTTGGTTTTTTAGACCACTCTGGCAATCTTTGCCATTTAAATGATACATTTAGTCTACTTACATTTAATGTAACTATTTATATATTTGGGTTTAAATCCACCATCTAACTCAGTACTTTTTATTTGCCCTGTTTGTTCTATGTTCTGTTTTTTTTGCCTTCCTTTAGGGTGACTATTTTTTATTATTCTAATTTTTGCCCTCTCCCCATTAGATTGAAGTTATAAACTCTTACCATTTTAATTGTTACCCTAGATTATAAGTTGCAGCCTTCAATATTAATTGGTACCTTACCCTATTTCCAGTCAATACAAAGACTTTAAGAACACACTTTAACAACAGATAAACCTCTCTTCCAACTTACAAATCATGCATTTTAGTTTTCTCTCTATTTTAATTCTACAAGGCAGTATTATTATAGTTGTATGCATCTTATTATTGTTCTATATAGACAATGTTAACTTAGATTTACCCATATATTTATCATTTTTTGGTATCTCTTCTATACTTTCAAACTTCCATTTGGAATAATTTACTTTCTGCCTGAAAGGACTTTTGTCATTTCTTTTAATAAAGGTCTGCTGATAAGAAATTCATTCAATTTTTGTCTACTTGGAAGTATTTATTTCATGATCACTCTTAAAGGATATTTTGACTGGGTGTATAACTCTAGCCTGTTAATTATTTTTTTCAGCACTACAACGATCTCATTTCCATTGGTATCTGTTTTCCCATGTTTCTGTTGAGTAGTTGGCTGTTAAACTAACAAATGGTCATTTAAAGGTAATCTACCACTTTTCCTTTGGCTGCTCTTAATATTTCTCCTTGTCTTTGGTTTTTGCAGTTTTATTTTTTGTTGACTTTTTTTTTTTTTTTATCTTGGTTGGCTTCTGCAGGACTTCTTAGATCTGTATTGATGTCTGTATCAGTTTTGGACTTCTTAGATCTGTATTGATGTCTGTAACATTTTGGAAATATCTCAACCATTATCTCTTTAAATATCATTTTTGCCTATTCTCTCTTCTTTTGTTGAGGACCCCAACTTCCCATATGATGAAATTTCTCACATTCTAATTTCTGTATCTCTTGCTGCCTTAGCCTGGGTTGCCTGGAAAGCAGAGCCTGATATAAAGGCTTGCATGCAGGTACATTACTTAGGGATGTGATTCTAGGAACAAATGTGAGGAATGAGGGGTATGGAACAGGGAAGGAGCAAGAACCAATACAAGTATTTGACTGAGTCAGCTGGTGTGACAGACAACTTGGGCTCCATCTCAGGACTCAGGAAGAATCTTATAAAATATGTCCCTGAACTCACTCACTCACAATGAGCTGTTAGAAATACAGCTTGGCACAAAGCTGGAGGCATCACGCTACCTGACTTCAAACTATACTACAAGGCTACAGTAACCAAAACAGCATGGTACTGGTACCAAAACAGAGATATAGACCAATGGAACAGAACAGAGCCCTCAGAAATAATACCACACATCTACAACTATCTGATCTTTGACAAACCTGACAAAAACAAGAAATGGGGAAAGGAGTCCCTATTTAATAAATGGTGCTGGGAAAACTGGCTAGCCATATGTAGAAAGCTGAAATTGGATCCCTTCCTTACACCTTATACAAAAATTAATTCAAGATGGATTAAAGACTTAAATGTTAGACCTAAAACCATAAAAACCCTAGAAGAAAACCCAGGCAATACCATTCAGGCCATAGGCATGTGCAAGGACTTCATGACTAAAACACCAAAAGCAATGGCAACAAAAGCCAGAATTGACAAATGGGATCTAATTAAACTAAAGAGCTTCTGCACAGGAAAAGAAACTACCATCAGAGTGAACAGGCAACCTACAGAATGGGAGAAAATTTTTGCAATCTACCTATCTGACAAAGGGCTAATATCCAGAATCTACAAAGAATTTAAACAAATTTACAAGAAAAAAATCAAACAACCCCATCAACAAGTGGGTGAAGGATATGAAGAGACACTTCTCAAAAGAAGACATTTATGCAGCCAACAGACACATGAAAAAATGCTTATCATCACTGGTCATCAGAGAAATGCAAATCAAAACCACAATGAGATATCATCTCACACCAGTTAGAATGGCGATCATTAAAAAGTCAGGAAAAAACAGATGCTGGAGAGGATGTGGAGAAATAGGAACACTTTTATACTGTTGGTTGGACTGTAAACTAGTTCAACCATTGTGGAAGTCAGTGTGGTGATTCCTCAAGGATCTAGAACTAGAAATACCATTTGACCCAGCCATCTGATTACTGGGCATATACCCAAAGGATTATAAATAATGCTGCTATAAAGACCCATGCACACGTACGTTTATTGCGGCACTATTCACAATAGCAAAGACTTGGAACCAACCCAAATGTCCATCAATGACAGACTGGATTAAGAAAATGTGGCACATATACACCTTGGAATACTATGCGGCCATAAAAAAGAATGAGTTCATGTCCTTTGTAGGGACATGCATGAAGCTGGAAACCATCATTCTGAGCAAACTATCACAAGGACAGAAAACCAAAGACAGCATGTTCTCACTCATAGGTGGGAATTGAACAATGAGAACACTTGGATACAGGGTAGGGAACATCACACACCGGGGCTTGTTGTGGGGTTGGGGGAGGGATAGCATTAGGAGATATACCTAATGTAAATGACAAGTTAATGGGTACAGCACACCAACATGGCACATGTATACATATGTAACAAACCTGCACGTTGTGCACATGTACCCTAGAACTTAAAGTATAATAAAAAAAAAAAAGAAGAAAAGGAAAAAAAAGAAATATGGCTTGGCATCTCAACTTTCTCCTGTGGAAGCTGCATACACACCCAGGGGAAAAATGGCTACAAGGCCAGGTGTGGTGGCTCATACCTGTAATTCCAGCACTTTGGGAGGCTGAGGCAGGAGGACTGGTTGAGCTCAGGAGTTCGAGACCAGCCTGGGCAACATTGACCTCTACTAAACATCTCTACTAAAATTAAAAAAAAAAATTAGCTGGGTGTGGTGGCACATGCCTGCAGTCCCAGCTACTCAGAGGGCTGAGGCAGAAGGATCATTTGAACCTGGGAGGCTGAGGCTGCAGTGAGCCCTGATTGTGCCATTGCACTCCAGCCTGGGCAACAGAGCGAGACCTTGTGTAAAAAAACAAAACTGGTTACACACCAGGCTCATCATCCTGGGTCTCTGTTATTCCCAGATCCTGGTCTAGCAATTCCATACCAGTTTCAGGCTCTCCAATTTCTTCAAGCAAATGCTTTAAATATTTTGTTCATTGTTGTCCCCTTTGGGAGTGTGAGCCTATCTAATTAGTCATCATCTAAATGGAAAATATTGCATAATGTTCCACTGATGTTTAGCAGCATCTCTGGCCTTTCCCCCACAGATGCCAGTAGCATCCTACCTAGTCGTGATCATAAAAATTGTTGTCAGACATTGACAAATATCTCCTGGTGGACAAAATGGCCCTTGGTTGGGAAGCACTGAGTTAGACCAACTGGAACCCACCTCTAACCCTGGCACTCACTTCTATTAGAACACTGGCCCGTGTGGAGGATGTTTATCTCAACAAAAACAGGTTCTGCCAGCATGTCAGAAGAGGCACATGATGCTGGCAGGCAGCCCACAGTGTGCCTCACAGCTCAAATCAGAAGCAAACCCTACTTCTAGTCCAGTGCTTTTTCCCAGTCCCATGCTGTTTCAACTCCTCCCACTCTCAGGAGGCTGGGGTCTTCAAATCTGTAAATTCTAACAACTCCCCAGGTGTTTTGCACAGTCAGCCAGGCCCTGGTCCAGTCAACCAGTGTTTGGAGATCACTGACCAAGCCTAAGTTTTATTTCAACTTAAGATAGGGACCTGGATAGAGAGAACTTTCAAGCTAGGCAACAGGTGTTTTTGTTTTTGTTTTATTTTTTAGACTTTTGGGGAGAGGATGGAATATAACAAACTTATACAGAAAAGTGTACAAGTGTACAAACTTACATAGAAAAGTGTACATAAATATACAGCTAAACAAGCTGTTGTAAAACAAAACCCAGGTAACCCCCTCCAAGGTCATGATACAAAACATCAGCATTTCAGATGCCACCCCCGCCCATTCCTGATCATAATCTGTGTCCCACGGCTAAATCACAGCCTTGCAGAGTCCCACCCCAGCAGAGGAGAGGGGTGTTTCGTCAGCGTCTCACCTACATCCCTGCAGCCCCTCCCAGCCCAGAGCTGCCTCTCAGGTGTCTCCTGCAGGCGGGCAGTCCCTCAGGTCCCCAGTACAAAGTGGTGGCAGCAGTGATTCTTCAAGGTCTCCAGTCTTAGAGACACTGGACTCAGGTTCCCCAAATTGGAATGCTCTACGTATTTCTCTACTTCCTATTTGCTTTTAAAGTGCTAATCTATTTCAAATTTAGTTTTTAAAAGTATTTTAAAACTCCCAATGCACAAGCAGTACCCCAGACCAGTGATACCAGAATTTCTGGAGTGGCATACAGGCATCTTTCCAGATGATTCCAACATGCAGCCAAAGTTGAGAGCCACTGTCTTAAAGTTCAGCCCCTCTGGGGTGACACAATCGAGCACAGCCACAATTCACAATGCCTGGTTGAAGCCTTTGCCTCTGCTGCCTGGCATACGCAGCTCCTCTTCCCTTCCATGGAATGCCTCTGAGTCCAGTTGCTGCCATTGTGAAGGTGCCCACACTCTCATTCTGGAGCCCAGCACTGTCATGGCCTCCTGGCACAGGGCACTCGGAGGAAGGAAACTGGAGAAGCAGGACCTCAGCCGTCGGAAGGGAAGGAGAAGGTGTTCGTCTCCTTAGGGTTGCCTCTCTGGTGTGTGCATGTAAACAAAGAGTGGAGCAAGAAACTTGGCCCCTGAGAAAACGCAAATGCTTTAAGTCAATTACTGAGGTCAGGAGACCTTCCTCCTGTGAGTTCATAAATGATTTGCTTCCCTATAAAGACTTAGGAGCTCTGTGGCACTTACTGAAGTGAAAGTGAGAGTGTTCAGAGCTTGCGTCTGCAGTCACATACTGATAAACATGGCGAATAACACCAATCTGAATCCCCAGTGCCTATAGCAGTGCCCAGCATGTGCAAGTGCCCACTGATATCTGTAGAATGAAGAGTGAACAGACGTCACACTGACCTAGCTGATGTGTGGGAAGGACAGAGCTTTGGCCTGGTGGAGAAAGGCAGGGGATGGAGGCGCTGACTCAGGCTCTGGAGTTCTGCAGTGGAGAAAGTGGAATAAACTGCTATGAAGGCACAGGGCAGACCTATGAAGAAGGCAAGACCTATGTGGGACACGAAAATCCTCCTGCCTGCTGCCTTGGCTCACAAGCATCAGAGTGAGGAAATGAGGGTGTCCTCACCCACCCTACTCTCTGGAGGGCAGAAAGGGAAGAAACAGAGAAGATAGGCTCAGTTTATCCATCCGGGGGAGAAGAGTCATGCTTTTGTTCAGTTGTCCAGCTGCTGCTTCTCCTTCTCTTAAGGCCATGGGAGAGTGGAGGCCTCCCTGTCAACTTGTTCCCTATCAGCCATCCTTCAGGAATGCCATTACCCCCCAAACTTGCCACTTGTGGGTGCCTGAGGCTCCCACCTGTGCCAGTCTTTATTCCAGATACAAGAAAAGTTGTTGGTTAGTGCCCATGGAACTGGACCACAGGGAGCCACCCCTGGCTATGGAGGTGACAAGCCAGAGGGCAAGAAGCCTATCCTAAACAAACCCAGAAGTAGAAGACGGAAGACAGCTGGGTGTCCCATTCCCTAGGACGTTACCAGTACGCACCTGAGTTTGGAAACCTTGTGAGAGAACTAACATTGCCAACTTCTTTTGCAACAGGGTGGAACTTTTCTGGCAAGAGCCACCAGTTGGTTAATCTTGGGTTTTCTAGTCTCTCTGTTCCTGTAGATCCAAACTTTTGCCACACAGCCTTCTGAATGAATAAACACATGGGGCCAATTCCCTTCCTAAAGAAGGACATCACCTTACTCAAACAACACATCTCTTCATTACTGAGAGCCAAAGAAACATTGAACTCTTACAAATATGCATAAATTTTTCAACCAACAGAAAAAAAGCGGGACAGGAATCATCAAAATGGAAATGATTACAGTTTATCCTTCAACAAAGTGCAGGTTGGGGGTGCCAACCCCCAGTCCAGCTGAAAATCCACGTATAACATTTGACCCCCCCAAAACTTAACTATGAATAGCCTGCTGTTGGCCAGAAGCCTTACTGATAGCTGTAAACATTGGATTAACACATATTTTGTACGTCCTAAGTATTATATACTGTATTCTTACAGTAAACTAAGCTAGAGAAAAGAAAATGGCATTAAAAATCATAAGAAAGAGAAAATATTTTTACTATTCATGAAGGGGAAGTGGATCATCATGACGGTCTTCATCTTCATTGTCTTCACATTGAGTAGGCTGGGGGGAGGAGGGAGGGGAAGGGTTGTTGCTGTCTCAGGGGTGGCAGAGGCAGAAGAGGTGGAGGAGGTGGAAGGGGAGGCTGGTGTAACTTATTGAAAAAACATTCTCCTGTGAGTGCACCTGTGTAGTTCAAACCCATGTTGTTCAAGGGTCAAGTGTAGTTACTCTCAAGAGATGGTTTCTGGATGTAGTAAAACATGATTAATGAGTGATCTGTGCTAATCATGAAATGTCAGTGTTAAGATTCCAAAGGGAACAAAGGGGCTGGCCATTCACTTTTCAACAACAGACAATCAGGAATGTACACACCCGTGGTGGAGGTGACTGCTGAACGTCTTTCCTTCTGAGCACTTTTCCTGCCAAGTCTAGGTCGACTTTAAGAATCCTCCTCGTGGGCAATTAGGGCAATTTTCCTGGCCAGCCTCTCTTCAGTGCTCACCTCTGCTCCTCCCTCCTTCTCATGGGGTGACTACGCATTCAGTGAGCCTGTCCTGCCCTTCTGCCTACAACAGGGAGGCTGCTGTGTTGTTCCCATTGAATGGTCAATGGGCCACGGGATCTTCTCCTCTAACGTGGATCATCAACCTCACCAAAGTTGGGAACATCAGATTCTCAGTCCAGGAATCTAGTCTTGGAGAAGGAGACCATACTTAGTTGGTGTGGGATACTTGAAATGGGAGAGCCAGGGAGAGCTGGGCTTAGGCGATGCTTTTTCACCATGGATATGTCCAGGTAGACAATGCTAGCCTGTTGGCCCTGAGGGGCAGTGCAAATTGCTCCCCTGACAGCTGCCTCAATGCATAAAAGGACTGTTTCTCTCATGTGATAGGCAGCCCAGAGGTAGGTGGTTGCTGGCTGTGGTGAACAGCTCAGGGGCACCATTAAGGACCTAGGCTCTTCTGTTCTGGGTGTGTTTTTTAGACATCAAGGTGTATTCCTGTGGTCTTAAGATGCTGCTGCTCCATGCTTAACTCTCGGGTTCCAGGCAGGAGAAGAAGGGGCAGTGCTAGTCCCATTTGTTCCTTTTATCAGAAATGCAAAAACTTTCCTAAAGGTCAAAATAATCCCTATATTTCTGTTTTTATCTTGTGCCAAAATACTGCCTATGGCTGCGTTAGCTTTGACAGCTGGATGAGTAACACTGATCTTTCCCAGCTCTCCAGGGGAGGGCAGCAAAAGAGAAGGGGCCAGCCCAGGAGGGCATGCCATGTGAGCACGGAGAGGTGCAGAGACAGGACAGTGTGAGGCACCAGGAGGCAGACGGTGACTCTGCCCCTGTGTTCCCAGGTCTTTGTTCCAGTCCCTGTGAGGCTTGGCTGTACTTTCTGAGCCTGAGTTCCATAAGATATGCCCAGATCCTTCCAATGTATTCCTCCCTCATCCTCCGCCAGCTTTGGTGGATGTCTGTTTCTGGTAGCTGCATGATCTTTAAGGTGCTTTTCTTGCGACGAACAAACTAGTGTACATTGCCTAACTTTACTGTCTCCACTGTCCCACCTGAATTAAAACCGGAGCTTCCCATCACGACAGAACAACTTCCCTCGCAGCCCTTTTCCGAGTTGGCAGCGCCTTCTGCGCGTTCCTGGACTTGTGGGGAAGAAGAGGTTCAGCTACGTCCTGCCCTGCTTTGCCCTTTTCAGACTATTCTTTCTTTGCTAAAAATATTTATTTTTATTTTTTGTTTTTGTGGGTACATAACAGGCGTATATATTTGTGGTTATTCTTTCTGATCACTCAGTAACCCTGATGTACATCCCTGATCATCACCCCCTTGTTTAACAATCCCTGGGCACCCCATTCTTCCCTCTTAGCCTGTTTCTTGTCCTTCTCTATCCCCCAACCTCCCCCCCCCATTATAATCTTATTTATCTAAGTCCTGGTGCAAAGCCCCTTCCTCCAAGAAGCCATCTCTGGTCAGTCCCATCTAATAGCACTTGTTCCTCCTTGCAGCCCCAAGGTACCCTGCGGCTCTTCTGCAGCAGTGCTTTATAGTGTCGTTCGTTACGCTTCCTCTCTCCTCTCCCAGATGATAACGCCTGTGCAGGCTGGATCACTGTATTTCACCCTTGTTTTGTCACTGCACTTGGCACCTGGCAGGCTTTCAGGAGATCTCTGTGGAAGGAGTTGAAACAGCATGGGACTGGGAAAAAGCACTGGACTAGAACTAGGGTTTGCTTTTGGTTTGAGCTGCGAGGCACACTGTGGGCTCCCTGCCAGCATCATGCGCTTCTTCTTCCATGCTGGCAGAGCCTGCTTTTGTTGAAATAAATGCCCTCCACGTGGGCCAGTGTTCCGATGGAAGTGAGCCTCATCCCCAGTGCCAGGGTTGGGTGTGGGTTTTGGTTGGTCTCACTCAGTGCTTCTCAACCAAGGGCTGTTTTGTCCTCCTGGGGCTATCTGTCAATGTCTGGCAACATTTTTTATCATCACGACTAGGTGGGATGCTACTGCCATCTAGTGGGGGAAGCCCAGGGATGCTGCTGAAACACCAGCGCACAGGAGAGGCCGCCCTCCGCCTCCTAACAAAGAATTATCTGGCCCAAAATATCAGTGGTGCTGAGAAACCTGATCAAATTAATCATAGTGGTCCCATTCCTCTGCTAACAACTGGCATCAGCACGATGAGAAACAAAGTCGGTCTGGTTGGAAGGTGGGGTGGGAGAACTGAGAACTGAAACAAATATAACAAGCAAAGCAGGCTTCACCACGACTTGAAAACAGACAAACTGTACTGAACCTGTGCTGTGCAGCACAAATGATCTAGCTCAGACCACTGTAACACCAACTACCTACCTGCTTCATGATAAGCCCACGAGCTGACCTCCTGGTAACTACGAATGGACTTACATGTCCCAGAGCTAAGGCCACGGTTCCTCCAGTGACTCCCCTTGTTAACGGATTCTGACCAATCCCGGGCAAGACTATCGATGGACTAACTCCAGCCCCCAAACCCCACAAGGACTCTCCCATGACTCCCCCATTTTGAGGAGCCTCACCGATCCTCTGGTGCATTTCTTTGCTGCAGCAAGTTCAGTAAACCCAACTTACTGCCATTATTTTTCTTCTGAATGTGTCCCTGGGTGTTTGCAGTGCGTGGGCTTTACAACTGGGCGTGGAACACAAATAGCTCCAATGCAGTGAGTTCGATGTTACGGCTGGGGCATGTTTAAAGTGCTTTGAAGACAAAGAGGAAGATGTTCTGCTTGGGAAACTGGGAGAAGAATTTTCAGCAAGGATACTTGAAGTGGGTCCCGAATGATCAAAATAATTGGCCAAGTGGAGGTGAAGGAGAGTGTATCACAGGAAGAAGGAACCTCAAGGACAAAGGCAGCCAGGCATGTGATTAGACATGGTAAGCCATCCTGAGTGTCTGAAATGGGGGGTGGGGAGCAAGAGGGATAGTCCAGACAGGCAGGAAGGCATGAGACCATACAGTACTTTGTCAACACTATCCCTGATTTAATAGCTGTATTGGCTATTCTCAATGACACAGAATGAAGTAAAATGTTGCCGAGGCCTGAATTATTACCTGGGATCTCTGGAGAACTGGATTTGCACAGCTCTCCACTTCCCTCAAGCTGGTTCTTCAGCTCTTTGAATGAATAAATAAAAAACATTCACTTGGAATTCTAGTGCCATCTAGCACTTAAAAAGGTAAAGGCATGTTTCCATCAGGAAAGTCTCCAAGAGGAAATTATTTCTTAACACTGCATTTTGAACGTGGCTTTTCCAGAGATAATTCCTCGTGCCACTGGTAACGGGCTTTGATTTCTTCTGCCTGTCACTTCCTCCAGATTCGATTCCTCTTTCAACCCCTGTGCCTGTCAAATGCTCTCACAAGATCCAGTTCTTCCCTTTTGAAGCAATTATTATGTTTGATAATTTTACATGTCTATTTTATGATGATGATCTGATTAAAGTCATCTTTCCCACTAGTTTAATTTCTATAAGGAGGGGCCTTGTCTGTGATTTGCCCACCATCATCTCCCAGCACCTGGGAACATTTCTGGTTTCCTGCAATACTGTTGAAAGAACGATGCCTCTCTATGCTTTCTTAAACTTTGTTAGTGATAATTTCTACTTCTACCTGGACTTTACTTAAGGGTAATCCTTAATAAACTTTATCAAAACTTAACAAACCTTATCAAATACCTGTTGTAATCGTCACAAAAAGATTTAACACTCAACATCTGGCCTTAACCAGAGGGAAACATTTTCTAGCCCAAGTTTTCCCCTTAACCGGATGAGTCGGGGAAGGATGTAATTTTCAGGCAGAGGTGACTTCGTTCCAAGGGTGTGAATGCATTATTTTTGACGCTGCCTGTAAGAGCAGGGTCGCTGACATTTAATAAACAGCGCCATCCTCTCCAACGATAAAAGTGGCCAACATCTCGTGCTGGCAATTCCCAAGTGCGCCATGAGCATCCCCGTCCTCAGATACGTGAGACGAAGGCGGCATGCGCAGGGACTGGGCTAGGCGAGCCCGAGGTTGAACCACTCGCGTTCTGGGCCCCGGAGTCCGAGACAGACGGGGACGTCCGCTGCGCCCGGTGCCAGCTCTGAGCGGGTTCCGAGCCCCGCTTCCGGGCGGTCAGAATTCGCCTCCAAGCGCGGAGCAGCGACGCGCGGGTACCGCCCGCCCATGAGGCCGGAAGGGGCGGGGAGAACGCTGCGGAATGGTCCCTGGGCGCAACGTCATTTCCGCGCACGGAGGAGGGCGGGCCTGGAGCCTGAGCCGGCGCTGCTCAGTGTAGAGTGGGTGGTTTCTGCGGGTGAGGTTGGCTCCCGTACCATGAGCGAGGCGGACGGGCTGCGACAACGCCGGCCCCTGCGGCCGCAGGTCGTCACAGACGATGATGGCCAGGCCCCGGAGGCTAAGGACGGCAGGTAGGCCGGACTCCCAGACTGGGGGCTGGAGCCGGGCCGCTAGGAGTGGAGGGCGACCCTCTTGGACAGCGGCGACGGCACTAACAGTAACCCGGGGATGCGGTGCCGAGCGCGTTGTCAGAGCCTTCTCGTTTCATCCCCAAGAAAAACTCATTTTTCCGAGGAGGAAGCAGGCTCCGACAAGGCGGATGTACCTGCCAGGTCTTTCAGGTTCCGGTGCACCCTGCGCCCAGTCGCCGCGTTGTCCTCGGCTCTCCGGAACCCGAGACCGCCTCGCGCCGCTCCTGTGCCTTCCCTCCCTCACTCCTGCCCCACCCTGCATAGCGGTTGCTTCCTCGCCTTTCCCTCGCTCTCCTCGCGCTGTCCTTCCTTTGGCTTATCTGATCCTCCTGGGCACAGCTACCTGGCCAGGGCCCTGCGTCTTCCTGGTTCCCCGCTCGCACTTTCTCGAAGGGAGGAGGTCCCACGAGATGCTGGGGTCCTCGTTATCCGGCGAAGAGATGGCTTCTACACTTGCTCTGCTGCACCTGCCCCCCTCACGCTGCGTGACCAGTCCTCACCGCGGTTCTTGGAAAGAGTAGAGAACAGAAGTGACATTGTAGGCAATTTGTGTGAGAATTCAGCCTGGCAGTTTTTCCTGATAGGGATGGAGAAACATAGGAAACTGTAGTTGTTGACACCTAAGAAATATCAGGTTTTGCCCTTTGCCTCCTCTCCCATCTTCCAGAATATAAGAATGCTGTGTTTTGTTAGCTAAAAACTGAATCATGATTCGTAAACATAGATTTCAATATAAGATACTTAAAACTCACTTTTCAATTCTGTGTCCTGAATTTCATAACTTTTAAGTTTCAGGGAGAATCAAGAGGCCCCATAGACCAAGCTTGAAGTTGTGGAACTGATTGACTTATATTTGATAGAAATACTGGCAATATTTGTTCATCAGTAGTGTGCCAAGAGGTGGTGGGGTACATATGAATGAGAGGCAGTTTTTGCCCCTGTAGACTGAGTTTATTGACTGATGATAAGAGGCCCACATTTGAAGGAGAGCGATGGCAGGAAGGAGCATTTAGGCTCTAGAGAGGCAATTTATAGAGAAGACTTTGCAGTGATAGTTGACTCCTTGGGCCAGTGAAAAGATCGGGAAGATGCTCCCATATATCCTGACCAACCATCCTGTGTTGCCCTGGACTGGGGTTTCCAAGGATGTAGAACTTTCAGTGCTAAACCTGGGCAAACTGGGACAATTTGATCACCCTACTTACTGTGAATATTGTGAATTAATCATCTGTTGATGATTGAGGAGCCATTTAGAATGGACATGCAAGAATTGGCAACACTTTCCTATGGAAATCTTGAAAACAAGGCATTTTTACCTGAGAAATGAAAGAGCAGTGGCCTGAGTTTGTCATTAGGTGCAGTGTGTTGAAAACCACGGCCTACAGACCGGTTAGGTGGTCCCAACTCTCAAGTCGGCTGGCTCACACTTCTGGCCCCAGGGCAAGCAGGCAGACTTAATTGTTTTTTTCAGGTTCTCTGTGGGGATTTCTTCCTTAATGAGTAAGTAAATCTGATTCTAAAGTCATATTTTACTGCCTGATCTTTTCCAGTGTGCCTTTTACATTTGTGTTTACTTATTTCCTTGACTTCCCTGTCCATGAACATTGTTCCTGTTTCCCTGTGTTTGTCCTTCTTGTTTGTTTATCCCTTTTCTGTATATCTGTAATGATCTCTTTCAAAGTGAGGTCTTGTCACCACCCTTCCTTTCCGCAATTATTATTGTAACATGGTAGCTGTTTTTATTATTTTTCTTCTGCATTTCTCCTATATTTTTCATTTATTTTGTGGTCATTTCTAGTAGTTCATGTAATAGTATTCTTGATTACCTTAAAAGTCGAGGGTTCAACATAAGCCAGGAAAGCCTGTGTATAGTGGGCGAAGTAAAGGAATCTAAATTCAGAAGTAAAAACACGAAACTATTAGAATAAACTTTAGCACTTTAGATGTGCTAAATAGAATAAAGGAAGCCTTGAAAGACATATTACTAAACTGACAGAACTAAGACATAGATTTTAGCAGTGGTAGGGACCCCTAGCAATACGTTGGGTGGTCTCCCAACTCTTGGCATGAAAGGTGGGTGTTTGCTTTGTTTTGCTGATGAGATCATTGAGGTCTATGTGTGTGAGGTGGTTTATATGAAGTTACAGAGAATAGAGTCAAAAGAGAAATGAAAATGAATGAAGAAGGATAGAACTGGCAGCTGGACAATGATTGAGAAGTGTATTTTTAAAATTATGCTTTGGAAATAAGATTTTATGCCAAAGCTCTTGAATTATTGTATTTGAGATATAATGGAGAATTTGGTTGGTAAATTCTTTTATTCAGTGTGGAACATAGATGAGCTAAGTACTTTAACATACAAGTGCAAGCTTATCATTATTATTTGACATTGATTTCCCGAAATGCTTTAGAAACTTAATTGTACTCTGTGGAACTATTCCTTTCTGTTTGAAACACAGTTCTATCTAGGAAGAGAACTGTTTAATGTCCACATATGACTGTTTAGGGATGCAGAATAAATATATTGAGGATTTAATATATTTCAGTACATTAAATTCCATATAATTCTGTTTTTTCAATAAACTTCTGAAGGATTTTAGTCTAATTAAAAGTCTCTGCTAGGTCCATTTTCCTTTTTCCTCTTGGAGACTGAAGAGTAAGGGAGGAAGTATGGAGAAACAGATTGGGCATTCACGAATTCATGAGGAGTAAGGCAGCTGGAGTGTTTGTCTCAGCTTTGCCCCAGGTGTGTATTTTCAGGTGGCTTTTTAAACTTATTTCTTGATTTCTTAATTTTTTTCAAGGATAAATTGATGAATCTAGGAGCCCCAGTTTAAAGGATTGTGAAAAATGAACAAATTCAAGATGCTGTCATTAAAAAAGATGGGTTGATGCTATTTGACTTTCTCAGGTTCCAGGGATCACCTTGACACATGAGGTTGCTAGTACCCCATGGATTTGGGGCTGTCAGGTTTTCCACAACAATCACAGGTGAATTTTGATCTCTTGGAGTCTGCTTGTTGGGACTTCAGTTCAGGACCCAAGGCCCTAATGCCCTGTGTGCAGAGTTAGAGGATACCCTTCAAAGTCTGCCAAACTGGCTGGTGAATCTACAGAAGATTGTGTAAATCATGGCCCAGCCAACAGCAGTTGTCAAATCCTGTTGCATCACTGTGGTTGTGCCTTTAGAGAGTATAGGAAGTTTCAGGGTGCAGATGTCCTCATGGAGATGGGCATCCCTCCAGGCTCTTCCGAGAGATTGGGGCAAACAAACTGATTTCTCAAACTGCGCCTGGGAACTAAGTTGCCAGCGTTCCTGGATGTGTCAGCACAGGTTGGGAACCTGCAGTGCTTTGTCAGTGAAAATGGATAGGGATCGATACAGTGTCCTTTATTTAAGTTAAAAAATGAGTAAGAGGGAGGCAGACACCGAGAAAAGACAAAAGAATTGTGGTTAACTGTGAGTTTACAGGAAGCAACACTGATTAGGGCCTGCCAAAAAGTTAATGGACCTTGGGCTAAAATAAGTGTGGTGCCCAGAGCAGGGGCCCAGGAGCTGTGCTTATCTCATTTGTATAACCAGCTAACTCCATTTCAAGTGCTCAGGAACCACACGTGGCTAGTAGCTATTGTATTTCCATCGTTGCAGAAAGTTCTATTGGACAGTGCTGCTCAAGGAGTTTTGTTTAAATTTAAGCTAGTATTTCTAATACGTGACCACAGAACTTTCTAGTGGAGGCTGGATGCTGATCAGGTGAGGCTGGGGAGGTGCTGGTGAAGTCTGACTGGGAAGGGAGCTGCATAGAGTTAGTGGTGTCCAGCTGCACATGAGGAACAATGGATGAAAGAGTTCGCAGGCCCACCCTGTACCTACCAAACCAGAATCTCTGGCCCAGGTCATCTTGATGTAGCCCATCCAGGAGTTGGCTGCCTTTGGGAACAGTAGACTGAGTGACCTCTAAATTCTTCTCCAGCTTTAGGAGAGTGTTACTGGTAGATCCCCCAGCATTGGGACACAAATCTTTGTCAATGGATTTTTGGCCTCCTTTCTGGCTGTAAGCCCCGTGGCTTTCAGTCCTGGCTGGACTTTTTGTTTGGGACGTAATTGAGCCTCTAACTATTGTGTGAAGGGGCAACCAGATATTTAGATGGGGTGCCACCAGTTCTGAATCAGATTACCACATCGAGATTTTAAAAATGTAAGCTGCGGTGTGGTAAAGTAGAGGTCACAATGTTGGAGTCAAGACAGATGAGGAAAATCTGCCTTAGGTAAAATGATGTTAGGCAAGGAAAAACAAAGTAGCGCTTTGGCAAGATTGTTATTGTTTGTAATGAAGGTCATGAGGTGAAAACACAATGTACCTTCCCTAGAGGGACTCTCCTCTCCTGGGAATGGGGTGGGTGATGGCATCAGATTTCTTTAAGGACTGGCACGCCCCTGTTGGACTCAGTACCAGAGTGCAGTGAGGGCAGCTCTCAGGGCTGGCAGCCACACATCTTCACCATCCACCTTTCCATGTGCTTGTCTCTCTTTGGAGTTTGCACTGTCAGAAGCATTTCTGTCATTTACTTGTAACCAGCCCTGCTTTATTGTACAAGTACTTCATTTCTATTGTGTTGGAAGACTTTAGGTCACTTGAAGAAAATCACTTGGGTTGAAGGGTGTCCTAGCCACTGGAGTGGCAGTTTGCATGGTGGAGTCACTGACTTTGTTTTTTTTTTTTTTTTTTTTTTTTTTAACATCTTTATTGAGATGTAATTCACATACCATGAAATTAACCTACTTAAAATGTTCAAATCAGTGATTTTTAGTATAATGGCCAGTTTTGCAGTAATTACCACAATCCAAGTTTAGAACATTCTTGTCACTGTCAACTTTTTTTTTTAGTTGAGGTGATATTCGCATAACATACAATTGACCACTTTAAAGTGCACAGTTCAGTGATATTTAGTGTATTCACAATGTTGGGCAACCACCAGCTCTCTCTGCTTTCAAAACTGTTTCATCACCCCATAAAAGCAAGGTGTTTAACTTGTACTGATTAAGTAATCACTCCCATTTCCCCCTTCCACACAAATGTTCAGCAGATGAGTGGGGCTGGACGTGGTTGCTCATGCCTGCTCATTTCAGGGTGCACTTTGGGAGGCTAAGGTGGGAAGACTGCTTGAGGCCAGAAGTTCAAGACCAGCCTGGACAATGTAGCAAGATGTTTTCTCTACGAAAAGTAAAACAATTAGCCAGGCGTGGTGGTGCACACCTGTAGTCCTAGCTACTTTGGGAGGCTGAGACAGGAGGATCACTTGAGCCCAGGAGTTTGAGATAACAGTGAGATATGATCATGCCACTGTACTCCAGCCTGGTTGATATACTGAGACCGTGTCTTTATATTTAAAAAACAAAAAGCCAGATGAGTGGGCAGCAAGTTGTGGTATATACATACATAATCAACCGGTAAAAGGAACCATGTACAGATACATGCTGCAACTTAGATGGGCCTAGAAAACACACTGAATGAAAGAAACTAGTCATGAAAGGTCACGTGTTGTATGATTCCGCTTATATGAAATGCCTAGAATAGGCAAATCACCATGAATTTTCACAGAGCTTTCAAACTCCCGCTCTGAGGGCTCTAGGTCTGGGCATCCTCCACTCCCTCCTCTTGCTCTTGGCAGGCAGCGCTTCTAATGGTGACCGCAGCCATAGAGTCACAGCTGGCTCCCCGTCGTGCTTTTCCAGCTCTTGCATTGGCTGTGGGAAAGCCACTTGAGCCTTTCCCTGCCCACTTCCCTCATTTGTGAAGGAGAGAGATACCTGGTTCCATCTGGTTGCCCACGTAAAGCACATTTCTTGGCATACTCTCATTTTGACTGTTTGCCATTCCTCTTTTCCTGGCCCTTACTCCTTTCCCTGCTGCAGACCTCTCAGGTTGCATGAGCCTGCCGTTGTATCAGGTCATAGTTCTGTGCTTTGTAGACATTTTTATGCCGGTGGTGCTTATACCCTTGACTGGTATAAGTCAGTCACATTAGAAGAAGATTATTTGGTCCTGGGGTTTGGAGACAAGACTGGGAGGGAGAGGTTGACCTGACTTTCCCCTTCATTCTCACCTGCCGTCTTCCAGGAGCTGGGCTCTCTTGGCCTCTCCCTGGTTGGGTCTGTGGCATTCTGTTTGGGTTTGTAGGGCCTGGACCACCTCCTTTCCCACCTAATAAAAGGGGTAAGGACTGGCATTGTGGCATTTTACCTGGTCTCAGGTGTACAGGGTGAGCTCTGAACCCCTTATGAGTGAAGAGGAGGAAGTTAGGGACAAAATTCATTTTCAGAAGATTATTAGAAGAAAAATAGACACAGAATTCTCATCAGCAAAGGGAAATGCCAAAGGAAGAAGGCAGTGGTTAACACTGCCCTCGGGCCTGTCCTGCTCTGGAGGAGGAAGCAGCAGGAGAAACTGGGCCTTGCCTTCAACACTGTGCTGGGAAATGTTCTCAGCTGGGTCCAGTTTCAGTGTTTAGAAGCTCTGCTTTCCACATAACTGCAGGACACGATTCAGCCAAGCTTTCTACCACTGTGTTCCAGGATCCACTTTGCTCCAGTTTCCAATCCCATGCTCCTGACATCCTTCCGCACCCTCCCCAGCAGTGCCAACAGTGTTCGTGCCCAGTTACGTGTTCTCCAAGGCGATGGTTTTTTCCTGCTATGCTCCTCTCTTCTGAGACCTCACGAACAGCCTTTTAACATCTGTAGTTTTACTACTGTGTTCAAGAAAATCTAGGCTTTTTCTGTGCTGCTCCTCAAAATTCTTCCTTCCTTCACCCACAGCTCCATTCCAAAGCTACTTCCACATTTTTTTAGATATTTGCTACAGCAACACCGCACTTCCAGGGTGCTGGAAACTAGTTTACTTAGAAAAGTGTTAATTTTTATGGCTGCCATTAACAAATTACCACACAACGAGTGTCCTGAACAACACAAATTTATTATGTAATAGTTTTGTAGGTCAGAAGTCCTGGGCAGGTCTCACTGTGTTGAGATCAGGGTGTCAGTAGGGCTGTGTTTCTGGAGGCTCTGGGGAGGCTCTGTTTCCTGCCCACTCAGGTTGGTGGCAGAACCCAGCCACTCTACAGAGGTGCTATCCAAAATGCAAGGGACACTTTATGAAAGCTGCTCCCTCTTCTTCCCCTTAGTCTTTCCTTTGTCTTTATTTCCACCTACCCCAGTAGAAATAGAGGGATTTATTTTCTTTTCTGCTTTATTCGTTTGTGAAAATCATGCGTGTTCAGGACTGGATCATGCGTGTTCAGGAAGTTACCCTGCCCAATACCCCGTTTCACACTGGGGGAAACTGTGGGTTTTGGAGTGGAGAAACTGGCCTGCAGTTCCCTGGCTGGTTGTTGGGAAAGAGGGCTTGGCCTATATGTTTCTACACCATACCCGGAACAGAGTTTAACACATCTAAATGGCAGAAGACTACACTTCTGTCAAAAATCAAACCCTGCCACCTTAAATCAAGTCTGTTTTGTTAAGTGTGAGTCTTGACTTTTTTCTTTGTCAACACTTTAATTTTTTTGATGGAAGAAAAAAATGCTACCTTAGGAACTCATGATTTTGTTTTAAGTTAACATTAATGTCAAGCATTTAGTAAATTCGAGTTCAATTCATGTAAGCAAGTAATGATCCTGTGAGGTTTATTTAGTAGCAAGAGGCCAGATGTTTTCGCTTGTTTGCCAGATAAGAAATACTGTATGTGAAGACTGGTTCAGAGATATTTAAGGCACTGGTCATTTGTCCAAAAACTTCACCCAGGATTCCCAGGGAAGCTTTCACATCTTCCCAAGGGTTTAGGAGTGATGACTTTGAATTGTAATTTTATAGATCCTGTGTGGATAACTGTCAGTATCTGTCAGACTTCTTCTATTAGGTTGAAGAGCTGGGATTTCCTTTTAAATTCTTAAAAGTAGTTTGGGAAAAGTGATTGGGGAATTGGATCCTCAGGAAGTTGTTCTGATTCCATTTCCTTCATGACTTTAGCTGTCTCTTCTATCTGTGAGAATCTTAGGGCTGCACAGTACTGAGTGTTGCTGCTTTGAATCCATGCACTGGGAACGCGTAGCTTTTGAGAACTTTTCTGTGGATGAGTGTGTATCATTTATGTCATTAGAACTCTTTTTCCCCATTACATTTTGTGTTCATCAGTTCTTTGAGTTTGCCTTCTTTAAAACCCTGCTGGAGGATTCAAGATCTGGAAAGTAACTGATCCAACGTATCCCACACAGGGGAAGCTGGAAGATTAAAAAAAAGAACAACAACAAAAGTGTGTTTGCCAATCCTAGCAAATAGTGCTAAAGTTTAATCACAGGCCAGAGGTCGGCCAGCTTGCAGTGGGGAAACTGAATGAGCGTCCCTGCTCCTGCCGGGAGGGCTTTCGGACCAGCCGACCTTGTCACTGTCTGAGACTCAGCTGATTGCCTTTGTATCTTTTATTTCTGGCAGCTCCTTTAGCGGCAGAGTTTTCCGAGTGACCTTCTTGATGCTGGCTGTTTCTCTCACCGTTCCCCTGCTTGGAGCCATGATGCTGCTGGAATCTCCTATAGATCCACAGCCTCTCAGGTAGGCTGCCCCGCAGTCCTCAGGAGGGGTTGCTTGACAAAATGTAATAGGCTGAAATAATTTCCAAGGAAAGGAGGGTGATTAAATCAATCTGATCTGAAAGGTAAGTTAGGAGAAACAGAGTTTTGTGATTTCTTTAGTACCTGGATTTTTATGCTGAATTAGATGTTACTCAGGAAATATGCATGGTATTTTGCCTGTCATTGTTTAAAAAAACTGCATAAACCAAAAACAAAAATTCAGAATTAGAGAAGCTTAATAATCATTAGACAGTCAACCGTAATTCAAGTAGCAAAAACACACACAAATGGAGCTTCAGTTAGCTCATTTATATTTTATAAGTAACTGATTTTCTACAAAACCCACAATTAGTGTTCTTTTTTTCCTAAGTTACCTTTCACCGATAGAGATCTATGAGTAATGCAGTCCATTATAATTTGAAAAAACTATTGTATATGTAGAGCCCCCTGAAATAGATTTGTGTTTATAATTATAGTGGGATAGAGCCAGGCTCTCATCGATGTGACGATCTATGACTTCCATGTTGACATAGTTGCAGGAGGGTTGTGCAGTCTGGTTCAGTAATTTCCTGGTTCCCCTTACAACTGCTGATGGGGTGAAGCCATCTGAAGCTTATTTTAAATGAGTTAGTCCAGGTAAGGCTTTAAAAACTTCAGATAAGAATCATATCTAGTTAAAGAGTGAATATAACATACTAACTGAATAATGTAGTTTTTTATCCATAAAAATTAAGGCTTTATATTGGATCTGATTCACTAAGAATGTAGAGGACACAATTCTGACCTTAGATTGACATGTGTAGCTGAGTGAACTTTTTGTTGTCGGGTTTAGAATAGTAAAGGCACAAGTTGCTGTAAACACACAATTTGCTCATGTAAAATTGAGAATGGGTGAAGGACTGGGGACTCTAGTCAGCCCCAAGAGTGTCAGCTCTGTAATTCCTGGTGTGCCAGTGGGTCCTCAGATGCGTTTTTCTGCCTGAGCCAGGCCTGAGGACATCCTGTCTCCAAAGGACGGGCGTCGGGTGGCGGGTGGGGAGGAGATCCCCTGATGTGTTGAGGGAGGGGCTTCTCTCTTTCTAACCCTTCTCTACAGAGCACGATGTCTCATTCTACCCAAAGGGAAACTGACCTGGGCCTTCTTGGATAGTCCAGTTGGCTAAGGTGGGGGAGTGAACTGTGTCCACAGTCGGGGATTAGAAGCTTGGGTTGGGAGGCTGGCCTTGGAAAAGGAGGCTGAGACTGAGTTTTGAGTTGGAGAGAGAGGTTGGAGCCTCAATGATTGAAGACCTTTGATTGCAGGAAAGATGATTTTATGTGTTGAAAGGGTGGTGAAGAAATGCACTGGGAAATGGGGTATGTAGCCCTGGCCAGACACTGAAAGGAAGTAGGGCCTACTGGGGATTGGAAGTTGTTTGTACAAAGTGAGTTCTGTCTGTTGAGTAGAAGAGCCTGATGAGGGAGGAAAGGAAGAGAAGCAGTGGAACCATCGCAGCCAACAGGGACCTCTCTCCTGGGCTCAGCTTTTGGAATGGCAGTGGAACTGTCACAGCCAACAGGGGTCTCTCTCTTTCCTGGGCTCAGCTTTCGGAATGGCAGTGGAACCATCGCAGCCAACAGGGACCTCTCTTCTGGGCTCAGCTTTCATAATGGCAGTGGAACCGTTGCAGCCAACAGGGACCTCTCTCCTGGGCTCAGCTTTCGGAATGGCAGTGGAACTGTCACAGCCAACAGGGGTCTCTCTCTTTCCTGGGCTCAGCTTTCGGAATGCCAGTGGAACCATCGCAGCCAACAGGGACCTCTCTCCTGGGCTCAGCTTATGGCATTGGAATCACAGCTAACAGGGACCTGTCTCCTGGGCTCAGCTTATGGCAGTGGAACCATCACAGCCAACAGGGACCTCTCTCCTGGACTCAGCTTTCAGAATGGCACACTCAAAAACAGGAAGATAGGCCCCAAAATGCAGAGCAGAAGCAGAAGCCTGGTACGTGACAGAGCTTGGTGTGTCTCATGCAAGTACATGTGACTGCGACACAGACCATGCCCCATGCACGCCATCCCAGCGGGTGCCGACTCAGCTGCAGCCCTCTCAGCCCACAGTCACTCTGTGAAAGGACATGGTTTCTCTCCAGAAGGGAACAAAAAGTTTATTTTTCATAGAAGGATATGGATGTTTCTAGTCACTGAAAAAATAGCAGTTAAAGTCAAATTTATGGTAACAAAAAAAATACAGGAGCATTTTGGAGAATGGATTTGGTTGCTGTAATTTTAAAGACCAACAGAAAGAGTAATTCTACTGAGAGATGAAAGTTGCAGTACTGTTAGAACTACACATTTTACTACCGGGTGAAACTGTCAGACTGAGAGACATTTAAAAATAGCAACAACCTTTATGGGTGGTCTGGGACATCAAGACCAAATAGAAGCACTGTATAAAACTCAGGCAGGGCCCACAAGAGACCCCCTGGGGAGGGAGAGAGCAGTGCCCCACACCCTGGCTTCCTGTGTTAGGGAGAGAGATGTGGGGGACCTCAGAGGACTGGTTCTCAGAAGTGCTTAGGAAAACCATTGTGCAGTCTGTGGGTCACAGTGGGTCACTTCTCTGCAGTTGAGTATCACTGCATTAGTGCAGGCTTTCTTCACCTGTGCCAGCCATCCGTGATCATACAGATGCCCTGTTACTCTGTTCACATCTCCCCACATTGTCACAGGGATCTTGAAAACCACTCTGTACATGCTATAGGAATCAGGATGTCATATATGCTATGTCTGTGATAGCCCTCTAGTCTTTCCAAAAAGAAGGGAAAGTGGCTTTGCAGGGCAGGTTTTTGGCAAAGCCCTGCAGCCTTCCTGGTGACTTTGTCCTCAAGTACTGAAACCAGCTGTGTAATAGTCCAGACTGGAAGAGCCACCATCCTTCTCTTTGTCCCTCCATACTCCTGGTCTGCCTGTTCTCTGATTTTTTAGAGATTTCTAAGTGTGGTCTAAGCTCTCACGGGAGTGATGTAGTACCCTGGGTAGACTCCCAAACACCCGTTCATCAGCTGAGTGGCCGTTTCTGCCCTGTCTGCTGGCCTGATCCTCTTGACCATGGTGGCCCCGCACTGCCTGGCGTGTAGAGGTGACCGAGGCCGAGCGAAGCTGGCAGCTCTGCTTGTCATCGTGGCATGGCACCACTTGCCCCAGGTGGGGTTTCCCTTCCTTCCTCATTTGCTGTGAAGAGAGCTTTAAAGAAGCTCTTTTTGCTGTTGTCATAAACTTTTCCCCAATTCTCCTTCCTGTGCTTGAGTTCTCTGCCTTGCTGGAGGCAGGGGGCAGGGGATAATTGGAAGATACTCCTCTCCACTTTGCTTTCCTCCAGCAGTGCTCATTGGAAGCCTTCTGTGTGCCATGTTGGGTGTCAGGTGCTGGGAATACAGTAGAGAAAAACACAGAAAGAAATCCCTGATGTCATGAAGCGTATGTTCTAGTGGGGACAGACAGACCATAAACATAACAGAAGCAGATTACACAGGGCATGAGAAGCTGGTATGTGCTATGAGGAGCATGGAGTAGGGCAAGGGCCTGGGTTCGGGGGAGGTATCGGATATTCAGTTGGGTGGTCAGAGTGGGCCTCCTGGGTGGGGGATGGTTGCTGTTCCAAGTGGAGCAAAGAGCTGGTGAGAAGGCCCCGGATAGGGAGATGCTGGTGTGGTTAGGACCCAGCAGGGAGGGGCTGGTGTGAGGGATGCAGAAGGCACAAGGGAGAAAGGGGGCAAGAAGGTGCTGTGGCCAGGTTGCGGTGCTCAGAGGCTGCTGCCAGGACTTGGCTCTAGGTGAGAGGGGCCATTGTGGGGCTCTGAGTAGAGGAAGCTCATGATCCAGCATGGCTGCTGGATTGAGAGTAGACTACAGGGGTCAAGGGAGGGAGCAGGGGCGAGGCGAGAGGATGGTGGCCCCAGCCAGGGTGGTAAGGAGGACATGGGGAGAAGGGTTCAATGGTGTCTTTTCAAAGTGGCCTCAGCAGAACTTGATGGTGGGTTGGGAGGCGTGACATACTGGCACATGGATGGAAAGGAGGAGTAGAGGCAGGAGTTTCTGGAGCCGTGTCTGTGAGTAGAAGGGCTCCAGGGCCCAGCTCAGGCTCCTGCTTCAGGGAGAGCCTGGTGGGCCCTGAGAGTGTCAGCGGGAGGTGGAGTGCCCTGTGCTGGACCATGGGACGGTGGCTCCAGTCCCAGGAAGGTCTCCCCTAGCTCCTTCCATCTTCTCTGTGAAATACGAGGCCGGATCATCAGGTGTGAAACGTGGGCACTGCCCCCCACCACCCTAGGTAGACTCCAGTGGCTGTAGGGCTGTGAGTCACAGGGGTGAGGAGGTCCAGCTGCCCTGAGGCATTGGATGGGGTGGGGAGCTGGGGAGGCTGGAGGATGGGTGGGCACAGGCCCCAGGATGCTCTCAGGTGACAGGACTGCTGAAGGCCTTGCACTAGCACATTTATATTTTTATATTTCTTTTGTATCATGATGTTTTCTGATATCCTAGAATAGTTTTTTCTTAACATTTGTATTTCTGGCAACTGAGGATGTTGTTAGAAAGTGCCATCTTTATCAAAGAACCGAGAGTAGGTGCTCGGTACACATTTTCTTCACATGTGTATTTATAGACAAATCTCTGGAATTGCATTATTTTGCAGCTTCAAAGAACCCCCGCTCTTGCTTGGTGTTCTGCATCCAAATACGAAGTTGCGACAGGCAGAAAGGCTGTTTGAAAATCAACTTATTGGACCGGAGTCCATAGCACATATTGGGGGTAAGTCTGAGCTGGGGGGGGCCTTCCAGGCTGTCTGTTGTCTGAGGGGGCGGGTTCTGTGGGAGCAGCTGCAGTGGCACGCTGCCCCTGGACCGGGGCCCTGCACATCCTTCTTAGCTGCGGACGTGGGACTTGGCCCTCAGACATCACATGGGAGGCCCTAGTGGCTCTTTCTGCTGGTCTCATCTGCCCAGGTTGCATGCCATTTTAGCACTGGGTGATTTTGAATTCATTTCTATGGAACACTTTGTTGTGCTCAAAGTGTTGTGAAAGGAAAAAGGCCAAATACAGATACTGATGTTTAGTTCATTTATCAAAGTTAAATAGGTATTTGACACTACAGTATTTCTTAGTTCCATTTGCTTTGTATAGATTTCACTGTGAAATGAAGACAAATGGTTCTCAATATTTCCACTGTTTTTGTCTGTATGTTTGAAAGCTCACTTTGATGGGTACACTTAAGCGTACCCATCTGCATCACACTTGCCCCCGCCTCAGAACTAGAATTGGGTCTGGTTCTAATACTTGCATCTCTAGCGACCTTGAGTAAGGCATTTTCTGTTTGTTAAAATGAGAATTAAGTTTAGTATTGGGAAGGCACAGATAGTCACAGATAGTTTAAAACTTAATCTGGTGTGGGCTTGCTGAGCAGCTTCTTTGGAAGTGCTGCTTGTTATTCTGAAACACACTCTGTTCTCCAGGCAGTGGGTGGCTGTGGATATGTGCACACAGGGTGCTTCTGTTGTGCTCTCAAGGCCGGTCAGTGGCCTCTCTTCTAGTGACGTTTGACCAGCTTCTCTTGCCCGGGCCCTGTTATTTGACACAGGCCCCAAGGACTGGTCCATTTCTGCAGTTGGTTTGTTTTCTTGGCTGTCAAAGTCAAAATTGTTTCAAGAAGAGTAAATATCATGATAGAACTTTGTATTTCTCTTAAAAAGACATTGGCATTTATTTGTGTAAATTTTAAAAGCTTTAGCTTTTTTTGGTGAAAAATCAAATATTACTCTTTAAAACTGAAGCTTAACAGCAGTTGAAGTGCAAATCAATGATCTTACCTCCCAAAGAGAGCACTTCCCTGTCTTTTTCCTTTTCACTGGGTTACTTCTCATTGTACTTTGTCACCAGGTCCCAGCTTTATCTCTTTCTTTGATGAGCTGGTGACATTTCTTGGCCAGGCACAGTGGGGTCCCCTCTGGTGGGTGTGAGCCACAGGGACCTGCCATTGCTGTCTCTGCCACCTCATTTGGAAGCTGCCCTGGGGGTTGGCTGGCAGGTTGCTGACAGTGGAAGGAGGTACTAGCTCTGGGGAGTGCTGGGAGAGAGTAATCACCAACTATAGCAGTCTTTATTTTATTTGTTTTTAAGTAGACTTTATTTTTAAGAGCAGTTTTAGGTTCACAGCAAAATTGAGCAGAAGGTACAGAGATTTTCTGAAAAAGAGTTTTTATTACGATTGGGTGTTGCATTTCGTCAAATACTTTTTCTGCACACATGCCATGCACAGCCTCCCACATGATCAACATCCCCCACCACAGGGGTACGTTTGTTACAACTGATGTACTCACATCAATACATCAATAGTACTCAGAGTCTGTAGTTTACGGTAGGGTTCACTCTTGGTTTTATACATTCTATGGGTTTGGACAAATGCCATGTATCCACTGTTATGGTATCATACAGGGTGTTTTCACTGCCCTGAAAATCCTCTTTGCTCTGCCTGTTCATCCCACTCTTTTCTTTTAACCCATGGCAACCACTGATCTTTTTGCCATCTCCATAGTTTTGTGTTTTCGAGAATGCTATGTAGTTGGACTCATACAGTATGTAGCCTCTCCAGATTGGCATCTTTCACTTAGTAGTGTGCATTTATTTAAAGTTCCTCCATGTCTTTCCATGGGTTGATAGCTCATTTCTTTTTAGCACTGAATAATATTCCATTGTATGGATGTGCCACAGTTTAGTTACCTACTGAAGTACATCTTGGTTGCTGCTAAGTTTTGGCAGTTATGAATAAGGCTGGTATAAACACCTGTGGGCAGGTTTTTGTGTGGACCTAAGTTTTCAGCTCATTTGGGTAAATACTGAAAAGCATAATTGCTGGATTGTATGGTAAGAGTTAAGTTTTGTAAGAAACCACCAAGCGTTTCCAAAGTGGCTGTACCATTTGCCTTCCCATTAACAATTAGTGAGAGTTCCTGATGCTCCGTGTCCTTGCCAGCATTTGGTGGTGTCAGTGTTTTGGATTTTGGCCCTTTTAATAGGTGTGTAGTGGTGTCTCATTGTTTTAATTTGCATTTCTCTGATGACATTTGATGTGGAATATCTTCATGTGCCTACCTGCCATCTGTATATCTTCTTGGGTGATGTGTCTGTTCAGGCCTTTTGCCCATCTTTGTAACTGGGTTGTTCATTTTCTTATTGTTGAGTTTTAAGAGTTGTTTGTGTATTTTGGATAATAGTTCTTTATCAGACATGTTGTTTGCCAATATTTTCTCCCAGTCTGTGGCTTCTCATTCTTTTGACAGTATCTTCTGTAGAGCAAGAGTTTTTAATTTTAATTAAGTTTCGCTTATTAGTTACTTCTTCATGTATCTCACCTTGGTTTTATATCTAAAAATTCATCATCATACCCAGGTGTTATATGTAAAAATTCATCATCATACCTAGATTTTCTCCTATGTTCTAGGAATTTGTTTTGTATTTTACATTTAGGTCTATGATCCATTTTGAATTCCATTTTTGTGAAGGGTATAAGGTCTGTGTCTAGACTTATTTGTTTGCATGTGGATGCAAACAAATTTGTCCCAGCACCGTTTGTGGAAAACACTCTTTTCTCCATTATGTATTGCCTTTACTCCTTTGTCAAAAGATCAAGTTGATTGTATATATGTGGGTCTGTCTCTGGGCTAAAAATTTTATCTGTTCCATTGATTTATTTTTCTATTCTTTTGCTAATACCACATTGTCTTGATTACTGTAGCTTTATAGAGAATCTTGAAGTTGAGTAGTTTCAGTCCTCTGACTTTATTCTTTTCCTTCAATATTGTATTGGATATTTTGAGTCTTTGCCCTCTCCATATGAACTTTAGGATTAATTTGTCTGTATCTACAAAATAACTTGCTGGGATTTTGATTGGGATTGCATTGAATCTATAGATTAAGGCTGGGAAAAACTGACATCTTGACAATATTGAGTCTTCCTATCCATGAACATGGAATATCTCTCCATTTATTTAGTTCTTTGATTTCTTTCATCAGAATTTTGTAGTTTTCCTCATATAGACCTTGCGCATATTATGTTATATTTATACCTAAGTATGCCAGTCTTTTGGATGCTAATGTACATAGTGTTGTGTTTTCAATTCCAAATTCCATTTGTTCATTGTTAGTATAAAGGAAGGTGAGTCAATATCTTGCAGTATCCTGCAACCTTGGTATAATTGCTTAGTTCCAGGAGGGTTTTTTGTTGTTGTTGATTCTTTCAGATTTTCTACCTAGACAGTTATGTCACTTGCAAACAAAGAGAGTTTTATTTCTTTCTTCTCAATCTGTATACCTTTTGTTTCCTTTTCATGTCTTATTGCATTAGCTAGGTCTTCCAGTATGATATTGAAAAGGAGTGGTGATAGGGGCATCTTTGCCTTGTTCTTGATCTTAGCAGGAAAGCTTCTAGTTTGTCATCCATAAGTATGATGTTATATGTAGATTTTTTTTGTAGATGTTCTTGATCAAGTTAAGAAAGTTTCCCCTCTACTCCCAGCTTGCTGAGAGTTTTTAATCATGAATGGGTGTTGGATGTTACTAGATGTTTTTTTCTGTATCTGTTGATATGATCATGTGATTATTCTTGTTTAGATTGTTGAAGTCTCTAACTGTGATAGTGGATTCTGTTTCTCCTTGCAGTTTCATCAGTTTTTGCCTCACATATTGGTGCTCTATTGTGAAGCATATACACATTAAAGGTTCTTATGTCTTTTTGAGGAATTGACCCCTTTGTCATTGTGTGATGCTCCTCTTTATCCTTGATAACTTTCCTTGGTCTGAAGTCTTCTCTGTCTGAATTTAATACAGCTACTCTGGCTTGCTTTTGGTTAGTGTTAACGTGATGTACTTTCTTCATCCCTTCACTTTTAATCTATATATGTCTTTATATTTAAAGAGGGTTTCTTGTACACAACATAGAGTTGGGTCTTGTTTTTTGAATAATTCTGGCAATGTCTCTCTTTCAGTTGGTATATTTAGACTATTTATGTTTAAAGTGATTATTGATATATTGGATTAATATCTACCATATTTGTTACTGTTTTCTATTCTTTGCCCTTATTCTTTGTTTCTATTTTTGCATTCTACTCTCTTTTTGTCTTTTGTAGTTTTAAACTGAGTATTTTATATGATTCCATTTTCTCTTCTTTCTTAGCATATCAGTTATACTTCTTTTTTTTACTTTTTGTAGTGGTTACCCTTGAGTTTGCAATATACGTTTGAAAACTATGGAATGTTTTATGAATTTGTGTATCATCATTGCTCAAGGGGCATGCTAGTCTTCTCTGTATCGTTCTAATTTTAGTATATGTGCTGCTGAAGTAAGCACTTAATGTGCTGTAATTTTCTCCTAAAGGATTTCTGGCAGTTCTTCTCCTTTAGTTGGATATAATCAATATCAGCAGCAGACATTGATGTGAGGTGAATATGAACTCATGCCCCTAGGTGCTGAGTGTCAGCTTGAGTGCTTCAGGACTAGAGAAAATCCTCACAGTTCTCATCACTGACTGGTATCTGCTGCACCCTTGCTCTTGAGTCAGGTTCACGCCCACAGGCTGCTTCTCTAGGCCCCCGCAGTTTTATCGCTGTAAGTTTTAAGGATTTTTTTATATTCCCGGAAATTGCTTCTCTTCCATCTTGAGAATTGGCATTTCCTCTAGAGGGCAGGGGGAACACGTAAACAAGCCCTCTTGTAGGAGAAGGCGGCTTAGTCACATTTCTTAGGCTAACATTGCTCTTCCTCCTCTTTGTGTTTTTAAACAGATGTGATGTTTACCGGGACAGCAGATGGCCGGGTCGTAAAACTTGAAAATGGTGAAATAGAGACCATTGCCCGGTTTGGTTCGGGCCCTTGCAGTAAGTTGGTGATAATCCCTCGACGTGTCTCTTCCAGTCTTTCAGAAAGATGTCGGATCGTTGTGTGGAACTGCTTTTCCCTAGAATGCCTGTGGGAGAAAAAGAACCTCTGACCATCTAGTAGATGGAACATGACGTCACCATGAGCTCTTCATTTGCTTGGTGGTCCTTGGGCCTCACGGTGCCTGATGGTCACCTACAGTCCCCATTTTGCAGCTAGGCAGTGGCTGTGGCCCCTGCTTGGTACTGTGTGGGCCTCGCCCCTCACCATTTTACTGGGGTCCCTGTTTACCTTTGTGGTACTTCAGAGGCTAATAGGTGTTATCACAGTGCTGCTGTGGAAAAGCAGGTGGCCTTGTCATTACTTGGATGTGTAAGTGTTATTCTGCCTTGGTCTCAGGAATTTCAGCCCTGTAAGTGAGAATACCCTTAAGTCATTCAAATTTTGAAAAACTAGAGTAGAAGACTCACTGTTGAAAATTGATAGTCTATAGACTTAATAGTTACCATTTTTTAATAGCTGGAATGTTTTTATTAAAATGATGCATTTTAATAAACACAAACAACACAAAGGCACAAAGGAGAAAATAAAAATCACCTGAGTCTTTTCAGATGTAATTGTTATGAACATTTTAGTGGTTGACTTTTCAGACATTTTTTTGTTCATGGACATCCACACCCACACATATGATGGAATTATACTCTACATCAGTTCTTTAACCTGCCATTTTCCGTGCCATTTTGGCAGTAAGCACCCTGCAGTGAGCATCCCACAGTGAACACCCTGCAATAAGCATTTGCAGTGAGCACCCATGGTCAGCACCTACAATAGCACCTGGAGTGATCACCCATGGTGAGCACCCTACAGTAAGCACCTGCAGTGAGCACCCCACAGTGAGCACCCCACAGTGAACACCCTGCAGTAAGCACCTATAGTGAACACCTGCAGTGGTATTTGCAATGAGCACCCGACAGTTAATGCCCCGCAAAAGCACCTGTAGTGAGCACCCTGCAATAAGCACCTGTAGTGAGCACCCCACAGTGAACACCCTGCAATAAGCACCTGCAGTGAGCACCTTCAGTGAGTACCCCACAGTGAACACCTTACAATAAGCATCTGCAGTGAGCACCCCACAGTGAACACCCTGCAATAAGCACCTGCGGTGAGCACTCCACACAAACACTCTGCAGTAAGTACCTGTAGTGAGCACCCCACAGTGAAAACCCTGCAATAAGCACATGCAGTGAGCACCCTGCAATAAGCACCTGCAGTGAGTACCCCACAGTGAACACCCTGCAATAAGCACCTGCAGTGAGCACCTCACAGTGAACACCCTGCAATAAGCACCTGTAGTGAGCACCCTGCAGTGAACACCCCACAGTGAACACCCTGCAGTAAGCACCTACAGTAAGCACCCTGCAGTAAGCACCTGCATTGAGCACCCCACAATGAACACCTTGCAATAAGCACCTGCAGTGAGCACCTGCAGGGCAGTTGTAGCTCTAATGCCATGGTCTAGTCTTGTTCTGTACAGCATGATGTATGGGAAGGGATGGATGAGATGCTTGGATACTGAGAACAGCACAGGTAGAATCTGGGACCAGCTACCAATCCCCATCTGTTTGTTTTTCTAGAAACCCGAGATGATGAGCCTGTGTGTGGGAGACCCCTGGGTATCCGTGCAGGGCCCAATGGGACTCTCTTTGTGGCTGATGCATACAAGGGACTATTTGAAGTAAATCCCTGGAAACGTATGTGACAATATCTTGTTTCCTTCTATGAAGATTTTAGATCTTTTAAACAATATATGTATGTGTAGACTTAATAGGATTTGTTAACAACAATCTACTAAAGACTCTGATATTTCTTATTCACTGAACAGTACTGAAAACATTGCCTGCAAAAGTCAGCTAGTTTTAAACACCAGAAAACTCCCTACCCATGATTCCATTTGGTCCATACCCTAATTTCCTCCTAGTATTTATATTTTAGCCACAGGGTCTCAAAAGGACTTATTTTGAGGAAGTTAGACCTCTTTCGGTCTTTATTTTTCTGTGTGTCTCTCTGCATCTTGTCTATTTGTTTTCTGTCTTTCTTCTCTGTGGCCCTCCCCTTTGTCTCTTCCTTTCTATTTTCTCCTGTAATTCCTACTCTTCTCTCCCCTGACTGCTTGTGAGTCCCCTTGACCAGGCTGTAATACGTGCTGTGTGTCTCAGTGGAGGTTCCTGCTGGGGAGGAGTCCGCTGTCTTGTGCAGTGCGTGGGGTCCCGAACATAGGCCTTGCAGCCCAGCTGCTTGGGGGCATTCCACTCTGCTGGGCACCAGCTGTGACTGCAGGTCCCTTGGTTGCTCTGTGCCCAGCTTCCTCATCAAATTGGGGTTATAGTAGCCCTGCCTGTGGGATTGTTGCGAAGGTTTAAAGGTGATCACACCTCGAGGGTGTTTAGCACTCAATCCATGTTCTTTCTATTATTTTTAAAAACTTACTACTACTTTTTTTTTCTAAAAGCAGATGAGTAGAATGTCATTTCTCTCAAATAGAACTAACAAATAGAACTAAAGCCTGCCTAACACTTGCAGTAGATGTTATCAAGTCAGTTGGCCTTAGTAAAAGAAAGAATTCTTCATCCTTATAGAAAAGATTCTGCCTTTAATGAAGTTAGTCTAAAAAAAATCATTTAACACCTAATAGTGTTTTTACTATAAGAAGGAATAAATCTTCTGACAAATGACATGGAGAAGTTTCAGTTTTTCTTTTTAAATCAGTTAGGCTAGTTAGTATTTTGAAATTATTGAGAAGTTCCTAGTTCAAGTCAATCTTTTTCTTTCTTTTTAAACTTCAGGTGAAGTGAAACTGCTGCTGTCCTCCGAGACACCCATTGAGGGGAAGAAAATGTCCTTTGTGAATGATCTTACAGTCACTCAGGATGGGAGGAAGATTTATTTCACTGATTCTAGCAGCAAGTGGCAAAGACGAGACTACCTGCTTCTGGTGATGGAGGGCACTGATGACGGGCGGTGAGGCCTTGCTCCAGGTCTCCCATTTGTTGAGTTCACCAGCCAGGCCAGCCGCTTCAGCAGAGCCTATTACTTCTAGGGACCAAGGGAGTATTTCCAGCATCATGTTTCAGCTTCTAGGACAGGACCTTAGTGGCTTCTGGAGGCAGGTGATGGATGTCACAAAATGGAACAAGGTGCTTTCGTTTTCTCTGAGGAAATAAAACAGGCCAGTCCGTCTGAGGGTGCAAGTCTAGGCAGTCGGGAGAGACCCCGGAGGCAGGCCTGGGCTTTGGGTTGCCTCTCTGAGGGGGATTCCTGTCCAGCTCCCAGGTCAGCAAGATAACTGACCTTGGGGTTCCCTGGAGGGGACACTGGATCTGCTCTGGATGGGGAAGGGCCACCAGGGGCCAACCTCGAATCAAGTTTGAGCAGGGCACCCAGGGCCTGTTGCTCCAGGGTGAGGCGGAGTCACCTTCTGCAGGCCCAGAGTGGGAGCCAGGGATTCTCCCCCATAACCCTCTGCTTTTGGTGTTCCACAGCCTGCTGGAGTACGATACTGTGACCAGGGAAGTAAAAGTTTTATTGGACCAGCTGCGGTTCCCGAATGGAGTCCAGCTGTCTCCTGCGGAAGACTTTGTCCTGGTGGCAGAAACAACCATGGCCAGGATACGAAGGTGTGTGCGGGATTAGCTGAGCCATCAGTTACTGGCCACAGCACATCATGGCCGGGGTGGGATGGGCACGGAAATGGGATCGACAGAAATCAGAGGCAGCAGCGCACCTTCTGCATGGCATGTTAAAGAAAATTCAAGGGTGCGCTTTCTTTCTCCCATTGCGAGTCGCAGTCTGGGAGAGTCTTAAGGCCGACTGGTGCAGCCCGGGCCCCATTCCCCTGTTGGCAGGGCCTTGTTCCTCCCCCAACCTGCTTCCCCTCTGTTCATACTGGGCCCTGTGCACAAAGGTTTCTTCTCAGCAGCTGTGCCTTTGTTCATGATGGACATAGAGCACTTTCCATATATATATTTGGACCAAGACCAGTTTGGTGCTTGGCTAAAATTTTTTTTCTGAAATTGAGGGGCTGTGGTTCACTGTCTGCTTGGGTGAATTTTTCAGAGTCTACGTTTCTGGCCTGATGAAGGGCGGGGCTGATCTGTTTGTGGAGAACATGCCTGGATTTCCAGACAACATCCGGCCCAGCAGCTCTGGGGGGTACTGGGTGGGCATGTCAACCATCCGCCCTAACCCTGGGTTTTCCATGCTGGATTTCTTATCTGAGAGACCCTGGATTAAAAGGATGATTTTTAAGGTAATTATAAAAACTGTTATTCCAAGAAAGAAAATGGAAATGAATTGAATCATATTTTTTTTGACCCTTATAGCTTAAAAATCTAGTTCTGCTTGTAGTATTTGGCTCTGAATGACACTTAGAAACACATTTCATTCTTCATCCTGAAATGCAGAGTTAAACATTTGGACCCTTTGGTTCTTATGGTTTCCCTTTTTCTGGGTGTTTTTATTGTCACCCTCACCATCGCGGCTTTGGACATCTGCCTGCCTGTCAGTCTCTGGTTCCCTGTTTCTGGGTGTTTTGATTGCCACCCTCACCATCGTGGCTGTGGGCATCCACGTGCCTGTCAGTCTCGCTCCTCCATCTGCCATGGCTGTGCCAGGCCTTCTCCGCTCTCCACCCTCCTCTCTGCCTCCTCAGGGAAAGAGTCGGCAGGTGCCCCTTCCTCCCTTCCCTGCAGGTGTGGCCACCCCTGTAACCCAGTCACCACAGCTGCCGTCCCGCCTGCTCCCTGCTGCCTTCTTGCAGCCTCACTGCCAGGCACCCTTCTCTATGGAGTTCTGGTGCCCTTTGATCTCTTACCACACCCAAATCGTTCCCTTTTTTAAAAAAAGTCACCCACCCCCACCAATGGCCAGCCATAGCCCCTTCAACACAACAGCCCCTTCAACACAGCCTTTAAATCTTGCCATTTTCCCAGTGGCTTCCATGAAGCACCCCACATCATAACTCAGCACGTTTACACTGTGGAGGGGTCACTTGCTGACGTGGGCACTTGTGTAATACAGAGATCTGCTTTTCCAGCAAGCTCCATGTCACAGGCTGAATACGTATTTTAAATTGATACTGAATATTTGAACAGATACGGAAATACTAGCTTATGGTCCTGGGGCTGACAGGCAGCAGTTGCTGAGTCCTGCTGCTGGGCTGTGTGTCTGGACCCCTCCTGGGGGCTGCGCACACATTCTCAGTTAGACTGGCTCACGGCCTTCAGTGATGTGAGTTCTGTGGGTCACTGTGTGGGAAGTCCTAATCTGTTGAGAAATCTGTCCTTCTCTTTGCCTTATTGGCTCCAGAGACAGCATCTGTTCCTGCTGGGACCTAGGGGGAGGCAAAATGGCAGATGGGCTAGCACAGGGGTTTTGGAGGCTGCCGGACCAGCTGTGGGATCCTGGGCCGGGGACTTGGACTCTGCCTCAGGTGCTCTGTCTGTAAAGTGGAAAGAATAATAGCGCCTCATCAGGTGCTGGGAACATTTAGTGAGAATCTGCACATAGTGCCCTTAGCGTAGGGTAGTATGAGTGGTGGTTGTGTCTCTTCCCCTGAATAGAATGTGCATACCATCAGAGCAGGTATTTTTCTGTTTAGTTCATGCATAGTTCATTTGTCGTCCTCCACACCTGCAACAGTGCCTGGCACATGTAGGCGCGAGGACGTACCATTGATTGAGGGCACAGTTAGGGAGGGGGCTGCAAGCATGAGGGAACATGGAGTCTTCCTGCAGCTGGGTGAGGAGGGGTGAGAGGGAGGACCACAGCCCCATGGACTTGGAAAGAAGGTTCAGTTTTATTCAAAATGTAATCCAAGTCATTGAAGATTTTTTTGTTTTTTGTTTTGGAGACGGAGTCTCGCACCCAGACTGTACCCAGGCTGGAGTGCAGTGGCGCGATCTTGGCTCACTGCAACCTCTGCCTCCTGGGCTCAAGTGATTCTCTTGCCTCAGCCTCCTGACTAGCTGGGACTACAGGCGTGTACCACCACGCTCGGCTAATTTTTTTGTATTTTTAATAGAGACGAGTTTTCACCATGTTGGCCAGGCTGGTCTCGGACGCCTGACTTCAAGTAATCCATCCGCCTCAGCCTCCCAAAGTGCTGGGATTACAAGCGTGAGCCACCATGCCTGGCCTGATTTTTTTTTTTTTTTTAATCTCGAGGCAGTATCAAAGCTGCGGAAAGAGGGAGGGTACAAGGGATTTTTTTTCCCAGCACTGTTTTCGAGTTAGCTGCTGGCCTAATGCCCTGTCACTCACTACAGATGCCTGAGCATGTGTTTGGCACATTCTCCTTCATTACCACCGATCAAAACCAGGAGATGCCCACAGCTCCCCTGTGACTGTCCGGTCTGCAGGCCCCATTCAGATTTTGCCAGTTGTCCTGGTGTTGTCCTTTATAACAAACGATTCAACCCAGGATCAGGAATGGTGTTTAGTTGTCAGCTCTGTTTAATCTCCTTCAGTCTAGGGGATATTCAGCTCCTGTCTTTTTTTGAATTTTTGGCCTTGATCCTTTGAAAGTGTACAGGTCAGCTGTGTCCCAGAATGTCCCTCCGGTAGGGTTTGTTTTTCATGTTTGGATTCTGGTCTCACATTGTTGGCAGCAGTGGCACAGCAGTGAAGCTGTGCTCATCTTGGCGCAGCTGTCATGAGGGCGCAATACCAGTTTGCTCTGTTGGGGTGGTGGCAACTTCGGCCACCTGATTCAGGCAGAGAATGCCAGGTGTCTCCACCTGGACGTGGTTCTTTCATGTCTAATTACTGAGTCTCTCGCAGAGAGGTGGTTTCTGTAAGTAATCACCAGTGCCATCTTATGGTTTCCCATGTTCTTAATGGTGATTGTGTTACAGTCATCATTGATTTTGATGCTCAGATTACCCATCTGTGGCCAGGAGGAGCCCCTTCAATGTGGCTTCTGGGCCTTTGGGCATGTCCTGTTGTCTTGGGCTAGCTCCTCACTTTCCAGCACATAAGTCGTTTCAGGTTCCTCTTGTATTGTCCCTGCTCCAGCTCTGCAATCGGCCATTTCTCCCAGGAGCCCTGGTTCCCTGTGGAGGAGATCTGGGTGCTGAGTGTACTCACTGCCTTGGGTGTCGCTGCTCCCAGGTCCCCAAGGGACAACGCTGGGAGTACAAGCACACGATGCATACTCACATATACCTGCATGCGTAGACATCACACACACACCACTCACGCTTATGCCTGCATCTGTCATGTGTAAATTGAAAACCATGACAGCACCGCAGGACTGATCCAAGTTTTCTCCCATTATTTTTCCCCCTATTTGTACCTCTGTAACAGTGAGAAACCTGGATCCCATTGTCCTCCCTAGGTTTACCTGTTCAACCATTTTCTGTGAATGTGACCAATCTATGGCTGCTGTGCCCTATCACATGGCCCCATCCAGGGCTGTAGCACCCCACGCTGGGCTGTCCCCTTCCTCCCTGACCATGTGCGGGAGGCTGCCTTTCGCCTCAAGGGCTGTGATCCCTGCACCGGGCTGTCCCTGGGTGTACACCTCCTCACCTGCATGGGCTCTCACAGCCTGATCTGGGCCTCACTGTGGGGACACCTCCTCACCCCGTATGGGCCCTGACAGCCCGTGCCAGGCCACCCCCCTGCAGGGACACCTCCTCACCCAAGCAGAGTGGGCTGGTCTGGGTCACCATGGTCTGCCATCCCCGGCACACATGTACCCTGCTCAGCCCCATGCTCCTGATGGAGTTGTTTAGGAGGGGAGCGATGTAGTACAAAGAATGTTTTTAAAGAGAACTGCAGCTACTGCAAGGAGAACAGCTTGCAGCAGGGCTCAGCTGGCTTTGGGAGCCTGTGTGGAAGCTGTCTCAGTGACTGGGGAGAGGCGGCAGGACAGGACCTAGGCCAGGGACACACACAACAGATGGCAAGACTGGCAGCTGGGCTTGTAGGGCACAGAGAGACTGGGATCAAGGGAGGGCTGGGGTCCTGGCCCTGTCTCCGGAGATGGGGAGGCTGTTGAATTTGAAGTGCTATTAGAAAGGCCAGGCAGACACGGGTCCCAGACAGTGAGACTTAGCACTGGTGTTGGAAATGGAGATGGCGATTTGAGAGCTTTCTGGGAAAGTGACTAGTTGTAATAGTGAGAGAGGATGAGATCTCTTAGGGAGAAGAGAGAAGAGAGGAGAGTGGGAAGGATCCACGGCCAAACAGCAGGAGATGGCATTTCGTGGGTAGTGGGAAGCCTTGGGAATTTTTTGAGCTGTAATGCAGTTGATCTATCGCTGTTGAACCTAGAGTCTAGTCAGCTTGTCTGTCTGCTTGAACATTTTCAGTGACTGGGAGAAATTATTCGTTGGACACTTGTTTGGGTATTTTCCCTTGTATTAAAAGCTAGAAATCTGTCTGTTAATTTCCATTCCTTGGTCTTAGGCAGTGGAGTGCTTTGTCATAATTTCCGACCAGGTGTCCTTCTGCTCTGCCAGAAATCACACCTCTCGCCATCTGTTCTCTGCTTAAAACTCTTCAACAGTCCCATGTGACCACAGAGTCCAGGTCTAAGCTCTTTTGTCTCCGTCCCTGGTGGCGTCCCTCAGGATCTGCACGCCCCGCTTTGAGGAAAGCAGTGGGATTTTGCTTTCTGTTTTGGAAGCCATGTTGTGTGGTTTGTGGACCTGCTCACTTTTTTTGAACGTGAGCTGCTCTCAAATCTCCATCATTTGCACCTTGCCTATTTGAAATGTTTTAAATCTAAACAGAAGACTTGTGTATTCCAGGGAAGCTGTGCTGGTTGTGATCTGGTGAGTAGAGATCATTCTGAGCCTTGGCTCCAGTGCTGTGACCACCTCGGATGTGATATGTCTCTCTGAGTTCAGCTGGGCCATGCAGAGATGTGCTTGCGCTGCTGTCCTTGTGCTGGGGAGCCTCTTTGGCCTAATCTTCACAGGGACAGGGGTGGGGTGGGGCCTGCTTTGGGGCCCCTGGGCTGGGAGTGGGAGCTGGGTTAGCTGTCCTGTGGGGCACTGCCCTGTGGGGCTGCCCTGTCATGGGAAGGAGTCAGACCCCATTCCTGGATGGTGGGGGCAGCGCGATTGATCTGCGCACAGCGTTCTTGGCCAGCTGGTGAACTCTCCCTGCACTGTTTCCCTCTAGCTCTTTAGTCAAGAGACGGTGATGAAGTTTGTGCCGCGGTACAGCCTCGTCCTAGAACTCAGTGACAGCGGTGCCTTCCGGAGAAGCCTGCATGATCCCGACGGGCTGGTAGCCACCTACATCAGTGAGGTGCACGAGCACGATGGGCACCTGTACCTGGGCTCTTTCAGGTCCCCCTTCCTCTGCAGACTCAGCCTCCAGGCTGTTTAGCCCTCCCGGATAGCTGCCCCTGCCACACAGGCCAGGAGTCTTCACACTCAGGCACCAGGCCTGGTCCAGGAGGAGCTGTGGACACAGTCGTGGTTCAAGTGTCCACATGCACCTGTCAGTCCCTGAGGGGTGGTGGGCATGGCTGCTTCATCCCTCGAGGATGCCCGGGCCCCACCTGGGCTCGTCTTTCTGTTTAGAGGGAAGCGTAACATATCTGCCATGAGGAACATAAATTCATGTAAAGCCATTTTCTCTTAAAAAAACAAAACAAAGCTTTCTAAGTACAATCATTCTCTAGGACTTGGGAAGCTCCTTGCACTTGGAACAGGGCTCAGGTGGGTGGAGCAGTAACGCACTACCCAGAGAACTTGCTGCTGTGGCCCTGTCCTGCGGCCTCAAAGTCCTTCTTTACTATTATATAATGTGCGGTCATACCTTTCTTTGTTGGGGTGGGGATGGAAGAGCAGAGGGAGCATGGCCCAGTGGTGTTGAGGCCAGCGGTGAGAGCTGTGTAAGCCAAGACGTGGAACTATGTTCTCAAGGGTTGTGTGGGACGTGGGCTCTCCATAGTGTGTATGAAAAGCATGTTGACTCTAGCGGCTCAGAGAGGACTTTGCTGGGTTTCTTTCTGTGAATATCTCTGCACTGACTGTGCTGGAATTGGATGATTCTGCAATTCGGGACCTACTGCAGGGGTCCATTTTGTAACGTCTTGTCTGTGACCTTTGTTCTTGACCTCTAGACCCCAAGATGTGAACAGTGCACGTGTTAATGTCATCTTTGCTCATGTGTTATAAGCCCCGATTTGCTGTATATTTTCACAAGTATGTCTACACACTGGTCATGATTTTGATAATAAATAATGATAAATCGACTTCTGCTGATTAACCTTTTTTGATAGTGTGGCCTGGGAGTTTCTTCTCTACTTTAACTAACAGTACTGAAATTTAATTCCATCAGGTGTTGATGTAAGGATTGTCTTGGTGAGGATGATGTTTTAAGGCCAAGCAGTCCATCCGACTAGCTCAGGAGGGAAGCTGCGGGACTTCTCTCAGGCAGCCGTCTTCAGGCAGGGAGCAGGCGGCCTTAGGCCATCTGCTCTTGATGTTGACTCCCTCTGGCGTAAGTTGATATTACACTTCCCTCCTGTTTTCCAGCCTACGAAATGGGGCTGACATCTGTTCCTTTCTTTCCTGGGTATTTGTGAGAGTAACAAGAGATTGTATCTCCAAAGATGTTTGGAATAACTTCACAGAGACAGTATTTTAAATAGATATAAAAGTCAGAAAAAAATCCGATAAATATGTAATGATACAAAAATTCAGAGAACTGATAGCTATGGTAACATCGGGACCATCTGTGTGCACTGGCTGGCCTTGGACTCCTGTGCCCTCCTTTCCCCTGAGTGGTGGCCAGGCCCTGTTGGGGGAAGTCAGGAGTCTGATGGTTAATTCCCCCAGTGCTGGTCAGGCCCCATGTTGGGGGAAGAGAGTCGGGAGTCTGATGGTTAATTCTCCCAGCACTGGCCAGGCCTCATGTTAGGGGAGGAGAGTCAGGAGTCTGATAGTTAATTCCCCCAGCTCTGGCCAGGCCCCGTGTTGGGGGAAGAGAGTTGGGAGTCTGATGGTTAATTCCCCCAGTGCTGGTCAGGCCCCGTGTTGGGGGAAGAGAGTCGGGAGTGTCCCCGCTTCTCCAGGCTGGCTCCTGGAGGCAGCACCAGTAGGACAGAGGCAAGGACTGGCTTCTGTCTAATTGGTGTGACCCACATTGTGTCAAATAAACAACTCAAAGTTTTTTGTGTGACTCTATAGGAAAGAAAATTAGTGGTCATTAGAAATACTTTTAGTAACAAATGATGTGCCTTGTATGTCAAGTATACGAAGAAAATAAGATAATACCTAATCATTCTGTCATACAAACAATTTAAATGTGCTGGGCTTATAGGTAGACTTCCCTTTTTAAATTGAGAACAGAGAGCTTTGCTTTCAGTGCTTAATTTTCAGAAATATAAAGAAGCTGGCAAACTGTTTTTCACAGTTTTCAGCAATGGAGTCTTGATTTTGACTTAGCTGTTGATTTTCTGTCTCCAAGTGTCATTTCCTGTGTTTTATCTGGTAATTTGACATGGTGAGGTGTGAAATAGAGTCTTCTTATTAGGTTTAAATATGTGATATGCTTTTGCTGTAAACATAAAAGGGATTCGTTCTAACGTGAATTACTAACATGCTCTTAATCAGGTGACTGATTGTGTGCCTCTGTTATCCCTTACAGAAACTCCATCAAGATTCAACTATTACGTTTCATAGGACAGAGATCTCAGTTTGAGATTTTTATCATCAGCTTACACTTGCAGAGTGGTCTGTAGTTCTGAAAGTTGTTCACATACGCTGACTCTAAATGATTCCCGAAGACATGGCCTCATTGCACCAATGGGAACTGAGGCTCCGAGGGGTTAGGTTAGTGACTGCCAGAGTCACAGCTAGCACAGCCGAGCCAGCCTCCCGGGGATGTGACTGGAGAAAGTGCGGGTGAAGCTGGGAGCAAGGGTGACAGCGCCTGACTGGGCAGTGGCCCCTGCAGCCTGTGGATCATGGCAGAGCACTTACTCGAACCTTGGCTGCACAGCAGAGTCCTCTGGGGTGCCCAGGGCTCAAGGTAGCCCAGTCTTCTTCCAATCCTGGTGCCCTCCAGCCCTCGGTGGCCTCCCCTCCTCCTGCACCCCCAACACACTCATCTTCAGTGGGGCATCCTCTCTGGAGGGCTCTGGGCAGCGGTCTGCTGCTCTTCCCCCACTCAGGCGGCAGGGCAAGTCCCTGGGAGGCGTGAACCTCAGGGAGGCACAGCTGTGGCGCTGCTGCTCCTGGTGTGGACAGCTCACCTGTTCTGGGGCTTTGGCCTTCGGGGGCTTATAGCTAGCAGCTCAGGCTGGCCAGGCCCCCAGAGGAAGTAACTTCAACTTGTCAGACCCCTTGGTAAGGGGGATCCCTGGTAAGGCTTGCCTCACCTCCCGACTCTCCCCTAAAAGGGCCAGCGTGGCTGCTGCTGGCTGTTCATTTTGATTCCCAGCTGTGTTCATCACAACAGGCCAAGGCACCCAGTGGCCAACAGGGTCCCCACCCACAGCTCTGCCGATTATTCAGACCCAGAGCTGTACCCCTGCTCTCCTGGGGGCCTGTAGCCACAGGGGATCATCCCTTAGTTTCACAACTCCCTCCATTGACTCAGTCCCCTACACCCGGACCCGGAATCTAGGTGCGCAGCCTCAGAAACAGGAGTTAATTTTAGAAGCAAATGTGATCTATTTAATCTGTTAGGAGGTGCTACCGTGCTCCCATTCCAGCTGCCCTGCGGTGACCCAGCGGCACTTCATCCGCTCACTCGTCAGATGCCTGAGAGGGTCTGTGAGGCCGGGTCATGAGGCGGCTGGGAGGGGACAGGGAGCATGCATCCTGGTGTTTGTCACGGCTGTGGTCTTGCTGAAGAGGCGGGGGTCAGTGACAATGGAGAACAGGCACCTCGAAGTGCTGGAGCCAGGGCACGACCCAGACTTCAGAGTAGCAGCTCAGAGTCTGAAACAGAGAAGGGCACACCTGAGAGCTCAGACTTCCCCTGCGGGGAGCCCTCTGCTCGTGGAGGGGTGTTCCTCATGGAGGAGCTCTTCTCCTGCCCCTATTTTTCATTTTGAAAAATTTCAAACCCACAGAAAACTTGAAAGAATGATTTAAGATGTGCTTTTCACCTCTATAATTGCTAAATGTTGCTATGTTCCCGTTCTCTTGCTCTCTCTGCAGAGATATGCTATATATGATATATATATGATATATATCATATGTATGTGTATTATATATAGATATATATTGTATGTATACGATATATATGATATATATCATATGTATGTATACGATGTATGATATATATCATATGTATGTATACGATATATATGATATATATCATATGTATGTATACGATATATATGATATATATCGTATGTATACGATATATATGATATATATCATATGTATGTATACGATATATATGATATATATCATATGTATGTATACGATATATATGATATATATCATATGTATGTATACGATATATGATATATATCATATGTATGTATACGACATATGATATATATCATATGTATGTATATGACATATATATGATATATATCATATGTATATGACATATATATGATATATATCATATGTATGTATATGATATATATGATATATATCATATGTATGTATATGATGTATATGATATATATGTATGTATATGATATATATGATATATATGCATGTATATGATATATATATGATATATATACGATATATATCATGCATGTATATGATATATATATGATATATATCATATGTATGTATATGATATATATATGATATATATCATATGTATGTATATGATATATATGATATATATCATATGTATGTATATGATATATATATAATTTCTGGATTGTTTGAAAGCTTTTCTTACTCTAACCCTCTCCACCTGCACCCCAGGACGCTCTTCCAGAGCTGTGTCTCCACCTCTGGGACGGGAGGATGTTGTCTGAGGAGCTCCTGGCACAGGCTGTACCTCCTGTTCTCCCGGATCCTTGGTCGTGCGGGAGTCTGGGAGGCCTGGCTTCCTCAGGGGTGAGGTTTGGGGCGCTGCGTTAGAGACGTGGTGACAGGGTGTTTTTCACAGCCCTGGGAGGGAGTGGGCTAGGGAAGAGAGGGCGCATCTGAGAGAAGGGCCTGCTGCTTTACCCGCTTCAAGGTGTGGTTGGTTTGGAAGTCACAGTCGTCCAGACGCGGGTGCTGGTTTTTCTTGCAGGTAGTTCTGCCAATTTCCACCTCTAGCATATATTTCAGGCCTTTCACTATCTGGAGGGAGCAAAGGGACTGGGTTACTGAGCACAGGGAAGGGAGGGCAGGCTCCTCCACTAGGAAGCGGGGCCTCAAGACAGTGGTGCAGGTGCCCACCGAGGAGAAGGGAAGTGGGCCAGCATCTTGGGGCAATGCTTCGGGCTTTCGGCAGAGCCTGCAGACCCCTCCCACTCCCCTCCCTGCCCCGTGCTGGGTTTGTGCCCCTTCCTGAGACAGATGTCTCCTTTCTGCCCAGAGCTCGGCACTCAGGAGGGATGTCACACTAGGTGTCCTGCATGCCCTGCTGGGCCCGCCCTGCAGCCCTCACTCCAGCCCCATGATGGCTATTTCTTGTGGCCTCTGTGTCAGGCCTGGGGTCTGCGGGCTTCCCCTCCCCATTCCTGGGGTCGGGAGTTTTGAGTTTCTGGACAGCCCTTCTCCACTTGGATATGGCAGCCGCCTTGTTCATTCTCATTCGTGGTCTTAGAGGAGTTGAAGAAAAATTCCTCAGGTTTTAGTCTCAGCTTTAGGGGAATTATGTTGTCCCCAATATCGCCAAGCTAGAGAGGGACAACCTCCAAGTCCCCCCTCAGAGAACCCTAAGGACTCAGACCCAGGTCATCCCGCTGGCCTCCCCGGAGAAGGAGGGAGGGCCTGCATCACCCAAGGAAGATCCCCTGTCCCTGAGGCCAGGCTGCGGAGCGAGGACCCTGGCTACACATCACATTGCCTTCTGTAGCACGCTTCTCATATGAAAACATGCTGCCCTTCACAAGTTTGCAATTGTCAAAAATAATTAGGTTATAAAAATCACCCCGCCCTGTGACCCAGCATAACCATGAACACTGTGAAGACTGCCTTGGACAGGGCTGCTTCTCTCCCTTACAGGCACCAGCACACGGTGGTGGGTGTCATCCGTAGCCTGCATCCCACATTAGCAAGTGGATGTTCTCAGGACACAGATGAGGGTCCTCTAGGAGGGAGGGTGCTGAGCGGGCGCAGTAGGAATGAGTCAGGGAAAGGGCAGTGGCTTGGGCAGAGCTCTGGGACTCTGGGACGTGAGTGAGCACTCCAGGGGGAAAGTGGCAAGGACACCTCTGGGCTGCAGGGCATGTGAGGGGTGAGGCCGGGTGAGGACCCTGGTCCCAGCAGGGGCAGCTCCTCGGACAGCGGCTTTCTCCCCCGTCAGCCTTGGCGCCCGCCTCAGGAGCCCCATTAGGGCCCTGGCGCCTCCTTACCCCATGCCTAGTAGGCTCTGGGCCAGGGGCCTGGTAACCGCCCGGGAGCCGTGTGCTTTGTGTAACCTTTGTGCTTGGCCCTGGGGGATGCTGGCCTCAGCTGCTGCTGTCCACTCCCACCCCATATGCATCTGCTTTCTGGTCAGAGCTCTGCACTCAGGAGGGACTTCACATTAGATCCGCCCTGCTCTCCTAGGTGTTGCGTTGTAGCAGCTCAGCTTCCTAGGGGTGTCTGTGACGTGTAACCAGAACCCAGACCGTTACCTGAACTAGGGCCCTTGTGATGCGGGACTCCTTGAACAAGAACATGTCGTTCGTGCAGTTGTTGAACTTTTCAACACTGTATCTGGCTGCTTGGAGGACTCCTGGGTCATTGGTCTTTATTGTTTTAGGAAATCCTGGCTTCACACGTGAGTTAAGGTCCTGGGAACAAGTATCTGAAAGAGACAAAGAACCAGACAAGAACACTGATGTTAGCGGGGCCTTCAGTCCAGGTGTCACGCCTCATGCCTCCGTGATGCTCAGTTCTCTGCTGGAGTGTGTCTCCTGGCCCCACCTACCCCTCACCTGCTCCCCCTCTCAGCTGCCCCTGTCTCCTGTCCCCGATTACCTGCCCCCACCCTACCCACCCCTCACCTGCCCCCTGTCACCTGCCCCCCTTCACCTGTCCCTCCTCACCTGCCCCCCTTGCCTGTCCACCCACCTGTCCTCCCTCACATGTTCTCTCTTACCTGCCCCCTCACCTGCCCCCCTCACTTGTCCTCTTTTACCTGCCCCCCTCACCTGTTCTCCCTCACCTGTCCCCCTCACCTGCACCCTCACCTGCTCCCTCACCTGCCCCCCCTCACCTGCTCCCCCCTCACCTGCCCCCCTCACCTGCCCCCTCACCTGCCCCCCTCACCTGCTCCCTCACCTGCCCCCTCACCTGCCCCGCTCACCTGCCCCCCTCACCTGCTCCCTCACCTGCCCCCTCACCTGCACCCCCCTCACCTGCCCCCCCACCTGCCCCCCCACTTGTCCTCTTTTACCTGCCCCCCCACCTGCCCCCCTCACCTGCTCCCTCACCTGCCCCCTCACCTGCCCCCCTCACCTGCTCCCTCACCTGCCCCCTCACCTGCCCCCCTCACCTGCACCCTCACCTGCCCCCCCTCACCTGCCTCCTCACCTGCCCCCTCACCTGCCCCCTTCACCTGCCCCATCACCTGCACCCTCACCTGCACCCCTCACCTGCACCCCCATCACCTGCACCCTCACCTGCACCCCCATCACCTGCCCCCTCACCTGCACCCCCATCACCTGCCCCCTCACCTGCCCCCCCACCTGCCCTCCTCACCTGCCTGCTCACCTGCCCCCCTCACCTGCCCCCTCACCTGCCCCCTCACCTGCCCCCCTCACCTGCACCCCCATCACCTGCCCCCTCACCTGCACCCCCATCACCTGCCCCCTCACCTGCACCCCCATCACCTGCCCCCTCACCTGCATCCCCATCACCTGCCCCCTCACCTGCCCCCCACCTGCCCCCATCACCTGCACCCCCATCACCTGCCCCCTCACCTGCCCCCCCACCTGCCCCCCTCACCTGCACCCCCATCACCTGCCCCCTCACCTGCACCCCCATCACCTGCCCCCTCACCTGCCCCCCACCTGCCCCCATCACCTGCACCCCCATCACCTGCCCCCTCACCTGCACCCTCACCTGCCCCCCTCACCTGCTCCCTCACCTGCCCCCCTCATCACCTGCCCCCCTCACCTGCCCCCCTCACCTGCTCCCTCACCTGCCCCCCTCATCACCTGCCCCCCTCACCTGCCCCCCTCACCTGCTCCCTCACCTGCACCCCTCACCTGCCCCCTCACCTGCCCCCCTCACCTGCCCCCCTCACCTGCACCCCCATCACCTGCACCCTCACCTGCACCCCCATCACCTGCCCCCTCACCTGCACCCCCATCACCTGCCCCCTCACCTGCACCCCCCTCACCTGCACCCCCATCACCAGCCCCCTCACCTGCACCCCCATCACCTGCCCCCTCACCTGCCCCCCCACCTGCCCCCCTCACCTGCACCCCCATCACCTGCCCCCTCACCTGCACCCCCATCACCTGCCCCCTCACCTGCCCCCCTCATCTGCACCCCCATCACCTGCCCCCTCACCTGCACCCTCACCTGCCCCCCTCACCTGCCCCCTCACCTGCCCCCCTCATCACCTGCCCCCCTCACCTGCCCCCCTCACCTGCTCCCTCACCTGCCCCCCTCATCACCTGCCCCCCTCACCTGCCCCATCACCTGCACCCTCACCTGCACCCCCATCACCTGCCCCCTCACCTGCACCCCCATCACCTGCCCCCTCACCTGCCCCCCTCACCTGCACCCCCATCACCTGCCCCCTCACCTGCCCCCCTCACCTGCACCCCCATCACCTGCCCCCTCACCTGCCCCCCTCACCCGCTCCCTCACCTGCCCCCCTCACCTGCACCCCCATCACCTGCACCCTCACCTGCCCCCTCATCACCTGCCCCCTCACCTGCCCCCCTCACCTGCCCCCTCACCTGCCCCCCTCACCTGCCCCCCTCACCTGCACCCCCATCACCTGCACCCTCACCTGCACCCCCATCACCTGCCCCCTCACCTGCACCCCCATCACCTGCACCCCCATCACCTGCCCCCTCACCTGCACCCCCATCACCTGCCCCCTCACCTGCCCCCCTCACCTGCACCCCCATCACCTGCCCCCTCACCTGCCCCCCTCACCTGCACCCCCATCACCTGCCCCCTCACCTGCCCCCCTCACCTGCTCCCTCACCTGCGCCCCTCACCTGCACCCCCATCACCTGCACCCTCACCTGCCCCCTCATCACCTGCCCCCTCATCACCTGCCCCCTCACCTGCCCCCCTCACCTGCCCCCTCACCTGCCCCCCTCACCTGCACCCCCATCACCTGCACCCTCACCTGCACCCCCATCACCTGCCCCCTCACCTGCACCCCCATCACCTGCCCCCTCACCTGCACCCCCATCACCTGCCCCCTCACCTGCCCCCCCACCTGCCCCCCTCACCTGCACCCCCATCACCTGCCCCCTCACCTGCACCCCCATCACCTGCCCCCTCACCTGCCCCCTCACCTGCACCCCCATCACCTGCCCCCTCACGTGCACCCTCACCTGCCCCCCTCACCTGCCCCCTCACCTGCCCCCCTCACCTGCACCCCCATCACCTGCCCCCTCACCTACACCCTCACCTGCCCCCCTCACCTGCTCCCTCACCTGCCCCCCTCACCTGCACCCCCATCACCTGCACCCTCACCTGCCCCCTCATCACCTGCCCCCTCACCTGCCCCCCTCACCTGCCCCCTCACCTGCCCCCCTCACCTGCTCCCTCACCTGCTCCCTCACCTGCACCCTCACCTGCTCCCTCACCTGCTCCCTCACCTGCTCCCCTCACCTGCACCCTCACCTGCTCCCTCACCTGCCCCATCACCTGCTCCCTCACCTGCCCCCTCACCTGTCCCCCCCGACACCCCTGCAGTGCATTTATTGCTCCATTTTCAGAGCGGAGGACCAAGTGCCAGGGGGTGCAATGAACCTGTCCCCCACTTTCAGAACCCAGGGTTATTTCCAACGTAAGTGTTAAAAGCGGAACATGTCCCACAGGTGAGATCCTCAGTACGGGATGTAGCCTTAGGATGTAGGGAAAGTCAACCCCAGCCTGGCCCTCTGGGCGGTGGATGGAGGTAGTGCCTCCTACCGGAAGGAGATGGCGCCGTCGTTGTCTCAAGGCTTTCTGCCCGCCTGGCTCTCAGGCTCAGGCCCAGCACCCAGGAGGGCACCCCTCCTGGCAGCCTGCAGCACGTGGTACCCCTGCACTGCCTCCTGACTTTCCGGGGACAGTCTTTTCACTCCTATGAGTGATAGTGCACTGTGTCCACAAGCTTCGTTGGGGTCGGGGAGGCCTGCCTTTCCTGTACCAGGGAGGGCTATATTTGGATAAAAGATGGGGAAGCAGCATCGGGGGCCTCCCCCACAGTCATGTCCCCTAGTATCTGTGCCTGAGGCTGCAGGACGCACGTCTTTGTGCCTGCTATGGACTGGATGGAAAGCTGGGCCCCAGGGTGTTGGGAGCAGGGTGATTGGGGAACGCGAGGGGACAGGCTTCATAGCTGGGCACGGCAGGGAGGCCTTGCCAGGACATCAGTGTCAACTCAGAGCGAGGTCCCCAGAGGAGGCCATTCCCACTGCTGCGTGAGGTCTGCAAGAGGCCTTTCCTGGGTCCTGGATGTCTGTGGGTGCAGACCAGACCCCACCAAGGGTAGACAGAATGATGAGGTTTCTGGTCACCACGTGGCACCCCCAGGCTGGGTGGTGCAGCACCGGGAGTGGGCAGAGAAGGCGTGGGACTGGAAGTTCTGTGGCCTTGGGATTGTCACCCCATCCTGGTGAAGAGTCTCCGTTGTGAAGGGAGGCCTCCTGGCAAATGGCTGTCCCGTGGTTAGTTCCGGGCCAGAAGGTGAGCTTCATGACTGGGCTTTGGATGACTGCGCCTGCCTCGTGCTTTAGCAGCCCAGGGAGCCTGGCCTTCCATCCCAAAAAAGCAGCGCAGTGCTGGTGCCCCACCCCATAGAGAATGCTGGCCACATGCTGGTCGTGTGTGCTGGTGGATAGCTGTGTCCTGTGCTGGCATGCCCTGGGACTGTCCTTCACAGTAATTAGTGTCACACACATCCCCCCTGAAACCGCTGCAGCCTTTGCTTAAGAAGACTTTAGGTGGCTCACGCCTGTAATCCCAGCACTTTGGGAGGCCGAGGCAGGCAGATCACGAGGTCAGGAGATCGAGACCATCCTGGCAAACACGGTGAAACCCAGTCTCTACCAAAAATACAAAAAATTATTTTGTATTTTTACAAATACAAAATATACCACTACGTGGTGTCAGGCACCTGTAAGTCCCAGCTACTTGGGGGGCTGAGGCAGGAGAATGGCGTGAACCTGGGAGGCGGAGCTTGCAGTGAGCCGAGATCACGCCACTGCACTCCCACCTGGCGAAAGAGCGAGACTCCATCTCAAAAAAAAAAAAAAAAAAAAAAAAGAAAAAAAGAAGAAGACTTTAGGCCTCTGAAGATGGAATAGAAACCGCTCTGTTCCTGAGCACCAGGGGCTAAGCTTGGCCATCTAGGGGAGGTCCTGCAACCTGCATTTCCCCAGGCTCTCAGGTGACTCTGACACTGGTGCTGGCAGTGAGGGGTCCCTTGGGACCTGCAGTGTTACCATCAGGAAGGAGGGGGCCCCAGTGCCAAAGGCAGCTCCTTCTGGTCCTTGTGCTTGTTGATGACAGGAAGTTGAATGTGGCTTTTAGTTACAACAAAAAACTGTTCTGGAAACCAGCCTGATTTCTGCTCATCACTGTCATCTGAACAGCAGAGAAAGAAAGAGACACGTGTGTGGAAGGGGTAGCATGTGTTCAGTGTATTTTTGCTATCAGAGATTAGCGGTTTTTTTTTTCTTTCTTTCCTCACATTACATTAATATGGCTGTCCATTGTTTTCTTTGTAAAAACTACATTTTATGGCTTTTTCTGACTATAAACTTACCTATTTTTGGTAGGAAATTTGAAAAATACAGAGGAGTATAACAAAAAATAATTATTCTTAATATCTTAAAGCTAACCACTATTAACTTTTTTTAAATAAAATGTATTTAGTTTTGCTTGAGATTATCAGAATTTTAAAAATGAAGTGAAACTCAGTTTATGCTGAACTTCAGATAAATTTCCCTTCCAAGCTCATGACGTTAGTTCCTAAAAGATTGTGGTAAAGTTACAAAAAGATTACAAAAAGATTATGAAAAATACGGAAATTGGTATATTTTTATTTAACTACATGTTTCCTAAAATGTAGGCTTCAAGTCAATAAACCTTTCACTGTCTTACAGTTGTCTAAACAGATATTAAAAGCTCAATTTTTAATTTAAAAATGTTTAAAAGTCAAACCTATTTTTAGGATGATTTGTTTAGAGAAATTAACAAGGAAATGTTGATCATTAAGAATTAACACCCCAAAGAGGCCAGTCATCTTCAGGGAAGAAAACAAGCGGCCCAGCAGGTGGTGAGTGAATGTAGCTCTTTGAGAGCCTCCGCTGGAGTCAAGGAACTGTGAGGAGGACCCCCCAGGGAGGGGGCTCTGGGTTTGCTCCGTGCAGCTGAAGGCGGGGAGCAGGAGAATGGGTGCTCTCCTCCTCTGCCTGCTCTGTCTGGAGGGCCCCGTGATGCTGTTTCTTCTCATACATGCCCATTCTGCAGGCGAGAAGACCAAGAGCTTGGAGTGCAGGGTGGGGGCTAAACCCAGGTGTGACTAATTCAAAACACCACTCTCACTTTTTCCTGATTCAAGAAGGACTGTTTGGCAGGTGCTAAGGGAGATGCAGGGTGGACTCTGAGACAGGCCCCACCCACAGTGGTGGGGAGGCAGAGCCGGCCTGGGGCACAGGACAGGACGCCAACCTGAGGGTAAAATGGGTGAGCAGAGGGGCGTGGGACGGGGGAGCAGCTGGAAGGTGGCTGAACTGACCTAGGGAAGGAGGGAGCTACATGCTGGGAAGAGTTAAGGAGACCCCGCTGGAGGCTGCTGCTGGGTGCAGAGGGTGATGGTGGTGATGGCCAGGATAACGTCAATGGAAAGAACCCATGGACCATCAGGCTTGCAAGAAGAAACAAAAGGTACATAAAATTCGTCTGTATAGAAAGAATGCCTGGGGCATCCAGGCCTGCTCGAGGGGAGTGGGGTACCTGCCATGTGCGAGGCTCGCGCCGGGAGCCTGCCGGGGCCGCCTGACCCCAGCCCACCGCTGCTTCTAATGCGGGGTGGGAGGGGAGGTGGGCCATGCCTGAGACAGGTAGGGAGCTTCCAGACGTAGAAGCTGGAGATGGGGCAGGGGTGGGCAGGGCCTGATGATACCGGGTGCTGAGCAGGCCCCAGGACACATGGTCACAGGAAGGCGAATGAAACTGTCCCTGCAGGTTGGCAAGAATTGCATGCCAGGTTCTGGACAGAAAGATACTCATAATTAAGCTTGAATCAGGCTGCTGTCTGGCCCAAGATGTTTTTCAGATCCCAATTCCAGCAACCAGTTTGGAAACCCCCCACGGGGAACAGGATCATCATGAAAATACAGCTTGTTCCTCTCCCTGTGCTGTGACATCACGCTGCCCCTTCCAGCTATCGAGCTCCACACTTCGGCCACTCCAGAACCCTTAAAAACCCGGGCCCCAGCCTCCTTGGGGAGATGGATTTCGGTTTCCTCCATCTCCTTGTCCGGTGACCCTGCGATCACCCTGCTTTTCTGCTGCAGCCCCGTGTTTCTGAGCATTGACTGGCTGTGTGCATGGGGCACAGACCTGTTGGGGCGCCCGAGGACCAGTGTGCACTGGGGTGCAGATGTGAAGCTGCCGGGCCGGGGGAGTTGCCAGGGCTTCTGCCCAAGGCAGTAGGGAGCTGCAGCTTCTGACAGCTGCTGGGCATGCCCTGGGCAGGGTACGTTCCTGTCGTCACAGCATTGGGCCGGTGGTAGAGCTGGCACTAAGCTGATCTGAGAAGAGAGAAAACATGGGCAGGGATTGCTGTGGTGGCACCAGGCAGACCCTTCCCACCTGCCTTTAATAGGAGAATGGGTGGGCACAGCAGGGGCTGGCATTGCCCACCGCCTCCCTCTTTCAGGAGTGTTCTAGGTGTGGCCAGGAGGTTGGGAAGCCCCTGCCTGTGAAACCATCCCTGAGATGGGGACCTGGGTGCCGAGAGCTGGATGCAGACGGTCCCTGCTGGTGTCCCTCCTTGTGTCACCTGAGGGGGTGCCCTTTCCATGGGCCAGTACTGAGCTGGGTGGGGAGACCCTTTGAGAGGGGCTCCATCGGCCCCCATCACCCAGAGCATAAGGTCTGCATGGCTGTGCCTGAGCACTGGGGTGTTGAGCGGGTGCAGGTCCAGCTTAGAGGTGCTGGTGTTCACTCCGCCCACCTGGAGACGCTTCACCCCAAGCCCTCTCATGTGACACCATCAAACTTCAGAGAGCCTGGGTCCTTCAGAGAACTGGGCCACACCCGCCCGCTGTGCTCTTGGGTCTCTGCCTGATGGCTAATGATGGAGCCTATCTTTTGAGGGCACACACATGCCCCTGGCACAGACAGGACACTGAGCTCTCCCAGGATCAGTCCCGACCTTAACCCACTGGGACACACCCGGAGTTTGAATTCCAGCTCTGCCTTTCACTGGCTGTATGATCTCAGGCAAGCTGCCTAACCTCTCTGAGCCTCCGTATCCTCACCTGTAAAATGAGGATGCTGACGACAGTGAGAATATGTGAGGCAACATACACGAAGCACTTGTCAATAAATGATGTGCAATACTGTAATCATTATCAATATATCAAAATGCACATGGCCACAGCAGGGGTCTCAGGGCAAATGAATGCCCCCATTGGGAAAAACAAATCTTGTCACGTACAGGGTGGCTCAGCCTGTGGCAGTTCCCAGTGCTCCCCAGGAGGCAGGAGGTCCCCGGGCTGCAAGTGGTCTCTCTGCTACTGGGAAGTAAGGACTGACATCACCTTGCAGAGGGAAGGTGAAGTGGCTCCCTGACCCCAGGGCCTCTGTCCAGGCAGCTGGGCCGTTGCAGCTAGAGTGGAGGGGGCAGAGGATGACATGGCACCTGGCAGAGCTTCCCAGAAGAGATGCCCATCAGATTGAGAAAGAAACAGCCCTTTTCAAAAGGGTGGCGGAAGCCAGTGTGGCAATTTCCTAGGTTCTGAAAGCCTCAGGGAGGAGAGGTGCCCTGAGGGACTCAGCGCTGCGGTCTGTGCAGTTCAGTGCGTGGGTGTGGAAAGAGGCCAGATGATCAGATGGCACCACCCTTGGGGTCCCTGTTGCTTCCCCGCCCCCTAGCCCCCTCAGTCATGAGGAAGGCTCTGTAATTTATTCTCAGAGGAGGCAGTGGAGGGGCTGTAGGAGTTGTGGGGTGGGGGCAGGACGCATGCTTGTGTCTGGGGCCCAGGTTCCCATCTCTTTTTGCCGCTAGACTGGGGGCCTCCCAGCACCCTCCCTGTACAACCGAAGACTGAAGGTCCTTGCCGGAAGCACCAGAAATGATCACAGCGCCTGGGCAGGGTGCTGGGGGCTGTCACCAGCACAGCAGCCGAAGGGCCTGCACTAGACAGAGCAGGGGTCTGAGGCCAGCGGAGAGCACCCCACGCCCCATGTGCCTCCATGCCTGTGCCTTCCCTGAGCCACCTCTGTTCAGCCTCCCCAGGGCCGGAGATGGGGTGCAGTTATCTTCCCGTTTCATGGATAGTAGGACTGAGGCTGAGGGCCCGCTCTGTGTGTGTGGACGTGGGCTCTGGAGCTTCTGTCTGGGGTTTGGTGGCCAACAGCAGGTCTGCTGGGAATGGAGGGAAAGGCTTGGTGCAGCATTACATACCAGCGACGGGCCGGGAACACCGCCCAGGAAAGTGACGTTGCCAGCTGCCCAGCACATCGGCTCCCACGCCACCCTGCTATAGTCCCTAGCCTGCTCCGTGAGATGAGCAGAGCTCTGAAACCCCTCAGCAGTCAGTAGGTTTAATTAGATCGCAGGACACGCTAGGACAGCCGACTCCATGTCCCCTCCAGGAGAGCCTTTTCTGAGGTGTGAGAAGGAGCCACTTCTCTGAGGTGAACTTGCCTGTCTTCCCTGCTTCCCCCTTGGAACTTGGAGACATGAAGGGGCAGGGCACAGGATGGCAGCAGGCAGGTGGCACTGCATCAGGACAGGGCCAGGAGGAGAGGGCCCTGTGAGGCTGGGAAGCAGGTGGAGGGCTACACGTGTGAGCTAAGAAGAAGGCTCCCAAGCTGGGAGGCAGGGCCGGGTATGCTGTCCCCAGCCTTCTGCTGGCCATGGGTCAGCTCCATGTTCGCTGAGCACTACCCAGAGCTGGCGGCAGTGGCATGTTCCCATCAGTGAGAGCAGAAGCTGCCCCCGGCCCCTCCTCCAGCCTGCCCTGTCCCCTTGGCCGCTCAGTCGCAGCACCCGCCCTAGGCCAAGCCTGGGAGCTCGACACAGTGTCCCCCAGCATCACTGAGTCCTCAGTATCCTGACTTACCAGGAGGAAGTGAGAACCCTCCAAGAACCCCTTGGGTGCTCTGGAGCCGTCCTCTTGTCAGTGGTCCTGCTGCACAGCCCCCACCTGGGGCCCTTTGGCCAGGCTCCAGCCCCCTTCTGCCCCTGTCTGCTGAGTGGGGGTCGTATGACTTGAGCGGGTCACCTCAGCCCTCTGGTGCCAGCTTCCTGGTTGGTTAAATGAGGTGGGGGCCTCCCAAGTCCCCATCAGTATCCTGGTCTGATTCCTGTGCCAGGGAGGGCATGGCCCAGTTCCCGCTGGGGGAGGGCAGGTTGTCCCTGGCTGTGTGACTTGGGCAAATCACCTAGCCTGGCTGTGCCTCAGTTTCCCAGTGCACAGGCAGTGGCTGTTTCTTCCCTGTCCCCCATCCCCCTGAGTGCTGACCCTCAGGGAGTGGATTTCCGGAAGGGTGAAAGAGTCTGATCGTTAGGGTCCCTGGGGCCAAGTCACAGGGCAACAGCCAGCGGGAAGGAAGGACAAGCCATCAGATAGAAGCGGCTAACCACAGGCATGTGGCTGCTCTGTCGCCTCCGTCCCGCAGAGGGGCTGCGGGAGACCTGCCTTGCTTAGACCTTTCTCAGACCTCTGTGAAGAGCCAGAGAATAGAAGACGCTTCCCTTGCCCCAGCCTTCTGGGGCAGCCCCCAAACCCTTCATCCCTGTAGCCTGCTACCCCCAAAGGTAGCTGCAGCCGGATGGAGCCCCTTGCCCCTCTCACCACTCCCAGTACTTCTCACCACTGCATGGTCCTGTGGGGGCTCCAAGCCAGGAAAAGTGCCCTGGGGAAGACCCAAGGCACCGGCGGCCAATCTCAGGGAGAGAGCCCCGGGGAGTGGCCAGGGGAGAACGCCACTTACCTGGGGAAGGGCCCCCAGTGGTGCTCAAGACCAGGCAGCAGAAGGCCAGCAGAGTTCCAGCCGCTCGCATGGCTGCCCGGGTGGGGACGGTGTGGGGCAGTGGGGGATGGCTGTGCAGTGCCTTCTCAGGCAGCACGGGGCAGTTGGAGGCAGTGGTTGGTGCCTGTGCCGAGCCTTCCTGGGTAGATGACGCAGGGCAGTTGGGGGCAGTGGTCACTGCCCGTGCCAATCCTTCTCAGGCAGCACGGGGTAGTGCTGGGCAGTGGTTTGTGCCTGTGCTGAGCCTTCTCGGGCAGCACGGAGCAGTGGGCTGTCCCAGCCCAGGGGCAGGTGCTGGGGCCACAGCATGGAACCCCACCCTGCAAACCACTGTGGGACAGGGGCAGGGGCGGGGCTAGGGGGCTGCCTGCGTGGTGCTGGGGAGGGGAGTGTTTTGCTGCTGAATCATTTTGGCCAGAAGCTCTTCACCTTCAGATCTATCAGCCACAAAGCAACCGCTTCCTTTATAAAAGTTTCCGAGCAGCCGTCATTTGCTGGGGGAGGAGGAAGAGACATGAGACCCATGAGCAAATCCTGGTGCAATGTTCTACCCCTGAGCCACACACGAAAGAGATGTTGCATGAAAAACATTAGCAGGAATTTTCAAAAGCAAAATCACTTGATTTTCTTTTTTCTTTTAATTACTTAAGTTCTGGGATACATGTGCAGAACATGCAGGTTTGTTACATAGGTATACACGTGCCATGGTGGTTTGCTGCACCCATCAACCCATCATCTACATTAGGTATTTCTCCAAATGCTATCCCTCCCCTGGCCCCCGATTCCCAGATAGTCCTTGGTGTGTGATGTTCCCCTCCCTGTGTCCATGTGTTCTCATTGTTCAACTCCCACCTGTGAATAAGAACATGTGGTGTTTGATTTTCTGTTCTTGTGTTAGTTTGCTGAGAATGATGGTTTCCAGCTTCATCCATGTCCCTGCAAAGGACATGAACCCATCTTTTTTATGGCTGCATAGTATTCCATGGTGTATATGTGCCACATTTTCTTTATCCAGTCTACCATTGATGGGCATTTGGGTTGGTTGCAAGTCTTTGCTATTGTGACTAGTGCTGCAATAAACATACGTGTGCATGTGTCTTTATAGTAGAATGATTTATAATCTTTTGAGTATATACCCAGTAATGAAATTGCTGGGTCAAATGATATTTCTGGTTGTAGATCCTTGAGGAATCGCCACACTCTCTTCCACAATGGTTGAACTAATTTACACTCCCACCAACAGTGTAAAAGCGTTCCTATTTCTCCACATCCTCTCCAGCATCTGTTGCTTCCTGACTTTTTAACGATCACCATTCTAACTGGCATGAGATGGTACCTCATTGTGGTTTTGATTTGCATTTCTCTAATGACCAGTGATGATGAGCGTTTTTTCATATGTTTCTTGGCTGCATAAATGTCTTCTTTTTAGTGTCTCTTCATATCCTTCACCCAATTTTTGATGGGTTTTTTTTCTTGTCAATTGTTTAAGTTCCTTGTAGATTCTCGACATTAGCTCTTTGTCAAATGGATATATTGCAAAAATTTTCTCCCATTCTGTAGGTTGCCTGTTCACTCTGATGACAGTTTCTTTTACTGTGTGGAAGTTCATTAGTTTAATTAGGTCCCATTTATCAATTTTGGCTTTTGTTGCTATTCCTTTTGGTGTTTTAGTCATGAAGTCTTTGCACATGCCTATGTGCTGAATGGTACTGCCTAGGTTTTCTTCTAGGGTTTTTATGGTTTTTAGGTCTTAAGTCCTTAATCCATGTTGAGTTAATTTTTATATAAGGTGTAAGGAAGGGGTCCAGTTTCAGTTTTCTGCAAGTGGCTAGCCAGTTTTCCCAACACCATTTATTAAATAGGGAATCCTTTCCCCATTGGTTGTTTTAGTCAGGTTTGTCAAAGATCAGGTGGTTGTTGATGTGTGGTGTTATTTCTGGGCCTCTGTTCTGTTCCATTGGTCTATATATCTGTTTTGGTACCAGTACCATGCTGTTTTGGTTACTGTAGGCTTGTAGTATAGTTTGAAGTCAGATAGCATGATGCCTCCAGCTTTGTTCTTTTTGCTTAGGATTGTCTTGGCTATGCAGGCTCTTTTTTGATGCCATATGAACTTTAAAGTAGCTTTTTCCAATTCTGTGAAGAAAGTCAATGATAGCTTGATGGGGGATAGTACTGAATCTATAAATTACTTTGGGCAGTGTGGCCATTTTCACAATATTGATTCTTCCTATCTGTGAGCATGGAATGTTTTTCCATTTATTTGTATCTTCTCTTATTTCCTTGAACAGTGGTTTGTAGTTCTCCTTGAAGAGGTCCTTCACATCCCTTGTAAGTTGTATTCTTAGGTATTTTATTCTCTTTGTAGCAATTGTGAATGGGAGTTCACTCATAATTTCACTCTCTGTTTGTCTATTATTGGTGTATAGGAATGTTTGTGATTTTTACACATTGATTTTGTATCCTGAGACTTTGCTGAATTTGCTTATCAGCTTATGTAGATTTTGGGCTGAGACGATGGGGTTTTCTAAATATACAATCATGTCATCTGCAAACAGAGACAATTTGACTCCCTCTTTTCCTATTTGAATACCCTTTATTTCTTTCTCTTGCCTGCTTGCCCTGGCCAGAACTTCCAATACTATTTGAATAGGAGTGGTGAGAGAGGGCATCCTTGTCTTGTGCCGGTTTTCAAAGGGAATGCTTCCAGTTTTTGCCCATTCAGTATGATATTGGCTGTGGGTTTGTCATAAATAGCTCTTGTTATTTTAAGATACAGTCCATCAAAACCTAGTTTATTCAGAGTTTTTAGCATGAAGGGGTGTTGAATTTTGTTGAAGGCCGTTTCTTCATCTATTGAGATAATCATGTGGTTTTTGTCATTGGTTCTGATTATATGCTGGATTATGTTTATTGATTTGCATATGTTGAACCAGCCTTGCAATCCAGGTATGAAGCAGACTTGATCATGGTGGATAAGCTTTTTGATGTGCTGCTGGATTCAGTTTGCCATATTTTATTGAGGATTTTCACATTGATGGGACATTAGGGATATTGGCCTGAAATTTTCTTTTTTGTTGTGTCTCTGCCAGGTTTTGGCATCAGGATGATGCTGGCCTCATAAAATGAGTTAGGGAGGATTCCCTCTTTTTCTCTTGTTTGGAATAGTTTCAGAAGGAACGGTACCAGTGCTTCTTTGTACCTCTGGTAGAATTCGGCTGTGAATCCATCTGGTCCTGGATTTTTTTTGGTTGGTAGGCTATTAATTACTGCCTCAATTTCAGAACTTGTTATTGGTCTATTCAGGGATTCAACTTCTTCCTGGTTTAGACTTGGGAGGGTGTGTGTGTCCAGGAATTTATCAATTTCTTCTAGATTTTCTAGTTTCTTTGTGTAGAGGCATTTACAGTATTCTCTGATGGTAGTTTGTATTTCTATGGGATCAGTGGTGATATCCCCTTTATCATTTTTTATTGCATCTATGTGATTCTTCTCTCTTTTCTTCTTTATTAGTCTTGCTAGTGGTCTATCTATTTTGTTAATCTCCTCTAAAAACCAGCTCCTGGGTTCATTTATTCTTTGAAGGGGTTTTCATGTCTCTATCACTTTCAGTTCTGCTCTGATCTTAGTTATTTCTTGTTTTCTGCTAGCTTTTGAATTTGTTTGCTCATGCTCCCCTAGTTCTTTTACTTGTGATGTTAGGGTGTCGATTTTAGATCTTTCCTGCTTTCTCTTGCAGGCATTTAGTGCTATAAATTTCCCTCTACACACTGCTTTAAATGTGTCCCAGAGATTCTGGTACATTGTGTCTTTGTTCTGATTGGTTTCAAAGAACATCTTTATTTCTGCCTTAATTTCATTATGTACCCAGTAGTCATTCAGGAGCAGGTTGTTCAGTTTCCATGTAGTTGTTCAGGTTTGAGTGAGTTTCTTAATCCTGAGTTCTAATTTGATTGCACTGTGGTCTGAGAGACTGTTTGTTATGATTTCCATTCTTTTGCATTTGTGGTCTGAGAGACTGTTTGTTATGATTTCCATTCTTTTGCATTTGCTGAGGAGTGTTTTACTTCCACTTATGTGGTCAATTTTAGAATAAGTGCAATGAGGTGCTGAGAAGAATGTATATTCTGTTGATTTGGGGTGGAGAGTTCTGTAGATGTCTATTAGGTCCGCATGGTCCAGAGCTTAGTTTAAGTCCTGAATATCCTTGTTAATTTTCTGTCTCATTGTTCTAATATTGACAGGGTGTTAAAATCTCCCATTATTATTGTGTGAGAGTGTAGGTCTCTTTGTAGGTCTCTAAGAACTTGCTTTATGAATGTAGGTGCTTCTGTATTGGGTGCATGTATATTTAGGATAGTTAGCTCTTCTTGTTGAATTAATACCTTTACCATTATGTAATACCCTTCTTTGTCATTTTTGATCTTTGTTGGTTTAAAGTCTGTTTTATCAGAGACTAGGATTGCAACCCTTGCTTTGTTTTTGGTTTCCATTTGCTTGGTAAATATTCCTCCATGTATTTATTTTGAGCCTATTTGTGTCTTCACATGTGAGATGGGTCTCCTGAACACAGCACACCAGTGAGTCTTGACTCTTTATTCAATTTGCCAGTCTGTGTCTTTTAATTGGGGCATTTAGCCCATTTACATTTATGATTAATATTGTTATTATGATTTTGATCCTGTCATTATGATGCTAGCTGGTTATTTTGCCCATGAGTTGATATAGTTTCTTCATAGTGTCAATGGTCTTTACAATTTGGTATGTTTTTGCAGTGGCTGGTACCAGTTGTTCCTTTCCATGTTTAGTGCTTCCTTCAGGAGCTCTTGTAAGGCAGGCCTGGTGGTGACAAAATCTCCCAGCATTTGCTTGTCTGTAAAGGATTTTATTTCTCCTTCACTTATGAAGCTTAGTTTGGCTGGATATGCAATTCTGGGTTGAAAATTCTTTTCTTTAAGAATGTTGAATATTGGCCCCCACTGTCTTCTGGCTTGTAGGGTTTCTGCAGAGAGATCTGCTGTTAGTCTGATGGGTTTCCCTTTGTGGGTAACCCGACCTTTCTCTCTGGCTGCCCTTAACATTTTCCCTTCATTTCAAGCTTGGTGAATCTGATGGTTATGTGTCTTGGGGCTGCTGTTCTCAAGGAGTATCTTTGTGGTGTTGTCTATATTTCCTGAATTTGAATGTTGGCCTGTCTTGCTAGGTTGGGGCAGTTATCCTGGATAATATCCTGAAGAGTGTTTTCCAACTTGGTTCCATTCTCCCCATCACTTTCAGGTACACCAATCAAAAGTAGATTTGGTCTTTTCACATAGTCCCATATTTCCTGGAGGCTTTGTTTATTCCTTTTCATTCTTTTTGCTCTCATCTTGTCTTCTCACTTTATTTCATTAAGTTGATCTTCAATTTCTGATATCCTTTCTTCCACTTGATTGATTTGGCTATTGATACTTGTGTATGCTTCACAAAGTTCTCATGCTGTGTTTTTCAGCAACATCAGGTCAAAAAAAAAAAGTTAGACGAATTGCTAACTAGAATAACCAGTTTTGAGAAATCACTTGACTTTATTCTCCAAACTATACACCCCTCCTGCCCAAACTTCTGGTGTTCCAAGTGGCCCCAGGCAGGAGGCTCTCTGTCCCTATGGGGTGAGTGGGCATCTGGCTGTGGCAACTCCATGGGAAGGTAGGTCCTGACTGCAGCTTCCAAGGATGAACATCTCAGCACGTGTCCTCCCCCTGCCTTTGGTGATTGCTGCACCTGGAAAACAGATAAGCAGGGTTGGCTGATGAAGCAATTGATCACTTTCAATCTTTGGCTCAAATTCTATAAAAGAGGGGAAAGAACAGTATGCAGCCCAGGAGGAAAGAACCCAGAGGTTCTGGTTTCCTGGCCTGAGCATTCATTTCCATGCTCAGCCTACGGTTGGGGTGGGGCCCTGGAGCCAGGTGGCCTGCATCAAAACCCTTGTTCTGCCTCCCAACACCTCAGTGACCTTAGCCGAGGAAGAGTCTCTCCCAACCTCAGTTTCCCCTAGAAGCTGTGGTGAGGATTTGCAGAATTCCTCAGTGTAAATGCTCAGGGCTTGGAATAGAGCCAGCAGTTATGGCTTCAGCCTCAGGTGAGTTCCTGTACCCCCTCCCGAACTGGGCAGTGTAGGCAGTGGGAAGGAGAGGTAGACACCTGGGACTTTAGTGTAGGCAGTGGGAAGGAGAGGTAGACACCTGGGCCTTTAGTGTAGGCACTGGGAAGGAGAGGTGTAGACACCTGCGCCCTTAGTGTAGGCAGTGGGAAGGAGAGGTAGACACCTGGGCCTTTAGTGTAGGCAGTGGGAAGGAGAGGTGTAGACACCTGGGCCTTTAGTGTAGGCAGTGGGAAGGAGAGGTAGACACCTGGGCCTTTAGTGTAGGCAGTGGGAAGGAGAGGTAGACACCTGGGCCTTTAGTGTAGGCAGTGGGAAGGAGAGGTAGACACCTGGGCCTTTAGTGTAGGCAGTGGGAAGGAGAGGTGTAGACACCTGGGCCTTTAGTGTAGGCAGTGGGAAGGAGAGGGGTAGACACCAGGGCCTTTAGTGTAGGCAGTGGGAAGGAGAGGTGTAGACACCTGGGCCTTTAGTGTAGGCAGTGGGAAGGAGAGGTAGACACCTGGGCCTTTAGTGTAGGCAGTGGGAAGGAGAGGTGTAGACACCTGGGCCTTTAGTGTAGGCAGTGGGAAGGAGAGGTAGACACCTGGGCCTTTAGTGTAGGCAGTGGGAAGGAGAGGTAGACACCTGGGCCTTTAGTGTAGGCAGTGGGAAGGAGAGGTGTAGACACCTGGGCCTTTAGTGTAGGCAGTGGGAAGGAGAGGTGTAGACACCTGGGCCTTTAGTGTAGGCAGTGGGAAGGAGAGGTGTAGACACCTGGGCCTTTAGTGTAGGCAGTGGGAAGGAGAGGTGTAGACACCTGGGCCTTTAGTGTAGGCAGTGGGAAGGAGAGGTAGACACCTGGGGGTTAGTGTAGGCAGAGGGAAGGAGAGGTGTAGACATCTGGGCCTTTAGTGTAGGCAGTGGGACGGAGAGGTAGACACGTGGGCATTTAGTGTAGGCATTCGGAGGGAGAGGAGTAGACACCTGGGCCTTTAGTGTGGGCAGTGGGAAGGAGATGTGTAGACACCTGGGCCTTTAGTGTAGGCAGTGAGAAGGAGAGGTGTAGACACCAGGGCCTTTAGTGTAGGCAGTGGGAAGGAGACGTAGACAAGTGGGCGGTTAGTGCAGGCAGCGGGAAGCAGAGGTGTAGACACCTGGGCCTTTAGTGTAGGCAGTGGGAAGGAGAGGTGTAGACACCTGGGGGTTAGTGTAGGCAGTGGGAAGGAGAGGTAGACACCTGGGAGTTAGTGTAGTCAGTGGGAAGGAGAGGTAGACACCTGGGGTTTAGTGTTGGCAGTGGGAAGGAGAGGTAGACACCTGGGCCTTTAGTGTAGGCAGTGGGAAGGAGAGGTGTAGACACCTGGGCCTTTAGTGTGGGCAGTGGGAAGGAGAGGTGTAGACACCTGGCGGTTAGTGTAGGCAGTGGGAAGGAGAGGTAGACACCTGGAGGTTAGTGTAGGCAGTGGGAAGGAGAGGTAGACACCTGGGGGTTAGTGTAGGCAGTTGGAAGGAGAGGTGTAGACACCTGGGCCTTGAAGGTCATGGTGGGAGGAGCTGCCTGACCAGCCATCAGAGTCAGAACCTTCATTTTAACACCGTCCCAGGGAAGCTGTGCCCCAGGTGGGTCCTGCTGGGTCATACCAGATTTCAGGCAGGGAGATCTGGGTTTGCAGGACTGAGGAAGCCACATAATCTCTCAGGGCCTCTCAGGTCTTTGCCTACTTGGAGATTTGTTGTGAGTACTGTTACCAGGAAAAGTAATTTAGCACATGGTAGAAGGTGGCATTCAGGAAAAAGCAGTTGCTGTGACTGTCCCCCATTGCTCTGCCTGTCCTGCTCTGCTGGTCCTGAAACTCAAATCCTCTGGCTTTTGGCCACTGTGAAGCAGGACTGTGGGCAATGACTCTTCTCCAGGCCTCTGTGCCCTGATTTCATGTGTCCCATCTGGGATTCATTCCTGCAGAGGGAGAGGCAAGACCTCAGGGGCCTCAGCATTGGTGACTTTGTCCATGACCAAACACAGGCAGGGAAACAGATTTGACCCTCCAGGGAGCCGGGAGGGCAGATTGTTGTCACTGCTTGCTTCTGCTGGTAGTGTCATGTGCTTTTCTCAGTTTCAGACTCACTGGACGAAGCTCAGAGTAGATGTGGGACTCGGATCAGTCCTTACAGCTTCACTCAGCCTAGGCCCTTCCATCTGTGAATGTGGGTGATGGTTGCTCACATTCTCTGGCCTTGCCATGCCCAGGCCCGCCAGGAAAGCAAAGGCACATGGTGGCCCCAGTTAAGTCACAAAGTGCCACAGTAGTGAGCGGCTGCAGTTACAATAACATGATCATGGGTTCTGGGGAAATGTGTGCATGTGTACATGGTATGTGTGTAGATGTGTGTAAATGTGTTTGTGTCTCTGTGTGTGTATGCGTGTGTGTCCAGGAGTCTGTCTTTGTCTAGTGTGAATGTGTGTAAATATTTTCTGAATGTGTATGTGCTTATACGCATGTGTGTAAGTCTGTGTATGTTTGCTGTGATGGTTGATTTTATGTGTCAAATTGAAACATAGGGTGGCCATATATTTGGTTCAACATTTCTGGGTGTGTCTTTGGGGCATTTCTGGATGGGATCACCATTGAAATTGGTGGACTCAGTGACACAGACTGCCCTCCCCAGTGTGAGTGGGCCTCATCTCTCCATTAAAGACCTAAATAGAATAAGAGGCTGAGTAAGAAAGAATTCTGTCTTTCTGCCTTTCTTTGAGCTGGGACATCAGTCTTCTCCTGCTTTTGGACTTGGACTGGAACTTGCACCATTGACCGTCCTGATTTTTGGATTTGTAGAGGAACTTCCACCGTTGGCTCTCCTGGTTCTCAGGGCTTCAGACTTATGCTGGAACTTATACCATCCAGCTATCCTAGGTCTGGACTTCTGAGCCTTCACAATTGTGTGAACCAATTCTTTATAATAAATGTATGTATGTTTTTATATGTCTCTATCTCTGTCTTTCTATATCTTCTATTGATTCTGTTTCTCTGGAGAACCCTGATTAATACAGATTTTGTCAGGAGTGGGGTTGTAAAGGAATAAAATTTTAAGGATAAGTTTTCTGCATTTGTTCTGAAATTTCTGGAATTGGCTCTCTGATATGATTAGATTTAAAGACTGTTAGTGACCGTATTTTCAGTAGTATAGAGAGCATTGATAGTCTGTGTGTGCCAGATCTGGTGTGATCTGGCAATAACAATATGAAAAATATCTTCATTGGGTTCTGCTAATCAATCAGTTGTAAGAAACAAGTTCTGGGTGACCACGCATATAATACTTCCAAACATTTTTGTAAATCTAACAAATACAATGGAGTTGGCTGGTTGTTCCTAATGTCACTGGACAAAGTGGTGAAAGTAAAAGATGAACTCAAGGATTTGAATTCCCAGATCAATTGTGTTGCATAAATGACCTGAAAGCTGCTAGGTATTCCCTGAAGCCACAAAGCTGAGATTGCTGAAAATCAAACATAGAATCTCATCTTTCAATTGGCTGAATGTAAGTTGAACACCCAGCCTTGCTGAGGTTGACCGTTAAAATGAGGGCATTGACTGGGAAAAAATGAGATCCTATAAGTTAGAATGGGGACATGTGGGAAGATTCTGATGAAGCTGGAGACATTGAGCCCCTAAATTCTAATGGGTCTTCTTTGCCAGTGGAGAAGCCTTTCCGTTTTCAGTGAAAGGTGCATCCCACTCTTTCAGGAGTTAACTCTGCATTTCCTGAGGAAACTGTAATGGCAATTGTCACGGAAGGAAGACAATACTGATTCTTCTCAGGATCCACCCCCTTTGCTTCTAGGCCTATACTTAGGCTCAAGTCCCATCAGGTCCCTCAAGGTGAGGTACAGGGTATGACCCATGAGGAGATGTGCTAAACTCTTAAAGAGCTACTCAGATTTTCTAATCTATGTGAATAGAAATCTAGGGGACATGGGTGAAAATAGATATTAAGGGTTTTGTATAATATAATGGTGGAAGAAACATAAAGTTGGATCAAGTTGAATTTATTGATATAGGCTCACTAAGCAAAGATTCTGCATTTAATGTTGCAGCTCAGAGACTTAGAAAGGGCTTTAGGCGTTTGGCTGGTTGGTTGGCTGAAACATGGATCAAATGATGACCCATAGTAAGTGAATTGAAAATGCCTGGCCTGCTTTGGTTTAATGTAGAGAAAGGGATTGAAAGGCTTTGGGAGATTGGAGTGTTAGAGTGAATTTGTTATTTAAGGGCTACTCGCCCCACTGGGAAGGCCCAGAAGACTCCCCTTTTACAACTACTTTGAGAAATAGATTTGTGAGGGGAAACCCCAGCATCTTTGAAGACCTCTGTGGTCACTCCTCTTCGGGCCAAAATGGCAGCCACTCAGTTGAGAACCCTAAATGCAGTGGGAGTATTTGCATCCTGGGGTGGCAGGGACCAAGAGGCAGCATTCTTGGCACCACCGCAGACAAGGTGAGAATGGTTATGCTGATGGGCGGCATGGTCAAGGCAGCAATCAAGTAGCCTGACTCCCATATACCCATGACATCAGCTAGTTGATCATGGTGTTCCTAGAAGTGAAATGGGTAGGAAGCCCATTAAATTCCTCCTTGATCTGAATAAGCAGAAAATTTCTAGGTCAAGTGAACAAAATTCGAACCTGAATCATAAAAACAGGGAGTCACACTCCCTCAATCAATTCAAAGACTTGAGCCAGTTTACAGACCCAGAATCCCTTGAATGAAGGGGAGGTCACTTTCCTTTGAGAAAGAACCCCAGTACAGTCCCAAGCATTTATACTGTCAATATTTCTCCCAGCCTTCTTGAAAGGGATCTACAGCTTTTTTACCAGGGTGACTGTGCATTGGGAAAAGGAAATAATCAGATCTTTCTGAGACTATGGGATACAGATTCTGAACTGATACTAATTCCAGGAGACCTGATATGTCACTGTCATCCTCCAGTCAGAATAGGGGCTTATGGAGGTTAGGCGATCAGTGGAGTTTTAGCTCAGATCCATCTCACAGTGGGTCCAATGGCCCCAGAGCCCATGCTATGGCTATTTCCCCAGTTCTGGAATGCATAATTGAAGACATGTTCAGCACATGGCAGAATCCCCACATTGGTTCCCTAACCTACATAGTGAGGGCTATTACGATGAGAAAGGCCATGTGGAAGCCACTAGTGCCTTCTCTAACCACCCCCCACCAGTAGTAAACCAAAAGCAATACCACATTACTGGAGGAATGGCAGAGATTAGTGCCGCCATCAAAGATTTGAAGGATGCAGAGGTGTCAATTCCCATTGCGTTCCCATTCATCTCTCCTGTTGGCCTGTGCAGGAGAGAGATGGATCTTGGAGAATGACAGTTAAGCATAGGCTTAACTGGGTGGTAACTACAATCGCAGGCTTTTATACCAGATGTGTTTTCATTGCTTGAGCAAATCAACACATCTCCTGGTACCTGGTATGCAGCCATTGATTTGGCAAATGTTATTTTTTCCCCTGTCCCTGCTAATAAAGACCACCCGAAGCAGTTTGCTTTCAGCTGGAAAGGCCAGCAGTCCATCTGCACTGTCCTGCCTCCGGGTGTATCAGTACTCCAGCCCCCTGCCACACTTTCATTCTCAGAGATCCTGATTGCTGTTTCCTGCCACAGGATGTCACACTGGTCCATTACATTGATGTCATGATGCTGATCGGAGCCAGTGAGCATACAAGAAGGAGCAGATACTCTAGACTTACTAGTAAGACATTTGTGTGTCAGGGCTAGGAAATAAATCCAACAAAAAACTCAGGGGTCTCCTACCTTAGTGAAATTTCTAGGGCCCTAGCAGCCTTTCTAAGGTTAAGCCCTTCTAAGCCCTTCTAAGGATAAGTTGTTTCTTCTGGCCTCTCCTACAACCAAAAAAAGAAGCACAATGCCTAGTGGGCCTCTTTGGATTTGGGGGGCAATGTATTCCTTACTTGGGTGGCTACTCCAGCCCAGGTACCAAGCAACTAAAAGAGCTGCTAGTTTTGAGTGGGGCCCAGAACAAGACAAGGCTCTGAAACAGGTCCAGCTGCTGCACAAGCTGCTCTGCCAGGTGGGCCATGCGACCCAGCAGATCCTATGCTGCTCGAGGTGTCAGTGGCAGATGGAGATGCTGTGTGGAGCCTTTGGCAGGCCCCTCTATGTGAATCACAGTGTGGGCCCTTAGGATTTTGGAGTGAAGTCCTGCCATCTTCCTCAGAAGACTACTCACTTTGAGGAGCAACTCTTGGCCTGCCATTGGGCCTTAGTACAGGCTGAACACTTAATTAACCATGGGCCACCAAGTCACCATGTGCTCTGAGCTGCCTATCATGAGCTGGGTGTTATCTGACCCAGAAGGCCATAAACTTGGGCATGCACAGCTGCACTCCATCACCAATGGAAGTGGTCTATACAAGATCAGCCCTCAGCAGGCTCTGAAGACACAAGTAAGTTACATGAAGAAGTGGACTAGATGCCCAAGGTTCCCACTCCTGTTACGCTGCCTTCCCCTCATGGGGAATTCCTTACAATCAGGTGACAGAGAAAGAGATGACTCTGGCCCAGTTTACAGATGGTTCTGCATGATAGGCAGGTGCCACCTGAAAGTGGAGGCTGTAGCACCACAGCCCCTTTCTGGGACATCCCTGAAGGACAGTGGTGAAGGGAAATCCTCCCTGTGGGCAGAACTCTGGACAAGAACTCTGCTTGGAAGGAGAAATGGCCAGATGTGTGATTATATACATATTCATGGGCTGTAGCTAATGGCTTGACTGATGGTCAGGGACTTGGACGGAGCATAATTGGAAAATTAGTGACAAGGAAATTGGGGAAGAGGCATGTGGACAGATTCCTCTGAATGGGCAACAAAAAGCATGATGATATTTGTGTTTTATGTGAATGCTCATCAAAGGATGACCTCGGCACAGGAGGATTTTAATAATCAACTGGATAGGATGACCCAGTCTATGGATGCCAGTCAGCCTCTTTCCCCAGCACCCCCTGCCATCACCAATAGGCTCATGAACAAGGTGGCCATGGTGGCAGGGATGGAGGTTATGCATGGGCTCAGCAATGTGGACTTCCACTCACCAAAGCCAAGCTGGCTGAGTGCTCAATCTCAGGAGAGTCCTGACTAGAAACAAGTGACACAAGTGCACTTGTGTCTGTGCCTCTTTGTGTCTCAATGCATGCAAGTGCATATTTTTTGTGTGTCTGTGTCTCCATGTCTGTGTGTTTGTGTTTATATGTGTCTGTGTTCTGTGAGTCTGGCTGAAAGACTCTGTATATGTGTCTCTGCATGTGAGTGAACATGTGTGTGAAACTGCACGTGTGGATGTGCGCATGTCTGCTTGTATCTCTCTGTGTCCATGTGTGGTTGTATGTGTTAAGTGCACTATTTCTCATCCAAGGCACCACTGACCTAGCAGTGGTGATGGGCTCCGTGCTGAGTCTCAGTCCTTCATTTCTTCATTCATCCATTCATTCACTCACCCATCCTTTAGCCCCTTACTACTTAAAGTGTGGCCCCTGGGCCAGCAGAACCAGCATCCCTGGGAACCTGATGGAAATGCATATTCTCAGCACCACCCCAGACCTGCTGGATTCAACTCCCTCAGGGTGGGGCCCAGGGTCTGTCATCACAAACCCTCCAGAAGACGTTTTGGCCTCCAAGGTTTGAGAAGCTTTGATTTAACCTGTGTTGTTGCTCCCCATCCTCTCCTTGTTGTAATGCATGATGTCCTCTGGCCTCCATGGTGTGCCCAGTGCTGACCTTGGCCAGTCATCTGACCTTGCAGAGAACTCAGCTTTGCCCATTCCCTGGTCATAAAGCAGGGCTCTTGCACAAGATCTGTTGTCCCAAGGGCTGTGAGTGAATGTGGGAGGGACAAGGGGTGGCCTATAGACGTGGGCACAGCAAAGCCAAGGCTACAGGCATGTGCTTCTCCCCCATGGGAGGGATGCCACGCCCACCGATGCATCTCTCACTGGCTCTGAAACCCCCAGACTCTGTGGAGACAGAACTTCTAAGGCCAGCCCATGCTGCAGGGAGCCTCCTTGCTCTCACTCAGGTGGGCAGGAAGGACTGTCTGTGTAATTGGAGGGATTCCAGCAGTCACAGGCTGTCTTCTGCTCTCCTCCCCTGTGTGTCTCCTGGGAGCCCTTCCTTGCCTGGCCTTGGGGTGAAGAAGAGGGAGGTGGAGTGTGGGTGGCCTGGACCCCTGGGCAGCTGGCAGCTGGGTTTCCCCGACTGTCCTGTACCCCATCTCCCACAGCTCAGCACACAGTCACTTCAATCCAGTTGTGTTTTACTAGATATGTCCCTTCTCGGTACAGATGGCATTGCTGTGTACATGCCCTGGATAGGCCCTGCCTTCAGGGTGACTTGCCTTGTTACTATGATTGTGGATCATTCTGCAACCTGTAAGGAGAAGCTAACGAAGTGTGCTGTTATTGGTATTAGTCATCTACTGCAGCAATGACCACAAACTTAGCAGCTCAAACAATGTACTTTTCTGTCTCATGGTTTCTGTGGGCCTGGAGTCTGGCCTGGTCAAGCTGGGTGCTCTGAGTCTCAACAAGCTGGCCAGGGTTGGAGTGGGGCAATGTGGCTGGGGCTGCAATGTAGGGCTGGCAGGGGCTGCAGTCTCATCAGAGGCTCAACTGGGGAAGGGGCTGCTTCTCAGCTAAAGGGCTTGTCAGCTGTCAGTTCCTTGAGATTGTCAGTTTCAGCTCCTTACTGGCTGTTGGCTGGAGGCTGTCTTGAGCTCCCAGCCATATGGGCCTTCTTGACAGGGCCACTGGCTTCCTGAAAGCTGGCACGAGAGAGATTGCATCTTGGAAAAATGGGTTACAGTCTCACATACCATTAACATGGATGTGACCTCCCATCACTTTTGCCATATTCCAGTGGCTGGAAGTGAGTCACAGGTCCCACCCACACTGAAGGGGAGGGACAGCACAGGGCTGGGACAGTGGAGCCACCACAGAGCCTGTTGCCACACTGACTAAAGTTTACTACAAGCCCTCGCTAACTCTGCACTGAAGAGGCCACAGAAAGTGACCAACCAGGTGGCAGTGAGCACCCCAAAAGCAGTTTCTCACTAAGGACTAAGGCTGTTGGAGAAATGGCTGATTCCAGGCCAGGGCAGGACATGTACAAGATGAGCCAGAAACATCTCCCCTTCCAGAGAGCAGGGAAACCCTCAAAGCCTGTCAGAGCTGTGTCAAAGGCATGGGAGCCAAGCTGAAGAGGCTCCCATTGGCCCAGGGAAGGGACAAGTTAGCATCAATAAGAATAATAACTAAAGGGGGTTAAAACACACAGATATTTTAAAAGGATCGAGATCCATATGATACAGATAATGATGACAATGGGAATCATTATAATCCCTCTGCAACCTCCAAGGGCTGTGGGGCTAGTGGGGCCCCTTCTTCCAGGCACTGATTCCTATGCCACATGCCCAGCCATGGTGGTGTCCTTCTGGCCTTCAGAAAGCTCAGGAAGGAGAAGTGGTGCCCAGCCCTTCTCTGCACTGGGAACCCTGCCACCCTCCTTGACCCATGGAATGACATGTTCCTGGGAGGCCTCAGGGGTCTCCTAGGTGCCAGCTGTGGGTTGCAGGGGGCTCGCTGGACTTCCCCAGACTCTAGCTTCCTTGCCTGTTAGAAAACAAACCCAAACAAAAGAAGGGATAAAGGAGAGGTTTGACTGTTCATCTCTTAGGCTTCATGTGAGGTGGAGAGGAGTGACGGGGCATGGCTCAGTGTGAGCTCCCTGACAGCTGGGTGGTTTTCTGTTATCCTTATAGCAGGAGTGGGGCTTCCAAACTCTCAGATGTCAGGTGTGTGTACCCATACGTTCTCTTGAACAAAAACACATGAGGAATGTGGAGGTAAAGAAAACCAAGCAGTCTCTTGATACAGGACTTCTCAGAGCCTTTAGAAGGCAAGTATAGTGTGCAGATGCTCATATTCACTTACAAAGGCAAATGGAACAGCCTCTGCTCAGAGCATCTCTGGTGCCATCTGGGGCTTGGGTTTGAGGGCTTTTGCATGGGACAGGTGGGGAGCCACAGAAATGAAGAAGAGGGCATCGCCTAGAACCCTGAAGGGAGTTGTGGATCTGTCCTGCAGCTGCCCACCCTGGGGTTTTGAGGATGCATGGGAAGGCAGGCCTGATGTGACACAGCATTCCTGGGCCCAGTCAAGACAGGACTCCTGTCAGGGCGGGTCCCATGCTGTTGACCCTGGCTGGGGGTGCTAGAGGCCAAGGGCAGTCAGGCCTGTTGGGTGGGCATGGGCCTGGCTGTCGGGGACCCTGAGTTTGGCCACAGCTCAGCTGCCTCTGTGACTGCAGGTGGCACACAGGCCTTCTGAACCTCAGACTCTGCCCTGCACGAAGGGCCCCAGCCAGGCTCTGTGGGGCCATGGGGAGTGCCGCGCATGTGAAGCCAGCCTTGGCCTCCATCTCATCTGAAGACATATGGGGGTGAAATGGCCACTGCTGGAAGCCCTGTGAGGGTAAATGAGACAGTGCCCTGGGGCACTTAGAGCAGTCCCCACACAGCACTCAAAAAGCAGCAGCTGTTATTGTCGTGATTGTGAAAAGCCATGTTTCCTGGAAGACATGTCAAAGCAGCCGGCTGTGTGGCCCTGCACCTGCGTTCCCGGGGTCGACTAACCTATACTGACACCCAGAGCCATCCGAAGAGCTGTGGTTGGAGGCAGCAAATGTGGAGGTGGCTGAGTGGATGGAATCCTCGGAGCCATTGACATGTACTGATAGCCTCCTGTGTGCGTTCTCACATTGGTTCAATTCGTTTCATCATGACCCTTTCAGGTGCATGTGAATGTCCCCACTTTACACATGAGAAAACTGAGGTTCAAGGGAGTGAGGCTCATTTACTCCCTGACCTTTCTGACAGCTCAGGCCATGGTCTGACTATCTGCATAGCTGTCTGCTTGCAAATGTGCCTGCCTGGTGACTTGAGAACATTCTGGAACTGCCAGCCTAGGACACTGCTGGAGGCTACCCCTTTTCTGGAGGGAAGGCCTACAGGTCTGACCTGTGACTCCCTGAGTGTCTATTGTTTCTGCAGAGGCAGGGATGAGTGTGGGGGCCAGAACACGGCTTGGTGGGTTGTGAGTTGGGGTCCTTGCGAGTGGTCATCTGAAGCAAGTGTGTTCAGTTCTGGGAAGGGGACCCTCTGTCCTTGCAGCTGGTGCTGACATCAGCATGGACCTCAGCATGCAGTCCTCACCACACCCAGCTGCAGGGCTGCAGGGACAGCAGGGTGTGGCCATCAGGGCATCCACTGGGAGGGAGGTCGTGGTTGACCCAGAGTGCTGGGACTGGGCTCCCAGGAGAGGCTGGGAGGGCCGGGCTCCTGCAGGGAGGCATTTGTGCCATGTGGGTGTGGGTTGATGGAATCATGCAGTGGTGGGGCTCTCCTGTCCCAGTGGCCCTGCCATGCCACCCTGTGAGAAGGGCAGGGACCTGAGTTGACTTGTGGCCTCCAAAACTACGGCCTCCACCAAGGGCGCTGGGGGCCACAGGGTAACGTAATATCATTAATTACAATGATAGAAATAATAATGATGAGAGGAAGGTGTTTATAGTACTACTAGGCACCAGGCATCTCCTTAACACTGTATGACTTTCTTCCCTTTTCTCTTTAACAAAATTTATTTTAATTGACAAATACATATTGAACACACATGGTGAACAGCATGAAGTTTTGCAGTATGTCTGTCTGCATTGTGGAATGGCTAAATCAAGCCAATGAACATCTACACTACTATACATCCTTATTGATGATGAGAATGTAGCAGGATGAGCCACAGACAAAACTCTTGAGACACCGGATTAAAGAAGGAAGAGGTTTTTATTCGGCCGGTAGCATCGGCAGACTCACGTCTTAAGAGCCAGGCTCCCCAAAAAAGAAATTCCTAGCCCTTTTAAGAGCTTACAACTCTAAGGGGTCCACGTGAAAGGGTCATGATAGATCAAGGAATGTGACTGGGGGCTACATACATCAGCTAACAGAACAAAAAGTTTTACAGTGCTTTCTCATACAATGTCTGGAATTTACAGATAACACCAGTGGTTTTTATGGATAATAAGAAAAAGGACGGCTTAATAGTGCCAATAACACAACTGCCTGCCCATTCATTAGGTAACCAAATGTAGGCTCTGTGCCCACATATTCAGTATAGTCCAGCGAGAGCCCTCCAGTCCTGATGAGATCCTGGATGAGCCCCCATTATATCAGGAGCTGGATCAGTGGGCACCAACTCTCGGGCTTCCCAAGGCCATCGGTCTCCAGTAGTGGTTCCCCCGCATACATAACAAGAAGTAACACTAAGGGAATTAGCTACATTTTCTGCTAATTGGAGAAACACATTTTTTGTCTTTTTCAGAAGTTCTGGTGCTGGCAGATTCAGCTCCTCAGAAAAGGTTTGAAACACTGGTTTGGGAGAGTGCTTGTGGACCTCCCCTTGAACTAAAATGGCAACTGGGGGTTTAACCCTGTCCCTTCGATCCCCAGGGTTACGTGTTCTCCCTTTTTCCAATGGGGATCTAGGGGATTGGTAATTATTAGTTCTAGTGGGTTACAGTGACCAGCAGCACAGGAGGGGTTGGCTTCCCCCTTCTGAAGATGAACTGGGTCCCTTTTGTTCTTTTTCCAAGTAGCCTAAATAACACATGGCCAAAAGGCACAATTTTCACAAACCCCTGACTCATGACAAACATATTTACTTTCTACTCTGTAGCTCCTTTCCCAGTTAAGAGAACCACATCCTGTTCCTAGCTTGTTACTATTAATGGCTGCACAAGCATCAAATCTTAAAGTTACTTGTTTGGGGATTCCTTTTTCTTCTGTTCTAGTTATTATTTTACTTGTATCACCTAGGAAAAGGCCAGTTCTTAATCTTATTTCAAAACCGGTGGTTGCAGAGGGCTCAGATGGGTTATAACACACATTAGGTCGGTCATTTCCTGGGCTACATACCTTGTACTGAGTGGCATTATACAAGCAAGTTTCTTTTAACATTCCCATACATTGATAATAACTATAGAACAGAAAGATTGTTTTCATTTGCTGTCCTACCTCAGTGACCTGATGAATACACTGGGAACAGTCCCCATTTTGAGTAAGGTCAGTTGAAGCCCTTACTGTATAAGTCCAAAATTTAAGAAAAATGAAGCCCACGATGAGCTTCCTCATGCTTCAGCTGTGTGTGGACCAGTCAGTTTCTGGGTATGACTGGAGCAGGGCTTGTCATCTTCTTCAGGGTCACTCTGCAGGGGTTGTCCGGGCTTGGTCTTGCCTCCCAGGATTCAGGTGCTGCAGGTTTTACACGGCTGTGGTGGATCCAGGCTAGGATTCCCTCTACGTTCACAGTGGTGGGAGTGATCAGGACAACAGTCTGGGGTTCTTTCCACCATGGGCACAAAGAGGATACGTTCCAGTCCTTGATCCACACTCGATCACCTGGGGAGAAACGGTGAACTGGGGAGAATAAGCTAACAGGGCATCTCTCATTTACCCAGGCTGAGATTGTTTGTGTAATTTTTCCTAAAGCCTGTAGCTGTCACTGTGACTCAATTTCACCTAACTCTCAGGGAGTGCCTGGAAGTCCCTGCAATATGGGAGGGGGCCCATGATATAATATTTCATAAGGGGAATATCCTGTTCTTTTAGAAGGGGTACATCTGATTTTAAATAATACCATAGAGAGCATGTATCCATTTTAATCCTGTTTCCTGACATACTTTCCCTAAACTATTTTTGATAGTCTCATTAATCTGCTCCACCTTTGTGGAACTCTGAGGCTGGTAGGCAGCATGCAGTTTCCACGTGATCCCCAATACCTTTGCTGTCTTCTGTACTAAGTCAGCCACAAATGCTAGTCTGTTATCTGAGCCGATCCCTAAGGGCAGTCCAAATCTAGGAATAAGATCTCGAAGAAGCACACAGGTTACTTCACGAGCTTTCTCAGTTAGTGTTGGATAAGCCACCACCCACCCAGAGTGGGTACACACAAGAAATAGTAAATACTTGTTACCGCCACACTTTGGCATCTCTGTGAAGTCCACCTGGAGATCTTCAAAGGAAGCTGCTGTATAAGCTTGTATGCTGGGGGGAACAGCTGGACCTTGCCTCGCATTATGCTGTTGGCAGGTAACACACCGCTGCATCACAGTTTTGGCAAGGGCTGACAAATGTGAGATGTAGAAATACTGGCCTAACAACTTTTCAAGTGACTCCTGACCTAGATGGGTGGTTTCATGCACAACCAATACAATTGTGGCTCCTAGCAGCTGTGGCACAGCTACTCTCCCATCTGATAACCAAATCCATCCTTCCTCCATCACTTGTCTTCCCTCTGCCTGGAGAAAGTCCTTTTCTTCTTTAGAATAAGTAGGTACAAGATCAGGTGCTTGAGGGAGCAGGGGGGCTGTGACTGATGCCTGGAAGTGGGCAGATGCTGCTTTTCAAGCCTCTGAGTCAGTGCGGGAATTCCCCAAACCCACCAAGGTGGAAGCTCGCTGGTGTCCTCTGCAACGCATAACTGCCACCTTGTGGGGTTTCCATGCTGCTTCTAATAATTGCAAAATTTCTTGTTGATATTTTATGTCCTTTCCCGCAGAGTTCAATAGGCCCTTTTCTTTATATAATGCTCCATGCACTTGAAGGGTTAAAAAGGCATACCAAGAGTCAGTGTGAATGTTTACAGTCTTACCTTCACTGAGTTCTAAGGCCCAAATTAAAGCAATGAGTTCAGCTCTCTGGGCTGAAGTGCCCTGGGGCAACGATCTGTCTTCAACAACAGTGTCCAGGGTTACCACAGCATACCCTGCACATCTCTCTCCTTGTGGGTTGATGAAGCTGCTCCCATCCACGTGTAGTTCCCAGTCTACTGATGCCCAAGGCTGGTCCCAGAGGTCAGGTCTGCTACAGTAGACTGAGTCCAACACTTCTACACAGTCATGCTTGACAGGGCTCTCTGATACCGGGAGCAAGGTAGCAGGGTTCAGGGTGTTACAAACTTTAATGGTTATATGGGGGTTTTCACAGAGCAAACTTTTGTACTTGGTGAGTCTAGCATTCATTAGCCAATGATGTCCTTTAGTATTCATTAATGTCGCCACAGCATGGGGGGCCTTTATGTTCAGGTTTTGCCCAAGAGTCAGCTTATCTGCTTCTTGTATTAGCAGGGCAGTTGCTGCCAAGGCCCTCAAACATGGGGGCCATCCTTTAGAAACCCCGTCTAGTTGTTTAGAGAGGTAGGCCACTGGCCTCGGCCAGGGCCCCACAGTTTGGGTTAAAACTCCAACTGCCATCTTTTCTCTCTCTGACACATACAATGTAAAAGGCTTTGTCAGATCGGGTAGCCCCAGGGCTGGGGCTGACATAAGTTTTTCCTTTAACTCATGAAAGGCTTGTTGTTGTTGGGATCCCCATTCAAAAGGTTCCTGGTCACCCCACTTTGTGACCTCATACAAAGGCTTGGCTAATACTGCAAAGTTTGGGATCCACAGTCTGCAAAACCCCACAGCTCCTAAGAATTCTCTCACCTGCCTTCTGGTATTAGGCTCTGGTAGATTGCAAATGACCTGCTTTCTTTCTGATCCCAGGCTGCACTCCCCCTGTCAGATAGTAAATCCCAAGTAATGTACCTGCTGTCGGCAGATCTGAGCTTTTTTCTTGGACACCTTATACCCACAGTCCTCCAGGTGCTGGAGTAGGGCATCTGTTCCCTTGGTGCACCCAACTGCTGTGGGGTGTCCCAGCAGAAAGTCATCAACGTACTGGAGCAACTTGCAGCCTAGGTCTCTGGTGGGAAACATCTGAAGGTCTCAAGCCAATGCCTCCCCGAAGATGGTGGGGGAGTTCTTGAACCCTTGGGGAAGCCGGGTCCAAGTGTACTGAGTAGTAACACCTGACTCTGGATCTTCCCACTGAAAGGCAAACAGTTTCTGGCTCTCAGGGGCTAATCTGATGCTAAAGAAAGCATCTTTCAGGTCCAAGCAGGTGAACCAGCTGTCCTCAGCTGGCAGCAACCCCAACAATGTGTACGGGTTAGGTACTGTTGGATGTAAAGTCACTGTAGCTTGATTAACCAAGCACAAATCCTGTACGGGCCTGTGGTCCTCGGTCCCTGGCTTAGGAACAGGCAGGAGGGGAGTGTTCCATGGAGACTGACAAGGAATTATAATTCCAAAGGTTCTTAGGTGCTTGATGGACCTAGATACCTTCAAGAGCTTTTCTGGGGACCGGGTACTCTTTTTGCCTAACTGGCTGGGCCACAGGCTTAACTTCTACAAGTATGGGGGCTTGGTTGGCTGCCAACCCTGGAGGGTTGTCTTCTGCCCACACTCTTGGCCACCACTTGGCCCAGCTCAGTTAAGAAAAGTCTCCATTCCTCCTCTCGGGGGACCGTAAGGGTCATAATGACTCCCGTTCTGGGTAACTTTAGCAGCAAAGAGCTGTGCTCTGTAAAAGAGATAGTGGCTCTCAGCTTGCTAAGCAAGTCCCTTCCCAACAAGACCAAGGGACAGTCAGGCATGTACAAAAACTGAAGAATCACTTTATGTCCTCCTGTAGTACAAGTCCGGGGCAACCAGAAAGCTTGCTTTGCTGAAACCCCCATGGCTCTGATTATAAGAGTCTTTTTGGATAAGGGGGTGACCGGAGCAGTTACTACCAAATGTTCAGCACTGGTATCTAAAAGAAAATCAATGTCTTTATCCCCAACTGTCATCCTGACCATAGGCTTTTTGGGGGCCCTTGAGCCCAGTCCCCCTCAGTCCAATAAGCCTTCTGCCAGGTTGAGCAGGGCCCCTTCCTCCTTGTCTGGGGCCTCCTGCTCTGAGTCACCTTGTTTTCCTTTTAGCTGAGGGCATTTGTTCTTCCAACATCCTATTTCTTTACAATAAGCACACTGGTTATGCTGCAAGCTCTGACAGCCAGGCTGTTTCTTTTTTTTTTTTTAGTTACTGAAAATAACTTTTATTTTATTTTATTATTATTATACTTTAAGTTTTAAGGTACATGTGCACAATGTGCAGGTTTGTTACATATGTATACCTGTGCCATGCTGGTGTGCTGCACCCATTAACTCGTCATTTAGCTTTAGGTATATCTCCAAATGCTATCCCTCCCCCCTCCCCCCACCCCACAACAGTCCCCGGAGTGTGATGTTCCTCTTCCTGTGTCCATGTGTTCTCATTGTTCAATTCCCACCTATGAGTGAGAACATGTGGTGTTTGGTTTTCTGTCCTTGCGATAGTTTGCTGAGAATGATGGTTTCCAGTTTCATCCATGTCCCTACAAAGGACATGAAGTCATCATTTTTTATGGCTGCATAGTATTCCACGGTGTATATGTGCCACATTTTCTTAATCCAGTCTATCATTGTTGGACATTTGGGTTGGTTCCAAGTCTTTGCTATTGTCAATAGTGCCGCAATAAACATATGTGTGCATGTGTCTTTATAGCAGCATGATTTATAGTCCTTTGGGTATATACCCAGTAATGGGATGGCTGGGTCAAATGGTATTTCTAATTCTAGATCCCTGAGGAATTGCCACACTGACATCCACAATGGTTGAACTAGTTTACAGTCCCACCAACAGTGTAAAAGTGTTCCTATTTCTCCACATCCTCCCCAGCACCTGTTATTTCCTGACTTTTTAATGATCGCTATTCTAACTGGTGTGAGATGGTATCTCATTGTGGTTTTGATTTGCATTTCTCTGATGGCCAGTGATGATGAACATTTTTTCATGTGTTTTTTGGCTGCATAAATGTCTTCTTTTGAGAAGTGTCTGTTCATATCCTTCGCCCACTTTTTGATGGGGTTGTTTGTTTTTTTCCTGTAAATTTGTTTGAGTTCATTGTAGGTTCTGGATATTAGCCCTTTGTCAGATGAGTAGGTTGCAAATATTTTCTCCCATTTTGTAGGTTGCCTGTTCACTCTGATGGTAGTTTCTTTTGCTGTGCAGAAGCTCTTTAGTTTAATTAGATCCCATTTGTCAATTTTGGCTTTTGTTGCCATTGCTTTTGGTGTTTTAGACATGAAGTTCTTGCTCATGCCTATGTCCTGAATGGTATTGCCTAGGTTTTCTTCTAGGGTTTTTATGGTTTTAGGTCTAACATGTAAGTCTTTAATCCATCTTGAATTAATTTTTGTATAAGGTGTGAGGAAGAGATCCAGTTTCTGCTTTCTACATATGGCTACCCAGTTTTCCTAGCACCATTTATTAAATAGGGAATCCTTTCCCCATTGCTTGTTTTTGTCAGGTTTGTCAAAGTTCAGATGGTTGTAGATATGTAGCATTATTTCTGAGGGCTCTGTTCTGTTCCATTGATCTATATCTCTGTTTTGGTACCAGTACCATGCTGTTTTGGTTACTGTAGCCCTGTAGTATACTTTGAAGTCAGGTAGCACGATGCCTCCAGCTTTGTTCTTTTGGCTTAGGATTGTCTTGGCTATGCAGGCTCTTTTTTGGTTGCATATGAACTTTAAAGTAATTTTTTCCAATTCTGTGAGGAAAGTCATTGGTAGCTTGATGGAGATGGCATTGAATCTATAAATTACCTTGGGCATTATGGCCATTTTCACGATATTGATTCTTCCTACCTATGAGCATGGAATATTCTTCCATTTGTTTGTATCCTCTTTTATTTCACTGAGCAGTGGTTTGTAGTTCTCCTTGAGGAGGTCCTTCACATCCCTTGTAAGTTGGATTCCCAGGTATTTTATTCTCTTTGAAGCAATTGTGAATGGGAGTTCACTCATGATTTGGCTCTCTGTTTGTCTGTTATTGGTGTATAAGAATGCTTGTGATTTTTGAACATTGATTTTGTATCCTGAGACTTTGCTGAAGTTGCTTATCATCTTAAGGAGATTTTGGGCTGAGACAATGGGGTTTTCTAGATATACAATCATGTCATCTGCAAACAGGGACAATTTGACTTCCTCTTTTCCTAATTGAATACCCTTTATTTCCTTCTCTTGCCTAATTGCCCCGGCCAGCACTTCCAACACTATGTTGAATAGGAGTGGTGAGAGAGGGCATCCCTGTCTTGTGCCAGTTTTCAAAGGGAATGCTTCCAGTTTTTGCCCATTCAGTATGACATTGGCTGTGGGTTTGTCATAGATAGCTCTTATTATTTTGAGATACGTCCCATGAATACCTAATTTATTGAGAGTTTTTAGCATGAAGGGTTGTTGAATTTTGTCAAAGGCCTTTTCTGCATCTATTGAGATAATCATGTGGTTTTCCTCTTTGGTTCTGTTTATATGCTGGATTACATTTATTGATTTGTGTATGTTGAACCAGCCTTGCATCCCAGGGATGAAGCCCACTTGATCATGGTGGATAAGCTTTTTGATGTGCTGCTGGATTTCGTTTGCCAGTATTTTATTGAGGATTTTTGCATCAATGTTCATCAAGGATATTGGTCTAAAATTCTCTTTTTTGGTTGTGTCTCTGCCCGGCTTTGGTATCAGGATGATTCTGGCCTCATAAAATGAGTTAGGGAGGATTCCCTCTTTTTCTATTGATTGGAAGAGTTTCAGAAGGAATGGTACTAGTTCCTTCTTGTACCTCTGGTAGAATTCGGCTGTGAATCAATCTGGTCCTGGACTCTTTTTGGTTGGTAAGCTATTAATTATTGCCACAATTTCAGAGCCTGTTATTGTTCTATTCAGAGATTCAACTTCTTCCTGGTTTAGTCTTGGGAGGGTGTATGTGTCAAGCAATTTATCCATTTCTTCTAGATTTTCTAGTTTATTTGGGTAGAGGCGTTTGTATTATTCTCTGATGGTAGTTTGTATTTCTGTGAGATCAGTGGTGATATCCCCTTTATCATTTTTTATTGCATCTATTTGATTCTTCTCTGTTTTCTTCTTTATTAGTCTTGCTAGCAGTCTATCAATTTTGTTGATGTTTTAAAAAAAACCAGCTCCTGGATTCATTAATTTTTTGAAGGGTTTTTTGTGTCTCTATTTCCTTCAGTTCTGCTCTGATTTTAGTTATTTCTTGCCTTCTACTAGCTTTTGAATGTGTTTGCTCTTGCTTTTCTAGTTCTTTTAATTGTGATGTTAGGGTGTCAATTTTGGATCTTTCCTGCTTTATCTTGTGGGCATTTAGTGCTATAAATTTCCCTCTACACACTGCTTTGAATGTGTCCCAGAGATTCTGGTATGTTTTATCTTTGTTCTCGTTGGTTTCAAAGGACATCTTTATTTCTGCCTTCATTTCGTTGTGTACCCAGTAGCCATTCAGGAGCAGGTTGTTCAGTTTCCATGTAGTTGAGCGGTTTTGAGTGAGTTTCTTAATCCTGAGTTCTAGTTTGATCGCACTGTGGTCTGAAAGACAGTTTGTTATAATTTCTGTTCTTTTACATTTGCTGAGGAGTGCTTTACTTCCAACTATGTGGTCAATTTTGAAATAGGTGTGGTGTGGTTTTGAAAAGAATGTATATTCTGTTGATTTGGGGTGGAGAGTTCTGTAAATGTCTATTAGGCCCACTTGGTGCAGAGCTGAGTTCAATTCCTGGGTATCCTTGTTAACTTTCTGTCTCGTTGATCTGTCTAATGTTGACAGTGGGGTGTTAAAGTCTTCCAGTATTATTGTGTGGGAGTCTAAGTCTCTTTGTAGGTTACTAAGGACTTGCTTTATGAATCTGAGTGCTCCTGTATTGGGTGCATATATATTTAGGATAGTTAGCTCTTCTTGTTGAATTGATCCCTTTACCATTATGTAATGGCCTTCTTTGTCTCTTTTGATCTTTGTTGGTTTAAAGTCTGTTTTATCAGACATTAGGATTGCAACCCCCACCTTTTTTTGTTTTCCATTTGCTTGGTAGATCTTCCTCCATCCCTTTATTTTGAGCATATGTATGTCTCTGCACGTGAGATGGATTTCCTGAATACAGCACACTGATGGGTCTTGAGTCTTTATCCAATTTGCCAGTCTGTGTCTTTTAATTGGAGCATTTAGTCCATTTATTTTTAAAGTTAATATTGTTATGTGTGAATTTGGTCCTGCCATTATGATGTTAGCTGGTTATTTTGCTCATTAGTTGATGCAGTTTCTTCCTAGCCTTGATGGTCTTTACATTTTGGCATGTTTTTGCAGTGGCTGGTACCAGTTGTTCCTTTCCATGTTTAGTGCTTCCTTCAGGAGCTCTTGTAAGGCAGGCCTGGTGGTGATAAAATCTCTCAGCATTTGCTTGTCTGTAAAGGATTTTATTTCTCCTTCACTTATGAAGCTTAGTTTGGCTGGATATGCAATTCTGGGTTGAAAATTCTTTTCTTTAAGAATGTTGAATATTGGCCCCCACTCTCTTCTGGCTTGTAGAGTTTCTGCTGAGAGATCCGCTGTTAGTCTGATGGGCTTCCCTTGGTGGGTAACCTGACCTTTCTCTCTGGCTGCCCTTAACATTTTTTCCTTCATTTCAACTTTGGTGAATCTGACAATTATGTGTCTTGGAGTTTCTCTTCTTGAGGAGTATCTTTGTGGCATTCTCTGTATTTCCTGAATCTGAATGTTGGCCTGCCTTGCTAGATTGGGGAAGTTCTCCTGGATGATATCCTGCAGAGTGTTTTCTAACTTGGTTCCATTCTCCCTGTCACTTTCAGGTACAGCAATCAGACGTAGATTTGGTCTTTTCACATAGTCCCATATTTCTTGGAGGATTTGTTCATTTATTTTTATTCTTTTTTCTCTAAACTTCCCTTTTCACTTCATTTCATTCATTTCATCTTCCATCACTGATACCCTTTCTTCCAGTTGATTGCATTGGCTCCTGAGGCTTCTGCATTCTTCATGTAGTTCTTAAGCCTTGGCTTTCAGCTCCATCAGCTCCTTTAAGGACTTCTCTGCATTGTTTATTCTAGGTATCCATTCGTCTAATTTTTTTTTCAAAGTTTTTAACTTCTTTGCCATTGGTTTGAATTTCCTCCTGTAGCTCAGAGTAGTTTGATCATCTGAAGCCTTCTTCTCTCATCTCGTCAAAGTCATTCTCCATCCAGCTTTGTTCCCTTACTGGTGAGGAGCTGCGTTCCTTTTGAGGAGGAGAGGTGCTCCACTTTTTAGAGTTTCCAGTTTTTCTGCTCTGTTTTTTCCCCATCTTTGTGGTTTTATTTACTTTTAGTCTTTGATGATGGTGATGTACAAATGGGTTTTTGGTTTGGATATCCTTTCTATTTGTTAGTTTTCCTTCTAACAGACAGGACCCTCAGCTGCAGGTCTGTTGGAGTTTGCTAGAGGTCCACTCCAAACCCTGTTTGCCTGGGTATCGGTGGCTGTAGAACAGCGGATATTGGTGAACCGCAAATGCTGCTGCCTGATCGTTCCTCTGGAAGTTTTGTCTCAGAGGAGTACCCGGCCATGTGAGGTGTCAGTCTGCCTCTACTGGGGGGTGCCTCCCAGTTAGGCTGCTTAGGGGTCAGGGACCCACTTGAGGAGGCAGTCTGCCCGTTCTCAGATCTCCAGCTGCATGCTGGGAGAATCACTACTCTCTTCAAAGCTGTCAGACAGGGACATTTAAGTCTGCAGAGGTTACTGCTGTCTTTTTGTTTGTCTGTGCCCTGCCCCCAGAGGTGGAGCCTACAGAGGCAGGAAGGCCTCCTTGAGCTGTGGTGGGCTCCACCCAGTTCGAGCTTCCCGGCTGCTTTGTTTACCTAATCAAGCCTGGGCAATGGCCGGCGCCCCTCCCCCAGTCTCACTGCCGCCTTACAGTTTGATCTCAGACTGCTGTGCTAGCAATCAGCGAGACTCCGTGGGCATAGGACCCTCTGAGCCAGGTGTGGGATATAATCTCCTGGTGTGCCATTTTTTAAGCCTGTTGGAGAAGCGCAGTATTAGGGTGGGAGTGACCCGATTTTCCAGGTGCTGTCTGTCACCCCTTTCTCTGACTAGGAAAGGGAACTCCCTGACCCCTTGCACTTCCCGAGTGAGGCAATGCCTCGCCCTGCTTCGGCTCGTGCACGGTGTGCTGCACACACTGTCCTGCTCCCACTATCTGGCACTCCCTAGTGAGATGAACCCGGTACCTCAGATGGAAATGCAGAAATCACGCATCTTCTGCATCACTTACGCTGGGAGCTGTAGACCAGAGCTGTTCCCCAAGGCTGAGTTTCTTTCCCAGGGCGCCCCTTCCCTTGCCTCTTTGCGGGTACCCCTCTGATTGCTGCAGCTAACAAACAGGTCAGCATTTCGCCGGGCCTGATGTTCATTCTCTTTGCGGTTTTCCTTATGGCTTACTGTATCCCTGTTTACAAACACCTGGTTAGCTATTTCTAATAACTGTGATGTATTCATCCCTGCAAACCCATCCTGTTTCTGCAGTTTTCTTCTAATGTCTTCTGTGCTTTGACTAACTAAAGCCATGTTAATCATCCACTGATTTTCAGGGCTATCAGGATCAAAGGGAGTATACATACGATAGGCCTCACACAATCTCTCGTAGAATTGTGCTGGACTTTCTTCTTTTCCCTGAATGACCTCAGAGACCTTGTTAACGTTTGTGGCCTTCTGGGCTCCCCTCTTTAATCCTTCCAAGAGAGCTTCCCTGTATCGGTTTAGCCTTTGCATATCCTTTCTTTCATTTGGGTCCCTCTGGGGGTCGGTTCCTGGTAACTGGGTCCTTACATACTCTTGGGGATTTTGGTAATCAGCCAGTGCATGCTCCTCTAGCCACTTAGTTGCTGCTTGGAGCACTCTCCACCTTACATCTGTGTTAAAGAGGAACATGAGCAGCTGGTGGCAATCAGCCCAAGTGGGGTTATGGGTCTGGATAATAGTTTGGAGCAAATCAATTAGAGCTTGTGGCTTTTCAGTATAGGACGGGGTATTGTTTTTCCAGTTAAGAAGGTCGGCAGAGGTGAAGGGCTGGTACACAAAAACATGCCTCTCCACTACATGACCATCCTCATCCATCCCAGTATACCACTGCTCTCTCAGGGGCATTTGTATCCCAGTATACTGCTGCTCTCTCAGGGGCATTTGTATCCCAGTTTTGGGTCTTAAATGAGGTGCCAAGGGAGGAGTTTCTCCGGAGGCTTCACCTCCTCTCTTGTCTACTCTCGGTGGCCTAGGGACATGTTTGTCTTGTGGAGGCACAAGCACTGTGGGCTCAAGAGTGGGGAGCCTCTCTCCCTGGTAAGGGGAGGGCACCACTGGGATCACTGGTGCCATCTCCTGCAATGGATCTTCTGATGTTGGGTCGAACAGACTTCGGGAGTTGATTTCCCTCGGCGGGTAGAGCGGGATCCTTCCTTGGCTATCTGTCCCTTTGCTACTAGCACTGCTGCTGCCTGCCCTCTTAGCCACTGTGGGGGGTCTAGCACCAGCTGTAACCAAGTGTCTATGTATGGGAACTGGCCTGAGTGTCCTGACTTACCAGTTACTGTGTGCCCTACCTTAGAAACAAGGGACCTGTCCAGGCTTCCTTCTGATGGCCAACCCACTTCTAATGTTGGCCAATCTATTTCACACAAAGTTCTAAGTTTCCCTGGTGTCATAGCAACCCCATAGTCTCCATTAAATCCCTTCTTAAAATTTTTCAACATAGTTCCTAGCGGAGTGGGCTTACTTTGTGTCTGACCCATGTTTCCTCGAGACAAAACATCAAGCTCACACCACACACACCACAGAACAAAGAACGGGTAAAAAAGGGCACGCACACACTTTTTTAGTTTACACCAAACCAGAATCAAAACCAAAATCAGAGTATCCAAAAATCCAAGCCAGGTCAAAACCAAAACCAAAGTATCAAGCAATTCAAGTCAAGTCAAAAACAAAAACCAAAATGCCAGTACAGACACACCATGGGTGATCAGGCCACGCTTCCACTCAAATGGAGTGGGGCAAGTTCCAAAGACCAGTCTTACCAAGTTTCAGATGTCCAGACTTAAAGTGCCAGTTCCTTCCCGGTGTTCAGCCACTGCGTTGATCCTCCATGGGGGCCTGCCACACTCTGCTCTGACGATGGGTTCCACAGGGGCAATTGCCTACCCCGGAATGCTCTCAGGATCCATGTTGCTCGAGCTGGCTGGAGTCCCCTGCAGGGATGCTCCACAGGGCAGGCCTAAGCTGCCTAAGGGGTTGCCTCGACCATCCCTTAATCACCTAGCTTCCCGGTCAGGGAACCAAGAAATGTAGCAGGATGAGCCGCAGATAAAACTCCTCAGACACCGGATTAAAGAAGGAAGAGGTTTTTATTCAGCTGATAGCATCGGCAGACTGGCGTCTTAAGAGCTGAGCTCCCCGAAAAAGAAATTTCTAGCCCTTTTAAGGGCTTACAACTCTAAGGGGTCCACGTGAAAGGGTCATGATAGATCAAGTTAAGTGTGAGGAATGTGACTGGGGGCTACATACATCAGCTAACAGAACAAAAAGTTTTACAGTGCTTTCTCATACAATGTCTGGAATTTACAGATAACACCAGTAGTTTTGGTCAGGGGTTAATATTATTATTATTTTAACCACCAGGGCCAGGTGGCGGCACCAAGGTCGTCTGGCTATTTATCTTACTTCTGTTTCTTTCCAACTTTTTGCTTTCTCCCTTTTCTACTGTCTTATAAACTAGGGAAAAGGGGAGGTGGGGAAGAAGCTGGGAAGGACAACAGGAGAAGTGGTGGTCTCATTCCATAAGAACACTTAAGATCCTATGCAGCAATGTTCAAGCAGGTGTACACTGTCACTAACTAGAGTCACCACATTGTACAACAGATCTCTTGAACCAGCTGTGTCTTCATTGAATCCTACATTTTACAGACAAGGAAACGGGCATGCAGAGAGCAAGAAGTTGTCAGAAGTTACGCAAGGCTGGGGATCAGGCCCCAGCAGCATGGTCCTGGCTCCTGGGTCCTCAAGGCTGTCCCCGTTGTGGGGCAAGGACCACTCAGGCCCTCTGCTGGGCCCAGGCTTGGGATTCAGTGACCCGTGAACTCTGCCTGCAGACACCAACTTGCCAATGGGGTGGGGGTGGCCTCTGGCTGTGGCCTGCGTGTGCCGGGAGACACAGAAGGGCATCGCTGATCCAGGACTGTGCACAAAGTGTGCAGGGCAGGAGTGAGGTGGTCTTAGGAGTCTCATGTCTGCATGAGAGGGACTTTTTCTGTGCAAAAACAATGTATGAAAGAAACACAAAACCCCCTGGGGCAGATTTCCAGAGAAGGGGAGGAGTCAGGGGGCCGTGGCGTTCACTACCTTTCTGTTCTGTTTGCACTCGACTTCTAAAAGTCAGTGATGGTTATCTGGCTGCTGGGCTGGAAGATCTTTTTCGGTCTGTATTTCTCCGTGAAGAATGCAATTCAATTTCTCGACTGTTGCGAGCGGAAGAAGAGCGTCGGCCACAGGGTGGCGCTGTGATCCCAGCCATGAGCACCGCCCGGCCTGAGCGCATTTCCCAGCTTTCCGCAGGCCCCGGCTTCCCTCTTCAGCTGTGAGCCCTTGGCAGCGCCCCCGCCCCCCGCCCCTGTGCCCGGACGTGGCCCAGTCCCTAGCCTGCTCTGCAGCGGCGGCGGGGACCTCAGCCGCTCTGAGCCCTTTCCGGGGAAATGCAATTTTGGGCATGAGACAGGGCCTCTAAACCGCAAGGCCTTCTGCGATTTCAGTTATCAGTCCGTGGGGAAAATCCTGCAAATAAATCTTCCAGGCGTGGCAGGCCCCTCACCCACCCACCGGGCCTCTGGCGTGGAGAATCTCGGCGTTTGGGGGTTGGAGGGTTCCACTTAACTTAGCTGCACAGGTCACTGCAAAGCTTAGTCCTCGAGCCACCATCCCTTCCATCATTCTCAGAACTTCTGAGGCCAGCGATCGGGACGACGTGGTGGGGGCCTGTGGCCACCAGGTCTGGGATGCTAGGTGGGGGATCCGAGGGTGGGGCCTGGCATCGTGGAAGGCTCTTCCTTCACATGTCTGGAGTGGCGCTGGCTGCTGGCTGGATCTCGGTGGGCTGGGGCGGGAACGCCTCCACGTGGCCTGCCCGGTGGCCACCTGGGCTTCCTCACAGCGTGGTGGCCGGGCTCTGAGAATGAGTGTTCCCTGGAGCAGCAAGTGGAAGTCATCCTTTTTTATGACTTAGCCTTGAAAGTCACCTAGTATCACTTCTGCCAGAATTGCAGACCCGCTCAGATTCAAGAGATTGGAAACCAAGCAGACTCCACCTCTCGGTGGGACAGTGTCAGGTCATATCACCAGAAAGCAGATGGGAGGGACATACTGGTGTGGCACCTTTGGAACGTCATCTGCTCAAGTGTGTCCAGAGAGAATTAAAGTCTAAGCCTCCCTGGAGGGCTCTCGGTTCTTTGGAGAAATGCCATTTCCAGCCTCTCTAGCCCTCACCATTCCCAACTGCTGGCCACTGGCAACTTGCATCCCTGATACTGACCCAGCCACAGAGCTGCTGCTCACCTGTGTCAGCTGCAGCTCCTCCATGCTGAAAAACAAAGCCAAGCAAAACTGGAGAAACCAACTGGAATGGTTTTAAACAGTAAGGGGATTTCTGAAACTCCTACCTGGAGAATCTAGCAGTAAGTGAGCTTCATGAACCTGCGCAGGGGCTGCCTGCTTCCCGCAAGGCTGGGCACAGCTGGGGCAGTGGAGACTCTGGTCCTGCAGTGCCAGGTGCAGGAGGGGCCCGCCCGTTCCAGCTCATGCAGTGATTCTTCTTGGTCCACTTTGGTTCAGTTGGTTTCAGTTGGAAGGTGGCTCAGTCAGAGTCTTGTGAAGGACTTATGTTCTATCATTGTGGGAGAAAAGTGTCTACCCTCTCTCTGTCCACTTTCCCTCCCATGGATATGTATGAAGCTGTGTGTAGCCCCCAAGCTGCTGACAGCCTTTTTGGTACACAGGGGCAGCCAGGCTGAGGAGAAGCTGGAAGGGGGAGAATTGTAGAGACTCAGTCATGACAAACCCCTAGATCGAGCCCACCCTGAAGCTCACTTACTGCTAGATTTTCCAGGTAGGAGTTCCCATAAATCCCCTTACTGTTTAAGATGATTCCAGTTGAGTTTTCAGGTTTTGCTTTCAGCATGGAGGGGCTGTAACTGACACAGATGAGAAGCAGCTCTGTGGCTGGGTCAGTATAAGGGGTGCAAGTTGCCAGTGGCCAGATCATCAGGAATGGGGGAAGGTTAGAGAGGCTGGAAATGATATTTACTGGAAGAACTGAGAGCCTTTCCCAGGTGATGGAAGACAGGACTGAAGGTTAGAGCTGATGACAGGGGCTATGCATGGTCAGTTCTGAGCAGGCGGAGGTGGGGTTGGTCCTTGGAGGCAGATGAACCTGCCTTGCTGTGCCCAGCACTGTGGTGTTCACCCAGGGATGACTTCCAGGTCTGGTGTGGCTTCCCTGCTACCTACAGTGGCCAGTAGAAAGACTAAGTTTGAATTTCAGATAAACAACACATAAATATTTAGTATAAGTATGTCCTATATATTGCATAGGACGCGCTTACACTAAAAATCATTCATGATCTGAAATTCAAATTTAACTGGGCATCCTGTATCTTTATCTGTGAAATCTGTCAGCCTACCTTTTGGTAGCCTGGAGAACTTTATAGAAGGATGAAGTGGCTGGCTCTTTATGTGGGATTCTGTCTTGTGGAGTTGGGGAGCTCACAGCTTGGAGCCCTGGGGGGCCAGCCTGACCACCATGGCCAGCCTGTGGGTTCGGGCTTGGTCACCAGCATGGGAAGCACCTGGCATCAGCAGGACAGGACTCCTATTGCCCTTTGCGCCTTGGCCCCTCATGGCTTGCAGGCACGAAGCACCCTCAGGTGCCCTGATGTCGCACTCAGCAGTGTGGGGTCTGCATTCTGGCCCTGGCCAGCGGGCTCACTGGAGAGCTTCTCAGGGCTGGCTGCTGGCATTAAGCTCCTGCTGGGGGTTTTGAAGGCTGCAGTGGTTTCTCCCTTGGACTCCAGGTGGCAGTCGGGAAATAGCAGGTCTGTCTGCAGAGCTCTTGGTGCCTGCCTAAGTGTTGACTGAGGCCCAGGCTGGATCCAAAAGGCTCACCCCTGGAGGGGAGGACAGACATTGCTTAGACAGGGATGAACCTGTCTGTGGAGTCCGCAGGGAGCTGGGGATGGACTTGCTCACTTGACCTGAGGCTGCTTGGTGGACTCGGGGCACCACTCAGGCCCCACAGCAGGACTCAGATGCTCATCTCCCAGCTGCCTCTCTGGAGTTGCCCTTGGCAGAAAACAGCCACTACCACAAAGTCATGCCCTTCGTAAGGGCTGCCGTGGCTCATGGCAGGACATCTGTGCAGGCCCATCACAGCCCCAGTTCCCACCACCCGCATCTCCCAGGCTCCTGCTCGGAGCGCCTTCTCCTTTGACCACTGGGTGCTCACCTGTAACAAGTGGGACACACAGTCTCCGTAGAAGGGGTATTTAAGTTGGATTGTGATGATGGTGTAAGAGTTTTCTTGTAAGAGTTTTCTTGGAAGGGAAAGAGAGGGGTGAAAGCAGAGGGACGGCGTGAGCAGAGGCGTGGCCTGTGGCATAGGGTGCTCCTTGTTAGGGCACTGAGGTGGCTCACTGTGGCTGGAGCAGGGTCTGGGGGGTTCTGCTGCCCGTCAGACATCATGTGGTCCCCCATGGGTCTCTGGTCACTTCTTGGAGTTTCCTGACCCCAGAACGGTTTGCTCCAAGGGAAGAAGTTGGTTCTGCAGTCATCAACAGGGCCACATGTCCAGTGGCTCACCCTGCAGATGGACATGTGACCTGTTTCCTGGCACTGAGAGAACCGAGGGCTGTCTGTGGATCTGGACTCTGTGTCCACCCTAAGACGACCCCACCCTGCCCTGCTGAGAGCACTTCCAGCTACAGCTCTCAGATCGGGTTTCATAGCCTAGAACTGGTAGCCTCTCCCCCAAGGACGGGACCTGGAAATCTGGGAAAGAAAGCCCTGGGAAAGGCTGAGACCTGAGGACAGGGGAGGCGCAGGGCAGGGAGCTGAGGCCTGAGGATGGGTGGGGAAGGAGCAGGGTGGGGAAGGAGCAGGGCAGGGAGCTGAGGCCTGAGGATGGGAGGGGAAGGAGCAGGGCAGGGAGCTGAGGCCTGAGGATGGGGTGGGGAAGGAGCAGGGCAGGGAGCTGAGGCCTGAGGATGGGGTGGGGAAGGAGCAGGGCAGGGAGCTGAGGCCTGAGGTTGGGAGGGGAAGGAGCAGGGCAGGGAGCTGAGGCCTGAGGATGGGGTGGGGAAGGTGCAGGGCAGGGAGCTGCTGGCACCGGGGCCTCAGGGGAACCCTGGGGGCTGGCAATGGCTGAGGGAGGCAGCTCTCTGACCCTCTGCCCTCTTCATGTCTTTCTGACCAAAGCTGGGAAAGGTTCCTCACTTTTGAGAACTCACATGATAAGATTTAGGCTCCACCTGGATGATCCAAGCCAATCTCCTGTCTCAAGGCACACCGTCACAGGTTCCAGGTTTAGGAGGGGCATCTCTGGGGGCCGCAGGGCTTATCAGAAGGAGGAAGAAGCAGCCCCCTGTGCTGCCAGGGAGCTCTGGCCAGACCCGTCCGGCCCTTTGTGTGTGTGTGGTGGGGGCTAGTGTTCCCAGACCTAACTGAGGGTTGGGCTGCTATTTCTGGCAGCCCATTAACAAGATGCAGATGAACTGGGGAGGAAGAGAGTTTTTATTTCTGTAACCGGGTATAGGGAGAAGGCCTGGAAAATATCACCAGACCAACTCAAAATTACCAAGTTTATATTTATATTACCAGAGCTTATATTCCTTCTAAGCTATAGGTCTATGTGTAAGTGTGCAATCGTCTAAAGACATAAGTAATTAACTTCTTCTAATCTCTAACTGAGGTCTGAGTCCTGAAGACCTTCCTTTGGAACCTCAGTAAATTGACTTAATCTAGATGGGTCCAGGTGCTGGGGTGATTACCCTTATCTTGTCTCCTGCTAAATCATGGAGGTTTGGGGAGTTCTTTCAGACCCCAGTAAACTTGTTTGTGGAGGACTGGGGAGTTTCTTCAGACCCCAGTAAAACTTGTTTAATCCTAAATAGGTTCTGTTAAGAATTCTTTTGTTATTTTGTCATGCTTCAAGGCCCAGGAAATGCCTAGGTAAAACTCTTGGTGGGCTTTTGTTACATTCTAGCCTTTGTATAAGGGGACTGGCTCTCTCGGCTTTTAATATTTAACTTAACCACTCATTCAGTGCTGAAACAGTTGTTATGGAGGCCTGTGTTAGTGGGACCTGGCCTGCCACAGTAGTGGGGCTGGTGAGGGCTCCGGGGCATGTCCTGCAGCTCAGACCAGTTACAGCCAGGTAGCCTTCATCCTCATTCCCCAGGTAGCCTTCATCCTCATTCCCCAGGGAGGATCTTGTGCTAAGTCCCCCAGAACAGACCCTGAGACACAGGTTGCAGCGCAGGCAGTGTCTCTGGGCGGGCACCTCAGAGAGAGATGAAATATACCAATAGGTGATGGCCAGAGCACACAGGACAGGAGAACTCGGACCCACAGCCTGTAGCACCAGCCCGGGAAGCCAGACCACTACTGCTCACAGGCTTGGCCAGTAACTGCCAGTTTCCCTCATCCTTCTTCAACTGAGGATCAGCCAGAGAAGAAAGCCAGACATGCTCCGCTGACCAATCACAGGGGCTAGCCCGTTTTTAGCAGCCCCTCCTACTTGCCCAACAGCCACCCCCACTGGGGCACCTCTGAAGCCCCCTCTTTCCCCTATGAGGCTTTCCCACCCCTGCCTGCATGCAGGTCCCACCTGGTGGTGCTGCCTCCCACTGCCGCATGCCTTGAGCCCCTAGGCTCCTTTGGATGGTCTTTGTCTGTTTCTTTGCCAGGGCACATGGCGGGAGGGCAGGCTCTGGGCCGGGCAGGGTCATGAGCCATCTGAACAGGGAGGGCTATGGCAGCTGTGGCCATGGACACTGGGGCTCAGGCTCCCTGGGGGCCTCATGCTGGCCACAGGAGGGGAGGCAGCTGCTAGGCTCAAGGCGGAGGGCAGCAGCCCTGGCCTGTGCCTCCCTCATGCAAGAGCAGGCAGAGATGGTGCTGGCGGTGGCCCCTGGGTCAGCAGGTTGGAGCCCAGAGAGGCACTGGGGTGTGGGTGGGGTCCCTGGGGCTTTCTGGCTCTTCCAGTGCTGCTCATCAGAACAGCCAGCAAACCCGGGAACATGCAGCCAGTGTTCCTCAAGGACCCCTCATTCTTCTCCACAAAAAACTCCATAAAATATTTGAAGAAATTTATTCTGTGCCACATATAAGGACCAAGGGCCTGTGACACAGCCCAGGAGGTCCTGAGAACATGTGCCCGGAGTGATCGGGCTGCAGCTTGTTTTTTGAGTTTTAGGGAGACATAAGACATCAATCAATATATGGAAGGTATACATTGGTTCAGTCCAGAAAGGCGGGGCAACTCAAAGAGGAGGAGGCTTCCAGGTCATAGGTGGATTGGCAACTGGCTGAAAGAGTTATTATCTAAGACCTGAAATCAATAGAAGGGAATATATGAGTTAAGATGGGGGATTGTGGAGAGCAGGATTTATCATGCAGATGAAGCCTCCAGGTAGCGGCTTCAGAGCTCTTATCAGACCTGAAAGGGTGCCAGGCTCTTAGTTAATTCTCTCCTGGATCAGGGAAGAGACCTGGAAAGGAAGGGGATTCTCTACAGAATGTGGATTCTCCCTACAAGAGACAGCTTTGCAGGGACGTTTCAAAATATGTCAAAGAAAGATATTTTAGTGTAAAATACTTCGATTTCTTTCAGGGCCTGCTGCCTGTCATGTGAGGCTATACTAGAGTTAGGTTGGAATTTGGTGTCTCATTGCTACAGGGTCTTGCCCTATTTTGATGTGAATGCTGGTCAGCTGTGCCTGGATTCAAATGGGAGGAGGAGGAAATAATGAGACCTGTCCGGCCCCCGCTTCCTATCATGGCCAGAATGAGATGTTCAGGTTTATGTTGGAATGTCCTTGGCCAAGAGGAGGGGTCCAGCAGTTGGTTGGGGGACTTAGAATTTTATTTCTGGTTTCATTCTGTAGATCAGAATGTGGAGCTCAGGAATGAGCACTTCACAGGCTCCCATGCACCCAGGTAGAACCTTGTGCATGGTGTCTCCACGGGGTTCACAGGCAGGCTACCCAGCTGAGGCTCCTGCCCCGCCTCACCCACTTTCTCTCCAGGACCTCCCTCCTGTTTCTCCCAGCGTGAGTGCTGATGTAAATTTATGGAGATGGCGTTTTCTGCCTCAATCCCCTTCTGCTCTGACGACCCATTATGACTGCATAATTAAGCTCCTGTGGATCTTCCCAGCAGGCATCTGTAGCTCCTGGGTGTCACTCATCTGCCCAGTGCTGACACGGAACTGAGGATAAATGTATTTCACCGGCTTTTGCTCTAACGTTGCTCTTGTGTAAATTTCCAGTTTGCAATTTCTGCATTGGTCTTTCTTGGGCAAATCCCCCCATTTGTGTGGATGAGTTTAGGATTGATTTCCCCTCTTCCCTCTTTCCCTTGACCCGTCCTTGGTGACCGTGCTTAGTCTCCAGGGGGCTCTGCCCTAGGTGTGTTTGGCTGGCTTGGATTTGCAGATTATTCCCTGTGGTTGGTGTTGGTGTCAGTTACCACCTGATGTGGAAGAACCGCGATCCAGGATTGGAAGGGATCTCACTCAGTTCATTTGATTTCTTCCTGCAACATTTTATTATAAAGGTTTTTAAACTTTTCCAGGAAAGCTGGATGAATTGTTCAGTGAACACTCACATGCCCACACGCTAGATTTCACAGTGAACTCTTTCTTCATTTATCCTGTATCTATCCATTTATCCATCCATGAATTTGATTATTGTTTTGGCACTTTTCAAAGTAATTGCACTACAGCGAGTGTTAAATTCCCAGGACCCCCCCGCCGCCGCCCAATGCCTGCTCTCTGTTCAAGAGATGGAGAGCACAGGGCTGGGCCCATGCCCAGGGCTTCTTGTGCATGGGACTCTCCAGCCTCTCTCACTAGCTCCCAGGGGAGGCTGGTGCTGCCCACCCAGGGCCCCACCTGGAGAATTGCTGGTCTAAGCTTACACAGTTTCCTGGGGAAACAATTGTCCCCAAAAGAGCCAGAAGGTCTAGAGTGGTAGCCAGAGTCCTGGGCGTCCTGCCTGAGGATGGCTGTCTTACTCTTGGGGCAGCCATACCAGCCCCTCTGCAGGTGGCCTCAGGCACTCTGGCTGCTGGGCAGGGGCAGGTGCCTCCCTGGAGCAGGTTGCTTGCATTCGGTGCATGACTCCCTCTCTGGTGGGGTCTTCTCAGGGGCTGGCCGGGCCATAGAGTACCCTCTGTGACTCTCTCCATTCCCACATGTCACTAGCTCTGCTGAGCACCTGGGGCTGGGGTCCTGGCCAAGTCCTCAGAGAGTGGTGTCACCATTAGAACTGGATGAACCCTGGCACCCAGCAACCCATCTTTGCCCAATTTATTTCCTTACTGCCCGAAGCTAAAATGTTCTGGTAAAAGACAAATGCGTGCCTGGACAATACCTTTACCTCTTTCTGCAGGCTGGGGAATGCTGAATTTTACCCTCTGCTCTTGCAAATTAAGTAATTAAAGAAAGAGTGAACCTGTGCTAATTGTAGGTGCTTATTGTTACTGATGAAGATGTCCAGGCAGGGATGAGTGTGGATTTTCATTAATTTCTCCGTGCTTTGGGGTTTGGCTTGAACTCAAAGGCCTTCCTTGAATGAACTCTTGTAAAATCTTTAATTAACTCTTGCCGGTGTCAATATGTTTTATTACCTTCCTCAGCCCACAGCCTCCCCTGGTGTCCAATTTACTTGGATGCTCCTGGGCTGCGAGGACAGAGGCTGGCGCTATGCTCTGCGGTGGGGTGGATTAAGTTGCTTTATGTGTTCTGGCTAGAGGGCAATTCTTCTCCATCGGAAATGATGATGGCCACTTTTCTATGGGGGACACCCAAGGTTGCAGTGAGAACTTACTGCATCAGAAACAAAAGGGCTGAGCTTGGAAACAAGACCTTGGCCATCAAGGGCATGCATAGACGTGGCCTGTGAAGACTCATGCTCGGGTCCAGACCATCGCTTGTAAGTGGCGGGGTGCGGATCAGGGATGTTGCCCTACAGAAGTCAGGCAAGGGGCTCGCCCCAGGCCCCATGTGGGCACACCACTGCTGACCCCTGAAGTTTACTGGGCTGGGGTCCACAGCTGGCCAGCCCCCTGGGGAAGGAGCAGGAATTAAGCTTTTCCATTTTGTGTCTCGGGGCTGTGAAGGGGATCGGATGTCAGCAGTGTGTGGCTCCTCCAGAGGTTACCTGCCCATTGCATCCCCGCCCACAGAACCGGGAGGGCTGGGAGGCAGCCAGCCCCAACCAGGGAGGGACAGGGTCAGTGGGCGAACACTGCCTGCCTATAGGGGGCCCCCGAGGGGCACCTTCCACAGTGTCAGAGCTCCCAGTGGGATGGGTGAGACAGTGGCTGAACTGTGGGCAATAGTGAGCCCCTTTCCTGGCCTTGCCATCCACCCTTATCCTGCTGCCTGGAGTAGTCCTCCCAGTAAACTGCCCATGCCAAGCCCTTTCTCCCAGTCTGCTTTGAGGAAGCCCAATAAAGACAAAGATGTCAGAGGTGAGGTGGTGTGGGGAAAGGTCAGAGCATGGAGGGGGGTCAGAGGAGGAGGCCGTGGAGAAAATGAGAAGAAATAATGAGAAATTCATTTGAAATACACACTTGTACACATCATTCCCCAAATCCAGGTCATAAACTCCAGCACCCTGGAGCCAGGAGGTCCCTGGCAGGTAGTCACTGCCCTGAGGCACAAGACTGAGGTCTTTCATGGCTGAGGTGTTGAGTTCTGTTGGGCGGAGGTGCCTCAAGCTGCCTTGACTTCTCTGTGACACCAAATCCAAATAAATTCAATGTTGATCTTTGAGGTTGGTGTCTTAGTCTGTTTTCTGTAGCTATAACTGGACACCAGAGACTGGGTAATTTTTATAAAAAAAGAAATTTATGTAGCTAATGGTTTTGGAGGCTGGGAAGTCCAAGGGCATGGCAGTAGCTTCTGGCATGGGCAGACGGCATCACAGGGGCCGGAGGGATGTACTGAGAGCCAAATCAGTTTTTCTAAAGGACCCACCCTGGTGATGACTAACCCACTCCCTCAATAACCTATTAATCCATCAATCAATCAAGGAGTGGATTAATCTATTCCTGACAGCAGGACCCTTGGAACCCAGTCACCTCCCAGTGTTCTACCTCTCAGCACTATTGCTTTGGGGACAAAGTTCCAACACATTTCCTAAGTTACTGAATTTTAAATGTTATTTAAATTCAATGAATTTCTGTTTCAATTTCTTTTTATTTCCAACTTTTATTTTAGGTTCGGGGTACATGTGCAGGATGTCCAGGTTTGTTACATAGGTAAGCACGTGTCATGGTGATTTGCTGCACAGATCATCCCATCACCTAGGCATGAAGCCCAGCATCCATTAGCTATTCTTCCTGATGCTGTCTCTCCTCCCACCTCCCACCCCTCCAACAGGGCCCAGTGTGTGTTGTTTCCCCCTATGTGTCCATGTGTTCTCATTGGTCAGCTTCCACTTATAAGTGAGAACATGCGGCTTTCTGTTCCTGCATTAGTATGCTGGGGATGATGGCCTCCAACTCCATCTGTGTTCCTGCAAAGGACATGATCTCATCCCTTTTTATGGCTGCATAATAGTCCATGGTGCATACATACCACATTTTCTTTATCCAGTCTATCATTGATGGGCATTTAGGTTGATTCCATGTCTTTGCTATTGTGAATAGTGCTGCAATGAACATGTGCATGCATGTGCCTTAATAATAGAATGATTTACATTCCTTTGGGTATATAACTAGTAATGGGATTGCTGGGTCAAATGATATTTCTGCTCTCTAGGTCTTTGAGGAATCACCACACTGTCTTTCACAATGGGTGAACTAATTTACACTCCCACCAACAGCGTAAAAGCATTCCTTTTTCTCTACAACCTTGCCAGTATCTGTGGTTTTTTGACTTCATAGTAGCCATTCTGACTGGTATGAGATAGTATCTCATTGTAGTTTTGATTTGCATTTCTCTAACGATCAGTGATGTTGAGCTTTTTTATCATGTGTTGGTTGGCTGCATGTATGTCTTCTTTTGGGAAGTCAACACCTGAACTTTTGGGAGACCCATTCAAACCAGAACAGCTGGCAAATTTGTTTTGATTGAGGTAATATTTATCTACAGTGAAACATAAGATCTGAGATTCCACGAGCTTTGATACATATATACACTTGGGTAACCCACATCCCAATTGAATTAGTGAATCTGTCACACAGAAGCTCCCTGATGCTGCCAGCAGTCAGTCCACCCTGCTTCCTAGAAACTGTTGTTCCAATTCCAACACCTAGGTCAGCCTTGCCTGTTCTTACTCTGTGTAAGTGGAATCGTATAGTTCACCCTCTTCTGCATCACACTTCATTTGTGTAACATAATGTTTTTTGAGGTTGAACATGCTGTGTGTGTTAGTCATCCACTCATTTTTATTGACCAGTAGTATTACATTTTATAAACAGACCACATTTTATCTGTTCACTTGTTGATGTATGTTATCTTTTATCTAGTGTTTGGCTATTATGAAGAATGCTGCCATATCTGCCGTTGCACAATAAACTGTGTGGACGTATATTTTCATTTCTCTTTGGGGGAATTGTTGAGCCATTGGGTAGGTGTGTGTTTAGTTTTATAAGAAACTGCCAGACCATTTTCTAAAGTGGCTACACCATTTTGTATTCTCACCAGCAATGAATGAGAGAGTTCCTGTTGCTCCACTTCCTCATCAGCACTTGATGCTATCTGTCTTTAATTTTAGCCACTTTGGTGGATGCGGAACAGCCTCATTGTGGTTATAATTTGCATTTCCCTGATAACAAATGATGCTGAGCATACTTTCATGTGCTTATTGGACGTCAATATACTTTATTTTGTAAAATATATTTTCATGTTTTCTACCCATTTTAAAATTGGATTGTTTGTCTTTTTATTGATTTGTATTTCTTTATATATGCTAGATATTGGTCCCTTATCAGATATACACATCATAAAAGTTTTCCCCAATCTGTGGTTTGTCTTTTTATTTTCTAAATGTTGTCTTTTCATGAGCAGAATTTTGATGCGTGCTGTCTACTTTCTACAACTTCATCTACTTTTGACTGAGATGCAGTTAGACCTTTTTTAGCATACTCACAAACCAATCAGCCCTCTAGGTGGGAGAGGGTCCCTGAGAGAATTCCACAGGAAGATGGAGGTGTCTTCTGTGAGTTTGCCTGTAGGCTGGCTCAGCTGCGACCCACATGTGTGGCCAGCCTAGCTGCTGGGACAGTCACAGAGGCGCCCAGCATCAGGGGAGGAAAGCGGAATCCCCCCACCCCCACCAACTCCAAGCTGCCTGACTGCAGGTCCAGCCTCATTAGACCCTCAAAATAACTCAAGATTTTCCATGATTTCCATGTGTGGGGTGGTCCAGCAAGCCCCTGTGAGGGGTCCCTGCTCCATCCCACTGGTAGGAGCCCAGGCCTCCTGGAATGGACAGGTAATGTGTGCTATGGGCACTTGAAAGCAGAGGTTAGTGGGGCATGAGAGAACTTGTGTCCAGCAGCAGGTAACAAGCTCCATGGAAATGCCCTTTAGCCTGGGCCTGAAGTTCGGCAGCATGGGCCTGCAGGGGTGTAGAGGGCCCTCCAGGTGAGAGGTGGTGTGGGAGAGATGCTTGGAGGTGGAAATCCCAGGGGATTTCCCCAGGGGGAGCATGCATCTCCACTGCAGTGAGGCCAGCTGCCTGTGAGAAGCCACTGGGAGTTGGAGGACAGGTGTACTCCAATCTGTGTGTCTAGAGGTGCATGCATCAGCCAGAGCAGGAGTTAGAAGGCTCTGTTCAGAGGGGTTTTGGGAAATAGTAATCAACTGTGTTGACCTAAAAGGAAGAGGCTGAGACACAAAATGTAATTTAAAGAGTTTACTTGAGCCAAAGTGAGGCCAGTTGCCTGGGACACATTACCAAGTTGCCTTGGGAAGTACTCCTGTTCAGCTTTTGTTATAAGCAGGTTCTTAAGGTAAACAGGGGAAAATGAGTGTGCAGATTTAAAGGTGTTTGACAGGTGTGCTCCGTGGTTCACAGGAAGAGCTTTGATTATGGTAGCAACAGGAGGCAGCCAAATGCCCAGGTAGATGGGACGGGTCCTGGTGAAACCCCACCTCCAAGCTGAAGGCAGTTTAAAGCCTGACAGCCAAGCTACAGTTAAATCCTTGGACCGGATTGAGAATGTGTCTTCCTGTTTGGTGTGATTTCCTCTGATCGGTCCCCAGCCTTCACCTATTTTACATATACCTACCCTTTCCTAATTGTTTTTCTACACTGTCGTGCCTACCTTTGAATCAAGTAAGTTATTCCCCTGTGAACAAAATTTGGTGCATATTTATTTTGCTCTGCCTGGTTTCTCTAGAATTTGGAAACTATTTGTGAGTATTCTTAAGTTATGGCAATATGGTTACTGCATCTGTGCAATAAGAATCTGACTGTTGTCTTCCCAAAACAGCACCCCTTGTTGGCAGGAAGCAGTTAAGATCAGTCATTGTCCCTATTCTTATGGCAGTTAGATATACCTCTTCAGAGGGGTGAAATGATAGAGGCAGGAGGCAGCCAAATGCCCAGGCAGATAGAGGCAGGTCCCGGTGAAGCCCCAGCTCCAATCCAAACCCTGAAAGCCAAGCTACAAGTTAAATCACTGGATCAGATTGAGAACTTGTCTTCCTGTTTGGCATTATTTCCTCTGATTAGTCCCCAGCCTTCACCTATTTTACATATACCTACCCTTTCCTAATTGGTTTTCTACACTGTTGTGCCCACCTTTGAGTGGTGTCCTCCCTTTAACCTTTTTTGCATGCTCACAATCAGTATGCACTCCCCATTCTGAGTCCATAAGAGGCCCTGAGTCCTCTCTCTGCTGAAAGCTGTTTTCATCGCTCGATAAAAATCTTCTCTGCCTTCCTCACCCTTCAATGTCCAGTGTATCCTCTTTCTCTCTGGGCATGGTACAAGAGCTTGGGAACCACTGAATGTAGGTACAAGCTGTAACACAGGTGAGCTGGGGCATGCCAGTATGGCTGAGTGAGGCCCGAGTGGGGCATCACTGGCTGGGGGTCCCTGGCTTGCAAAGTGACTGAGAAGAAAAATCCTACATTGGTTACAGAGTGGCTCCTGCTGTCGAGCTACAGGGTGTGAGTGATGGCATCAGCCCACGGTGTTTGATGGTTGCATGACATCAGTCCAGAGCCATGTGGCAGCTGCCTTCAGGAGGTGATGATTTAGCTTCAGGAGCAAATGCAGCACTGACTGCTGTTTCATTCCAAAGCTGCTCTGAGCCTGATAATTTAAAGGGGCTTTGCATTCCTCAGATAAAAAGGGTTGTTTGTTTGTTTTTCTTTCTCTACTGGTTATGTGAAAAAAAAGAAAGTGAGAGAGAGGCTCTTATTCGTTTTCAGACATAGATTCTTCCACCTGTGCCAATTCCAGCCACATTGTGAGGTCCCTGGGTGCAGGTGGAGGAGGCCTGTGCGCATCCACACTCCTGAGCCTGGATGGGCTGCTGGAGGTGGTTACTCACTCTGATACCTGAGATCTGTATTTGGTCTTTGACCCATTTCCTAACACACAACTCCTAAAACCTGTGGAATCTCTAGCACAAAGAATGTCTTTTGTATCCTAATGAGATAGCTGGTGGCTGGGTGCCCTGGGCAGCTTCAGGGTGGGGCTGGTCATCTTAAACACCAAGGCAGGTTTGAGGGTTAAGGTTTTCAGCCTCAATCCCTGTCCTCTGGGGAGGGGAGAGAGGCTGGAGGTCGAGTTGATCACCAATGGCCAGTGGTTTAGTCGATTATGCCTACACAGTGAAGCCTCCACAAACCCCAGAAGGACTGGGTTCCTGGAGCTTCCAGATAGCAGAATGCATGGAGGTTCCTGGAGGGTGGTGCCCAGGAAGGCGTGGAAGCTCCGTGTCCCTTCTTCATACCTAGCCTTACACATCTTTTCATCTATATCCTTTGTAATATCCTTTATAATAAACCAGTAAATGTGTTTCTCTGAGTTCTGTGAGCCACTCTAGCAAATTAGCTGAACCCAAGCAAGGGGTTGTGGGAACCCCTGATTTATAGCCAGTCCTCAGAAGCACAGGTTATAACCTGGGGCTCACAACTGGCCTCAGAAGATGGGGTGGGGGAGAACCCTTGGGAACTGAGCCCTCCCTCTGTGTGATTTGGTGCTGTCTCCAGGTAGACAGTGTTGGAAGTGAATCGAATTAGAGGACACCCCGCTGTTGTCTGCTGCAGAATCGCTTGCTTAGTGTGTGGGGAGGCTCCCCCATATTTGGTCATGGAAGCATTTTGTGTTGATTGCCGTCTAAAAATGCCCTGCTAGATCCTGTTGACACCAATGTGACCAGGAGGCTGAAGAAGAGACCCATAGCTGTGGAACGAGATGTAGGGTTTATCAAGGACTTACATACCGGGCAATCCAGGAGCGATTGGCTAGACAGGAAAACTGCTGCTGTTTGCAAAAAGCACGCAGTTCTCTAGCATTTTCACTTAGCACCCTCCACCTGGCAACCTCCATTTAACCCAAAACAAAGGGCCTTGCTTCCTTGCATGTCCTGCATTCCAAGGAATGAGTCAGGGGTCTTATCTGCAAAAGTCCTTTGTGGATAAGGTGTGAGCCTCCAGGCTGGCCACTCCTGATTCCCTAGCTCGGGACCCAGCCCACACCCTTCTTAGACTCTAGGGTCATTCTCAGGATGAGCTTGAGTTGTTGCTGTCAGGTGCTTCTGCCATACAGAACGCAGAGGAAAAACTGTGTGTGTATGTGTTTGTGTGTGCTTTTACACACAGACAAGCCTTAAAAACAGTGATCAAAATGATTTAACTCTTTATTATAAAAATGTCCAGCATATACAGTAGTAGAAGGAACAGTATAATGAGTCCCCATGTTCACATCATGGCTTCTGCCCTTGGCAGGATTGCCAGGCCTCTGTTATCTATGCCTCCCAGCCCCAAGACACAAACTACCCATTTTTTCTTGTTGGAATGTTTTGAAGCAAATCCCACACATCATGTCATTTCACTAGAAGATACTTTATTACGTATCCCTGACTGGTGAGGACTTTCTACAAGAACATAACCTCCCTGCTCTGTCACAGCCCATTCCTAACACTGTCTCATTCCCCCCACCAGGGAGTTGGGAACTTCTCACAACTGTTTTGATTGAATCTGCCTCCAGACAAGGGTCACACGTCAAGTGGCAGCTGTGCATGTCTTAATGCTGACATGCAACAACACGATACACACACGCAGTCTACACCACAGCAGGTTAGAGCTGCAAAAGGGGCCATGTGGCTGCTGTTGACCTCAGTGCACTTGTAGAGATGGGTCTAGCTTCCCATGGCCACAGGACATATGTGGGGAACACACATGTCTCCCACATGAATCACAAGTTTGTAACTGGAATCCCACAATCTCCGTGTGTAAGCTGTGTGTAAGAGGATCCCCGGACGGCTCTTCCATAAAATTTCCAGTGTTTGCGTGACTGCATTTGGTGGCCAGCCCAATTCATGGTTGGAGGGCCCTGCTTTCCCTGAATTGGAAACAAATTCGATTGCAGCACCCTCAGCCTGGTTTTGGGAAGGCATTCCTGGCCAGTTAGTCAATGTCTCTCTTAAATGAGGGGCCCAGCACTGTCTTCCCACCCCGCTGATGAGACTCCTTGGAAGTAGCCCTCCCTAGGGCCACGTGGTCCTTGACTCAGTCCTGCAGTCTCCCTTCCCATAGGACACAGGTGACATGACAGACAGGGTACCATTGGTGGCTCTTGAGGGCTGGTCCAGGTCTTCATGCCCTCCCAGCAAAAGGCTCAGTAGTATTGAGTGAAGAACAATGGTTCCAAGTGTTGAAGTCAAATAAAAAATGTGGAGACAAATCTCTAAATTTACTGTTTTATTTGGGATGCAATAATAGTAGTTTGAGGCTTATGTGGTTTGGATTTGTGTCACCGTCCAAATCTCATGTCAAATTGGGATCCCTAGTGTTGGAGGAGGGGCCTGGTGGGTGGTGACTGGGTCATGGGGTGGACATCCCCTTGCCATTCTTGTGATAGTGAGTGAGTTATCACGAGATCTAGTTGTTAAAAGTTTGTAGCACCTCCTCCTGCTCTCTCTTCTTCCTGCTCCAGCCATGTAGGACATGCCTGCTTCCCCTTCGCCTTCTGCCATGACTGTACGTTTCCTGAGGCCTCCCCAGCCATGCTTCCTGTACAGGTTGTGGAACCATGAGCGAATTCAACCTCTTTTCTTTATAAATTACTCAGTCTCATAGTTCTTTATAGCAATTGAGAACATAGTATTCAGGGGTATTCTCACAGATTGGGTGGTCTTCACTATGTCCAAAGGACAAAGAGGAGGTTGCAGGTTTTACACAAAGAAGGAACATATTGTTTATCCAGGATGTTCATTGTCACTTTTAAGGTATGGGAGCTGGCAGGCTTTGACTGGTGAGTGACCTTGGTGGGTAAAATTAGTCTTGGAGTTGTAGCAGCTTGTTTCAGTAGCCACAGATAAAACTGGTTTCAGGCAACAGCAGGCAGTCTCAGCAGCCAGGCTTGCAGAGAATTACATTCTTGAGCAATGTCTTGTGCCTTGAGTGGTTTTCTCCCCTGGTCTCTCAACTCTGTTTTAGTGGGGCATGACAAAAATGACCCGATTTGTATGATCGACTTCCACAGAAGTCCCTCCCCTCTCAGCTGTGAGAACATACCTGCTTGGATTTTGTGTTTTTATGGATCCCAAATGGGGTCATGACAAGCAGCATTTATTGAGCATTAATATGTGCAGGCCCCCTCCTGAGCTTCCTAAGCTCCTATCAATCCTCACGCCACTTCTATCCTATGAGGCATAATGTAATGATAAACTGTCATTCTCTCAATTTCATGGCTGAGGACACCACGGCACAAAATGGTCACATAACCGCCCAAGGTCAGCAGTGAGGAGCTGCAAGGCAGGATCTGAATCCCAGACGTCTGGGTCTAGAGCCTGGACATGTCTCTACTGTGCCACACTTTCTTCAGCTGTTGATGTGGGCTGGGCTGAGTTGCCTCTTCTTGGGCACGTCCACTGAAGGCTGATCTGCACCCCATGCTGACTGCCCCATCCCTAAGGCAGCTCTAGAGCCTGGGTAGATTTGGGATGTGGGCAGAGGACAAGAACAGGGCCCCATGTATCTGGACACCACTGGACTCTGCATTTAGTAAGGAACAGAGGGTGGGAAAAATGGACAATTCTTAGCATTTTTTCGCCCTGCAGTTTGCTTCACGGGGGTGGAAATCATCCATTTAACAACTCCCATCACAGGGAGCCCTGCAGGGGGAGTGTCCAGTGCACCCTGAGCTTGGAGTGGTCTTCCAGTAACTTTACCGCATCCTTAGGATCCTGGGGAACCTGAGAAGAGGGAGATAGTCTCCCTGCCCTTTGCTCTGCAGCCATGAGCACACCGTGGCCCTTACTGCCATGACCACAGCTAGTAGTTATGAAGCATCAAGAGCATTCGCTATAAGCAAGCTTCTTCCATGCGTGACCTCGATTCATCCTCACTGCAGCGAGGGGTCCTAATTCTGCCTTCCAAGTGAACTGCAGCTGAATTTGGGTTTGGCGAGTAAGCCCAGCATTGTACCCAGATTGCAGAGCTCCAATGTGGCCCAGGTCGCTGGCCCTGCAGCCTCACACTCCCATCCCATAACTGAAGACTGAAGACCCCAAACCTATTACTTCAGAGATAGAGAGAATCTTTGACTTGCTTCTCAAACTTTGGCATGCACGTGAGTCAGGTGCAGATCTTGTTTAAAAAAAGTCCTGGGCCCCACACAGAGACTCTGATTCAGTTTAGCTAGGGCACAGCCTGGGAGTCTGCATTCTTGACAGCTCTGGGTGTGCTGCTGCTGCGAGGGTTCAGGGACTTGTGCAAGATCCACAGGGGGTTCATGGGAGCCCAGGCAGATGCTCAGGATTCAAGCTCAGTGGGGTCAGGCAGGCTGTGCAGGACCTGGGGCTCCACCTGCCTGCTCTCAGAAAGGATGTGGCAGCCCCATGTTGTCCTTTCCTGTTCTGCGCATTTGCTCCTAGAGTTCCAGCTGCTTCAGGTGCTGGTGGGGGACGCCACAGGGTGGAACTGTGGGCATCAGAAACTCCCTCAGGCCCCCCTTCCTCCACATGTCAGCGCCTGACTGGCATCTACCTGCCCCAGGGGCTCCTCAGACCTGCAGGTGGTTGACTTTGTATTCTGCCTAGAGTTTTTATCTACTGGAAGGTTGGTCTGAGAGTTTACTTGGCTTTCACCAGCAGTGGAACCCATACAAGGTCTTTGGATGTAGGGGTGCCGCCACACAGTGGAGGAAATGCCATGATCTTCCCTGCTATAAGGTGCCATCCAGTTCCTGTGCCTTGCTGGGTCCTCCCCCATTTCTCGCCCACCTCCACCTCCTCTCCCTCCTACACATCACTCCTCCATTTCCAGCCCCACCTTGGATGTCCATTCCCCCACATGGCGGCAGGGCCTCGGCCAGGGTCCTCCAATCTGGACCTCACCCCAGCACTCATCAGGTGGCCCCAGGCGAGGACCCCACCCCAGGATGCCCGAGTCTGGGGGACTCTGCTTCTCATGCCACTCGGTCATAAAATGTGGCATTGTGGCCAAATGACTGCTTGAGATGTTTTGCTCCCCAAATGGGCCAAATCCTAACTGAGTCAGGACCCCGAGGGAGCCCTACCACCTACCCAGACCTCGTGAGACCTCCCATGAAGGGGCCAGAGTTTGGCACAGGTTGGGGCCACTGCCCTCCCTTCTAAACCCCTGCCAAGCCTGCAGCTCGCTCAAGCCCACGCTCAAGACCCTGCTCACCCCCTCCCTTGGGGTCCCCTGCTCTCCACCAGCCAGCCCGGCTCCTCACACAGATGCTGCTCAGGCTCCAGGGAGTGGGAAGCATCCCGGACATTAGCCCCTGTTGGCTCAATGAACCTCTCAGCACAGCATGCCTGTGGGTGAGAGCCCAGTGAGGATAGAAAAGAGAACTTGCACCTGTCCAAAACGGCAGAAGACAGCCCTTGTGGCCGGAGACAGCGGGGGCCCTGGCTGTTGGAAATAAAGGTATTTCTTCAAAGACAGGAGGCGACCCCAGTGTGTCCTCATTGACACAGCTGGACCGGGCACCTGTAGCCATTAGGGTTGGCCAAAGGCATGCAGGGAATGGATGTCCATTGTGGGCACTCCCAGAGACATGAGACATTTGGAATTGTTAGGACGTTTCCTTCTGTTGCAGGGCATCTGTGAGGCTGGGGGTGTCCGTGCAGCAAGGGTGGGCAGCTGAGATCAGTCTACACCCCAGGCCTGCTGGAGTGGTTTACACCCAGGGCCAGATTTCGAGCCACAATGTTCCTGTTGTAAGAGGACAACAGAAGGGCGGCATCTGGGGTCCCGCTAGCCTCTGCCCTCCTGGGAGTGGATTCTGTGCACGTCTCAGGCCCATCTACCCCTGTGAGGACCACCTCCACAGGGGAAGCTGTGGCCGCCACAATCGAGAAGGCCAGGAGGGGCTCCCGTCCAGGTCCTTGAGTTTCGAGAACCTCGGGGCCCTTTGGAAGGAAGCTGGATCACCGAGGACAGGAGCCCTCAGGCTTCTGACCCCCAGGAGGCATTCCCCGAAGGCTGCGCGGTTGCTGCTGCTGCAGCGGCTGTATGCGGGCCCTTCCCGGTGCCTTGCTTCTCACCCCATCCCGAGTACCGGCTGCCTGGAAACTCCAGGGATGCTAGGAAGAGAATGGTGGCTGCCAGTCATCTCGGGATCCTGGGGAATGGCAGGCAGCTCAGAGGGTGTGGCTGGTGAGGGCCTTCATCTCCACCTCCCCGCAGAGGCTGGAGGTGGGGCTGCTAGGAGTTGAATGGGTCCAGCAAGCCGGCCTGACAGGCTCAGCACCAGCCTGCAGGGGAGTTGTGGGGGAGGCCTCCTAGGCTCCCTGAGGGAGGAGGACGCAGGAGGGGCGGCCCTGAAGGCTGGCTTCACTCACAGGGCTGGAGACGTTTTTTCTCTATCCAAATACATTTTCCCAGAGAATATAATTAAGCTACCAAAATTACTCCACACAGATAAGATGAAGAGCGCCACAAAATGGAATGGGGCAGTTGGCTTTATCTTTAAAAAAATCTGGAGAACCCAAAATGGCTTCAGTGTACAGCCAGGGAGACAGCCCTGAGGTCTGGCAGGAAGAGGACTTCCTGCTGCCATGATCTGCCCACCCCCTGGGCAGCCCTCCTCATGCTGGGGGGCCCCGGAGGGGTGGGCCTGCCTTCTCTCCCGTGGTTTCCTGGGGATGTTTTCAGACCAGCTAGGGTGGGGCGACCCCTGGCACCCCTGTGTCCAGCAGCTCCCCGTGAGGGTGACTCAGGCCCAGGGGAGGGAAACGGGTGGGGAAGCCTCCAGGACCCTGCCCGTCTAAGGATCTTCAGGCCTAGGCCAGCTCCCCTAGGCTCCACTGAGTACCCGGGCCTCATCCTCTGCTTCCTGCTGTCCGTGGGGAGAAAGAGGCTTAGGGAGAAAGGCCAATGGGCTTTGGAGCCAGCCATGCCTGGATTTGAATCCAGGACCCCTCATTTTCTAATGGGTGACACTGGTGTGACACTGGCAGCGTTCAGAACCCCTCTGAGCCTCGCTGTTCCCACCTGTAGACAAGGATTGCAGAGCCGCTGCTGGGGCCATGAAAGGGGGACTTCGGTATATAAGGGAGCGGCAGGAATTCTCCCCAGAAACATGGGTTTCGGAGGCCAGCTGTGCACCAAGCCCAGTGTCTTCAAAAAAAGGAGTCCTGGAGTCCCAGGCGATTCACCCACTCTGGCTTTCCTGGCTCTGTCAGCCCTGTCTGCTTCCACACTGATCATATGTAATCGGGTTAAGAGTGCACCTGACTCCCCTTAACACTGCGGGCAGATTTCACAAACGCACCCTTAGACTTCCGAACGCTGTAGTGGCCTCCCTTCTGCTAAACCACTGTAAAGTTCCACACTCGCCCTCTGCCTAGCTCCTAACCCAGCACCTTCTTTTTGGGGTATTTTTCCTCCCTGTTCATGACTTTCAGGGCAGATTCTGGCTCCATAGAAGAGAGACCAGCCACTCCACCAGGACTACAAACCTAACCGAGGTTCTTGCTCTTTAAAACTTATACTGACTTTAAAATTATGAAATATTTCAAAGTTACAGAAAAGCGTCACTGTCCTATCACTGCACACCTGTCACAGATTCAAACAGTGTTCATGATTTATCCTCTTTGCTTCAGATTAACTTATTTTTAAAAGAAACAAACATTATTGGCACAGATGAAAGCCATTTCTGCACATCCCTAACTACAGTCTCCTTCCTCCAACTATTCGGAAGCGGATATTCAGCTTTTCTATCCATGTTTTAGTATTATTATTGCATGTATATGTGGCCATAAGCAATGCACTTTTTAGAAGATTCTCTAGGGCATTGCTGGGAAACAGAATTTCTGGTTGCAGGAAATGATCTCTTGCAGCCTTTCTAGCTGAGGGCAAATGGTTTTCTTGTTGGGTGTACCAGTTACTTTTCCTGTGAGCAAGAGTTCCCCTAGCTCCACATTCCGGCCCAGTCTTAAATTTTCAGATTTAAAGTTTTCATTTCTTCCCTAGTCTGGTTGCTGTGAAATTGTAATTCTTTACTGTTATGTTTTGAATTCTCTGATTAGAAATGAAGTTAAGCACCTTTTCATCTGTTTACTGACCATTTGGGGTTTGTCTTCAGTGAAATGCAAATCTTTGTGTTTTCCTATTAGATTGTTTGTAATTTTTATATTTTTCAGGAGATCTGCATATATTGTGGCTTCAAAATCTCTTTTAAAAAACATACCTTGCAAATATTCTCCTAGTGTGCGACTTATCTTTCCAATCTCTGCAGACTGGCATCTGTCGAACATTTTTAAATAACAACAGCAAATGTACCAGTATCGAATCTCATGTCTTGTTGAATGAACCGTTCTCTTCTATAGAGTCCTGATGATATTTTCTTGTGTTAGCTCCTAAAGTCTTCATGGTGCTACATGTGCATTTAGTCTCCATCCAGCTGGAATCGGTTATGTGTATGGCAGAGCTGGAGACCCATTTTTACTCTCTTCCACAGCACTCACGCATGTCCCTCTCCACTGGTCTGAAGCTCTGCCTTTGCCTTACACTAGGTTGCGTGCACTCGGGGTCTGTTTCTGGACTCTGCATTCTGTTCTGTTCTTGCCCACTCTTTATCCCAGTGTGAATTATTTGGCTTTATATTGAGTTGTAGGGCAAGTCTCAAGTAGGGCAAGTCTTCCCCTGGACTTTCCCTCCTCAGGTGGGTGTGGGTTTTGCTAAGGCCTTTGACTCTCCATGTGCATTTTAGAACCAATGTGTCAATCTCCAAAAAATTCTTACGAAGATTTTGATGGGATTACATTAAATCCACCGATGGTCGTGAAGGACTAACATTGTGATATCAAGTCTTCCTATCTATAGCTTTTCATTTAACCATTTTCCTATCCATACATATCCTAAAACATCATATTGTAAATCTCGAATATACACAATAAAATGTATTTTAAAATATTTAGATCTTTTAAAATGTCTCTCAATCAATCTTATGCATTTCTCCCTCATAAAGTCTCATGCATCTTTTGTTAGACTTATTTTTATGCACCTCTAAAATTGATTTAATTAAATGGTAAACCATTGTAACTGTTATTTTTCAAATTTTCTATGTTTTTCTGGTCTATAGAAATACAGTTCAGTTTTGAATATGATCTCATTATATAGGGCTCTTGCTAAATTTGAATTCTAATAATTTGCCTGTCACTTCTTTTTCCTTGGGTTTTCTATGTAGACAGCCAAATCAATTGTAAATGACACATTTGTTTCCTCCTTTCCAATTCTGACATGCTTAAAAAAGAATTTTACTTGTCTTCTTTTGCTAGCTAAGCACCTCCAGTGGTTGTTGAATAGAAGTTGTGAACACAGATGTCCTTGTTATGTTCTGATTTTAAAGGGACTGCTTTTCAACATTTGTGCATTGTGTATGAGGTTTGCTCGAGTCTTTTTGCTCAACTTGTTAGGTTGGGCAAATGTCATTGTACTAATGTGCTAAGACTTAACAAATGTTTTTATCAAAGATTTTTTTTTATTGTGATAAAACACACATAACATAAGAAACATAAGATTTCCATCTTAACCATCTTTTTTTTTTTGAGACTGAGTCTCACTCTGTCGCCCAGGCTGGAGTGCAGTGGGGTGGTCTCAGCTCACTGCAACCTCTGCCTCCTGGGCTCAAGTGATTCTTGTGTCTCAGCCACCTGAGTAGTTGAGATTACAGGCGCCTGCCACCATGCCAGGCTAATTTTTGTATTTTTAGTAGAGGCAGGGTTTCGCCATGTTATCCAGGCTTGTCTCAAGATCCTGGCCTCAAGTGATCTACCTGCCTCGGCCTCTCAAAATGCTGGCATTACAGGTGTGAGCCACCATGCCTGGCCTTAACCATTTTTAAGTGTAGAGTTCAGTGGTATTAGATACATTCATATCATTGTGCAACCATCACCACCATCCATCTCCAGAACTCTTTCATTTTGCAAAACAGAAGCTCTATGCCCATTAAACACTAACTCCTCATTCTACCCTCCTCCCAGCCCCTGGCAACACCATTCCAACTTACTGTCTCTATGATTTGGACTACTATAAGTGCCTCATATAAGGGAGTCCTATGATATTTGTCTTTTTGGGGTTGGCTTATTTCATTTAGTATAAGCTCCTCAAGGTTTGTGTATGTTGTAGTGTGTGTCAGAATTTCTTTCCTTTTCAGAGGTGAGATTCCATATAAATTCTCTGTATACACCAAATTTCACTTTCTGTATGCACCAAATTTCATTTTCTGTATGCACCAAATTTCACTTATTCTTTCATCCATTGATGAACACTTGGATTTCTTCCATGTTTTAGCTATTGTGAATGGGGGTACAAATATCTTTTTGAGACTCTGCTTTCTTTTGACTACATGACCGAAGTAAAATTCCTGCATCATGTGGTAATTCTATGCTCAATTTTTTGAGGAACCGCCATATTGTTTTCCACAGTGTCTGCACCATTTTACATTCCCATCAACAGTGTACAAGGGTTTCAATTGCTCCACGTCCTCACCAACACATGTTATTTTCTGTTTTCTTTTGATAGTAGCCATCCTAACAGATGTGAGGTGGTAGCTCATTAGAGTTTTGATTTGTATTTCCCTAATAGTTAGTGATATTGAACATCTTTCCGTCTGCTTATTGGTCATTTTTACATCTTCTTTAGATAAATGTCTATTAAAGTTCTTTGCCCATTTTTAAATTGGGTTGTTTGTTTTTTGTCATTGAGTTTTAGGAATTCTCTATGTATTCTGGATAACAATCCCTTATCAGATGGATATAATTTGCAAATAATTTCTCCCATTCTATGGATTGCCTTCTTACTTTGTTGATAGTGTCTTTTAATGCACAAAATTTTAAAATTTTTACAAAATAAAGTCCAATTTGTCTATTTTTTTTTCTTTTGTTGCCTGTACCTTTGGTGTCATATCTAAGAAAACATTGCCAAATCCACTTTCATGAAGATTTCCCCCTATTTTTCTTGTAAGAGTTTCATAGTTTTACCTCTTACATTTACATCTTTGATCCCTGTTGAGTTAATCTTTGTATATGGTATTAGGTAAGAGTCTAACTTCATCATTTTGCATGTGGAAATCCAGTTTGCGCTGCCCATTTGTTGAAAAGAGATCTTTTTCGAGGGAGGAGCCAAGATGGCCGAATAGGAACAGCTCCAGTCTACAGCTCCCAGCGCAAGTGAAGCAGAAGACGGGTGATTTCTGCATTTCCATCTGAGGTACCATGTTCATCTCACTAGGGAGTGCCAGACAGTGGGCGCAGGTCAGTGGGTGAGTGCGCCGTGCGCCAGCCGAAGCAGGGGTGAGGCATTGCCTCACTCGGGAAGCGCAAGGGGTCAGGGAGTTCCATTTCCAAGGGTGACAGACGGCACCTGGAAAATCGGGCCACTCCCACCCAAATACTGTGCTTTTCTGACAGGCTTAGGAAACGGTGCCCCAGGAGAGTATAGCCCGCACCTGGCTCAGAGGGTCCTACGCCCACGGAGTCTCGCTGATTGCTAGCACAGCAGTCTGAGGTCAAACAGCAAGTCGGCAGCGAGGCTCGGGGAGGGGCACCTGCCATTGCCCAGGCTCGCTTAGGTAAACAAAGCAGCCTGGAAGCTTGACCTGGGTGGAGCCCACCACAGCTCAAGGAGGCCTGCCTGCCTCTGTAGACTCCACCTCTGGGGGCAGGGCACAGACAAACAAAAAGACAGTAGTAACCTCTGCAGACTTAAATGTCCCTGTCTGACAGCTTTGAGGAGAGCAGTGGTTCTCCCAGCATGCAGCTGGAGATCTGAGAATGGGCTGACTGCCTCCTCAAGTGGGTCCCTGACCCCTGAACCCCGAGTAGCCTAACTGGGAGGCACCACCAAGCCGGGGCAGACTGACGCCTCACACGGCCGGCCAGGTACTCCAACAGACCTGCAGCTGAGGGTCCTGTCTGTTAGAAGGAAAACTAACAGAAAGGACATCCACACCAAAAACCCATCTGTACATCACCATCATCAAAGACCAAAAGTAGATAAAACCACAAAGATGGGGAAAAACAGAGCAGAAAAACTGGAAACTCTAAAAAGCAGAGTACCTCTCCTCCAAAGGAACGCAGTTCCTCACCAGCAACGGAACAAAGCTGGATGGAGAATGACTTTGACGAGCTGAGAGAAGAAGGCTTCAGACGATCAAATTACTCTGAGCTACAGAAGGATATTCAAACCAAAGGCAAAGAAGTTGAAAACTTTGAAAAAAATTTAGAAGAATGTATAACTAGAATAACCAATACAGAGAAGTGCTTAAAGGAGCTGATGGAGCTGTAAACCAAGGCTCGAGAACTACGTGAAGAATGCAGAAGCCTCAGGAGCCAATGCGATCAAATGGAAGAAAGGGTATCAGCCCTGGAAGATGAAATGAATGAAATGAAGTGAGAAGGGAAGTTTAGAGAAAAAAGAATAAAAAGAAACAAGCAAAGCCTCCAAGAAATATGGGACTATGTGAAAAGACCAAATCTACATCTGATTGGTGTACCTGAAAGTGACAGGGAGAATGGAAACAAGTTGGAAAACACTCTGCAGGATATTATCCAGGAGAACTTCCCCAATCTAGCAAGGCAGGCTAACATTCAGATTCAGGAAATACAGAGAACGCCACAAAGATACTCCTCGAGAAGAGAAACTCCAAGACACATAATTGTCAGATTCACCAAAGTTGAAATGAAGGAAAAAATGTTAAGGGCAGCCAGAGAGAAAGGTCGGGTTACCATCAAAGGGAAGCCCATCAGACTAAGAGCGGATCTCTTGGCAGAAACCCTACAAGCCAGAAGAGAGTGGGAGCCAATATTCAACATTCTTAAAGAAAAGAATTTTCAACCCAGAATTTCATATCCTGCCAAACTAAGCTTCATAAGTGAAGGAGAAATAAAATCCTTTACAGACAAGCAAATGCTGAGAGATTTTGTCACCACCAGGCCTGCCCTAAAAGAGCTCCTGAAGGAAGTGCTAAACATGGAAAGGCACAACTGGTACCAGCCACTGCAAAATCATACCGAAATGTAAAGACCATTGAGACTAGGAAGAGACTGCATCAACTAATGAGCAAAATAACCAGCTAACATCATAATGACAGGATCAAATTCACACATAACAATATTAACTTTAAATGTAAATGGACTAAATGCTCCAATTAAAAGACACAGACTGGCAAATTGGATAAAGACTCAAGACCCATCAGTGTGCTGTACTCAGGAAACCCATCTCACGTGCAGAGACACACATAGGCTCAAAATAAAAGGATGGAGGAAGATCTACCAAGCAAATGGAAAACAAAAAAAGGCAGGGGTTGCAATCCTAGTCTCTGATAAAAACAGACTTTAAACCAACAAAGATCAAAAGAGACAAAGAAGGCCATTACATAATGGTAAAGGGATTAATTCAACAAGAAGAGCTAACTATCCTAAATATATATGCACCAAATACAGGAGCACCCAGATTCATAAAGCAAGTCCTGAGTGACCTACAAAGAGACTTAGACTCCCACACATTAATAATGAGAGACTTTAACACCCCACTGTCAACATTAGACAGATCAACGAGACAGAAAGTCAACAAGGATACCCAGGAATTGAACTCAGCTCTGCACCAAGCGGACCTGATAGACATCTACAGAACTCTCCACCCCAAATCAACAGAATATACATATTTTTCAACACCACACCACACCTATTCCAAAATTGGCCATATACTTGGAAGTAAAGCTCTCCTCAATAAATGTAAAAGAACAGAAATTATAACAAACTATCTCTCAGATCACAGTGCAATCAAGCTAGAACTCAGGATTAAGAATCTCACTCAAAACTGCTCAACTACATGGAAACTGAACAACCTGCTCCTGAATGGCTACTGGGTACATAACGAAATGAAGGCAGAAATAAAGATGTTCTTTGAAACCAGTGAGAACCAAGACACCACATACCAGAATCTCTGTGACACATTCAAAGCAGTGTGTAGAGGGAAATTTATAGCACTAAATGCCCACAAGAGGAAGCAGGAAAGATCCAAAATTGACACCCTAACATCACAATTACAAGAACTAGAAAAGCAAGAGCAAACACATTCAAAAGCTAGCAGAAGGCAAGAAATAACTAAAATCAGAGCAGAACTGAAGGAAATAGAGACACAAAAAACCCTTCAAAAAATAAATGAATCCAGGAGCTGGTTTTTTGAAAGGATCAACAAAATTGATAGACCGCTAGCAAGATTAATAAAGAAAAAAAGAGAGAAGAATCAAATAGGTGCAATAAAAAATGATAAAGAGGATATCACCACCGATCCCACAGAAATACAAACTACCATCAGAGAATATTACAAACACCTCTATGCAAATAAACTAGAAAATCTAGAAGAAATGGATAAATTCCTCAACACATACACCTCCCAAGACTAAACCAGGAAGAAGTTGAATCTCTGAATAGACCAATAACAGGAGCTGAAATTGTGGCAATAATCAATAGCTTACCAACCAAAAAGAGTCCAGGACCAGATGGATTCACAGCCGAATTCTACCAGAGGTACAAGGAGGAGCTGGTACCATTCCTTCTGAAACTATTCCAATCAATAGAAAAAGAGGGAATCCTCCCTAACTCATTTTATGAGGCCAGCATCATCCTGATACCAAAGCAAGGAAGAGACACAACAAAAAAAGAGAATTTTAGACCAATATCCTTGATGAACATTGATGCAAAAATCCTCAATAAAATACTGGCAAACAGAATCCAGCAGCACATCAAAAAGCTTATCCACCATGATCAAGTGGGCTTCATCCCTGGGATGCAAGGCTGGTTCAATATACACAAATCAATAAATGTAATCCAGCATATAAACAGAACCAAAGACAAAAACCACATGATTATCTCAATAGATGCAGAAAAGGCCTTTGACAAAATTCAACAATGCTTCATGCTAAAAACTCTCAATAAATTAGGTATTGATGGGACGTATCTCAAAATAATAAGATCTATTTATGACAAACCCACAGCCAATATCATACTGAATGGGCAAAAACTGGAAGCATTCCCTTTGAAAACTGGCACAAGACAGGGATGCCCTCTCTCACCACTTCTATTCAACGTAGTGTTGGAAGTTCTGGCCAGGGCAATTAGGCAGGAGAAGGAAATCAAGGGTATTCAAGTAGGAAAAGAGGAAGTCAAATGGTCTCTGTTTGCAGATGACATGATAGTATATCTAGAAAACCCCATTGTCTCAGCCCAAAATCTCCTTAAGCTGATAAGCAACTTCAGCAAAGTCTCAGGATACAAAATCAATGTACAAAAATCACAAGCATTCTTATACATCAATAACAGACAAACAGAGAGCCAAATCATGAGTGAACTCCCATTCACAATTGCTTCAAAGAGAATAAAATACATAGGAATCCAACTTACGAGGGATGTGAAGGACCTCTTCAAGGAGAACTACAAACCACTGCTCAAGGAAATAAAAGAGAATACAAAAAATGGAAGAACATTCCATGCTCATGGGTAGGAAGAATCAATATCATGAAAATGGCCATCCTTCCCAAGGTAATTTACAGATTCAATGCCATCCCCATCAAGTTACCAATGACTTTCTTCACAGAATTGGAAAAAACTACTTTAAAGTTCATACGGAATGAAAAAAGAGCCTGCATCGCCAAGTCAATCCCAAGCCAAAAGAACAAAGCTGGAGGCATCACACTACCTGACTTCAAACTATACTACAAGGCTACAGTAACCAAAACAGCATGGTACTGGTACCAAAACAGAGATATAGATCAATGGAACAGAACAGAGCCGTCAGAAATAATGCCACATATCTACAGCTATCTGATCTTTGACAAACCTGACAAAAACAAGCAATGGGGAAAGGATTCCCTACTTAATAAATGGTGCTGGGAAAACTGGCTAGCCATATGGAGAAAGCTGAAACTGGATCCCTTCCTTACATCTTATACAAAAATCAATTCAAGATGGATTAAAGACTTAAATTTTAGACCTAAAACCATAAAAACCCTAGAGGAAAACCTAGGCATTACCATTCAGGACATAGGCATGGGCAAGGACTTCATGTCTAAAACACCAAAAGCAATGGCAATAAAAGCCAAAATTGACAAATGGGATCTAATTAAACTAAAGAGCTTCTGCACAGCAAAGGAAACTACCATCAGAGTGAACAGGCAACCTACAGAATGGGAGAAAATTTTCACAACCTACTCATCTGACAAAGGGCTAATATCCAGAATCTACAATGAACTGCAACAAATTTACAAGAAAAAAACAAACAACCCCATCAAAAAGTGGGCAAAGGACATGAAGAGACACTTCTCAAAAGAAGACATTTATGCAGCCAAAAAACACATGAAAAAATGCTCACCATCACTGGCCATCAGAGAAATGCAAATCAAAACCACAATGAGATACCATCTCATCTCACACCAGTTAGAATGGCAATCATTAAAAAGTCAGGAAACAACAGGTGCTGGAGAGGATGTGGAGAAATAGGAACACTTTTACATTGTTGGTGGAACTGTAAACTAGTTCAACCCTTGTGGAAGTCAGTGTGGCGATTCCTCAGGGATCTAGAACTAGAAATTCCATTTGACCCAGCCATCTCATTACTGGGTATATACCCAAAGGACTATAAATCATGCTGCTATAAAGACACATGCACACGTATGTTTATTGCGGCATTATTCACAATAGCAAAGACTTGGAACCAACCCAAATGTCCAACAATGATAGACTGGATTAAGAAAATGTGGCACATATACACCATGGAATACTATGCAGCCATAAAAAATGATGAGTTCATGTCCTTTGTAGGGACATGGATGAAATTGGAAATCATCATTCTCAGTAAACTATCGCAAGAACAAAAAACCAAACACCGCATATTCTCACTCATAGGTGGGAATTGAACAATGAGAACACCTGGACACAGGAAGGGGAACATCACACTTCGGGGACTGTTGTGGGGTGGGGGGATGGGGGAGGGATAGCATTGGGAGATATACCTAATGCTAGATGACGAGTTGGTGGGTGCAGCGCACCAGCATGGCACATGTATACATATGTAACTTACCTGCACATTGCGCACATGTACCATAGAGCCTAAAGTATAATAATAATAATAATAATAATAATAATAATAATAATAAAAGAAAAATTAAAAAAATAAAAAAATAAAGAAATAAAAATAAAAATAAAAAAATAAAAATAAAATAAAAAAAAAGAAAAGAGATCTTTTTCTACTGAATGGTCTTGGCACGTTTGTTGAGAATTATTTGGACATTATTGTGAGGGTTTATTTTTGGACTGCCTAGTCCATTTCATTGGTCTAGATGTCTGTCTTTATGACAGTGTCACACTGTTTTGATTACTGTAGCTCTATGGTAAGTTTTGAACTCAGAAAGTGTGAATTCTCCAACTTCAGAATTTTCTCGACAATTTAGGCTTTCTTGATATTCAGTATAAATTTCAGAATGGGTTTTTAAAAATTTCTCTAAAACACATCATTGAAATTTTGATAGGGACTGTGTTAAATATGTAGATTTTCTTTGCCTAATATTGACATTTCAGCAATATTGGGTATCCCAATCTATAATCATGAATACCTTCCACTTATTTATGCCTTATTTGATTGTTTTTCAGAAATATTTTGTAGTTTTTGTTGTACAAAACTTTTATTTCCTTGGTTAGGTTAATTCCTAAGTATTGCAAATGGGGTCATTATCTTAATTTCCTTTATGGATTTTTTCCATTGTTAGTGTATAGAAATGCAAATATTGACTTTTGTGTGTGGACTTCGCTGCTGCTTCGCTGAATTTGTTTCTTAGTTCTAGCAGTTTTTTGGTGAAATCCTTAGGGTTTTCTACATATGAGATAATATTATCTATGAGCAGAGACAATTTTACTTCTTTCTTTCCAATTTAGATTCCTTTCATTTTTTTTTTCATGCTTAATTGTTCTGCCAACACTTCTAGTACAGGGTTATATAGAAGTTTTGATGGCAGGGATCCTTGCTTTGTTCCCAATCTTAGAGGAAAAGCTTTCAGTCTTTCACCATTGAGTATGGTGTTTGCTGTAGGGTGTTAATATATGGCTTTTATTATCTTGAGGTAGTTTCCTTCTATTACGACTTTTGTAATGCTTTTATCATGAAAGGATGCTTTGTTCATAATATCTTTACCTGACTTTAGTATCAGGGAATACTAGCTTCATAGAATGAATTAGGCAGTGTCTCCTCCTTCTCAATCTTTTTTGAAAAATTTGAGAAGGAGTGGTGTTAGTTCTTCTTTAAATGTTTTGTAGAATTCAGTAGTGAAACCAGTCAGCTACAGGGCTTTTCTTTGTCAGGAGATTTTTGATTAGTGATTCAATTTCCTTAGTAGTTACAGATCTATTCAGATTTTCTATTTTTTTGTGGTTTAGTCTTGGTAGATTTTGTATTTATAGACATTTTCCCGTTTCGTCTAAGTTATCTAATTTGTTGGAGTGTAGTTGCTTTTGGTACTATCTTATAATCCTTTTTATTGCTGTAGAATTGATGGTGATGTCCCCACTTTCATTTCTGATTTTAATGACTCGAGTCTTCTCTTTTTGCTTAGTCCATCTAGCTAAAGGTTTGAAAAAACAAATTTTGGTTTTGTTAATTTTCTCTTATTTTTATATTCTCTATTTCACTTGTCTCTAGTCTTTATCATTTCTTTCCTTCTGTTAGTTTTGGGTTTAGTTTGTTCTTAAGATATAAAGTTAAGTTGTTGATTTGAGAGATCTGTCTTTTTTTTTTTTAATGTAAGCATTGATAGCTATACATTTCTCCCTTAGAACTACTTTCACTGTCTCCCATAAATTTTGGTGTGTTGTGTTTTTATTTTCATTTGTCTCTAAGTATTTTCTAATTTTCTTTTTGAATTCTTCTTTGATCCATTGGTTAAGAGTGTGTTGTTTAATTTCTAAAGCTTTGCAAATTTTTCAGTTTTCCTTGTTATTGGTTTCTAATTATATCCTGTCATGCTTGGAGAAGATACTTCATGTGATACATATCTTTTGAAATCTATTGAAATTTAATTTGTGGCCTAACATATGGCCTATCCTGGAAACTTCTCAAGTGCACTTGAGAAGACTATGTATTCTGTTGTTGCTGGGTAGACTGTTCTTTAGACGTTTGTTAGATCTAGTTGGTATTGTTCAAGTCTTCTGTTTTCTTACTTATCTTCTGTCTAGTTATTTTGTCTATTATTGAGAGTACGGTATTGATATCTCCAAATTTTATTGTAGGACTGCCTGTTTTTACTTTCAATTCTATCAATTTTTGCTTTATATATTTTGATGGTCTGTTGTTAGATGTATAAATGTTTATGAGTGTTATATTTTCTTGTGAATTGAAGCTTTTATTAATATATAATATCCTTTATGTCTCTTGAAATCTTTTGAAGTTTAAAGTCTATTTTGTCTCATATTAGTATAACCATGATTGCTCTCTTTTGGTCACTATTTACATGAAATATCCTTTTTCATTCTTTCACTTTCAACCTCTTTAGATCTAAAGTAAGTTTCTCATAGACAGCATGCATTTGGATCATGATTTTAAAAATCCATTCTGCAAATCCCTGTCTTTTGGTTGGAAAGCTTAAGCCATTTTACACTTAATTAGTAATAACAAGGTGCTATGGTTTGAATATTAGTCCCCTGCAAAACTCATGTTAAAATTTAATTGCCATAGCAACAGTGCTAAGGAGTGGGGCCTCTGAGAGGTGATTAGGTCATGAAGGCTCTTTTATTGTGGGTGGGATTAATGCCCTTTTAAATGGTTGAGTTTGATGCCCTTGTGTCTCTTGCCCTTCTGCCTTTTGTCATGTGATGATACAAAAACGGTGCTTTGGACTTTGACTTCCCAGCCTCCAGAACTTTGAGAAAACAAGTTTATATTGGTAAATTACCTACTCTGTGGTATTCTGTTATAGCCGCACCAGTGGACTAAAACAAAGAATTACTTCTGCCATTTGGCTCTTTACTTTCTGTGTGCCTTATTGCTTTTGTGTCCCTCATTTCCTCCATTAGTGTCTTCTGTCATGTTTAGTCGATATTTTTGTAGTAAAACATTTAAATTCCCTTCTCATTTCCACTTGTGTATATTCTTTAGTTATGTCTTCTGTTGTTGCTATAGGGATTACATGTAACGTCCTAAAGTTATAATATTCTAATTTAAATTTATAACAGCTTCAACGTTAACAACATAGAAAAATTCTCTTCCTTTAAGAGCTCTGCCCTCATCCCTTCATTTGTTGATATCACAGAATTACATCTTTATACATTGCATGTCCAAAACATAAACTAATAATTTTTTAATGCATTAGTCTCTTAAATTAAGTGGAAAACAAATGTGGAGTTATAAACTAAAGTTACAATAATACTAACTTTTAGTCTTTTTTTAATGTGTTAGTCTCTTATATCATGAAAGAAAAGTGAAGTTACACACTGTTGTTTCAACAATACTAGCTTTTATAATTTCCTGTGTATTTTCCTTTACTAAAATTTTAATTTCTTCATATGCCTTCAAATTACTGTCTAGTGCTCTTCCATTTCAACATGCAGGATTCCCTTTAGGATTTCTTGCAGGGAGTGTCTAGAGGTAACAAACTTCCTTAGCATTTGTTTATCTGAGAATGTCTTAATTTTCTCCCTCACTTTTATAGGATGGTTTTCCTGGGTATAGGATTATTGGTTTACAGGCTATTTTCTTTTAACACTTTGAATATATCAGCCCACTGCCTTCTGGCTTCCAAAGTTTCTGATGAGCAATCTGCTAATAATGTTATTGAGGATCCTTTGTGTGTGCCAAATTGCATATCTTTTGTTGCTTTCAAAACTCTCTTTTTGTCTTTGGCTTTTGAAAGTTTGATTGTAAAGTGTGTTAGTGTGGGTTTCTTTGAATTAATCATACTTGAAATTCATTGAGCTTCTTGGATGTCTATATTCATGTATTTCATCAAATTTGGGAAGTTTTTTTGATTATTATTTATTCAAACATTCATTCTGCCTCTTTTTCGCTCCTCTCCTTCTGGGATTTCCACAATGGGTATGTTGGTCTTCTTGGTGCAGGGCCTTTTGGTTCTGTTTACTTCTTCTCAATCCTTTTTCTTTCTGTTCCTCAGACTTGATAATTTCCATTCTCCTATCTTCAAGTTTACTGATTCTTTCTTTTGCTCACTTAAATTTGCTTTTGAATCCTCTACATAATTTTATTTCAGTTACTATACTCTTCAGCTCCAGAGTTTTGTTTTAGATTTTCTATCTCTTTGTTGATATTTCCATTTTGTTCATAAATTGCTTTCTTAACTTCCTCCACGTATTCCTGTAGTTCTTTGAGCATCTTTAAGACAGGTGTTTTAAAATGTTTATCTAGTACATCTGCCATCAGGTCTTTTGTAGGGACAGTTTTTGCTGATTATTTTTCTTTTGAATGGGCCATAACTTCTTATTTGTTTGTATGCCTTGTAATTTTTTGTTGAAAACTGGAACTTTGAGTCTAATAATATGATAACGCTGAAAATCAGATATTTTCCTTTCCCTAGGGCTTGCTGTTTTTTTTTTTTTTATGTGTTAGTCTCTTATGTCATGTTATTCTTTTTTGATTGCTATAAGGCATCTCTGTGCCAAGGATCAACCTAAACTGTAAACTCAAGATCTTCTCAGGTCTTTTCTGAGTCTCTGCCTTTCCTTGGGTCTGTTTCCCCCCTTAAAAGTGGTTGCTTTTGAGCGGCTTAGTCTTCAATGCCTAGCTCCCAAGTGGGGAAGAAAAATAAAACAAAGGGTAGGGTGGGAAGGGCGCCAGCCCTTTAAATGCCCTGGATGTCACTTTGGCCAAAGGAGAGGGGCATACAACAATATGGTGAGGGCCTGGGAGTGCCACAATGGCCACTACCTCTGTCTGTCTGCATCTCTGTGATCAGGAGCAGCAATCAGAGCACCAATCTCAGATATATGGAGGACAGGATCTTTTTGTCCACTCTGGAATCCACTAGTTGTGTGCTTCAGGAACATGTGCACAGCTGCCTGCCACAGGGCTGGGGGCTGCGGCTGGGTAGCTGGTACTAAGGGTAGCTAAGAGCTAGAATTGACTGTAGTTAACTGCAATTGAATGTCCTAACCTTTTCCTTGAAGTTACAGTCTTAAATACAGTCTAGCATTCCAAAATAGCTACGTCAGAGAGATTCTGCCAGTGCAATTGTCATCTTGGTGGAGAGACAGATTTGCTTTCTATTCTGCTAGCTTCCCAGAATGTTTGCTAAGAGTTTTTAATTCATGAGCTATTGAATTTTATCAAATGCCTTTTTTTTGCATCTATTGATAATCTTGACTTTTTCTTTTATCCATTCTGTGGTAAACTACATTCAACAATTTTAAACCAACATTGCATTTTTGAGATAAACCCTACTTTGCCATGCCATCAGTTTTTAAGTACTACATTCAAATTCCTAAAATTTGTGTAGGATTTCAAATTTATAGTTTTGAGTGATGCATTAGAAGTCATTTAGGTTTGGTCAATAGGTTTGTGTAGGATTTCAAATTTATATTTTTAAGTGATCTTGCATTAGAAGTCATTAGGTTTGAGTGATCTTGCATTAGAAGTCATTTAGGTTTGTTTTACCATCCTTGTAACTCAAGTGATTACATGCTCTGGAGAAGTTGTGTAATTGCAGAGAACTTTCACTCAATATGTCACCTGACTGGAAATTGCCTGTAAAGCCATCTGGGCCTGGTGCTTTTTATTTGAAAAGATTTTAACTTTTAATTCAATTTAATTTTAATTGTTATGAGAAAATTTGAGCCGTCATTCTTAGGTAAGCTTTTCAAATGGACTGTAACATACATATGGAAAAATGTCCAGTTCATTAGTTAAAACTTCAGGAATTTTTACAGTGAACACATTTGTATGACCATCATCCAGATCAGTCCCATTGTAGCACCTCCTGTCCCCACCTATGTGTGGGTGTTTTATCAAATGCTTGTCTGCACTGATTGAAATGACCACAGATTTTCTCCTTTATTATGTTAATGTGGTGAAATATAAATGATAGGTCAACCTTGCATTTCTGGAATAAGCCCAACTTGAACATTCTATTACCATTCAAATATACTGTTGAATTTGATTTGCTAATATTTTCTTTAAGATATTTGCATTTATGCTTATGAGAAAGAATGACGTCTAATGTTCCATTCTCAAAGTGTCCTTTTCAGGTTTGGGAAGCAAAGTTATCATGGCCTCATAAAACAAGTTGCTGCATCTGTGTGTTTGTTGCTTTCAATTGCAAGGAATTGAGCATCCAGACTTAACAGAAAAAGTCACAGAATTATTTCACATTACAAGTACAGAGGGAGCTGGTTCCAGGGCTGATTCAGTGGCTCATTGCTGTCATCCAGGGCCCAGGGTCTGTCCATCTTTTCTGTCTGCCACTCTGGGTCTGTTGGCCTTTTGTCTTTGGGCTTGCTGCATCATGTTCACAATACAGCTGCCTCACCTCCAGGTTCTGTTTTCCCACACTATCTCCCCCAACTATAATGTTCAGAGACAAGATCACAGGCAAGCAGCAAATCGATTGCCTGAGAAGAGAGGGGGTGAAAAGGGAGGGAGTGAGAGAGAGAGACAGAGATGCATCTTGGCTTCTCCTTTCTTTTTATCATAGAGGAAAATGTCTTCCTCAAAGTCCACAGAAGATTTCTCCTAATGTCTCATTGGCCAGTACTGGGTTGTATGTCCACATATGAACAAGTCACTTCAAAAGGAATTAGTCTTCTGAGACTGGCTTGGCCCAATTTATGGTGCACCCTCACCCCCTTGGAGTTAGGCTGTAGTTGTGTGAACACCAGTGAGGTTTGCTGGCCAGAAAAAGGAGAAATGCCTGTCAGCTAACTTTATTTGCCACACTCATGTCTTAGAAATTTAGTAGGCTGGTAACTGTCTGTAAGGAGCACTGGTCCATGTTTCAAGACCTGATTTATGCCGCGAACTGGGCTCCTAAAAATTCCTCAGTTTTCCAGGAGTGAAGGTAGATGATGCTATTTAATTATGTCAGTAATATAGAAGTTAGACCTATCATGTATAAATACAGGTGACCAAGGACTGTGCCCCTAAGCTGAAGCAGGCTGAAAAACAAGATGTCCCATATCTCTTAACCATGAGACTTGGAATGAGTTTACAGCTGCTGTTAAAACTTGAAAAAGGGTAGCTTTATTTTTCGCACATTTGTGAACAAGGCTTGGCTGGGAAGTTGGAGACCACAAGTTGGCACATTCCCATGAAGGCTGCCAACAGAGAGTCCAATCACACACCAGTCTCATGCACTGAGCTGACAACCACATCCCTTAAAGAAAGGCCCTGTGCCATTTCCAGAGCTTTTCTCTTTTCTGGTCATGGTGTTGGCTTTTAATAGAAACCAGGAAACTTGATGCACCAAGCCCAAGAAACAGAAACAGAAGCAGAAGCAGAAGCAGAAAGCTTCAGTGGAAAATAGCTATCCAGTTAAAGTTAATTTCAGGAGCTTTGGCTCTGTTCCAGGAAGGGTGGCAAGAAGACAGCAGAGTGCTCTGCCTGGGAGCCCGACAACCTGTGTTTAACTTACAGCATCATCACATACAACTGAGATGATCTCGGGCACCCCTGCACCCCAGCCTCCTCAGCAGGGCGGGAGTGTGATGCCCACACTGCTCACCTTGCAGGAAGAAATGACCAATGAGCCTACCAGTTCTTGCTGTGTAACCAAGGGCACTGAAGCCCAGCAGTCGGGCCAGCTGGCTGGGAGTTGCTGATGGAGGCTGGGGGCTGTGCTCCCTCTGTTTCCAGTGCTCCAGCAGGCGGGCCTGGGAGTGTGCACGTGGTCCTGGGAGAAGCATGACGAGGCAAGTGGAAGCACGCAAGGCCTCCAGGGCTTTGCTTTGGGTCGGTGCACGATTACTTCTGCCCTTTTCTATCCTATTGGCCAAACCCAGAGGCCAGGGGCAGGGAAATGTCCCCTGCCTCTTAAGTGGGGCAACCACAAAGTGCATGGCAAGGTTCTGGATGTGTAATCTTGCTACTCAGAGTAAGGTGGTGCAGTGGATTGAATTAGTGTTCCGATGACCGTAGTGCCAGTCAGTGGACCCTGTGAACAGTCGCGTGACCTGTATGCAGTTGAGAAGAATGTCGGCAGATGTTGCTGAGCTTTAGCTCTGATCCAGGTGCTCCGTACCCCAGGCCCTCTGTGCTGCCTCCTCCTCACTTTATTTGGAGGTGTTTGAGCCCAGTGGCCATTGCTGAGGAATCAGGGTGTGGGGTTCAGGGAAGGAGGTGGCTTTGTCTTGGCCCTTGGCTTTGCTGCTTCCACTCTGTGTGGCTTAGGGATTCTCAGTCTCACGAAGGCTCAGTTTTCTCAGGCATGGCCAGAGGCAGCTGTGTCTGGCATGGAGAACCAGTCCAGTTAATGGTTCTTATTGCTGCAGTTTTGTGAGGCCTGTCCTGGTAGATCCAGGGCCCACTGTGGACAAGAGTCCTGCACGTGGTAATGACAATTTGTCATGTTAGACTCTAGTTGGTGAGGTCTAGGCCAGACTGTCTTGTCCAGCACTGCATAGGGCCATTAGAGTAATCCCAATTTCTGCTTCCCTCCAGCAACTCTCCTGATGAAGAGCCCACAATGGATCCTAGCCTATTCTCTCCAGTCTGAATTTCTCACTCGATTTGACATCTGTGCATATGCAGCGCTGCTAATGTCCAGAAGAGAATGTACATATAAAGAAATGAGGTGTTCTTCCTCTTTAAAGAATCAATAAGTCGTATGTAATGCCTCCAGGAGATTGATAACAACATAATGAAGCCAATAGTTTGCATGTGTACTTTGAATTATAATGCTAACCACTTTTATGAGGGCTAACATAAAATAGAGCTGGTGAGGAGCAGGGTAGAGAACTTAAGACCAGCCACCACCTTCCCTAGTGTGTCCCATGTGCGGGCTTTGCAGCTCGCGGCAGGTCCAGGGCAGTCCTTGGGTCCCCAGGTCATTGCTGTGCAAACAAGTCTCCGGCCTGGTGCTCAGCTAAGTTCTCGGAAATGGGGCTGTGAATAGTGCTGCAATAAACATACGTGTGCATGTGTCTTTATAGCAGCATGATTTATAATCCTTTGGGTATATACCCAGTAATGGGATTGCTGGGTCAAATGGTATTTCTAGTTCAAGATCCCTGAGGAATCGCCACACTGACTTCCACAACGGTTGAACTAGTTTACAGCACCACCAACAGTGTAAAAGTGTTCCTATTTCTCCACATCCTCTCCAGCACCTGTTGTTTCCTGACTTTTTAATGATCAAGGAGAACACATGGACACAGGAAGGGGAACATCACACACTGGGACCTGTTATGGGGTGGGAGGAGGGGGGAGGGATAGCATTAGGAGATATACCTAACGTTAAATGACGAGTTAATGGGTGCAGCACACCAACATGGCACATGTGTACATATGTAACTAACCTGCACGTTGTGCACATGTACCCTAAAACTTAAAGTATAATAAAAAAAAAATGGGGCTGGGGCCAGGAAAGGTGGAAACTATCCGTTTTTTTTTTTTTTATCTGGCACAGAAGAATTGGAATTTTGAAGTTTCTGGTGTGTCTTGTGACTTACAGGCAGATGCTAACAAACACAAAATACTAACTGTCCCAGCACCAAAGGCCAAGGGCATGAGCCTTCCCCAGTGCCTTGTACCAGGTGGTGGCCACCACTAAGATTTTTTTTTCTTTTTAAACAGTTTTATTGAGATATAGTTCATATATTACACAATTCATTCAAAGTATACATTCAATGGCTTTTGGTGTACTATTAATTTAAAAATTTGGTAAAATATACATAACATAAAATTTGCCATTTTAACCATTTTTAAGTGTACAATTCAGTGGCATTAATTGCATTCACAGTATTGTGGTTACTGCTATTCATTTCCAAAACTCTTTCATCACTCCAAATAGAAACTCTGTAACCATTAACAAGTAAGTGCCCACACTTCCTCCCTCCAGCCACTGGTATCCACTATTTTACTTTCTGTCTCTCTGAATTTGCCTATTCTAGGTATATCATGTAAGTGTAATCATACATTATTTATCATTTTATGTCTGGCTTATTCAATTTAGCATAATGCTTTTGAGGTTTATCCACATTGTAGGATGTATTGCACCTTCATTCCTTTTTAAGGCTGAATAACATTCCATTGTGTGTGTACACCGTGCTTTGTTTATCCACTCATCTGTCGATGGGCACTTGAGTTGTTTTCATCTTTTGGCTATTGTGAATAATGCTGCTATGAACATAGGTATACAAATATCTCTTCGAAACCTTGTTTTCAATTATTTTGACTGTATATCCAGATATGAAATTGCTGGGCCATAAGGTAATTCTATGTTTAAGTTTTTGAGGAGCCACCATACTATTTTTCCCAGCAGCTGCACCATTTTATATTCCCACCAGCAATGCACAAGCATTCCAATTTCCCCACGTTCTCACGATATTTGTTATTCTCTCTCTTTCTCTGTATTTTGACCATCCTAATTGGTATGAGGTAGTATCTCATTGTGGTTTTGATTTGCATTTCCCTAATGATCTGTCATGTTGAGCGTCTTTTCATGCACTTATTTTAAAAATTTTAAAAATTTTTAGTAGAGATGGGGGTCTCACTATATTGCCCAAGCTGGTCTCGAACTCCTGGCCTCAAGTGATCTGCCTACCTTGACTTCCCACAATGATAGGATTACAGGCATAAGCCACCACACCTGGCCTCATGCAATTAGTGGCCATGTTTATGTCTTCTTTGAAGAAATGTCTATTAAGTCCTTTGCCCATTTAAAAATGGGATTGTTTGTTTTATTGTTATTGAGTCTTAGGAGTTCTTTATATATTCTGGATATTAATCTCCTACCAGATGTGTGATTTGTGAATATTTTCTCCCATTCCATGGGTTGCCCTTTTACTTTGTAGATAGTACCCTTTGTTGCACAAAAGGTTTTAATTCTCATGAAGTCCAAGTTGTGCATTTTCCTTTTGTTGCTTGCACTTTTGTTGTCATATCCAAGAAATCATTGCTGAGTCCAATGTCATGAACCTTTTCCTGTTTTCCTCTATGAGCTATATAGTTTTCCCTCTTATGTTTAGGTCTTTGACCCACTTTGAGTTAATTTTTTGTACATGGTGTGAGGTAGGGCATAACTTCATTATTTTACATGTGACTACCATGTCATGTTGTGATTACTGTTAACTTTTACAACTAGGAATGAGAAGACTCAGGAAGTCATATGATTTGGGGCTTATTGAATCTTTGTGAAGCTTTTCTATTCAAGCCAGGCTTGGCCGGGTACCTTTTGACTCCAGTTATGTGGGAGACATATCATAAATGTTTCTAAGGTTTGGTCACTCACATGTTTTTGGTCTTAATTCACATTGCCCCTGGATTCTAGGGGGCATGGCTTTGGGATAGGGATGAAGTCCTGGACACCAACAGACTTGTCTTTAAAAATGTGTTGTTGGTGGGGTGTGGTTGCTTATACATGTAATCCCAATACTTTGGGAGGCTGAGGTGGGAGGATCACTTGAGACCAGGATTTCGAGAGCAGCCTGGGCAACAAAGTGAGATTCTGTTTCTACAAAAATAGAAAAAAAAAATTAGCCAGGGATAGTGGCACGCACCTGTAGTCCCAGCTACTCAGGAGGCTGAGGTAGGAGGATCGTTTGAGCCTGGGAGGTTGAGGCTGCAGTGAGTCAAGATCACGCCACTGCACTGCAGCCTGGGTAACAGAGCAAGACCCTGTCTCAAAAAACAAACAACAAAACAACCAAACAAATGTGTTGTTGATATTTGGACACAGAACAGAACAGCAGCAGCCAGGGGTTGGGGTGGGGGTGAGGCTGACCACAGAGGGACGGCATGAGGGATTGTTTTGTGGTGATGAGACCGTTATGAATCTTGATTGTGGTGGTGGTTGTGTGACTGCATACAGTCGTCAAAACCCTTAGAACTGTAACCCCAAACAATGACTTTTACTGTGTATACATTTAAGAAATAACTAAAGCATGAACAGTGTGCTGTTGCCAGGCAGTACTGAGCAGGGTAAGTGCTCCCTCTCAGGGCAGACCCCTGGGTTCGAGTCCCGGCCCCTTTACTTCTTAGCTGTGTGCCTTGGTTCCCATTTCTGTAAAAGGAGGGTGATGATCCCTACTGCATAGAGTTGGAATGAGGATTAAATGGATTCAGCTCTGAATCAGGCTGGGGTGTATAAATTGCCACCTAAGGGATTTCTCCTCACTGGTATCTCCAGGCCCCAGGTGTGTGTGTCTGTGGGGATGGAGGAGGAGAGCTGAGGACGCGGGAAGCTCATGTTCCTGCAGGGTGTTCTGTCATCCGTTGACTTTATTTGCTTGTGTCGTACCGTGAGTGCTGGGACCCCTTACGGGTGGGGTGCTCTTTGTCTCCCACGGCATCAGTCATGTTCTGGGCACATCCCAGGCACGACCTGGACACGAGGCAGCTGGAGGTCAGGCTGGGCTGTCTGGTCCCTCCTGGGCAGGCAAAGCAGGAGGCCTGAGCTCTGAGGCCCTGGCTGGGTGGGGCTCTTTCTGGCATAACCCATTTTGCTGGTCAGCTGTCACAGGGAGAGAGAGCCAGGTGAGGGAGAGAGAGTCCTCGCCTGGACTTGGGAAGGTCTCACTTTGCTTTTGGTTGCCCCAGGTCCAGGAGCTGCTCTGAGCAGGAAGGAACATGCTGTCTGTTGGGGCCTGATGGGACAGGCCAGTCTCCTTGACTTTCCTGCTTAAGGGGCAGGAGGTGGGTCCCCCTTCCTTGGTGTGTCCTGCTGCTCTTTCCCAACGATGCTTCCCAAATGTCCCCTCTCTGTGGTTGAGCCCAGGCCTCTCTGAGTCCTTCCAGGAAGTCTTGCCCACCTGCCTGTATTTTGGGATGCAGCTCCCACCCTGTTTTATCACCAACACGTTTCCATCTGCTTCTGCCTTCCAGAAATTGATTGTAATCTCGTGCTGGCTTGCTGACCACCTGCTTCCAGTTCTTTCTGTGGCAAGAGGTTCATTCCCTGTAGAATTCATTTGCTGGCCTGGGAGGGAAGAGAGACAAGTACGTGCTGAGCCACAGACTGGAGTGCCCTCCTCTTAGAAAGCAGCCACGCGTCAGGGAGCCAGTCATTTACATTCCAGCACAAATGATGCCAGTGGCCTGTCCCTGAAAAGGCATCTGAAGCACAGGTTGCTGGAGAATGCCTGCCACATTTTGAATGGGAGGCCTCCACCTGTGTCCGGGGGGCTTCCAGGAGGCTGACGGTATTGAGGCCCAGGGTGAGCAGGAAGAAGGAAGAGCAGGGGGCGCGGGGGTGGCACCAGATGCAAGAGCAGTGGATGAGACCCCACACTGATCTTGAATTGGAGACCCAGGCTTGCTTTGTTCTCTGTGGGGCCTTCGGGGTGGGACTGCAGTGGGGAGTCTAGAGGGTGCTCTGGGGGCCTTGTTCCCAGATAGCAGGACATTCTCCTTTCTCCCTGCCAGGCCCCAAATGTATGCATAAACCAATTTTATCAGGTAGAAAGCGAGAGGTTTAGAACTCTAACAGGCGGATATCGGACAGAAAGCTTTCACCCGAGCCCTTTATTTGAGAACACAAAAGGAAACAGTTCTCGTGCCACATTCTCACAGTCAGGCTTAGGGTCTTTCTCAAAGGCCTGGGCAAGCATTCGGGAACCCCCACTCATGGAGGCTTTGATGCTGTCTTGCTCTTCCCCATGGCATCCTGGGCAGGAGTGAGGACAAAGTCTCTGAGTGGCCATGTGAACCCCTGTCTGGGCAGTCCTTGGCTCAGGAATTGGGGGTGCGTAACTGTTCTCCACCCTCTGCCCTCCCTTGTGTAATCCCTCCTGGGGTGAGGGCACATGGTGTGGGGTGAAGATTTGAGTGGTGGGAGCTGACCCAGGGTGCGGCATGGGACAGGGCCCCGGACAGATGGCAGGGCCCAAGGTGGTGCCAGACACAGTGGCCATGAGGAGGCCGTGGCTTTGTGTGTGTTTTTGGCTTCCTTTGGAAAGGAAATGATTGGCGGTGGTGGCCTCCTACAGCAATGTTTCCTTTCTCATTTGGAGCCCTAAACAGTCAGGCATCCTCTCCTCCAACAGAGACCTTCCGATGGAGCTAGCGCGCTGAAGTCATTGGGCAGAGGGCAAGGCGGCCTCAGTACCCCTGTGGTCGGGGATGTGCTCCCTCAGACAAGGCCTTCCTGCCATGACCAGACAGGGGCAGGGGTGTCAGGAGGAAGTAGGATCAGGACACCCAGCGATGGCGGAGGCCCCGGCAGTCCCTGTCTCCCTGCGTGCTTCCTTCCTGTTCAGCTGCTCCGTCCTGTGCTGCCTCCCTCCAGAGGACACCAGAGAAGACGCGGCAGTCTGACCCCACGAGAAGCACCCCCCCAGAGGCTGGCCTCCTTCCCCGCAGCCTGCGGGGTTCACGTGCCCAGCCAGTGGAGCTGTCTGGTCCCTGAGCCTGGGGACCGAGGCTCTCCCTGCAACCTCAATGATCAGGTCACCATCTCTGTGTGTCTGCTTTGCCTCACTCAGGGGTGACCTGCCCAGCACGCTCCAGTGAGCGCTGTTTTTGTTTCATCTATCGCGTGTCAGTCAGTGGGGACAGCAAGGACAGCTGCTCCACTCCCTGGGCACGGCCCTTGCCCACAAGCACTGTCCTCGTGTTGCACAGGCATTGCACGGATGCAGCAGCACCTCCAGCCTGGGTGGTTTTACACACAGTCCCCAGCACGGGAGCTGGGGTGCTTGGCCTCCCTTGGAAGCTGCTGCCGTTACCCCACTTCGAGGGAGGAAGCCTGTGTGTGCTGAATACAGGCTTTGCTGAGCCTTGTCCCCATGCACCACCTCCCCTGCCACCTCCCAGCAGGCTTAGGCCCCAGGGACCCACACCGCCTGGGCAGCCCGACCTCGGTGCCTGAGCACCCTGGCCCCCAGCCAGCTGCTCCCCAGCTCTAAAGAGTGAGAAGCAGGAGAGGAAATCAAGTCAGGACACCCTGTCCCTCCTCACAGGGTGCAGGGGCCAAGCTGGAGGGCAGCCTGGTGGCAGCAGAAGCCTCTCCTCCTCCTGGCCCCCATGGTGGGGGCTGGTTGCCACCCTCCCCCTTCCCCTGGAGATGCTGCTGGTAGTCACTATGGGGATAAAGCGATTATGTTTCCAGACCATAGGGAGCCAACTCCACCTGCAGGCCTGAGGGCCCTAGCCTCATTGCCGCCTGGGCATGTCAGGGAGAAGGATCCCAGCTTTGCTTTCCACTGAGTGTCCTGGCCCCAGACAGCCCAAGCCTAATGTGAGGCCACCTCCCTTTCCTTCTAACACGAGCTGCCTCTCCTGACCTCAGATGTCCTTGATGCCCGACTGCTGTGTCCTGCTGGAGGAATGAGGGCTATAGGTGAGTGACCTGGTGATGAATGTGTCGGCGGTCTCCAGGGCCACTGTGGGAGTGCATTTGTGTGTTTCAGGGTGGGGTGGGCTTACCTGGGGCTCGGCCTGGTTCTGCTCTCTCTTCTCTAAGTATCCAAGAGAGCCCCTAGTTGCAGGGGCTGATGAAGAGCCCCACTCTGCTCCCCTGCTGCATCAAGAGAGGAACCCTGAAGCTGCTGTGTGTCAAGGGCTCCTGGTGAAAGGCCTCCTGTTTATCTCATTGATTCCAGTGCAGCAGATAAAACCCCAGCCCAGAATGGCCTGTCTTGCTTAGGGCTGCACTTGCTCCCCTGAGAAATATCTCAGAGCCTCGCTGTGCCTCCCGCATCCCACCTCCCGGCTCCTCTCCTGTCCCTCCCTTCTTCTCCTTCTGTGCACAGCAGGAGGCTCTGGAAGGATGGCTTGGCAAGGAAAGGCAATGAGTGGGAGTTAGGAGTCACTGACACCCTCTGGTCTTCCCACTCTCGCTGCACATCCGGCCACACTCCCTACTCTCTGGCGTCTCCTCGTGGACACTTGGGTCATGAGGGGCAGCTGGGGAGCCCGGGCTCCAGGAGGGGCAGGGAGGAAGATGGAAGCAGGAGGAACTGGCGTGGGGCATGCCCATGGCTGCAGGATGTCCAGGCTTAGCAGGCAGATTCTCAAAGCACCCTGTGCCTGAGGCAGCAGGAAGGGCTCCCTCCAGCAGAAGGGTGGTGCCTCAAGGGGAATTTTGATGTTGTCTGATGGGGTCAGAGGGCAAAAGATCCTGGGCTGAGTACAGCTTGATGCCAACAGTGCGCCTCCATGTGGGGTCCTGAGGGTGTCACCCACACAGGTTGGGCAGAGGCCAGTCCAGGCATGGCTTGCTTGATGTTGACAATCTGCTGCTAAAATGAGACTTCCTGTCTGACAGCACAAACCGGGAGCCTGCTCCCATTGCTTTAAATGGGAAAAATGATAATGCATTGCTTTTTGCCCCAAACCCTCCATGCAAGTCCCCAAAATGTATCTAAAACACAATAAAGTGCTTATTTATAATTAAGATCCCTGAACAAGTACCCCAAATGTAACTGAAACATGAGATCGTGCCTCCTGGTGAGGGAGAATCTGTGGGGCTGTGATGTCCCATGCTCAGCACGTCCCTGCATGGTCACCGGTGCATGACTTCAGCACAGCTGTGCAAGGGCCACAAGGGGTGACTGCACTGCCCTTGGACCAGACCTGTGCAGGGCAATCGCCACCGTGGCTGCAGTACTGTCACTGTGTGAAGGCTGACCCTACAGCAAGGGGCCCAGGGTGGCCATTTTGTTGTGTTCATAGCTTCTGTGAGTCCGGGCTGGGGAGGGTACAGGGGCCAGCTGGACTTTGCTCCACAGTGTCCGGGCCTCAGCAGGGAAAGTCCAAGTCTGGCAGCGGGGGGCCGTGTCATCCCCCAGCACCCTCTCAGGGGCTCTGCGTGTGGCAGCTCATCACAGCGGGACTTCTGACATGGCCAGGGCTCCAGGAGTGAGGGCTGCAGAGAACAAGTGGAGCTGCCTTGCCTTAGGACGTGTCTCAAAGTGACATCATGTCACCTCTGTCCAGTGGTCGGTAGGTCCAGGGAGGAGGGCCTTCTCAGTGGAGCAGTGTTAGGGCCGCGTTGGAGAACAGCTTGCGGGGTAGAGAAGTCACATAGTTGTAAACATCACATGTGATTCACACATTCTACTAGTTGTCCTTGAAAAGTGGCTTGAGACTTTTTTTTGCCCATCATTTTGTTAAAACTTGTGTACTGAATTTTTGGGATGTAAAAATAAAATGTTCCCCTGTAAATCCGCTGAGGCCTGCTGGGAGAGCTGATACAAAAGATGGACGGTAACAAGTGTTGCTGAGGATGTGGGGCAATCAGGGCCCTTGGACACTGCTGCTGGGAATGAGAGTGGTGCAGCCACTTTGGAAAAGAGTTTGGCGGTTCCCCAAGAAGTTAAGCCCATCCAGCAAGTCCACTCCTATGTATACATCTAAGAGAGTTGAAAATGTGCATTCACACAAAACCTTGTACATGAACGTTCATAGTAGCATTGTTCATAATATCCAAGAGGCAGGGACAGCTCGGACTCAGATATTCACCTGATGAAGAGGTCAACAGCATGTGGAATAGCCATAGGAGGAAATATCCAGCCATAAAATGGAACAAAGTACTGACTTATGCACCAGCATGAATAATTCTTGATGCTAAGAGAAATAAGCCTGATGCAAAAGGCTGCATATTGTAGAATTCCTCTGATATGCAAATCCACAGATACAGACAGTGGATTGCTGGTCACCAGGGCTGGGGATGGAGAGGTGGAGAGTGACTGCTAATGAGGATGTGATTTCTTTGATGAAAATGTTCTAGAATTAGATAGTTGTACAACCTTGTAAATATACTAAGACCCACTGAATTTTATACTTTGAAAGGGTGAATTCCATAGTGTATGAATTATGTCTTAATAAAAATTGTTTCAGAAAAAAAGTACAGACATAAATCGCTCAATGACAGATAACGTTCTGAGAAATGTGTCCTTAGGTGATTTTGTTATCGTATGAACATTGAAGTGTACATACACAAACCTGGATGGCAGAGCCTACTGCACACCTAGGCTGTATGGTATGGCCTGTTGTTCCCATGCTGCAATTCTGTACAGCACGTCCCTGTACTGACTACTGTGGGTAACTATAACATAATGGTCAGTATTTGTGTACCTAGACATATCTGAACATAGAAAAGGTATAGTAGAAATACAATATTATAATCTATGGGGACACCATCCTATATGTGGTCTGTTGTTGAACAAAAGGTCGTCATGCAGTGCATGATTGCATTTAAAAAATCAACTGAGAGATATGTCCTTTCTGCGAACTCTGAGTATTAAATGTCAAGTGCCTTTCTACTGGGAGAGGTTCTTCAGGGTATGGCTGTGATAAAGGGATGCAGGCATCCCCACTGTTTCCTCATGCAGGGCCGCTGGAGGAGGATGGGTTGGAAATGTAGCTGATACTGGAGGCCGAAGCAGGTATCTACCTCAAACCCAATGTGAATCTCAGGACAGGTTTGCTCAGCTTGGTGGGTGGGTTGGGAGAAGATGTGATGACCAAGAAGCAGAAGTGGAGCCTTACAGTCGTGCGAGGATGGTGAATTTGAAGGCATGGGAGCCCTGCCCACTAGTAACATGGACCTCCTGAATGCCTGGCCCTGGCCAATCCCATCAGCACTTCCTCCTCTGTGTGGGTGATTTAGGTGTGTGGGCACGGGGGGAATGGGGGTTTAGCAGCAGTGAGACTCAGGCATTTTCAGGCTGGTAGGAACCAAGCCACTCTGAGACTCAGTCTGGCCACAGCCACCATCCCTTTGGGAGGAGAGGGTGGGCAAGACCTGGTGGGCCGTCAGGGAGTGGCCTGAAGTTTAGGACAGAGGTTCTGCCCAAAGGGGAATGGGATTCTGCTGGGGGACCAGGATGCAGCCACAGTTGGGAAGCAGGGGAAGGTGGGAGGGAGCAGGGGCGCTCCAAGTTTAGGGGCACATTCCACTGGAGTCGGTCACTTTGGGGTCACTGGTGAGCAAGCCTCCTGGTATCTCTGCTTTGGGGTCCCCCGTCATGTGACTCACTGTAACCAATGAAACAGGAGGGAGTGATAGGGAACTGTGCCAGTTCCAGGCCTAAGCTCGAGGAGGCCTAAGCTTTTGCTTTTGCACTGGGGGAGCCTGAGCTGCCGCAAAATGTGCTGAGCCCCGAGACTTGTGGAGAGAGTGAGGTGCAGCTGCCCCAGCCTCCTAGCTGAGCCCGGCCCCACTGACCCTTCAGCTCCATGCAGCATGTGCCTGACTGCTGGCCAGGCCAGCACGAGATGTCCCCAGCTGAGCCCAGCCCTGCTTGCAGAATCGTAGCAAACAAAGTGACCGTTAATTTAAGTGGCTGAGTTTTGGGGTAGCTGAAACTCCCACTCCAGGTCTATCCTCTAACTCCTGCCTGGTGGGCAGAGGTAGCTGATCCATCTCCTGCTCTGGACAGATCTGGCTCTGGCACTGGGAGGACTTGATGCCGCAGGGAGAGACTCCATGAGTGACACTGGCGTGGGCAGGCTGGCAAATAGGGTACCAGCAGGAGTGGCCTGAGTTGGGTGGTGTCTCTGTGTCCATGGGTTCTGGGGCAGACACTCCCAGGCAGTGCTAATCTGCCCATGGCCCAGGGGACACCTTGGAGCTCAGCTGACTGTTTTTTGCAGACCATGGCTCAATCTACAGCGTTGTCCAAAGCATCCTTCACAGTCTACCAGACATAAAGCATGTCTAGGTCATCCTGTTCTTCACCGAGTGGGTGTCAAGCTCAGCATCTGACACAAATGGGCTCAAAACTAGCTACGTGGAGGAGTGTGTGAGAGGGGAGTCTTCCCCTAGGGCTTCCATGGTGGATCCCTTATAGCCCTCACCAGACCCTGAGCTATTCTCTGTAGCCAGACTGAAGGCGTTGGGAGGCCAGGGATGGATCTCGAAGGGGTGCCGTGCACACAGGAAGTGCCCAGAAGTGCTTGTGGTAGGAAGAAGTGTGGGAGATGGACAGCCTCAACCTCTTCTGGATGCTTTTACTGCAGGCAGGTGTGGCATGTGCATGCATAGGACAGAGCTGATAAAGAATGACCTTTGTCTCCTCCTGGGAGGCACAGAGAGTCCGATGTCTGTTATGTGTCAATAATTCTGCATTGTTTAAAATTTAGCTATTGTGACCAAAACACATTTATAAACTCACCTGTCAGTATCTCTTTCCATCTTCTCATCCTTTGAGGGTCAGAGGATCCTCAAGATGGATCAGCAGTGACCTGGTGTGTGTGGAGAGGGGTCCCGGGGGTGTGGAGCCTGCAGGACATTGCAGAGCTGGCAGTGCCTCTGTGTCATTGCTGCATGGACTCCGTCTGACCCCAGCTCCACTCCTCCCATGTCACCATCCCCAGCCTGCCCCACACACTTTCACTGTGAAACTCTGTGAGATGTGAGGGTCTATCTGTGTGTTTTCAATGAATGCAAGTGTACTACCTATCTCCTATTTCTTACCTCTGCTCTCAGCCTGATGCTCTTCAGATTCACACGGTCCTTCCTGGGCCTCTGGCATTGCTTTGTGCAGCTGTTAGTGTGCTTTTTATTTTATTTTATTTTTTAAAACGGAGTCTCAATCTGTAGCCCAAGCTGGAGTGCAGTAGCACAATCTTGGCTCACTGCAATCTTCGCCTCTGGAGCTCAAGCGATTCTCCTGCCTCAGCCTCCCACGTAGCTGGGACTACAGGTGCACACCACCACACCCGGTTAATTTTTTTCTATTTTTAGTAGAGACGGGGTTTCACCATGTTGCCCTGAGTGGTCTTGAACTTCTGAGCCCAGGTGATTCACCTGCCTTGGCCTCCCAAAGTGCTGGGATTACAGGCATAAGCCACCGCGCCCTGTAACAGTCAGCTGTTAGTCTTTTTATGTGCCTTTGACGTTCAGTTACCCCCTCCTTCTGATGGTGGCACGTGGGTTGTCTTGAATGCTATCACTACACCTGAAGAACATCCCTGTGTGTTTCTTCAGGACACCTGGGAGGAGGATCAATGGGTCATCATCACCTTTTTTTCCCCAGATTTATCACTAAGTATTTTGTAGTTTTTGATGTTTGTTATAGGTCATATTTTCCTGTTTCTTTATCTGCTTGGTAAATTTTGATTGGCTGTCATAGATTGTGAATTTTACCTTGTTGGGTGCTGGGCACTTTTGTATTTCTAAAATATTTTTGAGCTTTGTTCTGGGATGCAATGAAGTTATTTGGAAACGGTTGGATCCATTTGGGTCTGACTTTTAAACATTGTTAGTGGAACAAGCAAGAAAGACCTTTAGTTGAGGGCTGATGTTCCCACAAATGGGGCCAGATTCTTCGAGGACTCTCCTCAGTGCCTGGTGTGGCTGATGGGAGCTGGCACCACTTCTGGCCCTGAGTGGGAGTGACTACAACTCCCTTTCTTCCTTTCCAGGGTTCTTTCCTGTGTCAGGAGGCTTCCTTGCAGCATGTGCTGATCAGTTCCCATCTGATCCACCAACTGTACAGAGAGGTCCAGGAGGCAAGGCACTGAGACTATCTGTCTACAGCTCTGTGAGTGAGCCACCGTGGATGTGGTTTCTCCTGCTCAGTCAAGCCTTCCATGACCAGTACCAGCTACACCTTGACCACCAGCCTGTGAGAGACCCTGAGTCAGAAACTCAACACCCAGCTGAGCCACTCCCAATCCCTGCCCTCAGATGTTGTGTGAGATAATACATGCTTGGAGTGCTAAGCCACTAGGTTTGGGGTAATCTATTTTGTAGCAGGAGATAACCAGCACATATGCTAATGTGTGCCCACCTGTACACCTATGCACACATGCTCCCTCCATCCATGCTTTCCACTCCCTTCTATCCCCATGTTCCTGATCAACCCCTTTCGAGGCTCAGCTTCCCTGCCAGATGCCCTTGATTGTTTCAGAGGGAGGAACTGCTCCTATGAATGACCCTAGAGCCTTTTCTGTGCCTACACTTTAAGGACACCTGTATTCTACCTTGTTATCACCTTTCCTGTGTGATTTCTGCCTCTCTTCCTGCTCTGTGTTTCCTGAGGGCAGGAGCTGGGCCAGAGACATGAACATCTGTGGCTCCATATCTGGTTGTCCCACTGTGGTGATGTCACATGTCCTCACACATGACAGCAAAACCGTCTCCCACACCTGGCCCTGCAGAGCTCATCTGACATGACACATGCATCCATGCCTGGGTTTCCCATATTATGGGTCAGGGAAACAATTTCTCACACCTTCAGGGCTGGCTCTACTCACACACCTGAGACTTGGGCCAGGAGGAGCCTTTCAGGATATGGGGCTGCTATGGTTTGAATATGTTCCCCAAACTTCAGGTGTTGGAAACTTAGTCCCCAAATCCAAAAGTTGATTGGAGGTAGGGCCTTTGGGAGGTGATTGGGGTTACAAAAGGTCATCCCAGTGGGGCCCCCATGATGGGACCAGTGGCTTTATAAGAAGAGGAGGACAGACCTCATCTGGCACATTCTTGTCCTGTCTCCATGTGATGCCCTCTGCCATGGGAAGATATAGCAGGGAGATCCCCACAAGATGCCAGTGCCATGCTCTTGGACTTCCCAGCCTCCAGAACTGTGTGCCTAAGACTGGATCATTTATAAAGAAAAGAAGTTTAATTGACTCACATTTCCAAATGGCTGCGGAGGCCTCAGGAAACTTACAATCATGGCAGAAGGTGAAGGAGAAGCAAAGGCACATCTTACATGGTGGCAGCCAAGAGTGAATGAAGGAGGGAGCCCCTTATAAAACCATCAGATCTTTTCTCACAGTTCCACTAGGCAGTGCTCCAGTGGGGACTCCTTGTGGGGACTCCAACCCCATATTTTCCTTCCATACTGCCCTAGCAGAGGGTCTCCATGAGGGCTCCACCCCCGCAGCAGACTTCTGCCTGGACATATAGGCATTTCCATACACCCTCTGAAACATAGGTGGAGACTCCAAATCTCAACTCTTGTCTTCTGTGCACCTGCAGGTCCAATATCATGTGGAAGTAGCCAAGGCTTGGGGCTTGCACCCTTTGAAGCCATGGCCCAATGTGTACCTTGGCCCCTTTTAGCCATGGCTGGAGCTGGAGCAGCTGGGATTTGGGGTGCCATGTCCTAAGGCTGCACAGATTAGCAGGGCCCTGGGCCTGTCCACAAACCATGTTTTCCTCCTAGGCCTCCAGGCCTGTGATGGGAGGGGCTGCTATGAAGAACTCTGAAATGCCCTGGAGACATTTTCCCCATTGTCTTGGCTATTAACATTCAAGTCCTTGTTACTTATGCAAATTTCTGCAGCCAGCTTGAATTTCTCCCCAGAAAATTGTTTTGTTTTTTTTTCTACCACATGGTCAGGCTGCAAATTTTCTAAACCTTTATGTTCTGCTTCCCTTTTAAGCATAAGTTCCAATTTCAAACCATCTTTGTGTGAATGCGTGTGACTAAATGCTTTCAGAATCAGCCAGGTCACTTCTTGAGTGCTTTGCTGCTTAGAAATGTTTTCTGCCATATACCCTAAATCTTCTCTCTCAAGTTGAGTTCCACAGATCTCTAGGGTAGGGGCAAAATGCTGCCAGTCTCTTTACTAAAGCATAGAAAAAGTGACCCTTGCTCCAGTTTCCAATAAGTTTCTCATCTCCACCTGCGACCACCTCAGCCTGGATTTCATTGTCCACATCACTATCAACAGTTTGGTCAAAACAAGTCTCTAGAAAGTTCCAAATTTTCCCATATCATTCTGTCTTCTTCTGAGCCCTCCAAACTATTCCAACCTCTGCCCATTATCCAGTTCTAAAATTGCTTCCACATTTTCAGGTTGTCTTTATAGTAGTGCCCCACTTTTGGTACCAATTTCCTGTACTAGACCATCACACTGCTATAAAGAATACCTGAGACTGGATAATTTATAAAGAAAAGAGGTTTAACTGACTAACAGTTCTACATGGCTGGGGAAGCCTCAGAAAACTTATAGTCATGGTTGAAGGCGAAGGGGAAGCAGGCACTTTCTTCACAAGATGGCAAGAGAGAAAGAGAGAGAGAGAAGTCCCACACTTTTAAACCATCAGATCTTGTGAGAACTCACTCACTGTCACCAGAACAGCAGGTCCCTCCATCAACAAGCAGGGATTACAATTTGAGATGACATTTTGTTGGGGTCACTGAGCCAAACCACATCAAGCAGGGATGGGGGGAAATGGAATTTCTTAAACATGACAGTTGAGGTTAGTACAAATGCTTACAAGAGAAATTTGGCTGAAAAGATGTATTGACTCATGTTATTTAGAAGTGTATTGCATAATATCCAAACATATGGGGATTTTCTAGTTATTTTAAAATGATTTCTAGCTTAGTTCCATGGTGTATGTCCTCCATATGACTTTGGTCCTTTGAACTTTGTTGAGTGTTGCGAATGCTCCAAGTACTCTTGGAAGCAATGCACACTCTGCAGTTGTTGGGATTCAGGTCAAATTGGGTCATTGTGTTGTTTCTCCTAGATCTCTGCTGATTTTTTCCCTTCTTGTTCTGTCAGTTATGTATAGAGAGAGGTTTGAATCTACCACTATGGTCGTGGACTTGTCTACTGCTCCTTTTGGTTCTGCCAGGTTTTGCTTAGGATGCATGTTATTTCATGCCACAAGTTTAGAACATCGAATTTCTGTTTGGTTGTCACCTTCTGTCATTCTAGAATGTCCCTTATCTGTATTACTGCTTTTTGTCTGATGTTAGCCTTGCCACGATAGGTTTTTCTTATCATTTTAGTTTCAACTCTTCTGTAGCCTTATATTTCAGATGTGTCTGTTATATGTTATTCTTGCATTAATTATTTGGCTAATTTCATTCCCTAGACATTTGCTGATTACCATGCCAGATGCCCACTTGAGAGCCTGGAGAGGGTGGCCTGTAGCACCCTCTGCCTGCTGAGTAGCCTGCACGTGCCCCTGGGGTCTCTTGCTCCAGGGCCTGTGTTTATCCTGCTATGGCAAACCATGCTGCCTTCTCTAAGGCAGCATCTCCTGGTGGGAACGGTATTATCTGCTTTGAAGTTCTGATAAGGACTCGGCTAAGTGAGCGCCCACTTGTTAATCATTCAACATGATGTATGGCACACAGCAGGCTCTCGGAGGTGATGTCAGCTGTGCCTGTTGGTGTGGTCTTTGACCAGCAGTGCCAGTATCACCTGGGATGCCAGCATTTCAAGTTTATCTGCGGAGATTCTTTGTGGTTTGTGTTGAAAATACCTCCAGGCAGGATATAAGTTTGCTTCTGTCAGGTGCCTGGAGACTGCCGATCTAGGTCTACCTTAACCTGGATTTTCAGTTTGTACTTTTCCACCACAGAGGCAGTGGGACTGCCGGCCCCAGCCCACAGAGATGCTGTCTTCTCAGCAGAGAGGCCTTTCTCTTTCAAACCTCCAAGGTCTCCTTTCAGCATCAGAGCTGTGTCAGTTCCCCCTGCTGTACAGCAGAGCCTCTGGCCTTGTTCCCTGGCAGGTTCTGGTGCTAGACAAGCTCCTTGCCCCCACAACCCCTTCTGCCTCAGCCAGATCCCAGGGCCCACACTGCCCTGTGGGGGCTTTGCAATTGCTTTCTCCTTGCAAATCCTCCTCCTCACCCACTTCGGACATAAGTCCAGCCTCGCATTCTGGCCTTACAACACAATAGCTATGTGACCTTGGGCTACCCTTTAAAAATTTCTCTGAATCTTGGTTTCTATGTCTGTAAAATGGCCACATATTGGTACCCTAATGGTAGCTATTTCTTTCTTCTCTCATTGTCTGTTCTTTCTATCCATTTTCCTTCACTTTGAGTGACTATTAAACCAAGGCCAATAGAAACCTGAACCATGTATTAAATTAGATTGAAGCTTGACTTACAATATCACAATGGTTCCTTAGAAAATATTTCACCTTTAGATCTATCCTGCTGGCATCTTATTGCCTCTCTGATTTGCCAAGATAACAGACAACAAAACAAAGGGCCTTAACATAAAAATGTCTCTTGATAGCTGTTGTAATAAAGCTTCAACCAGAATTCAAGTAGCTCTTGCTTTTAAGTCATGAGAGATAAGTAAATAGCACTGCACGAAATGACAACCTACAAAAGTGCAGACCTTTGAAGGCGTTCTGGATGTTGGCATTTAAACACCACTAGAATGTTTTCCAATCACTGGACCCTTCCCAAGATCTGGGCGTTAAGTCCTTTGAATGTTTCTTAAAGGATAAAAATACACTGATTGCCCATATATTTTGAGTCCTGTACACGTAATGAGTGCTTTTGCTGTATTGCCAGATGCTCTGAAAGGGGATAAGATTTTAATTAGTAGTCAATAAAATTCCCTTCCATTTTTCAGTGTATGGATCTGCAAACAATCACTGCTCCCTACTCATTATTCAGCATGGCTTCCAGAGTCACTGGTTGCTTGGCAGTTGCAGGCTATGAAAAGTTCAGGGAAGTTGCTTTGCCTCTTCTCTTCTGGGTATCGTTCCCTCTATCTCATTTCCTCCAAGGGATAATTTCCAATTGGAGACAGTGATGCAATGACTTTCTTCTGGTCCTGAGGACTTCCTTTAGGAACTCATCTGAGGCTCACACACCCATCTGGAAACGCCCCCTTCTCCTTCCAGCAGCTGGGGTCACAGCTCCCATAAGCAGCTCAAGAGGCAGTACCCTGCTGTGCCCCAAAGCTCCCTCTGCCTTTTGGGTCTTATTAGAGGTGCCTGCCATATACATGTTTGCACACTGGTGGGCCCTGGGCTGGCTTTGGAAGGACAGCACCTGCTGCTTTAAAAGCCACCAGGAGAAGATGCCTGAGGGAGACTTAGCTAGTGCAGCAGGAGGGGGAAATGTAGTGTACAAAGGAATGGAGGGTAGACCCCACTCACTCATCCATCCATCCACCCACCCCATCCATCCATCCATCCATCCATCCATCAACCCACCCACCCACCCACAGTTCCCTCCCTGCAAACCTGCTTCCACCCAAAACTCCCTCCCCTAGCTCCCTCTACCGAAACCTCCATCCACCCAAATCTCCCTCCATCCATATCCACCCATTTATTTAGGCATTAACAAACTAACTAACTAACTAACTTTTCTGTATAAGCATTTGAAGACTCTGAGCCTGTTGCTGGGGTTACAGAAACAAGACATGGTCTTGCCTTCAAGTTGCTCAGTCTTGTGTCTGAGACTGACATGTAAGCAGAAATTCATATATAGTGTGATGAGTGCCATCACTGGAGAACATTCAAGCGGAGAGGAGAAGATTGCTTTTGGAGTGGGGAGCTCTTCACAGAATTGACATTTGCTAGGAGGGGTGGAGACTTACCAAGGAGTTGGGGTAGGCTGAAATGGGAGTGCCTACTGACAGCACTTACTGACAGCGTGGTAGGGACAAATGTACAGCAAGGGGGAGGGGGTCCTACATAGACTAAGAGTGGCAGGCAGGTTGGGAGAGAGTGCAGGAGCTGGGTCACAAGGGCCCGCAGAAGCCTTGCTGCAGGGTTTGGGTTTTACTCTGCAGGAGTTGAGGAATGTGGAGAAGGGGTGTGATAACAATTGGAATTGCATTTTGAAAAATAATTCTGCTTGCTCTTCGGTGAATGGACCAGAGGAAGTGAAATGAAGAAAAGAGACCAAATGGGAGGCTGTTGTTGTGGTCCAGGAAGGGGGTGTTGATAGCAGGAGATGCTGGTGGCCAGAGCCAGGGCGGGCAGTCACTGGTCAGCAGAGGATGCCCTATGGTAAGTGGTGTTGGCAGAGGGTGAGGAAGAGGAACGGGGATGGATTCGAGACAACACTCAGGCATCTAGGCTGGGGGCTGTGGTGGTGCTGGGGCCACCTGGAGCCGCGGGAATTGGGCTGCAGGCTTGACAGGAACGGTCATGGCGTGATTGTGGCAGGTGGACAGTGGGTGCTGTGTTCACTTTTAGGTGTCTGTGAGATGCTCAGGCAGAAAGGCCTCGCGGGTAGATGAAACACGTCTGAAGCTCAGGTATGAACTGCAAGAAGAAGATGGAGTGGATACTAGCGATGTGAGGGTGATGGAGGCAGAGACAGGGAGGTGACTGGCGGCAGCCACAGAACTCCTTGGAGCCTCCGCAGATGCCCCAGCTCATACACTAACAGTTCTAATAGCCAAGTCAGTATTGGTTCATATGGAGGCTTCTGAGGAGTTAAAAATGTTCTGCAGTTCCACAGGAACTGCTGGTAATTTGAGTCTCTTCTATATCATTTCTGGATAATTAATGTTTGAGGTCAAATGCAGGACCTCACATCAGGTGATTTTTGGCCCGATGCTAGCCCACCAGGGCCTCTCTGATTTGCTGTCAATAGATACGCCTTCCCTCCCAGCCCTGTGCCCCTCCTGCGTGGTGCGTCCCGCGAGGGTCCGCCTGTGCCCATCCCGTGTGGTTGGTCCTGCGAGGGTCCGCCTGTAGGCTGCTGATCAACGTTGACTAGAACAGTACCTGGGGGCAGCTTCCCTCAGGGGCGCAGGGACTGGGCACTGGGGATTTTCCTTTGGGGGTGGTCTGTACCCCTGTGAACCCGCCTTTAGGTATCTGGGGACCTCCTAGCACTCTCCCTTGGGCACCAGGATGCTGGCACCAGGGCCTTCCTGTCATCCTGACAGCCCCTAGAAAATGCACAGGCAGAGGTCCTGTGGTTGGTGTGCTGCCAGCTGGCCTCCATGCACCCAATCTAACTCGTGATTTTGGTCCCTCTGAGAGGTGAAGCCAGCTGGGCTTCTGGATGGGGTAGGGTCTTGGAGAACTTTTGTGTCTAGCTAAAGGATTGTAAATGCACCAATCAGCGCTCTGTATCTAACTAAAGGATTGTAAACGTACCAATCAGCACTCTGTAAAATGGACCAATCAGCACTCTGTAAAATGGACCAGTCAGCAGGATGTGGGCAGGGCCAAATAAGGGAATAAAAGCCGACCACCTGAGCCAGCAGGGGCAACCCACTTGGGTCCTCTTCCATGCTGAGGAGGCCTTGTTCTTTGGCTCTTCACAATAAATCTTGCTGCTGCTGCCTCTTTGGGTCTCTACTACCTTTATGAGCTATGACACTCACTGCACCAGGGTTTGTGACTTCATTCCTTAAGTCAGTGAGACCACGAACCCACCAGAAGGAACAAACAATTTTGGATGCACCACCTTTAAGAGCTGTAACACTCACTGCGAAGGTCTGCAGCTTCACTCCTGAAGTCAGCGAGACCACGAACCCACTGGAAGGAAGAAACTCTGGACACACCTGAACATCTGAAGGAACAAACTCCAGACACATCATCTTTAAGAACTGTAACATCGTGAGGGTCTGCGGCTTCATTCTTGAAGTCAGCCAGACCAAGAACCCACTGGAAGGAACCAATTCCGGACACACCTCTTCCCTTCATTTGACGGATTTGGAAGTTGGAAGGCTGTGGGCTGCCCATTTCTTTCAGGATGAGAGTGTGGAGGAAAGTCCCCTCTCTTTGTAGGGCACTGTGGAAACCCAAATTGCAAGGTCATCTCTTCGTTATTTGTGAAAGAATGGACAATTGTGTAAGTGGTTAGAAATCTTTAATTTCACATTTCTTAAACATCAGGTTTTCAAAAACGGGTAGGTCAATCGTTGGAGGAACTGTGTGTGGGCATGGGGCTGGGTTGGTGGGCAGCGCCACCTGGCATGGGGAGCAGGCACCGTGTGTGCGCTTAGTGGGCCCTGAGGGCTTGGGAGGAGGGAGCAGTGCAGGGACCTGCAGTGGCATGATGGTGCCAGAGTTGACATGGCTCGTCTTTCACATTCGCAAGAGGCAAGGCAACTTTCTGTGGACAAGTAATATTTCCCAATGGAGGGTTAGCAGGTTGAAAAGCTGTAAATGGGCACAAACCATGTATCCTCTGCCCCCTGAGTCCTTGGGAGGGTGAGATGTGGAGTTCAGGCCACACCCAGACAGAAGGAAGTGCGAGGGGCGCCCCTGTCTGCCTCTCCGCTTTCTTTCCTGGGACCTCTGCACCTCTGCAGCATCCCTCATCTCATCCTGCTTTGTGCCCTGGAATATGGACAAGGGATTCAGCACCCAGGGCTGCAGGGCCTCCCTCGCCCCTTGTGGTGGGAGCACGTCTTTTATCCTCCGTCCGAAGGTGAAGGTGTGATAATGGCAGTCCCCTACCCGCAACAAGCCTGAAGATGACACCCACTCACTCCCACTCCTCAGGATGGGATGGCCCCTTTTCGGCCACCATCTTCACGGCCCTGAGCGCTGGGTGGTGGGCTCTTTAGGGACATCTGGCCCCAGGCAGCAGGCAGGGACAGACTCTGGAGAGGTCTTCACAGAGCTCAGGAGGCCACAGAGGGTGGTACTTGCCCTGCAGGTGTTTAAAGACTAGATGTAGGAAGGGAGCAGATATAGAGGAGGTAGCTCAGAGAGCTGGGGGATGGTGCTTCAGGGCTGCCCTGTCCTTTAAGCTCATTTTCTTTAATTTTTGATTCATTAGCATAACTATCTCAAGCATCTCCTCTTTCAAAGGCTAGGCTCTCCTCTTTCATGTGTTACTGTAATCACCCAACAGGTGCTTCCTGCCACAGCACAAACCAAATCAGCTCACTGAGACCAGGGTATTGAAGAAAAGAAGAGTTTAATGAACGCCAGGTCAGCGATATGGAAGGTGAAGGTTTCACTCAGTCTCTCTGAAGGCTCAGAGGTCAGAGTTTTCAAGGATGGTTTGGTGGGCAGAGGGCTGGGGAATGGGTGCTGCTGATTGGCTGGGATGCAATCATAGGGGTGTGGAAAATGGTCCTCCTTCATGGAATCTGCCTCTGAATGGGGACCACAGGACTGATTGGGTCATGAGCCATGAGTCCACCTCTGGGTGGGGTCAGTCAGTTGCCAGAATGTAAAAATCTGAAAATTATCTCAAAAGACCAATCTTAAGTTCTATAGTAGTGATGTCATCTGCAGCAGCAATTGGTTAAGTTGCAAGTCTGGTGACCTTCAGAACAATGGCTGGTATTAGTTAACTACATCTATATCTTAATCCCTCTTATAACCCTAACTGTGGCCTTTCATTAGTTTTACGAAGCTGATTTAGTTTTGGGAAGGACTCTTATCATCCTTGTTTTAAGGTTAAACTATAAACTAAATTCCTTCCAAACTTAGCTTGGCTTATGCCAAGGAATGACCAAGGACAGCTTGGAGTTAGAAGCAAGATGGAGTCAACTATGTCAGATTTCTCTCGCTGTCAAAATTTTGCAAAGGTAATTTCATTATGTCTAAAATTGTCATGATTTAAAAACACCAGACAGCAAGTCCCTTCAGTCAGTTGAGTAAAAACAATCATTTGAGATAATGAGCAGATAAGTTAGCTACAGGGCAATTTCTCCCATTTTCACTTAGTGGTTTTTCCTTAGGTAACTCAGAGTAACAGATATGGCAAGCCATTTAACCCTGGGGCATGGAAGTGTCTTAAAGACCTCCTGGTCTGGTTCTCTGATTTTACGGATGAGGAAACAGAACCAGAGATGGGATGTGATTTGTCCAAAGGCTCCGTGTCTTATTCAGGGGGCACAGTGACCAGGCCAGCTTTCTGACTCCTTGTCTTGTGCCTTCCTAGCTAATAGGTGAAAGCAGCCCCATCAGTTTTGCGGAGTGGATGCACATATGGGTGTTTGTGGCACTGAGAGGCTGTGAGGAACCCCCATATAGGCAGACCACCCACTGGAGCTCTGTTGGCTTCTGAAATCCTTTCATCAGAGAGATCTGTTACGGGAGTAACCAAAGGACATGTCTGTGTTGTATCTCTCATTGACAGTTTACCACAGAAGGATATTGAGGGCTCTGTGACTTGGTCTTGCTACATTCACCCAACAAGTGGTGCAAAGAGAGATGAGGGCATCAGCGCTGGGAAGAGGGGAGGGTTCTTGGCAGAAGCAGGGAGCATCCAACAAGCTGGGGCTTGGGGTCTTGACAGGGGAGAAAGTCAGTGCCCATGCTATAGGTCACAGTGAAACTGACACAGGTGCCCCAAGGAGGGACCTCCAGTGCAGGCAGAGAAGGCCTTGCCTGTAGAGAATTTTACAACAATAATAAAACTGTCTGACATCTCTCTGCTTGTTGTTATGACTGTGCACTGGCAATACTAAACAGTGTCAGTGATAAAATATTGCTTCCTGAAAAAAACCTCTTGTTGGTCTAAGCTCTAAACAATTGCTTTGATTATTGTTGAATATATATATATATATACAATGTGTATTGAGAAATGAAGAAATTCCAAGCTCCCTCAACTGACTGAATGGATCCCCTCTTGGCCAATGGAACGCCAGGGGAACCTTGGAAGCTGAATTCACGGCCATGGTGAGATGGGAGATCAGACGTAACCTCACTAACCCCTCCCTTGTGAACAGCTGTTAGGTTTTCTTCCCTAAGAGTTAAACAGAAACTAGGCCTTTCAAAAGACTGCTAGCTGATCTTCCCAGGTACAAAGCAAAGACAAAGCACGAGATTAAGCTCATCATTCCTTCACCCTCCCCAAGACCTCTGCTTCCTCCATTTCCTTTTTCTTCAAATGTTCACCTTATCTTAGGTAAAATGTAGATTTACTTGGCATTAACTCAAATCTCACAAATATGTAATCATTTCTCTCACTGCTGTCCCCCTCCTTTTTAAGGAAAATGTCTATATAAGAACCCCCCTAAGAACTTCTTTGGATAAAAGAGCCACAGATGCCTCTGTGACTTGACTTTCTCCTGAGCACATCCTCCAGCTGGCTCAAAAAGCCTTGGTGATTTGAGACTTATGCTGCAATCACTCATTTTGGTTGTCAGTTTGTATATTATATATAAGCTTCAAATTAACAGACATGTATTATCCATTAAAAAAGTATTTTCTACAGAACAGTTAATTGGAGAACTCTCACCTACAGAGGCAGCCCCTGGCACACCTAGATTTAGCCATCTGATTTTGTTTTGAGGGTCCATCCACAGCCATGCAGGATTATTTGAGCTTGACTCGGGTGTGTCTTTGCAGTTGATGGCTTCAAACCCCATAGTCCTCCACATTCCTGTGTTTACATTGTTGGTTCTGTAATCACCCAATGTGTTCTTCCTGGCTACTGCACAGACAAAACCAATTCACTGAGGCCATGGTATTGCAGTAGAGAAAGAGTTTAATTGATGCAGGGCCTCTGAGAGGGAGGACTGGAGTCATCACTTGAATCAGACTCCCTGAGAACTCAGAGGCTAGGGTTTTTATGGATAACTGGGTAAGTAGGGGACTAGGGAATTAGTACTGCTGACTAGCTGGGGATTAATTAATAGGGATGTGGAAAATGGTCCTCATGCACTGAGTCTGCCTCTGGGTGGGGCCACCGGACAAGTTGAGTCATGGGTTCAGATGGGCTCAGTTAGTGGCCAGAATGCAAATATCTGAAAAGCATCTCAAAAGGCCAATCTTAGATTTTACAATAAGTAATGTTACCTATAGGAACAATTGGGGAAATCACAAATCTTGTGACCTCTGGCCACATGACTCCTGAGCAGTAAGGGATTATAGGAACTATGCTGACATCTTAGCAGAATTCAGCCCTCTCCTGTAATGCTAATCTCATTGCCTTTTAGTAGTTTCAGTCCCTGAGCCAGGAGGGAGTTAATTTTGGAGAGGGACTTTTATCCTTGCCTCCAAGTTAAACCATAAGCCAAATTCCTCTCATGGTTATCTTGGCCCATACCCAGGAATGAGTGAAGACAGCCCGCCTGTGAGGCTAGAAGCAAGATGGAGTTGGCCATGCTAGATTTCTGTCACTGTCATAATCTTTGCAGAGGTGGTTTCAATTCTAAATAAAACATGATTGCAATGTATCTGTAAAGGCAATGAAGAGAACTTGAGTTATTAATTCTGTCATTCTATGTGACCATTCAGTTTTAATTTATGATTAAAATTTAAAACAGTGAAATAGAGAATGACTTTTGAGGTTTTCTTTTCCTTTTTTTTTTTTTTTTTTTGGTAAGAGCAAATTTTGGTTCTTATGTAAAGCTAAAAGGAGGAGACTGAAACACAAAATATAACTTAAAGAATTTACTTGAGTCAAGGTGAGGAGAGCTACCTGAAAGACTCAGCCTCAAGTAACCGTGGCTCTGAGCTCCATTTGGCCTTTGTTACAAGCAGGTTTTTAAAGGCAAAAAAAGTAGCAGGGGACAGGGAGGCGGCTGATACAAAGTTGTTTGTCAGGGATTCTCACTGGTTTACAGAAATAACATTGATTAGTGATGGGCCGTACATTGTTAAGCTGTATGTAGGGTGTGGGTAATAGTGTCTGGTGTGGCATTATTCAGTTAATTTACAGCTACTTGTGTCATTAGGAAGTGGTTTCAGGAGATGTTCACATAGCTCAAAGTTGGGTAGGATGCGATTGCTGTCTCATTTAACTCTCTCTGGATCTGACAATTTAAAAGGACTTGCATTCGTCAGGCAAAAGTTCTTTTGTTTTCTCCCAGGAAATATTTTGCTGAATTTGATTAATAACATTAGCAGAAATTTCTGCTTCCATTCAAACTGTTAATCTTAAATCTAAAGAACAAACCAAGAAAATAATGATTATTACTGATTATCACATGACTGTTTACCTTTAAAGTTAAGTTTATTGAGGTATAATTTGCACAGATTAAAACTCACCCTTTTTAGATGAACAATTTGATGATTTCTCTTGGGTTAGAACCTAAGAGTCTAACTACGGGGTTGTATGGTAAATATATGTGAAATCGCCTTTGCAAAATTATGACAGTGAGAGAAATCTGACAGAGTCGACTCCATCTTGCTTCTAACTCGAAGCTGTCTTTGGTCATTCCTTGGCATAGGCCAAGCTAACTTTGGGAAAAATTTAGTTTATAGTTTAACTTTAAAGCAAGGACGATAATAGCTCTTCCCCCAAACTAAGGCACCTTTGTAAAACTAATGAAAGACCACAAGCTTAGGATTTTGAGAGGGGCTGAATTCTGCTAAGATGCAGGTGTAGTTAACCAATACTAGCCATTGTTCCAGAAGTCACAAGATGTGTGACTTCACAGTTACTCCTGTAGATGACATTCTTATTGTAGAACCCAAGATTGGCCTTTTGAGATTTTTTTCCCCCAGACTTCTGCATTTCTGATAACTAGGTGATGCTACCTAGACTTGAGGCTTGTGACTCAATGGTCCCATGCCCCCCCTCTAAAGAGGTGGATTCAGTGCACAAGAACTGTTTTCCACACCCGTATGATTTTATCCCCAGCCGGGCAGCAGCACCCATTCCTTAGACCCTGGCCCACCAAACAGCCCTTGAAAAACCATAACCTCTGAGCCTTCTAGGAGAATGATTGAGTGATAACTTGAGTTATCCTGCATGGCTGGCCTGGCGTTAATTAAACTCTTTATTTACTGCAATGGCATGGTCTCAGCAAATTGATTTTGTCTGTATAATGGGCTGGAAGAACCCACTGGGCAATTACATATACTTAACTTTATTAGAAACTGCCAAGCTCTTTTTGAAAATGTGGTACTACTTACATTCCCACCAGCCAAGTATGAAAGTTCCATTTGCTTCATACCTCACCATCACTTGTCATTATCAGTATTCTTCTGTTTAAATTATATATATATATAGCCATACATAGCCACATATATATAGCCATATATAGCCACATATATATATATAGCCATATATAGCCACATATATATATAGCCATATGTATATATAGCCACATATATATATATATATGTATATGTATATGTATGTATGTATGTATATGATATGGGGTCTCTCTTTGTCATCCAGGCTGGAATGCTGTGGTGCAATCATAGCTCACTGCAGCCTCGACCTCTCGGGCTTAAGCGACCCTCCCACTTCAGCCTCCTGTGTAGTTGAGACTAAAATCATGCGCTACCATACCTGGCTATTGTTTTTAAATTTTTAAAATTTTGTTAGAGATGAGGTCTTGCTATATTTCCTAGGCTGGTCCTGAACTTCTGTGCTCAAGCAATCATCCTGCCTCAGTCTCCCAAAGTGTTGGGATTACAGGCATAAGCCACTGCCCCCAGCTTGCTGTCGTACTCTTAATTTTAATCATTTTAGTGTGAGGTGAGGTGAGGGCTCATTTGCATTTCCCTCTTGCCTAGTGATGCAGAGCCTCTGACTACCCATAGCTCTTCTAAATGGAGTGTCTCCTCAAATCTTTTCCCATCTTTTTAAGTTAGACTGTTTGTTTTCTTATTGTTGAGTTTCGAGATTTCTTTATATACATTCAGATACAATTCCTTTATCAGGTATGCAGGCCTTAATCAGTAAATATTTTCTCTCAGTGTGTGGATTTTGATTTTCTTAATAGTGTCTCTTTGAAAAACAAAAGGTTTTCATTTTTATCAAGTCTAGTTTATCATTTTCTTCTTTTATGAGTCATTTTTGGTATTCTAGCCACAACTTTTCAAACCAACGTCACAAAATTTTTTTCCTCATGTTTTCTTCTGGAAGTTTTGTAGTTTTAGCTTCTGCATTTAGTTTATGATTCATTTTGGTTTATTTTTGCATATGGTGGAAGGTAAGGGTTGAAATTATTTTAAGCATATGATTGTTCACTTGTTCCAGCACCATTTGAAGAGACTATCTTTTCCCTACTGGATTACCTTGGCAACTTTGTAAAAATCAATTAATTGCTGGGTGTGGTGGCTCACTCCTGTAATCCCAACACTTTGGGAGGCTGAGGCGGGGGGCCACCAGAGGTCGGGAGTTTGAGACCAGCCTGACCACCATGGAGAAACCCCATCTCTACTAAAAACGCAAATACTTAGCTGGGCATGGTGGCACATGCCTGTAATCCCAGTTACTTAGGAGGCTGAGGTAAGAGAATCGCTTGAACCTGGGAGGCAGAAGTTGCGGTGAGCCATGATCACGCCATGGCACTCCAGCCTGGGCAACAAGAGCGAAACTCCGTCTCCAAAAAAAAAAAAAAAAATTGATCGTATATGCATAGTCTATTTCCAGAAAATTTTGTTCCACTGATATATATGATGACCTGTGCCAATACTATACTGTTTTTATTTTTGTAAATTTGTCATTGCTTATTACTGAAAACAATTCTATCATATAGAAGAGGTGGGTTTTAAAAACTGCTCTGCTCTGAATGTTAAGCACACCAAAGATATCACTAACTAGAAGAGATGAATACAAAGCAGATGAGAAGCTTCTGAGTGGAGAATCTGTAGCCTGACTCCCCCTGCAGCTCCCTGAGCAGAAACCAGAGGTACCCTAGCCTGGGGGAGAAGGACTGTGGTCCCCTACCCCATGGCAAGAAGCTCTGTTTGGAGCAGTTCCTGGTGTGGCCATGGGCTTGGTGCTGGGGAAGACCCTGGAGAGCTGTGGTCCCTGCAGGGTTTGAACCAAGGGGAAGAGATGCTCCATGCCATGAAATCGGTGGGAGATTAGAGTTTCCATGAGCTGCAAGGCAGGGTTTCACCTGCACATATTCATAGATTGAGTCCTCCTGCTCTCAGGCTGTGGTGTTCATTTCCAAGACACTAGCTTGAGGCAGTGGACAGTAAATCAATAGTTCATCTTGAAAAACCTCGTGTAATTAGCTTGGGGGCTGTAGTGAGGAAGGAGATCCTTCTGGGCTGCTGATGCACTTGGCTTGAATGACATCCCAGAGGAACACCTTTCAGTTCTCTTCAAGCCATTTTTGAGGATCTAGAGCTTCCTGTGTGGGAGAGCACATTGGGGCACTGAGCCCAGTCAGCAAATGGCACAACTGCAAGCTCAGATGGCCAGAGCAATGGACCAGCATGGCAATGGCTGTGGTTTCTACTCCGGGTGTAGACAGTCCTGCAGGAGAGCTGACATTTGTCCTACTGAGCTCTGCTCTGCTGACTTACAGGTGGTATTGTGGACACCAGTGTCCATACTGGGAAAATAATCCATGTATATCCCATGGGGCAGGTTGGTGCATGGAGAAAACTGCAGCAGACCTGCAGAAGAGGGGCCTGACTGTTAGAAAAAACAAAACAAATCTAACAAACAGCAAGAATAACAACAACATCAACAAAAATACCCCCCCGCCCCTGAAAAACACCATCAAAAGGTCATCAGCCTCAAAGATCAAAAGTAGATAAATCCACAAAGATGAGGAAAAACCAGCATAAAAATGCAGAAAATTCCAAATGCCAGAATGCCTCTTCTCCTCCAAATGATTGCAACACCTCTCCAGCAAGAGCACAGAATTGGATATAGAATGAGATGGATGAATTGACAGAAGTAGGCTTCAGAAGGTGGGTAATAACAAACTCCACTGAGCTAAACGAGCATGTTCTAACCCAATGCAAAGAAGCTAAGAGTCTTGATAAAAGGTTACAGGAGCTGCTAACTAGAATAACTGTGTAGAGAGAAACATAAATGACCTGATGGAGCTGAAAATCAGCATGATAACTTTGTGAAGCATACACAAGTATCAGTAGCCAAATTGATCAAACAGAAGAAAGGATATCAGAGTTTGAAGACCTCGGAAATAAGGCATGCAGACAAGATTAGAGCAAAAAGAATGAAGAGGAATGAACAAAACCTCTGAGAAATATGGAACTATGTAAAAAGACCAAACCTACAATTGATTGGAGTACCTGAAAATGACTGGGAGAATGGAACCAAGTTGGAAAACACACTTCAGGATGTTATCCAGGAGAACTTCCCCAACCTAGCAGGACAAACCAACGTTCAAATTCAGGAAATACGGAGAACACCACTAAGATACTCCTGGAAAAGAGCAACCCCAAGACACATAATTGTCAGATTCTTTAAGGTTGAAACACAGGAAAAAATATTAAGGGAAGCCAGAGAGAAAGGTCAGGGCACCTGCAAAGGGAAGCCCATCAGACTAACACCAGGTCTCTCAGCAGAAACCTCACAAGCCAGAAGAGAGCGGGGGCCAATATTCAACATTCTTAAAGCACTTTGGGAGGCTGAGGCAGGTGGATCATGAGGTCAGGCAATTGAGACCATCCTGGCTAACACAGTGAAACCTTGTCTCTACTAAAAATACAAAAAATTAGCTGGGCAGGGTGGTGGGCACCTGTAGTCCCAGCTACTTGGGAGGCTGAAGCAGGAGAATGGCATGATCCTAGGAGGTGGAGCTTGCAGTGAGCCAAGATTGTGCCACTGCACTCCAGCCTGGGTGACAGAGTGAGATTCCATCTCAAAAAAAAAAAAAAAATTCTTTAAGAAAAGAATTTTCAACCCAGAACTTCATATCCAGCCAAACTAAGCTTCATAAGCAAAGGAGAAATAAAATCCTTTCCAGACAAGCAAATCCTAAGGGATTTCATCACCACCAGGCCTGCTTTACAAAAACTCCTGAAGGAAGCACTAAATATGGAAAGGAAAAACCAGTACCAGCCACTGCAAAAACACACAAAAATATAAAGACCAGTGACATTATGAAGAAACTGCATCAACTAATGTGCAAAATAACCAGCTAGCATCATGATGACAGGATGAAATACACGCATAACAATATTAACCTTAAATGTAAATGGGCTAAATGCCCCAATTAAAAGACACAGACTAGCAAATTGGATAAAGAGTCAAGACCCATCGGTGTGCTGTATTCAGGAGACCCATCTCAAGTGCAAAGACACACATAGGCTCAAAAGAAAGGAATAGAGGAAAATTTACCAAGCAAATAGAAAGCAAAAAAAAAAAAAAAAAAAAAAAAAAAGCAGGGGTTGCAATCCTAGTCTCTGATAAAACAGATTTTAAGCCAACAAAGATCAAAAACAACAAAGAAGGGCATTACATAATGCTAAAGGGATCAGTTCAATGAGAAGAGCTAACTATCCTAAACATATATGCACCCAAATCAGGAGCACTCAGATCTATAAAACAAGATCTTAGAGACCTACGAAGAGACTTAGACTCCTACACAATAATAGTGGGAGGCTTTAACACCCCACTGTCAATATTAGACAGATCAACAAGACAGAAAATTAACAAGGATATTCAGTACTTGAACTCAGCTCTGGATTAAGTGGACCTAATAGACATCTACAGAACTTTCCACCCCAAATCAACACAATATACATTCTTCTCAATGCCATATGGCATTTATTCTAAAATTGACCACATAATTGGAAGTAAAGCATTCCTCAGCAAGTGCAGAAGAACTGAAATCATAACAGTCTCTCAGACCACAGTGCAATCAAATTAGAACTCAGGATTAAGGAACTCACTCAAAACCACACAACTACATGGAAATTGAACAACCTGTTCCTGAATGACTCCTGGGTAAATAATGAAATTAAGGCAGAAATCAAGAAGTTCTTTGAAACCAATGAGAACAAAGAGACAATGTACCAGCATCTCTGGGACACAGCTAAAGCAATGTTAAGAGGGAAATTTATAGCACTAAATGCCCGTATCAGAAAGCTGGAAAGATCTCAAATCAACATCCTAACATCGCAATTAAAAGAACTAGAAAAACAAGAGCAAACAAACCCGAAAGCTAGCAGAAGACAAGAAATAACTAAGATCAGAGCAGAACAGAAAGAGATGGAGACAGGAAACACCCTTCAAAAAAATCAATGAATATGGAGCTGTTTTTTTTTGAAAAAAATTAACAAAATAGACCACTAGTTAAACTAATAATGAAGAAAAAAGAGAAGAATCAAATAGACACAATAAAAAATGATAAATGGGATGTCACCACTGACCCCACAGAAATACAAACTACCATCAGAGAATACTATAAACACCTCTACACAAATAAACTAGAAAATCTAGAAGAAATAGATTAATTCCTGGACACATACAGCCTCCCAAGACTAAAACAGGAAGAAGTCAAATCCCTGAATAGACCAATAACAAGTTCTGAAATTGAGGCAGTAATTAATAGCCTACCAACCACAAAAAGCCCAGGACCAGACAGATTCACAGTCAAATTCTACCAGAGGTACACAGAAAAGCTGGTAACATTTCTTCTGAAATGATTCTAAACAACTGAAAAGGTGAGACTCCTCCCTAACTTATTTTATGAAGCCAGCATCATCCTAATACCAAAACCTGACAGAGACATTACAAAAAGAGAAAACTTCAGGCCAATATCCCTGATAAACATCGATGTGAAAATCCTCAATAAAATACTGGCAAACCAAATCCAGCAGCACATCAAAAAGCTTATGCATCATGATCAAGTTGGCTTCATCCCTGGGATGCAAGGCTGGTTCAATATATGCAAATCAATAAATGTAATCCATCACATGAACAGAACCATTGACAAAAACCACATCATTACCTCAATAGATGCAGAAAAGGCCTTCAATAAAGTTCAACATCCCTTCATGTTAAAAACTCTCAATAAACTAGGTTTTGATGGAACGTATTTCCAAATAATAAGAGCTATTTATGACAAACCCATAATCTTACTGAATGGGCAAATGCTGTATGCATTCCCTTTGAAAACCAGCATGAGGCAAGGATGCCTTCTCTCACCACTCCTATTTAACATAGTATTAGAAGTTCTGGCCAGGGCAATCAAGCAAGAGAAGAAATAAAGTGTATTCAAATAGGAAGAGAGGAAGTCAAAATGTCTGTTTGCAGATGACATGATTCTGTATTTAGAAAACCCCATTGTCTCAGCCCCAAAACTCTTTAAGCTGATAAGCCACTTCAGCAAAGTCTCAGGATACAAAATCAATGTGCAAAAATCACAAGCATTCCTATATACCAACAATTGACAGGCAGAGAGCCAAATCATGAATGAACTCCCATTCACAATTGCTACAAAGAGAATAAAATGCCTCGGAATACAGCTAATGAAGACATGAAGGACCTCTTCGAGGAGAACTGCAAACCACTGCTCAAGGAAATAAGAGAAGACACAAACAAATGGAAAAGCATTCCATCCTCATGAATAGGAAGAATCAACATTGTGAAAATGGTCATGTTGCCCAAAGTAATTTATAGATTCAATGCTAATCCATCAAACTACTACTGACATTCTTCACAGAATTAGAAAAAAACTACTTTAAATTTCATATGGAACTAAAAAAAGAGCTTGTATAAACAAGACAATCCTAAACAAAAACAACAAAGCTGGAGGCATCACAGTATCTGACTTCAAACTATACTACAAGACTACAGTAGCCAAAACAGCATGGTACTGGGACCAAAACAGACCTATGTACCAATGGAACAGAACAAAGACCTAAGAAATAATACCACACATCTACAACCATCTGATCTTCAACAAACTTTACAAAAGCAAGCAATGGGAAAAGGATTCCCTATTTAATAAATGATGCTGGGAAAACTGGCTAGTCATATGCAGAAAACTGAAACTGGACTTGTTCCTTACACTTTATACAAAAATTAACTCAAGATAGATTGAAGACTTAAATGTTAAACCTAAAACCATAAAAACCCTAGAATAAAACCTGGGCAATACTATTCAGGATGTAGACATGGGCAAAGACTTCATGACAAAAACACCAAAAGCAACTGCAACAAAAGCCAAAATTAACAAATGGGATCTAATTAAACTAAAGAGCTTCTGCATAGCAAAAGAAACTATCATCAGAGTGAACAGACAACCTACAGAATGGGAGAAAAGTTTTGCAGTCTACCCATCTGACAAAGGTCTAATATCCAGAATTTATAAAGAACTTAAACAAATTTACAAGAAAAAAACAAACAACCCCATCAAAAAATGGGCAATGGATGTGAACAGACACTCTCAAAAGAAGACATTTTATGCAGCCAAAAAACATGAAAAAAACTCCAACATCACTGATCATCAGAGAAATGCAAATCAAAACCACAATGAGATACCATGTCACACCAGTCAGAATGGTGATTATGAAAAAGTCAGGAAGCAATACATGCTGGTGAGGCTATGGAGAAATAGGAACGCTTTTACACTGTTGGTGGGAATGTAATTAGTTCAGCCATTGTGGAAAACAGTGTGGCGATTCCTCAAGGATCTAGAACCAGAAATAACATTTGACTCAGCAATCCCATTACTGGGTGTATACCCAAAGGTATATACCAAAGGAATATAAATCATTCTACTGTAAAAAGACATGCACATATATGTTTATTGCAGCACTATTTACAATAGCAAAGACATGGAACCAATGCAAGTGCCCATCAATGACTGACTGGATAAAGAAAATATGGTACATATACACCATGGAATACTATCCAGCCAAAAAAAAGAATGAGATCTTGGGAGGCTGAGGTGGGTGGATCACGAGGTCAGGAGATTGAGACCATCCTGGCTAACACAGTGAAACCCTGTCTCTACTAAAAATACAAAAAATTAACCAAGCATGGTGGTGGGCACCTGTTGTCCCAGCTACTTGGGAGGCTGAGGCTGGAGAATGGCGTGAACCAGGGAGGCGAAGCTTGCAGTGAGTGGAGATTGTGCCACTGCACACCAACCTGGGTGACAGAGTGAGACTCTGTCTCAAAAAAAAAAAAAACCAAGAACGAGATCATGTCCTTTGCAAGGACATGGATGAAACTGGAAGCCATGGTCCTCAGCAAACTAACACAGGAACAGAAAACCAAACACCACATGTTCTCATAAGTGGGAGCTGAACAGTGGGAACACATGGACACAGGGAGGGGAACAACACACACCAGAGCTTGTTGGGGTAGGGGGCAAGGGGAGGGAGAGCATTAGGACAAATACCTAATGCAGTTGGGGCTTAAAACCCAGATGACAGGTTGATAGGTGCAGCAAACCACCATGACACATGTATACCTATGTAACAAACCTGCACATTCTGCATATGTATCCTGGAACTTAAAGTAAAATAAAATAAATAAATAAATAAATAAATAAATAAATAAATAAATAAATGTAAAATATAAATAGGAGAAGCTATTAAGAGAGAAGATTTGATTCTACAAACATTCAAATCTCTGCCTATCAAATTTTAAGCAAAATTGAAAGGCAAATGGCAACTCAGAAAAAACAGTTGCAATTGGGGCTGATGATTAGATGTCCTATGATTCTGATTTGCTCCAGAGAGTCCTGGTTTATGCCTGTTTTCGTGCATAATTATTGACTGTAACACTTCTACTCTCAAATGTCCTGATTTAGACAATACATTGCACTATTATCCTAAAAATTGTTAATATCTGTAGTATATAGAGTGGCAGGAGGCTGTTAAAACTAAAACAGGTGATAACCAGGATAGAAAATGCAATAAAGCCACACACAGGTAATGCATACATACACATTCAAACAAAGGGTCAGTTCATATCGAAAAATATTTACTGTTGATAAAAAAATAGAGGACACAATAATGTAGTATTTTAAAATTAACAATTGCAAAGCTCCATAAACAAGAACACACACACATACACAAACATATACATATGCACATACAGGCACACACAGACACACATACACACACAATACATATATACATGAATACACACAGACATATATACACACAGGCACATACACATACAAGCACATATATATACACACAGGCACATACACACACAGACACACATAGTGATGTACAGATTTGAAGCATTCCATACTCTCTTGGATGTAACAACTTGGAAGACCCCTCCTGGGGGCAGTTTTGCAACTTGCATGAGAAAGTTTTCCACTTCAAGTAATGTGCCTTCAGGAAATATCTTACAGTGAGCAGAATGACTCGGCTATTGTAGTTGTCATTGCAGCCTTGTTTATAGAACACTTGAAAGAAGGGCAGTGTCCCAAAAAGAGGAACTGGCTACATTGTTATTAGCTGGTGGTGCTGAGGTCCGATAAACTCAGCATAAATGGTATCTGTGGTCTCTGCCACTCTCTCATGAGGGAGTGAATAGGAAAAACACACTGCTTTCCGCAGTACTCCACTATTACTCTCAATACTTCACTTCTGACACCAGATGTGTGGGTTTTCTTGACCAATTCTCCAATACCAGCTGGTGGTCTCCAATTTTACTCACTTCTGAAACCAACCCGAGTCAGGGCAGATCCCCCAGATTAAGGGCTCATTTTCACAATGCCACCCTCCACCTCAGGCACCAGTTGCAGGGAGGGTGGTGGCAGGAAAATGTGACACTGTCTGGATGACCCGCGAAGCACCCTCTGTGAACCTGTTTTCCTCCCTGTGCCCCACCTCACCTGGGTTTCCACCCCTACTCTTGCAGATGGCCACTGACGTGGCACATCTCTCAGGCTGTGCTGTGGCTGTCAGGTGGCCCTGCCTCTGTTACAGGTCTCCATTCTGTGGCCAGGTTTAATGGTTTAGCGTCCCAGGGCTCTGCCCTGCCAGGAATGCTACAGAGACCCCTTCCACCTCCTCTTCTTATCACGGATGTATCTGTTCCTGCTGTGTCTTCCTCGCTGCTCAGCAGAAACAGGCTTTTCACATTTCTGTGCTTCACAGAGTCATGCATGAACTTGTGGAGATGTAGAAATGATGAAGAAATTGAAGGCCTATGATTCAAATAAGGAGGGACCCCTCCTGCCTGGGAAGGAGGAGCAGAGGCCCTGTCACGCACCGGGCAACCAGGAAAGGCGAGGCTGGACTCCCAGCTCTGTCCCTCCTGACTTTACACTGTAACTGCCCGGTGGGTTCACTTTGCTGCCTAAACAGAGCCGATTTATCAAGATAGGGGAATTGCAATAAAGAGTAATTCACACAGAGCTGGCTACATGGGAGACAAGAGTTTTATGATTAGTCAAATCAGTCCCCCTGAGCATTCGGGGATCAGAGTTTTTTTTTTTTTTTTTTCTCTATTGTTTTCTTTTTTCTTTTTTTTTTTTAAATTATTTATTATTATTATACTTTAGGTTTTAGGGTACATGTGAGCAATGTGCAGGTTAGTTACATATGTATACATGTGCCATGCTGGTGCGCTGCACCCACTAACTCATCATCTAGCATTAGGTATATCTCCCAATGCTATCTCTCCCCCCTCCCCCCACCCCACAACAGTCCCCAGAGTGTGATGTTCCCCTTCCTGTGTCCATGTGTTCTCATTGTTCAATTCCCACCTATGAGTGAGAATATGTGGTTTTTGGTTTTTTGTTCTTGCGATTGTTTACTGAGAATGATGATTTCCAATTTCATCCATGTCCCTACAAAGGATATGAACTCATCATTTTTTATGGCTGCATAGTATTCCATGGTGTATATGTGCCACATTTTCTTAATCCAGTCTATCATTGTTGGACATTTGGGTGGGTTCCAAGTCTTTGCTATTGTGAATAGTGCTGCAATAAACATACGTGTGCATGTGTCTTTATAGCAGCATGATTTATAGTCCTTTGGGTATATACCCAGTAATGGGATGGCTGGGTCAAATGGAATTTCTAGTTCTAGATCCCTGAGGAATCACCACACTGACTTCCATAATGGTTGAACTAGTTTACAGTCCCACCAACAGTGTAAAAGTGTTCCTATTTCTCCACATCCTCTCCAGCACCTGTTGTTTCCTGACTTTTTAATGATTGCCATTCTAACTGGTATGAGATGGTATCTCATTGTGGTTTTGATTTGCATTTCTCTGATGGCCAGTGATGGTGAGCATTTTTTCATGTGTTTTTTGGCTGCATAAATGTCTTCTTTTGAGAAGTTTCTGTTCATGTCCTTCGCCCACTTTTTGATGGGGTTGTTTGTTTTTTTCTTGTAAATTTGTTTGAGTTTATTGTAGATTCTGGATATTAGCCCTTTGTCAGATGAGTAGGTTGTGAAAATTTTCTCCCATTTTGTAGGTTGCCTGTTCACTCTGATGGTAGTTTCTTTTGCTGTGCAGAAGCTCTTTAGTTTAATTAGATCCCATTTGTCAATTTTGGCTTTTGTTGCCATTGCTTTTGGTGTTTTAGACATGAAGTCCTTGCCCATGCCTATGTCCTGAATGGTAATACCTAGGTTTTCTTCTAGGGTTTTTATGGTTTTAGGTCTAACGTTTAAGTCTTTAATCCATCTTGAATTGATTTTTGTATAAGGTGTAAGGAAGGGATCCAGTTTCAGCTTTCTACATATGGCTAGCCAGTTTTCCCAGCACCATTTATTAAGTAGGGAATCCTTTCCCCATTGCTTGTTTTTCTCAGGTTTGTCAAAGATCAGATAGTTGTAGATATGTGGCATTATTTCTGACGGCTCTGTTCTGTTTCATTAATCTATATCTCTGTTTTGGTACCAGTACCATGCTGTTTTGGTTACTGTAGCCTTGTAGTATAGTTTGAAGTTAGGTAGTGTGATGCCTCCAGCTTTGTTCTTTTGGCTTAGGATTGACTTGGTGATGCGGGCTCTTTTTAGGTTCCATATGAACTTTAAAGTAGTTTTTTCCAATTCTTTGAGGAAAGTCATTGGTAGCTTGATGGTGATGGCATTGAATCTGTAAATTACCTTGGGCAGTATAGCCATTTTCACGATATTGATTCTTCCTACCCAAGAGCATGGAATGTTCTTCCATTTGTTTGTATCCTCTTTTATTTCCTTGAGCAGTGGTTTGTACTTCTCCTTGAAGAGGTCCTTCACATCCCTTGTAAGTTGGATTCCCAGGTATTTTATTCTCTTTGAAGCAATTGTGAATGGGAGTTCACTCATGATTTGGCTCTCTGTTTGTCTGTTATTGGTGTATAAGAATGCTTGTGATTTTTGAACATTGATTTTGTATCCTGAGACTTTGCTGAAGTTGCTTATCAGCTTAAGGAGATTTTGGGCTGAGACAATGGGGTTTTCTAGATATACAATCATGTCGTCTACAAACAGGGACAATTTGACTTCCTCTTTTCCTAATTGAATACCCTCTATTTCCTTCTCCTGCCTAATTGCCCTGGCCAGAACTTCCAACACTATGTTGAATAGGAGTGGTGAGAGAGGGCATCCCTGTCTTGTGCCAGTTTTCAAAGGGAATGCTTCCAGTTTTTGCCCATTCAGTATGATATTGGCTGTGGGTTTGTCATAGATATCTCTTATTATTTTGAGATACATCCCATCAATACCTAATTTATTGAGAGTTTTTAGCATGAAGTGTTGTTGAATTTTGTCAAAGGCCTTTTCTGCATCTATTGTGATAATCATGTGGTTTTTGTCTTTGGTTCTGTTTATATGCTGGATTACATTTATTGATTTGCATATATTGAACCAGCCTTGCATCCCAGGGATGAAGCCCACTTGATCATGGTGGATAAGCTTTTTGATGTGCTGCTGGATTCAGTTTGCCAGTATTTTATTGAGGATTTTTGCATCAATGTTCATCAAGGATATTGGTCTAAAATTCTCTTTTTTTGTTGTGTCTCTTCCTTGCTTTGGTATCAGGATGATGCTGGCCTCATAAAATGAGTTAGGGAGGATTCCCTCTTTTTCTATTGATTGGAATAGTTTCAGAAGGAATAGTACCAGTTCCTTCTTGTACCTCTGGTAGAATTTGGCTGTGAATCCATCTGGTCCTGGACTGTTTTTGGTTGGTAAGCTATTGATTATTGCCACAATTTCAGCTCCTGTTATTGGTCTATTCAGAGATTCAACTTCTTCCTGGTTTAGTCTTGGGAGAGTGTATGTGTCGAGCAATTTATCCATTTCTTCCAGATTTTCTAGTTTATTTGTGTAGAGGTGTTTGTAGTATTTTCTGATGGTAGTTTGTATTTCTGTGGGATCCGTGGTGATATCCCCTTTATCATTTTTTTATTGCATCTATTTGATTCTTCTCTCTTTTTTTCTTTATTAATCTTGCTAGCGGTCTATCAATTTTGTTGATCCTTTCAAAAAACCAGCTCCTGGATTCATTTATTTTTTGAAGGGTTTTTTGTGTCTCTATTTCCTTCAGTTCTGCTCTCATTTTAGTTATTTCTTGCCTTCTGCTAGCTTTTGAATGTGTTTGCTCTTGCTTTTCTAGTTCTTTTAATTGTGATGTTAGGGTGTCAATTTTGGATCTTTCCTGCTCTCTCTTGTGGGCATTTAGTGCTATAAATTTCCCTCTACACACTGCTTTGAATGCGTCACAGAGATTCTGGTATGTTGTGTCTTGGTTCTCGTTGGTTTCAAAGAACATCTTTATTTCTGCCTTCATTTCGTTATGTACCCAGTAGTTATTCAGGAGCAGGTTGTTCAGTTTCCATGTAGTTGAGCAGTTTTGAGTGAGATTCTTAATCCTGAGTTCTAGCTTGATTGCACTGTGATCTGAGAGATAGTTTATTATAATTTCTGTTCTTTTACATTTACTGAGGAGAGCTTTACTTCCAACTATGTGGTCAATTTTGGAATAGGTGTGGTGTGGTGCTGAAAAATATGTATATTCTGTTGATTTGGGGTGGAGAGTTCTGTAGATGTCTATCAGGTCCGCTTGGTGCAGAGCTGAGTTCAATTCCTGGGTATCCTTGTTGACTTTCTGTCTCGTTGATCTGTCTAATGTTGACAGTGGGATGTTAAAGTCTCTCATTATTAATGTGTGGGAGTCTAAGTCTCTTTGTAGGTCACTCAGGACTTGCTTTATGAATCTGGGTGCTCCTGTATTGGGTGCATATATATTTAGGATAGTTAGCTCTTCTTGTTGAATTGATGCCTTTACCATTATGTAATGGCCTTCTTTGTCTCTTTTGATCTTTGTTGGTTTAAAGTCTGTTTTATCAGAGACTAGGATTGCAACCCCTGCCTTTTTTTGTTTTCCATTTGCTTGGTAGATCTTCCTCCATCCTTTTATTTAGAGCCTATGTGTGTCTCTGCACATGAGATGGGTTTCCTGAATACAGCACACTGATGGGTCTGGACTCTTTATCCAATTTGCCAGTCTGTGTCTTTTAATTGGAGCATTTAGTCCATTTACATTTAGAGTTAATATTTTTATGTGTGAATTTGATCCTGTCATTATGATGTTAGCTGGTTATTTTGCTCGTTAGTTCATGCAGTCTCTTCCTAGTCTCAATGGTCTTTACATTTTGTCATGATTTTGTAGCAGCTGGTACCGGTTGTGCCTTTCCATGTTTAGCGCTTCCTTCAGGAGCTCTTTTAGGGCAGGCCTGGTGGTGACAAAATCTCTTAGCATTTGCTTGTCTGTAAAGGATTTTATTTCTCCTTCACTTATGAAGCTTAGTTTGGCTGGATATGAAATTCTGGGTTAAAAATTCTTTTCTTTAAGAATGTTGAATATTGGCCCCCACTCTCTTCTGGCTTGTAGAGTTTCTGCTGAGAGATCAGCTGTTAGTCTGATGGGCCTCCCTTTGAGGGTAACCCGACCTTTCTCTCTGGCTGCCCTTAACACTTTTTCCTTCATTTCAACTTTGGTGAATCTGACAATTATGTGTCTTGGAGTTTCTCTTCTTGAGGAGTATCTTTGTGGCGTTCTCTGTATTTCCTGAATCTGCATGTTGGCCTGCCTTGCTAGATTGGGGAAATTCTCCTGGATAATATCCTGCAGAGTGTTTTCCAACTTGGTTCCATTCTCCCCGTCACTTTCAGGTACACCAATCAGACGTAGATTTGGTCTTTTCACATAGTCCCATATTTCTTGGAGGCTTTGCTCGTTTCTTTTTATTCTTTTTTCTCTAACCTTCCCTTCTCGCTTCATTTCATTCATTTCATCTTCCATCACTGATACCCTTTCTTCCATTTGATCACGTCAGCTCCTGAGGCTTCTGCATTCTTCACGTAGTTCTCAAGCCTTGGTTTTCAGCTCCATCAGCTCCTTTAAGCACTTCTCTGTATTGGTTATTCTAGTTATACAATCTTCTAAATTTTTTTCAAAGTTTTCAACTTCTTTGCCTTTGGTTTGAATATCCTCCCATAGCTCGGAGTAATTTGATTATCTGAAGCCTTCTTCTCTCAGCTCGTCAAAGTCATTCTCCATCCAGCTTTGTTCCGTTGCTGGTGAGGAACTGTGTTCCTTTGGAGGAGGAGAGGCACTCTGCTTTTTAGAGTTTCCAGTTTTTCTGCTCTGTTTTTTTCCCCATCTTTGTGGTTTTATCTACTTTTGGTCTTTGATGATGGTGATGTACAGATGGGTTTTTGGTGTGGATGTCCTTTCTGTTTGTTAGTTTTCCTTCTAACAGACAGGATCCTCAGCTGCAGGTCTGTTGGAGTATCCGGCTGGCCGTGTGAGGTGTCAGTCTGCCCCTGCTGGGGGTGCCTCCCAGTTGGGCTGCTCGGGGGTCAGGGGTCAGGGACCCACTTGAGGAGGCAGTCTGCCTGTTCTCAGATCTCCAGCTGTGTGCTGGGAGAACCACTGCTCTCTTCAAAGCTGTCAGACAGGGACATTTAAGTCTGCAGAGGTTACTGCTGTCTTTTTGTTTGTCTGGGCCCTGCCCCCAGAGGTGGAGCCTACAGAGGCAGGCAGGCCTCCTTGAGCAGTGGTGGGCTCCACCCAGTTCGAGCTTCCCAGCTGCTTTGTTTACCTAAGCAAGCCTGGGCAATGGCGGGCGCCCCTCCCCCAGCCTAGCTGCCGCCTTGCAGTTTGATCTCAGACTGCTGTGCTAGCAATCAGCGAGACTCCGTGGGCGTAGGACCCTCTGAGCCAGGTGCAGGATATAATCTCCTGGTGCGCCATTTTTTAAGCCCGTCGGAAAAGCACAGTATTCAGGTGGGAATGACCCGATTTTCCAGGTGCCGTCTGTCACCCCTTCTTTGACTAGGAAAGGGAACTCCCTGACCCCTTGCACTTCCCGAGTGCGGCAATGCCTCGCCCTTCTTCAGCTCATGCACGGTGCGTGCACCCACTGACCTGTGCCCACTGTCTGGCACTCCCTAGTGAGATGAACCCGGTACCTCAGATGGAAATGCAGAAATCACCTGTCTTCTGCGTCACTCATGCTGGGAGCTGTAGACAGGAGCTGTTCCTATTCGGCCATCTTGGCTCCTCCCTCGGGGATCAGAGTTTTTAAGGACACCTTGGTGGGTGTGAGGAAGCCAGTGGCCAGGAGTGCTGACTGGTTAGGTAGGAGATGAAATCATAGGGAATTGAAGCTGTCCTCTTGTGCTGAGTCAGTTCCTGGGTGGGGGCCACAAGATCAGATGTCCAGATGGGCATCTTTTTTCTTTCTTTTTTTTATAAGTAAACCCTACTCATTTATTCAAAATTAGCCAATATCAGTGATAGCTCTGTTAATTTACAGAATACAGTTACATATACACACAGTCTTTTCATTTATAAATTTAAAAATATTTATAGTATGCAAGGTATTACCTTAGGCATAGTAGAAAACTTACGTTTGAAAAAAATATGTCACTTGTCAAGTACATCAGCATCAAGTTGAGGAAGTATAATATGTCATAACATAGCATATAAGTTAACAGTAAAGGTTTATGATTATTTGGAAGAGAATAAACAGAAGGGTTCCTAGGAGGAGTTGCCATGATCTGTTTTCTAATGATCATCCTTCCTCCTCATTTGTCAATTGACGCAAGTTAATGCCCAATCACAAGAATGGTTCCCAAGGTTGAGTTGATTAATGCTTATATATATATAAGCATTTATATATATATAATATATAAAAAATATATATATTTTAGGAAACATAATTTTAACTTTTAAATTCAGGTGGTATGTGTGTAGGTTTGTTACTGGGAATGGTGCACGATCCTGAGGTTTGGGGTATGATTGATTCGGTCACCCAGGTACTGAGCATAGTATCCAAAAGCTAGTTTTTCAATTCTTGCTCCCCTAATTCCCTCCCTCCTCTATCAGTCCCCAGTGTTTATTGCTGCCATCTTTATGTCCATGGGTACCCAATGTTTAGCTCCTATTTATAAGTGTGAACATGCGGTATTTGTTTTCTGTCCCTGCACTAATTCACTTGGGATAATGGCCTCTAGCTGCATCCCTGTTGCTGCAAAGGACATAATTTTGTTCATTTTTATGGCTGTGTAGTAGTCTATTATGTATATGTATCACATTTTATTTATTCAATTCACCATTGATGGTCCTCTGGGTGGATTCCATGTCTTTGCTATTGTGAATAGTGCTGGGATGAACATGTGAATACATTTGTCTTTTTGGTAGAACGATTTGTTTTCTTTTGGATATATACTCAGTAATGGGATTGCTGAGTCGAATAGTAGCTGAGTTTCATGTTCTTTGAGAAATCTCTAAACTGCTCTTCACGGGGACTGAAGTAATTTACATTCCTACCAACAGCATATAGGCAGTCCCTTTTCTCCACAGCCTCACCAGCATCTTTTGATTTTTGACTTTTTAATAATAGCCATTCTCACTGGTGTGAGAAGGTATCTCACTGTGGTTTTAATTTATTAATTCTTGTATTTTGATTCTTGGAGAAAATAAATAATAGGCACAAAAATTTAGGTAGATGGAACTTTAATATTAATAAAAACTGGGATCCTCCATCCCCCACTAAGCCAAGCCAAACTGACAAAGACACTTGCTCTTAAACAAAACCAGCAGGACAATTTCTCCAGCAGAGGCTCATTTTTGCTTCTCCCCGCTAGACTCATGCAAGATCCTGACAATGCAGAGGGCTTCATGTACTCCGGGAAGCACTGGGGCCAGGCGGCATTAGACGATTGGGATCACTTCTGAGTCTGCGAGTGGCTCGCCTTGGGCTCCTGTGGCTGCACTGTGTGTGATTTCAAAAGGGAAAAATCAACAATTGTTTCTGTGGTCCCAGGAACCAGGACTGAGTGCCTAACAAACAGGGTTTTATTATTAACTTTTGATTCTGCACATATGTTTCAGGTCATCTCATTCAAACAAGGCTGGTGAGAGACACATTTCCAAAGAAAAAGAGGAATGTGTCTGGGGTGAGGATAGAATGATGGATGGGGAGGCTATGGATGGAGTCGGACATGCCCAGAGTTTATGTGGCAGAAAGAAACCGCTGGGAAGATCATCTGGCTCAGGCATTTCCTACATGTTCCCTGGGTCCTAATATTTTACAGGAGTGCTGAAGGAGAGGCCAAGGATAATTGGCTGGAGTGGGTCTGGGAAGAGTTTGCACTGGGCCCCAAGCATGTCCCAACTAGAGCATTCGCTGCAGGCAGTTTACATAGGAAATATTCCTGTTTATGATTTCTAGGTCTGTTACAATAGATAAGCTATGTTGACATTTATATGTGCTGGGGTTTGACTGAAAACAGTTTTCTATTAAATACCTTAGAGCTCATTGAATCTTCTCACTTAACAGCTCAGGAACAGGGGCAAAAAGAGGCTCAGCCAGATCACTGTGGGTTCTCTAGGGAGTCGATAACCTGGGCCTCATCAACACTAGTCCAGGCTTTTCTCTACTAAACCAACTATTTGATTGAAACATGGTCAGTTCCCTTGAAGTGGAAGGTCAGACCCCTGTACTGGCTACAGTATGACCTGCAAGAGTGGCATGAATGGGCACTGAGTCTGGTCCCCCTGGGCCCTGGGGCTTAGCCATGTTACGTGGCCCAGGGCTGGGTCTCTCAAGACTCTTCCTGACTGCAGAGTTTTGTCTTTTTCCTAAACTTCCCCTAAATCAAATTCTGCTTTATATCTGTCTTTTTGCACTTTTTGCCTGTATTTATCCCCAACCCTTGAAATACTTGCTCTGCTTTTTCCACGTGGTCCTAAAGCTGGCATCATCACCATCAGTGCGCTGTATACATTGCTCAGGTCAGGAATATGGTCGATATGCTTGTTAGACATTTTTGCTGTGGGAGATGGCATCCTAATTGAAGCCAGTGAAATAAAGCACAGGTTTTATTGTAAGAATCCTGGAATGTATTACAGAATCCAAGTGTGGGAATGTGGCTAGGCTTCAACTAAAGGAATCAAAACTGGAAACAGAAACAGAAATGCCATTGGCTCTCTTTCTCTCTGTGTCTTCTCATTCTATTTTAATGTTGACTCTGTTCTTCTGCCTCACCGAAGCCAGTTTTCTCCATGTGGCAGGAAACTTGTCCACTAAATGCTGCACATGTTACCTCTTGTGGCTTCAGTCTCCCGAAGAACCCGACAATGTCTGGGGCAGGGCTATTGGCCCACCATGGGCCTGCACACACATGCACACACCGTGAATGGAGGGGTAGGTTGGTGGTACAGGGAAGGTTTCAAGGGAGGCCAGTGCGGTGAACATACAACTAGATAGCCATCTTGTAAGGCCATCCAGGGTTCTCCGCCTTGGCTCCTGGATGTCCTCACACACAGAATCACAGAGAAGAATATGTCAAAGAGGCATTCTAAAACCTCCAGTGGCCAAAGGTCTCAGGTAGGGCCCATCCACCTCACTAGGGCTCAGGCAGATGGTTGGCAATGGGGCAGTGGCTGTGGATGAAAAGATGGAGCATTATCCATGGCAGTGCTCTTGTGCAGAGCCTGGCTTCTTCAGGAAAACGACAGGAGTCCATGTGGCTGTGGATGAAAAGATGGGGCATTATCCAAGGCAGTGCTCTTGTGCAGAGTCTGGCTTCTTCAGGAAGATTACAGGAGTCCATGTGACTGTGGATGAAAAGATGGGGCGTGTCCCAAGGGAGTGCCCTTGTGCAGAGCCTGGCTTCTTCAGGAAGACAACCAGAGTCCATGTGGTGTGAATCATCCTCTACCTCCTTCTGGAATCCAGGAGAGGAGACATTCTAGGAGGTTCCCAGCACAGAGATATCTCCCTCAGCTGTGTTTGTGTGTTTCCTGGGATGCTACACAGAGAGATGCTTCCTTGCCCATTGGAAAGGCTGCCAACATTGATGTTCTTCCTTTGTGATATTTTTGCAACTGCTGTGCAAAAATAAAATACCATTTTTTAATGATTCTAAGATGTACACATTTAAAAAAACACATCTTAACTTCTCCAAGATTGGAGTACATCGCAGAATTCATGGCATGTCACAGCTCTCCTGCCAGAGAATTTCTGTTGTTCGCAGTATATAAAGTAGTGGTCTTACATCAACAGTGTCTTAAATTCAATGAAGCGTGATAGTTGCAGAGGCAGATTTCCTTGAAAACAATGACAGCAAGTAACGGTAGAATGCACCAACCTGTCAACCTTAGATCATGAGATTCAGAAATCATGATTAAGTGCTGAGTTCATTGGAGCAGGAAGCTTAGGGTTAGCCACCTGGGAAACACAGACTCCAAAGGAACAGGGTCAAGCTCCACAAGTTGGGAGTTAGGGCTTCACTTACATAGACAGAGACAGAGAAGTTGAGGAGATTCCAGCATCTTCCATGCAAGGCCTATGCATATGTTGTAGTGATTTGATCAGTGGCAGCTTGCTACATTGTAAGGAATATTGCTTTAACATTCCATGAGCAGGGTTGGCCATCTGAGGGGGTCTTAGCTCTGGCACCACAAGGTCTTTCTGAATCACTTACAGGGAAAAGCCAGAGCCACAGCTGCGTGCTGCGTGACTCAGGCCACAAAGCCACATTCCTGCCAGGGATCAGAATAATCTAAAGTTCCAACAACTTTAGGTTTTAATTATTTGATTTCATAAACCTGATGGATAAGCAAAGGAAAGTCTCATCTTCTTGGCAGCAAGGGTGGGTTTTACGGCTAAGCCAAATGGGCTTCTGAGCTGTAGGAGAATCCGCCTACAGAGGGAACGCACGCTTGTCTCTGGGAACCTTAACATCAGGAAATAAGGGCGCTTTAAACAGCAGGTGGGCTACGTGTGAGGAGGAGTTGTTTTCTGTTGTTTTACTAAATACTGGAATCAGTTTTAAATCAGTTTAAAGAAGCGACTGTGTAGTTCCATTTTAAAGTGACTTCTAAAGGGAAGGCAGGTCCCCATTGTCTGGGATGAGATGAGGGACTTCTGCCTAACCATAGGAGGTAGATTAGTTGACCCTCAGTCAGAGTGACTTGCCTGCAAATTAACGAAAAATGTTAATTCAAATTGGCTTAAATGGGAAAATAATTTATTATCTCACATGAAAAGAAGCCAGTAGTCCAGATTCCAGAAATCCTTATTAAACTGTTGACTTTCCTCTTGCTTTTCCCAGTTAGTCCTAATTAAACTATCTTATTTTTTCTTAAGGTAAAACAAAAGAAAAGCCACTCTGTCTTTTGTCTGGAAGGGAAGTGATTACATTAACCTCTCCTTGCCCTGGGGATTGACTGTGCTGCCAACGACCTGAGTCTCTCTGACCTGCACTTGAGTGATGGGCTCTTGGCTCCAGGCAGACCCTTCCTGGGCTGCAGCCATCAATGTCCGTGCATGGTCCACCAGAGAAAGAGAAGGAATGCTCTTTCCCAGTTGATAGGGCTTGGATCTCTGTCCCCCCCAAATCTCCTGTCACATTGTCATCCTGTGTTGGAGGTGGGCCTGGTGGGTGGTGACTGGATCACGTGGGCAGATTTCCCTCTCTGTGCTACTTCTCGTGATGGTGAGTGAGTACTCACGAGATCTGGTTGTTTAAAGTGTGTAGCACCCTGACACTCCCCACCTTCTGCTTTGGCCATGTAAGACATGCTTGCTTCCCTTTTGCCTTGTGACATGACTGAAAGTTTCCTGAGGCCTCGCAGAAGCCCCCTGTACAGCCTGCAGAAATGTGAGCCAATTAAATCTTTGTAAATTACCCACTCTCAGGTATTTCTTCATAGCAATGTGAGAACGGATTAATACACCAGTGTTAACATTTTAGGAGGAAGAGGCCATTCTCAGACTCTCAGCAGACTTCCTCTTCTGTCTCATTAGTTAGAAACAGGCTAAATCAAGGGGAATGGGATCACAAGATCCATGTGGTCCATCAGAAGTTATCTCTGCAGCTGAGGATGAAGTGGGGACCCACATAAAATCATAGCTCTATCAGCAAGGAAGAAAGTTCCTTTGCTGCCTGGACTTCCCAAGGTCACTTGCAGAGCTAAGGGATTCTGAGTACCATGTGCTTGTTGCAATTTGCAGTACTGAAGTTGGCATGTGGTGTGTGGGTGGGTGGTGTGTAGGTTCCTGGTGTGTAGGCATGTGGTTTTAGGCACATGGAGGGTAGACACGTGGTGGGTAGGCAGGTGGAGGGTTGGTATGTGGTGGGTAGGCACGTGGAGGGTAGGCAGGTGGAGGGTGGGTATGTGGTGTGTAGGAGGGTGGGTATGTGGTGTGTAGGCAGGTGGAGGGTGGGTATGTGGTGGGTAGGCAGGTGGAGGGTGGGTATGTGGAGGGTAGGCACATGGAGGGTGGGTATGTGGAGGGTAGGCCGGTGGAGGGTGGGTATGTGGAGGGTAGGCAGGTGGAGGGTGGGTGTGTGGAGGGTAGGCAGGTGGAGGGTGGGTGTGTGGAGGGTAGGCCGGTGGAGGGTGGGTATGTGGAGGGTAGGCAGGTGGAGGGTGGGTGTGTGGAGGGTAGGCAGGTGGAGGGTTGGTATGTGGTGGGTAGGCACATGGAGGGTGGGTATGTGGAGGGTAGGCACATGGAGGGTGGGTATGTGGAGGGTAGGCAGGTGGAGGGTTGGTATGTGGTGGGTAGGCAGGTGGAGGGTGGGTATGTGGTGTGTAGGCAGGTGGAGGGTGGGTATGTGGTGTGTAGGCAGGTGGAGGGTGGGTATGTGATGTGTAGGCAGGTGGACGGTGGGTATGTGGAGGGTAGGCCGGTGGAGGGTGGGTATGTGGAAGGTAGTCATGTGGAGGGTGGGTATGCAGAGGGTAGGCATGTGGAGGTTAGACACGTGGTGTATAGGCACATGGTGAGTAGGTATGTGGTATGTAGGTGTGGAGAGAAGACATGTTGCATATAGGCATGTGGCATGTACTGTGCTGGACAAGACATGCCCCTGTTCTAACCCCTTAGCCATTTGAACACAACTGGACAGAAACAAAGGGCCAACCACAGAGAAAGCCACCTGTCAGGGAAAGGTTAATGTAATCATTTATCATCCTGGAAAATTGCTCAGGGGACATTTTGTCCATATCTTAAGACAACTTAGAACAGATTAATTGGAGGGGAGCTCAGTGGACATTTCTGGAGAATAATGCTGGAGACCACGTGTCCGCTGAGCCAGGAGACATCATGATCTCGCTCAGGGAGCAGGCAGAGGTCCTCGGTGGAGAGGTCTGGGTGTGGCCGGGATTACTCCCCTCCCTGCCCAGCCTAGAGGTGATGATAGTTTCAGGTGAGCCACATAAAATCACCAATATTGTCCCATCCCATCTTTGACTTACAAAAGTGGCAGTTTTACGTGGTTCAACCTAACATTTAGTGAAGAAGTGGAGAGAGAGGAACAACTCCAATGGAGAGGAATGCTAAATATTTCAGTGTTTTGTGTTACAAGGAATCCAGCCAGGAGGAATACTGCTTCTGAAAAAGGGCTTCCTAACCCCATCTCCTGCCCTCCCCACTCCTTTTCCTACCTCCATTCAACCCTGCCAACCTCTCTCCTGTCTCACTGAATCATGGTGAAGGGCCGGGTCCTGGAGCCAGCAGTTGGGACAGTGGCCTCTGGATTCCTCGACTCCTTGGCCATGGGGAAGGCAGACATTCACAGTGGGACAGCTCTGTGCATCTTCCTGGGCTGTTCCTGGGGGGAAGAGTTACCAGCTTATGCGAGCCCCTCTAGCCCTTCCAGAAGCTTGGCCATTGCGGAATTCCCTGTATCAAACCCTTCCTGCTCAAATGAACTGGTGAGGTTTCTGATACTGATCAGGTGCATCTGATCCTGACTGGTGTTTACCAAGAACAGAAGGGTAAATGAATTTTCCATCTTCTTTCCTTAAGGACAAGCTTCACCGGTCATAGATTTCTGAAGGTGCTACCAAAACACAAACTGAGTGAAAAGCTACCTTAAAAGAGTCTCCTGGAAACGCATCTAAAAGTAGAACTACCATGAGAAGTCTCATAGGCTAACATTTTCATCTAGATGAGAATGTAACTGCCTGTAAATTTTAGTGAAATCACAAAAAGAAGAAAATTCCATACATTCACTACAGAACAGAAGTGTTAGCTGGAAAAATGCTGATGCACACACAAATGCATCTGGTGCATTTTTGTATATATAAGATGCTGGTACAAATATGCATTTTATAATTCAAACACATACCAAAAGGTCACCTCATGATTTCAAAAAGAGACTCATCACAATCACCTTAATTAAACAGCTGAGGTAAAATGTGACAGTTTCCTATAACCCAGGTATTCACCATTTCAGGAATATTTATTGAATAAATTGATACACACAATGTTGCTTCAAAAGTGAGAACCCTGCCTCTCTGTGGGGCTTTGTTGAACAGTCATCACTAACATTTAAGTGGCAGGTATTATACTGAATGTTTACATGAGTGTTCTCATCTAATCTTATCAACAGCCCCATGATGAGGAAACTGGCACACAGAGAGGTTAAGTGACTTACCCAAGGACACACAGCTTGTGAGGGGAATAGCTGGGACTGGATTCTCCGTGCTCGCAAGGGTGCTGGGTGTCATCTTTTCTAATCTGCTTGCCTTCTGTTGTAAGGTCCCCAGGCCTGCACATTTGGACTCTTACACTTCCACCTCCCTAACTTATCTCTGGCTGCTCTTCTCTCAGGATGGGAATCTCACAATCCAAAATGCTTTTTGGACGACTACCCTTTTATTTTACTTGAATTTTAGAAATTAGCAGGGTAAAACATTTTTGTTTTCTTAACTGTCTCCACCATTGCAGATTCAACACACTGTGACACAGTTCAGTGTCCACACTGGGTCTTCACGTGAACTAAGAGCATGTTTCCCATCCGTCAAGGTCCTGGTGAAACTGAACCATGTCACTGTCTGCAATGGTGACTTTAGAATCTGGGAGGGCAACTGTCAAGTGCCCTTGTAGCGTTAGGAAGATTAGAGTCCAGGGCCACGGGCTGAGGGTAACAGGAGCAATTGGCCTAAGTTCTCCTTTACACATTCTCAAACAGACACATCCACAGAACAGAAGTAGCCAATTCTATGCATTTTTACAGCTTAGATCACTGCATTCAGAAGAAATGTGGTAGGCCTGCCAGATGGCAGGGATTTTGAACCATTGTCTGCTTCCTACACGCTGACCAGGTTGAAGGCCAGGCTCTGGCTCAGTCACATGGTTATTGCATGCTCAGCCTTGCCGCCCCTCTGTGAAGTCACCCATCACCATTAGGAACAATCTTGGCTTGTTCTTTCTGAGCTCACTTACCTTTTTTCTGAAGGGTAACTGGGTTCTTTACTGAGAAGGTCATTTTCCTTGAGTGGATGGTGAAGAAAAGTCCCTGACAGTAGGCCACAGTGAACCGGGCCACACGTGTGTCTCCCATGAGGTTTGGAGCATCTCCAGGCGAATCGTGTCTCCCTGGGTCCATAAGCATGGCAGCCTCCAAGAACATAGGAGCTCTTCAGTCTCCCAGTTCTCCCTGGTTCGCTTAGGTGGGTTTATTCTCTGTTTTTCATTGCTGCTTCCGTAACTTAAAATCGGAATTATTTGGCAATAGTTTGAGAATGTCCCCCCACCGTCTCTCCTGCTCAGCGATGAATTCATGTTCTACCCTCCTCCAGCTGAGGCCAGCACTCCCTCTGGGTCCCTCAGAGCATCCTGTCTCTGCCCACTGGTGATGCTGACTGCAACGTTCGACCACGATTCTTCTGCTTTCCTCTCATGTCCAGACAGTGAGCTCCAGCGTACCCAAGAGGTGTTTGCTAGAGTGAATTGAATGATTTCATTCAAGCCTCTAAACCACCCAGCAAGTAGGCAGATCCCCAGATAAGGAGGAGAAGCTAAGACTCAGCAATGTTCAGTGCCCACACGTAAGCATCATGGCATCGGGGACAGAGGTGGGATTTGAATCTTCAGGCTCCCAAATCTTAGGTGCTGGGCAGCTTTCTCATGGTTCTTTGGTTCATTTGACCAAATTACACTTGTCTTTTGAGACTGGGCCATGTGCTTTTAGGAGAGCCTGTTCCAACACCATTCTCACTGATTTGAAGGAGAGTTTCCAGCACACCCTGAGGATGCGGATGGCGAAGGGCAAATGGGCACCCTATTTTCAAGGCCATCCTTGGAGCCATCAAAATGTTAGCCTCATGTTCAGGGGAGAGGGGTCATCCCTGGACACCTCCCTGAGCCTCAGGCCTTAGACCAGGCTCCTCCCCTTCTGTGGTCCCCAAGGCATTGGGAGGGTGCCTGGTTACCATGACAACCTCTTCCCACACAGCAGTCCCAAGCCATAGTCCCATAGGGGTGCATCCCAGTGACCGAGCCCACAGCAGCCTGTCTACTTTCCATAAACAAGGGAGGTTGGGAAGTGTAGTACTTGAGATTCCATGTTGGAGGGCAACATTGACACCAGGAGAAGCAGTACAAATAGGCAGCGGGTGTGAATGATGGGGAATTGCAAGTGGATGATGACAGATGTCCTCTGTGCTGCAAGTCCCTCTTTCTCACCTCTTTTGTCTCATCTAAACAAAGATAAGGATTTTGGAGGCTCTACTTGCAATCAGTGTTCAGGTTGTCTCTGGTGCACTGTCCCTGAACACTGCACAGGACAGGAGAAGGGAAGATCCTGGCGGTCGGCACCTAGCTTTCGGGAACATCTTGGCTTCCCAGGTGCTGATGTGCAGGAACCAGATGCCACGGCTCCAGGGCTCCAGGCTGCCGTGGGGAAGGTGGGAGGACCCAGAAAGAGCTCGTTGGAAACCTCCCTGCTCGTTGCAGGCGACGGTTTTGAACAGAGAGGATTGTGTTGGACAGTCACAGGGCACCATGGTGTGGAGATTCGCTTCTATAAACCAGGTCCCTGTTTTCAGCAACCCCAAATCTCTGTTAGTCAGTTCAAGCCACCATAACAGAATACTGAAGATGGTGTGGCTTAAACAGCAGAAGTTTATTTCTCAGCTTTAGACACTGAGAAGTCCAAGATCAAGGTGCCAGCAAGGTAGGTTTTATGCTGAGGGCTCTTCTCTTGTTATCAAACTGAACTGGGGTCATGGCCAAACACTGACATCAGTATTGCAGCGAGAGAAAGTGAGGCATTTATTGCAGGGCACCAAGCAAGGAGAATCGGGTAGCTCATGCTTAAGATCTGACCTCCTTCATGGCTTACCCTAAGGTAAGAGTTTTGAAAGGAGGGGACGCAGAGGTGATGGCCGAAGTCATAAATCAAGACATGGAGGCTGTACTTTGGTTTGACCCAAATAGGCAGGACATCTCCAAGAGTGGGCCCACAGGTCGTAGGTGGATTTAAAAAAATTTCTGATTTGCAATTGGTTAAAGGGACAAAGCTTTGTCTGGAAATTTGGGATTAGCAGAAAAGAATGTGGAGTATGGCCCATGGGCCCAGGCTGCTCAGGAAGAAATTTAGAACAAAGAACAGAGGTCAAGGTTCAGTCCAAAGTTCACCTTACCTGAGGCTTAAGCACCAGCAGATCCACTTGGTGGGGGTCTGGGTTTCTGAAAGACAGCTGAGAGACATTTGTTAAGATGCGATCTTTAGCTTCTCTGGGGAACCAAACATCTCCTGACTTCCCTGGCCACTGTTTTAAGCTACTGTTACCTTCTTGCTTATCAAGTTGCTCATTTACTTCTCAGGGCTATCTGGGAGCCTGGAATTTTCCTTGAAGGAACTCAACATTTTCCTTTATTTGAATGTTTGGGGGCCTGGCAAATCCCTAAGAGGGGTCCCTGCTGCATCTCACTCTGGTTTGTAGTTTGCTCACATGACCTGCACATGAACTTGGTGGGAGTGGAGGGGAGAGAGAGAGAGAGAAAGCTCTCTGGTGTCTCTCCTTATGAGGGCACTAATCCCACCGCGAGGGCCCCACCCTCATGACCTCATCTAACCCTCATTACCTTTCAAGGCCCCATCTCCAGTGCCATTGCATTAGGGGCTAGGGCTTCAACATATGAATTTTGGGGGGACACAAACATTCCATCCACAGCAAGCATGATGCTGATGCGGGTGCATTTTCTATATCCTCTGGGTCTAGACTGCCTGAATTCAAGGCTGCCTCTGCCCCTTGCAGACAGTGGGGTCTTAGACAAGTCCCTTGGTCTCTCTAGGCCTCAGTTTTCCTATCTGTAAAATGGGCATGATAAAAAGATCCTTACCTTGGAATAAATAGTAAGTGCCAAATGAGGATTTGTTAAACCATAATATCTACTTCCACAGTCTTTCACAGGTTATAAAGTTCCCTGAGACCTTACAAGCCAAGCTGGTGTTGTCCCCTCTCCTTTCCTCAGGGAAACAAGAAGTATGGCTCTGATAACCCTTCACAGGCTGGAAGTCAGGACACCAGGAGAGGCATCTCTGAGCCGTCATCTTGTAACGAAAAGCCTTGTCTGGAACAAGCACGCTTGTAAGACTTCCATAGGCTCTACACGGTTTATTGGCAGTTAAGCACATCCATGCTGTGTGCCTGTGTGCATGTGTACACCTACACACATTGTACATAGCACGCCCCGGCGTAACCATCTGGGGGCCTTCCACCACTCATCAGGATTCCGCCCCTCAAACCGATGGGCAGAGTTAAGGTTTTTGTGTGGTCTAGGCCCTGCCCCCTCTTCTCCCCTTTCTGGTTTTGTGCTGTCTTTGACCTGTGATATCCACTTGTGTGTCTGGCACTGGTTGGTGGTCCTGAGGCTTGGCAGTCTCCTGTGTGCAATGATCAAAGTGGAATTCCCAAGAACTGCACTCCTATTACTTCTAATAATTTTATTTTTTGCATAAATCTGTGCCTCATGGGAGCTACAGGGAATATGGTTCCCTGGGTGACCTCCTGCAAATAAGCAGGATGAGGCTGGCTGGGAGACTTCATTCCTGCGAGTGTCCCCTGCCTCTCCCCTGGGCCTAAGCACAGGCTAAGTCTTAAGGATGGTGTGGTTTCAGGAAGGGTATGTTACTTCCCTGGGGCTGCTGTAAGAAATTACCACAAATTTAGTGGCTTAAAACAACACATTTATTTTTGTACAATTCTGGAGGGCAGAAGTCCAAAATCAGCCTTAGTGGGCTGAAGGTGCCGTCAGGGCTGGTCCTTCTGGAGGCTCTGGGGAGAAGCTCTGTCCTGGCCTGTCCCAGACCCTGTGGCTCCTGCACACCTGGGCTCCTGGCCCATTCGTCCGTCTTTGCCGCGGCAGTGTGGTCCCTGCCCCCTGCATCCTCTGTGGTCAGGCTGCCACCTCTGTCTCTGCCTCTCGTGAGGACCCTTGTGGTGACCTTGGGCCCACCTGACTCATGTCCCCATCTCAGAATCCTGAACCTAACGGTATCTGCAAGGCCCTCTTTGTCATGTAAGGCAACATACTCACAAGTTCTGGGGATTAGGAGGTGGACATCTTTGGGGGCCACTGTTTTGTCTGCCACCAACTGGCAGGCTGCATCCCTTCCCGTGTTCAATGTGTGCAGACCCTGCCCGTGTGTCAGCACTGGGTCAGGGCTCCCTGTGGGGCCTTTGATTTAATCCTTATGGCAACCCTGCACGGTGGGCACACTCCAACCTCAAGGTTGGGGGTCACTGATAAAGGAGCTGAGGTTGAGGGAGGTCAGCTCCCTAAGGCCACACTGGTTCCAAGGGGTGAAGCCAGGACTCAGAGGGTGCAGTGTGGTCTGTTTTAACTGTCGGTGCCTAACTGCGCGCTCTAGTCCCTCCTCCCAGGCACCCCACAGCATGCACCCTTCAGTCTGCTGGAGGTTCGCTGCACCAGGCTGTTGCCCTGCTCCTCCCTCTGTGGCCCTGCATCACTTGGGCCCCACGCCCACTCCTCAGGCATTCATTTGTCACCTGTGCTGTGTGACAAATGGCCACAGACACAGCGGCTTGGAGCAGTACCTGCTCACTGTCCCATGGCTCTGTAGGACAGAAGTCTGTGTCTTCAGTGGGCTTCTCTGATCTCACAAGGTGGAAGTCAAGGTGTCAGCTGGGCTGGGCTCTTCTTGGGTCCTGGGGAAGAATCTCCTCCCAGGCACACTTAGGTGCTGGGCAGGACTCGGTTCTTGATGACTTGGGCCTCGTGTTAGCCAGGGGCTGCTCTCAGCCTGGGGGCCCCTGTGTTGCTCACCATGGGTTCCCTCTGTCTTTGAAACCAGACATCGTAAGGTCATGGAATGTGGCTGACTTCATTTCTTCCACCAGTTGGAGAAAATTCTCTGCTTTTCAAGGGTTCGTGTGGCTAGGTCAGGTGCAGTGGGATAATCTCTCATTTGTCATATAACCTAACGGGGTCACAGGCGCTGTATCTCATATCTCCAGGGGAAGCTCACTGGGTTGAGGGTCACATTAGAATTCTGCCCACTTAGGCAGTCTGTGTCCTCTAATTCATCCCATTTCAGTTCCCAGTGCTGGGCTCTTTCCCTCCACACAATTTGAAACCTGGCTGTGGAGGCCAGAGGGAAATGGCTATGGAGAGAGAAGAGCATGTTTTCTGTGCTGGCCAGGGGAGGGGTGCAGAGAGCAGTGAGACCCAGAAAGGCTGTGGAGTTCAGAGATGGCTTTCTGGGCATGAGGAGTGTTTTAAAGGATGATCTTAAAAATTCTGTGAATTCTCCTGGAACATTTCTGTGGAATCTGTGTTTCATAATTCTTTCCATAATATATCTAAGTCTACATTTTAGCAGTTCTTCAAAACATTTTGTTGGTCCCCTGTAGAGAAAATGTTCTAGCTTTGTGACCGTATGGGCAAACAAGCTATTTAACTGCTCTGTGGCTCAGTTTCTCCACTGGTAAAATATGGATAATCACTGTGTCTACCTCATAAGGTTGTTAAAGGGTTAAACAGAGCAAATGCAGGCACATGCTTAGAACACAGAAACACTTGTCAAGTGAGTAAAACCAAATAAAACCACATGTCTACAGAAAAGGTCATTTCAGTTTAATTACTCAGTTTAGAGTTGCAGCTAAAAAGTGTTATAAATGTATGGAATAGAGTGGATTCTTTACTGTGAAAGCAAATTAAATGTCTTTAGTGCTGGGGAATGTTTAGGTGAATCAGTAGAGAGCCAACAGTGTTAGCGAAATCATCCAAGGTGTGGCTGGCCCGAGGCAGGTGTGATGCAAAGCTCATTGGCTACCAGGGTGCAGGTGGAGGGACATGGTGCTTGGTCACTGAAAGGTGATGAAGGTGCTCCTCCGGCCCCACAGAGGGGAAGAAAATGTGGAGGGTGCAGGAAAAGAAAGACAAGGTCAAGGCCTTCAAGACAGCCCTGAGGTCATCCTGCACTCTTCCAGCTCTCCCAGGTGAACGACTCACTCTTTCCTCTTCAGTTCACTTGGACTCTTCAGAATTCTTTGGGATCCTTGAATTGTTTTTAAAAAGATTTTATTTTATTCTATTTTATTTTGAGATGCGGGTCTCACTATGCTGCCTAGGCAGACCTCGAACTCCTGGTCTCCAGATCCTCCTGCGTCAGCCTCCCGAGTAGCTGGGATTACAGGTGCAAGCCACTTCAGCTGGCCCCTTGGAGAGTTTCAGATTTTTTTTCAACAGTTTATTGTGAGAGTGTCACTGAAACTATGTTGCTCTAAACCAGATATAAGTGTTGCTTCATCATTGAGAGTTGTCTATGACCATGATTAGTGATGGTTCAATTTGCTTTGAAAAGTTTCTGGACTAAAAATTTTTGGGGTATGATAGAAAGTGGAGGAATTATAAACATGAGTGTTTGCTGCAATCAGAATTGTCACGTGTGGGTGAGTGTGTTTATTAGGTGTGTATATGTGTGCATATATGAGTGTATATTTGTGCCTATGTGTATATGCCCCTGTATATGTGTACGCATGTATATATTTGTATGTTCAAGTATATGATGGCATTTGTGCACATGTGTATGTATATGTTGATGTGTGTGTGTGCATATATGGGTTTGTGTATGTGTGTACATTTGCATAGATACATATATATGTGCATATACATGTATGCATTATATGTTTGTGTCTATGCGTGTGTGTGTGTGTGTAAATCTGGTCCTATATGTAAGTTCTTCCATCCGACTTCTCTTCAGGGTTTGATCGTCCTGTTAAGGGCCTTGGTTAGTCTTACAAATTTTCATGAAAAATCTGCCCACTCAACCTTTCTCATTTGATTAGATTATTTAATTTTTGGCAATAGAGAGAGAATATCTGCCCACCAGGTTCTGATCTGAGATGAGAACCCTGAATCATCAGTTGTTTGCCCTTGTTGAGAGGAAGGGCATTTGTGCAGGGTCTTTGGAGGGCATGCAGAACCTCCATTCTTTGGGGCTGAGTCTCTGGAATTTGGAATCTGTCTTGCTTCCCAGACACCTGTGAATCCATGCTCACTGCATTGTGCTTGGTGCTCATGATGGGCCCTGGTTGCCCGTAAGTTCCGTAAGGGAAATTCCATGAGACCGCCCAGGCCTGCATTTGCTTTAGAAATGCTGCCAAGGGTTTTCTACCATGATAATCAATGCCCCTTATATGAGGTTCACAAGGCAAACTGCTTTCTTGCTCTGTGAGTTGGGAAAAAATTTTGCTTTTTTAAGGAGTTGGATTGTTTTACTTTTGCACAGTTAATTTTCTTTTCTTTTTTTAAAATTTTTTTGAGACAGAGTCTTACTTTGTTGCCCAGGCTGGAGTGCAGTGTTGCAATCTCAACTTACTGCAACCTCCACCTCTGCACAATTAATTTTCTGTGGTTTTGTTTTTGCTTTATCCACTAGGGAGCTCAGAGTAAAATTTATGTTTCAGCTTTAGGAACTGGATGAGACATAAGAGTGTGGCCTTCAGCCTTACCCTTAGACTGGATTTTCTTTGCTGATCTGGATCTTCCATGATCTTGCATTTTAATATTTTATTAACACTTTTTCATATGTGTGCTAGTCATCTCTACCAAGCCCTCAGGGGAACAAGTCAACAGCAAGTGATGAACATTTAAAAACTCTGTGATTTTTGCTTATAGGCCAGTGGAGGGCAGGGAAGAAGGCACAGAGGTGAGGCTGGGGGCCCACAGCTGGAGAGATGGTGGGTCATAGTGTGGGCTCAGGAGCTGGGTACCTGTACCCAGGCACTCAGTGCACACAGAGGCTGGTCCCCAGACCAGCTGGAGAGATGGCGGATCATAGTGCAGGCTTAGGAGCTGGGTGCCCGCATCCAGGCACTCAGTGCACACAGAGGCTGAAACTAACAGCTACTGCTCGGGTCTGGGGTAGGAGCCCCTGCTGTCACTTTGGGTCCTGCCTTTTCATGGCTCCACACACGCACTGGCTGAATCACCTGGGCACATCGCCTCACCTCTTTGAGCTTCAGTCTTCTTCTCTGCAAAATGGAACTAGTAATAGAGTTAGCTTTATAGAGGATTGTGTGTTTTAAATGAGACCAGTTTTTAGGTGTGGAACAGAGGACCTGGCACCAAGGGCTAGCCACCACTATTATTAGTAGTAGTAGTAGTAAAATCAGAAGACCTGGAAATTGTGTGCAAATGGAGGGTGGGGAATACTTGAACAGAGCTTGATTTTTGAGCTTATGGTGAGTATTCCTAACTCACCAGGTGTGGGAGGCAGAATTCTAATATGGCCTTCAAGATTTCCCACTCTAATCCCCAAGACTTTGAAGACTGGATTAACTGATGCAGGTGTAATTAGGGTTACTGCTATGGTCTGAGTGTGTCCCCCAGAATTCATATGTCGAAATTTAATCACCCGAGAGTATTAAGAGGTGGGGGAATGAAGTCACGAGGGTGGAGCCCCCACAAATGGGATTCACATCCTTATAAAAGAGGCTGAGGGGAGCACCGTAGGCTCGTGCCCCTTTTGTCTTCTACCATGTGAGGACACGGTGTTCATTCCCTCAGATGACACAGCAACAGGTGTCATCTCGGAAGCAGACACTGGGCCCTCCTCAGACGCTGAACCTGCTGGCGCCTTGACTTTGGACTTCCTAACCTCCAGAACTGTGAGAAATGAATTTCTCTTCTGTATGAATCCCCAGTCTCAGGTATTGTGTTGCAGCAGCACAAGAGCACAAGTGGATGGAGAAAGTTCCTAATCCTTTGACTTTAAAATAGCAGATTACCCAGCTGGGCTGAGCTTCACCACACACCCTTTACAGCAGAAGATATTCTCGAGCTGGTGGTGGAAGTGGAAGTCGGAGGGACCCATGGGTGACAGAGCGTTTGCCACCAGGGAGCTGCTCTGTTCCTGATGGTGATGTGGAGGGAGTCATGGGTCAGGACCTGAGAGCAGCCTTCAGGGACTGGGAATAGTCCTTGGCTGATAGACACGAGAAAACAGTCTATCAGCCTGTGGTTCCTCTTCAGTCCTGGAACCACAAGGAACTGAATTTTGCCACAACCTGGATGAGGCCGGAAGCTGATCTTCCCTGGAGCCTCCACCTACAGTACAGCGGAACTGACGCCGGTTCCAGCTTGTAAGGGCAAAGGCAGAGAGTCCAGCCAAGCCTGCCGGGACTTCTGAGCTGCAGTGCTGCACAGTGGCAAATGGGTGTTGTTTAAAGCTGCTAAGTGTATGGCATTATGGAGCTACAGATGGCTAATACGTTGAGTCACTTCCACATGGTACTGTCCACCTTCCAGGCACCATGAAAACACCAAAACCGCTGCTGGGCAGGGGGGATGCACCACACAGTGGCTCCCCATCACCCTCTGGAGCCTATTGGTGGCTGCTCCCCGCCTGTGGGCAGGGGATGCAGTGAGTGTCCCTTGCTGCTCCAGTGATGCAGTGACTGGCGGGTCTTGGGCCAGGGGCTCCAGGTCGCAGATGCCACCCAGTGGGAAGAGACATGCCTGGGCATCTGGGGGTCCGTGGGACTCACTGGGAGAAGGACGTCTTCTCAAGCGCCTTCTGACTCATCAGCCACTTCTCCCTGGAGGGCAAGATGTGACCCAGAAGGCTGAACAAAGACAACCAGCTCCAGGGATAGAAGGTTCTTGTGATCGCTCTGTAATTCAGCTTCTACTTTGATTGGTGAAGCCCTTCTGGTGAAATGTGTGAGGCTTAAACCCAAGACTGTAAACCTAATAGGAATTCGGTTTGCTTCATGGGTCAAGATAATTGTGCTCTGAAAAATGTTTTCAACATAACATTAATTTTGACCTTTATGTACAGACTGACATAAGTGTGTTTTTAAAATGGATATTCATGCATGACACAGTTTTCATTATCACCTTATCAGATTTCCTGAGTTGCTGCAGCAGTGATAGTTCAGGTGTTTCAAATAAGTAATCACTTATTTTTATGCTCTTGTAGGGACAGGTTATGGTGATTGAACGGGATTTTCTTTTTCTTTTTTTTCTCCTACAGGAGCCTCAAGAACAAAGGCCATCAGAGAGGCCATTCGCTGGCGTGGAGCCCCCCAGGACTCATCAACCGTGGTTGAGGTTGACCGAAAACAGAGCAAGAGAGGCCCTCGCCCGTCTCAGGTCCTCTCCATGCCCTCTTCCTGGTGGGATCCATGAAAGGAACTGGCAGCACGTTTCTATTTCTTGGGATTTAAGATCCTTTGTGTGAAATATTTAAAAAACCAGGTTATGGTTTATCCATAAATTCTGGCTGGATCCCACTGGCTTCCTGACACCTCGTGGGCCATTTTTCCTCCCCTGGTAAGCAGGTTGTGGGGCCACTTTCCTCACCTCACCCAAGGCATGCTGACAAAGGAGCCCTGGCCAGATGCTGCCACTGCAGAATTTTTAAAAACGGATTAACCAAGTACAGTTTATAAAATTGAGGTAGAATTCACATAACTTAACACTATTTTAACAATTTTGAAGTGTAGGAAACGGTGGCTTTTAGTACATCCACAATGCCGTGTGACCATCACCATCTAACTTCAGAATGTTTACATCACCCAGGAAAGAATCCCTGCCCTGTTAGTGGTGACATCCCAGTCCCGCCTCCCCTGTCACCTGACAACCAGGAATCTGCTTTCTGTCTCTACAGATTAGCCTATTCTGGGCATTTCATAGAACTATATCAAATAGTGTGTGTCTTTTGTGTCGGCATCTTTCACCGAGCACAGTGTTTTCAGGTCCATTGTGTGGCAGCAGGAGGGATCACAGCTTTCTTCCCTTTCAGGGTTCCACAGTGTTCCACTGTATGGATGGACCACATTACCTTATGGATGGACCACATTACCTTATGGATGGACCACATTTGGCTCATCCATACGCCCACCAGTGGCTGCTGTCTGGGCATTATGACTAACACTGATGTGAGCATTTCTGCATGTTTTTCTTTAACTCCCTCCAGAACTTTGGTGTGGTCTGATTCTCGGGTCTCACTTGACACGGCCTCCTCTGGCAAGTGCCTGCTAAGACTGTAATTCACTGATTGGCTATCCTGGGATTTGTTTTCCTCAGATGAGACTGGTGTTTTTTGCAAATGGATTACTTGAAGGTGTCTTGAAGGGGTATGATACTGCAATATGCACCTTCCACTGCCTGGAATCTTCCTGAGTTTTGTCTTGGTCGAGCTGCCTTCCATGTGCAGGTGGGGTCTCTCTCTCTCTCTCTGTCTACTATGTTTTTCGAAGGATCCTCTGATGCTATTTCTGGATTTTCCTGCTACTGTCTGTATTTCCCAAAGACCCACCCTGTTCTCACATTTATCAAAGCTTTGAGACCAGAGGTATTTGAGGGATGAGATCGACTCCATTAGCGCCTTAGGAATTAAAGACACCAGGCCTGTTTCCTGAGAATGCTCTGTTTTAGTGATCACAGCTTTGTGCCACGTTATGCTGTATACATCTATTCTTTTGCGTGGATGGCATTTGCTTTCAGTAAGATTGGTTTAGGGCTGAGGTGATTGTGAGCTGCATCTCTGGAAGAGGGGGGATTGAAGGAAGATGGTGATCCCTTGTCCCACCCAAGCTGTGGGTACATCATCTCTCGACCACTGCCCCCAGGTCAGTGCAAGCTCTCTCCCTGAGAAGGGCAATAAGGGCTGTGAAGAAACAGCAAGTATGGCAGTGGAACCTTAGCAAGGAGCTGTGTGAACAACGCTGAGGAACGCATTGCTCTCGTGCAGAGCAGAGCTGGTCCAGATTACAGCTGGGACCTCCTGTTGGCTCACAGGGTGGAGGCTGAAACCCATGCAGATGTCCCCAGTCACTCATGACAGCCTGCTGTTCAGGGCTCCCTGCTTTATTCCCTGTGCCATGCCCTGCATGATGCCAGTACAGTGGTGCCCATGGGTTACCAATCTGCAAACATGAGAGACACAGCTCAACAAAACCTCTCCACATCCATGGAAAGCGCGGGTCTGCTGAGTGCGACCGAGAGAACCACAGAGTGTGTGTCTCAAGCTCTCTGGGCACATGAGCCTGCTGGGTGGGTTTTTGGGTACCACTGGCTGCCCTTTTTACATGGCTGTTTTTCTGGGCCTTTCTCTTTAAAATGTTGACCAACATGAATTGTTAAATTATTGAGTTTAGGTGCATAAAATGTATATATAATGGAATTTGTCAGCCTTCCAAGAGGCAGCACAGAGTCTCTGATCCTCCACTGGCGTTCCCACTTCCCTGTGGCCATAGGGCTTGCACTCTTGCTTATTTTAGCAGCTCAAGGCCTTTGCCCCCAATTGTTTTGCTTGTCTTATCCAGCAGAGTCTCATGCACGGTTACTTTTAGTTCTCAACACACTTCCCTGCTCATTTGTTGGTTCCTTTAACTGACCTTCCAGAGATCCTAGAATCAAGATGGTGCTATGATCAGGGAGCAACCAAATAACCTTTGCAAATCTCTCTCTAAATATACACACACACGTGCCTGCACACAAACAAATGCATGCATATGTGCGTGTGTATTTAGACACAGATTGAGTATCCCTTATCTGAAGTGCTTGGAACCAGGAGTGTTTTGGATTTCCAGTGTTTTGGATTTCCAATATTTTTGGATTTTGGAATATGCACATACACTAATGAGCTATCTTGGGGGATGAGACCCACTTATGTCTAAATGCAAAACTCACTTATGTTTCAGATATACCTTAAAACACAGCCTGAAGATAATTTTATATAATATTTTAAATAATTTTGTGCATGAAACAAAATTTTGACCGCAATCTATCCCATGAGGTCAGGTGTGGAATTTTCAGTGTCATGTTGACGTTTACGAAATTTTGGATTTTGGAGCATTTCAGATTTCAGATTTTCAGATTATAAGTGTTCAGCCTGTCTATATAAGTGTGTTTATTCATTTGCTTTCAGCCCCCCTCTGAAGATGTTGGAAAGGAGGAGAAGGAAGAGGAAAGCAGAGGGGATCGCCCCGCAGAGGCCAGCCTGCAGCCTGGGCTCCGTGCACCTCTGGCTGCTGACAGGATCCACCTCGGGTCAAGAAGGTGCTGGCTCACACTTTCCTCAAGATTTTAGAGATGCATGTATCCCAGTGCATGTCCTGGAAAGCCTTTAAAATTCAAAGAAAACAAGCAAAGCTCTGGCTAATTAAATGTTTTCTGCTTACCATTGTTAACATATTAATGAGACAGGTTAAATGTATTACTCAGTGGTGTGGAAGCTCTTAGGTTCTATGCACCCCTTTTTGAGAGGATTTCTCCATGTGGCATCAGTGTTTACAGTGCACTGGCTTCCTGTTTATAGGACTTTTATGTGGGGGTGGTGGCACAGCAGAAAGCATCCCCAGGGTAAGAAGGGGATGGGGAGGTCCACACTGCAGTTCAGACCCCCTTGTCACCTGCCTTTGAGACCGCCATGTCCCTGAGCCTTTCCTTTCAAAGGAGGGTAGGTAAGTTTCTAATGTTCCCATTTTGACCTCTCAGACTCAGGGACTGGGGCTAGAGCATGGGTCCTCTCGTTGAAGTCACTGTAGCACTTCAGAGGCATCAGCACTCTTGCTTTATTTTGCACATCCTTGGTTGTCAGTTATTATGGGTACACAGCAAGCTACCCCAAACTTAGTACAACAACAGCTGTTTTGCTGTGCTCACAGATTCTGTGGGTAAGGAATTTGGAAGGGGCCCAGGGTGTGGTGCATCAGTTGGGAAGATTTGAGTCAGTAGTAGGTTTGCTCACTCCCATGTCTGTGGTGCACGTGGCCTCTGTGTGGCTGGGCTTCCTCACAGCATGGCGTCCTGAGCCGCCTTTCATGAGGGCTTGCTCAGGGCTCCCAGCACGAGGGTTCCAGCCAACAGGGTAGATTCCACAGTGCCTTTTCTGGCCCAGTCTCTGCCACACTGAATCATCTATACCTGGCGAGGTCCTGACCTCCTTTCTGCCAGATCCTTCTCTGGTCCTCAAGGTCCATCACTGTTTTTGCCCTTGGTTACAGCCCGCTGTGTACCTGTCCTAGAGTGTTGCGATGAGGAGTGTGGTCTCGGGCACAGACTGAAATGCACTGCTGTGTGCAGTAGGAGCCTCGGCTGCTGCCCTATGTTCATGGGAAGCACTTCGGAGCCGAGCCTGGTGTCAGGTGAGTCCTCCATAAAGGGCCTTGACTTTTCTTTCCCAGACTGCAGTGCAGGTTACTTTAGGGAAGCTCTGTCCTGGTCATCTCTGCCTGGCATTTCCTGCAGGACTTGGCAAGTACTGCGTTCCCTCTGCTTTGGGGCATTCTGTGCTGGGTCTAGCTCCTGTTCTGTAAGTCTCACAAATTCACCCTCTCGGAGCAGCCATTTCTGCCTGTCCCACGCTAGGAGCTGTGGTGACCCCCACTCATCTTGTTTCCTTTTGTTCATGGCACTAGCTCTAATGAAAATGTTTCATCCCCTGTTTGTTTCTATTAGACCTGGTGGGATGTGAGCCCCACCAGAGCCAGATGTGTGCCTGTCTCCTTCCCTGCTGTATATTCAGTGCCTACAACAGGGTCTGGGTCAAAAATGAACGGAGAGGAGGAAGGGAGGGGAAAAAAGATCGACATCAGGAAGATTTCAGAAGCACGGTGCTGAGAATAGCAGGGTCACGTACCAGGGTGGGATTTACTTCCTTTCCACACATTTAAAAAATCTCAAAGACATACATTCAGCTTTATTGAGTTTAGGTGAAATCTATTCGTAATCAAAATAAAATGATATCTCAACGACAACTTAATTTTGAGTAAAAATATTTTCTGCAGGGCAGGGGCTCTAAATACAAAGAAGCACAGAGCACATGTCACCTCTCCCCAATGGGACTCATGGCTCTCGATGGAGCCACTTGGAGCCCATTCACTTTGTGGGTCGCCTCCACCTCCATCCCTCAGTTATGGGGCTGTGATGATCCACACCAAGCCCCCATTCTTGCTGCTCCACTGGTGTGATTTTCTTGGGACCACAATGGGGAGAGGACGGAATCGTCTGTTTTGAGAAAGCACAGCTTTGGACGTTCATTGGTTTTCCCCTGTGCCTCCATGACTTGAGGGTGACCATCTAACAGTTTACAGGGGTTTTGAATAAATTCCCAGGATCTGGAAATTATTGGATTTATTTTATTTTAAGCAGAAACATTTTACGTTTACTTTGGTAACGGCATGCTCCACTCAGTGTGGTCATTCTTAGCTCTCTTGTTTTGTGTCCACTTTGGAGTCTGGCTCTGGGCAAGCACTCAAATGCTCACGGGAGCCCCACTGCTCGGGGCATCCTCTGAACCCAAGGGCCTTTAAAGGGGGAACAGCAAAGTGAGAACGTGGGTGGGGACAGCGAGTGAGGGGCCAGGTGCAGGGTGACGGCAGGTGTAGGTTCTGCACAATGCACACTGCACTGCATGGAGGCGCTGCGTGCTCCCCAGCTGAGTGCAATGATGCTGCAGAGCGTGAAATCACAGGTCTCAGCGCTCAGCGGGGTGCGGAGGTGCTTGGGTTTGAGAAGCCGGGGCAGCAGGCAGCTCAGGGCCAGCAGATCCGCCCCCTGCACTTGGGGAGCTTTTGGCCATCTGCTGGTGGAGGGAGTGGTGGTCACCAGTGGGTTCACGTGGTTCCCTGTCATTCTGTCTGTATGGCCCCGCCCTCCCTGACTGTGCCGTCCGTGGTCAGCGTGTCTCCATGCCCTCTGTGGTTCAACATTAGTCATGATCATTAGGATTTTAATGATCTTATTGAGTACCCAGTGCCGGCCTCAATTTTTACTTGGAGAATGTGGGGTTTACATGACAAAATATGACCGTGCACGCACTCTGACTGCCTGAATTAGGGGCTCTTGGGCTTGGCTGCTGGTTGGAGTCAACTGGGAGCTTCAGGAAACTCCAAGGCCAGGCCCTCCCTCCCAGAGGTGGTGCTGAACGGACCTGGGGAGTGACCTGGGCGCTGGGGCTCAGGAGCTGCCGGAGGCTGAGGGGAGCCAGCAGGACTCCTGTGGGGTTCTCTGGGTGGTCCAGCGGAAGCCAGTGCTGGGCTCTGGAGAGGAGAGTGAGCAGCAGTGCGGAGTGCAAACCCCCTCACAGACCTGGCTGCTCAGGGCGGCACGACCTTTTGGAAGAGTATGTGGGCGAGAAATTGGATGATTTATCTAAAAAAGATGCCAGCATGATGTGAGTGGGTGACTTTGTTTAGATGTAACTGTACATAGATTAGGCTGGTTGGATGTGTTTAATTATGGCCTGTGATGGCATCACTTTACCAATCATTTTTATTAAATGTCCTCAAGCCTAGTTTGAGACTTTAGGTCAAGTTAAAACTGTTTTATCTGTCAGCACCCGGGAGGCTTGGGAAGGACTGTCACTGCAGGACCAGCCCTAACTGTCCCTATCATGTGGATCACAGGATGTCAGGCTATTTTGCAGAAGTAGCAGAGGCGAAACTGCAGTCATGTGACCTGGGCATGTGGAGAGGAGGAAACCATAACCTTCAGTAACACTTAGAACCAACGTTTCCTCCTGGAGGAACCAAAAAGCCTGGGCATCACTGGAACACAAACACTGGAACCTTTCAGAAACAAGCAGTCTGTTATCCAGGAAGAGCCAGTGCTGAAGTCCACCGTTCCACACCTTACCATAAATAACCACGTTCAAACCCGTCCCATCAAAGTCTGCCCCGCCAGTGCGTCTGCACACTAACCTGCCCTCCCCAACCCATGAAAGTCTCACCTGACCCAATACTGAGGATTCAGATTTGAGCCCTGCCTCCTGTCTCCTTGCTGGTTGGCCTTGCAATAAAACCTTTTCTTTTCTCAAAAGCCAGTGCTATAATATTGGCTTCCATGTGCAGTGAGCCCATTGCATGACTCAGAGGACGTGTGGGCACACAGCGGGATGGTGCGGGGTCAGGCAGGGGCATCGCAGATCCAAGGGCTGGCAGGTTCCTTTAATTCAGGGTCACCGTGGGCAGCTGGGGGTGATGCAAGGAAAAGCTCTGAAAACCACCAGGTCAGTGTGGCATTAGGAACCTGTCATGTCTCGGCTGTCAGGGATGGTCTGATCCGACCCTGCCCTGGCCCTGGGCTGAGATCACTGTCCTTGCAACGTCCTGTGCTCTTCTCCATCTTGGCACTTTTTTTGTGTGATGAGGAATGAGCCCAAATGTCCATTATTATTTTCCTACTTCTGGCTACCCCTAGGAGAAGCTCCAGGCCACCCACATTCTGCCTCTGCTTCCAGGCCTCTGTCTTGGATGCAGCTCAGTTCCTGTGGATTCTCCGGTGGCCCCTTGCAATGCCTGTGTATTTTCCCACAGTGTCACATCCACCTGCTGGAGGAGGGGACCGAGGGGACCGAGGGGACGAGGCCTGAGGGTGGAGGGGTAAAGTGTCCATGCTCCTGCTTTTCAGGAGGCATGGCTGGGGTGCTGGCAACGTGGCCTCCCTGCTGCTCCGTGTCTCTGTGTCCCTCCCAAGCCCCTAGGCCGTACATGTGGGTGGAACAGGCTGGTGACCACATGGCACTCAGCACGGGTCCACGCAGGTTCCGACGACCTTTAGTCAGTCTCAATCCATTTCTCCTCAGCCACCCTCCTGAGCAGAGGGAATGAAAGCATTGAAATCATAGCCACTTTTAGACACTCTAAGTTGGAGGGAACTTGTTTTCCCTTGGAGGCACTGGGTAACTTCCCACCCTGGGGAGAGTGTGGGTAATGACTGCGCTAAAGAACATGTGACCTTCCTAGGATACAAAACAAGAGCCAGGAGAGGCTCTGTGGGGTCTGCGGGACTTCAGGGGCTGAGGAAAGGTGGCGTTCTTGAAACTGGAAAGATGTCTGGTGAGCACGAGACCTTCTCAGGGAGTCTGGGCCATTCATCCTGACAACAGAGGCAGGTGGAGAAGGGAAGGTGCCCGCCCACTTTGCCAGGTTCCTCTGGTGGCTGAACATAGGCTTCCCTCAGATAGGAGCCTCCACTGAGCAGGCCCAGGGGGTGAGGCTGTCAGCGTGAAACACGGGATGGCCGGAGGTGCAGGCAGAGCTTGGGGAAACTGTGAACCTCAGTCTTCAGGGACTTTACATTTCCTTGCTTTCCGTAAATCATCCTCATTCGGTTTTACACCTGGCCTCCTGTCTGTGGAAAATCCCACTCCCAGTTTGTAAGGCGAGTTCTGATTCCCAGCCGCTTCCTCCCCACCTCACCAGGGTTATTTCAAAGACTCAGGCAAGGCCGAGGCACAGAAAAGCCCTCTGGTCACAGGTGGTCCCCACTGGGTTGGGCCACCTGGTGTCCCTTCTTGCTGTGCTTTGGGGAGACCAAGAATATCATGGAATCACTTCCCAGGACAAGCGATCAAGCAGAGCCTGAGGTCTCTCAGCTTTGAGGTCTGCAGCCTCCCAGCTCCTTCAGACCCACTGGGTGGTCTATTTAGTCCGCAGGAAGTCCCCACGTTCTGCACCTGCCTGAACTTTCTGCCTCTTCCCTCTTCTCTTGGTTTGGGATTTTGGGAAACAAGAGCCAAGAGGTGTCCATGGTGATGCTGGCTCTCTGCCCTGCTGTGTGCTCCCCCCTGGAGGCACCAGGAGAACCACCTGCCTGACTGGAGGAAAGAGAAGGAGAGGAGGGCCCAGGAGAGAGCATCACGAGGCATCAACTGGGAGCCCGAAGGAAGACTACTTGTATCCTTCTCACTGAGAAGTGTTTTGGGAACATGGTATGGACGAGGTAGGAGTTAAACCGTCACTGGGCAGAGACAGGCAGGACTATGAGTCTCAGGTGGGCTGAACTGGGGCCAAGGATCTCGAGTCCAGCAGGGTGTCGGCTGGTCTCAGTGCACACGGCCAAGGGCCCAGGCTCCTGTCTGCCACACGGTGAAGGTGGCGGGGGTGAATCAGAGAACCTGGTCACTTTTGGGGACAGTTAATCTGGATACAAAGAGGCAATAATCTTCCTGTGTGTGAGGTGCTCAACAGCCAGCCTGGACTCTACTAGGAGGAGAGGAGGAGATGGGCCCTAGGCTTGAGCCCCCCATGCCTCTTCCTCCCTCCCAGAGCTGAACGTCTAAACTCTATGCCTCATGCTGTTAGCCCTTCCCTGGTTTTCACCAGCACCCCCTGGTTTGTTCTCGGTCCTTATCATGTTACCTCTGGAGGACTGATTTTAAACATTAAGAAAGTGTCATAGACACAAGGTGAGTGTCTTGAATTTCTGGGAAAGAGTGACCTGAAGCTCCCAGGGATGCAGACGCCCTTCAGCGTGAGAGTGCATTACTGACCACCACACCATCCACGTCTTTTTGAAAAACGGCCCCATTTATGAGTGGGAGGCATATTGCTCTTTGGTTTATGGGTCATTCTTGCAGCATTTATTGATCCGCAGCCCCCCTGCAATCATTTACAACCCACAGGGCACAGCCACCATGGCTCCACCAACCGGGGCAACTGCACAGACTACAAAGAGACAGGGACGGACCTTGTGGCCTCTGATGTCCAGGCAAGCTGGTTCCCAAGTCCCAAACAGCTCTTACAGCTGAGCGTGTGCACATATTCCAAGTACACATAGCAAGGAGGGAAGAGAGAGAAGAGAGAATTAAAATATCCTCACCCATTCCATTTTCACCTTTCTGATCAAGCGTAGCTCTATTTTCCATGAGGAACATGAAAAACAAATTTATGTCAGGCTGGTGAGAGACCTAGTGGAGGGTCTTTCTGTTTGTGTTGATGATGAAATGGACTCGAGCTTATTGAAAAGTATTTGCAGGTGTCCCATAGAAGGGTATGGGTGCCGTGGTTACTCCTCCAGAGCTGCAGTGATGGACACAGAGCCATGAGTCACTCTGGAGGCTTCAGCCGGTGCTGGGGTCCCCAGGACAGCAGGGGACAGGCTCCTCTGGAAGGCTGGCTATCCCTGGTATGGCTGAGGGCTCTTCTGCTGGGCTAAGAAGGCAGCCTATTTTAACAAAGAAGAGAAGGAAGTTTTCATTTCTGCTTTCTTGCTATGGATCAAAGAGATAAAAGTGTAGTGCGTGGCACCAGAACACCAGCACCCGCTGACCTCTTTGAAATCAGATTTTCAGGGACCCACCTCACCTCTGTCTCTGTCTCTCTTACACACACACACAAACACATACGCATGCACACATGTGCACACACATGCGCACGCACACACACGCACACACACAGCTCCTGTGAACACTACTGCCTTCATCATGGTTTCTCATTCTTGGTCAGAAGCCCCTGTACCCCTAGTCCCTTGCCCCTCTAAAAGGAGATTCTTGGATTCTGTTCCACACCTTTTGAGTCCATGGGCAAGCCTAGAATTTGCATTTTTAGTAAATAAGCCAGTGGTTCAGATGTAGACAGGCCACATATTACAGTGATGTCTGGACACACCGTTTAGAGATGTTTCCGACTGTTGAAGTCCATGACTTGTCACATTTTCATGCCGCATCCACCGACAGGAGCTGACTACTTAAGGAACAAATGTAAATCTTGTCTTACAAATAGGTGGTTTGGGTATGCTGAGTGATAGGCATGTCCCACTTTAAGCAAAACCCAAACACAAAAACTTAAGTCTACCAAACAAATACCGGAGTTATTTATTTATACACTTTGTAAAACAAAACTCATCGCAGCAGAGAGGGGAGTGGACAAAGCCTCACTGAGAGCTGCCCTTCCCTCAGAAAGCTGAGATCCGGGCTGGCTGGGGCGGCACTCATCCCTGATGCTCTGTCCGGTGGCGGAGGGTGGAGGCTTGATCTCTGCCCTAGACAAAGGTCACTGTGACCCAAGCAAGAGGGTGGGGTGGCATGGGAGCTGCTGGATGGGGAGTTGGGCACCTAAGAGGGCAGGGATCCCTCCCAAGTAGCTCTGGCTCAAGTATTCCTCCCAACCACCCTCTAATGAGCCTTCTTGAGAAATCAGCCTGGGGGCAAAAGGCAGGGAGCACCACCCACCTCCCGAGCCTTGTGCGCTGGGGGTTCTAGGGAGGAAAAGGTTTGAGCACCCCAGCCTGGAGTATGGGGCAGGCAGCATCAGGAGGGTGGAATATGGGGCAGACAGTGTCAGGAGGGTGGGGTATGAGGCAGACAGTGTCAGGTGGGTGCAGGCATGGGACAGACAGTGTCAGGAGGGTGGGGTACGAGGCAGACAGTGTCAGGTGGGTGCAGGCATGGGACAGACAGTGTCAGGAGGGTGGGTTATGGGGTAGACAGTGTCAGGAGGGTGGGGTATGGGTCAGACAATGTCAGAAGGGTGGGGTATGGGGTAGACAGTGTCAGGGGAGTGGGGTATTGGGTAGGCAGCATCAGGAGGGTGGGGTATGGCACAGGCAGCATCAGGAGGGTGGAATATGGGGCAGGCAGCATCAGGAGGGTGGGGTGTGAAGCAGATAGTGTCAGGAGGGTGGGTTATGGGGTAGACAGTGTCAGGAGGGTGGGGTATGAAGCAGACAGTGTCAGGTGGGTGCAGGCATGGGACAGACAGTGTCAGGAGGGTGGGGTATGGGACAGACAGTGTCAGGAGGGTGGGTTATGGGGTAGACAGTGTCAGGAGGGTGGGGTATGGGACAGACAGTGTCAGGAGGGTGGGTTATGGGGTAGACAGTGTCAGGAGGGTGGGTTATGGGGTAGACAGTGTCAGGAGGGTGGGGTATGGGACAGACAGTGTCAGGAGGGTGGGTTATGGGGTAGACAGTGTCAGGAGGGTGGGTTATGGGACAGACAGTGTCAGGAGGGTGGGTTATGGGGTAGACAGTGTCAGGAGGGTGGGGTATGGGACAGACAGTGCCAGGAGGGTGGGGTATGGGACAGACAGTGTCAGGAGGGTGGTTTATGGGGTAGACAGTGTCAAGAGGGTGGGGTATTGGGTAGACAGTGTCAGGAGGGTGGGGTATTGGGTAGACAGTGTCAGGAGGGTGGGTTATGAGGCAGACAGCATCAGGTGGGTTCAGGCATGGGACAGACAGTGTCAGGAGGGTGGGGTAGGGGTAGGCAGTGTCAGGAGGGTGGGGTATTAGGTAGGCAGTGTCAGGAGGGTGTGGTATGGGACAGACAGTGTCAGGGGGTGGGGTATGGGGCAGGTAGTGTCAAGCAGGTGCAGACACGTGGAGGCCCCCTTTCCCAACCCCACTTCCACTGACTCCTTCCCCTTGTTGGCTTAACCAACCCACCAGGTTCAGAGTTCAAGCCATGTGGGCTGGGTAGGGCTGTTCCCCAAAGCATGTGACCCTGTGTGCTCAAGCAGAGTGCCTCTCCACACTAGCAGCCACATGGATTGGTTCCGCCATAGCCCAATCCAGAGTCCCTGAGAATCTTGCTATAATATTGAGGGAGAGGCTCCTCTGGTCACAAGTCACAGTGGGGCCTTGGGATCACATTTGCCCACCTATGGGGTCTGCCTAGATTCAGCCTCCAGAAAGCCTCAGCCCAGAGGAGCGGGAATGAGACAGATTCCTGAAGCTGAGCTTGGCGATCCCTCAGCCTGCACTTCGCAGTCCATTTCCTGTGTTCAGGCAAGTGGGGCTGGTGCCTGCCCCAGCTCCCATAGGATGACCAAGGCATGCCTGGAGCAGGTGCCTGCACTGCGCCTGGAACGCAGCTGGCTCAGTTAGCGGCAGCAGCCGTGGTTGTCCTAGGAGAGGGTTGGGCATCTCTATGTTCACACTTTAGGGAAAGCTGACTTTCTCTCCATGGGCAATACATTTTTTTTTTTTTTTTTTTTACTTTTAATTTTGGAACAATCTCAAATTTAAAAAGAAAATTGCAAGAACAGTATGGAGAACTTTCCCCAGAACCATTTAAAATTAAATTGCTGACATAATGCTCCATCACTCCCAATGCCTTAGTGTGTGATTCATGCAATCCCTACAGAAAAACAGTCCTCTGGGAGCTCAATGCGGCTATCGAAATTGAGGAATTAACACACACACTTTATTTATTTATTTATTTTTCCCTTAAAAAACTTTTTTCCTGTTTTTAAAATTTCGACTTTTACTTTAGATTCAGGGGGTGCATGTGCAGGTTTGTTCCATGGGTATACTGTGTGATGCTGGGGTTTGGGTTGTGAATGATCTTGTCACCCAGTTATTGGGCATAGTACCCAATGGTCAGTTTTTCAGCACTTTTTTTTTTTTTTTTGAGACAGAGTCTTGCTCTGTCACCCAGGCTGGAGTGCAGTGGCACGATCTCAGCTCACTGCAACCTCCGCCTCCTGGGTTCAAGCAATTCTCGTGCCTCATACTCCCGAGTAGCTGGGATCACAGGTACCCACCACCACACCCAGCTAATTTTTGTATTTTCCATGGAGATGGGGTTCCACCGTGTTGGCCAGGATGGTCTTGATCTCCTGACCTCGTGATCCGCCCGCCTCAGCCTCCCAAAGTTCTGGGATTACAGGCGTGAGCCACCACACCCGGTCTTTTCAGCACTTTAATCAGCCCGTCCTCAGCCCCCTTGAGTGTGGCCAGTCATCTCAGTCATGTCCTTCATAGCCAGGGTCCAGGTTTGGAGTCCCACGCTGCATTCATGCCTCCTTCCACACGCAGCTGCTCTCTGGCCTTTCCTGACCTTCGTGAGCTTGTTGCTTCTGGAGCCCACAGATCAGTCACCTTCTGTGTGTGTGATGTCTCTTCATACCAGGGCCTGAAGGCAGCTTGGGCCGAGATCACAGGAGCGAGACCGTGTTCCCTCAGTGTCCTCGCAAGAAGCTGATCTCGCCCCACAGCTCCAGGGAGGGCCATTTACATTGAAGGTTACGGGTGCAGGGACGGGGAGGAATTAGGAATTAGGATTTTAGCCTAATTCCTGGGGGCTGAGACATGCCCCCAGGGATGAGAATTGCATCTGAGAGGCCAGAAAGTTGTGATAGTGCTCAGCACTTCCTCTTAGGACTCCAGCACCTACTGCTGTGGAGCCCTGAACATGTTCTCCCCCGTGTTGGTCTCCATTCCTCTGCTATGAGATGGGAACAGCACCACCCATCTCCCCACGCTGCAGGCCACTGTCCAGGGAGAGTTTGAGTATCAGAGAGCCCAGCACCAGAGGCTCAGCTGGAAGCACAGTGCTAGTTAACCCTGACATCTCATGTTTCTGCTGATCTCGGTGCCCGCCAGAGGTGAAAGCCCTTCTGTACCCCAGCTAAAGGGTCCCAAGTCCTGGGTAGCTCCTGTGGCACCATGAACATGATCCCTGACACCCTCAACGTTTCCCAGGATGCTCCTGCCTCTTTTATGGGGTGCCCAAGTCTTGGCTTTGCCCCTAGAGGCCCGTTGTCCTGCAGCCCTGCAGATCAGAAGTAGGGCCATGTCCTCCTGGCCCCATGAAGTGTGTGCAGGCCCGGCTTGTCTAATTTGCCAAAGCTCTGCCCCTCACCTCTCCCCCTCCCATTTTCCTCTCAGCTCTCATCAGCAGGGCTGTGACAGCCATGTCAACCCAGGTGTATCAGTGTACTCCTCAACCATAGTGACCCTCACCCCACCCTGTCCCCAGAGCCCTGCCCTGGGCCTCCTGAAGAGCTTGCCTTACACTGTGCCCTGCAGCCCTCACGTGATCACACAGCCCGCAGCCCCCACGTGATCACACAGCCCACAGTCCCCACAGACCACACAGCCTGCAGCCCCTACGTGATCTCACAGCCCACAGCCCCCACGTGATCTCACAACCCGCAGCCCCCACAGGATCTCACAACCCGCAGCCCCCACAGGATCTCACAACCCACAGCCCCCACAGGATCTCACAACCCGCAGCCCCCACAGGATCTCACAACCCGCAGCCCCCACAGGATCTCACAACCCGCAGCCCCCACAGGATCTCACAATCCGCAGCCCCCACAGGATCTCACAACCCACAGCCCCGATGTGATCTCACAGCCCACAGCCCTCACACGATCACACAGCCCGTGTCTCCCACGCGATCTCACAGCCTGCAGCCCCCACAACCAGCACACTGCCCACTGAGACCAGCCAGGCTCAGAATTAATTGTTCATGGTCTCCAAACTCACTGGACTCCTATTTTAAGGAACACAGAGCGGCCACACCCTGTCCAAACTGCAAGTTTGTGAGAAGGATAGTGAGTGCTTTGTTTCAAGTCCCTAAGGTTTAGGAGGTTTGTTACGCAGCAGAAGAAACCACAAGGGCTAATCTACCTTCAACTCATGGCAAAACTTGGATTTTAAAACCAGAGTGAGCCAGGCGCGGTGGCTCACGCCTGTAATCCCAGCACTTTGGGAGGCTGAGAAGGGTGGATCATGAGGTCAGGAGATCGAGATCATCCCGGCTAACACAGTGAAACCCCATCTCTACTAAAAATACAAAAAATTAGCCGGGCATCGTGGCAGGCGCCTGTAGTCCCAGCTACTCGGGAGGCTGAGGTGGGAGAATGGCGTGAACCTGAGAGGCGGAGCTTGCAGTGGGCCAGAGATCACGCCACTGTACTCCAGCCTGGGCGACAGAGAGAGACTCTGTCTCAGAAAAAAAAAAACAAAAAAACCCACAAAAAACCAGAGTGTACTTACACATTAAAGTATCCTATGTTTGTGTATTTTTTGGAAAGCTATTGTACAATTTGCTGCAATAAAGTCCTTCCCCTGGAGTACAGGTGCAGTGGCTCACACCTGTAATCCCAGCACTTTGGGAGGCCGAGGCGGGCGGATCACTTGAGGTCAGAAGTTCGAGACCAGCCTGGCCAACATGGTGAAACTCTGTCTCTACAAAAAATACAAAAATTAGCTGGATGTGGTGGCACATGCCTATAATCCCAGTTACTTGGAGGCTGAGGCACAAGAATCATTTGAACCTGGGAGGTGGAGGTTGCAGTGGGCTGAGATGGCCCCACTGCACTCCAGCCTGGACGACAGAATGAGACTCCATCTAAAAAGAAAACTAAAAAATAAAAAATAAAAAGTTTTTCCCCTGGAAACAGAATGACAGAATGTTAATGGCAGGAAGAGGCCACATGGAGTAAGGTCAGCCTACAGTTGAGAGCATGCTGTGGCCAGCAGACCAGCGCTCAGTAGCGGCAGGACTGGGAGTGTGCGCTGCTCTCTGTGTTAAGTTGTGCAAGGGTGAGATGGTGTGAGATGGAGTAGCAGATCCCCCAGCCTGCCCCAGGCCCCCGCCCTCAACTGCCTGGCACCTCTGCCAGCTGATTCCTCAGCTACGCCTCCTGGACTTCTACACTCCAAGCACACCAGCTTCTTGGATGCCTGCCACACTCCCAAATGTGTCCCATACTTTCTGTCTTTGCACCATTGCTTCTACCCCATACAGGAGCCATGTCCCGCGAGATGCCCCCTCTCCCAGGAAACTCTGAAGCTCCCAAGCCACTTGGCTGCCTTTTTTTTTCTGAGCTTGAGAAGCCCCCAGTGTCCCTTTGCTGACCACTGGGATCCTCTGCTGGACTCAGAGCTTCCTGATGACACAACCAGACTAATGCTTGGGGCAGGGCCATGGGACCTGGGCATCGTTGGTTGGCCACACTGATGGTGTTGGTTGATTGGGGCAATGGGTGTGGCCTTCAGGATGGCTCTGCCTGCATGCGGGGGCCCAGGGCTGCCCATGCTGGGACTCCAGAGACAATTGGCAGGAGCTGCTGCATTTGGGAAGGGAGGGGGCTGCTCCCTGCACTGTGCTGTCCTTAGTTTGAGTGACAGCAACACTGCCATCTCTTTCTGAGGTCATCACCTCTCCTGTGGCTCCTTCCCTGCGTCCCATGGAGGACGCACAGATTTGTGTGCTCTAGGAAGAAGCGGCTGATGAAAACCTTTTTGCTGAGTGTCTGCCTGATCACCAAGATGAATCTACCACCTTTTGTCTGTATCGAGAATTTGTAATAAGTTGGGCTCTGACAGGCCCCTTTTATTTCCACAAAGCTTCTTTGGAGAAATGATGTCCCTTGATTAATCTTCACATCAATTTCAAGCTGGTGCTGCGAGATTGTCCATGCATAGGTGAGGCCAGCTGCAGCGGGAATCAGCCATTGTGAAACAAGACACAAGACGCTGAAGGTTTACCATAAATGATGTTTCTTAGGAGGTTGGGAGTTTCTTCGTATTTGAAATCTTTAAAGCCACAGGATTGCCAGGAAAAATGACACAGGGAAGTGCTGGTGCTGTGGGATGTTTACCAGTTCCTTCTGCTTGGGGACCCGGACTTTGCCAGACAGGGCGATTAGGTAGCATGCACACACACGTGCCTGTACGTGCATGTAGCAATATGTACACTTGCACTCACAGACACGTGCATTCATATGCTTACGCACACACAGGACATCTTGAGTGCATCACCCGTCAGCACATCTTTGAGTGCCTACTGCGGCAGGTTAAGTTCCCCGGAAGTGGACTCTGAGATGGAGGTTGCCATGCAGGTGTTTCCTAAACAGGGCTCTCAGGATCGGGGGGAGCCATGTGCAAAACTGCCACAGGGGCCTGGTGATGGAGCTCTGGAGCCGGAATGACTCCTGGGAGTTGCCTTGTTGAGTCTGAATGGCCAGGCCTTTGTGTTCCACCTGAATAAACCACTGGGTGTGTGACGTCCTAGGCAGGCTCTGACCTTGGGTGCGGCACATGGAGTAGGCCTAAGAATGACAAGAGTTCCTCTTCTGGGCTGGTGGTTCTGGAGGCCACTCTAACTGCTCCTCGTTTACTTTATTTCAATGAGTTGTCCTCTGTTTTCTTTGGGACAGCCACAGTTTAGCCAACAAAGAGTGGGGATGGCCTGGCAACTGTTAGCCTAAAAAAGGGTTATTGCTAAGCCCTGCTCATCCTCCACCAATAGAGACAGGACACTGTTACCTGCTTATGACTAAATGAAACTTATGCCTTCACACGTGTGTGTCCTTTTCAAAGCCTGCGGAGGTGAAGACACATGGGTAGGGCAGCAGTGACACACTGCAAGTGGTCTCTCTGCTTTTCCTGCTGGGCCTTGAGGCCAGAGGTCCCCGTGAGAACTGAGAGCCTGCCAGGAGCCTCAGGCCACATGGAATGAAGGGGTGAGGGCCTGCCTTCCGGGCTCAGATGCCAGCATGTGTGGATGGATGGACAGAACCTTCTCACTGATCTCAAATGCTCCTGTTGATGGGCCAGGTGGCTCTAAACACTTTGAGAGGTAAATGCACTCGGGGCTGGAGGGGGCTGGGGTTTGTCTTCAGACTCAGGTTCATGTATCCGCAGCATTTCTCCCTTTGGGACGGCCCTGCGCCTCTCTCACTACGTGCCCCCTGACCCTGCCAATCAAAGCCTGAGTGTGGGCAGGAACTCAGATCAGCTCCTGACCTCTCCCAGGGGTATTTGTGTTGTGAGCCTCGTTTCTGATTATGGGATTAACACCTCTGCACCATGACAAAGGTCCTACAGAAAAGGAGGGGAGAGCTTTCGGGGCTGTGGAGGGCTTTTCCAAAGCCCCAGGCTCCGACAACACCAGCTTCTCAGGACAGTCCTTTTTCGTGCCTGCTGCCCCAGCGCTGTGACTAATGGCGGTGTTTCTGCCTTCAAAAGTGTCCTGGTCTGAACCATAATGATAGAGCGTTCACTGTTCTCTACTCATAGGTCACGACAGAAGAGCTTTCGAAAGGGTAGGACAAGCTGAGAATCTCTGGGGGATGGGTATTGGGAGGTGGAAGTGAACCTGTGGTCTTTACAGTGGATTCCTCAGCTGCAGGAGCAGCGCACATGGCAGGTGCTCCACAAACAAAGAATGTGCGGCCTCCTCCCTTAGCCCCATTTTGCAGATGAGCACAACGAGGAGAAGAATCCTGACCCAGGCCTCAGTGCTCTGTTCTCCAGCTCCTCCTGCTTGCTGGGGCTTCAGGCAGGCCCATGACAGAGCCCGGGCTGCTCTGCCTGTGCTGGGCTCTCTGTACAGGTCTGGCAGGTGTGCCAGGCCACGGCCTCCCTCAGGTCTCCTGCCAGCAGTGCTGCCAGGGGCCAAGGTGGGCCCAGATGCACCAAGCCTCCTGGTCTTGATGCTGCTGTGGTTACAGGTCTGCACTCATCACAGACACAGACTCAGGCTTCCCCACTCTGAATGCATGAATCATCTGAATGCAGCTCAGAAAGGGGGTCTTTCTTCACTGGGTGTGCATTCACAAGCTCCTCGAGATGCAGGAGAAGGTGTCAGTGGAACTGCATCTTTCAGAAAACATGCACAGACCAGCACTTTTCCATCTTGGGAAGAGAAAAACCCTCCCTGTATCCCTGCTCCACTGGGACTCCAGGGCTCTGAGCCTGTGGACTTAAGGTTGATTGAATTCCCTGATAGCCAGCTCAAAACCAAAACTCTAAACCAAGAGCCTGTATTCCAGAGGTAGGCTTTGTTATGAACAATGGAAATGTCAGTGAACTGTGTTTATTTTGACTAGTGTACTGAAGCGTTGAAGGAAGATGCATTTCAGTCCCGGTGTCACATAAAAAGCAATTTCTGGGCCAGGTGAGGTGGCTCATGCCTGTAATCCCAGCACTTTGGGAGGCTGAGGCGGGTGGATCACCTGAGGTCAGGAGTTCAAGACCAGCCTGGCCAACATGGTGAAATCCCATTTCTACTAAAAAATGCAAAAAAAATAGCAGAGTGTGGTGGTGGGTGCCTGTAATCCCAGCTACTTAGGAGGCTTAAGCAGGACAATCGATGGAACCTGGGAGGCAGAGGTTGCAGTGAGCCAAGATTATGCCACTGCATTCCAGCCTGGGCAACAAGAGCTAAACTTTGTCAAAAACAAAAAACAAACAAACAAAAAAACCCACAATTTCCTGTTCCAAACACGTGTGGGACGGCGGAGTGGGGCTGAGGCGCACCTGTGTGGATATCCAGGGCCCTGGGGATTCGGGGCTCACAGGAAGCCCTGAGAAGGATGGACAGGGCCTCTGCTCAGCAGAACCTCTGCTTGGCTGTGTCCTTTGGCAGGTTCAAGGAACTGGATCTTTCCTGTCGGGACCCCTGGAGTCCATGTGGACACCACACAATACCTGCCCCACAACGGCTATGAAATATAGATGGGGTTGGCCCTGGGCCCAGGTAGCTATGCCTCCAGCCCTGGCGCCAGGTGAGCCCGAGAGGCAGCCGAGCCACATGCCCCTGTGTCGCAGGGCAGAGGCCTCTGCAGGCCAGTGGCTCTCGGTGGTGTTGCTGGAGGCCTCCTGCAGGGAGGGCAGGCAGAGAATTCCAGGCTCTTCCTTGTAGAAACCTGGGACGCCTTTCCCCAGTTTCTGAAGTGGACGCCTGTGTGGGAGTTCATGGGAAGAAAGGGTTCCATTGGACAGCCACTCGCCACACTAAGAAAACACTTGGACATCCCAGCATTCCCGTGGTCACGCTTCCTATCCAACAACCTTGCCTGAGCACGGATGAGATTAAACACCTCTGTTATGCAGTGTTTGGCTGGTGGATCTTACTGCCACAGGATTCCCTTCTGGCTGGCAAGCCAGATGGACGCACTGAAGGGCCAGGCCTCCTTGCCATGGCCATGGGACGGTTTGTCCCTCAGTTGAAGGCTAGGGCAGATATTCATTCTTCAAGGCCAGCCTTAATTCCTCATACTTCCCCTCTACCCCAACATTTTATTGTAAAATTATCGAACACACAAGAAGGTGGAAAGGAGGGTAAGCATCCTGGGGCTGGGCTGTTCCCTTGAGCCCTCTACCCCCTTCCCATTCCCCCACAGGACAGGTGGGGTAAGAACAGAAGCATCGTTTTGGTTACCTGGAGGGACTGCTGCACCTTCCTTCTCCCCCTCTCACCTCTTCAGACTGGGGACCAGGGAACAGTGTGGGCCCAGCCCCCAGCATCCTTCTTGCTCTTGGAGGACCAGGGCCAGGTGGGGTCAGGCGGGGGTGAGCAGCCTGGAGCTGGTGGGGGCAGTAGAGGCTGTTACTGATGCCCCTGGGATGTGTCCTGGGGCGCTGTCCATCTTGGGGTCATTTGGCAGACTTGTCCACTCAGCCTGTGGCATTTTAAGGGGATGAAGGCCAGGAGCATGGCCCAGAGCCCCAGGTTTCTGGCTCAAGGGTCAAGATCCCATTCTCCCAGCCTGTCCCTCAGCCCCACCCTCCCCATACTGGGCTCCACCTGCTTTGACCCCAGATAACAATGGCATGGTCTCAGCCCCCGGAGGGAGGTGTCTGGTGATAGCCCCTGAGCTGCAAGTCAGATGGCTGAGGTGTGGATGCCTAAGACCCAGCCCGTGAGATTGCTTGCGGATCGGGAGGGTCGACATCAGCTGGTTAATATGCACAGACACCCAAGTAGTGTTGGGATGAGTATGGAAGAGGGTGTGTTGGGTGTGCTAAGTTGAATATGTTTATTTTAATACAAATAACTTCTTCATCTGTAGTATTTATTCTTGGGTTTTCCCGCTGCCCTTAAACAGATCTTGATAGTGGTTAAAGGACTCAGGGAGTACTTCACAAGGGCAGATGCCCTCCATTCCTCTGCCCTGCAGCAGCACTGTGTGGGGTATAGGGGTACAGCAGGGAACAGGGTAGGGACCCGCAGAGCTGGGAATGGTGACGTGATGCACAGGCAGGGGCTCCAGGGCTTCGGAGGGAGGTTTTGGGGCTGTCAAGGAGGCCTCGGTGGTCAGGGAAGGCTCCAGGGACAGGGAGACTGCTGCTGAGTGTCAGGTGGCTAACTGGTCCCCTGGACACCCTCTCCAAGGCCCCCTGGCCTTCCCTGTCCTCTGTGGCCACTGTGTCCTGCAGGGACCCTGACGTGTGGCAGGCATAGGTGGAGGGCAGGAGAGAACTCACTGCTAGAAGCCTCATTAAGTTCCGAGGTGGCAGCAGGCACTAGGAGTGCAGGGTGGCGGGGCTATAGCTTGCTTCCCGAGTAGACAGCAACAGGCAATTTTTATGACACTGTGATTTCAAATGTCTGGGGCCAAAGTAATAAGGAGAGCCAGGCTGCAGAGGCTTCAGAGGCTGACCCACCCGCTCGCTTTTCTTCCTGTGTCTAAAACCCAACCCCGCCAAGCAAGAAAAACCTTGACCCAACAAGAAATGGGACCAGAGACCCCCAAAGCAGTGTGCAGACCCAGGAGTGATTCCATCAGGTATTTTCTGCCTTGTGTTTTCTATGTATCTTATACTTGCAAAGTTAAATATGTCAAACAGCACGGGTGGGAAAAAAATCAAAGCCCTTCTGTAATCAGGACCTTCCTGAGGGCCTCTGGACAAACAGGCAGTAAACAAGAGGGTTACAGATTTTACACATGCGACCCTGCCTGGCTCTGAGCAGGGTGCTGGAGCACGGGGCTGCCCGTGTGTGGGGTGATGCCTTCTAGGAGCAATGAGACCCAGATGCCAGGCTCTGCAGGATTATTAGGGAGCTGGTCTTTCAATTAGAGCTGCTAATTACTCTGCTACTGCTGCTGACTTGCTTTGCATGAGGCTTGCTAATGAAGTGAACTTTGGGGTATCCTGTGCAATTATCAAGGCTCTTTGACCCATATATTGACATACGCCAGGGGCACCCATGCAAGCCAGGGGCACCCATGCAAGCCATGGGCATTGTGCGAACATCTTCTCGGGGCACTTCATAACTAATTGGTAGTGGAGGGCGTTAAATAGTCTTATGGGCTTTACTAAGTTGGCAGTGGCTAATGAGGGTCAAGTCAGTTTCTCAACTGAGAAGAGGCTGACAGCAGCTCACGGTTACAGAATGGGCACTTGAGGGATTTTTATGACTCCAGGCAGGTTGCCAGGCAGTACTGACCTGTCAAAAAGGGCTGTGAGAGGTCTGCGGAGTCATGTGTGAAGGTAATTGCACAGATATCTTGTTTTATGACAATGAGGTCTGAGGGTGCTTCTTACACTGCTAATTCCTGGGCCCTACCCTAGATACGGATTCAGGGCCCAGGGATTTGCTTCCTTCACACATATGGGAAATGTGGCCAACTCTGGGCAAGTGGCATGCATGTGGAAAGTGGCAGCTGGCAGGATGGAGGGGAGCTGGCGTTCGCCAGACAGTTGCATGGCAAATTGCTAAGGTGACACCTTCAGTCCACTGGCATGGGTCTGCGGGGCGGGGGTGGGGCTGACTTTGGTCTGCTTCTGCTCCCAAGCAGGTGTGGGTGGAGGATGGAACAGGAGGTGTGTGGCTGCTGCCTGGTGGGCAAGCCAGGGTCACCTGGGTCTCAGGGAGCCAAGACGGAGTGCAGCCCCCACCCTCCAAGGCTGAGAAAGGGCTTCTTGTTCCCTCACCTGACTCCATGGCTCTGAACTGGCCCTTTCCTTTTACCAGCTTGAGTTGGCTTGGAGAGGGCTTGAAGCCGAGCACAATAAGACCCTCAGGGACTGGTTCTGGGCTCAGGGGAGGTCCCAGTAGCTCCACCAGGAGAGGCTGACATGGGTGGTTGGCATGGGGGCGATCTAGGAACAGGAGACAGAGCACAGCACCAAATAAGAGGCCTGGGTTTCCACCGTGAGATGGTGATGCCTGCCCCTCATCCACTCTTACCTTCTCGTATCTTCTGTGTCCCCTACAGCTGGATGTGTCCATACCACTCAGTTCTGGCCATGAGATGTAAAGAGAAGTGTTTTATGGCACTTCCAAAAAACTGCCTCCTTATCGATGCCTAGAATGTAGATGTGATGGCTGGAGATTAAGCAGCTATTCTGGCCCAGTATGTGGGGCAGCAATACAGGCAAGTCCCTGACACTTTGGACTCATCAGCCAAGGGACGCCTATCTTTGTTCCTCCTTTATGCAAGGGATGCATGCCAATCTTGTTTAAGCCACTGCTATTTGTGCCACTTGAACCTAAATCTAGCCAATGTAAACTGATAACTGCCATCAGCGAAATCCAAGACTGGGCAGCAAGGATATGGGGGCAACATCAGGCACTGAAGGAGAATGTTCTTGCTCTGGGAAATACCAAGCTGCAGAAAGAGGCAAGACCCTGGTCTGGAAGGGATAAGAAGGCAGAGGCTCCTCCAAAGGCACAAGGAAAAGTCCACCTCTGGAGCTGGGCCACGTGGTTAGAGTGGGCTCGGTGGCAGTGTGGTGTGCCATGCATGGTGCGGCTTGCTCTCTGTTGCTGTGTTCCCCTGCCTGGGGTCAGCGTGGGTCCCAGGCTGGCCGATGGTGGAGGCACACAGCTCTGTTTGGAGCCTGAGAAGGCCGCAGAGGCAGGAGGGAAGCCATCTCTACATTTCCTTGTTTTCCTTTTCCAGGATTTCCATCCTGTCTTAGCAGTTGGTTAATTCCTGTGCATGCCCCAAATAACAGTGGTGCTGAGTCCAGGCATAAGTGGTCAGGGCACACTTGAGGACCGGAACTCATCGGATCAGCTCCCTGGTGGGCTGGGCGATTTCACAGCAGGCCAGAGAAGCCACACAGCATTGGGCTCTTCAATTAAACTCACATCCACAAAGAGTCCTGGGATGGGTCTGCCCACCCCGGCCAGGTGGGGTACAGTAGCGGGAACAATGACAGCAGCCACAGTACCAGCCAGGGCCTGCCTTTTGCACAGTGATCCTTATCTCACTTAATTGGATCTCCTTCTTGGTGCTGTAATGAAGATGGTGCTTGGAAAATTGCTCATAGCTGCAGAGCTGGAATTCAAACCCCGGCTGGTCCCACTCCAGTCTGTGAACTTTTCCGGAGCTGTCTTGTGTTGGGGTCTCATTTAGCTCTGCTGCTGGCTCATCCTGCGAGCTTAACCAAGTCACCACGGGTCTCTGTGTTTCACGGTTCTCTGTAAAGGGAGGGGGTGGACTAGATACATTTTGAAGGTCCCAAACTCTAGGGCTGGAAGATGAAGCTCTGCACCCGCCCCAACACCCACCTTTGCTACACATTTTGTGGAGCACTTAGGAGAAGCCCTCACTCTCAGGCTGTGTGTTGGAGATTGCAGGTTCCAGTTATCTATTGCTGTGACACAAAATCCCCCAAACAGGGCTGGAAAGCAACCAGCACTCATCGTATTATGGGCACGGATGCTGAGGGCCAGGGGTAGCTTTGTCTCTGCTCCATGATTCTGGGTCCTCAGTTGAGAAGACCGAGTGGGGTGGAATCATCTGGGACTGAGGGTTCTTCCGAGGGAGCGTCTTCCCTCCCACGCTCGGCTCCTGGCCTGGGCTCAGCTTGCGGGTGGAGCACCTCCCATGGCCACTCATCGGGCTGGGCCTTGAAACCAGGGTGGTGATGGTCTTTAAGAGGGAGTGTCCCACAAGTAGGTATCCCAGGAGATCCAAGCGGAAGCTCTGTGTGCTCTTCTGACCCAGCCTCAGAAGTCACCGAGCATCACTTCTGCCATGCTCTGCCAGTCGAAGAAGCCACAGCCCTCTAGATCCAAGGAGAGGGAGGCAGACCCTGTCTCATATGGGAGGGAGTGTCAAGGAAACTGGGATCTCTGTGTTGAAGCTGCCACAGGGCTGTAGTGAGGCTGCACTACACACCACACTTCTCTCCGTGAGCTTAGTCATGGGCTAGAAGAACAGTGATATGAACCGAACACATCTGCTCACATAGGTCACCGGGGTGCCTTCGACATGGTGTTGGGCAGTATGTGCATGGGCCTGAATTTGGCCTTGGCTATCTAGAGGTTGTCAATCTCGAGCTGATTAGCAGTCCCTGGAGGGCTCGTGCACACAGCCTCTCGAGTCCCACCTCCAGAGTTCCTGATTCAGTGAGTCTGGGGTGGAGCTCAAGAATTTGCATTTCTGAGGAGGTTCTAGGACGTGCTGATGAACTGGTCCAGGGATCCCACTTTGAGAACTGGGGCTATCCAGGGACCATCCTATGCCAGCTGGGCCTCTGGACTTTGGAGGCTCTGGTTATTAGAAGGGTGCGCTCCCTGCATTTTTACTCTGCCCCATCAATTAAAAACCAAACAAAAATAAAACCGAAAAAACTCTCAGCTATACCCAGATACATGCATTTCGTAAGTTATACATGTGTGTAATTGTTAATCACATATTAAATCTTAGTGAAACCTAATAGATTTGTTTCCAGCTTAAAATAGGTATAAATAGAGGTTCTAGCATGTTCTTCCTGCATCCTGAAGGATGATTTGGGGGTTTGCAGGGTGGCACAGCCCAGCCTGGAGTCCCCCCGGGGGCAGATAATGGTGAGAATGTTCACCTTCAAGGTTCCTTACTGCTCAGAAACGGCATTATTCTCGTAATCCATGAATATTTAATGAACCCTGAGTCCATGCAAGGCAATGGGTCAGGCACTATAAAATATGCAAGGAAGCAAAACATGAATCTTATGATTTAGCTGCTACTGCGAATGTTGATTGTACGAATTGGGTCATTCTTGTAACACCCGACTGAAACAGAGTCAAGGAGCCAGAGGCAAAAAGCACTCAGGTCACATAACATTGCTCTGAAATGTAATTCCCCGCAAGCCTGGCTGCTGAAACTGCCTGTGGTGACCCGAAATCAGTTTTATCTAATGGGACCTGCTGCAACTCTAAGACTAATTTTACCCTCCGTCACTCACCAATCAGAGCTTGCCAACTCCCCAAAGCTTTATTAGTGCCAATAAACTTTCTCAAAGATCAGTCATGGCATTTCTCCTTTTTATAAAACCTCCAACCTCCTCTTTGTACTTTGTACATGACTAATACCACCTGATCTGTGTGTGTGCCCCAAATTGCAATTCTTCCTTCTCAAATAAAACATTAGATTTAAAAATTTATCTCTACAATTTTATTTGACTTTGACACTACTGTTAAGACTATGTGTTTCCTGTCTTCTTCTCAGAAGGTTTAAAGCAACAGAATGGAGGAGTTACAGAGTGAGAATATCAGTGCATGATGACCTGGTTACCCAAATCGCTCATGCCAGTTCAACATTTACATGCTGTGTGACTTACTCCACTCAAACCAACGTAGGCATAAAAAGGGATGTCATGACTCTTGTAACTGGGAGGCTCAGGGCTGGATCTAGAGGTGGCAAGAGTTAGGGATGCAAAGATGTCAGGGTCCCCTGTACCCCCACTGCCCTCAGCTTCCCTCTGGGTCTGGTCTCTTCTTCACCCTGCTGTTGATGTCTTTTTCCAGGCCACCGTCATGATAGAAAGAGGCTTTCCATACTAGTCACGTAGCTACGCTGTGGAAGGCGACTGGCTCTGCATGGGAGCAGAGCCACCTCTGGACCAAGCACTGTGTAGGTGGTGGGTCACCAGGGTCCCAGGCTGGGTCACTTGCCCATTCGTGTGCATGTGGCTGTCATTGAAAGCCCCTCAGCAAAGGGAGGGACATGGCTGAGAGCCGGCATGGCCCACGGCAGCCATATGTTTGGACAAAAGAAAGGAATCTATGCTACTTGGTAATTAAACCTTATTTAATAATTAATAGCGTTATGTATCACAGTGCAAAGCCAGTCCTGAATTATTCAAAAAATGGCTTAATTTTCCAGATGATTTTTGTGCTTTGGCAAGATTTTAATAAGCACCATCCATAAGAGAGGGTTCCACAGTGAAATATATTTAGGAAATGCTCTCTACTCTACCCTCCTTCCTGTAGACTCAAAATTAACATTCCTGAATTCAAGGCCCAGAGAACTGCAGCTTTGAAGAAATCTCTTTAGCACAGTTTAGCCTCGAGTTTAACAAATTTATTGACTAAGATCCTCTTTTCCTTCTTCGCCACTCTAAAACTCAGACCCCTTATTGGGTGGAACCAGTGTTCTTGGAAGTTGCTTGGAAATGTGGGCCCGATGCATTGGGTGTGACGTGGGCGTGCTATCATCTGCTGAGCTTCATTTCGTCTCCTCCACCATCGGGAGCGAGGAAGGGGTTTTTCTGCTTAGAGATGTGGAGACTGAGGCGGATGAGGTGAAGTCCTTTGCTAAGATTTAACAGCGGGGCTGGCCAGCAGCAAAGTTTACCCCAGCTGTGTCTGACCACCAACTTCCCTCTCTTTCCAGTCATTCTTTTAGAAACCACAGCTTTCAGTGAGATCATTTCCTTTTCCCAACTTGCACACAGTGCAGGGGAAGTCGGCTGTGGCTGGCCGTGCCCTGGACGTGGCTGTTCCTGAAAGGGAGCAGGGGGAGCCACAGAGCTTGCGCTGCAGGACCTGACCAGTATTCACTCCGACATGGAAGATGCGGGGGTGGATCAAGATCTCTCCCAGGGGCCACGCAGAGGATTTTGTGGGGCTTCCAGATGATGGATGATTTCTTTCCCCTTTAATTTATACACATCACTTGGAAGTTCCCAGGATTCTGGAATATTTATCCAGCAGTCTGGGTACTCCAGGGATGACCAGATTCCTCAGGTCTTTCTGGCAGGACACTCTGGGGCTTGCTGACAGCTTGGCCGGCCATGCTGACCTCAGACCTCACTCTGTGATGGGCAATGGCTGTGATTTGTAACTACGGACAAAGGTGGTTTTGAGCCTTGGTGAATCCTTTAGGAAAATGGAGTTTCGCTATTTGAAGGGGCTCAGGGTGAGTAGGAGGTTGGGCTCTGTTGGGACAACACTATTTCCAAAGTGTCTTCCTTTTGTGGGGAGCATGGCTGCCTCCAGGGTCTGGTCCATTAGCTGAGGCTGGAAGTGCTGGTCTCCATAAAGTGCAGGAGAAGTGAAATCCAACCCCTTTTACTTTACTATTATTTTTCTTCCCACCATCAACCCAACATCAGCAGCATGGCCGTGCCTGGTCTGGGACTCGCAATGGCGTCCACTCCTCACTCCTGGGGGTGCCTGGTGGGTGGGACACCGGGCCTAATCTGCACTCTTGTGGGATTGAGAGGCTCTCTCCAGAATCTCTGCCGGAAACTCCTGAGGTGATTCCCCTGTTACTACACATCAAATATTCTCTGGGGCGAATATTCTGGGTTATTGTACTAGCATGTCTGTTGTAAGGCTGGGCTGTGGCTTGGGAAGGGCTGAGGCCCCTCACTGTGTCACCTGCTTCACTCAAGGCTGGAGCTGGGCAGGGGTCTCTCTGTGCAGAGGCTTCTGGGCCGCATTTTGGGAGTAGTGCTGGGGAAGGAGGTTGGTGCTTACTTTTAGGCTGAAGTTTCATAGCCGACCTCTCCAGTCCCTGCTAGCAAGCTTTAGGATCTGTCCCAGCTGCGAGGGCTCCTGTGGCCGCAGGAGAGTGGGTCCCTCATGGGGCAGCTTGCTGGAGGAGTCAGGTGGGGACCTCAGAGGCCAGAGCCCAAGCATGGGCTTCCAAAGAAAACAGCCTTTGGTGGCCTCAGAGCCCACATTCTTTGGGCCGGGAGGAGGGGGGGCACAGACTCTCCTTTGACCAGGAGGCAAGGGGCAGGGAGGCGGTAAGGTAGGGGTGAGGGTAGGGGGTGCACAGGCTCTCCTCAGACCACAAGGGCTGGGGTGTTATGTTGGGGGTCTGAACGATCACCGCCCAGTTTGATGATTCGCTAGGATAACTCACAGGACTCAGCATACAGTGGCTCTCACAGCTGTGGCTTATGACAAAGGACACAGGGCAAAGCCAGCAAAGGCACAAGGTACATGGTGAAGTCTGGAGCAAACCCAGTGGGAGCTCGCGAATCTTCTCCCAGTGTATCACACAGGCTGTGCTTAGTTCCTAGCAGTGAGTTGTGAATGGAGCTTCCAGAATCTTCTCCCGGTGCATCACACAGGCTGTGCTTAGTTCGCAAGCAGCGAGCTGTGAGTGGAGCTTCCAGAATCTTCTCCTGGTGCATCACACAGGCTGTGCTTAGTTCTCAGCAGCGAGCTGTGAGTGGAGCTTCCAGAATCTTCTCCTGGTGCATCACACAGGCTGTGCTTAGTTCTTAGCAGTGAGCTGTGAATGGAGCTTCCAGAATCTTCTCCTGGTGCATCACACAGGCTGTGCTTAGTTCCCAGCAGCGAGCTGTGAATGGAGCTTCCAGAATCTTCTCCTGGTGCATCACACAGGCTGTGCTTAGTTCGCAAGCAGCGAGCTGTGAGTGGAGCTTCCAGAATCTTCTCCTGGTGCATCACACAGGCTGTGCTTAGTTCGCCAGCAGCGAGCTGTGAGTGGAGCTTCCAGAATCTTCTCCCAGTGCATCACACAAGACGTGCTTAGTTCCCAGCAGCAAGCTGTGAGTGGAGCTTCCAGAATCTTCTCCCGGTGCATCACACAGGCTGTGCTTAGTTCGCCAGCAGCGAGCTGTGAGTGGAGCTTCCAGAATCTTCTCCCGGTGCATCACACAGGACGTGCTTAGTTCCCAGCAGCGAGCTGTGACAACACGTGTAATGTGTCACCTGTCAGGGATGTTCATTAAGACCTAGAACTCAGGGATTTTACCAGAAGCTGATCAAGAAGGCAGCCTCTGCCTGACACGTGCCGAAATTCCAGACTCCCAGAGGAGAGCAGAGGTTCAGCATCAACCTCACTGCTGTACAGACAGTGTAGACACAGGGATCCACTTTTATCTATCCTGGGAATGATCGGAAAATCCAAGTGCCCAGACACCAGCCAAGGGCTCACCTTGCTGACAGCCTTTATAAGTTGAGCAACCTTTTCTGCAGGGTGTGGTGCTCCTGAGACCAGAAGAGGGTGCCTTGGGGGACTTAGGGAGATGTTCATGGTGGTTGGTGGAAATGCAGGCTGCTGCGGGGCGGAGTGGGTGGGCTGCAGGCAGCTCCCGCCCCTGCCTTCCTCTCTTCCTGCTGGGTGAGCCTGCTGACTCCTGCATGGCTTCAATCCTCCCCACAGTGGGAACATTCCCCGCCAGATTCCGCTCTGCTGCCCTGGGTCTCACGACCTGTTAGACCCTTCCGGGACGCTGCCACTGCTGCCACCTCCTGCGCTCAATATTCAACTGCACGACAGGAGTGGGTCTCAGGCTCGACTCCTTGCAGCGATGCTTCCATCACTTCCTATGACATGGCAGATGCCAGCCTTTTCTTTTGAATGCCCTGCTTGCCTGGGACCCGAGTCTCCCTGTGTGAACGTCCTCTTCTTCCCCGATGAAGCAGCTGCAAACCTCAAGCCCTGTCCTGGGTCTCCGTCTCTGTGATGGGAGCATCCGTGCCAAGCTGCCCTACCCAGAGGTGGTGGTTAGTGTTCACTCCCTCGCCAGTCCTTGCGGCCCTCGGTGGTCTCTCCTGCAGTGCTGCCCAAGGGGCTGCCTGCAGTCACCCCTGGCTTCCGGCTGGCTCCGGGGAAGCCTTGGTTTGCAGCCAGGGTTTTGTGTCCCCAGAGGAGAGACGTGGCTCTAAATAGAGGTCTTCGTACTCGCCTGGCATAAAAATCAAGGTTTTTACAGAAGAAAGATTTTCTTTCCTTTTTAAATGTACACAGTTGTCTACAGAGGTTTTTGGACACTTCCAGATCACATCCAGACCCTGCTGCTTCCGCAGCCCCTCTGGCTTCAGGAAGGTTCCTCTGTAGGCTGCCGGGAGTGGTGGCAGCGAGGGTGGGCAGTGGCTTTCTGTTTGCAGGGGTCACTCCCAAGGTCGGCTCGCTCTCTGAAGACATGGGTTTCTCACCTTCCTGCATGTCATCCACCATCCCGATTTCACGACCTGCTTTGGTTTAGATGGGAGGGGAGGATTTGTAGCTGCCAAGTCACTGGCTGTTCAGAGCTGTGACAAGACCATGTCTACAGCCTTAGGTCTTGAGCCATGCTCTCCCTGCTAAAGGAGCAGCTCCCATTAATGCCGGCTACCGAGATGATTTTAGCTTTAAAAAGTGACCCTAGTGTCTCCTGATCAAAAAAACCTTTTGCCCAGGGTGTGGCCAACATCTGGAGACCACATTTTCCAGCCTCCCTTGCACTTAGCTGTGGCCATGTGACTTGCTTCTGACCAATGGGATGTGAGCAGGCGTGCAAGGTCTGGTGCACTGGTGTCAATGGAAATTGTGAGTATGATACCTCTCCTCCCATTCCACCAGCTTAAGTGCAGCTAGGTGCTGTGAGGCAGCCTTGCTTTACCAGTGGAGACAACACTTTGAGAAGAAATGTTTGGGCGATGACACTTGTTTAGGCACGCAAATCCACTACAGGCATGTGCACACCATTTCTCACGGCCAGCACGCACAGCCAGAAGCTGCTTTTTATTGTTACGACGCTTTCCAGAAAACCACCTCTCTTCTTTTGGTGCAAGAATGTCCTTCTCTGTTTTCTTTGTACTGCTTTATGCTTCTTCTCTCACTTTCCCCCAGAATCTGCCTGCCTAGTGGTTGGGGCAGGAGGAGGACAGGACACTCAGGGGACGCTCTTTGGCAATTACTTTCCAGATGGGCATGATAGTTTCCCTTTCTTAGAATCCTGGGTGGTTATCAAACTCACCATCTGTGGCTGGAGCAGGGGTCTCTGTCTCTGGCTCTGAGATGAGCTGGAGAGTTGTTTCCAGGTCTTGGTCTCTGAGTAATTTAGGCCAACAGCCTAAAGAGTGTGAGCTCTGTTCATCGTGGAAGAGAAAAATTATGAGCCAGCCTTAAATATAGACTGTACGATTAATTTTCTTTAGCGTGCTCAGGGCCCAGCTAATCACACATCCCTTTTGGCCTCTCAACTTCAAAGCATGCTCCTCCCTCTCTCCCTCATCCCCTCCTTTATTTTTTTCTTATTACTTTACATCAGGTCAAGTGCAGGCTTTAGAGAAAGCTGGCTGTTTCCTCCTTTCATAAATATGAGGCCAAACTAGGTTATTCGCTTTTCAAATTGCTTTATGTGGATCAAAAGAGTCCATGAAAATTCTGTCAGGATAACAACAACAACAACAAAAATCCTTTGAATTGACTCTTTAAAAAACGTTCTAACTGGGAGATGGAGTAGAAAGGGAGCCACGTTGGCCTCTGGGTCCCCCTGGCTGTGACCTTCTGTCTCTGTGATGCTAGGCCAGAGCTTGGTGGAGGGGTGGCCTACAGCCTACAGCCCCGCAGGAAGCCTCATCATCTCTGCGAGGTGGTTCAGAGTCTGTAAGACATGCACTACAGATCCCACAGCAGGAAAGCGCTGCGAGTTCTGCACCAGAACTCAGCTCTGGTCAGCTGAGTCCACTGGACACGGAGGGGCAGCTTCAGACCAACTATGGCTTCCTTTTCGGGGCCCTTCCTCGCCGCTGCTCAGAGCAGGGCAAGGTGGCACCTGCACGCAGGGCTCAGGCAGAACAGCTCTCAGAGGGGTTCTGGGAGCTCAAAATGATCCAGTGTCGCTCTGCCTGGGACGCAGGGATATAAGATCCGTGCAGGGCTCAGGCAGGATGGTTCTCAGAGGGGTTCTGGGGGCTCACGATGATCCAGTGTCATTCTGCCTGGGACTCAGGGATCTGAGCTCCCTAAAGGGCTCGGGCAGAATGGTTCTCAGAGGGGTTCTGGGGGCTCATAATGATCCAGTGTCGTTCTGCCTGGGACTTGAGGATGTAAAGTCCCCCTTGCATGCACCCCATATACCCGCTAAGCCTCTACTGCTTCCTGCACAAGTGGAGCCACAGTCCTGGGCTCAATGTCTGGGTCTGCCCCTGAGGCACTGTGGGCCTTGGGCCAAGGATTAACCCTTTGGTTCCTTAGGTTTCTGTAAAATGTGTATTTTGAGGGTGAAGTGAGGAAAATGTATATAAAGTGCTGCAGTAGGTGCACAGTCAGGGGGTGGGAGGCTCAGAAAATGGTAGCTGCTGGGAGGACATTGCTTCCTCTGACTCCTTCTCCCCTCCTCCCCCTCACTCTTCCTCTCACTCCTCCTCCCCCACCCCTCAGTGCTCTACCTCCAGGCTTGGCTTAACAAAGAAGAAAGTCTCTACATCTTCCACGGAGCTCTGTCAGCCTCCCTGGCAGGCCCCTGGGTCACCTGCTTGTTCCCACCCAGATGGCTCCTTGCTGAGCACAGCAGAACCTGTGGCTTCCTGCCCGGCTCTGATGCCCTCTCCCTCGCCCAAGCTCAGCCTCCCTGCAGGGGGAATGCAGTCTGAGCCTTTGCTGTCGGGCAGTGCTCTCCTGGGCTTAGCCTTGTCTCTGGAGGAAACAGCCAGCCGTCTTCTGCCATCCAAGTCACCGCCTGGATCTCCTTTTGCAGGGAGGGCTCTGGGACTGCTTGTGAGGGGTACAGTCAAGGCATATCATGCCGTGGAGATTGGTGACTGTGGAAAACTGAGACACTGCAGAATTTCTGGGGCTGAGGCTCCTGGGGGAGGCAGAGGGTCTCCTGCCTGAAGGGGTTAAGGTGTGATGTTGGAGGAGAGGGCTGGGGACTGGCAGGAAGTCACTGAATTTGCAGGAGTGTTTTCCAAAGTACGGCCCCTAGGCTATGCAATGCACTCACCTGTGGGCTTGTTTAAATGCAGATTCCTGGGCCTCACACAGACCTCCAGGTGATGTTGCTGGCCTGAAAACCTATGTTTTTAATGCACAGGCTCTCCCTCCATGCCCTGCCTGGCTGTGGCCGGAATTCTTATGCAAGGCATAAGAAGGAGCTGAAGCAGAGGGCAGGGGGTGTGGGGAGACTTCCAGGGACTCAGAGGATTGCAACAGATTCCCATGGCTATGCTGTTTTCTGCATCACTGGAAAAAGGAAATCTAACCATGGCGGTTGAAGGGAAGGGACGACTTAAACCATGGGCAGGAGCTGGGCTAGGGGTCCCATGTCTGGGGAGATGTTAACCAGGGGTTCATGGATTCCTGAGGGGCTGGGCATAAAATTCAGATGACTGTGAACTTGGAAGGAAAACAAATTTCATCTTTATTTCTACTAGCTTCAAATTCAGATTTTGCATTACTTTTGATTCTGAATTGAGTTCCACCATGATGACTTTTCCCACGGACATTGCAGAGGGTTTTTATCGTGGATGATGGTTGCAGTCATCTTGGGACTTTAAAATTTTAGTAATTCTTAGATCCTCCAGTGAACTTGCTGCTTAAGATGTTAGTAAAGAAGCACATATATTAACACATCACACATGTATTTAAAAACATTTTGAGTGGCTGGGCACAGTGGCTCACGCCTGTAATCCCAGTACTTTGGAAGGTCGAGGCAGGTGGATCACTTGAGGTCAGGAGTTCGAGACCAGCCTGGCCAACATAGTGATACCCCATCTCTACAAAAATACAAAAGTTAGCCTGGTGTGGTTTGGTGCATGCCTGTAGTCCCAGCTACTCGGGAGGCTGAGGCAGGAGAATCACTTGAACCTGGGAGGTGAAGGTTGTAGTGGGCTGAGATCGTGCCCCTGCACTCCAGCCTGGTCTCAAAAACAAAACAAAAAAAGCATGTTGATAACTTGCAAATATTTTCTCCCATTCTGTAGGTTGTCTGTTTGCTCTGATTATTATTATTTTTTGCTGTACAGGAGGTTTAATTAGGTCCCATTTATTTATTTTTGTTTTATTTGCATTTGCTTTCAGAGTCTTAGTCACAAATTGTTTCAATACCACTACTGGGTATCTACCCAAAGGAAAAGAAGTCTTCCATCACAAAGACACCTGCATGAGGATGTTGACTGCAGCACAATTCACAATTGCAAAGATATAGAACCCACCTAAGTGCCCATCGACCAATGAGTGGATAAAGAAAATGTGGGATGTCTGTACCGTGGAATATACTACTAGGCCATTAAAAAGAGTGAAATAATGTCTTCTGTAGCAACTTGGATGGAGTTGGAGGCCATTATTCTAAGTAGAGTAACTCAGGAATGGAAAACCAAATACTGCATGTTCTCACTTATAAGTGGGAGCTAAGCCATGAGTATGCAAAGGACAAAGGACACAGAGTGGTATAATGAACATTGGAGACTCAGAAGGGGGGAGGCTGGGCGGGGGATGAGGAATGAAAAACCACATATTGGGTACAATGTACACTACGCAGGCGACAGGTGCACTGAAACCTGACTTCACCACTGTACAATTCATCCACATAACCAAAACCACCTGTACCGAAAAGCTATTAAAATAAAAAAAAAGTCTAAAACAGTGTTGATAACCATTTCAGTATAGTTGGTTGACATCGTAAAGTGACGCACGTTGGGTAGTGTGTTAGGAGCATTCTTTTGAGGAGGGCTCAGTAGGCTTCACCTGACCCACAGAGGAGTCTCTGGCACAAAAAGGTGAAGGTTCTCCTTGGCCATGAATGGAACTAGTTCTCCATCAGGCATCACTCCCTTTGGGGACCAGGCTCCCGTAGCCTCTGCGCTGCACATAACTGGCACCACCTGACATGGTGTCCTACTGAACATTCTGGGTTCGGGGGTCAGGCTGACCTGCGTTTAAGTCCAGCCATGTGCCCTGGTGTGAGGTACAGAAACTTCTCAAGCCTCAGTTACTGCAACTCTGAAATAAGGCAACACAAATACCCATCACCCAGGGCTATTGAAGCAGGATTCCAGAGCCTGGTGCACACATGCTTAACACTAGAAATAGTGTCTGTTTCCTCTTGACCAGTGAAACAGAGACATGGAGGGAGGGAGTCCTCCTGCATTGGAGAGAAAGAGACACAGGAAGGACCTTAAAGGTGATGCCTGTGTCAGGGAGGGGAAGAGGGGCTGGAGGTGGGGGAAATGTGGGGAGGAATGTGTGGGTCACATGTGCAAAGAAGGACTCTGGATGTCGTGGGGCGTGGGCCTACTGCTGTGGGGGCTGCTGCTCTCCCAGGGTAAGTCAGCGCCTAGAGGCAGCCCACCAAGCAAGGGCTTTATCAAGAGCGGTCATGGCCTCCATCCACCAGTCCGGCAGCGATGTCCCTGAGAGGGGCACTGGGTGGTGGCCTGGGGCAGCACTCCCTGCTTTGGGGCTCCTGTGGAAGCATGAGAGGGTATCAGCCTTGACTTGATCACGGAAGCAGAAGGATGAGCAGGCTTACATGGCCGGCAGCAACACCTCACTCCTGGGAGTTTTGATATTCAGCTCCAGCTTGAACCGAAGAGACTTCACAGCCAGTGCCAGGGGACCCTCCACCCTAACACAACCGTGTTCCCCAGAAGCAGGCCCTGGTGCAAGGCTTTGGGGACAGCCGTTTATGTGGAAGGGGATCCCAGGAAGCACAAGAAGAGGTGAGGAGAAGAGGCTGGGCGGGGGCAACCCATACAGGGTGAGGTTCCTGCAGGGGACTCCCGGGAAAGGTCATGGAGCACACAGCAGCCGCTGGGTCCTGAGCATGCTACTGTCAGGCCCTCATGCCCCGAGTGCTCTCTGAGCAGCTCTGTGGGGTCAGTCAGGGGCCTGGAGGAGACCTGCTTCTCGTGGAGATGCGGGAGGACAGCGGGCCCGGGGCTGTCCTGTGAGTGGGCTGTGAGCCCACAGTGAAGGCAGACAGTGGGGCCAGCCCACCAGAAAGGGGGTGTCTCAGGCTGCATTTGCCCATGGCAGACCCCAACACAGGCTTTGGGATGAAGCATTCGTCTGGAAGGGGTCTCAGGAAGCAGCTGGAGAAGGGGGCAGTGAGGGAGGAAGGGGCGGTGATGGCGAGTGAGGGTGGGAGTCAGCCACCTAGCTCTGTGGTCACTGGGACTGAATTCTGCTGGGAACTTGGGGGACGGGGAGGCCCTGGGGGAGGCATGAGGGAGCCCTACTCCTGTCTGCCCTGGGTCAGGCCCACTCCCAGGGATGTTTGTGGCTGCCTTGTCTGTGGGCAGAGCAGGTCCCAGGTTCCAGAGAAAGCCCCTGGGCAGAGAGAGGAGGTGCTGGCTGCTCGATCCCCACCAGCATCTGGTCCTTGGGGCAGCCCCATCGGGCCCATGGCTCACTTTCCCTCCTCTGCTTCTGTGGTTCTTCTCTCTGGAGGGCAGGGGAGTGCGCTGTCCCCATCCTGTCTCTTGCTAGCCCTGCGGTGTGGGCAGCCACGTCACCTCTGACAACTGCTCCCCTCACCGGGCTGCTGAGGGGACGACACCAGACAGCACCCGGGGCATGGGTGCTCCACAGGTGCCAATCTTGGGTTGTTACTGTCTCCTCTGGGCTGGAACTGAAGAGCCAGTTGTCCTGCAATCAATTTCTGGACCCTGCATGAGTGAGGAAGAGCAAGGAGTGACTGCAGAAGCTGCCTGTGCCTCTGCCTTTAAAATGAGAAGGGAAGAGGATTTCCTAGAAGTGCTTTTGTGCAATCAGCTGCCTCTGGCTGACAGCGGTGGAGGCCAGGTTCGAAAGGCGAAAGACGTGTCAGAGCCTGTGCCCATTCCCTCCACTGATGCCTGTGCCCTTGGGTGAATGGGTGCCTCAAGGCTGGCTTTTGAAGCCTGATGAGGACTCCACGTGGGAGGGGCGCTTAGGCATTCTGGTGATTCCAGCGCCCCTCCTCTCTTTCTCATGAGAAATTAAGAAGGAATGTGTGTGGAATGCTGGTCCAACCTGCCTGCAACTCCATGTGCCTCCCAGCAGCCGATGGTTAATACCCAGGAAGTGCAGATGAATTTTTGCATTAGACCAAATGAGACAGGATGTCACAAAGTCAGAGAGAAACAACTTGAGAGTTGTTTGCTGTGTTGGACGCTGGTGCTATTCTCTCCGCGGATCTAAGCTGAGGCTGGCTGTGGTGTGAGGGGGTGGCCTGGGGGACAGTGGGTACTGGAGGACATGCCCCACATCCCTATGACATGAGGTCAGGGTCATGAGTGAGATGCCAACTTCACTGGGACATAGCCCTGAGATGAGGGAGTGGCTGTGGCAGAACAGAGGGCCCAGTCTCAGGCCCCAGCCTTCCCCACTTCCCTGGCAGTCACTGCCAGAGCCATTTCTTGTGCCTGCACTGGGATGGCTGGAGGAGTCTGCTCAGTAACGCCCCACCTGCTACTGGCACCATCATGTCCGTGGACTTGCCCCTCAGTCTTTAGATCTTTTCCCTTGAGGTTGTCCCATGTCTTCACCTTCTCTGTGTCCACATCTGTCCTTCTCTCTCTTCAGCCACATTGGAATTTCCATCTGTTATTCTTACGTGAAACTGTTGGGTCAGTGTACAAGGAGCACGAATTACTAGGTGGCAGTCTCAATATCCAATTCAGTGAAACTATTGTTGGGTTTCTTGGTGGAACATTCTTCCCTGGGGAGCTAAGACCTCCAAAACAGCTGAGCTTAAAGCTGTGGCAATGGGAAGCAAAAAAAAAAAAAAATTGTTGCAGAGGGTAACAAGTGAGAGAAGCTGCCATCACATGATTCTGCAGGCCATATCTGTGTGGATTAGAAACCCGCTCCTGATACAAAATACCAGATGTGTCAAGGCTAGTCAGGAAACCAGAACTCAAACACACCATTCTAATACAAAGACTCTAAAATAAGGAAATGGTCAAGCAGATGTTGGCACCAGGAAGAGCATGTAGTGCCCAGCTGGGCATTTCAGGCTGTGTGGTGGGGAACATTGTCCTGAGACCTCCAGCATACCCAGTCACTGTGCTTATTTCACTGACTTAAGGCACAACTAGAGAGTCAGGGTGTCACCTGAGCATCTGCTCTCTTGTTAGATTAGCTGGGAGTGGTCTTCCACTTGAGTTCAACCCAATCCTAGTGTTAACAGCTGCTGTTTATTGAGCACTGACTCTGTGCCCAGTATTGCATTCCCATATTTCCATCAACAGCCTTAAAGAGAAGGCACTACTGCCCCGATCTGAGGGGAGGCAAAGCAGAAGAGGCAGAGCTGGTTTGTGGGGCACTGGAGCAGGAGGCACAGGTGGCTTTCAGAGGGCCTGGCAAGATAGGTGTGTGTGCTGAACAGATGTTAAGGTGGGTCATGACCTCCTCCTGGTGGTCACATCTGTGTGTGGTCCTCTTTCCTGAAAGCGGATGGGACCTGTGCCTTGCTTCTAACTAGAATACACAAAAGTGATGGCATGTCACTCCTGTGATTATGTTACATTGTTTATTTAAGACTGTCTTGCTAGCAGACTTGCTCTCTTTCTCAGTTGCTGGATTTGGGGAAGCAACCTGCCATGAGGTGAGAAGGCCTATAGAGAGGGGGCTGCCTGGCAGAGAACTGCAGACAGCCTCTAGGGCCTGACAGTGGCCTCCAGCTGACAGCATGAAGCCAGGCCCCTCAGTCTTACAGATGCAACGAAATGCATTCTGCTGACACCCCGAGGGAGCTTGGAAGTGGATCCTTTCCCAGTCCAGCCTTTGATGAGACTGCAGCCCTGGCCACTGCTGGGCTGCTGCCTGGTGAGACCCTGAGCAGAGGGTGCAGGTGAGCCTGGGCCAGACTCCTAATGTGCAGAAACTGTGTGGTGACCATGTGCGTTGTTCTCAGCTGCTAAGTTTGTGGTGACTTGTGCTGCTGTAGATAACTAAGATGGTGTTCAATTAAAGGGAGTGCAAGGAGTCAATGAACAGGTACATGAAGAATCCTGGCAGTCCTTAGCATTTCTGAGCTCCCTGGGAAAGGAGGTGTGAGGCTGAGAGAACTGGAGGGCTAGGGGGAACCAGACTCAGTAGTGGGATTTTGTTCAGGCTGGTCCTTCTGCCAGAGGTGGCCTGTGTGGATGGCGGGAAGTCAGCTGCTGGGGCTGGAGTTGGCCATAAGCCTTACGTGCATTTTACTCCGTTTCTCATGACACCAGAGATTTCATGAACTGTAATCCATTCTTTGGGCTCTTAAGATTTTCTCTGTCTTAAGCGTCACCCATCACTAGTCAGAAGTAGTAGAATTTGGAGTAATTCACTAGACAGTTTTAGAGAAACCACTCAGTGCCAGGAGACAGCATGGGCAACAGCGAGTAAAATGCGGGTCTTCGTGCCCATGGCTTAGACCTCAGTAGTCGAGACAGATGCAAGAACCAGCAACCGTGGTACACCAGGGGCGGGAGGCCTGAGCAGTGGGCCAAGGAGGAAGGAGCTCTCCACCTGGGCAGGGGGAAGGAGGGAGGGCTCCCTAAGTGCACTCCAAACCACGTAGGATCATGTGACTGCCGTGGCCTTTAAGAGGGAGCAGGATGCTCTGGGTAGAGGAAAAAGAGTGTCCCGGCTGTGTTAGGAGGAAGCCCTGCTGAGCTCACAGCCTGGCCCTGGTCTCATCCTGACCTCCGCAGCCTAGGGAGGCCCCACCCGGTGTGAGTCAAGCGTCAGGGCTGGAGCACCCACCAGGGGGTGATGGGGTCCAGTTACTGTCTCCAGGACTGTCCCTGGTCCTTGGGGAGGCCCTGTGGCCACTGAGGGGACACTGCCCCATGCCCTGTTACAGCCCAGGCCAGCCTCTTGGCCTCTCCTAGAAAGGCTAGCCCAGAATCAAGTGTGAGATGGACTGAGAGGCAGGGGAGGGGAGTCCTTTCAGGACACTAAAATAGAGCTGCGATTGTAGGTGAACTTCATTTCAATCCATTAAAGCCAAGAGGAGATGGAGTTTTTCCCTTTGACTTTGCCAAGCAATGGAACATGAGTGGCCCAGCCTCCTGATCTGAAGCAGAGCAAAACGTTTCTGGGAAAATAAACAAACGCGGACAAAAAAATATATGCTCATGTGTCTGAGCCAGCAGCGAGCCTTTGATCAGGTTGCTCCAAGGGACCAAAAGAGGGGGACTGATGGACCCTGGCAACAGGGTGAGGCAGACTCTGTTAGAGGCTGCCCAAAGTCACACGCAGCGTTTATAGAGGCTGCAGGAGGAGAGACAGCAGCCTGGGAAAGGGACCAGACTAGGGCTTGATAGAAAGACGTGAACCATGCTGCCGCCATTGGCAGTGCTGCACAGAAATGCCTGCTCCTTTCTGCTTTCTTTCTCTTTTACTAATTTTATATTTCAGGCATTGTTTAATGGTGAATTTGTCTTTTTCTTGAAGATTCTCTTGGCCTCCTGCTCATTGGTTTGGCAAGACACCTGGCTTTTGGAAGAATGACCATTTTGCTGTACAGTCTGGTATGGCTCAGAAGCCATGTTAATGTTTTTTTTGTTTTTTTTTTAAAGATGGAGAAAGAAGGTGTGCTGGGATGTGGGAGTGGTGAGGAAAGGAAAGGCTGAGAGTGGGGTGGGGACATCGGGAGCTGTCTCCCTATTAGATGGAGACAGCCGATGCATTTCAATTCACTCTTACCCTTTTGTTGAGAGAGGATGTAGCCACGGTCCAGGGCATCAGAACCCATTTTCCTCCACATTTGTGAGTAATTAGGACTTTCACTTGGACATAGTCGCTCAAAGCCTCAAGTCTCTTTCCTCACCTGTGTAATGAGGGTGGATGCTCTTTAGCTCACAGAGTCTTAGTTTGAGGCAAAATCACAAGAAATGTGAATAGTGCTTTGAAAAGGATAAAACAGCCATGACAACCTGCTTTCTATTTATTTCTGTGGAAACAGCTGGTGGGCAAGTCAGCCAGGGCAGCTGTCTCAGAGCCAGGCCAGCACCAGAGTGGTCTGGGGGCCTCCCACCCCGCTTGCCCTTGCTGTACCTGGACTCTGCACAGCCCCCAGCCCTGCCCTCTCAGCCGCCCTCCCCACAGGGCTCATCCACTGCTACCCAGTAGAGGGCACCCGGAGTCCCTTTAACAACAGCTTGTCTGCACAACCTCCTCGAACCATTTAGTTTATTACAGTGGAAATTATCTGTAGTTAATTTTGGGCACCCAATGTCAGAGTTTGGCAAAGCAAGGCAGAGAGCCCTGCTGCTGCCCAGGCTCAGGAGCCAGGGATGTTCTCAGAGCTTTCTTTCCACTCACTCCTTTGCGGGACTTTGTGGGAGAAGGAGGCTGTGAAGCGGCTCCAAGTCAGCCCCCTCCACACAAGTCCCATGGAGTCTTCTTTCCTATACCTCACTCATCCATTCATTCATTCATTCATTCACTGGTTTATCTGAAGGGCTTCCAGTGTACAGTGAGGCTGCAAGCCAGGGGGCGAGGTGAGGGAGGAGGAGTGAAGGCAGGGAGAGAGAATCAGGTAACTCACCAGTGCATCCACAGGCTGACTACTCAGAGAGCGCTTGCTGGGTTACACAGCTACTGATAGAGTCCACTCCTAAATAACTAAGCAGAGTTGTGGGATGGTTGAAGCTTGATCTTGGAGAGACCTTGGAGGGATGGACAAGTGGACTTGGAAACCCCCATTGTGGGGATGCAGGGTCTCCTTTCTTGCCCTCTGGGGGCAGTGCTGCTTGGGGAGTGAGCTGGGAGCCAGTCCCGGGGAGAGCCACACATCCCCTTCTGCCTCTGCCTGTGGCCCCTCTTCCTGGGCCAGCCCTGGCAGTTGTCATCCTCACCAGCAGAAAACACCTGCTGCACTGGTTAGCCCAGGGCTAAGGAAACAGAAGTTCTTCCCCCAGCACGGGTGGGGCCCACCTGCCTTGCCTGGGAGGAGACGAGGTGGGTTCTTGTTGACGGATTAAATTGTCCTGCCTTAGGTGATGTGCGATTTCAGCAATGCACATTCTGGGAAGGAGAAGCTTGGGCCTAAGCACCCGATTATGGCAGAGGCTGGGCTTATGCTGGAGGTTGCATGGATGCACAGCCAGGATTTCTAGAGCCGCTTCATTCTCGTAGGGCCTCTGACAGAAGCCAGGTTCAAGACTGTCTCAGGGAGACACAGTAGACATAGCCAGGAGTGCCAGGAGCTGGAAAAACTCATTTTGATGCATAAACAGGTCTAATAAAAGTAGGAGATGAATTTAGGGTTTGGCAGGAGACCAGAATAATTGAAAATGCCCTTTAAGAAGACAAAGCCAGTAAAACACTAGGTCAAATTAGATATGGCAGGTAAAAGCCTTGCCAGAAAGAACTGGGAGCTGGAGCAAGCTTGAACTTCTGGGGCAGAGAAGCCAGCACATGACCATGATGTGCAGAAGGCCAGGCGGCAGCTGTGTCAGCCCAGGAAGCCCTGGAGGGAGGGGGTCTTGGAGAGGGGCCTCAAGAGCCCTGCAGAGTATGAAGACCGGACGGGTTTCCCTGGGGACATGGGGCTCTCCATGCTCACCTGTTCTCCCTTCTGCTCGGATGCCCTGATGCCTCATGACACACAGCCACACTGAAGGCTGCTAGTGGTCATGCCATGGGGTCCAGCTCAGATGGGGGCCCAGGTGCTTCCTTCCTTGGCCTGCGCTGCAGCACTGGTGGCAGCTCAAATCATGCCTGGGTTTGGAACTCCAAAAACCCAAAGTAAACCCTGAAGCTAGCTCTCCAGTCCTCCCTGGGGGTGTCATTCAGGACTCCAAGGAAGATTCTGAGGAAGGGGAGGAACAGGGGTGCTCCCCATGCGTTGACCTGGTGCCTCGTGCCTATCTCTGGGGTCCACTCAGATCCCAGGATGGCCTTGTATGTGGACTGCCAAATTCAGCCACTCTGTGACTCCATGGGACTATCCTGTTCCTTCTGATTTGTTCTGGCTCTGCAGACCCCACTTTCCCATCTATGGTTTCTTTCTGGTGCCTGCAAGGCAGACATGCCTCATTCCCTCCAGGAAAAGTCCAGAGCCTCTTCCATCCTGCACTTTGCTTGACTGGGAATCGCATGCAGCTCATACTTGTGCATCTATTTAATAAGATAGAGTTGTTGTTTTTTCTCCTGCAAAGGTGTGGAATGGAAGCTGCGGGTCTCATGCTGGAAAGCAGGCTTGGCTGGCCCAGCCCTCCTGGCTTTCTGTCATTGTTTGCACCTCGGTGTCTTGTTGGGCCCAGACATCCACCCCTCACTGGGCTCTCATCCGAGCACAGGAGAGGGAAGAGCCAAAGAGCAAGGAATCTTGGGGGCCGCAGTACTTAGGATGGTTACACTTCCACAGAGGAAATGCCAGGAGAGGTGGCCCTGGAGCTTAAGGCCCTTATGAGGTGCAGGAGGCACAGCTAGCAGAGCTCTGGGCACTGAGCGCTGTGTTCAGAGGAAACAGCTGCATCCTCGCCAAGGCCAGAGTAACAGGTGCGTTCCCAACTGAGAAAATGGTAACTAGATGCACAGTTAGGGCCTGTAATTAGTTCCGCACCTAGAGAAATAATCAGATGAGGGTCTGTCTGGGTGGGACACTGGAAGCAGGAGGTGCCGTGGACCCAAGGAAAGGCCCTTGGGTGTGGCATGAAGGGGTGGTTAGATCCTGCCTTCCGGAGCTGAGCTTGGACTTCTGGCCCTGGTCCAGCTCTGTCATTGGCAGTCTAGTCCCGCTTTTCCTTCCCATGGTTCCGGTGCACAGGTGTTTCTGGCTGGCCCCAGTCCCCAGGTGCTCTGCTGATTCCGAGAAGCCGGCAGGCGGCAGCCACTGTGGCCAGGGCAGCACGGCCGTCTTCATCTGGGCATCGTCGTGCATCTGCTGTCAGCAGGCCCTCCTACCCCGACCCTGGAGGACAATCTGGGAGCCTCGGAGCCTTTCTGAAAGGTGGACGCATGGAGAGGAAAACCTGGCTTCAAGCCTCACCGGCCCAATAGGAAGGCTGACACAGATGCTGTCTCTGCCTGGCAGGCTTCCTGTGCCCAGCGCCGGTGCCCTGCCTTGGCCTGGCAGTATGTGGGAAGCAGTGATGAGGCACCCAGCATGCTGAGCCCCTAGGAGGAAGGCGGCTCTGGTCCAGGGAATTCAGCCAGTTTATGTCCTGGCTCCAAGGAGCTTCAGTTCCGAGCTCTTTCTCGCTCTCTCTCTCTCTCTCTCTCCCTCTCTCTGTCATGATCTCTAGGCCATGCCCCAGGCAGCATCTGTCCTGCCCTGTCTTTGTTCCCCTGCCCCACAGCCTTGCACACACACACAGGTGGATGGAATGCACAGAGGAGAGAATGAATGGTTGCTTAATGTGAGGGGAAGCCAGGATGCCAGTGACATGTAAAGCTGGAAGAGAACCTACAGAGGGTTCTCCTGAGTCCCTCAATTTGTCTGCAGGGGCCCCTTTTCCATGTTTGCTTGAGGAAGGGGCTGGAAACTTTGCCTGTGTTGACAGGGATCTCCTGGGGGCTGGGGTGTGGGGCGGGCAGACCCTAGCTCATGGCAGGCAGGCATTCAGGGTCACCTCTGCATTTGCCAGAAGGTTCCCCTCCTCTCCTGAGTCCTCAGGCTGTCCCTGTGGCATCTTCCAGGATCCACGTTTGAATGATGACTCATGGGTGTCTTTCTCCCTGCTTCTGGAGATAGTTTTAGGCTTGGGGAGGGGATGGAATCCCACAAGAACAGATGCACGCTGCCTCCTTTGCACCTACCCCATGGCTGTGTCTGAGAGCTTCCATTTTCTCCAGGGGGACAGGCAGCAGAGAACCATCCAATCCCCTCTGCAAGTGTAGCGCTTGTTTGTAATTCAGTTCTATATCAGGTGGTGCGTCTCGCGAACTCTTCAAAAATCAATGAGCTACAAGGCCTTACATTAGAACAAGTCTCTTGGAAATTCGGTGCTGAAATCCCTTTATGCACCAATTCTCTCAGAAACCTGAGTCAGATAGTCACAGTTCTCCGTGTAGCCTATTTTTATGTCCAGTCTCTTGGAAATTTAGCACATAGTGGGAACTCAAACATTTTGCTTAATAATTGTAGGACTGTTAATTTCTATGCCACACTGAAGCCAAGCTATTTAAAGACCCTCTATGTATGGGGCTTAAAGAGCTTAAAGACATGATTCTGTAGAAACATGATTCCATGGAAACAATGTTGGTTCTATGTTTGCCTCTAACATGTCACATTCTTTTGTATTTTAATGTTACTTCTCATGTTGTATTGACCAGGTGCAGTTTCATCTTCTGAATCCAAGAATGGAAGCAAGATGGGACCTGAGCATCCAGGACTACCCACTCAGGAGCACATATGACCAGCAGCCCCTCAGAAGAGCCTCTGGGGTAGGAGGCAGGTGTGTCACCTTCCAGCCCCATAGTCAGGTCCTGTGTCTCCTTTGCCCATGGGCTGTGCCATTATTATGCCACATGACTGTGCAGTTGCTTTGTGCCTGGGGTGTTTGTCAGAAAAGATTCCCAGGACAGATGGGTGTGAAGACAGCGTCCTCCCTTGGCCGAGGTGACACCCTCCAGGCTGGGGACAGAGTCTGGGAGAGTAAGGAGCACTTGCTTCTTTCTCTGGGGACTGTGCTGTTTGTCCCGACAGGGCGTCCTTGTTCTCCCCTTTGCCCTCGCACTCTTTTCCCACAGTGAGTCCTGGTACGCTCTTGCTCAGAGCCTGCAGTGGGATCCACCATCCCTGCAGTGGCCCCCAAGGGCTCCAAGAGCCAGCAGGACCTGCCTTGACTTTCCAGTCTCACTTCTGTCCACTCTCTGCTTTCCTCTCGCCAGTCCAGACTGACCTCCTCGCTGTCACTTCAGCACCCAGGCACAGCCATGCCTCAGGGCCTTTGGATGTGCAGTTTGCCTGGAGCACTCTTCACTCAGTCATCTGCTTGGCCAATGTCCTTGGCACCTTGTCTTTGGCACACCCAACTGCCCTATTTAACAGCGCAGAGCTTCCCTCTCTCCAGCCCACACTCAGGACCCATTATCAGACTGCTTTCTTTCCTTCCCATAACACTTACAGTCATGTAACATACAAGTTGTTTACTCTTCTGTTCTGTTGTTGTTTGTGAGTTGTTGCCAGTTTTACTCCCCAACATCCTGAGCGCTCAGCAGTGTCTGCCCGGCTTTGGCTCAGGTGGAGCATGATGTGTGGATTTGGGTTTGTTGCATCTTCTCAGTTCAAATAAAATTGACAAATGGCAGCATTCTTCAGCAGACATCCAGCACAGCTTTATCCATTTCATGTATTTCTGCTTCTGTCTTTATTATCTTGTGCATTCTATTCTCCTAAGGTTTATCCTGTTTTAAAAGAATATGTTTTCTTAAGTACATTCATTCTCAGATTTCCTGCTTTTCTAAAACAGCCCTAATATCATGTAACCACTCTTAGAAACTTTTTGTTGTATTCTACAGGTTGTGACAGGTGCTCTTAATGATTATTCAATATTAGGTACTGTTATTTATAAATTATTTAGAAATACGTGGTGAGTCATTGTTACCTCCTTTTTCCTGTTTTAGAGGTTATGACTTCTGTATTCTTTGATAAAGCCTAGCATTCACAGCCTGCATTCCTCACTTATCAAAGTCTGATGTTAATTGGTGATTTTATATGTGGGCACTCTCTTTTCCAAATATATTTTTAAAATCTTTTTATCATTGATTTTTCACTTGATTGTATTGCGTTTAGAAAATATGGTGTACAGTACTAAGTTTTGCAATCTTTTGAGAATTGCTATTTAGTCTAATGCATAAGCAATATTTGTAAATATTGTCTGCGATCGTATAAGAAATAAATCCCACCAATTAATGGGTGCGTGTTCTGCACATACCTGTCAGTTCACATTTGTTAGTTGTGTCATTTATGTCCTTGCTAACCATTTTTGTCTGCTTGACCTATCAGTGACGGTGGCTTTATCAACCTCTCATTGCAATCCTGCCAATCTTTGCTTTACATATTTAGAAGTTATTAGTTGCACGCAAGTTTAGAAACACTATATCTTCCTATGTAGTGATCTTTTTCTCCCATATGATGTTTTTCCCCTAAAGTCTATTGATGTAGCCACAGTAGTTTTTGTGATTAATAATTGCCTGGTATATCTTTTTTCTATTATTTTCTTTATGCTGTATATATTTTAAAGTTTTAGACGTATCTCTTTAAAACAGCATATAATGAGATTTTCCTTCCAATCCAGACTGACCATATTTGTATCTTAAGTAAAGAGTTTTTAATCCATTTACCTTCATTGTGACTATTGATGTGTTTGAGCTTATTTTTGCCACCAAATCATATTTTACATATTTTATTAGTTTTGTTCCTTCCTCCTCCATTCTTTCCCTTTTTGGGAACAAGTGGCAAAGACAGTTTTTGAACCCAGATTTCTCCAGCACCAAAGGCTGTATTCTTTCAACATCTCCACTGTGGGACTATGAAAATCCCCAAGTGGCATTTCTATTTCACATCTCAATTTTATGCCAGAGATTAATTGCATGTTTTTCTATTTCCTATTTCTCGACCTATCTGTTTGAATAAACATCTGAATGGTTTTATAGATTGGCTTCCTTGGTGCTTCTCAGATATCCCCCCATTTCCCTACAGGGTCTGTTATGCTTTTTCCTCAAATACCTATGAGGAGTTCTCACTTCTTTACCCCTTCTGGTTTGGCTTAAATGCTTTCTTTTTACTGGAGCTCCCTTGGCCATCTTAATCAAAATATCAAAACCCTCCACCCCTGCCATTCTTATCCCTGTCCTGCTTGACTCCTTGGAGGATGAGTGACTGCAGGCACCACCCCATGCTCAGAGGCTCTGTCGGGAGCTTGCACCCCATACCTCACCCCGTGCTGAACTTCTTCAGGATGGCATTTGGCCTCCACTACACAGGATGAGTCTTCTGGGTAAATATTTTTTTCAAGTATGGTGGCTCACTTTTTAAAACAATCAGTGAATATGGCTTTTTCACATGCTAGCATTTTTCTCTGTTGTTTTCTTCCTGTCGTCCTTTCCACCTCTTCCCCCTTCCCCAAAAGCATGCACTGTGCAGTGTCCCCATCTCCTGCCCATCAAAACTCATGACCTTTATTCATATAATGGTGCTTCAGAAATGCCATTCACCTCCCTGCCCAACTGTGCAGCTCCTTCTGGGTGAAATATTGACTTCAATGGTCTCATCTTCTTTACATTCTTCGAAGTTTGTCATCTTTGTTAAACAATGAAAGCAGCTTCTTGATGTTTCTCTCCTTAATGATTGCAAGAGAGAATGATGCTGTTATTTCCCAATTGACGCTGCCAGGGAGACAATTGGATCTAGGAGTGGACCCAGAAGCAGCCTCCTGGAGGAAGCTGCAAATATGATCATTATCAGGCTGGAGATGCTGAAGATGCGTGAACATTCCCAGTGACTCTGGCTCAACCTGGGACCCTGGCCAGAGCTACTGGTCACCACCACCATGCAGGGTTTGGGGCTTCAGTGCCTACCAAGATGGATCTGCAGGCTGTTGACAGGTAGCCAGGTGACCCCTGTCTGCTACTGACCCCTCAAGCTGGTCAGCACAGGTTTATAATGAACACCACGGTGTCATGTCAGACTTGGCCCCAGTGTGAGGCCAGGGGATGCTGAGTGTCTGCATTTCAGCAAAATGTAACCCATCTGTTTCTAGCATTTGCCTAAGACAAGTTGTGGTCTAGTCGTCCAAGGGCGATGTGGTGTCTGAAAGCCCCTTAAAAAGCTGATCCAAGGTTTATTCTCTCTTTTGAAGAGGTGAGTCTTGTTTCACCAGCAGATACTTGTGACTCATTTTTTAAAAAGGGTTTTCATGCTCTAAGCTGGTGGGGTTGAAGTGAATTACAAATCTGTCAGCCTTTCCCCATCTTTCTTATGTCTGGATGGAAAAGCACAAGCTCATTTTCAAGGAGGTACTCAAAGCTGGACTGTGGGGTTTTGCGCACATTATGAAGTTATTTCTACTTTTGGTTCTGAACAAGAATTGAGCCCAGAGCCACCAAGGCTACCCCTTCCAGGGTAACCTAGAGAATGATTTCTGTGGTGATCGCTGGAATTGGGCTGGTGGTCCCAACTGAGCCACAGGTCTGGCTTCCTAACTGCACCATGGTTAGAATATGCTCCTGGAAGGGTGGAAACAACTTTCCTCCAAGCAATACAATGTCTGTGGTTGGGGGATTGTCTTGGAGAGAACCTGATTGGGATTTTCCTGGATAGGAGTTCTGAAACTTTTCCAAGTCACTAGAGAAAGCCTGTCCAAGCGATTTCATAGAAAAAGCAACAGTGCACAGTCACCCACTCACTCAGCAGCACAGCGCAGTGTGGATCCTTGGGGTCCTCCCCTGGCTTTGTGAACTTGCTGAAGCACCTGGATCCAGCCCCATTGCCTCCTGTGTGTAATTAGGATAACGGTTCCTCACAGAACTGAAGCATAAATTTAGCGAGTTATTACAGGAAAAGTACTGGGCTCTCTCTGGCACATCGTGGACACTGTGCATTCCAATTCCTTACATTCCTGGGTGCATATAGGAGGCATTTCTCCCTTCTCCTCTTGCAAATCACTCAAAGCAACTTGGAGAAAAAAGCCGAAATGAGCCTTTTCTTGATGAATGAGGAGTGCGTGTCTTCCCCCTAGGCCCCCAGCCATAGAGCATCTTCGCATCTTTGAACAGCCACCTGGCTCCTGCCTCAGGGCCTTGGCACCTGCCCTTTCTTCTCTCAGCATGGCATGTTCTCTGGTTGTCTGTGTCCTTGGCCCTCCTCATCTGTCATCAGGGATGATGACATCACTGACCTGCTGCTGAAGGTCAGTGCCGTCCTGCCCACACGTCTGTGAGCCCTCAGCAGGGTGCACACCTATTTGGTTGCATTGTGCACTTTCTAGTGTGCACTAAGTGCTTCCAACAGTGCCAGGCTCACAGCAAGCACCGCATCAGTGTCGCTGCTATTATTATTATTACTATTATAATGTCTTCTTGGGATGAAGGAGCAGTGGCTGGGGGGGCAGTTGGGGGGCGAGGTATGGTGGCAGAGAGTGTTTCCCGCCTGGAACACATGCTTGGCCTGAACATTTCACATCAGATGCTTTCAGGTTCCTTCTCTTGGAAGGTCACCCAAAGTTTGCTTTTCTTTGCCTTGAAGAATTGCAGCAGACTTTAGATCCATTCTGCATTATATATGTGGTGTAGTTGGATCAGATATGTAGATGGAGACATAGATAAAGACACAGATGTGGACCTTCAAGGAGAGCTAATGAGGTCAAGGTGTGTTACTGTGAACACACACAGGCACACATGGACACACACACAGAGACACACACAGGCACAGAGAAACACACAGACACACACAGAGACACCAACTCACACACACACACAATCAGACCTGGAGATAGTAATCTAGGTCCTACACAGGAGTTTTGAAATATTTCAGGCAAAATCCCATCCCCTCCTTGCTTCACATCCCCCTTCCCCTGCCCTGAGGGGCACTGTCTGGTCCCAGGAGCAGGGCCAGCTTTCAAGTGCCCAGGTAGGGCTGCTGCCGCCTCCAGCCTCCAGCTCCATCCCGGCCAGCCAGGGCTTCTTCCTGCCAGCTCTGCTTTTCCTTCCTGCACCTCTGGCAGCCTCTTCCTGGCTCTCGGCATCTTACTTGGTGAAAGTGAATGCAAGACAGGCTGAAAACCACATCCTTACAATCTTGGGGACAGGACTTGCCTCACTGTAGCCCCGGGTGTCCCCTCTGCTCCTGGGCTTGGAGCAGCCTGGGTGTGCAAGTGCTGAGATCTGCAGATCTGGAGGAGTTGCTCCTGTTCACCCTGCGGGGCCGCTCTCCCTTCTCCTTGCAGGAAGCCATCATTTCCTATGTGCAGGCATGGGCAGTGCCTCAGAATTATCATCTGGCGAGGAACGCCTTCATTTCTGTTTTACTGATTAGTATACCCAGGCTCAGAAAGGTTAATTAGCTCACTCATGGTCACACACGTCATCCACTGCAGAACTGAGACATGAAAGAGGCTTCTCTGCCCCAAATCCTGTTTTCTTCACCCCTTTGCTAATTCCAAATTTGTGGAAACAAAGCATATGAAGCAACAGGGAGTCGGAGAGGCAGTGCAGCTGCATAGAGATTTAGGGTCGAGTTCAGTTGCCTTTTACCCATGACTGCAGCTAGGCCACTTTACTCCTCCATGCCTATAAAATGGGGAAATGACATCTGCAGAGGCTGCCTCAGAGAGATGTTGAGGTGGTCAACTGAGAAGGAAACCTGCTCAGAAAGCTGTCAAGTACTCCATAGATATGAATCACCATTGCCTCCAAAGCACTAGAATGCATCAACATTAAACACGAAAGTACACTGTTCAGGAAATTTCTAAAAAGAATATATGTTCTTCCAAGAGACAAATAACCTGTTTTCTAAATGTACTTTCCTAAGTCGGGGTTCCCTGGCACCCCACCCTTCACCGTGGCCATGTTTCCCAGCATCAGTGGGCATGAAGTTGAACAGCACAGCCAGGGCCCCGCTGGGCTGGGATTGCAGCCTCCTCACTCAAGAAACAAGGAACCAGAGAATCTGCCATGGATGCTCAGCCCGCTTCCAAAAGACCTGAGACACAATTACACCATCCGTGTGGAAATGGAAGCCCCTCGTCTACCGTAGAGAAGGAAGGGGAAGGAAATACCGCCAAGGCCGGGCTCTGGGCAGTCACAGCAGGAGATGCTGAATGCTTCCATGGGCATCCTACTGTGAGGGCAACGCCCCAATCCCAGCACTTCTCCCCACACGCATCCTCCCCGATGGTGCCCATGGGGTAGCCCTTGAGGGAGGGGAAGCGCTGGGGGATTCACCCAATGGCCTGTGCTGGGGATGCGGACAGCCTCACGGACTTAGCTGCACCGGAGGGCTTGCTGCTGAGGCACAAACAAAGTCCCGTGGCATTTTTTGCTTAAACTCTCTGTAGAAGTGAAGGGAGTGGAATAAAAATGTGACTTGGCTGAGGAGGCCCTGCGGGAAGCTGACCAAAGCCACCTGGCTCCACATCTCCACCTGCTGCTGGAAGTGTCCAATAGGAAGGCCCAGGGTCTGCCTTAAACTCACCATTCCTACAACGAGGGGGATTTGTCCAGTCTCCCTGGACAAATCCCTCCTGCTTCCCAGTCTGAGCAATGCAGGGCTGGGGACCAACTCTCAGTCTGCCTCCTGTCGCCCACATGCCACCAACTGCCCCTCAGAGCACCTTGGCGTGTGCTTCCCTAGCTATTCCGGCACCACACCCTGCTCGCTGTCCTGCAGGTCTCTGGCCTGTGCTAGGATCGTGGCCCTCCAAGAGGTTTCCCAGCCCCGTCTCTCTCCTCTGGCATCCCCGTGTACTGCCAGCAGATCTGTCTTGGCCAAACTCTGGGTGGGGCATGCTCCCCTCTGCTCAGGAGCCCTCAATGGCTCCCTGTTGCCTTCTCAGTCAGGGCCTCCCAGCAGAGGTTCCCCTTATTTCCCACTGGTACTGGCACCCCAGTCCCCAGCAAGTGTTGGCCAAAGCCCCAGCCATGGCCAAAAGCGACCACCCTCAGCCCCTGCTCAAGGAGACCGAGCTCTACCATGCTGGGGTGGGGGCAGCCACCTGGCCAGTGGTGGGACCTGACCATGTTGCCTGGTACCAGGACTCTGGCCAGTGGAGGCTGTGGCAGGCTGTGCCTGTCAGGTTCTTTACAGACCTGCTCCCCTCGAGGCAGGTCCGGCAGCAGCAGAGCAGAGTGGAGCAAAACCCCTGAAGGAAAAGGAAATTTGGGGAGGGGCTCAGGTGCTGCTCTGCCCTCACCTAAGGATCCCCGTCTTGAACCTCTGTCCTCACAACCACAGGAGTCATAGGCCCTGAAGGTGCCCATTCTGGAACATTCCGGTTAGGACCACTGGCTCCTTGCTACCAGAGAGCTTCAGCATGGAGCCGGCACCTGGAATCTGGCAGTAGCTGTGCAGGGGAGGGCAGGCATTGCAGATCGGCCTTGCAGTGCTCATGACTGGGCCCTGGCACAGAACCTCTCTGGGTTTTAGTTACTTCTTCAGTGCATCAGGGATACTGTGGACCCCTGGATGTGGTTGCAAAGCTTAACCCAACAGTGAGAGGGAAGCCTGTGGCAGAGATGGGGCTCACAGCTTGAGCTCACAGAGGGCTGGGCTTAATCAAAGGATTGAGTGTCCTGGGTCCCAGAGGCAAGAGGGGACCCCCCCATCACTGCCAAGAAACTGCAGTTCCAAAACAGCCCCAGATGCCACACCACGTCACCTTCCCACATGTGGCCAGCTTGGTGGCGTGGGGAGTGTCTATCAGGGCAGCTGCTCGCGGAGGGACCTGGCATTCCTCATGCTTTACTGAACCCAGCTCATGAGCTGGTCTGCATTTTCCACTGTTTCAGAGTTCTGGCTTCTACACTGACAACTCTGCCATTTCATTGGGAGCCAGGAAGAAAGACGTCCTTACATTCTGCTGTGTTCTGGGTGGGTGGGATTGCTTATCTGACATCCCAGATGAAATTAACAGGGATGTCTAATGCCATTCTCACTCACATGTGCCAGATGCTGGGAGAGGGAAGAGGGGATACATAATTGGAGAGGAAAGCAGAAGAGCCACAGTGGACATACCGTGTATTACACAGAACAGCCAGCTGTGCAGCCTGCGGTTCCTGGGTGGAATAGGTGCATCCTGAAAGATTCACATTCGTCTTGTTCTAAGTGCATATAGTCCTGATAATTAGAATTTCTATTTAAGGTAATTGATTTGAATTTCTCATCTGTGGGAAATGCAGTGACTTAGGTGGAAACATTAGGTGTCCAAACAAAAATTCCATGAACGACCCCTTAAGACTTTGCTAATTACATGTTAAGAAGTTCTCCAAGGAGGGACCTGGGAAATAGTTTTGCCTTTGGGAAGAGAGAAAGAAGGGAAGGTGGAGGCAGATAGGAGAGAAAGAAGGGAAGGCGGAGGCAGATAGGAAACGGGACTGCCTGCTGTTTGCTGATTGCTGTTGTACTCCTGGCTTTGTTCCATTCTCTCTGCTGCACTGGATCCAACTTGGAGTCATTACTCAGAGGTTGAGTGACTGGCTTGGAGATAAGGGGCCTCTCTTGCAGGTTTAACAAGAAGTACAGTGCAAATGCAGGCTTCCTGGAATCTTGCTGGGAGCTATTCATGCTGACACACATTGCTGAGTGGGAAGGGGGAACTTGTGCCTGCTGGTGGGGGTCCTCTGCCACCTACCATCTGTGGCTTGCAGGGTGGTCCCTGTGACTGTCTGCTCCTCGGGGCTTCTACTTCTCTGGTCGGGGCTACTTGGCAGCATGGGAGCAGCCTCCAGCATGAGGGTCAGATGGGCTGGTCCAAAGAAGGCGAGTCCAGGTGGGGTGAGGGGCAACTGTCAGAGGTGACTGTTCTGGGGGTCTGCACAAAGGGGCAGGAGGAGTCCCCACAGGAGGTGAACCTAGAATGGAAATGGGTGGTCCTGGGGCTGGAGACCACCAAGACTTCAGGCCATCAGGCAACACGAGGGATGGCCACCAGCAGACCTAGGGCACCCAGTTATTCCTTTTCTCTCCTGGGAGGTCATCAGGAACTGTGGCAGTTGGGTGGGGAGCTGTCACAGGGAGGCAGGCACTGACAGGCACCAGCGTTGGCAGTGACACCAAAGCCGGTTGTCAGAGCCACAATGACATGGCCTGTGACTTTGCTAGTGCTTATGCATCCCTGCCTGTGTGTGACCCTTACACTAGCCCTGGGACGCAGGGGAAGAAGGACTTGTGCAGGGGCCCTTGGCAGAAGAGCAAAAGGATCAGTTGTGGACTCAGGTCTAGCTGATGCCATCTCCTTGACACCATGAAACCTAGGCAGAACCCACAGATGACACAGTCCATGCAGAGCTTGGCCGCAGCAGGGACTGGGAAGCCAGGGCCCCCCTGCCCTGGGATTTTGTCATCCCTGACCCTGGACTCCTGGAGTCTCCACATTGAAAACTCTATCCTACATCATGGGACTCCCTGGACAGGGACCCGGGTCACTACGTTTTGGGCAAGAACCCTTTTACCTCATTCTTCCTGATGGGCTCCAGAACCCAGAGGAACTCAGTCTGCATGGGATCAAGCTGTCCCAGCTGTGGGCAGATGAGAGGCCAGACACCCCTCCTGCTGAGCACCCCGCCACCTGGCTTTGCTACTTACTCTCAATACCAAAAGACAAAAATCCAGATGAAAATTTCCTCTGGAATCTGGATAACTGAGCCATTGTTTTGGCTAGTGCTGCCAAATGCTATGGGTTCTACCTTCTCCCAGCGATGGTGGCTTGAGGGGCTGTTTGGGGTTCTGTAGCCCGGGTGCAGGCACTCGGATTCAGTCTCTCTGACTGGGGGCCATGATGCCTGAGGCCAAGGATAAATTTCAGTGACTTGGCCCAGCAGTCAGCCATGTAGACTGAGGCATGAGCCGGAGTGGCTGGAAGCAGCCCTCTACCTGCAAGTGTCTTGTCTCCAGGATTCCAAGGAGACGAGTCACAGACTGACTTCAGCTCTGGGGAAGCATGAGACACAGGTTTTCCGAAAGCACCTATCAGGGTGTGGGTCTCCCAGTCCAGGGTGAGTGCACACCTGGTGGGCCTCAGGCCCAGAGGAGGCCCCTTCTGGGCCCCCTGGCTGGCTCGATGACAGGGCCAAGAGGCAGGTCGCTCCTTATCTGAGTTCTTCCACAATCGAGCACCCACATTGCAGTCTGATTTGAGAAGGTCACCAGGTGTAAAGGTGATGCTTCTCAGACTGCTTTATAATCAGGTGTGGTCAAAGGACTAAATTCAAGTCCATGGGACATAAGTCAAAGTATCTCATATGGCAGCTTCAGATGCCTTTCTTAGAAGACAGCTGCCTTTCAACCTCTGTCAGTTCCTCTCTTCTGCTGACTAGAAGCAGATGAGATGGCTGGAGCTGGAGCAGCCATTTTGGACGGTGAGATGACCCTGTGATTGTAGACTTTGTACAAGGAAGGAGGAGGAGAAAAAGCAGGGAACTCTTAATCTTCTTAGACTTGGCTTTTCTCCATCACTTACTTCTATCTTCCACCCTGCTGGTTCATTCTCAAGCTCAACAGGGAGGTCTCCCACAGTTCTAGCCTCACCTTGTGGCCACCTTCCATCCAGAGGAGAGAGTATGCCCCTGAGATCTCAAAGCAAGCCCTAGAATCAAGTCTCACTGTCCCCATGTGGCTTCAGCTGGGTCATGGGCCTGTCCTTAAACTGATCACTGAGATTGTAAAAGCTTTGTGTGCTGTGTTTGTTGCCATACAATAGAGCATTCAAGCATCTTTCTTCAATTCCTATTTGTATCTTTAAACCAGCCTTTGCTTTACTGACTGTGCTTTGCAACTATTGATTCCTCACCTCTTCAGTTTGATGCAAGGGATCTGAGGTCCACGGAAACGAGGTGACAAGCCCCAGGATGTGTTTGGGGGGCATGTATGGCTTTTCTGATGCTAGGCCTCCTTTCTATTTTGGGGAACCCTGACAATGGTCAAAGTTGGCCAGGGACACCATCTCCCCAGCCCAGCATCTGGCACAAGTGTGGGCCTGTGAGCAGGGCTTGGCAGACCTGGGCTTACTAATGGCAGTAGCAGCCAGCGGTGGAGGCAGTGGGGTCTCACGGGGCCATTCAGAGTGATCTGGACTCTCAAGTCCCTCAGTCCCTGGTCCCAACCTCCTGAGCCCCTTCCAACATCCCTACTTCTCTGCTTGTCAGCAGAGTCTGGGGTTGGCAGCCAAAGACCAGATGGCTGCAGAAAACACCCTACCAGTGGTGGAGCATGGATCTCTTCCCGAGCCCCAACCCAGCACTTGTGCAGAGTTGGTGCTCTGTGAGTCCCAGCGACGGACTGGCTGGGCCTCCCATGCAGGGCTTTCCAGCCTGAGCTGGTGTTGACCGATTCAAACATGAAAACAGCCAGCAGCAAGCCAGGGCTGCTGCTGAGCACACCAGGGTGCTTGAGGACTCAGATGCAGAGTCCCAGGGGAGCTAGGCAGGCACAGATCCCTACACCTGCAAAATCAGAGTGTGTGGAGGTAGACGAGGGGCCCAGCAGGAATCATGGACTGAAGGCTCTGGGAGCAGATACAGAACTTCAGGGCATCTCAGGGCAGTTGACTGGCTGCAGTTATTTCCACACAGGGTTTCTTCCTAATCCTCCAAGAAGAACTTGTGACAGACAAATAAATACGACCAAACCCAGAAGACATGCCACAAGACAAGGATGGATGTGATTTTTTCAAATGAGGAGTAGGCTGGGGTGACTGAGATTTGAACAGCAATGGGCTTGTGTGCTTGTGTGTGCATGTGTGTGTGTGTGTTCTCCTGTGTCTGTGTTAAAATTTAACGTTAGCCTTTTCCTCTTCATTCCTCCTTCCAGGTTATACAACAAGGTCTGTGGAGAGGAGGCAAGACTGACCTGGGCAGGAGGGGTGGTAGCCTGTGGACACACAGCCTGGCCGTTGGCCACCTCCCTTATGCCCTTCGGCATCATGAGGCCCATTGGTGTCGGGAGCTTTGTTCTGGAATCACATCCTTTCCCTCCCAGGGCTTGGCCACCCTGGAGATGGAGATGACACACAGCTGCCTCCCCTGGCCCAGAATTTCAGCAGGTCACATGCTGAGTCCGTGGTGCTCAGCCAGTGATTCCAGCATAATTTCGGAGAAGCCTGAGGGAGCTGTCAGCCTCTCGTGTAAGTAGCACTCAGCATTAAAACCACGTCTAAAGCAAGTGATGGGGAAGGGACATGGCACCTGTCATCATTTGTGTCCTTTGTCATCAGGAGAGTCCAGCACTGTGGCTAATGAAGCGGACAAGAGGCTGCTGCTCTGGGCAGTGCTCCTGGGAGCGGAAAATTGAATGAGATGGATGTCGTGAGTGGGGGATGAGAGTCCTGGAAGAAAGTCCAGAGCACCTCAGGGAGGTCTGGAGGCCGGGTCGCTGCCCACCACGAAAAAACTCTTGTGTCTTTCAGACAAACAGGGGTGTCCTTCTCACTCTAGAGTCCCGCTGCATTGGTGGCAAGCCTAGCGGGGCTGCTGTGGGATGACACGCAGTGCAGAGCAGAGCAGAGACAAGCCAGCACCGAGCCCGCCTGGCCCCCAAGCCCACAGGCTGGAGCTGCCCAGTGAGTGATTGCCGACTACAGCATTGCGAGATGGGAGCACAGGTGCTGTGGTTGAAGCCGCTCACTCCGGGTTGGTGTCAAACAGGCAAGGGAAGGGGTGCAGGTTGGGGATCTAGCGGCGTCCATCTCAGGTATGTGCCGGGAAGCCCAGGCTGTCTTCTTTGCAGCCGCTAAATGAGGAAGCCTCCTTGGAGGCCAGGGCAGATTCTGCTGCTCGGCTGCCATGGCCTGGTGCTGCTGTCCTCCACCCCGCACCTGACTTTGGTCCCCAAGTCATCTTTCCCAAGCAAAGTCTTGGGTGCCAGTTGTGACTGCCATGTGCCCTGGGCCCACCCACCCAGTCTGCCCTTGGTGAATCTCCAGTTTCTCTATAAAATGGGAAGGCAGCCTCTACCTCAGGGTCATCTGGAAGTTAATCAAGGGGCCTCGGGGGTGAATTCTGCAGGGAGGGCCATCTAGGCAAGTCCCTATTTTACGATCAACCCGGTGAGCGCTTCTCCAATCCCACTGCGAGCGTGTGCTGGGCAGCTTCCCATTCCCGTGGTCAGTAAGGGCGACAGGGAAGCAGCGCATGCTCCGGGCGTTTCCTTCACTCCGTCGTTTAAATCAGCGAGACCTGGCCAGGCGTTTGATGTCTGAGGTTTGCTTTTCAAAGCAAAATTCTTTCGGCTTGCTGTTCTTGACTGCTGTACTTGCTCCCTGACCGCCAGCACCCCAGGCGCCGGAGGTGCACTGGAGGCCCCTCCTTCCAGCCACAGTTTTCAGCGGGCTGTGACCTTGGCTCTGAATGTGGGGAGGAAGCTGCTGCTGTTGGAGCCCCGCATTTCGGAGGCCTTCCCATTCCCGGCCCCTTCTCCAACCACCAGCAGCAGGGAGGAGTGGGAGCCTCGCAGCTGAAGGAAGCAGTGTTTTTGGGGTGGTTTGCAATTCTTTCTCTCAGTGCTGCTTTTGCTGTGTGTGCGGTGCCGACACTTGAAGTGAGAAGCTGCTGGGGCATGCTCAAGTCTGAGTCCAAGGCTGGCAGACTTAGGTTCCCACATGGCTCAAGGGAACCCTAGAGATTTGCTGTCACTTAAATGTCCCCAAGCTCTGCTATAGATGCTGCCTTCAGAGCCAGCCACATGTAACTATCGTCTGAATTCCAGCTGCCAAGGGCCTGAGACTCTACCAAGGCTCTTTCTGGCTGGGGGCAGGCAGGGCTGAGTGGGCTGGATCCCCCCTGGCCATCCAGAGGGAACAGCCCTCAACCAGGGCTGGGGGGGTGTCCAAGTGTCCCAGCTTCCCTGTCTGGGGGAACGCCCAGGTGGGGCTGCCAGCTCCCAAAGCTCCGTGTGGGGTCAGTCCTCACTCCCTTCCCCTTCCCGGGCCCACCTTCCCCTCCTCTGCCAGGTTGTACACCTCTTCTCCCAGCTCAGCCTCTTGCCTGGGATCCGTGCCCAGGGTTTACCTCTGGGAACCACACTGAGACAGCTGGCTGTCTCACCTACATGTAGAGTGGGTTTGAGGGGACAATCCCAGGATATTTGGCACCAAGGTCAGGGCTGCTTGGGCGAGGATAGGCAAGGACAGTGATGATCAAGGAGTTCCATGTTTTCTCCTGTGGCTCAGAAGCTGCTTTCCTTGCTTTCTGGAAAGGCCTTGGGGCAGAACATGGGATTCGCTGTCTTCCAGGCAGGAGACTTACTAGCTTTTCAAGGCAATGAGCACCTGCCAGCCACCCTCATGTCCCCTTGGAGCATCAGGGATCTTCTGAATAGAGGCTTCCCCTAGGCAGGGCCATGCAGAGACGGCCATTGGAGGTCTGGAGAGGTCCTGGGGAGTGGGCCAGTTGGCAAGCCAGGGGGACCCTCCCACATGTATACACAGCAGGGGAGGGCCCAAGAGAAGGAGTTTCATGGGGCTCAGGCAGTGGGGGAACAATGGAGGAACAGGGGAGACCTGAGTTCCCATGGAGAGTAGCGTCTTACTGTGAGTGAAGATGTAAGTTGGGCCTTCCTGGAAATACACAACAGGGTTGCACGTCCTTGAAAGTAGACCTGGAACTATGTGTGTGTCACCTTTTTGTTGAGCATGGGGTCTGCAGCCAGCATGCCCCCTCCCATCTATCTTTCCTTCTTACAATACCTAAGTTTTTATTCTGTCTGTATCTATATCTATTTATTTATACACACATATTATGCAAATACTTCTCATGCCAATCTACATTTATTTCAGTCTCGCATTTACAGTATGTATAGTGCAAACACACTTTAGTTGTTATAGTAAATATGAATGTATATACACACACACACACGCACACACACATAGAAGAAGAATGTTCAGTTTTGCTGCAGTCCAAGAGATATTGAGAAGACCACTTTCCCACTGAATTTAGCATGCATGTATTGCACTCTTGCTGAACACCAGGCACAGGCCTCTGCAGCACATACCTTCAGAGCTCCTTCACTAGGGCGCTGGCAGATGTCACGCTTGGTGTAGGGGTCCAGAAAGAAAGGCTAATGTTGTATGACAGCATGTGTGTGTGAGTGCACAGTCTGGTGGAGCCTTTTCCTGAGACTTGGATGCTCCTCTGGAGGTCCACACACAGGGCAGAAGCCCTGACACAGGCTTCTGCCTCCCTCCCATGAGGCATCCTCATAAGCTCTCAGAGGCAGCACCTGAGCTGGCAACAAGGCTGTTGAGTCTCTGCTGTGCTAGGCACTGGAGAAGCAGCTAAACCAGACAGGCTGCCCCTGTCCTCCTACAGCTGACAGTCTAGGCAAGGGGGATTTAAGTAAAGATTCACAGAGGAGGCCAAGATGCTCTTCACAAAGAGGGGCCAAGGTGCCACTGTTGCGGCTGTGGGATGCAAAGTGAGAAATGGTTGTCAGGGCTGGCCTGGGCCTCACTGGCCTCCAGTTTTGTGCCCTGGGCAGCTCACAGTCTTATCTGACTTACCCATACCTGTCCTAACAGGGCTGGAGTGCACAGATAGCTCCCAGCAGGACTGAATATCAGTGCAGACACCTATGCAACACCCACCCCTCTGTGTTGATCTTGGTGGAGATAACTGAGCAGGTTTGCTGGGCACCATGTGATCCTGAAATACAAGCAGATGTCTCATGCTGAATCAGTCCAGAGATGCATTTTTTAAAGATTTGATTTAAGAAAGAGATTTTATTTTTTAGAGTAGTTTCAGGATCACAGAAAAATTCATCAGAAGGTACAGAAATTTTCCATATAACCTGTGCTCCCCCAACCTTCCCCATTATCAACATCTCACACTAGAGTGATACATTTGATTTCTTTTGTCAGAATTTTATAGTTTTCCTCTTACAGATCATGTATGTATGTTATTGGATTTGTATCTAAGTATTTTATTTCATTTGGTGCTAATGTAAGTGCTGTTGTGTTTTTAATTTAAATTCCACTTGTTCATTGCTGGTATATAGGAAAGTGATTTACTTCTGTATATTAACCTTATATCCTGCAACCTTGCTATAATTGCTTATTAGTTCCAGGAGGTTTTTTGGGTCAATTATTTTAGATTTCCTAAAAAACAATTTTGTCATTTGCAAACAAAGACAGTTTTATCTTTTCTTCTTAATCCTTGTATTTTTTATTTCTTGTTTATTTTTAGACAGGGTCTTGCTGTGTCACCCAGGCTGGAGTGCAGTGGGGCAGTCAGAGCTCACTGCAGCCTCAAACTGCTGGGCTCAAGGGATCTTCCTGCCTCAGCCTATTGAGTAGCTAGGACTACAGGAATGTACCACCAGGCCTGGCTACTCCTTTTCTTGTCTTATCGCATTAGCTAGGACTTCCAGTACAATGTTGAAAAACAGTGATGAGAGGGGGGATCCTGCCTTTTTCCTGATGTTAGAGGAAAACTTTCGAGTTCTTCACCGTTAGATATTATGTTAGCTGTAGGATTTTTGTAAATGTTCTTCATGCAGTTCAGGAAGTTCACCATATTACAAGTTTGCTGAGACTTTTTATTATGAATAGGTGTTGGATTTTTATAAAATGCTTTTCTGCACCTGTTAATAAAATCATGTGATTTTTTTTCTTCTTTAGCCTGTTGATATGATGAATTAGAATTACTTTAATTGATGTTTCAGTGTTGAATCAGCCTTGCATACCTGGAATAAATCCTATTGGTCATAGTATAGAATTCTTTTCATACATTGTTGGATTGGATTTGTTATTTTTTTGAGCATTTTTGCATCTATATTCATGAGAGATGTTGGTCTGTAGTTTTCTTGTGAAGTATTTGTGCAGTTCTGGTATTAAGGTAATTCTGACTTCATAGACAGAATTCTATGTGCAGTTCCGGTATTAAGGTAATTGTGCAGTTCCTGTATTAAGGTAATTATGTGCAGTTCCGGTATTAAGGTAATTGTGCAGTTCCAGTGTTAAGGTAATTCTGACTTCTATGTTCCAAAAGAGATTGTACAATTTCTTCCTTAAATGCTTGGTATAATTTACCTGGGTCTGGTGCTTTTGGTTTTGCAAGGTTGTTCATTATTGATTCAATTTCTTTAATATATATAGCTCCATTCAAATTCTCTATTTTTCCTCATGTAAATTTCAACAGATTGTTTCCTTGCAGGAATTGTTCCATTTCATCCACGTTATTAGGTTTGATGACTAGAGCTTTTCATAATAGTTCTTTATTATCCCTTTTAACGTCTATGGGATCTGTAGTGTTGTTCCCTCCTTCATTTCTGATGTTAGAAACTTGTGTCTTCTTTTTTTCTTTAGTTAATCCTGGCTAGAGGCTTATCAATTTTATTGAGCTTTTCAAAAAATCAAATTTTTATTTTGTTGATTTTCTTGATATTGATTCTTTGTTTTAATTTCATTGATTTCTACTCTAATTTTTATTATTTATTTTTTCTGTTTACTTTGGATTTAATTTGCTCTTCTTATTTTAGTTTCCTAAGGTGGAAGCTTAGGTTATTGATTTTAGCCCTTCTTTTCTATTAGGTACATTGAATGCTATAAATTTCTCTCTATGCATTGCTTTCACTGCATCCCACAAAATTTGATCAGTTGTATTTTCATTTTCAAAATATTTTTAAAAATCTCTTAAGATTTACTCTTTGATTCATGTGTTATTTAGAAATGTGTTGTTTAATATCTATATGTTTGGGGATTTTCCAGCTCCCCTTCTGTTATTGATTTCTAATTTTAATTCCATTGTGTTCTGAGAAAAGACATTGTGTGAGTTCTATTGTAAGTTTGTTAATGTGTGTCCTATGCCCCAGAATATGGTCTCTTTTGGTTAATGTTCCATGTGAGCTTGAGAAGGTGTCTTCTGTTGTTGTTGAATGAAGTAGATTGATGTCAATTATATCCAGTTGATTGATGGTGCTGTTGAGTTCAATTATTTCCTCACTAATGTTCTGCCTGCTGTATCTGTCCATTGCTGATAGAGAGGTGTTGATGTATCCAACTATAAGAGTGAGTTCTTCTATTTTTCCTTGCATTTCTGTCAGTTTTTGCCTCATGTATGTTGATGCTCTGTCATTAGGGATATACACATTAAACATTACATTGTCTTCTAGAAGAATTGACTCCTTTATCATTATATAATGCACCTTTGTATTCCTAATAACTTTCTTTGCTCTGAAGTCTGCCCTGTCTAAAATTAATACAGCTATTCCAACTTTCATTTTATTAGTGTTAGCATGGTATATCTTTCTCTATCGATGTACCTTTAACCTATATGTATCTTTTTATCCAAATGAGTTTCTTTTAGAGAATATATAATTGAGTGTTGTTTTTTGGTCCACTCTGACACTCTTCATCTTTTAATTGGCGTATATAGACTATTGACATTTAAAGTAGTTATTCACATAGTTGGAACAATATTTAGCATGCTTGTTACTTGTTTGCTATTCACTGCCCTTGTTATTTATTCCTACTTTTGCATTCTAGTCTTTCTGCCTTTTGTTGTTTCATGTATTTCATATCACTTTATTTACTCTTCTTTTTGTCATATCAGTTATTGTACTATTTCTTTGAGATGGAGTCTTGCTCTGATACCCAAGCTGGAGTGCAGTGGCATGATCTTGACTCACTGCAACCTCCACCTCCTGGGTTCAAGCTATTCTCCTGCCTCAGCCTCCTGAGTAGCCAGGACTACAGGCGTCCACCACCACGCCCGGTTAATTTTTGTATTTTTAGTAGAGACGGGTTTCACCATGTTGATCAGGCTGGTCTCAAACTCCTGACCTCGTGATCTGCCTGTCTTGGCCTCCCAAAGTGTTAGGATTACAGGGTTGAGCCACCGCATCCTGCCAGTTATAATTTTTAAAACTGTTTTTTAGTGGTTGCCCTAGAGTTTGCAATATAGTCCAGGTCCACTTTCAAATAACACTATACCATTTCACAGGTAGTGCAAGTACCGTATAATAGCAAAATAATCCTAATTCCCCCCTCTCATCCTTTGTGTCATTGTCGCCATTCATTTCACTTACACATAAGTACATGTATAATATATAATACATATACATATGTAAACATACATACTCAAATATATTGTTATTATTTTGAACTAATTGTTATCTGTTAGATCAATTAAGAATAAAAACTAAAAGTTTTTATCTTTGCTTATTCCTTCTCCAATGCTCTTCCTTTATGTAAATCTGAGTTTCTAGGCTGTATCCTTTTCCTTTTCTCTGAAGAACTTCTTTTAATATTTTTTTGCAAGGCAGGATTACTGGCAACAAATTTCCTCAATTTTTGTTTTTCTGAAAAAGACTGTTTCTGCTTCATTTCTGAAGAATAATTTCTTAGGGTACAGAATTGTTGGTTGTTGCTGGTTTTTTGTTATGTGGGTTTTTTTTTTTCCCCTCTCAACACTTTAAATACTTCACTCCATTCTCTTCTTATTTGCATGGTGTCTGAGGATAAGCTGGATGTAATTCTTATTTTTATTTCTGTATAGGTAAGATTCTTTTTCCTCTGGCCTCTTTAATTATTGTTTCTTTATCTTTCATTTTCCTCATTTGAATGTGGTATGCCTAGGTGCAACTTTTTGGGGGGATTTATCCTGCTTGGTATATTCTCTGAGTTTCCTGAATCTGTGGTTTGGTGTCTGACAATCATTTAGGGAAATTCTTAGGCATTATTGTTTTAAATATTTATTTTGTTTCTTTTTTTTCTTTCTTCTCCTTCTACTATTCCCGTCGCATGTATATTGTGTTGTTTCTAGTTATCCCACAGGTCTTTTTTCAGTCTTTTTTTTGTTTGTGTTTTAGTTTTAGACGTTTCTGTTGAGATACCCTCAAGCTCAGAGATTCTTTCCTCAGCTATGTCCAGTCTCCTAATAAGCCCATAAAAGGCACTCTTCACTTCAGTGACAGTGTTTTTGATCTGCGACCTTTTTGGGGGTTGTTTCTTAGAATTCCCATCTCTCTGCTTACACTGCCCTCTGTTCGTACATGCTGTCTGCTTTGTCCATTGCAGCCCTTAGGATATTAATCATAGCTATTCTAATTCAAAGTCTGGTAATTCTAACATCTCTGCCATATCTCGACTGTGGGATGAGGTGGAGCTTGGCTGGGGCAGTTGAAAGCGAGCCTGGGCCACTGAGCAGCCCAACTCCAGGGGAAAACCATCTCCCTTGTGGCTCCCCCATCTGCTGAGAGCTACTTCCAGTCAGTAAAACTTTGCACTCATTCTCCAAGCCCATGTGTGATCTGATTCTTCTGGTACACCAGGGCAAGAACCTGGAATACAGAAATCCCTCTGTCCTTGTGATATGGACGTGGGTCTAATTGAGCTGGTTAACACAAGCCACCTATAGATGGCAAACTAAAAGAGCACTCTGTAACACACACCCACTGGGGCTTCAGGAGCTGTAAACATCCACCCCTAGACACTGCCGTGGGGTCGGAGCCCCACAGCCTGCCCGTCTGTATGCTCCCCTAGAGGTTTGAGCAGTGGGGCACTGAAGAAGCGAGCCACTCTCCCTGTCGCATGCCCTGTGAGGGGAACAAAGGAACCTTTCCCGTTTCACTGTGACCTCAATTCTCTGATGAATCTAAAAAGAGTTGTTGATTTTTTGGTTTGTTCAGCTTTTTTTGTTTGTTTGTTTCTAGGATGAAGGAATGACTTGCAAACTCCTTACCTGCTGGACAGGAAAGCAGAAGTTGAGATGCACTTTTTAAAGGAGTTGGGATGATTAATATTCAAGATGATAATAGAATTTAGGTATTTAAGAAGACAAAACTGAATTAAGGCAGAAATGAGAAAAGCATTCTCTCTTACCCCTTTACAGCATGTTGTAGTTTCCCAAACACTGTCTCACTTGGGTCTCCAATCACCATTTGTTGTGTAAACTAAAAATAAAATCCTAGACTTCTCACCAACTGAACAGACCCTCTCTTGGCCAAAGGACCCCAGGAAAAAAACATAAAAACCGAGTTCCCAGCCATGACGGGGCAGGAGGTCAGACACGCTTCATTTTTCCCCTCCTTCTTGTGGTTTAGACACAACTGACCAGCACGAATGTTAAAATAGAGATCATAAGACTGACGGGACTGACTCTGTGTGGCAATAAATTGCTGAAGCATAAACAGGGCCTAAGGCCATGAAAGTCAAGGGTTAAGTCACTCACCCCTACACTGTAAGAATAAACCATGTTCTGTTATGAGGGTTTTCTTTTTCTCTAGCAGCTGAACAAGCATTGGCTTTGGGATAAGCAATGTTGAAGCAATTGCAGCTCCACTGGACATTGACCCCAGGTTTCACAAACTGTAACTACAGCTTTGATTGAACAACAGGCTGATTTCGGTAACTTTCTCCAGAGAAGAGACCACCAACTGTGGACTGGTTCCGGATGGTTTACAGAGGCTTCACACTTGAGCGCCTTTGTGTCCTGAAAAGACCTTTTGATATATAGGGCCTAACAGTCACGCATTTAAATGTTAAGTCTCCACCCCAAGGCGCAGATAGGTCATATGTGACATACATGTTTGTTCTATAAGTGTGCATCAGGACCCTTGTTATGAATATTCGCAGCCCCTTCTGTAACCTGTTGAATATGCATGTTTAGCCAACTCATTTGGCATAAAGCTCCTCCCCCCACCTATTTTTCTTCAAAGTGCTTGACTTTGGTCTTTGCCAGAAGCTGTGCTTCCCAGCCTGCAGGATGACCAGCTTCCGGCTGTGGTCAGAACCCTTTATAAGAAATATGGTTTCCTTTCCAAATGTATAAATTGTGTGATTTTTAAGTTAACAGTTGTATTCCAGGATTGTTTTGCCCCTATGTTCAGAGGGGGAAACTGAGGTGCAGAAGGGTTTTTTGACCTTCTCACCGGAAGCATAAACCTAGACCTCTTTGTATTTGGGGGATATAAAACAGGCCAGCAGCTCTGTCTGTTTTGTGGTTGTTAAGCACCATGCATTATTAATATCATTGTTATTAATTTGCGGGCCTTTAAGCAGGGCATTTGCTCCTAGTTCTTCTGCCCGTGCTGACTCTATAATCTTTAATGTGGCCAGATTTGCACAGTTACTTAACTGGCCTGTCCTCTGTGGGCATTTGTGTTTGCCAGAATCCTGCATGACCTTATGAAAAACATTGTTCAGACTACAATACCTGTGCTATTCCTCCCACAGCCATTTGCATTTTAAATGAGAACACTTGTTAACTGAAAAACAATGACTCTCTAATGGCTGAATTTTAGAGATGGTGGCCGGGGCAGAGATTTCGAGCTGGCTGTGCTGCCTGGAGTATACTAGGTCGGGACTCTTCCTCCTGTGCTGCGCTGTGGTCCTGGGCACCGCCCAGCTTGCTGGACGGAAGCCGGCTACAGAGTGCCAGGGGCCGTTTCCCTTTCACACACTCCTCGAGGTTTTGCACCTAACAAGAGGGTGCTCAGGGCAGAGAAGAAGGTGTTCTGAAGCAACTGCTCAGAAGAAGCTGATTTACTTCTGCCTTTGAGAAACTTATGGTTGTTTTCCTCATCCGTCCTGACCCCAGTTCCTGCCTGTCTGGCGTGCCCTGTCAAGAACAGGGCTGAGTTTCTGGAAATTTAATGCTTTCTAGATATAACACTTGAATGCAATCGGTGATTCCCAAACCACAGCCCTGGTACCAAATGCATCAAGATTACCTAGAAGGATTGGAAAAACAAGCAACAACAACAATAACCTTCCTAGGGCTAAACTTTCAGAGATTCAGTAAGTCTGAGTAACACCTAGGGATCTGCTTATTTATTTAAAAACAGCCAGGAGATTAAATAATCATTTATTTATTGGAATTTCCAATCCAGACAACAGCAGAAAGAATAGTTTATTGGGCCCACATATACTCATCTCTAGCTGATGGATGCAAAGTGTTTTTTCAAAATTGAGATACAGCCCTCCCTTGTGCTCCCCCTGCCTGCACACTGGGTTGTTTTGAAGCCGATCCCAGGTATCCTATGGTGTTGTCATTAGGCATTTCACTATGCATTTCTAAAAGATGGATGCTTTTAATATAACGTGGACACCTAACCATTAACAATCCTCAGCATCAAATATCAGTGTTTACTGTTGGTTCATACAAATCAGCATCCAAACCAGGTCCACCTGTTGCATGTTATTGGCATGTTTTATTTCTTTTAACCCTGAGATTCCCCCACCCCCTTTTTTTCCTTTGAAATTTATTTGTGGAGGAACCAGGTCCATGATCTCTTAGAGCTTCTCAATTTTTCTTATGCACATGAATCACCTGCAGATTGTGTTAAAATGCAGCATCTGATTCTGCAGGTCTGAGGATGGGTCTGGGATTCTGCATTTCTAACCGGGTCCCCTGTGATGCTGAGGCTGCTGGTCCTCAGACCACACGCAGCGGGTGAGGCTGCTGAAGGAAGAGTGCGGAGGTCCAAGCACCGTCCATCCTCCCTTCTCTGTACAGGGGGTTAGACACAGGCCCTGGTCAGACCCAAGTTCACCGCGGGGCAAGCATGCTCTCACTGCAGCTGTGAGCTTCCTGGCATGGCTGGAAGTCTGCACAGAGTCAGGGTCGCAGCCCATGAGGCGGCTGGTCTCTAAGTTCTCCCCAGCTCTCGCCGTCTGTAGCCCTGTCTACTGTTTGGGCTGCCATGCACTGGGTGGCTGAAACAGCAACGTTTAGTCCTCACAGTTCTGGAGGCCAGGTGGTCCAAGATCAAAGAGCCGGCATGTCTGGTGTGTGGTGAGGGCTGGCCTTGGCTTGCAGGTGGCCTTCTCCACATGTTTTCACATGGTGGAGGGGAAAGAGGTAGGAGGCACCCTCTCCCCTCCCGCAGCCTCTCTCCATAAGGGCTCTGCCTTCACAACCCAATTACCCTCCCTCCAAAGCCCCACCTCCTAATATCACCCTTGTTGAGAATTAGGGTTTCAACATATGAATTCTGGGAGACACCAACCCAGCGTTCACGATAAGCCTGTAGTTGGAGGCTTTGACCCTGACAGCCTCCTATCACTTGTCCTTTGTGGGAGATGAGGCTGGACTGAGTGCCTGCCTGCAGAGGCTTGACCAGGCTTGACCAGGCTTGACCAGGGCTTGCATGTTGGGGCTTGCACTGCTCCCCCTGCCACGTGGGGATAGAAGCCCTGGTTAGACCATTGGATGACAAGAGGACAACAGGCAAGGGGCCCAGCTGACGGCCAGTGCCAGGGCCCTGGGCACAGGTTTGAGGCCATCCCAGGCTTCAAGCCCCAGCTGAGCTCCCAACAGAGTGCGGCCACAGGACTGACCATCCACAGAACTACCCAGTCATAGAATTGTGAGAAGCAACACCTCTTGCTATTGTCTTAGGCCACCATGTCCTGGTGTTTTGTTACACAGCACAGGATAACTGAAACACCCAGCGCAAGGCCTGAGCTGGGACCTCCTTCCTTACCTTTCTACTTTGAGGGCTTGGCACACATGGGCTAACTCCTGACATTTGGATGCCTCAAGAAAGAAACCAGCTTTGCAGTCCCACACTTGCCTTTAAGTTTTCAATCATTGCTTCTGTTAAAAGGAAGGCCCACAGCAAAGCCCTTGGGAATGCTGGGTCTGGAGCTGGAGGCTCCAGGGTGGCCCTGGGGCTGACCCCCCTTCTGTTTCCCTTGCTGCCACACTCTGTTCCCTCAGCTTCCATGACTTCGTGTTTCCAAGGCATGTAAGAATATCGGCTGAGCGTGGTGGCTTACACCTGTAATCCCAGCACTTTGAGAGGCTGAGGCAGGTGGCTCACAAGGTCAAGAGATTGAGACCACCCTGGCTAACATGGTGAAACCCCATCTTCTACTAAAAATACAAAAATTAGCTGGGCGTGATGCTGTGCACCCGTAGTCCCAGCTACTCGGGAGGCTGAGGCAGGAGAATCACTTGAACCTGGGAGGTGGAGGTTGCAGTGAGCCAAGATTGCACTACTGCACTCCAGCCTAGTGACAGAGCAAGACTCTGTCAAAAAAAACAAAAACAAAAAACAAAAAAACAAAAAACAAAAAACGCATATCAACTTCAGGGCTAATTTGAGAATTAAGTAGGATGAGGTCTTTAGTGCTGGACCTGATACAGAGTGGCTATGCAACATGTTATTACTATTGAATACGAGCCGCACGCTGAGCACAGGAACCATTGCTCCTTCCTTCTGTTGCTCGAAGAGTGCTTCATGGAACAGCAACACCAGCATCACCTGGGAGCCCCAGCTCACACCTACAGCATCAGAAACCCTGGCTGCAGGGCCCCGAAACACACAAGCTCTGTGGGTGATTCTACTCCTTTCTTTTATTCATCTATCTTTCAGTGACAGGGTCTCACTCTGTCACCCAGGCTGGAGTGCAATGACCTGATTATAGCTCACAGCAGCTGTGAGCTTCTGGGCTCAAGCAATTCTCCTGCCTCAGCCTCCCAAGTAACTAGATTGCAGGTGTGTATCACCATACCTGACTATTTTTTTTTTTTTTTTTTTGAGACGGAGTGTTGCTCTATCGCCCAGGCTGGAGTGCAATGGCGCAATCTCGACTTACTGCAACCTCCACCTCCTGGGTTCAAGTGATTCTCCTGCCTCACCCTCCCAAGTAGCTGGGACTACAGGCCCATGCCACCATACCCAGCTAATTTTTTGTATTTTTAGTAGAGATGAGGTTTCACCATGTTGGCCAGGTTGGTCTCAAACTCCTGACCTCAGGTGATCCACCCACTTTGGCTTCCCAAGGTGCTGGGATTACAGGTGTGAGCCACCATGCCCTGCTTGGCTAATTTTTTAATATTAAGTTTTGAGAAGACAAGGTCTCACTATGTTGCCTAGGCTGGTCTTGAACTCTTGGCCTCAAGTGATCCTCCTGCCTTGGCCTCCCAAAATGCTGGGATTGGTAAATTTTCTATTATAAAATAAAACACAGATTTAGAAAACCCCATAAAAGATATGGCTTAGTGAATTATTTTGGGTCAACACCCTTACAGCTACCACACAGGTGAAGAAGCAGACCTGCAGCCTCTCCTATGCCTGCCCTGACTAGACCAGATCTTTGCACTTCTCCACAGAGTAGCATCCAGATGCAGTCCTTGGATCCTAGAGTTTCATCTTCCTCTTTTAAACTGTGATGTCTCAATTTATAGGTTCCCTGTACACCTCTCTTTCCCTTTCTGTTGAGGGACACAGGCTGGTTCGCCTGCAGTTTTCCTGTCTGGGTTTTGCAGGCTGTGCCCACGTGGTGTAGACCAAGGCCTGTGCTACCCTCTGTTTCTCACAGCTGGACCCAGAGCCGGATCAGACCCAGGCGCCATTCATCTTCCGGACCAGACAGGTGTGTTGTCTCATCAGGAGGCATCAGATGTCTGTGTGGTTCTCTTTGTGTAACATCAGCAGCCACTGGGCTGGCATGCCTGCAAAATGGTGATTGTCTGTTTCCATCATTTCTTTTTCACTTATTAGCTTGTATAGTTTCTTAAAGACTTTTCCTCACCTATGCCTGGATTACCCAGGGGTACCGTTTGTACAGGAAAAGGAGGACAAACACTGGGTACTTTCTTTTATTTAAAACATTGAATTGGTTTTACAACATCTTCAAAAGGTGCCCAATTAATATTTTGAAAATACTATGAATTCATGAATGTATAGTTGATGGGTTTTCAACATATTGCAATTATTCTCCTTTTTGAAGATTGACCTCATAATGAGAGTCTACATGCTGGCACCTGAGCCTTCTGATGTGACTCTTGTGGTCTTTGAGAGTGTCTTGGCATCTGCTAGGGTGCTCCAGGCTCATCTCATGCATTTCTTCTCTCAGATATGGGACAAGGCATGAAGCCCAAGAAGCCCTCCTTATTATATATTTTTTTTTAATGGGAAATAACATTTCAAGACCACAGTCTGGATGCTGGATGCACTCATTGCTATTGGAATGGCCATTCCTTCCATGTATGTATGTATGTATGTATGTATGTATGTGTGTGTATGTATGTATGTATGTATGTGTGTGTGTGTATGTATGTATGTGTGTATGTATGTATGTATGTATGTATCTATCTATGTATCTATCTATCTATCTATCTATCTGTATCTCTCTGTCTGTCTGACTCTCTGACTATGTATCTAACTATCTACTTTAAAGGTAAAATACCTAATGAGTTTTATTCTCTATACAAATTTAGAATTTACAAGGTTTTAGAAAAGGGGGAACCCTCTTCTATTCTATCTGTATCTTCTTTCTTCCACAACAAGAACCCAGATTCTCAAGGCTACAGTGATTGATAGAATATAACATAATTATTTATTTTATCCCAAATTAAAGTCAATGAAATAAGAATAACAATACCACCACTCCTCCCTCCCTCCCCCACTTTTTTGATTGCATGGGATCTATGCTGCCTGAGCTCCAGACCCTCCCACGGGCCATCACCCAGGCTGGGTTCCAGGGACGACTCTATCTTCAATGCCCACCAGTCCCTGAGTGGGTGTCTGTCTCATCGGCTCGCTTGTCTGAGGCTTAGTGTTTAGTAGATTCCTCAGGAAATGTTCACGGGAACGATCTTTCCTGAGTTGTTACATACTGATAGTAGTCTATACATGGCCTTTATCATTAAAGTCAGTTTTGCTGGATATGAAATCCTTGGCTAACATTTTCTTTCCTTGAGTATTCTAATGCATTTATTTATTTATTTATTTATTTATTTTCTGGCACAGAGTGTTGCTGTTGAAAAGTTTGATGGTAATTTGCTTTCTTCTCATTACAAGTCATTTGCTCTTTTTGCCTGGATGCTCAAAAGATTTTTTTCTTTTCTTTACAGTTTAATAATTTTACTAGGATATGTTTTGGCATTGCTTGTTCTGGGTTGATAATTGTTTCTCCTGCTTTGATGTTCTTTCTCAGGCTCCTATTTTCTTTATATCAGATTTCCTTTGTCTATCTTTCATATTTGCTACTTTCTCTCAGTCTTTTCACCTCTTGACTCATGTTTTTCAGTTTTTACAAATTTCCTCTTTTCTCCTTCTAGTTCTCTACGGCATTATCCCTTGTGTGTATTTGGTGTTATGTTCCTTTCGTTTTAATCATTACCTCTGCAATAATTTTCTTTTATTTCAAATTCTCTAGAGTTTAGTTACCTTATTTATGAATTCTCCCAAAGTCATTTAAGAGTGTTCATGTCATGTGGTGTTCCTAATGTCTTTTAGTTTATATTGAAATAATAGATGATAGCTCTGATTTTTGTGGTCCCATTTGTCTGGCAAGTTTTGATTGTTAGTAGGAAAGCTTTTCTGCCCCTTTGTCTCTTTCTCTTGTGTTAATTTTGTATTTTGTGTGTTATTGAACCACAATGACTTCTGTTGCTCAGTTTTTATGTGAAATGGTTTTTCTGATATTTTAGAAGGAGAGTGATTGCAGGGGGGAATTTTTAACTCTGCAGAGCTCTCTCTTCCGCACTTTCCTTGTAGTGTTAAGAACAGGGTGGTCTGCCTTCTGAGGTTTCCTGGGTGGGTTCCCCTCCCCCACTTCAGGTCTGATATGGGTATCTTGCTCAATTTTGATTTTTCTCACCCAAATCTCTCCTCAGCCTGGGCTCTGTCCTGGCTGGGAGCCCAGACAGGCCAGTTTGAAGGATCCATGGCCCAGCAGGCTCACCCTTGTACTTGCTGATGCATTAGACAAATGCTGGGCTTCAACTGCTGTTTCCAAATCACCCCCATGCCCTCTGCCTTTTGGAGGCTCTGTTTCCATGTGTGAGGGTTGTCTCCTGTTTCTCTCTGCTGCTCCCACCCCATCTGGTCGGGGGCTCGTGGGTGTTTGTCCCACCCACTTGTATGTTGGGTTGCTGTCCACAAGTTTTGAATTTCACTGTCAAGTTGTTCTGGGCATTAAGGCTTCCATAACAACATGACACAGGCCAGGTAACAAAAGCAACAGAAATCTATTTTCTCACAGTTCTGGAGGCTCACGTCCCAGGTCCGGGTGTGGGCAGGGCTGGTTTCTCCTGAGGACTCTCTCCTTGGCTTGCTGCACCTCCCGTGGCCTCCCCTTTGTGCGTGCACATCTGTGCCCAAAGTTCCTCTTCTTATGAGGACACCAACAAGGTGGATTAGGACCCACTCTAATGACCTCACGTTAACTCAATCACCACTTTAAAGGCTCTATCTCCAAATACAGAGCCCATTCTGAGGTACTGGGAATTAGGGCTTAAACATATGAATGTTACAGGGAGGACATTCAGCCTATAGCATGCCATCTATTTTTAGGGGGAGGTCTGAGGAGGGTAAGCACTCTGTCACCGCTGCCGCTTTTTCCTAGAATTTCCCTTTCTTGTACCCGAGTGAGCCAGAGAAGGGACACTCGCCACCCCTGGACGTGGGTCCCTTTGTAGCACCTGCCCTTGATGGCTGGAGTGCCTGACGTTGCAGAGCTGCCTGCCGCACTAAAGCACAGACCCTCTGCAGCAGGGACTCTGCCTGTTCTGTTGTCACCACATCCACAGCAGCAGTAGCTGGTTCATGGCAGGTGCTCAACACATTGCCAAGGAGTAAACACGCAGGGGGAGTGTGTGCAGAGCAACGAACACAGCTTGGGAGATAGGAGCCGTGTGTTCAAGTCCAGCTCTGCCTGGACCTGGGTTTGTGCCTTTGAGTGAATCACCTGAAGTCTTTTCCCACCATCTGTGAAGGCTGAGGGGATCAGGGGGGTCATATTCCTTACCTCTGGGCTCATGTTCCTTACCTCAGTGGGGGTATATGTGCATGCTGCCTGAAGAGGGACTGCTGAAGTAGCACAGTCCACAAAGTAAAAATCTCTTGTTTTACTTTCTCTGCAATTAAAAGTGACAGCAGCAGTCAGCAGCATCCAGAAGGGTCAGAGGTCACTGCTTATTACCAGCATCAACAGCTTCTGACAAGGGCACTGCCTTACTCTCAGGCCACTGACTGGGAAAGAGGCCTTGGCTGTGATAAGGGCTCTGGGAGTATTTTAGAGAAATACAGTTTTCAGGAAAGAATGGAGCTCTTGTAAGACACAGATCCTAGGGAGGCAGCTGAGGACTAAAATCATTGACTAGAAAGATGAGAGAAAGAGGGCTGGTCTTTTCCACACCATTTATTTGATTCTTGCTTGCACCCACCGTTTATTTATCACCGCAGCTGTTTTGTGGCCCTTGCCATATACATGTGCGGTTGCCCTCACATCTCCATCTGTGAAATTCATCCACGACCTTATTAAAAAGAAACTTAAATCAGGATCAACAAATTTCAGTTCATTTTAATGCTAATTTGTTAAAAAGAAAGGGAATCTTAGCTGTGGCTACATGGGGAGCTGAGTCTGAGAGCTTGGACCCCGAGCTCAACGGTGACGTGCTCAGAGCCGTGGCCATGGCCTGCAGAGCCCTGCTCTGGAGCGCACCCTCCCCTGGACTGTGCAGGTGGGAGAAGGAGCAAGGCGTCAGACCCCGAGTTTCCTCGCCCTTCTGCGGTTTGGCCCTGGACCAGGGTCTGCAATGCAGGTTGGGGAATCCTCACTGCCCAGGAGCCCTGAACAAAAGGAACCTGGGAGGCTGGGGCATGGCACGGGCTGGCCTGGGAAAAGTGCTGAGTCAGACTGTGGAATACGCCTTAGCCAGCACCCTGGGTTAGGAGGCCTGGAGGGAGGTGCCTGGGTGAGGAATGCAGATGCTTACAGGATCATGCCTGAGTCCTTGACTCCCTGCAGAGACTTCCTGGCATGGGCTTGGCACAGGCTGGGGTGGGGAAGGCAGCTTTCCCTGTTGGGCCTGCCGGGCAAAGGCTTGTCAGTGCCTGGGGCCCCCTCCTGAAGGATCACACATAGGACTGTGGCTGGGAGTGGCCTCCTCAGTCTCCACCCCAGCCCTGGGCCGGATGACTGTGGCTAGTGCACTGGACGTAGACACCACCTGGCCCCCAAGAATGGCTGGTGAACCCTGACCTTCCCCTAAAGGACCACGTAGGCACGGTAGGACTGCAAGCTGCCTCTCTGTTGCCAAACACCATCTAAGAGGAGCTGGAGGGTTTCCATTCCCATCTGTCTGTGAGACCTGCCTTCTTTGCTTCAGTTCCATGTTTCTCAGAGCTGTGACTCATGTCAGCAGTTTTGCAGGCTCTCCTGTAAAACTCTTGGTTTTGTTTTCCTCAGCCTTTAACCCCATGCCAGGGTCTCAAGCCTGGTGCACATTAGAATCACCAGGAGCCTTAAATCATATTGACAGCCAGGTCTCTGCCCTGGAGGTCCTGGGGTGAGTCTCTGCCTGCATCCCCCAGGGGATTGGAACGTACAGCCAGGTGGCGCCACTGCCCCAAAGAAAAGGCACATTTGCCACCAGGTTTCAGAGCTAGCTCAAAAGGGGACTGAACATGGGTAAAAGCAGCCCTTTCTGGGGATTTGAGGCATAAACCAATTGTTTCCCTGGCCAAGAGCAGAGTGAAAACCGGGAGGAATATGCACTGAATAAGACTTGCTAAGAGGCTTTGAAAACCTGGACAGGATCTTCAGGATCTCAGGATGTCCTGTGTGTCCCACCCACAGTGCCTGGCGTGCGCTTGGTTGGCACCAAGCTCTTCATAATGAGGGGCAAATGGTTAGAAAGATAAAGCAAAATAAGCCTGCAAAGAAAAATAAAAGCAATGAAGAAACAAATGTGGCCACACTGGGTCCTTTGCAGATGCTGGAATAGCGGGCACTTTGGTTTAACACAGCAATTTTTCAGCTTCAGTGCCCACAGAGTCTGCTGGAGGGCGTGTTCAGAGGCTGCAGTCCTCACCCCCAGAGATGCTGACTTCCTGGGTCCAGGGAGGGGTCTGACATCCTGCATTTCCAACAAGTTTCCAGGCAATGTCAATGTTTCTGGGGTCCTCGGACAACGTGTTAACACAGGTCAAATGACCAAGATAAAGCAACTTCAGAGAAAATCAGTGAGAAAACAGAAAAGAAACAAAGGTACTTTTGGCTGAAACCCACCATATGGAATATTAGATTCCTTTGATTCTAATTCCCCTGCACCTGGGCCCTGATTGCAGCAGAAGTTTGCTATATTCAGGCATTGGCACTTGCTATGACTGAAACCCAGGGTTCCTGGGGTGGGTCCCAGTATGCAAATTCAAGGCAATCTATAATTTTCTCTAATCGAGGAAGCGCTGTGTGAATGCTGCCTGCTTTCCTCCTGGCCAGAGCTGGTGCTTAAGGTCTGAGAACCTGGCAGCTTAGACTAAGGTCGCACCTGAAATTTCCCCAGATAAATGATCTCCTGCACTGGTGTGGTCCTAGGCCGCCTCGGAGCTCACACAGCCCCATGGCGCTCAAGGATTGCAACCCACAGGGATTCATCAAACGCTTAACTGTGGCCAACTGCAGTCTTCCCAACGTGTACCCTGGGCAAGACTCTTGGAGGAAATATTAGTAAGAATGGCCTGAAAAGGTCTGGAAAAGTTGTACATTGCATCATAATCTTGCGGTTTCGCAATTTAAAGGCCCTGAGGAGTCCTGTAGTGAAGAAGCTTGCTTAACATACAGAAACAGGTGCCTTCCATAACTTGTTTGAGCATGAAACACGTTCTGAGCTTTTCTTTTTCTCTTTTTTCTTTTTTCTTTTTTTTTTTTCTGAGACGGAGTCTCGCTCTGTCACCCAGGCTGGAGTGCAGTGGCGTGATCTCGGCTCACTGCAAGTTCCGCCTCCTGGGTTCATGCCATTCTCCTGCCTCAGCCTCCCGAGTAGCTGGGACTACAGGCAACTGCCACCGTGCCCGGCTAATTTTTTGTATTTTTTAGTAGAGACGGGGTTCCACCATGTTAGCCAGGATGGTCTCGATCTCCTGACCTCGTGATCCACCTGCCTCGGCCTCCCAAAGTGCTACTCTTGGGATCTCAAGGAACTCACTCTCCATGAGATAGCAGTGTGGGAGATGTACATAGATCCCACAGTCCAGGAGGAGGGGAAAGAGGATATCGACTCTTCCTGGTCTCAGAGAGCAGATCTTCAGTGTTCTGTGAGGCCCCACAGAGTCGAAGCCTCCTAGAGGACACAGACAGGTAAACAGGTGTCTCCTGGGAGAGGGGCCCTATCCGTGCCCAGTTCCCAAGACACACTTGCTCCCTTGTTATTCGCAGACGCCCTCCTTCATCCACAGGGATTTAGACCTGCTTCTCTGTGGAGTATCAAAGATTCAAAATACCCACCATGTGGCCTCAACTCCGGGTCCTGTAGCTTGCTGCCTGGGAGAGTTGGCATTAAAACCAAATGAGGTAATGAGTTCAAAGCTGCATGGCTCAAAGCAATCATCAGCATCACCTGGAAGCTTGTGGTCCACACAGAATCCCAGGCTTGCTCCAGACCTGCTGAGCCAGAACCTGTCCTGGAGTGAGACTCCTAGGAGTGTAGAAGCACATTCAAGTTTGAAAAGGCACTGTTTTTCAAGTAAATGGAAATTAAAATAAAAGCGATATGTTAAAGGGTTGATTCACAATCCTGGCTGCACTTTGGAATCACCCAGGGAGCTTTAAAAATACTCAACTGCCCTGCCCCCAATTCTAATTTAATTGGAATGGAAGTATCTGGACAAGGGGAGTTTAAAAGCTCTGTGGGTGATTCTAATGTGCAGCAAACAGATTTAAAGGTATTAGGGTCTTCAGCACATAGAGGTGGTGGTGGTGGGGGTGGTGTCCCAGCACCTGGTATGGTGCCTGGCCTGTGGCGGGCACAAAACTGTTCATGGAAGAACCACCTCACTGCTGCATGGAGTGCATCCGAGGACTCTGAATCACAAGGATGGTCAGGAGGACAGAGAAACATGCAGAAACACTTCATCCCACAGTGAGAGTGTGGCCCAATGCCAGGGTCCCAGTGGCGGAGGCAGCCTGATGGTCACACTGCCTTTCAGGTGGCCTCCTGGTCTCCAGCAGCCCGTGGCATGCACAGCCCACCCTGTGATGCTGAACTGGTGGGTGCGGTGGAGCCAAGGCCATTGTAATAGGTGGTTATTATTTTGAGGTTTTTTTTTTTAAACTGATACATTGTAACCCAGTTATAGAAGAAAAAGAGGCCATGGTTTCAGGACAGGATACCAACCGCCATCAGGTCTGCAAGCAGCCACCTGTGCCCTATGAAGGGTGTGAGTACGATCAGGTCCACAAGCAGCCACCTGTGCCCTTTGAAGGGTGGGAGCGGAATGCCTTGGAGTTCTCAGGAGCAGGAGACCCCTCCTCCAAGGTGGCTGCTTCTAGGAACACTCTCCATGTCGTGCTGTGTGTCTGTGTGAGCTGATGGGCCGGGCGCATGGGTGGGGCAGGCAGCTGGAGATAGAGCCCTGGACAGGTCTTGCCACAGGCTGCCTACCCATCCCCAGCTCTCAGGCCTGAGTGACTTTTTAAAAATAAAAGGACAGCAGCCACACACACCTTGCGATGGGCCATCAGCCTTCAGCCAGCCTCAGGGGCTGCAGCAGCAGAACTGGGAAGCAGAAGGGGTCAGCGACTCCACCTCAGGGCAGGGTGCCCTGCTGAACTCTCCCTCTGAGAAGCGCCTTCAAGTGCCTTCTCTTTGATAAAAGACTACAAGGTTGGCAGAAAACCAAAATACATTTTCTCCTTCAAATATGTCTGAGGCTCATGGCCAATAAGTCCCAGGTCCCTGTCAGGCCGGTGAGCATGGGCATGGAGCTGGCAGTGGTCAGGGCTGGGGAGGCAAGGCCCCTCGGTTGGTGCATGGAGCGCACCCTTCCAACTTGCTGCCCTGCCATGGCAGCCCCTGCTGTGCCTGGAGGAAAGTCATCCCAGGAAGCTGCCATGGGAAAGGGCTGGGAGGGGCAGACGTGGGGTCTGAGGGGACGCTGGTGACGACTCCCAGCCGCGGATGCTGTCGGCATCTTGCTTCCTGGAGACTGAGGGTCCTGATCTTGCCAAGTCAGCCCCTTGCTGGTGCCCCCTTGGTCTCCTCCTCTGGGCAAACCCAGGCTGGGGCCTCAGGCTGCTCACCCTCTGCAGGTGAAGGCTACCCTCTCTTATTGCTGTCATTCCCCAAATGTTGTCCTTTCTCTGCTCTTTTCAGAAATGGAGAGGCTGGGGTTGCCGATGGGGCAGAGAGGAGAAAAAACAGGTAGAGAGAGACGCCCGGGCCTGCCAACCACGAAGTAAAGAAGCTGGAACCGCACAGCCCCTGCGTGGGTGCCTTGGTGGGATCTGTGTCCCCCACAGCCCACTGGGCATGGACTCTGGGGAGGGGCAGAGTGGCCGGCCCCTCTCTCAGGCTCTGCCTCCCTGGCCTTCGCTCACATGAGCCACCTTCTGTTGGCCCTGGGACACTCCCTCTCACAACCACAGTGGCCTACTTCTGAGCCCACATCAAGTAATGTGCGCAAATAAAAAGAAGGTTCTCAAGCTTGGGAATTTATTTCTGTGAATACAGACTGAAGCTGTGATCTTATGTAGGCTGGTTACAGAAGGCTAGACAATAAAATCAGAGGAGAGTCAGAAGTGCCAGTAAAATAGTGAGATGTCAAGGCGAAGTTACCACTGTTCACAGATCACATGATTGTGTGCTTGGAATACCCAGGAGAACTGGCTGAACCTATGGAAAACAATAACTCAGGCAGGAAAATTATTGTGCATAACCAATAACTTTTCTATATGCAAATAACTTGTTAAAATATTATGAAAAAAGGCCGGGTTCAGTGGCTCGCACCTATAATCCCAGCACTTTGGGAGGTCGAGGTGGGCGAATCACTTGAGTCCAAGAGTTCAAGACTAGCCTAGGCAACAGGGCAAACCCTGTCTCTACAAAAAATATGAAAAATTGGCCAGGCATAGAGATGTGCACTTGTAGTCCTAGCTACTTGGGAGTCTGAGGCAGGAGAATCACTTGAGACAAGAGTGGGTGGTTGCAGTGAGCCGAGACTGAGCTGCTGCACTCCAGCCTGGGCAACACAGTGAGACCCTGTCAAAAAAAATTATGAAAAAATATTGCATTTAAGATAGCATTTACTTGAGACAATAGCAAAATACAAACTTTAAAAGAAATATGTAGGACCTATATAAACAAAACCTGAAAATTCTGCTAAGGGATAAACTGAAACTGCGAGAGATAACTTGCTATTGGCTAGAATGCATCAATATTATGAAGGTGACCGTTAACCCTAAATTACTCATAGGATCAGTGCAATCCCAGCTGAAACACTAACATGCTATGTGAAGGGAAATTGATGTGGAAAAATAAACAGGAAGAGTCAGGAGGAGGAAGGGAATTGGGGAGTAGTCCTGGGAAATGTCAAATGCACCGTGAAGTTTCAAGAATGAAAGCAGATTGACACGAAGGTTTGTGTGGAGCAGAAAAAGGCCCCAGGAGATATACAAATATATACTCAAATTGAGTGTGTGTGATAGGAAGCATTTTAAATCAGAGGGCAAGAGAGGAAATATTGAATAAATGGCTTAGAGACAATGTGGTATTTGGAAAACCACACAGAATTCTGACCCACTGCCTTACTGTTCCAAAATAAGTTCCAGAGATATCAGAGATGTGAGTGTACAAGAGTGAAATGAAAACATTCTGAAATTTAAAAGGTGAGTTTATTTATAGTTGTGAATGTGAAATGCCTTTCTAAGCAGGATATGTATTTGACAACTTTAATGGGAAATGTTGAGATATTTGACTAGAAATAAAAATCATCATCAAGGACACAAAAACCCACAATTAAAGAAAAAGTGAACAATTAACTGAAGAAAATATTTGAAGCCCAAGTGGGAAAAGGCTTGTAGGCTTCATTGAGCAACACATTTTACAAAGAGTGCTCATCAGTCAATAAGAAAAACATTTACAAACCCCACTGAAAAACAAGCCCACAGAAATATAAATGAAATTGGTCAATAAATATAGTTTTTAAAAGGCTTGCTCAGTTTCTCTCAAAATTAAAGAAACATCTTAAAAGAACAAAGAAATATAATTTCGAAGTAGCAAAATTAAAAATGCAATGGCACTCGTGGCTGCTGTGAGCATAGGGAAAAGGGCGTATTTGTAAATTGTCAACAGGAGTGTAAGTTGCAGAGGGCTGCTCTGGAAAGTTAATGGGCCATATCCATCAAAGTGAAAAATGCAGCTACCCTTTGACTTAGCAGTGTCCCTGCCAGGAATTGACCTGGTGGCTGTACTCATAAGTTAGCCGGGAGAAAGAAACGCTCACAAATATTGTTGCAAGAATGAAACCAGAACAAAAAAATCAAATAATCTATCATTAAGAAACAGATTATTTAGATTATGACAATTCTACAGATGGCAAAACTATAATTTGTTCACTTGTCTTTATGTATACACTTCAGTAACAAGTTATTAACATACACAAAGAATGAAATGACTCTCTCTCTACCAATACAGAAATATTTCCAAGACATATGTTTAAGGGAATAACAAAAGGCAGAACAGTGTAAAAACAGAATGACAAATAAATAACTAACCCTATAAAATACCTACGTTGGCATATGCAGAGAATGCTCTCTCAAAAGGACATCTAAGAAGTGATGAACGAGCCTAGAAAACAAGAGAAAGGCTTTCACTTTTTATTTGAAAATGTTCAGAACTCTTTGAAGTTTTGAGCCATGTGCATGTTTTACTTTCCTTTTTAACATTCTTCTTTCTGCTTCCCAGGGGCGTAAGAGATTGCTTCAATCCTTCCCTGTGCAGTGTTGAGATGTAATCTTCTCTTGTTCTTGTCCTAGGCACCTTAAGACCCAGTTAGTGTCTCCATGTCCGGCCAACCATTGGAGCGGCATGGTTGTCTCCTGGGGAGCGATGTGAAGAGGCTGCCTCAGTAGCAAACCTGCCCTCCCCTCGGTTTCCTCCCACAGTTAATGAAGACCTCCCCAGTCTGCCTGGTTCAGTGGCTTTCCAATGCCAGCTTGCCTCAGAGTCCCCCGAGGGCCTGTGAACAGGTGTCGCAGCTCCTTTAGAGTTTAGAGGTCTGGGAGGTGGGGACTGAGAGCTTCATATCCAAGAAGTTTCCAGGTAATGCCTTACTAGTCCTGGGACCCCACTTTGAGAACTGCTGACCAGGTCAGCTGTCTAAAGCCAGATGCTGGGACTTTTCCTTGTGTCTTAATCTGCTCCTGCGGCTGTATCAAAATACCCGAGACTGGGGGATTTATAAGCAGCAATGTATATTGCTCACAGATTCGGAGTCTGGGAAGTCGAAGGTCAAGGCACCAGCAGATTCAGGGGCTGGTGAGGGCCTGTTCCTCCTAGATGGGGCCTTCCATGTGTCCTCACATGGTGGAAACACCAAAAGGGGCTAACAACCCCTTCAGTCCTTTTTTATAAGAGCACCAGTCCCACTCATGAGGGCTCCCCATCATGATCTAAGTACCTGCTAAAGGCCCTACCTCCTCACACCACGACCTTGGTGATTAGGTTTCAGCATCTGGATTTGGAGGGACACAGATACACAAACATGCAGACCACAGCACCCTGGCTTCCCGGAACACAGCTGATGCTTGATTTCCCACTGATGGGTGAATCCCTAGGCCCCTGCGCTGTTGTAGAAAGCAATGATGGTCCATGCAGTTCATCCTGCGTTGATCCTGGAGGCAGGAGGAGGGATGCAGGGACTACACCTCAGTACCCTGAGGCTCTCACTTCCTGGCCTCACTCTTGGGGTCGGGAGGGCCAGTGTAGTTACATGCACCTGCACCCCAGACTTAAGGTCTCTGTCCAAGTCCCTGCATCCATAGCACTGTGGGTCTGGCACGTGCCCATGGCCTCTTACCTTGGTGCCTCCACAAGGAGGGTGGTATTGCCTCATGCACCTCTGTTTGTCCTACACAGAGCCTGGCCGCCAGAAGTCCTCTCCCCAGGGGGTGTTTGCTGAACGCCTGGAAAGAAAAGTAGGAAGGGAAGCAGGGAAGCTTTTTATGGCTTCTGCTAAGACTTGTCAGTTGTCTACTCACCCTCGAGAGCAGCTCCTGGCCCAGGGCAGAGTCTACTGGCCTGTGAGAGCAGCTCCTGGCCCAGGGCAGAGTCGGTTCTGCAGCTCCAGGGACCCCGGAATCCCAGCCTTGCGCATGGCAGCTTCCTCCTTCCTGCTCCAGTGGAAGGATTTGCTTCTACCTGCAGGGCTCAAAACCCTGTGCTCTCTCCTTCCTCGCCTCCCCTCCCCCACACTGGGAGCCTCCTTGTTGCCTGCTGGCTGCAGGAAGAAGAGAATCTTTAGGGGGAATTGGTGGGTAACTCAGGTGACTTTCCCACAAAAGTAGATGACAAGGTTGGAGAGTGGTAGCTCATCTGGGAGCTGATCTCAGGAAGCTCCAGCCGGGGTATGGGGAGTGGGAAGGAGCCAGGACAAAGCTGTGGGCAGCTAGGGTTCAGCCACGGGGAGAGGGGTGGGTAATACCCCAGGGTCCTCCCAGCCCAAGGGCCAGGAAGTGGGGCTGTTCACCCTCAAATTCCCACGTGTAATCAGCTAAGGGATGCTTGTGAGGCCAAACGCACAATGCTGGGAAAGCCCTCAGGCAGATTCTCCAGGGGCTGCAGGGGGCCTGCGCAGTGCCGGGAGCCATGAGCCTGGAGTCACCAGGGCACCAGCAGAAACCTCGGCCCCACCATTTGTGTTAGAGGATTTGGAAATAGGTGACCAATGTATAATCCCTTGGAATTAATATGGAGCAGAGTCTATTTAAATGAGAAAAAGTGTATTTTCTGCCTTCTAGTTAATTGGACACTCAGGGAGTAGAGGACTGGAATAGAGCCATTGTGATCTGGATTTCTGTTTAATAAAACAAGCGCAAGTGTGGCATTATTCTAACCACCAGTATTTATCTTTCAAAGTCACTTGGCAGCACTAATACCTCTAACTGCTAAATGCGTGTGATTGTTGAAAATCTAAAATAATATATAATAACCTCTTTATTTAGAGCAGTAAGATAATTTATGCTATTAGAAACTTGGAGAAAATGAGCAATCTTTAAACACCTTGGTAAACAGAGACAGTACCGGACATTTGAAGCACAGCAATTGCAGGAAGTCTTTTATTCATTTCAGAGGGGAGGAGCCCCCACTACCTCCCTGACTCAGCATCGTTTGCTGTTTGCTAACAAACTTTTGGATGCTGTGGCATTGCTTCCTGGAAGATAAGCCATGACCCTTATGGCAAGAGGCAAGTCTGGGTGGGCCTGGGTGTTCAGGGCCTTTTTCACGCATACCACTGGGGTGCCCAAGGGACAAGGCATGTGTGGATTATTACAGAGTAAACAGTGCTTTATGCTTCATCAGTACAATCACATTCAGAATCACAAAAATGTACATGCTGTCAGGATCATAAGCCCTCTCCCATCTTCTTAAAAACTAAGTGGAAAAATAGTAATTGTGTAAGTTTGTGGGGCGTGTGCTGTGGCGAGGTGCGCACGCGTTTGCAGGTGCCTTAGCAGAGCCCACTCCTCACCTGAGTATCGTGTGTGTGTGCGTGTGTGTGTATATGTGTGTGTGTGGTGAGAACGTTTAAAATCTACTCTTTTAGCAACTTAAAAATACATAATACATTTTTATTTGCTAAGATTACCTGTCTGTGCACTAGATCAGTGAGACCGATTCCTCCTGCTTAACTGTGACTTTGTACCTTTTGACCAACAGCTCCCCTTTCCGCCTCCACTCCCTCAGCCCGGCCCCTGGTAACTGCCATTCCCCTCCATTCTGTGAGTTCAATCTGTTTAGATTCCACATGTAATGAGGTCATGTGGTATTTGTCTTTCTGTGTCTGGCTTATTTCATGGTGAATAAGGAAATCGTGGCCTATATACACGATGGTTTCTATTTGCAGCAGCATAGACGAAGTGGGAAGGCACCACCTACATGAAAGAACCCATTCCCCCACCCCCACTCTCTCCAAGGGGCAGTAGCCTGTGTGATTTAAATGGCTCCCAGGCTGTCCCTATCCCCTGGGGCACTGGATGAACTTGATTAAGCTAAGGATTACACTTGGCCATCTCACTGTAATGCATGCATTCCTAAGGAGATAAGGAGAGACCTCAGACAGCTTGGCTCTGGGCTATAGAGAGCCACCGACGTGCCAGCTGACGGAGGCAGAGCTGTCTGTTAGAAATGGAGCCTTGGTGATGGCCGCAGACATGATCATGGCCCTCCCCCGCCTCATGACTTTTCTTCTCGGAAGGAACACGCTGGTGTCTTCCTTCCTCCCCAGGGAGTCAGGCTGAGTTATTAGGCTGGGGAGTGTTGGGAAGTAATTGGGCCTGCCTGACTCGGCCCTTCCTGCCTGTACTTTGGGGGTGTGCTTCTCTGCCAGAGCGTCTGGTGAGCCTAGCGGACCCTGTGCCTGGGTGAGGGATGTGGTTTCTCTATGTCTTTTTTTGGGGCGGAGGGGTAAGAAATCACACGAAATCTGCCTTCTCAACAATTTTTCCAGTTTTATTGAGATATAATTGACAAATAAGAATCGTATGTAAAATAATATTACATATGTACACACAGAAAATGGTGTGGCAAAATGTACACAATTGGTGAATGAGGGTAAAGAGTATGTAGGAGCTCTTTGTCCTAAATCCGCAACTTTTCGGTAAGTTTAAGACAATTTACATCTATGCCCTTTAGCTCCACTCACCAGCCATGTGCATTCCAGCCCAGTATCACTTTCTGTGTGCATAGCTAATGTCATTTTTTATCCCTAAATATTTCAGCATATGGCCTGAGAGCAAGGGCCCTTCCTATCACATAGTCACAGTATAATGATAAAAACTCAGGAAACTTAGCATTAATACTACCATCTAATCATTCTTTGTCAGTTTTCTCAGAGATGCCAATGATCAGTCTTCCTGTCTGGGGCCCATGCGTGTGTGGAGTGTTACCTTTGCTTGCCGCGCTGCTCTGTCCACTTTTCCTCTGGAGTGTGCCTTCTCAGCCTTCACTGTCCTTCATTGCCTGGACACTTCTGAAGAGACCAGGCCAGTGGTTTGAACAGTGGCCCACATGAGCGGACTGAGGGGATGTGCCCATGGTAGGGACATCCCAAAGCCCACCACGTGGGGGCGGGGGCGGCTCAGCATGTAGTGGGGGCAGCTCAGCATGCAGCCGGGGTGGCTCAGCAGGACAGTGCTGTTGACCACATTACGTGGCTGTGCATATGAATGTTGGGTGTCTACCCACTCCTGGTCCTCCCTGCTCTAAAACCAAACCCCAGACCTGGAAGGGGAGGTGAGGAGAAAGCACTGTTGGTACTCAGGGGTCCCTGAACACAGTCTTTGCCCCTCCTCCCCTTCCCGCCTCTCAGAAAGCCCACCTTTCCAAAGCCTGCCCTCTGACCCAGATTGAATTCTTCTTCCAAGTAATTCTGAAATAGAAATTCCTCTGATGGCCACAGTTAAACTCCATTTCTCTGAAGCTCCACACCAGCTCAGCTGGGACTAGTCCCTGCCCTTGGTTGGTTTTGACAAACAGAATCTCCCTCCATCATTGCTCACAGTTCATACTGCAGAGGGCTGAGTCTTCTGAAGATCTCTGCAGAGAGTTCCAAATATTCCTACTGCTATTTGCTGCCACAGAAGGCTGAGCACGTGCAGAAACTTCTGGAGACAAACTGTGCTTCATAAACTCTGTGAAATATGTTCCTCTTTATGCCAAAGCTATCCTGTGGAAGGAAAAAGAACTTTCCGTGTCTGGATATGTTGTGAGGATCTCCCTCTTTTCATTAACTGGACATCACTTGATGTCGAGGATTTTTAGGTTTTGCTGCTCAACCTCTTAAAGCCCATTAGTGTCTCTGTCTTTCTTTCCTAGGTCCTGATTTTCCACACTCTAGTTCTGCTTTACTGACTATACTGTGGCTATGTCATTTGTTTTAGGTGATCTCAACTCCTTTGAGAAGAATGGTATATTTTTAGCATTTTCATAGTTATATTGTGCTCAGTTCCCCAGCAGGCAGAAATTCTTATCCCCATTTCCCATGAAGAAAACAGTCTGGAGAATCCAATAACAGGCTCAGTTTTCGTGGGACAGGTTAAAGGGAGAATCAGATCTTAAGCAAAGTCTAGAATATTCTCCTCCTCAGATGAGTTGCTATTAAGAATGCAGTTAAAAGTCTAAGGAAAAGAATAGAAATAATCCGTGAGTTCCACGGCTGCCAGAGGCCGATGGATGGCATCCTTGCTGGGCTCACCGCTGAGGTCCGTGTGGCTCAGGGAGAAGTCTGTTGAGTAAATTGCTCCTCCGTAGGCTGCAGCTTTCCTACCACATTCATCTTGTGTCCCCAGCTTCTAGAACAGCACCTGGCAGGCATAAAATAGGCCAGGGGTGGTAAATCATGTTGAGCAAATGCCCACAATCATCATTTGTGCTCCTTCACCTTAAACATGTGGCCAGAGATTCTCCATGATGTAAACTCATGGGAATGTGGAGGCCTCCGGAGGCCAGGCAACTGGCTCTCTGGGGCCACAGGCTTTGCCCCTCACTGCGTTCTGTTGTGATGACCAGAAAGCCTCCTTCTCACAGGGAAGGCCCAGGCCCTACACTCCTCAGAGCAGCAGCAAGACGCCCACTGGCAGGTGTCTCCATGTGGTGGGGCCAGTTTTGGAGCCTCATCACAATGTCCACAGGGTCTCTGAACTGGGAAGGATCAGGAACACAGTGACTCCCAGATGGCAAGGATGAGCTCTCTCAGGCACTGACTTTGCTGGGTTTGCTGTGGCAGCCTGGAATGCAGGGTGGTGCTGCTTGGGCTGTAGGCATTAAGAGTGCTGTAATTGATTAATGATGTCTGCCCTGAGCAGGACTGGGGAGTGGGAGGATGATTCTCACATTGCCAACTCTAACCTGATCAGCAATCCTTCATGGCTAAGATTAGGGAACTCTCCCCCAGAGAGGTGCCTCCCAGAAATGTTTAAATGTTGAAAATGTTTAATTGCTATCTCCGAGGTGCTGAGGAGATAGCAATGAACAAAGCAAAGTCAGTCCTCTTTGGAAGCTTGCATTCTAGCAGGGTGCCCAGTGGCCGTCAAACTTCAGATCTATCCAGGGTTTGTTACAATGCAGGTTTCTGTGTCAGACTTTCTCAGATATTCTGATTCAGCCTGTCTCGGAAGTGTCTGGGCCATCATCATGCTTGCAGTGACCTCAAGTGGTCCTCCAAGGGTCTAAGGGTGGCAACAACCAGTGAAGTGGACACTGGGAGGGGGTTTGAGGGTAGACTGAGGCCATATTTGTGGCCTGCCCCTAATCCCTCCTTACAGTGCTGCGGGCAGCTCCCCCACCACCACTGGCTGGTGTTGGGTGGAAATGGCTTCAACATCCTGCCCTACTGGAGCTCAATGTGGAGCCCTTGTTGGGTTCTCAGCCGAGAAAAAACGAGAGAAAAGCATCCATGAGCCAGAGATAGAAATTGAGAGCAGTAAGCAAACGGCCAATTATCTTTCGGATGGTACCCAAATGTACTGTCTGCTTATCTGCTGCCTGCAGAGCAAGCCGGCACCTGCCTTTGGGAGCTGACTACGAGGATGGCTACTCGCGAGTAAAGAGGCTTCATTTTCCTGGCCAGAGCTTATTCTTTTTAGTATGTTAATTGAGTGAAGTGTGCCTGCTTCCCTGTAGAGTCAGAGGTATTTTATCATGGACAGGAAAATCCCTGTGTTCCAAACCCCAGTACCCTCTGCCTGCACACAGGATGACATGCAGAATTCCGCCAAATGCCCAGGACTCCCCAGTGGTTCAGCCCTACCCGGATGTGATGCTGCTTCTCTCCTGCAGACACAGTCATTAAACAGCCATGTTGCAGGGAAGAAGTTCTCTCTCAGGAAGATGAGCAGCGGAAAAGAGCCTGTATTATGCTCTCCGTGTCTGAGAGACAAGGGAGGCGGTGGGTAGGGCAGGAGGCCCAGTGGAGGGTGGAACAGTGGGGTGATAAGGAGAATCAGCTCCTGTGAACCTGGGGTCTTCCTCAGGAACATGAATCCCCAGCCCAGCCAGACGCCCTGGCCGGCTTTCCTGTACCAAGGACTTCGGCTTCCGTGCTGCCATTTTTGGGCCATTGATGCTGGAGGTACTTTCCCATCGATTGAGCCCTCGAAGAGGCCTCCTGGGCTCCTCACAGCACAGCCTTTGCCAGTATCAACAGCCGCAGCAGCCACATCCTGACGGCAACCACCACCTTGAGGAATGGAATCTTCTTCTGCCATGTCTCCGATACTAACCTCGGCACCTGTGTCTTACAGAGGATTTTTATGTTGTTTCCCAGTTCAAAGGCCTGTCTGAAAGATGCTCTTTGGATTTCAAAAATACTGTGTTAAAATTTCTGACACAGTAAAGCAGAATACTTGATATTGTGTATGTATAAAAAATTCTGAGTGCACTGCTGCTATAGATGAATGACTCTTGTCCTTATTGCTATACATAATTAGTAAACCCGACACCAGTGTTGATTCAGCATGGTGGGCCTTTGGGGCTGGGTAACTGGCTGGAGGGACATCCCCCGGTCTCTCAAGCAGCTCTGAGGGGTGTGTGCCTCTGGCTGTGCAGGCCCACGAGCTCAAGCCGGCAGCGGGCAGGCACAGTTCAAGTTCAACCACGAGTGAAGGGTCCGGCATTGCAACCCCCGTGTCCGCTCCAATGCTCAGATTCTTCAGGGCACTCTCTTCCTCTCCTTTCCTCACAAGAGCCAGACACCCGCTCATTTCTTCACTCTGTACTTGCCTTTGTTCCTTCAACTCTTAAGAAGGAAAAATTTGGTTTAAGTAATTGCGTTGAGATATCACCAGTGGATGCTAGAGCCAGCTTGCTCCAGCTCCTGAAACCTAAGTGCTAAATTTTCAGGGGTCTTGGGAGCCAGTTGTTAACACAGACATCATTAAAAATTAAACGTTAAAAACTTACAATTAAATGAATTGTATTAAAATGAAGGGCAAGAATACTCAAACTTGTTACTTCCAGCTCATTCACATTTGACTGCATTTATGCTCGCAAGGTATGCGGATCCACGGCCCTCCCTAACTGTGTTCATGGACGTCACATGTGCAGCCTGGAAGTGGCCACAGGTGAGAAGAGTCATGCCTCGGAAGGGGCAAACACTGCAAACTAGAGCTTTCTTGCCCAGACAGCTGCTTATTAAACATTTACAAGCGCACCAGCGGGAATGACAAACACAAAGTGCACAAAACTGGCGAGCTGCACCCACGCAACTGCCACCCGGCCTGCCACCCCACATAGCCACCACCCCAATAACTACCACCCCATGTGACTGCCACCCCGCCTGCCACCCCGCATAGCCACCACCCCAATAACTACCACCCCGTGTGACTGCCACCCCACCTGCCACCCCACATAGCCACCACCCCAATAACTACCACCCCGTGTGACTGCCACCCCACCTGCCACCCCGCATAGCCACCACCCCAATAACTACCACCCCGTGTGACTGCCACCCCACATAGCCACCACCCTGTGTGAGTACCACCCCAATAACTGACTACCACCCCGAATAACCACCAACCCACCTAACTACCATCCTGTGTCACTACCACCCCAAATAACTACCCCTTTGAATAACTACCACCCTGTGTCACTACCACCCTGTGTGACTACCACCTGTATATCCACCACCGCGTGTGAGTACCATGCAATAACCACCACCTCATGTGACTACCACCCTGTGTAACCACCACCTCGAATAACTGCCAACCTGCCTAGCTACCACCCCGCATCACTACCACCCCAAACAACTACCAGCTTGAATAACTACCACCCTGCATCACTACCACCCCAAACAACTACCAGCTTGAATAACTACCACCCTGCATCACTACCACCCCAAATAACTACCACCTTGAATAACTACCACCCTGCATCACTACCACCCCAAACAACTACCACCTTGAATAACTACCACCCTGCATCACTACCACCCCAAACAACTACCACCTTGAATAACTACCACCCTGCATCACTACCACCCCAAACAACTACCACCTTTAATAACTACCACCCTGCATCACTACCACCCCAAACAACTACCACCTTGAATAACTACCACCCTGCATCACTACCACCCCAAACAACTACCACCTTGAATAACTACCACCCTGCATCACTACCACCCCAAACAACTACCACCTTGAATAACTACCACCCTGCATCACTACCACCCCAAACAACTACCACCTTGAGTAACTACCACCCTGCATCACTACCACCCCAAATAACTACCACCTTGAATAACTACCACCCCGCATCACTACCACCCCAAACAACTACCACCTTGAATAACTACCACCCTGCATCACTACCACCCCAAATAACTACCACCTTGAATAACTACCACCCCGCATCACTACCACCCCAAACAACTACCAGCTTGAATAACTACCACCCTGCATCACTACCACCCCAAATAACTACCACCTTGAATAACTACCACCCTGCATCACTACCACCCCAAATAACTACCACCTTGAATAACTACCACCCTGCATCACTACCACCCCAAACAACTACCACCTTGAATAACTACCACCCTGCATCACTACCACCCCAAACAACTACCACCTTGAATAACTACCACCCTGCATCACTACCACCCCAAATAACTACCACCTTGAATAACTACCACCCTGCATCACTACCACCCCAAACAACTACCACCTTGAATAACTACCACCCTGCATCACTACCACCCCAAACAACTACCACCTTGAATAACTACCACCCTGCATCACTACCACCCCAAACAACTACCACCTTGAATAACTACCACCCTGCATCACTACCACCCCAAATAACTACCACCTTGAATAACTACCACCCTGCATCACTACCACCCCAAACAACTACCACCTTTAATAACTACCACCCTGCATCACTACCACCCCAAACAACTACCACCTTGAATAACTACCACCCTGCATCACTACCACCCCAAACAACTACCACCTTGAATAACTACCACCCTGCATCACTACCACCCCAAACAACTACCACCTTGAATAACTACCACCCTGCATCACTACCACCCCAAACAACTACCACCTTGAGTAACTACCAACCTGCATCACTACCACCCCAAATAACTACCACCTTGAGTAACTACCACCCTGCATCACTACCACCCCAAATAACTACCACCTTGAGTAACTACCACCCTGCATCACTACCACCCCAAATAACTACCACCTTGAATAACTACCACCCTGCATCACTACCACCCCAAACAACTACCACCTTGAATAACTACCACCCTGCATCACTACCACCCCAAATAACTACCACCTTGAATAACTACCACCCTGCATCACTACCACCCCAAATAACTACCACCTTGAATAACTACCACCCTGCATCACTACCACCCCAAATAACTACCACCTTGAATAACTACCGCACCATGTGACCATCGCCCTGCATATCCATCACCCTGTGTGAGTATCACCCCCATAACCACCACCCATGTGACTACCACCCTGAATCACTACCACCCCGTATAACCACCAACCCGCCTAACTACCACCCTGTATCACTACCACCCCAAATAACTACCAGCTTGAATAACTACCACACCATGTGACTATCGCCCTGCATATCCATCACCCTGTGTGAGTATCACCCCTATAACCACCACCCATGTGACTACCACCCCGAATCACTACCGCCCCATATAACCACCACCCCACCTAACTACCACCCTGCATCACTACCACCCCAAATAACTACCACCTTGAATAACTACCACCCCGCATCACTACCACCCCAAATAACTACCACCTTGAATAACTACCACCCTGTGTCACTACCACCTCAAACAATCACCAACCCTTCTAACTACAGCCCAGTGTAACTACCACCCTGAATAAGTACCACCCAGAATAACCACCAACCCACCTAAATACCACCTGTGTCACTACCACCCTGAATAACTATCACCTTCAATAACTACCACCCTGAATAACTACCACCTTGTATCATTACCACCCAGTGTAACTACCACCCTGAATAACTACCACCCTGTGTAAGTACCACCCACAATAACCACCACGCCATGTAACTAACATCCTGCATAACTACTACCCATTGTAATGATCACCCTGAATAACTACCAATCCACATAATTACGACTCTGACAACTACCACCCTATGTAACTACCACCCCATGTAACTACCACCCCATGTGACTACCATCCTGAGTTATTACCATCCCATGTAACTACCACCCCTTGTAATTACCACCCCATGTAACTACCGTGAAAGGAAAATCAATCTTGGGGACTTCAAATCGCTAAGCTAAAGGGAAAAGTCAAGCTGGGAACTGCTTGGAGCCAACCTGCCTCCCATTCTCTTCAAAGTCGCCCCTGCTCACTGAGATAAATGCTCATCTGATTGCCTCCTTTGAAAAGGCTAATCAGAAACTCAAAAGAATGCAACCATTTATCTCTTATCTACCTACAACCTGGGAGCCCACTCATCACTTTGAGTCTTCCCATCTTTGCTCTGAGTTGTCCCGCCTTTCCAGACCGACCCAGTGTTCATCTTGCATATATTAATTGATGTCTCATGTCTCCCTAGAACGTATAAAACCAAACTGTGCTCTGACCACTTTAGACACATGTCATTAGGACCTCCTGGGGCTGTGTCACAAGTGCGCATCCTCAGCGTTGGCAAAATAAACTTTGTAAGTTAACTGAGACCTGTCTCAGATTTTCTGGGTTCACACTACCACCCCTTGTAACTACCACCCCATGTTACTACCACCCTGTGTAAATACCACCCCACATAACTCCACCTTATGTAACTACCATCCCAGACAACTACCACTGCATATAACTATCACCCCATGTAACAGCTACCATCCCAAATAACTACCACCCCATGTGACCACCACCCTGTGTAACTACCACTCCATGTAACTACCATCTCACATAGCTACCACTCCATTTAACTACCACCTCACATAACTGCCACCCCATGTAACTACCACCCCATGTAACTACTACCTCACATAGCTACCACCCCATGTAACTGCCATCTCACATAGCTACCACTCCATTTAACTACCACCTCACATAACTGCCACCCCATGTATCTACCACCCTGAATAACTACCACCCCATGTAACTACTACCTCACATAGCTACCACCCCATGTAACTGCCATCTCACATAGCTACCACTCCATTTAACTACCACCTCACATAACTGCCACCCCATGTATCTACCACCCTGAATAACTACCACCCCATGTAACTACCACCTCACATAGCTACCACTCCATGTAACTACCAACCCAAAAAACTACCACCTCACATAACTGTCACCCCATGTATCTACCACCCTGAATAACTACCACCCCATGTAACTGCCATGCCATGTAACTATCACTCATGTAACTACCACCCAAGTAACTACCATCTACATATCTACTACCCAAATAACTAACACCCCATGTAACTATTACTCTGTGTAACTACTATCCCATGTAACTACCACCACATGTAACTACCACCCTGTGTATTTACCAACCTCTGTAACTACCACCCCAAATATCTACTACCCCATGTAACTACACCTCGAACAACTACCATCCATGTAACTGCCACCCTGCAAATACAACCTTGAATAACAACACCCCATGTAACTACCACCCCACGTAACTACCATTCTGTGTAATTACCACCTTGAATAACTACCACCCCCCATAACTACCACCCCAAATAACTGCCAGTCTATGTAGCTACCACCTGCTTGAGACGTAGAGCACACAGTCCCCAGGGAACCAGTCATGTCTCTTCCCAGTCCACAGCACCCCCTTGCCACAAGGTAACCACTATTCTAAAGCCTCTCCCTAATGTGTAGGATTTCCTGGCCTTCTCCTCATATAAATAGTGTAATATAGTGTTTTATCTCTTGTGTCTGACCTCTTTGCCCTGCTGGTATCTGTGGGATTCACTGTCATTGTTTGTAGCATGGTTCGTTTCTTTTGGTTGCTGTGTGGCAGCCCCTTGTATGAATATCTTGTTGTTTACTTTCCTTCTGGTCCCTCTCCTCTGCACTCCCATCATCTCCTCCTTCCTCTTGCCCTTGTCTGTCTAGCTTTTACCAATGACTCTTGTATGACCTCCCAAATAATTATTGTCTCCAAAGTCTTATTGCTCCCAGAAGCCAGGTATGCTGACAGCCGTAGAATGTAAACCTGGGAACCAGGCTGAATTGAAAGCTCTAATTGAAGATTTCTCTAAACCTAGACAAAGCCAGCAACTATTCCTAGAGAAACTTTTGGGTGCATAGGACCCAGGGCTCCTGTGATGGTTAATGTTATGAGTCCACCTGGCTGCGCCATGGTTCCCAATTTATGTGGTCAAACATTATTTTGGCTGTTTCTGTAAGGTTGCTATGGATGAAACTAACATTAAAATGGTGGACTTTGAGTGAAGCAGATTGTATTCCCTAATGTGAGTGCACCTTTTCCAATCAGTTGAAGGCCTAAATGGAATGTGAGACTGACCTCCTCAGAGCAAGATGAATGATGCAGCTGATGGCCTTTGGACTGAACTGCAACATTGGCTCTTGCCTCGGTCTCCAGCCTGCCGGCCCACCCTGCAGATTTTGGACTTGCCAGCTTCCATCATCTATCAGGTCAATTCTTTAAAATCTCTCTCTCTCTCTCTCTCTCTCTCTCTGTCTCTCTCTGTCTCTCTTTCTCTCATACACACACACACACACACACACACACACACACACTCCCCGTATTGGTTCTGTTTCCCTGGAGAACACTGGTTGATGCAGTGACCTGACCTATGTCAAGTTGTACACATACTGATCAGAGCCTCAGATACTAAATTCTAGATGGTAAGAGCTGATTGGACTGAACTGGAAAGGTACCTATATGATCCCTCTTTCCACAATATGCTCGAGGGCCCAAAAAGGGCCTACAAATTATGATTAAGTCTTCTATATGCTATGCCTGAAACATTTCCAGTAAAATCTATTGGACAATAATTATATCATGCAAGTCATAAAATATAAAAATATAGGCAACGTTAAGACTAAACTAGAAAGTATATTGAGGCTGTATTTGGGAGTTAAAGAAGATGGTGATAGGAAAGCAGCTCTTTCATCTCATTTTGTCAATTTGTATATGTAATTCAAAAACAGAAATTAGAATGGAAGGCAGTCTTCTCACCTGCACTACAATAGCTGGCAGAGCATGTTGAAAGAGCTTTAGAACAAAAGCAAGACAGGACCCAAAGTAAACGCGTGTCCCTACAGATCAAATGGCAGGATGACCCACTCCCAGCCAACTGACAAACTGATAAGGATACCTGTAGATATGTAAACAAAAGGGAAGCTGGAATAGAGATCATCCCATCTTAGAAAAGAAAAGACAAGACAAAGAAAAATCAGAAAATCTAGTTAGATTAGGGTGCACCAAATATCTTGCTGTTACCTTAAATACTCAAGGTGAGTTGATGACAAATATAGATGGTCCATTTCATTATTCCTGGTTGATATGGGAGCTCCTCTTTCTAAGCTACACTTGCCACCTTTGCTTAACCTTCACCTCAGAGCAAACACACCACACAAGTGGCTATTTCAAATAACCCATGGATTTTCCTGAGCTCCTGGCCCTGAACTGTATAACCTTCAGGTCCTTGGTTGAAAACATTCTTTCCTGTTCTGTGATCCCATCTATGCAAATTCAATAGCAAGACATTCACATTGCAAACAGAACATTTGCACACCAGAGGGACAATTTCCTGCAGTCTCAGAGGACTCTTCTGTTCATCATCAAGCTGTGTCTGCTCTTGATCTACCTTTGCCCCTTCTGTCACATCAGATGTGGGCCCTAAATAAAGGCCTTGACACCGTATCTGATACTCTATGGGCTAAAATTTCCACCAACATACAGAAATTAATTTGATAGAACCTATTAAAATTCAGATAGATCCTACCAAATGGTTACCCAAATTTCTCCATTATCCCCTGAAGCTGGGAATGAAGGAAAGGCTCAAACTAGAGTTAAAAGCCTTATAGCCAGAGGCCTTCCCATGCCCTGCATTCACCCTTACAACTCTCCTGTTCTGCCAATAAACTGAATGGATGAGAAATCAATGTGGTCAAGACTTCAGGGCATCGACACATTTATCGTTTCTCACTTCCCAGTAATTCCTAACCCAAACACCATCCTGCCATCAGTTCCTCCTGCAGCTGCCTGCTCCACTGCAGTGGAGCTTTGGTCAGCCCTTCTCAGTGTGCCCCAGATCAGTCAACTTTTTCTTCCTTCACCTGGGAGGACAACAGTACACCGGGTCTGGCGTACCTCAGGGCTTCACTGAAGTCCCTCCTGCCTTCCCCAGGTCCACAGTCAAGACTTTACAAAATTGTCAGAGCACAGCCCATTATTCAGGGCACAGCCTACCAGAAGAGGGAAAGGCATTCCCTCACAATAGACAAAAAGCTATGCAGACTTGTCCTAGACCCCTCACAGCGACAATGGAGAGGATTTCTAGGTTAATTGGATATTGCAGACAATGGGTGCCAAGTTTTTCTGAGGTTATGATACCTCTTTATGAACTCAGTTCTCAGGAAGACCCTCTGCTGTGGGGGCTCCAACATGAGCAGGCCTTGTGGGACCTGAAGAAGGCTCCTCAGTGGCCTCCTTCCTGGTGCATTCCTAACTATCAAAGCCAATCATCTATTTGTGCATGAGAGATCTGGACACGCAGTTAAGGTTCTGAATCAACTTCATGGAAGGGCCAAATATGCCAAGCGGCCCCCAAATGCCAAAAGTGCCAAGAAACCAAAAGATGAGGGAGGCAAATCCAGTTTGTGGATACAGGATGATTCATTAGAACCTTCAAGCAGAAGCACAGTCTTGAGAGGCTACAAGACAGGTAGACCTCCCTGCCGTTACTCCCCAGACCCAGGGCTTATATACCATAAGGAAAGAGTGTGTGTGCTCTACCGAGATGATGAAAGGCAGCCCCCCAGAACAGGAAAGAATGCTGTGTGCATCAGAGCCTGCCATTTGTACGGTAACGTCAAGGTTGACATGCTCTTATGTGAGGGACAGTGAATACAGTAGAATCGGGACTCATTCCTGGGACTGCGGCTGACCAGAAGTCAGCATGTAACCAGCATCCAGGATGGAGTCTCTTTTGTCTCCACTCCATGAAAAGCCTGTTGTGGACTCTGTAGCCTGGACCCAGTGATAAAGGTTATCCCTCTTGCCTCAGGGCAGGAGCTGGCACTGCCAGGCTGCTGGTGTTTCCTCTGAGCTAGCTCTAGGCCCCTGCCTGACCTCAGGGCTCCTCATGCAGCACAGACACCACTTCACTTCTCAGCCGGCCCACCAACCTCTTAGGAAATTCCGACTCCCCCTCACTTTAGCGTTCACCGCAGCAACACCCTGAACCTGCCACTCTCCTGCTCCAGCCCGGAGACAGGCACCTTTTGATGATCATTCCTAAGCTGGGAGCCCTCTGCACCACACTCAGATTTTGAGATGCCATCAAGAACCCTGACCTAACATGATGGATTGTGCCTCACAACCGAACCTGGAGGTGATCGGGCAGCAGGCACCGCTAACCGGGAATCTAAGCCTCCTTCAGAATACAGTCCTCTACCCGGATCAGGTCAGCCTAGACAGCAGCACTGACCACACTCACCAGAAACGTCAACTCGTCAAACCCAGAGAGTAAACGCATACACAGACAGCAGACATGCTCCGAGATGCACTGGAAATAAAAGGGGTTTCTTGACTTGGGGTTCTCTCACTTGTGATTGTGAGTTCCCACCTTCACGCAGGGGCAGCCTCCCCATCCTTTCAATTCCCACAGCACTGATCTGTCGTGATCTCCCTAACAGCCATCTTTTCTAAGTCTGACATCATGATTAATATCTTGTCAGTTTCTTTTTCTCACCTGTAAATTTGATTACAGGAGAAGTCTTAGCAAGTTACAAATTTTAGAAATTACACTTAGCAATATATTCCAGAGTCATTCTTATCAAAAAGCATATGATTTCCTGATTGCATGCATCCTGCGAATCTGTCATAACTCAGCCATGTGACAATGGAGGTTGTCACTCGTTACTTTCTGCTGCAGGGACTTCTGTGCAAGCCTTATTTGACCTTCCTGGCTGTGGACATAAAGATGGGGTCTTTTGTGTCCCCCAAAGCAGCTAGTATATATCCCCTCTGAGGCAGAGCTGCAGCAGATGTTCATACACATACACAAACATCAATGCTGTTTTCTGGGAATTTCTCTTCAGCCACCAAATTTCAAGAAATCAATGTGTTTCCCTCTCTGCTTTTCCAGACCTTAGAAACACAGCAGAATGAATCAAAAGGGCACAGTTCATGCTTCTCCAGCTGGCAGAAGCACAAGCTACAGTTCACTTAAGCATCTGATTCCAAGCCCAAAACGTTAACCTCTAATTAAATTATATCCTCTTGACACCTATAATGTTAAAATTATGGTAATGTATGATGTTATTAATTATGTCTAATTATTCAATTAGCAAATAGCAAATACCAGTGGGAATGAAAGTTTGTGAATGATTTATCAGAAAAGCCAAGTTTGACAAGTCTGGAGCCTGCTGCTTAGTGGCAAGAGAGAGGATTTCCCCAGGCGCTGATCAGCCTCCAGGGAGGAGGGGGGATGCTCCTAGCCTGCCCTGGAGACGCACAGCCTAGAGACCAGAGGTTGTGTTCCAGGGCTCTGAGCTTGTGCCTGGGAAAGTCTGGGCTGGTATTAGAACCTACCAGACAGAGTATATGTCATTCTTTCTTCCCCAGAGCTGAGACAACTTCAGGCTCCAAACCCAGACCTCTACCAAAGGTTGGGTCGGGCATTCTCTCAGCAAGTGGTAGCTCATTTAATACATTTCAACTCAACACACATCTCTTGAATGTTGGCTGGGTTCTGGGTAAGACACCAAGACAGTGATGGCCTTGAGGGAAACAGGGATTCCATGTTAATTTGGAAACAAGCAGGAGATGTGAATCTTCGTCTGGCTGCTTGAGCTCAGTTTCTTGGCAACTCACCAGAGCCTGAGCTTCCACAGGCTGGTCTTCCTGAATCCAACCTGCCTCATGATCACACAAGGAGACACAAAGGCTCCTTTCCTGCTCCATATTAATGCTGCCTCAAACCCCTCACCCTGCCCGTCTGGAAAGCAGGGCCATTTGAGGGCTGCAAATTAATGTAGGGACTCCAGCCCAGCTGGGCCCTTCCTGCCTTAAACCTTATCCATGAGGGGCCATTGTGGGGATGTTCTGAATTTAGACACATCAAAGAGCAGAGCAGAGGGCTTGATGAAATTGTCCTTTAGTGAGCATGCCCCTTCCATGCCCAGACAGTTGCCAAAGACTACTGTGCCCTTGGGGTAGAGCCTGTGGGAGCAAAGCAGAGAAAACATCAGTAAAAAACATTGGTTCAATTGTTCCCCTGACTAATTTAAAGGGAGCAGCTTTCCCCTGCTCTTGGCCACGTTTGTTATCTGAATATGCCATTGGCCAGAAAAAAAAGCATCTTTGAATAGCCAGAGCAGTAGGAGTTACAGCTTAATGAAGATTATGCTGTTGTGTCATTGGAATTTTGGTGAGGGGAGATCACCAAGGTTTTTCAAGACACACAAGGTAAAATTCACTGATTAAAATTGTGTGTGCAGTATTTCAAAGTAAGTAAAAACCCATTTTATCAAACCATAGGTTGAAATATTTATTCTAATTATAGTCAATCCTCATCTTAATCAAGATAAACATTTACTGTATTCTTCTCATTAACAAAAATAAAATTGTACATAAACGTTCAAGTCCTCAGTACTTTGGCACTTTTACCTTCTGTTTTCTTAAGTATAAAGAGAAACTTTGATTATGTCCCATAAAATTTTTGAAGTTGTTTTTGACTTTAGTAGATGATTTCGATTATTCTCAAAATTAGCAAAACAACCCAAAATGTCCAGAAGTATACCTTTGCCACAGGCTTACTAAAGCTTTTTATCATACATTTTATATCATACATAATAATTTTGCTACATGACAGCATTATACCACGTTCAATAATAACAAATAGTATTTAGACTTATCTTGTTTTTTTTTACAACTTATTATAAAATAAATACGAATTATTGTATTCAATTTCTATTAGTTTAATATTGACTGATTTTAGTCACCTTTCTTATAAGATACATTTCGCAATTTGTTTCTCAGTGATTTTTATGCTATTTCTTGAAACATGCAATTCACACATTTGCTTGAGCTGAGAAACTCCATATGCCTTCACCCGGTAGGGAGTCCCATCTGGCAGTTGAACTGTGCCAACAGAAGCTGAAGTGCTGGCTTTCCAAGCATGTCATCAGGGTGGCATCTCCATCATTCGGGCTGGCTAAGCCTCAGCCTCAAGGTCTTCAGGAAAATATATTCAAAGGATATGATAAAATAATATCCAGCGCTTTCTCTTAGCAGGTTGAACCAAGTACCTATGAGGGACACACTGGTGTACAGTCCTCTGAGAGTCTTGTAATGGTGCCCTTTGCATAGACTTCCAAGAGATTGAACAATGATGATTTGAATGATTGGAAAACAAATCTTTTTCTAAGGGAGGTGGTTTCCAATTATTTGCTTTCAACACAATTAAAGGCAGATCTAATGGCTATAACTGAGAAGGAGTCCTCAGAACTGAATGCCACTGGTATAACAAAATTCTCACCTACTCTTAGATGCGAATAAAGTTTCTCAGTGTATTCAGCTATAAAACAAAACCACAAAAAACAAAAGGTGAGAATAAAATTGATGTGAGGTCTCCTTTGCTTAATTCTAAAAATAAGCACTATTCATCTATCACAAGGCCCTACCCAAAAAGACAATTTATAGGCCCCCAGTAAAGATCAATATTAATATGAACCACAGGGGTGGGTGGGTTGGGGGGACCCTGAGCTCTCCCCGGACAACTGCACCAGTCATGGGCACCTGCTATCCCTGCTGTCCACTTCTTGATCCAGGGGACAGATACATAAGCTACTCAAGAAACAGAGCAACAACCACAAAATCATCTCATTACAAGGAACATCCCCAATGCAATCTTATTTTTTAATATAACAATTTATCAATTTTTTATTATATATCTTGAATTGCTCAGTTAATGATCATTGTCATGATAACTCAATTAAAAAAATTGAACATCTAGAGCCTTTTGGTCATAGGAAACAAAATAATTTCAATTGATATACATGTTTCTCTTCCAGAATTTTATGAGATGATAACAAAGCTCTTTCAAGCATAAAATTCTATGACATTAGAATAAAATTCAATGAGGGAAGTAGAATTGAACTGTGAGTTCCAGTAGAAAAAAAAGGAAGGGGTAAAATTTCTGACTTTTAAGGTGGAGATTGCTCATGTATTTTTTTTTTTTAAACTGAAAACTCCGCCTCCTGGCAAGCAATTCTCCTGTCTCAGCCTCCCGAGTAGCTGGAATTACAGGCGTGTGCCACCATTCCCAGCTAATTTTTGTATTTTTAGTAGAGACAGGGTTTCACCATGATGGTCAAGCTGGTCTCAAACTCCTGACCTTGTGATCCACCCGCCTTGGCTTCCCAAAGTGCTGGGATTACAGGATGCTCATGTATTCTTTTTAAATGGATAATGGTAAGTTTTAAATTGCTGTGGCATTTATTTTCTTTTTTCTTTTATTTATTTACTTATTTTTTTGTGACTGAGTCTCACTCTGTTGCCCAGGTTGGAGTACAGTGGCATGATCTCGGCTCACTGCAACCTCTGCCTCCCAGGTTCAAATGATTCTCCTGCCTCAGCCTCCTGAGTAGCTGGTATTACAGGCACACACCACAACGCCTGGCTAATTTTTGTATTTTTAGTAGAGACAGGGTTTCACCATGTTGGCCAGGCCGGTCTCAAACACCTGACCTCATGATACGCCCTCCTTGGCCTCCCAAAGTGCTGGGATTACAGGCATGAGCCACCGTGCCTGGCCAGTATTTATTTTCTATTGCGTGAATTCTAAAGAGAGCACTAACAGTTTTATTTTAAAATGCTAGTTTTTATAATATATGAAAAATTATAAGTTTGTGTGAAAAAGTTAAATGTTACCTCAAATACATGTGACAGAAGTTTCACGACTTTGTCAAAATTCTTTTAACGAGAGAGCACGGTGGTTAAAGAACTGCAGCCTGGGGAGTGGGGCTCTCGGTGAGGAGCAGCTGGTGCAGAGGGAGGGAGAGAAGCTGGCCAGAGCCCACTGGTTCTAGGAAACCGCAATAGATTGGTGGAGGATCTGAATGGGGAGGAGAAGCAATGAGCCCGGCAGGTGGGAAAGTGTCTAATCACGGAGTTATTGGGTGGGAAGCCGAGGAGAGTCTGGAGTTTGCAGAGAGTATGCCAGCAGTGGGTAGCAATGATGAAGGCCATTTTGGAAGGATTTTTGGGGTGCTGTGACAGTGCATCAATTGGCATATGGAGAGGGCAGAGGGACAGGAAGCAGGAGCATGAGAAATGAGAAAGGCAGGAATGAGGCAGGGGTGGCAGCAGGGAGGAGGGAGGCAGGAGGGCCAGTGTTTGGCAAGTAGAAGTGGCAGGTGCTGGTGACTCACATCGAGGGCCTGCATGAAGGAAAGGACCCAGTCTCAGGTTTCTGCCTGATGCTCTGGGCACAAATATTGTGGAGGAAACCGGAAGCAATCTAAAGCAATCATCTTTAGATGATACCTTGGACTATTTTGGGCCTAGTGAAAGTGAATTGCTATTATTTTGCCCATCAGGAAAATATGAGCTCCTCAGTCTCTCCACTCAATTCTATTCACAGGACCAGTGGGAGACATCTAGAGTCAGGCCATTCCCTGCACAGGTGTGCAGTGTGTCATTTGCACATTGGTCAAAAGAATGTTAAACGTCTGTCCCAAGTTATTTTGCAAATAAGAAAGCTGAGTCCCAGAGAGAGAATGTGACAGTCAAATTACATAACTAGCTGGTTGACAGTTTTATTTAAGTTGCCCTGGCAAGAAGTGAAGTGAGTAATAGCTCACACTGTGTAGAGAAAAGGGAAAACCAGAGCTCCACTCTTGTCATCTCCAGTGGGGAAGGCAGGTTTGTAAATAAATTTAACTCTCCAGTTAAAAGACAGAGAATGGAAGAGTGGATCAAAACGTGATCCAATGATATGATAACAAAAAGAGACACACTTTAGATTCAAAGAAACGAATGCTTTGAAAATAAAAGAATGGAAAATATATTTCATACAAACAGTAACCTATAGAGAACCAGAGTGCTTATATTAATGTCAGACAAAACAGACTTTACAGACTTAAAGACAAAAACTGGTATTTGAGACAAAGGACATTTTATAATGATAAAATGGAAACTCCATCAAAAAGATATAACAATTATACACATAAAAACAGAGACCCAAAATACATGAAGAACAACAAAAGAATTAAAGAGAGAAATGGACAATTCAACAATAATAGTTCAATACTCCACTCTAAATAATGATTAGAGCAATTAGAAGATCAAAAAATAATGGATAACTTGAACAATGCAAAACAATGACAACAGTCACCTATAGAGCACCCTACCCAACAACAGAACACATATTCCTCTCAAATGCACATAGAATATTTTCCATGGTAGAGCATATATTATGTCACAAAATAGGTCCCAATAAATTTGAAATGGTCAAACTCATGCCAAGTATGATCTCTGGCCACAATAGAATAAAATTAGAAATTGGTAACAGAAGGAAATTTGAAAAGTCACACATATATGGAAAGTAAACAATATAGTAAAAAACGACCAATAGGTCAAAGAGAAATCACAAGAAATTGGGAAATTCTTGGAGATGAATGGAAATTAAAACACAACATACCTGAATTTATGGGATACAATGAAAATGGTGCTCAGAGAGAAATATATAGCCGTCTGTGTCTGCATTTAAAAAGGAGAAATACCTGAAGTCCATAACTAAACCATCCACCTTAAGAAACTAGAAAAGGAAGAACACTACACCCAAAGCAGCTGCAGGAAGTAAACAATAGAGAAGAAATAAATAAAATAGAGAACAAAAAAACAAGAAGAAAATGAACACAGTAAAAATTGCTTCTTGAAAAGATTAACAAAATTGACACATCTGTAACTAGGCTGACCAGGAGAGAAAGAGAGAAGACTCAAATTACTAAATCAGTAATAAAAAGGGGGCATTAACACAGACCATTCAAAAAGAAAAAAGATTATAAAGGAATACCAGGAAAAACTGTGACAACGTATTAGACATTCACATAAAATGGACAAATTCCTAGAAAGATACCAACCTCCAAAATGGACTCACAAAGAAATAGACTTATAACAAGTAAAGAGATTGAATTAGTCACAAAACAAAAACAAAAACAAACTTCCTGCAAAGAAAAGCCCAGAACAAGTTAGCTTCACCAGTGATTTGATGAACTCTACTAAACCTTTACAAAATAATTGACACTAATCCTTTAAATACTCTTCTAAAAAGCAGAATAGGAGTAAGACTTCCCCGTTCTTGCTATTATTCCAGTGTTACTCTGATACTGAAGTCAAATATTACAAGAAAAGAAAACCACAAACCAATATAAATATAGATATAAAAATACTCAATGAAACACTAGCAAACAAAATCTAGCAGTATTCACCATGTGGTATTTATCCCAAGATGCCAATTTCGTTCAACATATGAGAAAGTAATCCATGTAATGTACCGCACTAATAAAATAAAGGGTAAAAACCACATCAGATCTCAATGGACACAGACAAATGCTTGACACAGTCCCCCACCTTTCCATGGTGAAAAACATCCAAGATACCAGGAATGTGAGGATGCTTTCTCAAACTGATAAAGGGCATTTATGAAAACCCCACAGTTAATATCATACTTAATAGCAAAAGACCAAAATCTTTCCTAGAAGATCAGGGATAAAACAGGAATGTCTCTCCTCATGCCACTTCATTTAACATTGTTCTGGAAGTTCTACCCAGGTCAATTAGGTCAGAAAAATACATAAAAGACATGCAGATTGGAAAGGCTATCAGTATTTGCAGATGATCTGACCTCATATATAGAAATCCCCAGAGAATGCACAAATAAACTATTATGACTTCAGCAAACTTGTAGGATTCAAAATCAATACATAAAAATCAGTTGCATTTCTTTTTTTTTTTTTAGAATATTTTATTTATTTATTTATTTATTTACAATTTTTTTCTTTTATTATTATTATTATTATTATTATTATACTTTAGGCTCTATGGTACATGTGCGCAACGTGCAGGTAAGTTACATATGTATACATGTGCCATGCTGGTGCGCTGCACCCACCAACTCGTCATCTAGCATTAGGTATATCTCCCAATGCTATCCCTCCCCCTTACCCCCACCCCACAACAGTCCCCGAAGTGTGATGTTCCCCTTCCTGTGTCCATGTGTTCTCATTGTTCAATTCCCACCTATGAGTGAGAATATGTGGTGTTTGGTTTTTTGTTCTTGCGATAGTTTACTGAGAATGATGATTTCCAATTTCATCTATGTCCCTACAAAGGACATGAACTCATCATTTTTTATGGCTGCATAGTATTCCATGGTGTATATGTGCCACATTTTCTTAATCCAGTCTATCATTGTTGGACATTTGGGTTGGTTCCAAGTCTTTGCTATTGTGAATAATGCTGCAATCAACATACGTGTGCATGTGTCTTTATAGCAGCATGATTTATAGTCCTTTGGGTATATACCCAGTAATGGGATTGCTGGGTCAAATGGCATTTCTAGTTCTAGATCCCTGAGGAATCGCCACACTGACTTCCACAATGGTTGAACTAGTTTACAGTCCCACCAACAGTGTAAAAGTGTTCCTATTTCTCCACATCCTCTCCAGCACCTGTTGTTTCCTGACTTTTTAATGATTGCCATTCTAACTGGTGTGAGATGGTATCTCATTGTGGTTTTGATTTGCATTTCTCTGATGGCCAGTGATGGTGAGCATTTTTTCATGTGTTTTTTGGCTGCATAAATGTCTTCTTTTGAGAAGTGTCTGTTCATGTCCTTCACCCACTTTTTGATGGGGTTGTTTGTTTTTTTCTTGTAAATTTGTTGGAGTTCATTGTAGATTCTGGATATTAGCCCTTTCTCAGATGAGTAGGTTGCGAAAATTTTCTCCCATTTTGTAGGTTGCCTGTTCACTCTGATGGTAGTTTCCTTTGCTGTGCAGAAGCTCTTTAGTTTAATTAGATCCCATTTGTCAATTTTGGCTTTTGTTGCCATTGCTTTTGGTGTTTTCGACATGAAGTCCTTGCCCATGCCTATGTCCTGAATGGTAATGCCTAGGTTTTCTTCTAGGGTTTTTATGGTTTTAGGTCTAACATTTAAGTCTTTAATCCATCTTGAATTGATTTTTGTATAAGGTGTAAGGAAGGGATCCAGTTTCAGCTTTCTACATATGGCTAGCCAGTTTTCCCAGCACCATTTATTAAGTAGGGAATCGTTTCCCCATTGCTTGTTTTTCTCAGGTTTGTCAAAGATCAGATAGTTGTAGATATGTGGCATTATTTCTGAGGGCTCTGTTCTGTTCCATTGATCTATATCTCTGTTTTGGTACCAGTACCATGCTGTTTTGGTTACTGTAGCCTTGTAGTATAGTTTGAAGTCAGGTAGTGTGATGCCTCCATCTTTGTTCTTTTGGCTTAGGATTGACTTGGCGATGCGGGCTCTTTTTTGGTTCCATATGAACTTTAAAGTAGTTTTTTCCAATTTTGTGAAGAAAGTCATTGGTAACTTGATGGGTATGGCATTGAATCTGTAAATTACCTTGGGAAGCATGGCCATTTTCATGATATTGATTCTTCCTACCCATGAGCATGGAATATTCTTCCATTTGTTTGTATCCTCTTTTATTTCCTTGAGCAGTGGTTTGTAGTTCTCCTTGAAGAGGTCCTTCACATCCCTTGTAAGTTGGATTCCTAGGTATTTTATTCTCTTTGAAGCAATGGTGAATGGGAGTTCACTCACGATTTGGCTCTCTGTTTGTCTGTTATTGATGTATAAGAATGCTTGTGATTTTTGTGCATTGATTTTGTATCCTGAGACTTTGCTGAAGTTGCTTATCATCTTAAGGAGATTTTGGGCTGAGACAATGGGGTTTTCTAGATATACTATCATGTCATCTGCAAACAGGGACAATTTGACTTCCTCTTTTCCTAATTGAATACCCTTTATTTCCTTCTCTTGCCTAATTGCCCTGGCCAGAACTTCCAACACTATGTTGAATAGAAGTGGTGAGAGAGGGCATCCCTGTCTTGTGCCAGTTTTCAAAGGGAATGCTTCCAGTTTTTGCCCATTCAGTATGATATTGGCTGTGGGTTTGTCATAAATAGATCTTATTATTTGGAGATACGTCCCATCAATACCTAATTTATTGAGAGTTTTTAGCATGAAGGGTTGTTGAATTTTGTCAAAGGCCTTTTCTGCATCTATTGAGATAATCATGTGGTTTTTGTCTTTGGTTCTGTTTATATGCTGGATTTAATTTATTGATTTGCATATATTGAACCAGCCTTGCATCCCAGGAATGAAGCCCACTTGATCATGGTGGATAAGCTTTTTGATGTGCTGCTGGATTCTGTTTGCCAGTATTTTATTGAGGATATTTGCGTCAATGTTCATCAAGGATATTGGTCTAAAATTCTCTTTTTTTGTTTTGTCTCTGCCAGGCTTTGGTAACAGGATGATGCTGGCCTCATAAAATGAGTTAGGGAGGATTGCCTCTTTTTCTATTGATTGGAATAGTTTCAGAAGGAATGGTACCAGCTCCTCCTTGTACCTCTGGTAGAATTCGGCTGTGAACCCATCTGGTCCTGGACTTTTTTTGGTTGGTAAGCTATTGATTATTGCCACAATTTCAGCTCCTGTTATTGGTCTATTCAGAGATTCAACTTCTTCCTGGTTTAGTCTTGGGAGGGTGTATGTGTTGAGGAATTTATCCATTTCTTCTAGATTTTCTAGTTTATTTGCGTAGAGGTGTTTTTAATATTCTCTGATGGTAGTTTGTATTTCTGTGGGATTGGTGGTGATATCCCCTTTATCATTTTTTATTGCATCTATTTGATTCTTCTCTCTTTTTTTCTTTATTAATCTTGCTAGCGGTCTATCAATTTTGTTGATCCTTTCAAAAAACCAGCTCCTGGATTCATTAATTTTTTGAAGGGTTTTTTGTGTCTCTATTTCCTTCAGTTCTGCTCTGATTTTAGTTATTTCTTGCCTTCTGCTAGCTTTTGAATGTGTTTGCTCTTGCTTTTCTAGTTCTTTTAATTGTGATGTTAGGGTGTCAATTTTGGATCTTTCCTGCTTTCTCTTGTGGGCATTTAGTGCTATAAATTTCCCTCTACACACTGCTTTGAATGCATCCCAGAGATTCTGGTATGTTGTGTCTTGGTTCTCGTTGGTTTCAAAGAACATCTTTATTTCTGCCTTCATTTCGTTATGTACCCAGTAGTTATTCAGGAGCAGGTTGTTCAGTTTCCATGTAGTTGAGCGGTTTTGAGTGAGATTCTTAATCCTGAGTTCTAGCTTGATTGCACTGTGATCTGAGAGATAGTTTGTTATAATTTCTGTTCTTTTACATTTGTTGAGGAGAGCTTTACTTCCAAGTATATGGTCAATTTTGGAATAGGTGTGGTGTGGTGCTGAAAAAAATGTATATTCTGTTGATTTGGGGTGGAGAGTTCTGTAGATGTCTATTAGGTCTGCTTGGTGCAGAGCTGAGTTCAATTCCTTGGTATCCTTGTTGACTTTCTGTCTCGTTGATCTGTCTAATGTTGACAGTGGGGTGTTAAAGTCTCCCATTATTAATGTGTGGGAGTCTAAGTCTCTTTGTAGGTCACTCAGGACTTGCTTTATGAATCTGGGTGCTCCTGTATTGGGTGCATATATATTTAGGATAGTTAGCTCTTCTTGTTGAATTAATCCCTTTACCATTATGTAATGGCCTTCTTTGTCTCTTTTGATCTTTGTTGGTTTAAAGTCTGTTTTATCAGAGACTAGGATTGCAACCCCTGCCTTTTTTTGTTTTCCATTTGCTTGGTAGATCTTCCTCCATCCTTTTATTTTGAGCCTATGTGTGTCTCTGCACGTGAGATGGGTTTCCTGAATACAGCACACTGATGGGTCTTGAGTCTTTATCCAATTTGCCAGTCTGTGTCTTTTAATTGGAGCATTTAGCCCATTTACATTTAAAGTTAATATTGTTATGTGTGAATCTGATCCTGTCATTATGATGTTAGCTGGTTATTTTGCTCATTAGTTGATGCAGTCTCTTCCTAGTCTCGATGGTCTTTACATTTCGGTATGATTTTGCAGTGGCTGGTACCGGTTGTGCCTTTCCATGTTTAGCGCTTCCTTCAGGAGCTCTTTTAGGGCAGGCCTGGTGGTGACAAAATCTCTCAGCATTTGCTTGTCTGTAAAGTATTTTATTTGTCCTTCACTTATGAAGCTTAGTTTGGCAGGATATGAAATTCTGGGTTGAAAATTCTTTTCTTTAAGAATGTTGAATATTGGCCCCCACTCTCTTCTGGCTTGTAGGGTTTCTGCCGAGAGATCCGCTGTTAGTCTGATGGGCTTCCCTTTGATGGTAACCCGACCTTTCTCTCTGGCTGCCCTTAACATTTTTTCCTTCATTTCAACTTTGGTGAATCTGACAATTATGTGTCTTGGAGTTGCTCTTCTCGAGGAGTATCTTTGTGGCGTTCTCTGTATTTCCTGAATCTGAATGTTGGCCTGCCTTGCTAGATTGGGGAAGTTCTCCTGGATAATATCCTGCAAAGTGTTTTCCAACTTGGTTCCATTCTCCCCGTCACTTTCAGGTACACCAATCAGACGTAGATTTGGTCTTTTCACATAGTCCCACATTTCTTGGAGGCTTTGCTCGTTTCTTTTTATTTTTTTTTCTCTAAACTTCCTTTCTCGCTTCATTTCATTCATTTCATCTTCCAGGGCTGATACCCTTTCTTCCATTTGATCACATCGGCTCCTGAGGCTTCTGCATTCTTCACGTAGTTCTCGAGCCTTGGTTTTCAGCTCCATCAGCTCCTTTAAGCACTTCTCTGTATTGGTTATTCTAGTTATACCTTCTTCTAAATTTTTTTCAAAGTTTTCAACTTCTTTGCCTTTGGTTTGAATATCCTCCCGTAGCTCGGAGTAATTTGATTGTCTGAAGCCTTTTTCTCTCAGCTCGTCAAAGTCATTCTCCATCCAGGTTTGTTCCGTTGCTGGTGAGGAACTGCGTTCCTTTGGAGGAGGAGAGGCGCTCTGCTTTTTAGAGTTTCCAGTTTTTCTGCTCTGTTTTTTCCCCATCTTTGTGGTTTTATCTACTTTTGGTCTTTGATGATGGTGATGTACAGATGGGTTTTTGGTGTGGATGTCCTTTCTGTTAGTTTTCCTTCTAACAGACAGGACCCTCAGCTGCAGGTCTGTTGGAGTACCCGGCCGGCCTTGTGAGGTGTCAGTCTGCCCCTGCTGGGGGGTGCCTCCCAGTTAGGCTGCTCGGGGGTCAGGGGTCAGGGACCCACTTGAGGAGGCAGTCAGCCCGTTCTCAGATCTCCAGTTGCATGTTGGGAGAACCACTGCTCTCCTCAAAGCTGTCAGACAGGGACATTTAAGTCTGCAGAGGTTACTGCTGTCTTTTTGTTTGTCTGTGCCCTGCCCCCAGAGGTGGAGCCTACAGAGGCAGGCAGGCCTCCTTGAGCTGTGGTGGGCTCCACCCAGTTCAAGCTTCCAGGCTGCTTTGTTTACCTAAGCTAGCCTGGGCAATGGCGGGCGCCTCTCCCCCAGCCTCGCTGCCTACTTGCTGTTTGATCTCAGACTGCTGTGCTAGCAATCAGCGAGACTCCGTGGGCGTAGGACCCTCTGAGCCAGGTGCGGGCTATACTCTCCTGGGGCACCGTTTCCTAAGTCGGAAAAGCACAGTGTTTGGGTGGGAGTGGCACCCCTGGAAAGGGAACTCCCTGACCCCTTGCGCTTCCCGAGTGAGGCAATGCCTCGCCCCTGCTTCGGCTGGCGCACGGTGCACTCACCCACTGACCTGCGCCCACTGTCTGGCACTCCCTAGTGAGATGAACACGATACCTCAGATGGAAATGCGGAAATCACCTGTCTTCTGCGTCGCTCGCGCTGGGAGCTGTAGACGGGGGCTGTTCCTGTTCGGCCATCTTCCAGTTGCATTTCTATACATTAGCAATAAACCATCTGAAAATGAAATTAAGAAAATAATCTCATGTATAGTAGCACCAAAAAGAATGAAATACTTAGGAATAAATTTAAAGAAGTGTAAGACTTATACACTGAAAACTACAAAAGATAACTAGAATAAAGTGTATAACAAAATGAATGAAAAGACATCCTGTATTCATGGATTGGATGAATTTTGTTAAGGTAGTAATACATGTCAAATTGATACAGAGGTTTCATGTGCTCCCTATTAAAATACCAACTTTTTGTTTTCCAGGAATAGAAATTCTCATCTAAAATATTTATGGAAATGGAACCTGGAGTACCCAAAACAATTTTTAAAAAAGAACAACAAAGCTGGAAGACTCACACTACCCCATTTCAAAACTTACTACAAAGCTAAATTAATCAAGAAAATAAGGTACTGGCACAATGATAGACATATGGATGATAGAATATAATTGAGAGGCCAGATATAAATCTGTGCATCTATGGGCAATTGATTGTCAACAAAGTTACCAAGACCACTGAATGAGAAAAGAATAACCTTTTCAACAAATGGTGCCAAGATGTGAAAAAATTAAGTTGGCTCCCACCTCAAACAATATAGAAAAATTAACCAAAATGGATCAAAGACCTAAATGTAAAAGCCAATCTGTAACATTTTTAGAGAAAGCATACGTTTAAGTCTTTGTGAAGTTGGATTAAGCAATCGTTTTTTAGATATGATGAAAAAGCTCAAGCCCCTTTGAAGGAAGCAGCTTGCCACGGTAGGATCCATGAGACAGCTGAAAAACTGAGTGCCCAAAGTGTGAGAGGGGAATGTCTGCCCCTGAACACACATCCTCACTGGGGAGCCTGAAGGTCTAGATGATGGGAAAATAATTTGACCTTACCTAGGGCTGAGATGAATTTAGATAGCCAAGTGAAATATAGGGGTAGAGGAAGCAGTGGGAAGAACCCTGTAGGCACTCTTGGTGTCCAGTAAAGCCATTCCTGACTTTGTCTCTCAGGGGTCTCTGCGGAGGGCTGCCAGTGGAACTAGGGAAAGACCACAGGGAGAAGGAAACTTCCAGCTGGGCTTTGTAACAATTTCAACCAAACATGAAGTTTCCTGGACAGAATCCAGGGGAGGAGGTGAACAGGGAGTGCATATATGAACACAGAAACCATGGCAGGCGGGGAGGCCAGGAGCCTGAAATCCCTGCTTGCTTTCTCAGTGGGGAGGCTTGTAGTCTGGGGCAGGTTCTCAGCCCTGCTCACTGGCTGCCTGGAAATAAACTCGATGCTCTTGTTGGGGCACAGTGGAAGTGAGACTGGCCTTTTGGACTGTCTGGGAGCTGGGTGAGGCCTATCATGCTGGTTTTCCTCACTTCCCTGGTGACCTGTATGACACAGCAGGGGCCACCATAATACCCCTGGGAACATAACTCCATTGGTCTGAGAACAAAACACCCATCCTCTACAGCAGCCATGGCAAGCCCCACCCAAGGAGAGTCTGAGCTCAGCCATGCCTAACCCTGACCCCATCTGATGGTCTTTCTCTACTTGCCCTGGTAGAGGTAGCTGAAGACAAACGACATAATCTCTTGGGAGCTCTATGGCTCCACCCACCCCCAGATCCTCCCTATACTACTGCAGCTGACGCACTGGAGGACAACCAACACAAAACCAGCACGCTTAACAAAAATACTACCAAAGACCCTCACTGAGTCCACTTTACTCCCCTGCTACCTCCACTGGAACTGGAACAGGTGCTGGTATTCACAGCTGAGAGACCTGAAGACAGATCACATCACAGGACTCTTTGCAGGCACACTCCCCAGTACCAGGCCAGAGCCCAGTAGCTCCACTGAGTGGCTGGATCTAGAAGAGAAATAACAATCACTACAGTTTGGCTCTTAGGAAGCCCCATCCCTAGGGGAAGGAAGGGAGCACCACATCAAGGAAGGACCCAGTGGGACAAAAATTTGAATAGCAGCCTTTGAGTCCCAAATCTTCCCTCTAACATAGTCTACCCAAATGAGAAGGAGCCAGAAAAAGAATCCTGGTAAGATGACAAAATGAGGTTCTTTAATATTCCTGAAAGATCACACTAGCTCACCAGCAATGGATCCAAGCCAAGAAAAAGTATCTGAATTGCCAAAAAGATAACTCAGAAGGCTGACTATGCAGCTAATCAGGGAGGCACCAGAGAAAGGTGAAGTCCAACTTAAAGAAATTAAAAAAAAAAAAGATACAGAATATGGATGGAAAAATCTCCAGAGAAATAGATAGCATAAATAAAAAACAATCACGACTTCTGGAAATGAAGGACACACTTAGAGAAATGCAAAATACACTGGAAAGTTTCAGCAATCGAATTGAACAAGTAGAAAAAAGAACTTCAGAATGCAAACACAAGGCTTTCAAATCCAATCCAACAAAGACAAAGAAAAAAGAATAAAAAAATGAACAAAGCCTCCAAGAAGTTTGGGATTATGTTAAAGGACAAAACCTAAGAATAATTGGTGTTCCTAAGGAAGAAGAGAAATCTAAAAGTTTGCAAAACATATTTGAGAGAATGATCAAGGAAAACTTCCCTGGCCTTGCTGGAGATCTAGGCATCAAAATACAAGAAACGCAAAGAACACCTGGGAAATTCATTACAAAAAGATCATTGCCTAGGCACATAGTCATCAAGTTATCTAAAGTCAAAATGAAGGAAAGAATCTTAAGAGTTGTGAGGCAAAAGCATCAGGTAACCTATAAATGAAAATCCTATCAGATTAACAGCAGATTTCTCGCAGAAACCCTACAAGCTAGAAGGGATTGGAATCCTATCTTTAGCCTCCTTAAACAAAACAATCATCAGCCAATAATTTTGTATCAAGCAAAACTAAACTTCATAAATGAAGGGAAGAGAATTCACCACTACCAAGCCAACAATACCAGAACTTTTAAGAGGAGCTCTAAACCTTGAAACAAATTCTTGAAATACACCCAAATAAAACCTCCTTAAATCATAAATCTCAAAGGACCTATAAAATAAGAACACAATGAAAAAAAGGTATTTTGGCAACAATTAGCATAAGGAATAGAATAGTACCTCACCTCTCGATATTTAAGTTGAATGTAAATGGCCTAAATGCTCCACTTAAGAGACAGAGAATGGCAGAATAGATAAGAATTCACCCATTAAGTATCTGCTGCCTTTAAGAGACTCACCTAACACATAGGGTCTCATATAAACTTAAGGTAAAGGGGTGGAAGAAGATATTCTATGCAAATGGACACCAAAAGCAAGCAGGAGTACCTATTCTTATATCAGACAAAACAGACTTTAAAGCAACAGCGGTTAAAAAAGACAAAGAAGGACATTATATAATGATAAAAGGACTAGTCCAAGAGGAAAACATAACAGTTCTAAATATATATGCACCTAACACTGCAGCTCCCAAATTTATAAAACAATTACTACTAGACCTAAGAAATGAGATAGACAGCAACACAATAATAGTGGGGGACTTCAATACTCCACTGACAGCACTAGACAGGTCATCAAGACAGAAGGTCAACAAAGAAACAACAGACTTAAACTACACCATAGAACAAATGGACTTAACAGATATTTACAGAACATTCTATCTAACAACTGCAGAATATACATTCTATTTATCAGCACATTGAACATTCTCCAAGATAGAATATATAATAGGATACAAAACAAGTTTTGATTAGTTTAAGACAATCAAAATTATATCAAGTGCTCTCTCAAACCACAGTGGAAGAAACCTTCAAAACCATCCAAATACATGGAAAGTAAATAACCTGCTCCTGAATGATCATGGGGTCAATGATGAAATCAAGATGGAAATAAAAAAAATTTTTTAACTGAATTATAATAGTGACACAGCCTATCAAAATCTCCAGGATACAGCAAAAGTGGTGCTAAGAGGAAAGTTCATAGCATTGAATGCCTACATTAAAAAGTCTGAAAGAGCACAAATAGAGAGTCTAAGGTCACACCTCAAGGAACTAGAGAAACAACAACAAACCAAACCCAAACCCAATGGAAGAAAAGACATAACAAAGATCAGAGCAGAACTAAATGAAATTGAAATAAAAAAAATACAACAGATAAAGTAAACAAAAACTGGTTCTTTGAAAAGATAAACAAAATTAATAGACCATTAGTGAGATTAATTAAGACAAGAGGAGAGAAGATCTTAATAAGCTCAATTAGCAATGAAATGGGAGCTACTACAACTGATACCACAGAAATACAAAAGATCATTCAAAGCTACTATGAACACCTTCACATGCACAAACTAGAAAACATAGAGGAGATGGATAAATTCCTGGAAATATACAACCCTCCTAGATTAAACCAGGAAGAAACAGAAACTCTGCACAGACCAATAACCAGCATTGAGATTGAAATGGTAATTTTAAAAAAGCCAATGAAAAAAGTCCAGGGCTAGATGGATTGAAAGTGGAATTCTATCAGACATTCAAGGAAGGATTCGTACCAATCCTACTGACACCATTCCAAAAGATAGAGAAAGAGGGACTCCTCCCTGAATCATTCCATGAAGCCAGAATCACCCTAACACCAAAACCAGGAAGGAACATAACAAAAAAAGAAAACTAGAGACCAATATCTCTGATGAATATAGATGCAAAAAATCCTCAACAAAATACTAGCTGACCAAATAAACAGCATATCAAAAAGATAATCCACCATGGTCAAATGTGTTTCATACCTGGGATGCAGGAAGGTTTAACATACACAAATCAATAAATGTGAATTAAATACAAAAATTAAATAGAATTAAATACAAAACAGAATTAAAACAAAATAGAATTAAAAACAAAAATTAAAACAGAATTAATTAAATAGAATTAAAAACAAAAATCACACAATTATCTTCATAGATGCAGAAAAAGCATTTGACAAAATCTAACATCTCTTTATGATTTATGATTAAAACTCTCAGCAAAATCATCATAGAAGGGACATACCTTAAGGTAATAAAAGCCATTTATAACACACCCACAGCCAACATTATAATGAATGGGGAAAAGTTGAAATCATTCCCCCCGAGAACTGGAACAAGAAAAGGATGCCCACTTTTACCACTTCTATTCAACATAGTACTGGAAGTTCTAGCCAAAGCAATCAACAAGAATAAAGAAATAAAGGGCGTCCAAATCAGTAAAGAGGAAGTCAAACTGTCGCTGTTCACCAATGATATGATTATATACCTAAAAACCCTAAAGACTCATCCAAATGGCTCCTAGAACTGGTAAATGAATTCAGTAAAATTTCAGCACAAAATTAATGTACACAAATCAGTAGCACTGCTATACACCAACAGTGGCCAAACTGAGAATCAAATCAAGAACTCAACCTCTTTTACAGTAGCTGTAAACAGAATAAAATCTTTAGAAATATAGCTAACCAAGGAGGTGAAAGTCTTCAAGGAAAACTATAAAACACTGCTGAAAGAAATCAGATGACACAAACAAATGGAAACACATCCCATGCTCACAGATAGGTAGAATCGATATTGTGAAAATGACAATACTGCTAAACGCAAACTACAAATTCAGTGCAATTCCCTTTAAAATAACACCATTGTTCTTTATAGAACTAGAACAAACAATCCTAAAATTCATATGAAACCAAAAAAGAGCCCCCGTAGCCAAACCAAGACTAAGCAAAACCAACAAATCTGGAGACATCACATTACCTGATGTCAAACGATACTGTAAGGCTATAGTCAGCAAAACAGCATGGTACTGGTATAAAAACAGGCACACAGACCAATGGAACAGAATAGAGAACCCATAAATAAAGCCTAATACCTACAGTCAACTGAACTTCGACAAAGCAAACAAAAACATAAAGTGGGGAAAGGACACACTAGGTCAACAAGTGGTGCTGCGGTAATTGGCAAGCCACATGTAAAAGAATGAAACTGGTTTCTCATCTCTCAGCTTATACAAAAATCAACTCAAGAGGGATCAAAGACTTAAATCTATGACCTTAAACCATAAAAATTCTAGAAGATAATATCTGAAAAATCCTTCTAGACATTGGCTTAGGCAAAGACTTTATGACCAAGAACCCAAAAGCAAATGCCACAAAAACAAAGAGAAATAGACGGGACTTAATTAAACTAAAAAGCTTCTGCATAGCAAAATAAAAAATCAGCACAGTAAACAGACAACTCACAGAGTGGGGGAAAATCTTCAAAAACTATGCAACCAACAAAGGACTAATATCCAGAATCTACAATGAACTCAAACAAATCAGCAAGAAAAAAAACAAATAATCCCATCAAAAAGTGGGCTAAGAACACAAATAGACAGTTCTCAAAAGAAGATATGCAAATGCCCAACAAACATATATAAAAAAGCTCAACATCACTAATTATCAATGAAATGCAAATCAAAACCACAATGTGATAGATACCATCTTACTCCTGCAAGAATGGCCGTAATCAAAGAATTTTTAATAAATAGATGCTGGCATGGATGTGGTGAAAAGGGAACACTTTTACACTGCTGGTGGGAATGTAAACTAGTACAACCACTATGGAAAATAATGTGGAGATTCCTTAAAGAACTAAAAGTAGATCTACCATTTGATCCAGCAATCCTACTACTGGGTATCTACCCAGAGGAAAGAAGTCATTATATGAAGAACATACTTTCCCATGCATGTCTATAGCAGCACAATTCACAACTGCAAAAATGTGGAACCAGACAAGTGAATAAATAAAATGTGGTATGTATATACACATACATACATACTGTGGAATGGAATACTACTCAGCCACAAAAAGGAATGAAATAATGGGATTCACAGAAACCTGGGTGGAATTGGAGACCATTATTCTAAGTGAAATAATTCAGGAATGGAAAACCAAATATTGTGTGTTCTCACTCATAAATGGGAACTAAGCTACGAGGATGCAAAGGCATAAGAATAATACAATGGACTTTGGAGAATCAGGAGAAAGAGTGAGAGTGGGGTGAGGAATAAAAGACTGCACATTGCATACAGTGTACACTTCTCGGGTGATGGGTGCACCAAAATCTTGGAAATCATCACTAAAGAACTTATCCATGTAACCAAACACCACCTGTTCCTCAAAAACTTTTTAAATAAAAAATAAAATTTTTAAAAAGCACAGGAAACCCAAAATAAATGTATAAGACAATCAAAATTAAGAGCTTATGCAAATCAAAGGACACTACCAAGAAAGTGAAAGGACAACCCATGAAATGTGGGAAAAGATTTGTAAATCATGTAGTTGAGAAGCATCTATCATTCAGAATGTATAAACAACTCTTACAACTCAATAATAAAAGGCAACCTCATTTCAAAAAATGGGCAAAGGACTTGAATAAACATTTCTCCAAAGAAGGCATAAAAATGGCCATAAGCACATGAAAAGATACTGAATGACATTAGTCATCAAGGAAATGAAAATCAAAATTACAATGAGATACCACTTCCTATACCTATAGAATAGCTATAATAAGAAGATGAATAGTAATAAGTGTTGACAAAGATGTAGGAAAATTTGAACCCTCATTTATTGCTGGTGGGAATATAAAATGATGCAACTGCTGTGGAAACAGTTTGGCAGTTCCCCAAACAGTTACACACAGAGTTACTCTATGATCCAGCAATTCCACTTATAAGTATATACCCTAGAAAACTGAAAACATATATTTACTAAAACTCCTTGTAAATGAATGTTCAAATAGCATGATTCATATCATCAAAAAGGTGAAAACAACCCAAATGACCATCAAATGATGAATGGATAAACAGAACATTGTATGTCCATACAATGAAATATTATTCAGATATAGGAAGGAATGAAGCACCATACATGCTACCACACGGATGAACCTAGAAAACATTATGCTGAGTGAAAGAAGGCAGATGCAAAAGGCTTTCTTGTATGGTCCCCTTGATAGAAAATGTCCACAACACGAAAAACATAAAAGACAGAAACTAGATTTGTGATTGCCAGGGACTGGAGGTAGGGGAGACTTAGAAGTAACTGGTAATAGCTGTGGGGTTTTCTTTGGGGTAGTAAGAATGTTCTGGAATTTGATGGTGGTAATGGTTGCACAACCTTGTGAATGTACTAAAACTCCATGAATTGTACACTTTAAGAGAGTAATTTCATGTTGTGTGAAGTTTCATGTGCTGCCTTTTATGATGATGCCAAATTGTATATCCTGATTTGCCTTTCCCAGTAAGGAGCTTGGCTTGTCTAGGCTCCCGAAAGGTATATAATACAGAAATTTACAATGACCTATTTTTCTTTGCCCATATAGCGTTTTCTTCTCCAAGAGCGCTATGCCCAGTGCCGGGGAATTATTCTAGCCTCTGTGAGTAAACCACCTTGTCTAGTGCCTAAGAGAGTGTTCTTTCCTGTGAACAAAAACTGCATGCCAACTTCTATCTCTCCTCTAAACGGAACTCAGCATAGCGCTTGGCACAGAGTGTGTGCCTAATTGCAGAAAACTTGCCAGATGTCTTCACGGCATTCACTCACTTACTCATTTGCTCCATTCCTCACTCACTCACACATTTCACATCTTGAACATGCATTCTGTGCCAAGTTCTACCATTTTAATTTGTTTACTAAAGCATTTGCTGTATTTCAGGTGGGGAGGTCATGGGGGTGCAATGAGAGCCGAAATGAGATGCATGCCCTCTGATGACACACAACTAAGGAAGATAGATGGTTACAGACATGAGCTAATTTAGGCGAAGACTAAAGTAAATACTAACCATGATGGACATGTTAACCAGTGCCACAGAGGCACTATCCCTTGAGTGCCTAAAATACTGCTACTGAGAACCCCCAGAATGAGCAGTGGGGTGATCCCTCTTAGGAGGTGTCTCCTGCATTTATTCAAAGACTACAGCTTGATGTCCACCTCTTAATTAGAGATCCTATCGAACTTTAAAAATGATCAAGTACACTTGACATGCTTGCAGACAGGATTTCAAGTGGCATATAAAGAGACTTCAAGCAGCTATCTACGTTGTGAAGAAAATCAAAAGAAGTCTGTTGGAGAGCTAACATAAAAACTAGAGTTACCAAAATTGACCTCTCTTTTTTGTTTTGAGCTGCCTAAGAGCCAAGGCAGAAAAAAGGAAACATAGTAAGCTAGAGAAGCACTACTGTCTTTTCTTGTACTCATTGTCAAAGTACTTAATTATGATAGACTTTGAAGATCAATGACAGATAAAGGTTTCAACCTCAGTTTTCTGGCTTCTAGTTGAAAATATCAGTATAAAGATATTTATACTCTTACCCAACAACCAAAAACAGCCAAAAGGAATGAAGAAATGGAGAAGAAAACTCCCTATTTAACTAAATTAGAAAGAAGCCCACTACCTCAAACCACCCACTGTGAAGAATGCTGGCAAATGGAGTGAAATTGGACAGAAAGAAAAACAGTATGAAATAAAGATGACCCCTCATGTCTTCCAAGCATGACAGAGGTCTCAAAGAGAGATAGCAATGAAGGCCCAGTCAAGGACCTAGAACCTGCCATTGCAACAGCTGGGACATGGAGAGACCATGGGAGCAGCCCCCAAACCCTGGCACATTGTGTTGAAGCAGGCCAGGGAGTGGGGTAGAGGAGAGGCTGCACAGAAAAGCTGTTTCTGCAAGAGGCAGATGGTGGTAGGGGTAGGATAAAGGGAGAGTGTGCACAGCAATCAACTAATCCAATTAGTTAAAGTTAACCAAAAGCTAAGTGAGCATGGCGTGAAAGAAAACACCTGGGTGGATGTTTCACCACCCCAGCGGATGCCCTTTCCTTCCCCCCATGTTTCCCTTTTCCCTCAGTGGGTAACTCAGAAAGGAGCCAGCAACAAAAGAAGCTAACAAGCAAGGCTGATGTAGGACATGCATCTGAAAGCTGAGCTGTGATGCAGAAGGGGATTTTGGACAAACGCTTCTTCGGAAGAGTGCTGTTTCTTAAGCTGTTTCCTCTGGCTGCATGCCTACCCTTTTAACCTCTGCTCTGTGATGGGGCTGGGATTCTGCAGCCACGTTTCTAATCTGTCAGCTGTCCCCCATTGTGGGGGACACCAAGAAGCGGTGTTAGAGGGAGGCGTCATGGCTGTAGGAGGAACAGGACTTGCTCCTTCCCTCCTGAGGGCTCCCAGTTCCTATCAGCATCTCCCCAGAAATGGGTCCTCACCCCAGTTGTGGCAGCTCCTTCCTCTGCAGCAGCTGAATTCCCTCCACAGTTACTCACACTCAGAACCGATGACTGGATGGCACTCAGAGACATGGACAACACTCAGCTGGAACCCTGACTCCCAGCCTGGGTCTGTTTCATGAGACCTCTTTTTGGGCTCCTAATGTACCAGGATCAGCCATGCACTGCCTCTTCTCTTGGCCTTAGCTTCATGGGCTTCTTCTGCTGAGGTCAGGCAGCAACTCCTGATAAGCAGTGGCCCCCTCTGCGGAGCACTCATCTCAGTTCCCTCCTCTCAATTCCTGATGTGCCAGCACCAGCCAAGGAGTCCTATCCTTAGACATCTGGGTCACAGGCCCTTAGGACCATTCCTGGGTGCTCAAAGACACCAGCACTAACCAAGTAGCAACCCCTACTCAGAAGTCTAGCTTCCAGCTTGAGAATGCTCCTCCATCAGAGCTATAGATTTTAATGTTCCAACCTCTTCACTTTGTTTCTCTAGCCTAGATATGGCAGTGGCTCCCAGGAGTTGTTATCTTAAAAGTACCTTAGTATTTTCCCCTTTCTTTTTTGGTTCAATACTTGGTTGACAATATTTTATATTAAATTTGTTTTTCTTAAGATATCTGATGTGGTTTATTTTTCTTCCTGGACATGTACTGTTACAATAAGTTGTAAGAAAAAATAGTGCAAAGAAAATATGCTAGAAATCGAAGAAGAGATAAGACACCAGAAGGAGATAATATTGGTCTGGGTGAGTTAAGAAAAGAAATTAGAATTAGTAAATGAAACCAGATAAAAGTCGCATTAGGAAAAAGGGATTAAAAAAAAGCTAACACTAAAACCGCAGTCAGAAGTATGGATAACACACTTAGAAAAGTACACAGAGAGAAAATGATTATAGAAAAAAAATTAAAGGAGATTCAACTATACATATATATATACACACACACACATAGTGTCTGAGAACAAGAAAATTCAGGAAGTAAAAAAGAATACAATATGTTAAAAATATAACAAAAGGAAGTACTCCTAGGAGCAGCCTGAGTGAAAGAATGGAAAGGAATGTTAGAACTTAAAAAAAACTGACATAGAATGACTATTACCAAGAAATATCTTGGTGAAGATTGAAGATTTTAGAATTTGAAGATAAAGAAACAAATCAATACGGTCTCACATAAAAAATACAAGTTACGGCCGGCGCGGTGGCTCATGCCTGTAATTTCAGCACTTTGGGAGGCCGAGGCAGGTGGATCATGAGGTCAGAAGATCGAGACCATCCTGGCTAACATGGTGAAACCCCGCCTCTACTAAAAATACAAAAAATTAGCCAGGCGTCGTGGTGGACACCTGTAGTCCCAGCTACTCGGGAGGCTGGGGCAGGAGAATGGGGTGAACCTGGGAGGCAGAGCTTGCAGTGAGCCGAGATCGCGCCACTGCACACCAGCCTGGGTGACAGAGCGAGACTCCCTCTCAAAAAAATTTAAAAAAAAAAAAAATACAAGTTACAAAAAATCAGGAAGATTGGCTTGGTCTCAGTTTTTCCTACAGCGATATTGAACGCAAGTAGCAAGTCAAGTAATATGATTGAGTTTATTAGAGAAAAAATAATGCAAGAATTAAATTGCTAAACAATTATTTTGATATAAAAGCAAAAGAAGATGTTTTCAAACATGCCTGGACCTGAAGAACAGTCACTCATCAACCCTTTCTGAAAAACATAACTTCTAACTAAAGGAAGAGGTTTTTATTAAAATAATTAAACACACAATAAGACAACATGAATGAAATACAACAATAACAACAGCATCAACAAAAGACATTAGAAACAGACCCGTAGGGGATCCAAATATTGGAGCTGTTAGATACAGACTTTAAAATAAGTTCACTTTATATGTTAAAGAAAATTAAAGAACAGAGTGAGACATGTAGCCAAAAATCAGAAGCTTTAGAAAAGAATCAAATACAAATTTTATAACTGGAAAATAAAGTAACTAAAATTAAGAAGTCAATGAATGAGTTTAACGCAGATTGGACACAGTTAAAGAGAAAGTGAATTGAAAGATAAATTTGAAGAACATATCTAAATTAAAGCATGAAGAGAAAAAAAGAATTACAAATAGAGAAAGAACTTAAGAGACATAGAACATATGAAAAATATCGAATATATGTGTAATTAGATTCTGAAAAGGAGAGGAATAATAAATAGGGCAGAAATAATACTTAAAGAGATAACTGCTGAAAACTTTGTAAAACTGGTTAAAGACATTGACCACAGATCCAAAGAAATTTGGCTTTGAGTACAAAGAAAACAACATCTAGGCAAATCATAGTAAAGCTAAGATAAAAATCTTTACAGAGTCCAGAAAAAAAGATATGCTTTAATCTGACTTTTCAACAGAAGCAATGGAAACCTGAAAACAATGCGATGATATCTTCCAGGAGCTCAGAGAAAATAACTTCCAGCCTAGGTTTCTAGAGCCCTTGCATACACACCTAGAGCTGAAGAACTGCCCAGCTGAGCCCCAGCTCAAATTAATTCCTGTTATTTAAGCTGCTAAGTTTTGAAGTGTTCTTTAGCAAACATTCCAAAGTGGATGTGAAACAGACACATTCAGACACACGCACACACACACACACATGCACACACAATGTGAGCAACTGGACTCACTGTCTCCGGAATGCTGAGGATTGGTGTCCAGCCTTGCTGGGTGGAAAGAAAATGATTTTTCATTGCACATTCTTTTGATCTGTCTGGATCATTTTTAACATGTTCTTTCATTTTTTAATAAAAATATGTGGACAAAAAGTTTTAAGGAAAACGTGATCTTTTGCCCATTTCTTATAAGCCACCCCAGATATAAGTGGAGGAGCAACTTTGGAATGTGAGGCGATGATGCCACTAGCTGGTGCTGCCAGGCCACAGTGTGGGATGGTGAAATCTCCAGGGTTTGGATGAAGCTCCCAACCCCTTTGTCACTGTATTGGTAATGACAGTACCCTAGCTTGTGGTCCAAATTCCTTTTTTGCCAGTGGCAATTCTAAACCATTCCTTCACCATGAAATAATGAAATTGGGCAGGGAGAATGGTTTCTGAAATGAGAACAGTGATTAATACCCACAGCTGTCAGTCTTCAGCAGAAATGTGTCATATTATTCAAAGAATTAAATTCCTCCTCCATTAAAAATATGACTAAAAGAATTAATTAATTTTCAATGTAATAACTTAAGCAAGCAAGTCTTGCATGAAAATGAGTATTTCTGAACTTCTAATGAACTGTTTCCTTTTAAATGTTCTAATGAAGCTGAATTCAGAAAGCAGTTTTTTGATAATTGCTACAGATCCAAGACTCCCTCAAATGAGCTATTAGGTGAGATAATTTCTATGGGAATTGAACTTCAGATAAGGACAGATGAATAAACACCAGTGTGGGAATCAGAAGTTAGAGTCTATGGTAGGCTTTTGTATCTGCAGCCCCAGTGAACCACACCATCTGGCGTTCTCACCCTTGTGTAGGCTCTTTCCCCATTGACTCTGGGCTTGGCCACGTAACTTGTTGAGAACAGGATGTTAGCAAGTGTGATACAGGCAGAGACCTGATCAGTGTTTCTACATGGGGGTTTGTCTTCTTGGAATGCTTTCTTGTGGAAGGCAGCTGTCATATAACAGGTCCAACTGGTCTGAGACCACCAAGCTATAAGGAAGCCCAAACTACCCTGGTGGTCAGATCACAAGGAGAGACAGCTCACATGTCTGATCAACTCCCAGCCACACTAGCTCTCTAGAGAAGCTCCAGGTATGTGAACACAGGGTGCACCAGCTCTCGCACACGCTACCTGGAGCTGAAGAACTGCACAGCTGAGCTCCAGCTCAAAGGAATTTTTGTTGTTTAAGCTTCTAAGTTTTGAAGTGTTCTGTGGCAATCAATAAGTGAAACTAAAGTCTAGGGGTCCTAGCTGAGACACACCTAGAAGAGAAGGTAGCCGGCAGCAGACACAAATATAAAAAATGTAGTGAACCCTTTCATCTGTAATGGTGTCAGAGCTCTTACTGTCTCTTCCACAAGGTTCCATGGGTAACAGTGAAGCAGAGACCCTTGCGACTCAGTGTGCGGTCCCTGGACCAGCAGCATCAGCATCCCCTGAGAGCTTGATAATTTCTAAAATCTCAGGCCCTGCCACAGACCTGTGAACCCAATCTGCCTTTTAACACGATTTCCGGGTGTTTCATGGGCAGGTTAAGGTTTGAGATGCGCCGGTCTGGAGGAAAGAGATCTGGGCCAGGCGATTTGGCATTTGTTAGCTTCCGGGGATTCCAAGATGTGGGTCCAAGGCCTGTGCTCTGGGATGGCTGTGACCTCTATTCTCTGAGATGTCTGTGAGTACCTTTGAAAGGGGGTGACTCATCCGTCGAAGGTCTCACTGCCACTTACATGCCAAATGTGTGTGGGCCTTTTAAGTTTCAGGCTTAAAGCTGTGAGTTACTAGGCCAGTGTGGACATCCTTAGGAAAAGCCGGTAAATTAGGACCCTTTGTAACTGTCAAAGCAGTGAGGCTTTGTTGACTGAGAAAGGGAGGTGAAAAGAAAAATGCTCCACCTGAGAGGTGACTGAGAGTGATGGGGCAGAAGCACATGGCTTAGGGCTCCTGGGGTCTCAGACCCTGGACTCTGGGCACCTGAATGTCTGGACAAGTGGGTCCCTCAAGTAACTGTGCATAAAGCAAATCACCTTTGCCAGTCTGACACAGGAGCCAGGTTTACCCTTGGAGATTTGGCTCTGGGAGGTCTGGGGTGGGATCCTAGAATCTGCATGTGAACTAGACACCAGAGGGGAGACAATGCAGGTAATTCTAGGACCACCCTCTCTCATTTAATTTGATAAATAAAAAAAAATTGATGGTGCTGAGCAGTGGTGACCTAGTAAGCCAGCAGTACAGAAGGAAAATTTCAAAAATACACCAACAAACCCCAATTTGTAGCATCTTCTAACTTCTGTGGTGCAAACCCTCCCACTATTGCAGAATTCAAGCTACCAATAGTTTGACAACAGGCTCCTTGAATTGCTAGACATTTAACAGTGGACTCTGCAGACTGCATGAGCCACCGCCACTGCCCCTGTGGAGAAGTCTTCCTGTTGCAAAGTAAATGCTGATGGCAACACAAATGCTTCCAGCCAGGAGCATGTGGAGGGCTTCCTGCTTGCGGGTAGCTTGCGTGCTGCCTCGCCTCACCCTGGAGGCAGCCACCAGGCAGGTAGGCTGAAGGAAGTCGAGGCTCAGTTCCTGCTCCCAGGGTTGGGCCATGTGGTCAGGACGGACCCTGGCATCTTGGTTTTCTGCCCTGTGGTACTGATGACCCTCCAGGAAGATAAGCTGGCTCCTCCTCACTTCAGTAGAACTGAGTGGGTGTCTGTCTCCGGGCTCCATCCCCCAGTGATAGGACTTGCTGTGTTGGTGCTTCCCTGCCTGCCCGGTGGCTTGTGTCTCGGAGGACACAGACCCTTCCTGGATCTAGTCTCCCTGTAGCTGCCCAGGATGGCCAGATGCTACGCCCTGGAAGGGTGAGAGAGCTACTAGGCGACGGGGTAGATGTTGGTCAGTAGGAGATGGAAGCCAGTGGATGACTGCTTCTTGCTTCTATGCAGGCTGACATCATATTCATATTGCAAGCCATGGCGACCCTCAGGCTCCCTGAAGTCTCACAGGACCAGGCCCGGCAGCAGGTCCAGCTATGCATCCCTTGGTTTTGGGTTTTGGCCCCTCTCCTTCTCTGCCTCGCTTTCCTTCCCTGGCAGTTCTGCTTCCTTGAGGTCTTATTTCCCAGGACGGTCGGTGCAGGCACAAATACTTTCATCTCAGGCTCTGCTTTGTAGGGAATCGAAATTAATACCAATCCCAGTTCAAACTCAGGACTGCTTGATGGAGAGCATGAACTGAGGCCAATATGCCATCCCCACCCCTCCCCACTCCCTGGCAACGATGCATCCGCTTCGGAAGCATTGGTCCCAGTGGCCTTGGTCAGGGGGTCCCAGGACTGAAAGGCCTGGGCACCTCATTCACTAGCCTGCCCCTTGTCTCCTGTCCCCTGTCTCTGTCTCCTCTCCCTTGTCCCCTGCTCCCTGCCCCCTGTCTCCTGACTCTGCCCCCTATGTCCCACTCCCTGTCCTCTGTCCCCTCCCCATCCCCTGCTCCTGCCCCGTCCCCTGTCCTTTGTCCCTTGCCCCGCCCCCCACCTCTGGGCAGCACTGCACTTCAAGACTCAGGAGGAGAGCAGCCCCCCCATATCCTGAGAGCCCCAGTGCTGCTGCACAATTACCTGCGCAGCAGATTTTCTTTCTAAAAGCCTTTTAATATCTTTTTTTAAATCCCAGCTTTATATACAGTATATCAAAAGAAGAATTTCTCTATAATTTTTTCCTTGAGAGAATGAATCACCACTAATCGTTTAGCATGTACTTCTTTACAACCATTCTCTTCTTAATAGCATATGTGTGTGTGTGTGTGTGTGTGTGTGTGCATGAAATATAAGGTGACATGACGTTTTGCAGCCTCAGTGTTCCTTCACTGCTAGTGTCAGACAGCTTTCTAGAGACACACATGCACATATAGCTCTGCGGGACGGTCTGCCAGTGGATGGATGCACTGTGATTCATTTATAACTTGTTTAAAATCATGATTAGACCTTGGCCATGTCGTTCTTCACTCTCAGGTACTACTATGCTGCTTCTTGGAAACATGGCCCAAATCCAGAAGTCCTTATGGGGTATACAATAGGAGATCCAGGGTCCTGGGCACAGGCTGGCTCCTTGGTGTCTCCTGTGCTTGGCTACTGTGGCAGGCTGGCATCTGTCACCCCTCCTTGAGGTGATTCTGTGGGGACAGCACATTTGTGCAGGCCTGCTCCCACTATCTGCACAGGCCAGGGATGTAATACCAGGCATTTCTAGTTCAGCTGTTGCACACTTGCCTTTTTGCTGTTACTGACAATGGAGGACTCTAAGGTGACCCAGAGAAAAAGCCTCAGCTGCCTTTGGATTAAGAGATATGAAAGAACAAGGACGAACAGAGACACTGAAGAGGGGTGAGCTGCCACCTCCTCTTATGTTATAATTGAGCATAATCACAGCCTAGCTTACACCCAGGGCTTCCCACAGGCTACAAGCCCAAGCAAAGATATTCTTGGAGAAACACAGATTGTTTTAGTCACTATGGCTGCATAACAAACTACCCCAAACTTCAATGCTTTGCACAACTGTATGTACTGCTCTGTTGGTGTGTGGGTCGGGGACATGGGCCGAGCACCGTGTGAGGGCTTGTCTTAGCTCCAGGACACCTGGGGCTGCAGCAGGAAGGCTTGACCAGCTGGGCATTGTGGGCATCCAAGGCTCCTTGTGCTCTCTCCATATGGCCTCCTGCATGGCAATGTCCCTCGTGGTAGTCCTGGGCTCCAGGAGGCACGGGACCCAGTAGAGAAGCAACTTGGCCCCAGAAGCCACAGTGTGTCTTCCCTGGATCTATTGGTTGGAGTGGTTTCCAAGGTCCACTTAGATTCAGGGGATATAGACACCCCTCAAATAGAGGCAGGTCAACATCATATCATGCGAGGAACACAAGGGATGGATGACATATTTTGGTGTCACTGTCTTTAGAAATTCATTGTCCAGGCCACCACTTTATGAAGGTGATATCGAGGGTGATGCAAGCTACACACACAGGGACAAGTTACTGTCCCAGGAGAGCCAGTGGGAACTGAACATGCTGAGACTGGGGAGGGTCCCAGGGAGGACGGTTCCCCAGGAAGCTTCTCCACCCACAATGCAGGGTGTCGTGGAAGGTCCTTGGCCCACCCAGGCCTTGTCAATATCCAGGGGTGGACTGGGACAGCAGGAGGTTCTGGGCATTGGATGAAATGGATTTTGGCAACAGATAGCGGCCGTGCTGCTGTGGGTTACTCAGATCATTCAGACCAGGAACCCAGCCAACGGCAGGGGACAGAGAAATCAGGGAGGTGGGCAGCGCTGCCAGTGTCCCAGCTCAGGGCCTGGATACCAGCCTTGGTTGCACAGCTGGGCCCAGACAAGGGCTAAGATTTCCCTTAACCAGGGGAACTCCCCTGTACCAAAGACCCCAGGCCTCCAGCAGTGAGTATGCTTCCAGGTTTGACTTGCTGGGGGCTGTGTGCCTTCTTAGCCTTTCTGCCTGGGAGGTGTGGGCTCTGATAAGGGCTGGGCTCTGAAGGGGTTCGTTCCTCACCCCCAGCCTGCAAGGAAGGTGAAATCAGGAATTTGGGGGAACAAACAGGAAGGAGGGGCGTGGACCCCATCTAAGCAGCAGGCACTCACACCCAGTTGACTCTGGGCTGCTCTCCCCAGTCCTCTGTGCTCATGAAATGGGGATGGGAGGTCCCGCAATGTCTTCAGGAAATGGAAGAGAAGGCGGCTAGAGCAGGCCCAACAGCAGAGCTGGGGCTCCTGGTGGGTGTGGAGGGAGGTTTTATGTGGCTGAGGCTCACAGCAGGATGGACCTCTGTGGAGAGAAGCCACAGGTGGGGCCTAGAGGAAGGAAGGGCTACACCATGCCTGTTATGGGGAGTGAGTTACCCCACCCCCAGCAAGGGGCTCCTCTCCATGGGGTCTGCTACTCGCCCTGGGGCTGACCTGCTGATCTCTGCACCCACTGTCTCCACAAAGAACTGCCCTGCTGAAGCCATGGGGGGACCTCTCAGGTGAGACCCCACTGTGAAGTCAGGGGTGTTTGCAAGAGGGCTCCTATCCTCTTCCCCAAGCCACCTTCTTGTCCCCAGTCCCTGGGCTCCACCTGGGTCCCCGCACATCCGGGTTCACTGTGGTTATCTGTGGGATGCCTCTGGGGCTTGGGTTTTGTTCCAGCTTCCAGGATGTCACATGTCCTTGGAAGACTCAAAGTGACTCTATTTTTGTACAACATTAGACAATTTTGGTTCAAACAAAACAATGACTATTGTTCATGATGATGTCAAAGAGGGAGGGAGGAGTCCGAACCAGCCCAGCAATGATGGTTTGTTTTGTGAATAAAGCAGATGGATGATGCGCTTGAGGCTGCTGATGGCTCACTTAGAAGGCTGGGGACAGCAGTGGAGGGAAATGCGTCAATGCAAGTGAGGTTCTGAGAGGTTGGAGAGCAGAGCCAGAATCCTTGCGCTGCAGGACCCGCTCCAGCACCCAGCAGGCCTGCCCAAGGCATGGCCAAGGGTACTGAGAGGCTGGAGAGAGGCATGTGTGTGTCAGGTCCCTGCCTGGAAAAGGAAGATGTTTGGACTCTTAATTAATGTAAATATTCCTTAATCATCCCCACATGGAGCTCCTGATGAGGTTGCCATGGCCACAGGCTCTGATAAGCCCAGAGCCCTCATCCCTGCACGTCCATCCTCTGCACCCACATCTGATTCAGGCAATGAGTGCTGGGAGCACTGGGCTCCTGTAGCTGCCACTGAGAGTCACCTGGGCCCCTCTGCCTCCTGCAACATCCCAAGAGTCACCTGGGGTTTCCTTGGTTAGGGATGGGTGATGGCAGGCTGTCATGGCAGTAAATGGTCTGCTGGGTTTTACAGCTGCTCCTGCAGCAACACCAACAGGGATAGGCAGGTCCGAGCCTATTCCATCACCAGGTAGGGGAAAAAACTGAGGTTCACAGAGGAACAATGACTCACACAGCTCATTTATGACTTGTCAGTCCTCATGCCTGGCAAGGGTGCTAACGATACTGGGCAGCACTGGGCTAGGACTCAGGATCCCAGCAACCTGGGAAGGAGGTGCAGGCATCATCTCCACTTTTCGGAGGAGAGAAACTCAGAGATGGTGAGTATCTTGCCTCAGGTCACAGGGCAATTGAGTGGCTGAACTGGGATTTCAGGGCTGTCACAGCCCATGCTTGGGAGTAGAGGCAGGGGCAGGGCTGGCTATTTCCTGCCTGTGCCCCAGGATTAAGAAGTTGCTGATCCCCACCCCTCTGCCCTGCGGTGTTGCCGAAGGCCATGGCACTGGGCTAGGAAGGGAGAAAACGGTTGAGAGGCGGCTTGCGGGAATCACACTGTGCTGCATGCACTGGTGCAGTTGCATCGCACCTGCAGTTAGCAAGTTCAAAACCACAGGCAAAAGGTGCCCTGTTGCAGGTGGCAGTTCCACGCAGAAGTGAATCTTTCTGGCTTGCGTCATTACAGAAGGACTGTAGCGGAGCCAGCCCAGATGTGCGGTGTCTGCAGCAGCAGCTGTGGATGTGGCCAGGGCATGCGGGGGTGTGGTGAGTGCCTGATGCTCCCAGGAGAAGCACGACAGCCGGGCCTGGGTCTTGTAGTTAACGTCAATTGCCCTGCTGTTCTGGTTCTCCTAGTTAAAGCAAGGCAAGATCATCTGGGTTTTCCTGAATCTTTTTCAGAGTTTTTCCCCACTAGGCTAAGTCATGCTGTTGGCCCTAATCACATTAGATGATTAAGGCTTACACATGGTCAGATATTTATTCTGGGGAGTTAGATCTCCCGAGCATAGGCCTGTAGCTTTGCTTCAATGCTGAAAGGTTCTGGGCAGAAGGAAGGTTCTGTCTTAAGGGAGAGCCGTGATCTCGGGGCTTCCTTCCTTTCCCAAGTGTGTGCTTTTAGTTGAACTTGACTAGGTCAAGATTCTTCTGTCCTGAATCCCCTTGGTTTGTTCAGACACATCTCCCTGATGCTGCTTGCCTTGGAAGAGGTTCTGCAGATGACATGATCTGTCTCCTTTGGGTTAATGCTGGCTCCTATAGCAAAAGGACCCCATAATGTCCAAAGTTGCAAATATGGAAGTTTATTGCTTATTCCCTGAAGAGTTGAAAATGCGAGGTCCGGGCTGGCAGGTAGCCGTCCTCCCTCTTCCGATCCCTTCCAGGAATTCTCCCACTTTGTAGCTCCTCTGTTCTCTAGGGCCTCAGCGTCTACATCTGGATCCAGCCTGCAGAAGGGGGAAGAGTGCTCTCTGGCTCACATCCTATTGGCTAGAACTCACCTGGCTGCAGGGGAGGCTGCTGTCCGATCTGCTGGGTGTTCAGGAAGAAGAGAAGAAAATGCCAACGGGTGTGCCCAATGGTGACAAGCTTGTTCTCAGCTCCTCTTTTCTTCTTAGACCATTATGGCACTCACAATGCCACTTTTTTGATGGGGAACCATGAATCTCAGAGAGCTTCCCAAGCAGCAGAGTGGATTTGAATAGAGACCTGGATGTAAATTGTCCTTTTTCCAGAACACAGCAGCTTGCAGTGGCTGGGCCACTTGTCCACACGGGGACAGGACAGTCCACTTACTCAGCCTCCAGTCTTTTGTAGGACTGAAAGTCTGAATCATCCAAAGTAAAAAAAAAAAAAGGCCAGGCGCGGTGGCTCACGCCTGTAATCCCAGCACTTTGGGAGGCCGAGGTGGGTGGATCACGAGGTCAGGAGATCGAGACCATCCTGGCTAACATGGTGAAACCCCGTCTCTACTAAAAAAAATACAAAAAATTAGCCAGGCGTGGTGGCGGGCGCCTGTGGTCCCAGCTACTCGGGAGGCTGAGGCAGGAGAATGGTGTGAACCCAGGAGGCAGAGCTTGCAGTGAGCGGAGATCACACCACTGCACTCCAGCCTGGGCAACAGAGCGAGACTCCATCTCAAAAAATAAAATAAAATAATAAAATAAAATAATAAATCCAGTTTATTTTTTAGTAGCTAGAGAACTCAAATTAAACAAACCAAGATGACCCTAGGTGGCCCACCAGGAATTGGTAGGAAGGACCTGAGAGTAGGTTGTCATATGTGCCTGAAGAGTTGATCCTTCTGGTGCTGGAAGCCCATGGACATGGCTTCTTCCCTGAATCTTCGGTTGCCTCTGAGAAATGTTTCAGTGAAGCCACAAGGCTGTGTTCAGCCACGGCAAGGCACACCAGCACCTCGTCCTCTCCGTTCACATTCCCAGCCTGTCTCAGCTCATGCCCCCAAGGGACATCCCTCTGCCTCTTAGTGCACCCTCCCCCTCCAGCCCATGCCCACTCCACTGGGCCACAAGACTCCGATCCCTGAACGTGGTGTTGATCACGCCATCCCCAGCCATTAAAGCCACTTCCCAAGGCCGCTTCACCTTCTTGGGGTCAAACTCAAAGTCCTTAATTTGCCACTTAAGGCCCCTAAAGTCCAGCTCCAATTCCCCCTTCTTGCCACCGCTATGTCTACCACTTCTCTGCTGGGTCCATTCCATTGTTCCCTGTTCCTGGCAAGTGCCCCACCTAACTCACCTGCCTCCTGCTAACTAGCTGGTTCCACATCCTCCTCTGCTTTTCCATGAAGCCTGACCCATCCATCCCTCCCGGAAGCATTTCCTGGTTCCTTCTCAGGCCCTAGCACATCATCTGCCCTCTCAGGGCCCGTGTCACTTTTTTCAGCTGACAGTGACTTTGGACAATCTCTCTCCCATGCAGTTCTTGGTTTTATGAACATCTGGGTCCCACCACATGGCTACCTACCTGCTCAGCAAATGCCAGAAGCACCAGCCTCCAAGGTGGAGCATCAAATTAATAAGGTTTTCATCAACCCACATGCCAGGGCCCTGGTTCCAGCCCTGGGATATTCAGTAGAGGATGTGGGGTTAAGGTTATGGCTGAGCATGGAGGGCTGGTGGTGCTTAGGGATGGGATGGACGTGTCCCCAGCCTCCAGTCTCTGACCACCTCCTCTTCCCATCCTGCTCTGGGCACAAGTACAGACTGCTTGTGGTTGGTGGACTTGCCCTTGCTTCAGGGGCTGCTCAGAGCCCCTCTGAAATGCTTTCCCATGAAACATTCCACTGTGCAACTCTTAGGGCAACTACCTCTTTATGCCTAGATAGCCACTCATGTTTGTTTCATCATATATATTACACAATCCATATTTAATCATGCCACACAAGTGCACACACTCATCCCTTTCCATTGCTCCTCTCTTCCTCTCTGGTGGAATCTACCTAACACAGCACTGGGACAGGGCAGCCACTCAGTCAAATTTGTTCAATGAAACACTGTGAGAGTGAAGGAGTGAAGGAATGAATGAAGGTACTTGCCAAGCATCCATGTGTTGTATTATCCAACCAAGACTCAGCAATCCCTGATGTATTCGACCTGTCATTAGCTTTTAGTAGATTTTCCTCTGCGTGGCTCCAGTAGAATCTGGGGGAAAATACGACATTGGCCACAGAGTGTCATCTGAACTAAATTATGTCCCAGCCAGCAGGACTCTGTTTCTGATTGTGTCACCTCTCAGCCCTGCAGCAGGCAGCGGCCCAGATGCTGATTGCAGAACTGGACCAAACCAGTTGTGCAAGGAATTTTTATGGAAACCAAAAAGAGTAGAAACAGAAGGTGAGAAAAGTAAACAAGACCGTGAAGGAAGAGACAGAAAGTCCTTGAGCAAGTGCTGGAACTAATGAAGTTTGCTCTGCCGTGGAGCTGCCAGGGAGGGAAACTGAGTGGTTCAGATGAAGCCTCCAGGGACTCGGGAAGCAGCAGCCTGTCCGGAGCCGGCGCCGGTGAGGTCGCAGCGGGGGTGGCACAGGAAGGAAAGGGAGACACAGCTCAGGGACAGCGTGGACTTCCAACCGTCTCTCTAAAGGAAGCCTGGCTGGGAATCAAAAAGAAAATTATCTTCTGAAATGCTTCATTTATTTGAATTTATGACAGCAGTAACTCCTTGGACTATAACCACTCCGGCCCATGGACTCAGCTGGGAGAGGCTGAGCACTAAAACTTGGGAGGTATGCTGGGGTGAGGGCAGAACAGTCACTTCCCTGGGACAACCAGAGCCTGCACATCTAGCTTGTGTCCCTGGGGCCAGGATCCCATAGCTAGGGACTTGGAAGTCCTTTCTTCTGGCAGTTACCAAACCTGATAGCTCGTTAGAATCACCTCGCGATGTAAAAAAATAGATTCCTGGGTCCCAACCCTGGAGATGCAGATTCCTAAGTTCTGCACTTTCTAATGGGTTCTGCAGGCCTAGCAGCCCCAGTGTGAATTCTCAGGCCCATGGACTCTACCGCAGGTGATGGAGAAGCTCAGGCCATCACCAGGTGCTGCAAAGTCACCCCGGAAAGGGCAGGAATCATCTGACCGTGTCCTGCTGACCCGCCTTCCAGTCAGTGTCTTGGCAACATCCCGTCTGCCTGGATTTCAGCCCAGGCCTTCCCTGCCTCTCCCTAGCAAAAGTCTGCCGAACTGGGGCCTCCTCCCAGGCTCTCTGGGACCACCCACCCTAGAGGCTGCAACCACCGCTGCCCTCTTGGCTGCCCTCCTGGAGCCCCGCTCTCCTTGTTCTACTTCCTATGTCCCTCCAGATCCCAGGGAATGGCCGAGTTCTGGCCATGCTCCCACCCAGGGCCCAGGCCACTTCGCCCTGCCCCTCCTGGCCATGGTGTGTCCTGATCACACCTGCCCTCACAGGGCAGTGTAGGCCATTTGTGGTCTGTGCTGGAATGTCCCTATCCAATCTCCTGGTACAAATCCACGGGTCTTTTCTGTGCCGCGAGGCTTGGGGTACTCCCAAGATGCCTCTCTCCCGCCACACTGGCCAACTACCTTATTCAGCCGGGGCCTTTCCCAACCCAGGGAGGGTCTGGAGGCAGCAGGCTGGGGCCTCCACACTTAGATTTCTGATATTTTTGTCATTTTCATCCAAGGATTTGACCTTCAATCCACTCTTGAGCTCTGACTCAGGCCCAGAGCCTCCGCCACCAGCTCCTTATGTGTTTTCCCAGGAGTGGAACCTGTGGAACTCGGGAGTGGGTGCTCGGGGTGCAGCCCACACCACACAGGTGCGCACTGCAGGCGCTCATGGCAGGTGCATGGCAGGTGCATGGGGCAGTGAGGGAAGCGAGTCCCCAGCTCTGTCCCCTCATGTCCCTCTTTGCTGACATCTGGACTTCTCATCTCCTGTGTCCTCAGTTCTCTCTGGCCCTTCCGGACTCCAGGCTTGGTTCTGACTCTCTGGCGTCTGTGGCCTGCTTTCTGGCTCTACCCCTGTTGCTTGGGTGGAAAGCCACCTCAGAGAATCTGGACTCAGGAGCGGTTCCAATGAGCACCATGGGAACAAAGTTCAGCGTTTTCCAACCCGGTCTGCTGATCACTCCCATCACAGCCCCTGGGGACCCACCCCCAAACCTACTGAATTCACAATGGCTGAGGTCAGGGTAAGGAACAAGCTTTTTAAAAAATACACATTTTATTCTGCAATAGTTTCAGAGTCACAAAAAATCTGCAAAAATAATGTGAATGTTCCCATATGCCCCTCACCCAGTTTGCTTCCTCTAATAGTATCTTACAGTATCAGGGTTCATTGGTAAAAAATAAGAAAGCAACATTGGCACATTACAATTAATTAACTCTAGACTTCATGAGATTTCACCTGTTTTTCCATTAGCATTCTTTTTCTGTTCCAGAATCCAGTCCAGAGACCCAAGAATTATATTTTAAACAAGCACCCTGGCTTGTTCTCAGGCTCACTAGAGTTTGAGAAGCTTGATCCATTTACAAGTCACAATTTAAAGATGAAGTTAAAGCTCAGAGAGGCCCAGGGACATGCCAAGTTCCCTTAATTAGAGGAAGTGCTGGGGACTTGGGGCCTGCCAGTCATGGCACTGTCACCAGTCCCACATGAAGCTCTGACCCTGGCTCCACTTTGCACCCTCCAGCCATGAGGTGAGGTACTGGGGCCACAGCAGTAGCTCAGTCTTCCGGAGTAAGCGGTCAGTGGTGCTGCAGTCTCAGACCAACGCACCTGCAACGCTGGACCTGGTGGGCTCTGTGCTGTCTCCACAGTGAACCACACAGCATGGAGTTACTGCCATCGAGGAACACCGTCCTTCCCTGCTTCTCTGAGCCTGCATTTGTGATCTGAACCTGTACCCAGGCCCCAGCAGGCTGCCAGAGCAAGTCGATGGGGCCCTGCCGACATGGAGCTCTGCATCACCTGGCCACTTCCTCAGCCCTGGCTGGCCCCACACCGTGCCCTCTTTTCACCCTGCAGTCCTGCATTCCCCATGCCAAGGGCCCACCTCGCTGCAGCTTTAAGACAACCCAGGCTGGTGTGCAAAGGGAAGAGGAGACCCTTCTCCCGACCCTGGGCTCATCCAAGCGGCAGTCTCCTTGCCTCATATAAACGATTCTCTCTTCTTGAGATGCATTTTTCCACCTTCCTGTCTACACCTGCGCTGTCCCACACTTTGCCCACTGGCAGGATGTGGCTGTTTAAATAAAACATTCTATTTCACAGGTGCACCAGCCACATTTCAAGTGCTCAATAGCAAGGTGTGGCTGGTGGCTGCTGTGGTGCATGGGCAGGAGCAGAATATCCCCTGGTGGCAGAAGCCCCTGATGGAGCAGACACTCTAGTCTGAAGACATCCATCTGCCCATGATGAACAAGGCTACAGGGAGGAGAGGGGAACCAGGTTCAGGGGCACATTGCAGGTGGGTCTGCTGGATTCACACCAGCTAGACTCTGGGCTCCACGGTGGCAGCCAGCTCAACTCCTGCAGAACCAGCTCAGAGAGCTCCATCCCACCTGAGTGTCTCCTCTCAGCACAAGCTGGCGGTTGTGGAGCAAGGCTGTGCTCTCTACACCAGGAGACCTGTGCACCTGTCAAAGTTTCCTAGAGGGCTAGTGGCAGGAAGAGAATGGGCCAGTTCCTAGCCAAGGCATAGGGTGGGGCTTGGTTACTCGGAAATCTCAGGGAGGTAGAAGACAGAGATGGCCTGGAGCAAGCAGCAGACCACACCTGCTGGAAAAGATTAGCCTATGAAAATGGATTTTCCACAAACACGGAAATTGGCAATTTCCCCTTAGGATTATATGTGAGGGAAGTAATCTATTTGAATAATGCTGAGAAATAAAAGACATTCCTGTTTCTCTTTGTACCCCTTTCCTCCTTTGTAATGGAACAAGGCAATCTTGGAAAGTGCAGAGGGATGAGATGCGGGCAACAAAAATGCCTTCATTCATTTGCCTTGATAGGGAAGGGCTCTATGTATGTATAAGGAGAAAATTTCTGTGATTTATTTACTATTTTAAAGTGCAAAGGCCGGGAGCGGTGGCTCACGCCTGTAATCCCAGAACTTTGGGAGGCCGAGGCAGGCGGATCACGAAGTCAGGAGATCGAGACCATCCTGACGAACACTGTGAAACCCCGTCTCTACTAAAAATACAAAAAAATTAGCCAGGCGTGGTGGCAGGCCCCTGTAGTCCCAGCTACTCGGGAGGCTGAGGCAGGAGAATGGCATGAACCCAGGGGGTGGAGTTGCAGTGAGGGGAGATCGCCCCACTACACTCCAGCCTGGGCAACAGAGTGGGACTCTTGTCTCTAAATAAATAAATAAATAAATAAATAAATAAATAAAGTGCAAAATCGGTAGGTATGCATAGGAAATATCGGAGCTTGCCTGTGCACAGCCATTCATGGATGTTGTCTTTGAGAGTGAGGTTGTGAGGAATTTTCACATTCTCTAAATTATAGAATGTTAAAAATAGCAAGCATGCATTGTCCAAATACATAAAATGAAAAAAAAAAAAAAAAGGAATTGCAGCATACGAGGGATGGGGCCATTCAGTCTTCATTAGATAGTCAGGGTTTGGACTCAGCGATTTTTGGTTTCCCCAGGTGCCTTAAGAACCTACATCTAAACAGCTTATTAGTCTCAATTCTATTTGTAGATTTAAAAATTTTTTTTGGAGATGAGAAAAAAATGGCAGATAGGAGACATGAAGAACTTATACTTCCCGCTCAGACAGAGAGAGCAGCCTGTGGAGAATCACATCATGAACTTTTGCTCCAAGAACTACTGCAGGAACATACCAGGAAAGACAAGAGAATCCACAGACCCTTTGAAGGAGGTGAATTGCTACTGCAGGCTACATGGAACAGCTTGCTTTCTCAGTGGGGAGGCTGCTAGCTTGGGGCAAGTTTTCAGCCCTGCTCACTAGCCACCTGGAACAACTTGGTGCTGTTGTTGGGGGCATGGTGGGAGTGAGACCAGCCTTTTGAGCTGTGGGCTTTGTGGAAGCTGGTTGAGGACAGCAGCACATTAATAGTGGGGGACTTCAATACTTCACTGACAGCACTAGACAGGTCATCAAGACAGAAAGTCAACAAAGAATGGACTTAAATCATACCCTAGAACAAATGGATTTAACAGATATTTACAGATCATTCTACCCAACAATAGCAGAATATCCATTCTATTCAAAAGCACATGAACATTCTCCAAGATAGACCACATGATAGGCCATAAAACAAGTCTCAACAAATTCAAGAACACTGAAATTATATGAAGTACTCTCTCAGAGCACGGTGGAATAAAATTGGAAATCAACTCCAAAAGGAACACTCAAAACCATGCAAATACATGGAAATTTTAAATAACCTGCTTCTGTACGATTGTTGGGTCAACAATAAAAGCAACTTGAAAATTTAAAAATTCTTTGAACTGAATGATAACAGTGACAAAACCTACCAAAATCTCCGGGATACAGCAAATGCATTGCTAAGAGGAAAGTTCATAGCCTTAAATGCTTACATAAAAAACTCCGAAAGAGCATAAACAACCAATCTAAGGTCACACCTCAGGAAACTAGAGAAACAAGAACAAACCAAATCCAAACCCAATGGAAGAAAAGGAATAACAAAGATCAGAGCAGAACTAAATGAAACTGAATCAAAAAATACAAAAGACAAATGAAGCAAAAAGCTGGTTCTTTGAAATAGATAAATAAAATTGACAGACCATTAGTGAGATTAACCAAGAAAAGAAGAGAGAAGATCCAAATAAGCTCAATTAGAAATGAAACGGGAGATATTACAACTGATACCATAGAAATACAAAAGATCATTCAAGGCTACTATGAACACCTTGACATGCACAAACTAGAAAAAGTAGAGGAGATGAATAAATTCCTGGAAATATACAACTCTTCTAGATTAAACCAGGAAGAAACAGAAACTGAACAGACCAATAACAAGCAGCGAGATTAAAATGGTCATTAAAAAATTGCCAGCAACAACAAAAAAGTCCACAATCGTGGATTCACAGCTGAATTCTATCAGCCATTCAAAGAAGAATTGGGGCTGGGCATGGTGGCTCACGCCTATAATCCCAGCACTTTGGGAGGCCCAGCTAGGCAGATCACCTGAGCTCAGCTTGGGAAACATAATGAAACCCCATCTCTACAAAAAATACAAAAATTAGCTGACATGGTGGCATGTGCCTCTGGTCCTAGCTACTTGGGAGGCTTTGGTGGGAGAATTGCTTGAGCCTGGGGTGTCAAGGCTAGAGTGAGCTGAGATTGTGCCACTGTTCTCCAGCCTTGGTGACAGAGGGAGACTCTGTCTCAAAACAAAAACAAAAACAAAAACAAAAACAAAAACAAATACAAAACAAGTAAGAATTAGAAATTGGTACCAGTTTTATTGTCACTATTCCAAAAGATAGAGAAAGAGGAGCTCCTCCCTAAATCATTCTATTAAGCCAGTATCACCCTAATACCAAAGCCAGGGAAGGACATAACAAAAAAAGAAAACTGGAGGCCAATATCCCTGATGAACACAGATGAAAAAATCCTCAGCAAAATAATAGTGAACTGAATCCAACAGCGTATCAAAAAGATAATCCACCATGATCAAGTGGTTTTTAAACCAGGGATGCAAGGAAGGTTTTAACATATGCAAGTCAATAAATGCGATATGTCACATAAACAGAATTAAAAACAAATATCACATAATCATCTCAATAGATGCAGAAAAAGCATTTGACAAAATCCAACATCTTTTTATGATTAAGTCCCTCAGCAAAATTGGCATAGAAGGGGCATACCTTAAGGTAATAAAAGCCATCTATGACAAACCCACAGCCAACATTACACAGAAAGGGGAAAAGTTGAAATCATTCCCCCTGAGAACTGGAACAAGAAAAGGATGCCCACTTTCACCACTTCTATTCAACATACTACTGGAAGTTCTAGGCACAGTAATCAGACAAGAAGAAAGAAGTAAAGGGCATCCAAATCAGTAAAGAGGAAGTCAAACTGTCACTGTTTGCAATTGATAGGATCATACACCTAGAAAACCCTAAAGACTCATCCAAAAAGCTCCTAGAACTGGTAAATAAATTAAGCAAAGTTTCAGGATACAAAATTAATGTACACAAATCAGTAGCACTGCTATACACAAACAGCTTCAAATCAAGAACTCAATTCCTTTTACAATAGCTGCAAAAAAAAAAAAAATCCTTAGGAATATACTTAACCAAGGAGGTGAAAGACCTCTACAAGGAAAACTACAAAACACTGCTGAAAGAAATCACTGATGACACAAACAAATGGAAACACATCCCATGCTCACGGATGAGTAGAATCAATATTGTGAAAATGACCATACTGCCAAAAGCAATCTACAGGTTTAATGCACTTCCCATCAGTTGGCACCATAATTCTTCATAGAACTAGAGCAAATAATCCTAAAATTCATATGGAACCAAAAAAGAGCCCCCATAGCCAAAGCAAGATTAACAAAACCAACAAATCTGGAGGCATCATCACATTACCTGACTTCAAACTATACTGTAAGTCTGTAGTCACCAAAACAGCATGGCACAGGTATAAAAACAGGCATATAGACCAATGGAACAGAATGGAGAACCCAGAAATAAAGCCTAATACCTACAGTCAACTGATCTTCGACAAAGCAAACAAAAACATAAAGTGGGGAAAGGACACCCTAGTCAACAAAGGGTGCTGGGATAATTGGCAAGTCACATGTAGGAGAATAAAACTGGTTCTTCATCTCTCTCCTTATACAAAAACCAGCTTAGGATGGATCAGAGACTTAAAGCTATGGTCTGAAACCATAAAAATCCCAGAATATAACATCTGAAAAATCCTTCTAGACATTGGCTTAGGCAGATACTTCGTGACCAAGAATCCCAAAGCAAATGCAGCAAAAACAAAGAAAAATAGTTGGGACTTAATTAAACTAAAAAGCTCTACACAGCAAAAGAAATAACCAGCAGAGTAAACAGACAGCTCACAGAGTGGGAGAAAATCTTTGAAAACTATGCATCCAACAAAAGATTAATATCCAGAATCTACAAGGAACTTAAACAAATCAGCAAAAAAAAAAAAAAATCCCATCAAAAAGTGGGCTAAGGACATGAATAGACAATTCTTAAAAGAAGATATGCAAATGGCCAACAAGTATATGAAAAAAGCTCAACATCACTAATTATCAGGGCAATGCAAATCAAAATCACAATGTGATACCACCTTACTCCTGCAAGAATGGCCATTATAAAGAAATAGATGTTGGCATGGATGTGGTGAAAAGGGAACACTTTTACACTGCTGGTGGGAATGTAAATGAGTACAACCGCTATGGAAAACAATGTGGAGATTGCTTAAAGAACTAAAACTAGATCTACCATTTGATCCAGCAATCTCACCACTGTGAGATTTCCCAGAGGAAAAGAAGTCATTATACAAAAAAGGATACTTGCCTACGCATGTTTACAGCAGCACAATTCGGAATTGCAAAAATTTAGAACAAGCCCAAATGCCCATCAATCAATGAGTGGATAAAGAAAATGTGGTATATACATATAATGGAATACTATTCAGCCACGAAAAGGAATGAAATAATGGGGTTCACAGCAACCTAGAGGGAGTTGGAGACCATTATTCTAAGTGAATTAATTCAGGAATGGAAAACCAAACATCGTATGTTCTCACTCATAAGTGGGAGCTAACCTATGAGGACGCAAAAGAATAAGAATGATACAATGGACCTGGCGGACTTGGGAGAAAGAATGGGAGGGGTGTGAGGGATAAAAGACTACACATTGGGTACAGTGTACACTGCTCAAGTGATGGGTGCACCAAAATCCCGGAAATCACCACTAAAGAAACTATTCATGTAACCAAACACCACCTGTTCCCCGAAAACCTATTGAAATAAAAAATAATAATAATTAAAAAAAAAGATTTCAGGGTTTGGTGTGAATTTCACTGTGCAAAATGGCTGCTTTGCTGGAGACAGCTAGCGGCTTCTGGGACTCAGGAACTTCTGTTTCCTGGGGAAACATAAGTCTGGGCCTCATCTGGTATTTATCCGCTCCTGAGCCCCAGCTGTAGCGCAGCCTCACTTGCTGCTAGCTTGCTGTCTTAGCTTGGTGTTCCTTGGAAGCAGACCTCAGACAAAGGCTGAGAAATAGTGGTCCTGCGAGGCACACGTGAGGAACTGGGAAGTGGCAAAGGGCAGGATGGGAGTCAGTTAAAAAGGCGTTAATAATCCCTCTCCTGGTATTCACCTAAAGGAAATGGAAACTTATGTTCCCGCAAAAACCTACACACACTTGTTCATAGTAGCTTTATTCAAAGTTGCCCCAAACTTTGAATACACAGCCCAAATGTCCTCCGACTAGGGCATGGACACACCATTGCACCTGCCCTGTGCAACGCTACTTAGCAGTAAAAAGGAGTGAGCTGTTGATGCACCCAACAAGCTGGATGAGTCCCAAGGCTGCAGGCTGAGGGGAATAAGCAGGCTCGAAGGCTGCATTCTGTGCAGCTCTATTCACAGGACACTCTGGAAACCCACATGGTGGGCAGGGCAGTGCCACCGCTTACAGGTGGGGCAGGGTTTGGCTGCATTGGGCATGTGGGGATTTGGGGAGTGACGAAGCTTCATATCTTGACTGTCAAGGTGGTTCCATTTCAGTGCATATTTATCAAAACTCTTAGCACTGTGCACTAAAGAGGGTGAATTTTAGGCCCACAACAAATCAGCAGAAGCAGGCATTACCCTGGCTGCCTCTGTGAGGACTCTGAGCCAGGAGGTTGCCAGAGGCGGGCCAGCTGGGGCCCCAGGGAACCTGAGCCAAGGGACTTCACGTCTACAGTGGCCACAGTGTAAACTCCGATGTAGGGGCCCCGCTGCCCACTGAGGAGAGCTGGCAGAGCGTGAAGAGACAGGAATGTCAGCAGGGTTTCAAGGTTGGATCTCACCAAGCCCCGGGGCAGGAGTGTGAACAAAGATGGCCTAGAGCGCATTCAGAGGGGCCTCCTAGTGGACAGTAGGGGGAGGGAGGGGCCTGCGCTGCCCACCTGGCAGGCCCCAGGCAGGGACGCACGTGCCAGGGATTTATTTGGGAGGTGATCCCAGGAAGCACTGGTAGCGGAAGTGGAAGAAGCCAGCAGAGGCTGCATGAAAGGGCCAGTAACAGATGTGGACAGCCAAGGCTCTGTCCCATTAGGAAGCTGGTGACTACCCATGACTCCCAGCACCACTGGCTGAGGCTACTCCTGGTGGCAACTCCCTGGTCCTGTGCCTGCCCTGAGCCCTGCAGAGGTGAAGGGGAGTCCCTGGGGCGTAGCCAAGGGCAGGACTCCTCATCCCCCCAGGAAACAGGAGCCTGAGGATCATGGGCTGGGCATTGACAGCCGCTACCATTGGTGCCAATACTGGCCATTTGCTCTTGGAGAAATCTTGTTATCAGGAAATGGAAATTGTTGAATGTATTCTTTGGCTTTCTGGTTTTATCTCACTAACATCCACGTGAAAGAGGAGCGGAAGATGCCATTTTGTGTCTCCACCATCATCCTCATGACCACAATGGCTCCTGAGGTCAAGCCGTGTCGGACAGAGTGGTCCGGCCACCTGAGGAAGCCACACGTGGCATGAATGCCAAGCAGGAGCCAGGCCCCAGCCAGTCCCACTGACTCCCTTCCCATTTCCTCGTGGCACAATCGAATCAAACATGATGCTTCCCTCTGGGGATGGACATTGCTGAGAAGTGTGCTGGCTTCTGCTGCAGCTGCGATGAGCACACTTTTCTCTTTCTCAAAGATTAAAGGAAGAAGTTTGTTACAGCAATGTCACAAAGAAAAGTTCTTTCTACCATTTGACCCAGCCATCCCATTACTGGGTATATACCCAAAGGATTATAAATCATGCTGCTATAAAGACACATGCACACGTATGTTTATTGCGGCATTATTCACAATAGCAAAGACTTGGAACCAACCCAAATGTCCAACAATGATAGACTGGATTAAGAAAATGTGGCACATATACACCATGGAATACTATGCAGCCATAAAAAATGATGAGTTCATGTCCTTTGTAGGGACATGGATGAAACTGGAAATCATCATTCTCAGTAAACTATCGCAAGGACAAAAACCAAACACCGCATGTTCTCACTCATAGATGGGAATTGAACAATGAGAACACATGGACACAGGAAGAGGAACATCACACTCTGGGGACTGTTGTGGGGTGGGGGTTTTGGGGAGGGATAGCATTAGGAGATATACCTAATGCTAAATGACAAGTTAATGGGTGCAGCACACCAGCATGGCACATGTATACATATGTAACTAACCTGCACATTGTGCACATGTACCCTAAAACTTAAAGTATAATAATAATAAAAAAAAAGGAAAAGTTCTTTCAAGGAGATTTTTCTTTTCAGTTAAAAAACCCTGCTTTCTAAGGGAAGCTGGTGTTTCCAGTTCCCCTTTTTGGAGACTCTGAGATCCACACGTTGCTGACAGGCCAGTGTTCAAGGCCAGTGGATGCAATGGCTGGGCTTCCTTCGCTGAACCTTTGAACCTGCTTCTTTTTAACCTTGCAGTTAAGTTTTCAGAGGCAGACAGCAGCCTCTTGTCTCTGCATTGTGCCTTTGTAAAAAGAGGAACACCCTGTCTGCTGAGAGGCGCCTCCATTTAGTCTCCCTGCACCTCAGTTTCCCTGCTTGTAAGTGTAAAAAATGGTGCCTCACCTGCCTGCTTCACAGAGTCATTTTTTTGAGAGGATCAAATTTAATCATATTTAAATATACATGTATAACTCTCACCCTGTTTCCCAAATAGCTAATGCTGAGCGAAATAATGCATAAAATATGAGGTCTGTTCGCAAAAAAAAAAAAAAATCCTAAAATACAGAGGGAGCTGCAGTTAAGTCCAGGACCATGATGCAGGACTGAATTAGAAATCCTAAGGACACCCACGGAGGAGATTGCAGCCTTCCTGGAGAGCCCTGTGCTGAGCCGGAACCTGCATCCCCTCATTTACTCCTCAGAGCAGCTCTGTGCCTGGAGACTTGAAAGATGAGGGAAGCCAGGCCCGGAGATGCTAGTGAGTGGGGTGGCAGGGATCCCAGCCCATGTCCTCTAACCCTGGAGCCTGTGATTGGAGCAATGGCACAACACAGATGAAAGGACGTGGACGTACGAGTCCTTGGGCACAGGGCTATGCCTTCTTAATGTTTTTAATCCTCAAGCCCAGCAGAGTGCCTGGCACACACTAAATCTTTGGCTTGACTTTTTAAGAGTGTGAGCCACATCCTACATAGAAGCAATGTGTATAAGGAGTACACAGTTTAAGAAAAATAGGAGGCATCTGTGCCCTCCTGGCCTCAGAAAGGGAGCCTTGCTAGCACCCAGGATCCCTCTGCTGACTGCCACCCTGTACCCTCCCTCCCTGTAGAAGAACCACTATCTTTGGTTTTAATTTTAATTTGTATAAGTTTAAGGGGTATACAAGTGCAATTTTTTTACATGCATATGTTGAATACTGGTGAAGTCTTGGCTTTTAGCGTTATCTATCACCTGAATAGTGTACATCGTACCAGTTAAGTAATTTCTCATCACCCTCCCCCATCTGCCCCCACCAGTCTCCAGTGTCTGTCACTGCACACTCTTTGTCCATGTGTACACACTATTTAGCTCCCACTTATAAGTGAGAATATGTGGTATTTGACTTTCTTTCTGCACTATTTCACTTAAGATAATGGCCACCAGTTCCATCCATGTTGGTGCAAAAGACATGACTTCATTCTTTTTTATGGCTGAGTAGTATTCCATTGTGTATACACACCACATTTTCTTTATCTGTTTATCCATTGATGGGCACTCAGGTTGACTCCATGTCTTTGCTATTGTGAACAGTGCAAGAGCAGGTGTCCTTTTGATACAATCATTTCTCTTGCTTCGGGTAGTTGCCCAGTTGTGGGATTGTTTTAGCTCTTTGGGAAATCTCCGTACTGCCTTCTGCAGAGAGAAGCCCTGCCTTGAATTGCATGTTACACTCCCCAGTGCTGCATCAGCTCTTGTTACCTGCTTATGCTTCATTACAGTCTAGTTTTTCTTCCTTTGAACCAGATCTAAATAGGTCACAGCACACACCTTCTGCACCATCTGTGTTGGTGTTCTTTGCTCACATTGTGTTTTCAAGCTTCATGCCCTGGGCTCACTGGTGTTCAGCACCCAGATTCCCCTGGGCCGGATGAGGACAGTGGGTTTGCCATGAGCAAAATGATGGATGAAGACCACCACAGTCCTGGGCACAGAGGAAGGAGGGGAGTTCTGTGTTTGGAGGCAGCTTCGTGAGGGGTCTGCATTTACCTGGGCCTTTGGGGACACACCCGCCTCTGATACACCTGTGAGGGTAGCTGGGAAATAGGGCAGAACAGTGTGTGCCTCACTGGAGAATCTGTAAGACTCAGGGTGGGAGGGAAGATGTGTGGCAAGAGGGGCTTCCTAGGGAACCTAAATTAGGATTTCAGTTCCATGTGCGGACACTGACCCCGACCGATGCCCTGAGGAGGCCCCAGACTCATGCCCTGAGGGAACAAGTCCAGGCCTCGAGCACCCCTTGAAGCCACACGTCTCCTCCTTGGAGCAAGAGGCTGACGGTGTGGCCATGGCTTCTCCTGGGGCCTTTCTGCTTCACTCTGAGGTGCACACTGCTAAGGCCTGGGATGAGCTGAGTCTCTGAATGACCAGTACTCCTGCGTAGCCCCCTAACTGTGGTAATTCACAAAGTCCAGAGAGATACTTCACAGTTTCCTGGGTAGACCCTGAACTGTGGTAATTCACAAAGTCCAGAGAGATACTTCACAGTTTCCTGGGTAAACTCCTAACTGTGGTAATTCACAAAGTCCAGAGAGGTACTTCACAGTTTCCTGGGTAGATCCCGAACTGTGGTAATTCACAAAGGCCAGAGAGGTACTTCACAGTTTCCTGGGTAGACCCCTAACTGTGGTAATTCACAAAGGCCAGAGAGGTACTTCACAGTTTCCTGGGTAGACCCCGAACTGTGGTAATTCACAAAGGCCAGAGAGGTACTTCACAGTTTCCTGGGTGGACCCTGCACTGTGATAATTCACAAAGACCAGAGAGGTACTTCACAGTTTCCTGGGTGGACCCTGCACTGTGGTAATTCACAAAGGCCAGAGAGGTACTTCACAGTTTGCTTCCTGCTGCATGCTGACCTCCTTAGCCTTGTGCCTGTCCATGCCAGAACGCAGGTCCACAGACACAGATTGGCAAGATAAGGACTGTGTCAGTCGAGCCAGGACATTGAGTACACCCCAGCAGCAGAGTCTTGGGGACGCAGCCCCCTGAGCCCTGTGTTCCCACCTCTGGGGTCTCTGATTATCCCGTGGGATGGCTACTGCTTGAGGGCCCTGCGAGCGTCCGACAGCACAGGAGCCAGTGTGCTGTTTCTGAAGTTAGGATGCATCCGAGAGAGGGCTGGCCCTGAGGCTGGCCTGGGTCGGTGCGATGGGCTTGTCCACAGGCTGAGGCAGGGTTCTAGTCTGCAGGACCTGTGGAAGCTTTGTGCGCAGAATTTTGATAGCCACATGTGTAATTTTGTTATCGTGTGCCTGTGGTCATGTGTGTGTGTGCCTGCATAAGAGAGGGACAGAGACAGAGAGAGAGAGATTGAGAGAGAGACAGGCACACACAGAGACAGAGAGAGAGAAAAAATATGCCAGTGGGAAATATTCACTTCTGAGTCATTTATTGAAAAAAAAGGGTGAAAACCCCAAACCAGAGTAAAGTCAAGGAACAAATATCTGCTGTGCCAGCTGTGTGCAGGGATAGATCCACTGAAGAGTAGGAGAGGAGGTCAGAGCCACCTTCCTCATCGCCCAGTTTGAGCAGAACAGACGAGTGGAGAGAGCCATGCAAAATCAGCCCCTAGAGAACGCGAGTGGCACCCGGGAAGATGCCTGCTGTACAGTGAGGAGGGCGTTCAGGTGTTGAGCATCCCCATGAGTCCAGTTTTCACAGGTAGAGGTACGGGGGTGTACCTCAGAGGTCACGGCAGCCTCCACATAGGGTAGCAGGCCACTGACCTCATTGTGGTCACCTCATCTCCTTCCTCCTCCGTCATTGCATTTAGTATTCTACCCTAATGTGTGCACATCACAAGGAGAAGTGGGAGGCACTCACCTTCAAGATGTCCTTTGTTCTCTGAGTGTCTCAGCTTGGCAGGATCACTTTCACCCTAGGCCGGCTTTTGTCTGTGAGCCACTGAGATAGCTGAAGTTGCCGCCTATGGAGCTCAAAACGGAAATCCCTTCCCTGCAGTCTTGGAACAAGCCCACTTCCTTTTGTAATCAGGGGGCTTGGAGGGTCCAAGTCCAACCTCTGAGAAATCAGTGCTGGAGGCAGGACCCTAGGTTGACCATTAGTGAACAGAGCTTGGGTCCACCAATGCAGCAGAGCAAAGCCAAGGCTGACCTCGGGGCTGTGGCAAGAGAAAGTGAGGCATCAATTGCAGGGCAGCTCATGCTTTAGACCTGGCCTCAATGGCTTACAGGTAGGAGTTTTTAAAGGGAGGGAGGCAGAGGTCACAGGCAAAGTCATAAATCAATAGGTGGAGGCTGTACATTGGCTAGATCTGAAAACGTGGAACACCTCCAAGTGGGGGCCCATAGGTCACAGATGGCTAGATTCAAAGATTTTTAAACTTGCAATTGTTTAAGGAGGCAAAGCCTTGTCTAAAAATTTTGTAGCCAGCAGAAAAGAATGCTAGGTTTAGCTGGTAGACGTGACCTTCTCTTGGCCCTCAGGAAGATATTTAGAACCAAGAATGGTGGTCAGATTCCAGTCCTCAGCTCCCCCTTGTCTGAGGTCTGTGTGCCAGTGAACCCATTAGATGGGGTTCCACATTTCTGAAAAACAACCCAAGGACATATGCTAAGATGTTATCTTTAGTTTCTGTAGGAAACCAAATATTCTCGTGACTCTAACTTCCGTGGCCACTGTTTTAAGCCACTATAACCTTCTGGCTTCTCAAGTTGCTCTTTTACTTCTCAGGGCTACCTGGGTGCCTGGAAAGTCCCTTGAAGGAACTCAGGATTTTCCTTTATTTCCAGGCTTGGGGGAAGGGGTAACTGGCAGGCCCGGCAGGCCCCAAGAGGGGTCCCTGCTCCATCTCAACCCCAGAACACGGGTGATCTCAAGCTACCCCAACATCCTGGATGCTGGCCCAGGCAGCCAGTGTCATCATAAGATGATGGAAAGGGTCACTGAGACAGCAGTCCCCATGATTGATAATCCAAGGACATCTCACTCAATTCTTCATTACCAAGGCCCTGACCTCATTCCCAGCTCCCAGCTCTTACTCACTCTGAGATAGGCCACTCGTTTTGGTTTGGACAAGCTTAGCACATCATTCACCTGGAGAGGACGGGCTATGCATAAAATCGCAAATTCAATTTAATTAAATTCAACAAACATTTAATGAAGGCCTTTCCTCCACTTCATTCTAGACATTACAGCAGAGTTCCATCGTAATGATATCTAACTGACCTGCGCTCCCCGAATGCAAAGAGACAGATCTGGAGGCAGGGCTAGAAGTAGGGTGCGATTTAAATAGGTGCTTCGATCAATGAGCATTTATCCAGAGGTAACAAATGCAATCATGCCTGAAAGAAATCAATGCATTTTAAGCAAACCCATGGAAAGAATGCATGAATGATTTTAATGTTTTCCTGCCAATTACTTGGGAGTGAAGGGTTGCTGAGGGGGATGGGCCGCCCCTGCCTGGTGATGATTTCTTCAATATTCTAGAAGGAAGAATCAGAGAAGGAACTGGCGTCCCTACACAAAGACTGACTGAAGGACAATTGGAAAACTTGATGCACTGGTCTCCAGAATATGAAAATAATAATAACCGATAGAAAAGCCAGCAAGCTGGAACCTTCATGAACAGGTTGCAGTGTGGCCTGCTGCGAAGCACCCTGAGAACCCCCTTGTGGAATGGGGTCCCTTGGTGCACTGAGAGAGACTGTGCTATTGTTGTACAGATGACACTAGGTATATCATTTGCAGGGTTGTAAACCCAACATAGTTTTTGATATCAATGAAAAGAATGTAATTCTTCTATATTACATTGTTATAGCATTTTTACATTCCACATTACAAAATTACAAAGTGAATATTGACCCTATGCTGTTTTCACTTTGTGATCTCTGGAAACTACTTCCTGGCTGAGATGCATCTCCAGAGCATGACCCGAGACCTTGTGACACTGAGATACGATCTTCTTCCTCACGTGCATCGTCACTTATTGCTATCAGCTCTGGCATCTGTCACCGTGCTGGTGTGGCGACCTGAACTCATAGTCAGCCATCAGCCCAGACATCCTAAATTCCACATCTCATCTCCACAAGCCCCACGCAGCCTCTGCTGCAGGCTCCAAAAGAGGGATGTGGGCAGTGGGTTCTGGCCGTGACTTTTCCAGGCACCTGTGAGGGGTGCCAGCCAGGACGTGAGTGTCCTGAGCAACAACCCTGGGCTGGCTTCAGGCACATCTGGGTGATAGACCAGGGCCTAAGCCTCTCATCTTTCCAGGGCTTTTGTGTCAACGGCAACTGAGTTGGCTTGGGGACATCTAAAGTTACCCCCTGACCGTCTCCAGTGGCACCCCCAAGCCCGGTGGCACCCATTCCGTCGCTGCCCGTCTCTTCGAGTCCTCCCATCCTCTGTGGCTGCTGGCCCATCTGTTGGTTTGCCTGGTTGTTGTCTGCCCCCATGGAAGGAGCCTTTCCCTTACTGACCACCGTTTGAGCTCAGAGCAGCTGAGCTCAGAGCAGCTGGATCACTGGGCAGGTCTGCAACAACAGTGCATGTGGTAAGTGGTTAGGAGTCAGCCCTGCATGGCCCTCTGCTGGGAGTCAGTGGCCAGTGGGGCCTGATGTTAGAGGCTCTGGAATTTTGATTGGTCCCGGTTCCTGCAGGCTGGGGAAGTGTCAAAGAAGGGTTTCTGGAGCGTATCAGCTGGCCTTGAAAGATAGGCAGGGTGTGGTCATGGGCCGTTTATGGGCTGAGAAGGGGCTCCCACTGCCTCAGAGGCCAAGGTGCTTGGTGTGCCAGAGGCCCATCTCCTGGCAGGGTGTTGTTGGGAGGATTCAGAGTTGACCTTTGGCATTCCAGGGCAGTGGTACCCAGGGCACTCATCAGGGGTAGAAAACCTTAGTCTTATCAGATATAAGCCAGAAGAATGCGAGCTCTCTACTGGAAGGTTGAGTCTGGAAGGCCCTGAATGAATGCTAGAAAAGCCTCAGCTTATGGGGGTGGGTGGGCAGAGACTATGGGAGCTGCATGGCTGTGGCCATTCTCTGCACCTGGGATTGCCAGAGGAGGGCACCAAAAACACCCCTGGGCTGTGGAGAGGGCGGAAGCTGACCCCCGGGGCAGTCCAATTGCTCGAGACTTCTTTGTCATTTCACATTCTCCAGGGCCATTCTTTCAGGAGCTGTGGCTTCAGTGTGAGTGGGAGATCTGGCCTGGTTCGTCTTCCAAGAAGTTAAATTTGTTTCTCTAATGTTCAGGCTAAGAGGTGTTTGTTTTTCTCTTTGGTGCATAACTTAGAAGCAGCAAGTATTTTCTAGCTGCACCAACACAGTTAAGTTCTGCTGCTAGAACAACTGAGCTGAGTCTTAGTCCAGAGATCTATTTCACTGGTGAGAGGCAAGTGAAGATTGAGAGAGTTTAATTGCACAGGAAATCACAGAATGAAAAACAGTATCACCTGCCTTGGCGCTGTTCAAATCATGGTTCTGCAAACATTTACCCCAAACATTCACTACGACCTTCCTTGGAGGCTCTGCTAACAGGGACCTTCTACAGACAAACACAGGCCTCCTCTCTTTCTCAGAGGAGACTAAAGTTTGCACTGTGCTGAGGATTCCGAGTAAATTTTCTAAGCCTGTCAGACTTGTCTCCATCAAAATGAGTCCGTGTGGGCTGAAAACAGAGCTGCAGCTGCCACATAGCAAAGCGTGCTTCTTTCCTTGCAACCCTCTGCGAATTCCTGTGAGCATAGGGGCGTCTATGTCAGGAGGGATGAAGAGGATAGATGGATGCTGTGGAAGAATATTGTGGGTCCAGCAGGCAGGAGCCTAAGGAAACTCAAGGGCCCTGAGCCGCGGAGCCAGTCACTGAAAGAGGCTGAGTCCCTCATCTGTGAGGAGGGCTCAAAGTGAGCTGTGGCAAGGTGCTTCTCAAATTGGAAGATGGATTGCTGGTTTCAGTGGTGCAGGAGTCACATGGGTTAGGCTGTAGCTGCTCATGGTTATCTTTTCACCTCTTTGGGCTTCACGTTCCTAACACCTGAGTCCTAATCTCCCTGGACCTCACCAGGGGAGGCCGGTGCAGGCAAGCTCTCCAGGGAGCAGCACCAAGGTGTGTAGTGAGGAGGCTTGTACGGGGAGTGACGCCTATGAACCAGACATGGAGACTGTGGGCTTGGGCAGAAGGAGCCTTCAGGACACTGGGCAACCTCTGGACACCTCTAAGCCCAGGGTGCTGGTGGGAATAGCTGGTCTGGGTGGGAAGGGCCAGGCCTGTGCCTCCGCCTGGCCTGGTCACTGGCTAGGGCTGCCCCAGGGAAAGCAGGCTGTGGCTCTAGCACTGAAGGCTGTCAACGGCCATGCTCCTCACAGTGGGGCAGCCAGGCTAAGTGGGCTGCTTGTGGAACATGGGACTGTAGTAGCAGAAGCTGCACACACTTGGTTGGTTCTTACCCTCAGGTAGGTTCAGGCAGGACTTCATCAGTCTGAAAATCTGCCTGTCAAGTATCCCTGGCAATTCCCTAGGGGCACCCCCCAGTGTGTCTGAGCACATTCACCTATGCCATCCTTTCCAATGCTCCTCTCTGCTCCCGCCTGGGGGTCCCCCGTGTCCAGCCAGGCATCTTCACTGGTCTAAGGTCCTTGTCCTGGCAGCCCCACTGACTTCCACTTGGCTGGGGCATGCCGGTTCCCAAGGAGCTCCTCAACACAGGAGAAGATCCCTGGGGCTGAGTGGCGAAGCCTCTCTGGGTCTCTCTCACAACTCAGGCATGGCAGGGCTGCAGGCAGGCAGGGTGGGGAGCACACAGCCCCCAGCCAGGGAGCTCCTCATCGTAGAGGTCCTCTTACCCTCTGCCTGCAGGATCCTGGGGGGCAGCATCCCCAGCTCAGTCAACACAGCCAAGTCTGAATCCTGTGCAGATGCCAGCTGGAGTCTCTGCAGCCTTGGGAAGAAGGGGTCCATATACTGAACACCCACTGCCCATGTGTGTGCAGCTTGAACCCTTCATGGATCAAACACAGCACTGATGTGGGGCCCACAGATATGGGTGGACAGATAGACAGACAGATGTGGGTATGGCTGAGGGCAGCTCTGCTGGGTGGTGGTAAGGGGCTTGGCAGTGTATCTGGACAGGGAAGGGAGATGCATGAGCTTGGGTGGTGACTTGGGCTCCATTGTGTCCCCTCAAAACTCATATGGTGGAGTTCTAATCTCCAGGCCTCAGAACGTGACTATTTGGAGATAGAATCCTTAAAGAGGTGGTTAAGTTAAAATGAGGTCACTAAGGGTGGGCCTGATCCTAGATGGCTGTGTGCTTATCAGAAGACTGGGACATGTATTCGGGAGACTCAGGAAGGGGGCAGCTGCCCACAAGCCAAGGAGAGACCTCAGAAGAACCAGTCCTGCTGACAGCTGATCTGGGACTTTCAGGCTCCAGAACATGGGAAGTACATTTCTGTTGTCTAAGCCACCCAGTCTGTGATGTTTGTTACGGCAGCCCTGGCAAAGCCACACAGGCGACTCGTCAAGAGGCCGCTCTCCAGACAGGTGTGTTTTGGGTGTTTAGCCTCCTGGGGAGCCACTCGGACCTGAACTCTGACTCTGGCCTGTTGTGGACCAGCTCTGCCATCAGGCAGAGTACTGGTTCTCTGAGCCTCTGTTTCCCCATCTGTAGAGTGGGAAGGTTAAAACCCATATCCCCCTTGAGGGCTGTGGTGGGGGCTTCAGAGGGAGGGCTTGTGATGGTGTCTGCTACACACTGGCAGTGCAGGGGCCCTCTGGACACACGGGCTGCCCTCCCTTTCTTTTCTAGGACCGATCACCTTCCCCTCCAGAGAGAAGACTTGAGTTTCATCTTCCCAAGCTCAAAATACAATCTGATTGATTCTACCCAGCTGAGTGGCAGGGACCAGGAATCCCAATCAAGGGCAGTGGAGAGGGCGGGCAAGGCCTTCTCAGTCCCAGAACCTCACACCTGGAAAGCTGGGAAGGCCACACCTCCATTTCCTTTGCAAACTAGCGGCCAGCAAAGCTAATTATGCCAGAAGGCGCGTGTTGAGAGTGGAGTGTGTAGCAGTTGAGACTACCAACCTGGGATTCGGGTGGAGCTGGAGCAAAGCTGAGATTTGTACCAGCTGTGTGACCTGGGACACAGACCCCTGAGACCATGGTACAGATGAAGATGACATCATAGAATGCTCCATGATTGGCAGAACCCTCCCTCTGCACCACGTCCCTCTATCAGTGCCCCTCATCCTCAATGTGAGAATGGGCATGACGGGTCTGAAAAGGGCGAACCCCAGGCTGATTCTTCCACTGCCAGTGCCCTACTGTCAAGATGACCTTCTCGGCCCATTAGAAACAAGGCCCTGCCTTACGTACTCTGCCACAGGCAATGCTCAGCAGTGGCCATCTGAGTGACTGAAGGAGAGTGCTGTGGCCACTCACTGATCCCCTTTAGGAAGGGAGACCATCATCCAGGCGTGGGGGTCGTGGGGAGCACCTCCATCTCTCCCAAAGCTGACAGAGCTGCGCAGGCAGGGACCCGCCCCCCACACAAGCACCATGGATATGTGCACATGGGGCCAGATGCAGCATTTGCGAACGGTTGATGGGAGCCTGAGAACCGGAAGTGTCCCAAGAAGCTGGAAGAATGACTGAGTCTCCCTCAAGGTTGCTACTCCGGCCTGAGCAGCACCTCCCACCGCAAACACACGCTCTTGGACTTGGGTGGTCTACGGCCTTGACCCCTTCCCTAGGCCCCTGGCCCTGCTCTGAGGGCGCGGTGCCCATGGCCTTGATTCTGCCCCTGCACTGTCTCCAGTGAGGTTGTGCACTTCTCCAGCTCTGCCCCCTTCCTCATCTTTGTTTCCCAAGGGCCCACTATAGCTCTTGTACACAGTAGGTGCTCAGCAATGCTTGTCAAACTGCCCTGGCATTCACGAGGGGGAATGGAATGCCTGCCCCATGCATTGCACCTCTGGCTTTATTCCACAGTGATGCTGAATGACTCAGAATGAATAAACCTGCAGATAACTAAATGAAAGCCCAAACCTCCTCTGCAGCCTCTGATAGGCCTTGTCCAACCTGTTTTCAAATGCAGTCCTCTCCTAATTCATGTGGAAGGAGCGGAAGGAACCATATTTTTCTGTAAGCAGCCGTGCCCTGTGGGTCTGATTTCTTGCCCACAGCTTGCACGATGGAGAGCACATGGTTCCCAGCCTCATCTGGACCACCATCCCGGAAAGTATGGCAAGGCTGCTGGCGATGCCTGTGCCCCACCCGGTTAGACCCTGGTCCTCGCCTGCAGTGGAGTAGCTGTGGAAGGAGGCTCACCCACCACCCAGGAGACTTGAGTCCCCACCTACCATGACCTGGCTGACTTGGGCTCATGCCCTTCTTGTGGGGCCCTGTCTCTGTCCTCTGTGGATGAGACCCACAGCCCTTTCTGGATCAGAGGATTTCTGGGACTCAGTGATTGAGCGGCCCTGAAAGCTTTCTCTACAAAGCCCCAGGCCACCTCCAGTGGGAGGCTGTGTCTATTTCACTGCTCCCGTTTGATGGGAATCGGCACACTGCTGGTGAAGGCAGGTGGAGGTGTGCACCAGGCAGCTGAAGCGATGTTCGACTCCACGGGCTTCTTGCAGGGCTCAGAGGAGGGGGTGGCTCCCTTGTTCCCTCTCTCTGCTTTCCCTTCCTCTCTTCAGCTAAACTATGATGGGGGTGTTCAGGGAAGCCCTTTCATAGGTCTGTGAGTGGATTCCAAGCTTACTTGGCAGTTTCCATCTGGGTGGTGCCTAATTCAGAGCCAATTTTCAAAATGTGAATGTTTGTGTTGTGAGTAACCAACCCGGGTGGAATAGTGCAGGGTTTCTCAGCATTGCTGAGGTTTGGGGTCAGCTAGCTCTCTTTGTGGGGGTTGTCCTGGGCATTGTAGTATGTTGAGCAGCATCCCTGACTCTATCCATAAGAGGGGTAGTTGTGATAACCAAAAATGTCTCCCCAAACATTCACAAGTATCCCCCGGGAGTGGGTACAAAGCTGACACCGGTTGCTGATTCTATTTGCTATCAGACCTCGTTTATCCCCGAGCACAGGTGGCTGACTCAGGCCCCCGGCTTCATATTCTCCCGGCCTGTGCCTTCCACATCAACCACTGCAATCACCACTTTCTTGTGAACTGGACTCAGATGAAGCCTTGGGGTGGGGTTTGTGGGGAGGTCCCTTTCATGCCTGAAAGGCTGCACCTGCTCCAGGGGAAGCCACACATCAGGGCAGGGCATTTGGAAGAAGCCTGACACCCCCAGCTTCTCTCCTGGTGCAAATCATCCTGGTGCCACATACTCCCCAAAGGGGATGCTCAGTGCAGGGGTGGACACAGCCAGGCAACCTCTTTGCTGGGGTCTCAGTGGGACGAGACTCAGGGAGTGCTGTGGCCATCTTGCAACCGTGATTGTGGAGCACTGGCCTCACTGCTCCTTGGCTGAGCCCAAGGCTGGGTTTGTCACCCAAGGGTGTTGAGGAAAACAGCCTTTTGAGTTCCATTTCAGATGTGGCACAGGACTGCTGAGAATATGAAACAGACCAGTTTGCAATGCATTCTTCAAATTTAAGGTATGTATTATTTTTAAAGCACCTATTATTTGAGAATCCACAAACGCTGGATGGAGAGTTGGTTTAGAACACCTGAACAGCTGGATTCTTCTCTGGGAGTAATAACAAAGCTTTACATTTAATTCCTTCCCATTGTTCCATTATGGACTAAAAGGAAGGGCAAGTAAGCCTCATCTCTTTTCTATGTTAAAGACCATGGCTGGACAGTGACCATCCCTCGTTGCTAATGACAGAAAGACGTCTTGAGAGAATAATGGAAGACTTGCTCGCTGTGCTAAGCAGGAGAGGTCCCCCAGCTCCTCAGCAGCCCTTCCGCCAATTCAGCCCTCAGCAAGTTGGAGCCCACCTTAGCATATTCTTCCTACTTAGCAGGAACACTTCATCAGCCAATTCAGTAGAAAAATAGATGCTGCTTAAAATGTGCCAACTCTATCCAGGGAATGAAGACATTAGCTCAGGTGACTTAGGGGAACTGGGACCATCTTGTTCCACCTGCACATCTTGAATGGTGTAATAAAATAGTTGAAACCCAAATATGGATGCTCTGGCATATATACACAACAGATCCAAATCATTGACCATTTTTTGGCTGAGTCATGAGTTGGACTGGTGTCCTGAGGTGTCATAAGCAAAGGCTGATGAGAATGGAGAGCCCTGGCTTAGAGCTGGAGGAAGTGGGGCAGATACCGTGATTTTGTGTCACCTCTCTCTCTCTTAAATATCTTATTGCTATCTCTGTCTATGTACATTCAAATTTGCCCCCAAAGACCTGGTTTCAGTAAAAAGCAAAGTGCAATCCCCTAGACGCAGTAGGAGGTGCAGGGGATAAGCCCTCCAGGACCTATCTGGCACCTCCCAGAGCACCTTGTTTTCACTCAGCCTTTACTGACTGAGAGTAGGCCCGGTTGTTGAATTCTCTCTGTCCTGGGCAAGTGCAGCCCTGGGCTCATTCTGTGCTAGAGCAAAGGGCATGCGGGTGACGGAGGAGATTGACGACATGCTCAGCTAAGAGGACACTTGTCTCACAGTCTGGAGCCTGGATCTGCCATGTTTGCCCCTGCATTGCTGGGGCGGGTGCAGTGGCACTGAGAAGCCAGGTCTGATGCCAGGGCAGCCACAGCACTTGTCCTGGATTGGAGCAGAGGCAGAAATCTCAAGAACAGATGAAGGCAACTATTGAGATCTAATGTGGGAAGTGTGTGCCTGTGGCTCCTTGTTGTGATATTTGAACACAACATGGTGACTGTAGACATACATTAGGCAATTGAGTTGCCTGCAATGAAAGTCAGAGAGGACCTTGGTCAGAATCAGGGCGAAGACATTGTCCTTGTCACTCCTGACTAATGGCTTTAGGGCCATGATGGGAAGGCCTGGCAGTGGATGCTCCAGCTGCGCTGGAGTGTGTGAGTGAGCACGTGAGCCTGCCCTGAGAGCCCTGGGAAAGAGCCTGCCTTGGGAGCCCTGCACACCAGCCCACCCTGGGACCCCACCCTGGGAGCTCTGTGCACTAGCCCACCCTGGGAGCCCTGCACAGGAGCCTACCCTGGGACCCCACCCTGGGGTCCCACCCTGGGAGACCTGGGCATGAGCCCACTCTGGGAGCCCTGGGTACCAGCCTGCTCTGGGAGCCGAGCACAGGTCTCGTGGATTCAGCTCTTGGCATTCCTCATTCTCTCCTGTGGCGCCTCCAGCATGTGCAGCCATAGGCACTGTGGTGGGTCCGTGGCCTCTGCTGGACAGAAGCAACCAGAGGCAGCTGTCAACAGTGGCTAGAGGCCCTTCAGGCCACCCTCTGACCAGCGTGAGAGGCTCACAATGGGCATCCTGGAGCGGGTGTGGGTCAGTGTCCCCAGTGTGAAGGCCAGGACTCAACCCTGCCTGCACGCTGCTGTCCTTGGGCCTTGAAAGGTTTCCTGAAGAAAGCTGTCCTACCCCATGGGCCTTCAAAACCAAATAAACCAAACCAAAATGAAACAAAACAAACAAAACACACCAAACAGCATCAGCAGGAGCAGCAACAAAACCCAAAGGATTGAGCCCTTGGCCTTTCTCCTGGAGTAGAGGCTGGTTTCCCAGTTTTCAGCTCAAGCAAATACAGGTTTCCCCGCAGCATGAATCGCCCCTCTCCTGTTGTTTGGGTTTGGAAAGCCAAGCCCGGCCCCACCCACTGGGAATGTCTCTAGTCTGGTGCTTCTGCGTGGAGTCACCCACATTCACACCCATCTGCTTCTTTTCCACCTGGTAGATTTGGGCAAATCCTTAGAGCCCTCAGGGTCTTCCCCTGCCCAGGGGGGTCATCCCATTATGCATACCTGCCTGGAGCTCCATCCCAGCCACCCCCATCCCCTCGTGCATGGGGCAGCTGTACTCAACCTTCTCATTTCCCAGGACCCTGTTCTGATGCCCCATGCCATGCCCGTCCTTCACTCCTGTGAGAAAGTGAAGCCACCCCTGTGGTCCTGAGTCCTGCGGCACCTTAAATGCATGGTCAGTAGCTCCTGCCCCTTCTTCCTCTCCCCACAGGGACCTTTGACTCTTTCCTGTGAGGCTCAGGCAGTTGACAAATTCATTACTCAATGGACATGCTTGTTTGGCAGGGAGCCTGCAGTCTGAAGACCTCCTTTGTCTTGGTCTAGCATCCACCGTTACTTTCAAAGATGAGCAGAATATTCAGACAAGAGCCTCAGGGGAGTGAAGCCCCCACCCCTTGGACAGCCAAGCTCCCTCTGAAGAGGAGGGAGGAACTTCCAGGAGGTCACGGGGGTGGGGACAGCACAGCCACCGCCGGTGCAATTGATCCCAGTGTTATCAGCACAAAGCAGCGCACGGAAGCATCCCTAGGTAGGAGATGGGACGGCCATGATTTCCAAGGGTTTGGTCTCCGCTCAGGCTATGAAGGGACAGTTAATGGCTTATTGGCAAATTGGATCAACAGATGTCAGTACCGATGGCAACTAATGCAGGTGGACTTTGAGGGAAAGAGGGAATCACAAAAATGTCCTCATAAGGACAGGCATTTCAGCCCATCCACTAGGAACCTCTAAGGGATGCTATGAAACCTCAGGGGTCAGATCCTGAACTTAGGCCACGGCTCTGGAGGGTGGCTTTGGCCATGGCCTCAGCGCAGGCTCCACTTGACATTGGTATCCAGGGTGTGGGAGCGGCGATTGGCAAGCAGGAAGATTGCTCCACTGGTCATTTTAAACCCAGAGGCTGCTGCAGAGGGCAGGGCCACCTGCAGAGCTAGCTGAATTTGAGGGAAGCCCTGTCCCAGCTCTGGAGGGGCTGGTCCTGGTGTCAGGGGGCCTGGTTCCTGGTTAGCTGTGTGGCCTGTCTGTGGCAGCTGCAGATGGCATGGTGACCAATGATGGGTCCTCCCTCACCATGTTCTCCTCAGAACCCACTGTAGTTCCCTGGGAATAGCTGGGGTATGACACCTGGTCAAATCAGTTGGGACACTTGCTGAAGCTGGGGACGCCTGGGGAGGCCGGGGTACCTGGGGAGGCGGGGATGCCTGGGGAGGCGGGAGTATCTGGGGAGGCGGGGATGGCTTGGGAGGTGGGGGCGCCTGGAGAGGTGGGGGTACCTGCCTGGGGAGGAGGTGGGGACACCTCCCTCCTGGGACTATTGAGAGGATGAGGCGAGGTCATGTGTGCCTGGCATAGCTGTGCTTAGTGGATGCCACGTGGGCCTAACAGCAATGATGCAGGTTTAGGGAGGTGCAGGTCACTTCGACACATTCGGAAGATGGCTCAGCTGACAGCAGTCACTAACACAACCACCAAAGATGATCTTCAGTCACTTTCCCTGCCGCCAAGGCCAAGCCATTCGCAGGGCTGCCACACACTGTGCCTAGCTGCCAGGTGAGCTGCTGGGCCCCATGGCTGCCTTCAGCTGGCCCTGTCCCTTGTGCCTACCTAAGACCATTTACACCCATAGGTAAAGCCTTTGAGAAAGACTTGGCAGAGCTTGACAACTTAGGGCCAAGCCCCTGGGAACTGAGGCTTTTCCATCTGGAAATACAGAGGCTGGAATAAGATGGGCAGTTGGTCTAGCAGAGGTAAAGTACCTGGAACTGAGGGCCTGGCTTAGGGTGACTGTGACAGTATAGACAGAAATGATGGGTGTGGATATACAGACAGGTTCTACTTCTTTACCACATCCAAAGGTATGCACCTTTGGGGAGCCTTTGAACTTAAAATGGATCATTTCAGGACAAGTACAAAGAAGCCCATTTGACACAATGACTTGTGATAAATGAACCCTGAGCGATGGAGGGACACAGATCAGCCATGGGACAGCCAGCCAAGGACATGATAGTAACCATGACCACCTGCTCCTGCCAGGCGTGATGGTCTGTGCCTCGTGCCTTCCCCAGCAACCCCACAAAATGGGGTTTATTGATTATCCTCTCCAAGAGACGAAGCTCAAAATGGGCCTTATTGATTATCCTCTCTTAGAGACGAAGCTCAGAGAAGTGTAGACTTTTTTTTTTTTTTTTGATGGAGTCTTGCTCTGTCTGGCCCAGGCTGGAGTGCAGTGGCACAATCTCAGCTCACTATAACCTCCGCCTCCCAGGTTCAAGCGATTCTCCTGCTTCAGCCTCCCGAGTAGCTGGGATTACAGGCATGCACCAACATGCCCGGCTAATTTTTTGTATATTTAGTAGATACAGGGGTTTCACCATGCTGGTCAGGCTGGTTTCAAACTCCTGACCTCGTGATCCATCCTCCTCGGCCTCCCAAAGTGCTGGGATTACAGGCGTGAGCCACTGTGCCCTACCGAGGTGTAAACCTTTACCCAAGATCACACAGCTAGAAAGTAGCACAGGTGGATTCAAATCCAGGTTGGTTTGAACCTAAACCTATGCCCTCCATGGCCGGTGACTCTAACTCCTACAGGGGTGTGGCTGGCTTCCCTGTCTACTTCTTAGGGTTAACATCCTACAGTGCTTGTGAACCACCCAGGAGAGACAAATGCTAGATGGATCTCAAATTTGACCCGAGAAGACAGTGCTAATAATTTTCAGAATATTAAATGTTCGAGGTCAAGGAGGAGAGTGTCAGGCAGAAGGATCAAACCCAGAGACCTTAGTCCAGGGCAGTGGTTCTCAAACTTGGCTTCATGTTGCAGTTACCAGGCCACATCCTGACCCATCAAGTCAGCCTGGGGCTGACCCAGGCCTCAGGAATTTGCTAATTGCTGCCGGTGGAGCCACTGTCCTGGAGAGGGGGTCTCTGTGTCCACTGAGGGGATTAGGACGATCATATTTACTGGTGGAAATTGAAGTGGCAGGGACTTCGGTTCTCCTTTAGACCCCCCTACTATTTCAGCTGTGGAGGCCTGGGTGGCTCTGCCGTTCCTTAAACCACAAGGAGAAAGTATAAATGAAACCCAACGACAGCTATTCATCAGAAAGAAAAGTCTTAAGCGAAAAAGCTAAAAGATAATTTTTTGTTAAGTAATGAACACTCGTAAAACAGCAATGAAATGGTATTAAAATGTCTGTGATTACTTATTTCTCAGCATTCATCTGGTAACTTAAGCAGCATGAAGCAAGAGTTGCACTTTAAAAAATGACAAGAAAATAGCTATTCATTTAGTCGACAGAGTAAGGCCCATCTCGTTTCCAGGATCACTAGTTTCTGCTTATGACGGGGTGAGCATCCGCCAGCGCGGTGATTGGGAGGCGCCCCTGTGTCTTTAGGCTGAGGCAGTGCCCATAGCTGCAGTGCCTCGAGTTTCTGGAGCAACCGCGGGGCTCTTTCTTGAGGAGTCTTGGGAGGGGCGGTGGCCTGCCTCCCCATTCTAGATCAGCAAGGTCCCAAGAGTGCGTATTGCTGCGGGGTAGCTGTGGAGTGTAGACACGTTCCGGAGGTGGCTCGACATCCTGAGGCTGGGGTGGTGTGAAGGGAAAGAAAGAGGGGCAGGTCCTGGGCTTTGCTGGCTCTGCTTCTCAGGGTCAGGCCAATGGGTCTGCAGAGCAGTGCAGCGGGGATCCTGCCAGCCGTGGGGTCGCCTCTTTCTTCCCAGCCCCATTCTCGTCTTGCAGGGAAGGCGTGTGGACTCGGGGGGGGCACAAAGGACTCTAGCAGGGCCACAGACAGAAGAGTGACGTGTCCCTTGTCCTCTGCCTATTGCACCGTATTCCATAAAAAATAAACACTTTTTTGGACTGTTTGTATATTGCTAATGCGGTGGCACTCTGGGCACTGGCAGGCTGCAGAGAGCCGCGCTGCCATTCATCCACCAGAATCCATCCAGAGACAGCCTTGCGGGCTGGGATCTTTGGAGCTTTCCTTTGGAAGGATTAGCAGTGCCCGTCTGTCTGGTGCTCTACACAGTGCTGTGAACATGAAATTAAAGGATAAAAACAAAAGAAATCCATGGGTAGGAAATCCCAGGGCTTCGTGGCATCATTTGGCAATCATTTGTACTGTACAGCATCATGCGGTATGCCTGCTTCCTCCACATACACACAGACCTGGCCCCGGGTGCTCCCCCTCCGTTCGCAGGAAGCTCACAGGTGGTTGTTCTTGGAGAGGTAGGCGATGAGGGCCACGGCCACGCCCACATAGATGCCAGTCCCAATGGTGATGGACAGCACTGCCAGGAATAGGGCCCGCCGGGAGCTGGTGCTGGCCTGGTGCAAGTCCCCCTTGGCTACGGCTTTGTTGGTCTGCAGAGTTGGAGAAGAAAAAGGAAGTCATTGTAAGCAAGTTGGAACAAGCAGTGAGTGGAGGGCTCATCTACGGCTCCTGATTCAGAAAAAGGCATTGTTGATGCAGAGAAGGCTGAGGGGGAAACTGTGCTCACCCCTGCTATGACCAGGGCAGTTCTTTAACTGCAAGAAACAAATGTGGGGCTGGGGCCTGCTGCTGCTCCCCCACATCGCAGGGAAGACAGACTTCTTTTCTACTTGGCCCCAAGGGAATAAGAGAAGGCTGGGAGTAGCCCAACTGAGTTCCATCAGTGTGGGGTCTGGGATCTCCAGCACCAGTATTGAGGGATGGGCTAGATATGACTCCTCCAGTGCTGCTCTTTCTACCAAAGAACGGTGTGCTTGTTTATTTGAATAACTCGTAATTTTCTAAAGCATATTTCTACCTATCTTATTGAATCTCTGCTACCCACTGGAGGTGTGCAGAAGGCAATGACAGTTCTCATTTCCCCTAGAGAAACTCCGGCAACACTGGAGGACGCCTGAAACCTTCCTCCTCAGCTGCCTCACCTGCTGTGGCCATGAGTCATTCACTTCCTGATGGTCCCCACCCTGGACATGGTTGGCGTTAGTAAAATTCATCCATCAATAAAATCATTTGATATAAAACTAACACCTATATTCCAGAGTGCTCAGTGACATAACCAGGTGTTGGTGTAATCAAATTCATGATTCTTGGGGTCATAAGGAGATGGAAACATGGGAGTTTTGGAGGCCACCATGGAGGGACCCCCGGAGTAAAATGGCTCATTTGGCAGATGGGGTGGGATGCTACCAAAGCACTGAGCCACGGGAGCCCACGTGATGCTGAGGAGGGTTGACCCCCAAGCCACCCTCGGGCCCCCTGTGGTCAGGACTACCCTGGCAGAATGTCCTAGCTCATTCTCATGGCCGTCTCCAGAAAGCCAGCTTTCTACCAGGTCCCATTTCCACCTGAGGTCAGTGACATTACTAGGTTTTATAGGTGAGTATGGGAGTCGGCATGTCGTTTGCTCAAACACACCAGCTAAAACACACCAACACCTCTGCAGTGGACAAGAAAGGCTCACACTCAGAGATGACTCATGACATGAACCTGCATTTTCCACGGTCTCTGAGCTCTGGAAGTCTGTGTCGTGTGGGGAAGGGATTCCTGGTGCTGCTTGGCTTCCTTCTCGCTCCCCTAACTTTCGGATCTTAAAAGCTAGTTTTTATTTTTTTCCTCCCCAACTTTTTGTCTTGGAACTGAGCTTGAGAGCTCACTGTGGACAATTCCGGAGGGAGCAGAGATAAAGGGATGCAAAATGGGAAGCCTCCTAGGACAATGAATGAATAAATGAATGAATGAATGAATGAAGTCATGATGAGCCAAGTCTGTTTCATGCAGCAGCGCTCCCACACACGCCCACATCTCAAAACACAATTTCTTGTAATTGCCTTTCCTTAGCACTAACTGAAAGAGCCATCTCTCATTAGGGTCATGGGTTTGTGTTCCTGCCACGATCACCAGCCTTAGTGCCATCCCCATGGCTATGCAAAGGGGTGTGGAGAGGAAGGTGGAGCCGCTACAGCTGCCTGGGCACTTGACAGCAGCATTCCCTGACCCCGGCGGGAACACCCATGCTGGGCTTCCCAAGCTCATGAAGGCTCACACATCTGAGTACCCACTTGTGGAATAGTTGCCTTCCTGCTCACTTGTAAGCTCCCCAAGGCAGAGCCCATGTCTCTCTTGTGTGTTGTGGTCTCCCTGGGGCCTGGGCTGGGCTCTGGCGGGATAGGAGGAACGCGATACTTCTCTAACTGGGGCACGGTTCCAGTCTCTCTGGTGACGTTGAGGAGGAAGGCAGTGGCATGGGGCTGCCTCTTGACCACAGTTCTGGCGCAACTCTGCAGGTTCTGCACATACACGCACCAGAGCTCTCATGCTCAAGCTGGTGTGTCTGCTTGAGAACCACATTTGCTCTTTATTCTCATTCTCCATGCTGGGGGAACTTGATCCGCCGGTTCATATGTTTGGCTCTAACAAGAAACCTAGAGAATGTGGTGTGTTAGGGTCCTGATCGTGGGAGATATGTCAGAAACAGCAAACAGATGCAGCCTTAGCAAGCAGGCTGCCTTCAGCAATGTCACTCAGCATCTGTGTGTCATAGAAGCCAGAGTTTCTGGGGTGCCCACTCCCACAAGGCAGAGACGTCATTTACATACACAAAACACACAACGTGGTCTAATGAAGGTGATTTACCTGACGTGAACCTTTTGTTTCAGAAAATGGATAACTGTGGCTGTGAAACAGCTTGCCCATTCCTTTGACAGGGTGCAAATGGGAAGACTCGTTTCCATCCTGACAGCTGCTGGACGAAAGCTCCCGGCTCTTTGACAAGCTTTTTTGCTGTGCATGAGGGCAGGGAAAACTGACCTGAGTCTAAGAGTCTCTGAGCTGAAGGCAAGGCTTTGCGTGTAGGTGCAAAAAAGTTTGTCAAGATTGTTATTTCTTGAGGCTGGTTTTCCTTCCCTGCTCTTTTGCCAACAGATTGCGAGTGAAGTTTGTCACTTTCTTTATTGGCCTTTCATGGAAAATAAGTGCAGGTGGTTAGAAAGTGCGGGTGGTTGGGGAAGCCCCAAGCAGTGCCCAGTGCCTGCACCTTGTGCCAGCGGTGGGCTGGGGGTAGGGGCTCAGCAGGACCCAAAGACACTATTTCTGCACTGTGAGGGCTCTTCAGAGAAAGTGTTTCAGCTCACAGCACAGGCAGAGCCTTAACAGCCCAGGGCACAAGGACTCATCATTGAGAACACAGGAAGCACCCGGGCTCCATCGGCAGGGCTGGCTGCAGGGCATCAGACATAGCCCCCAAGGGAGATGTCCTGCAACCTGAAACCCACCAGTCACTGAGCTCCTGCACAGCCCACATTGGAGCATGATGTGTGCACTGTGGTTCTGGAATTAAAAGACCTGCTTTCTCTTCCCTAGTTGCAAAGATATGTAGAAGACCCGATTTTTAAATTGAAGAGTAAAAGTAAACGTGCGCCATAGCAATGACAGTTATGGAAGCACCCCCTTCCCGTCCCTCAAGTGCAGAGCTGTTCACACTGAGGAAATAAAAGTTACACAAGCAGAGGATGGACAGCCAGAACAAACGTGCTTTGGCTGAAGTTGTCACCATTAGAACTGAGGTCCAGCCACCTCGTACCACCGCTGGGTCACACCTCCTTAGGTTGAATGGTCACTACCAAGTGGCCAAGTCAAAGGAACTGGCTGTCAAAGGACCGAGAGCTGTTGATCCACATGTAAAGGTCATGTTGCTCATGGCTTCGTGATGAGAAATGACCAGTTTGTGGAGGGACAAAGTCAATTTGCATTCCATGGGTGGTAGTGTTTAATGCTGAAACCCACCAGCAATTCTCTCTGGTGGAACCCCCTGCCCTGCCCATTGGTCACATTTTGGGGAATGGTTCTATCTGAAGGGAGTGGCTTCTTGTGAAGGTGGCAGAGAGGTCTGGGAGTCGGTTCTAGGCCCTGCTTCCTTCTGACGCTCCTGGTGGATCCAGGTCTTGCTCTAGTTGGGGGAGTGGCCAGGCTGCCCTTGCCCAGTCCCCTCGTGTCTCCTCTTCTCATGCCCACCTGAGGTACCTGGTTTATCCACGAATGTATCTTGGCATATGCTGGCATGCTGAAGGCCTGTCCTTCCCTCCCTCCTCCCTCCCTCCTCCTTTCCTTACTTTTTCCTCCCATCTCCCTCCTCCCTCCCTCCTTCCTCCTTTTTTCCTCCCTCCCTCCTTCCTCCTTTTTTCCTCTCTCCCTCCTTCCTCCCTCTTCCCTCCCTCCTCCCTCCCTCCTCCCTCCTCCCTCCCTCCTTCCTCTTCCCTCCCTCCTTTCTGCCTCCTCCCTCTTTCCTCCCTCCTTCCTCCCTCTTCCCTCCCTCTTTCGTAACTCCTCCTTCTTTCTTCCCTCCTCCCTCCCTCCTTCCTCCCTCTTCTCTCCCTCTTCCTTCCCTCCTTCCTACCTCCTCCCTCCCTCCTTCCTTCCTCTTCCCTCCCTCCTTCCTCCCTCCTTCCTTCCTCTTCCCTCCCTCCTTCCTCCCTCTTCTCTCCCTCTTCCTTCCCTCCTTCCTACCTCCTCCCTCCCTCCTTCCTTCCTCTTCCCTCCCTCCTTCCTCCCTCTTCCCTCTCTCTTTCCTACCTCCTCCTTCTTTCCTCCCTTCTTCCTCCCTCTTCCCTCCCTCCTTCCTACTTCCTCCCTCTTTCCTCCTTCCTTCCTCCCTGTTCCCTCCCTCCTTCCTAACTCCTCCTTCTTTCCTCCCTCCTCTCTCCCTCCTCCCTCCCTCCTCCCTCCCTCTTTCCTACCTCTTCCCTCCCTCCTTCCTACCTTCTCCCTCTTCCCTTCCTCCTCCCTCCCTCTTTCCTACCTCTTCCCTCCCTCCTTCCTACCTTCTCCCTCTTCCCTTCCTCCTCCCTCCCCCCTCCCTCCCTTCTTTCTCCATCTTCCCTTCTTCCTTCCTACCTCCTCCCTCCTCCTTCCTTCCTCCCTGTTCCCGCCCTCCTTCTTAACTCCTCCTTCTTTCCTCCCTCCTCCCTCCCTCCTTCCTACCTCTTCCCTCTCTCCTTCCTATCTTCTCCCTCTTCCCTCCCTCCTCCCTCCCTCTTCCCTCTCTCCTTCCTACCTTCTCCCTCTTCCCTCCCTCCTCCCTCCCTCCTTCCTACCTCTTCCCTCTCTCCTTCCTACCTTCTCCCTCTTCCCTCCCTCCTCCCTCCCTCCTTCCTTACCTCTTCCCTCTCTCCTTCCTACCTTCTCCTTCTTCCCTCCCTCCTCCCTCCCTCCTTCCTCCATCTTCCCTCCTTCCTTCCTATCTCCTCCCTCTTTCCTCCCTCCCTCCTCCCTCGGTTTTCCCTCCCTCCTCTCTCCCTCCTTCCTCCCCGTCTCTTCCCTTCCTCCCTCCCCTTTCCTCCCTCCCTCCTTCTTTCTTTTGCTCACTTGCTCTGTAACAGAAAGTCCAGCTGGAAGCTCCATCCCAGGCTCCACATCACAAGAGACACACCCTAGGATGGTGACAGGGACCTCCCCGCCCCCACCCCCAGCAGCCTTTGCCTATTTTCTAAACAAGAGAGCAGAACAAATTTAGATGCCTCAAGGCCTGTGCCTCCACAAAGGGTTTGGAGGCTGAGTAGCATTTTGAAGGACTGACGGTGTGCTGAGCCTGGGTCCCGTCCACAGAAGGCAGGCATTTGCTTTTCACTCAGGCTGCTGGGGTGCAGCTGCCATGGGACACTGCTGGCTCCATGCATGTCCGGCACTGCGGGTGGGTGGCCAGCCGGTTCCTGCCTGGAGACTCTGCAAGGTGAGTGGCTGACCGGCAGCCTCAGAGGCGGAGCCAGGAGGGTGCTGCTCTGTAGAGACGACTAGCCCCTGGCTGGGCAGGGAACAAAGGCCTAGGTGGTCCCCAGGGTCCAGACATGGTCTCGGGTCCTATCCAGTAGAGCCCAGCTGAGGGGCAAGTGGATGGACACACAGGGCCTGTGCCAGCAGGCTGAAGCTGGGGATGTGAAGGTGAGTGTGGGCCTGAGAAGAACCTGCCAAGTGCCCAGATGAGAAAGCAAGCCGTGTACGAGAGCACAAGCCTCCTGTGACAATATGAGTTGGGGATGGCTGTGACATCTCTGTCCCCTATCTGCTCCTGCCAACCACACCTTGTCCACAGGGGCAGACACTGTGGCTGACGAGCGGGGAGGAGGAGGGGAAGAGAGGAGGCCCTTCCTCCTGAGGCCAGGCCTACTGTGTGTGCAGCCGTGCCCAACACAGGACGCATAGAACATGCTGTACATGGACCCTCCAGAAAGGCCAAGACAAGGCCAAGAGGCAACAGGAAGTGTCACAGACAATGTGGAAAAACCAAAATTCCCCTGCACTCCTGGTGGGATATCAACTCGTACTACCACTTGGGGAAATGGTCAGCATTTCTTACAGCTGAACATATAGATACATCACACAACAACAATTCCACTCCCGTAAATGAGTGGACATTTATTGGTGTAAATACCCAATAAGGATGTTCAAAGGAATATGACTCATGGTTGCCCTGCCCTGGAAGCCCGCTGAGTGCCAGCGATAGAAGGGCAAGCCGTCATGACACCCAGATAGTCATGGAATAAATCTCAGAGACACAGTGATGAACAAAAGAAGCCGGACTCGGCATCCTATTATCTACAGCACAAAACAGGCCCAAGTTGCCTCTGCTGTTGGTGTGGAAACAGGTTCATGGATACTTCTGAGAAGGAACGGTAACTGGAAGAAAGCATAGTTGAAAAAAAAACTACCTTACTTTTAAATTAGTTACTTTAGAAATGAATTCTATCAATAATTAAATGAACAGATAAGAACCATCTACAGAGAACAGAGAAACTCATTTTATAAAACTTGTAAAATCTTGATGTCAAAACCAGAGAAGAAAAGTCAGAGAAAGGGAACTGAGAGGCTGACTTCATCTCTGAACACAGATGCAAACATAATTGTCAAGGGCAGGTGTTGCCTGGTTCCCTCTCCAGGTCTCTCCCCACCTCTCCCTGATTTTGCCTTCACTCTGGTTGTATTTGCAGTGGCCGTTTCATCACCTGTCACTGTTTTAACACTATTCATCTTCCGGGCCACAGCTTCTCCATGGTACCTTCCCAGCAGCCTTGCCAGACAGCTGCTGAGGGAAAGGCTCCTGTCTGGGCCCTTGTGTCTCCACCCAGCACTCAGGACACTGCAGCAATCATGCTAGCCTCTTTGCTGAATGCAGGACACATCACCCACACCTGGCAGTGCCCAGACAGGGCCCAGGGAGTGTCATTCATGACCACACAATGATGAGGACGGCAGACTTTCCCCCTATCGTGTTCCCAAGGGTAACTCATGCTCTCCAGAAACATTTCCACGATGGGCAGAACCCCATGCAGGCAGGCCCCAAATCATGGCTGGTAGTCACTGGCTTTATGCAATCCACAAGCTACTTAGGAAGATAGAAATCAGGTGAATCCAGAAAGGAATGAGTTATGTCCAATGCTTCTTTCTGTGGCCGGTGACACCTATTAAAGGGAAGCCCTGTGGGCTCAACAGGGCACAGGGAGGACTTCGCTCCAGTTCGGGCAGTGTGCCACACTCAGCAGGACAGAGAGGGAGGGATTAGCAGCTCCTTGGGTAACCCAGGAAAGGAGGGGGTGAGAGGAGTTGGAGACCGGGCAGCAGCTGAGGAGGGAAGGTCCACATCAGAGCCTTGCAGAGGCTCCTGGGGGACGGAGATGCTGCTCGACTGTGCCACCTGCTGCGTCTACGGGGCACTTGGGGCGTGGCTCATGTGACTGCAGAACTGAATTTTAATATTATTTAATTTTAACTAATTTAAAAGTAAACAGCCGCCCGTGGCTGGGGGTCCCACACTGGACAGCATGGTTCTGGGAGAAAACGAGGCAGACGACCCCGCTGGGAGAAGAGCCTGTAGTGGACGCCTGAAACGAAGCTCTGGGCGTTGCCAGGCTGTGCGCTTTGCGGGCTTTCCCAGGCCCCTGGGAAACAGGCTCCACGCCCACATGCCTCGTGGGAATCTATTTCACATTCAGTGAATGGCTGGAGGGTGGGTGGGGGGTCATGCTCCACACAGTTCGATGTCAGGGTGGAGATAATGAAACAGCTGCAAGATGAAGGACACAGGGGTGACTGTGGGAGGGGGAAGCCCCTCGAAACCTGCAGGTCACTGGGGGAGGGCTTTCGCCCCCCAGGGCACGGCCAGAGTGCCTGTTCACTTCAGGGGTCCACAGCCTGCAGCTCCTGTGTGGAATCTGTCACGGGGAGGAGCACCGGCCATCAGGGACCCAGTTCTCAGTGACCCCGCTGCAGAGTCCACTCCACCGAACTTCAGTCCCCTGCCACGTCACTACCTGCCTTTCCCTGAGACACCCTGGAGATGTCTGAAGTGCTGGGCTCTGGGCTGTCTCAGACAGGCCAGGACCCACAGGCTGCCATTTCTCTTCACTCTTCATGGAGTTTCCGATGAGCTTTTGCTTGTCCTTTGGCTGGAAAATACCCACTGTCGTTTGAGGTTTTGGAAAAATCATGATGTTTTCTGAGGTCTACCCTGGCTGCATTGTTTCTCCTGCAGTCAGTTTTTAGGGGCAAGGTCGCTGTTTCCACAGTCCCCGTCATCCATGGACCGGGGCCAGCACAGCTGGGGGTCCTCAGCAGTTATGCCCTCGCCAGACACCTGCCTCCCGAGATCTGGGACAGGCTTCCGCAAGACACTGGCTGCCTCCCGAACTATTTTTCTGGAAATGTATTCCACCACGGGTGTTTTATGGTCCATTTTCTTTCCACTACCGATACCTGTCTGGCTGGATTACATTTCTTTGCATTATTGTAAAGGTTATTTCCATTATTTATCATCATCTAATGTTCGCTGTGCACTGACAAGGTACTGAGAGCTGTACTCGACAAAGAGGCAGACTTAATATTCTTAATGAGGACAGTAAGAGAAGCTGAACAGCAACTATAGGAATAGGAGGCTTCTCAGGCAAAGGGTCTCACATGCAGATCCCCCAACACACGTTTGTTTCCTGCATGTATTTAGGCCCAGGTCTATTTTTATGACCTCTCACCCCGCCTTTTTAACAACCTTTATATTTTAAGCCATAAAAAAAAAATAAATCTTCTGATGTTAGTTACGTCTAAATGGCAGGGAGGAGATGGACTGTGAAACCAAATGTACAGACTGTGTTGGTTACAACCCAACTCAAACACCAGAGGACGGCTGGGTCACCGCCTGGGTGCTGGCGCCGATCCCCTCCGCCTCCTGCTGGTCTGAATCACTGCATCCAAGGGAGGGGACTTCCTCCCAGGGAGGCGTCTTGAGTGTCCTTGTCCTCAAGGCCAGCCCCTTCTGTGGATCTCAATTTACAGACATCACCATATAACAACATCATAAACATACACGGGAACTGAGGCTGCTGCGCCAGGCTGCTGCTGGACCGGGCAGCTGCTATCATTTACTCCATTTGCTGGCTGTGTTTGGCCCTCCTTGCAATGCTATAAACGAATACCTGAGGCTGAGTAACTTATAAAGAAAAGAGATTTAAGTAGCTCATCCTTCTGGAGGCTGTACAGGAAGTATGGCACCAGCATCTACTCAGCTTCCGGGGAGGCCTCAGGGACTTTTCACTCATGGAGGGAGGAAAAACAGGAGCAAGCCTGTGACAGGGCCAGAGAAGGAGTGTGAGAGCAAGGGATAGGAGGGGCCACACGCTTTTACTCAACCAGATCTCAGAGCACTCAATGTCTTGAGGACAGTGACAAGCCATGAGGGATCTGTCCCCATGACCAAAACACCTCCCATCAGGCCCCACCTCCAACACTGGGGGTTACATTTCAATGTGAGATTTGGAGGGGATGAACATCCAAACTGTGTCACTGGCCTCTGGCCCTGGCCAGGGAGAAGCCAGCCTTGGTTTCTCACAGCTTCAGGCTTAGCTTGCCTGAGAGGGAGGGGGCTGCGGGGCTGGCACTGCTCAAGTGCGAGCACGCAGAGCTCAGGAGGAAGCGAAGCAGAGATGGGAGCCCCAGAGGAGGGCAAGGGGCACTTGTGATCTGGTCCAGGAAGTGGATTTCCGTATCTCGGTGGCTTCAGCTTGGTTCTGCATCCTGGTGCCCTCTGAATGCTAACGGGGCTGCCCACGGTGCTTCACCTTCCTCCAGGTGAGTAGCTGGGTCCACCCCAGAAGCCCACCCTCTGCAAACGCCTCCCGGCCCTCCTCACCAGTGCCCCTCAGCACGCCTGCTTTCCTCAGGGGATCACAGGGTCCAGCATGCAGGCCGTTTAGGAACAGGAAGGATCCTAAAATCATGAGATATTCTGTCATTAAATCAGAATTACAGCTAGAATCAGTGGGACTGACAACTGTCACTCTCCTTATTAGTCAGATCCAAATAGCAGTAAATGGTCACACACTTCATACTGGCTTTTCCTGTGCCCTTCACTCTTCTTTAAAATGTGATATATAGCTCCCATATGACTGTATACCAAGTGGAACACTCACAGAGAAGTGCTCTGTGCATCAGTACACAGCTTGGTGAAGCCCCACCACATATGTAACCAGCATTGGCACTAAGAACAGCACTGTATAACCCCCAAGGCCTTCCTGTGCCCCCTCACTGTCTGTCATCCTCAGTGGTGCCCACTCTGCTGAATTACAACAGCCCAGATTCTGTTTCCCTGCTTTGGAACGCCCTATAGGTCCCATAGTACACGCACAATGGTGTCTGACTCCTCTGCTCTGGGTGTGAGACTCACCCCTGTGTGTGCAGTGATGGACCATCCGTTCACTAGGCTCTTGTTGCAGGAATGCAATGCAGTCTATTCGTCCATTCCCCTGTGGAAAAGCATCTGAATAGTTTCTAGTTTTGGGCTACTATGGATAGAACATTCTAGTCTTTTTTTTTTTTTTGATGAATATATAGATGTATTTCTGCTGGCTATATAGCTAGGAGTAGAATTGCTGATAAGTGTGTGTACATATTCAGTTTCTAAAATAATTTTTATCATCAAAGGAATACGTTCACAGTGTTTGGTAAAATACATGACACCAAAAGGTATATAAAATAAAACACCAGCAGCAATGTCTTTGGATACTTCTCTACCTCTGAGGCTCTTTCCCAAAGACACATTTTGAACTTTGTTAGTGGATCCATCTGGTATTTACTTTCTTAAGGAGTTAAACATATTTAATTTCCTGATTTATCAATTTGTCATCTACCTATCACTGACCGACTGTTGTGGTGGATGAAGAGTTCGCTTTCTTGGAAACCTCTGTCCCCACCCCTTTGTTACCTCTCCCTTCCTTCATCCCCTAATATGGTCATTATTTTGACTAAGTACGTTGTGTTCACTGCTAAGCCAAGTGCACTGGTTTATGCCTCTTTTCTTCTGGCTTCAGTTGCTATAGTTTTTACCACACACATTAATACCCTCTCAATACAATTTTTCAGGCTATAATCAAATATATCATATAATCTATTAATTCCTTCTTATTTCCTGGGACCACACTCCTGGCGTTCTGCTCCAATTGAAGCTGATTGCTCTTTGATTCCTCACCTTGAAAATTCCTTTTGCTTCCCTTCAATGTCACAGTTTTTGTTTCCTAGACCCCAGGCCTTGTCTCAGGAAAACCTGTCCCTGCAACACACACCGCGGAAGCTTTCGGAACATCAGTGCATGGGTGGCAGACTCTGAGTGCCTGCGAATGGCCATATTCTACTGCCACGTTTGACTGACAGTTTGGGGGTACAGAATTCCACTTTGGAAATGATTTTTCCTTGGACTTCTGAAAGCCTTGCCCCATACTCTTCTCACTTCCAATTCTGTCAACAGGTCTAGCATCATCTTTATACCCCTTCACTTCAACAGATCTAGCATCATCTTTATATCCCTTCACTGCTGCAGCTGCTCCTTCTCTCTAGAAGCTCTGATGGAATCCCGCCACCTAGGTGTTCTAAAATGTTGACTTGAAGGGCTTTGATGTTCAAAGAATTCTCTAACCCTTCCTTCCTCCCTCCCTCCCTCCCTCTCTTCCTTCCCTGCTTTCTTTCCCTCTGTCTTCCTTTCTCTTACTTGCTTTTGTCATTGTCCACCTCTCTCCTTTTGTTGTACTTTATGGGACATTTCTTCAATCGTTCTCCAAGCCTTCTATGGGATAGTATTTGGCTATCATCTTCCTTAATTTCCTTTTGTTTACCCTTTTTGTTCTCTCACTTTTGCTTTTACACAACTTTCCTTCTTGGTTTCAGGAAGTCGATTTCTTTCCTTATCTCTCTGAAAATATTAACTGTATAGATTTTTTGAAAGACACTTTCTACTTCCTGCATTGTCTCTGTATCAGTCAGAATCCTTCCCCTGACCCTCGCCCATTTGTTCAGGTCTAATTTTTTTTTTTTCATGGTAGAGGCGTTCTCAAGTGTCAGGAAATCACTGGCTGTTATTTAACATTAAAGACCACCAACAGGCCAATCAGATGCTCTGCATATGTGGCACTGATTAACTGGTGAGATTTTCCATAGTATTGATTAGGCTGCAAGCTGTCTTTTAGATTTCTTTAGCTTCTGTACAACAGCATACATTGTACATTGGTCTTTTCTCTGAGGACTATTATAGGCTGAATTTTGTTCCCCCAAAATTATATGGTGAAATCCTGGACCCCAGTACCTCAGAATGTGACTGTATTTGGAGATAGGGCCTTTAAAGAGGTGATTAAGTTTAAATGGCATTATCAGGATGGGCCCTAAGCTGACATGAGTGGTGTCCTTACAGGAAGAGATGATGGGGACACAGACCACACCGAGGGATGACCCCGCGAAGTCGCAGCAAGAAGGCGGCCATGTGAAGGAGAGCGGCCTCAGGAGAATCCAGCCCTCTCAACCTCAGGCTTCCAGCCTCCAGAGCTGACAGAGTTACATTTCCGTTGTTTAGTCACTCAGTCTGGCATTTTGTTACGGCAGCCCTAGAAGACTAACATAGAGACATTCAGTTTCTCCACGGACAAATCCCCCAACTTTCTGCCTTGGGGTAAGAGCCAGGGGGGCTAAGGAGCACCGGGGCCTGGGCATTGGAGGGGACGGGCCCTGCTGCTCACCATGCTGTGGACTTTGGTCTGTTCTCACCCCTCGCTGTGCCCTGAGTCACCAAGGCTGGAGGCATTCTGACTGGTCTCCTGCTGGGATTAAGAAACGTCTGGCACTAAGCCCTGAAGATGGGAGACAGGACTGGGTGCTTTACCGATTACAACTTAGAAACGCACTGCTTTCAGGTGGATGTCTTCGCCATGTCTTGCCTCACACCTGGAGCTCCCAGCCCTGCCTCCTCACGGTGATGGTGGAGTGGACTGGCTGATTCCTGCTGCTGTTGTCACTGGGGCTTGCAGACTCAGCCACACTGCACAATCACAACTCCTCCGTGAGCTTTCGTCTTCCAAAATGTGCTGACATCTTTGTTTCCTGTTGCTCCACGTCCATTCTCTTTTCCTTCATGGTTTCACATCTTATTCTTTTACCATAACTTAAATAAAGATTTTATGAAGGAGCTGACATAACACACATGTTCAAGTGCCACTAGAAACTGATCCCTTTGTTCTTAATGTCTTTCCAGCTTAGGCAGGGTCCAGAGGTGACTCTGAGACAAGGGTAGGGGGGCAAGCAGCTTCCTTGGAGGTGATCCCATGAAGTGCCATTAAGAAGGTGAGATAGGGAGGCAGAGGAGTCATTGCAGGGCGGGTTAATGAGCAGGGGGTGGCTGTGTCAGCCCCACTGTGGACATCTGGAAGAGTATTCCCAGGGGCTCCCCTCCAGGAGCAAGGAGTCTGGAGTATGTAGCCCCAGTCTCCACCACTGCTTGAGAGCTGCTCCCGTGTGTTCACCTCCCCACATTTCTGGCCCTCCTCTGCACATGGCCAGGCACCCCGCTGTGAGTGGAGAAAGCCTCCAACAGAGTCAGGGCAGGTATTTGCAGTTAGAGCCATGAGTGCCAAGGGAATACGGGTGCAGCGCTGGTGTCATCTGCTGTGTCTCAAACAATTGCTTTGTCATGTTTCCATTTTGCCCATATCACAAGTGGCTGAATGAAGAATCACATTTGGTCACTTGGAAACTGCTAAACTTACTGGAGTCACAGCCAACCATTAGCAGGCCGAGGGCTGGACCAGAGCCCAGCGTAGGACAGGCAGAAGCCTCTTCTCATGGCCCTTCTGACTTGCAGGTTACGGTGGAGGAGCTCATATAAGTTTTGTGAACGTTCCTCGGTAAGGCAGCCTGGGATAAGGGGTGAATCCTGGTAGCTGAAAACAAAATTAGGAGGTTCCAGGAGGAAGAGAATTTTGAGCAGAGACTAGGGACAGGCGTGTCTTTGGCCTCACCTCGCATCTCACTTGTGGTGAGGAGCCTCAGCTTGTTAATGTTTCCCTTTCAATGCCTCTGTCTGGCTTTCCCATCAATCCCATTTCCTGGATGCAACCTGAGTGCTCATGCATCATTCTGCAAAGATGACCCCTCTGTGGGGAGCAGTGACTCTTCTAATTATCTACTGCTGGTAACAAACAGTTCCAAAGCCTGGTGGCTTGAACAATCACCACTTTTTTCTGTCTCATAATTTGTGGGTCAGGAATTCGGATCAGACCAGCTGGTGACTCTTCTACTCCATATGGCATTAACCGGGTCACCTGATGTGGGGTCACTGGTGTCTGGATTGCCCTGGGGTACCTGAGATGGCTCCACTCACATCTGGTGCCTTGGCCTCTCCAGCACGGTGGTCTACGCTAGCTGAACTTCCTGTGTGGCAGCTCAGGGCTCTGGGCGAGTGTTGCAGGGGGAAGCTGCAAGTTTCTCCTGGTTATCAGCCACAGGAGACTCAGAACATCACTTCTGCTGTGTCCTACTGGTTATGAGTGACTCAGTGGGGCAAGCCCAGATTCAAGGGGAAAGAATGCAGGAAGCAGGTCAAGAAATGCATGGTCACCTTTAGTGTATTGCAGTGACAGTCACTGTCCTCCAGTGACTCCCCTTTCACCTGGTGGCCCAGGAGAGGAGGCTTTGCCTATGAAGAAGCGTCCTTAGCTCATTATGAATTAGACTTCTAATCTGCACAGCTGAGTAAATTTCCTTTGTTTTAAATATATGTCAAAACAACTCCAGTGTGTGCTTTACTGATTCAATCACCAACTTGGCTCATGTGTGGTCATTTCTCTGCCTTTGCCACTCCTTCTGTGGCAGAACTGATTGCAACTTTAGGAAATTTGGATAGGCTCTTGGTGGGGAAGTTTATAGTGATTAACCCACAATCTCTTGCGTCATCCCATTTATGACCAAGAGATACACTTGTGACATTCTTGTGGCCTTTATCAGCACTGAATGCAGTCTGTGGCCATGGTTCTAAGACGATATTTGGGGAATGGCCCTGGTAAGGATCTATGCTTACAGTCAACCTCTTTGCAGGGAAGCAAAATAGATAAATTCAAGAGTGTTGGCCTTAAGAGTAAACATACGTGAGCAAACACAAACAAGCTGAAGTGATAAGGAAACATGATAAAAACAAATACACATATGAATAAAGGAGGCCGAGGCAGATGGATTGCCCGAGCTCAGGAGTTCGAGACTACCCAGGGCAACGTAGTGAAACCCCATCTCTACTGAAAATACAAAAAAACTAGCCAGACATGGTGGTGCACACCTGTAATCCCAGCTACTTGGGAAGCTCACTCAGGAGAATTGCTTGAGCCCTGGAGGTGGGGGTTGCAGTGAGCCGAGATCGTACCACTGCACTCCAGCCTGGGCTACAGAGTGAGGCTCCGTCTCAAAAAAAAAAAAAAAAAAAAAGAAAAGAAAAGAAAGAAACAAGAAATAAGAGTCATTGCGTGGTCCTTGGGAGCCCTTGGGAGCCAGAAGTGAGCTGTAAGAAGCACAGGATACATTGCATTTTCAAGAAACACACATTTGTTTTCACATGATCAAACAGTCCATTTCCACGCATACTGCAGAACCATTACAGCTGGCAAGAGCACACTGGAAACGCTGTCCCACCTGGGAGGCTGGGCTGGTGCTCTGAATTCTGAGACCCAGTGCTTACGGTAAAGAGAGGGACGTTTTTCTCACATGGAGAATTTGTACAACATACAAGGTTGAATCTTCTTTAATTCAGTGAAAAACAAAGAATGGAAATGTTTCTGCAAACCATTTGTTTCATTTGGCTCCATGGTGCTGACTATGTACGTGATGACTGTGTGGGAGCACACAGGCAGATACACGCCATGTGGACTGAGGATGGACAGCTCACTATGGTTGGAGGGCTCAGCACAAACTGGATGGGCCGTTTATTTCTAGCGCAGCTGGCAAACTTGCAGATTTCTGTTTATAAATGTGGTGCCTCCTGGAAGGCAGACACAGCATTGTACAAACGCTGCTTTCTAGCTGGTTCACTTTTTATGAGTTGGTTTCACAACAGCCTTGGGGACTGGTCAGGATGACACGTTATAGATAAGACAACGAAGACTGAGAAAGTGTAAGCAACAGACGCACACTCACAGAGTGGAACTTGCTTTCTGAACCACATCCAGTGCCCTGCTGCCTGCATGCTACCCCTATTTTGGGTTAGTGGATAACTGTGACCCAGGGCCTGGCTGACACAGGGAAGCTGTGTTTGTTGGCCCTCCCATGCCCATGCGATCCATCTGTTTGTTGCACAAAATATATTAAAGATGAGTGTATGCCACAGGGAGCAATGGCTTCCTGCATTTGAATTAGTTTTATTTGCATTTTCTATTTTAATATTTTCCTGTTTTAAATAAAGTCTTTTACATTTGGTACTGTCACTGGTGTTTATCTGTGAAATATGATAGGTCTTGCACTCCAGCAAGATGGCCAACTGGGATGACATGGGTGACCCCTTTCACTGAGAAGCCACAGAAACCATGTAGCCCATGGGTAATTCACTTTCAGGAAATAGGACTGGGGGTGTGTGGCTGAGTTTCTAATGCTTTGAGGGGAGACAGAACGTGGTGTTTGGTCAGGGGAGAACTCATGCATAAATCCCATAGCCTCAAAGAGTTCTTTCCGTGAAAGAGGACTAGAAATTCCCCAGTCTCCACCCCATGTTAATAAACCAGCGAGTAAGCTTTGTGTCTGTCCTGGACCATAAGTGAGCAATCCAGACCTCAAGTCAGGCTAACTATAGGCGTGGGCCCTGAGTTTATAAATACACGTGTGCAAGAGCCCAGCTGAGAAGTTAAACTATAAATGGATCCAGCATTCAAGCCCAGTAAAACACAAAGATGGTCGCTAAGGATGATGACAATTTCATAAACTAGAGCTCATAGATTTCCAGCAGGGGAAAGAAAATCCTAGATCTCAATGGAACCACCAAAGAAAATTGTAAACTGAATGAGGGGGGTAAACATAAAAACAGTGGTCAGCTGAGCGTCCACCCAGAGCAGAACTATTACTTCCAGGTGGCTCCCCTTCAGCTGTAGGGCCCCCTGCCCACCTCCTCAACAGGATGTCTCCTGATCTCACGCAAGCATCCAGTCCCTGGGGGAGGCTTCCTTGGCCCCTGGTTCAGGTCATGCTTCCCTGAACCATGCTTTCACACAACTTTGCATTCATGACACTTACTAAGTGAATGTTCATTTCCCCACTAGACCATAAGCCCCAAGGGAGCATAGGTCACCTTTTTGCTCACCTTTTTTCAACACTTAACATAGCACCTTGCACCTGGATGACATGAATGAAGGATATATCCAAGATATAACTGAATAATAAGAATCAGTACCTTTTCCAACAGAAATTCAAGCAGCATGCTGGTAACATGAATATAGCAATAGTGTCTTCCGCAGACACCGGCCTCCACCAGCTGTTAGCATCCCAGCGCCGACTGCTGAGATGGAGTCTGGCTGCTGTGGCTTGGCCTCTGTGTTGCTGCACTTGGCTTGGGCACTCGTTTCTAACACTCAGCTCTTTCTAAGAAGATGGGTTGCTTAGCAGCTTCCGAAAACGGTTTGCCTCTGCAGCAGGGAGGCAGCCCTTATCAGGCTGGTGCTGGGCTCCCTGTTGGCCCTTCTGGACTCTCCCTGGGGAGCCTCCCTGCTTTCAGACTGGATGCTGGCAAGAGGGGTGTGCACATCCTAGTTCCACTCCTTCAGGTTTTTATTTGCCTGCTGCAAGAATTCCTGACCTGAACTAACCTGAAATGTGTGATGATATAGTGAGACAAAGGAAGTCAGGCCTCAGAATTTATTCTATAGTCAAGTGAAATGAAGATTCAGTAGTTAGAGTGGACACACTGGGAAGGTGCTACATGCTCTGTATGTCCTCAGATCCTTGGTGACACCAGGACGCACCCTGCGGGGCAATGGCAGCAGATCATAAACCTCCACAAACCTCCTGTCTTAAAAGGAAAAGTGCCCACTTCAAGAGAGGGGCTTCAGTGAAGCTGAGTTTGCTTCTTCATTGCCCAGAGGCATGTCTGCGAGCCAAACTGCTATGGACTGCATGTATGTGTACCACCCCGTCCCCCCAACTTCATATATTGAAGCCCTAATTCCAATGAGATGGTATTAGAAGGTGGAGCCATTGGGAGGTGACTGGGTTTGGATGAGGTCATGAGGCTGAAACCCTCAGGATGGGATGGGTACCCTTCTAAGAACAGAAGACACAAGAGTTCTCTCTCTGCAAACTAGTGAGGACACAGGGAGAAGGTGGCCATCTGCAGCCTGGAAGATAGCCCTCCCCAGAACCCGACCGTGCTAGTACCCTGATCTCAGATGTCCAGCCTCTAGAATTGTGAGAAACAGATGGCCGCTGTTTAAACCACCTAGTCCACAGTAACTTGTGACAGCAGCCCAGTCTGACTGATGTGCTGCTCAGTCTGTCCCCAACTTTTCACAACACTCCCTTGCATGTATCTAATTACTAGAAAAAAAATCCACCCATTTCCTGAGCTTTTTATCTCAAATGAAAAAGGGCACTTTCCTTTGGAAAACAGGTTCCAGCTTGCTGGGCCTTCTTAACTGGGATTATTTGCTGAAATGTGTCACGGTGTCACCTGCTCCATCTGGTTCCTTGAAAGCTGCCGTTTCAGGGCTATCCTGATATTTCCACACGAAATTGACAAGTCCCTCTCCTTTTCCACGGATGCCTGTGAGCCCACATCCCCTGTGCCGCACTTTGAGATATCCATCATTCCCCTTCCCAAAGAAAGTGTTTGGCTCAAACAGGATGTTCATATAATACCACTTTTCCTTTCCCTATTGAGAAGAAACTCGCCTCTGAAGCGTGACTTGATGGCATATATACCCAAAACAGATTCCCCCGATTCTGCTGCATGCACCGCCCTGTGTCAGCTCTGGGGAAAGAGGTTTCAAGCCACTGAGAAAGTGCTGCCATGTACCCTGCCCTGCCTGTGTGTTCATATGGTTCTCCACTGTTTAGTTCCCTCGGTTCCCTGATTGGGAGCAAGATGCAAAATTAAAAGTATATCTACATTGACTTCTTTACTTAGACCTTCTAATGAAGTGCTGACTATCAGGTGCAAGCTAACAAGAATGTGCTTGTTTGGAATGAATTCCAAAGGAAAGATAGGAAATTCTCTTGTATTGAACTAGAGAGAAAAAGATTCAAAAGACCACGTGAGGGTCGCTGTCTTAGCCCATTTTGTGTTGCTATCACAGAATACCTTAGGCTGAATAGTTTATCAAGAAAACAGGTTTATTTGGCTTATAACTATGTAGGCTGGAAAATTCAAGACTGAGCATCAGCCAGGCGTGGTGGCTCATGCCTGTAATCTCAGCACTCTGGGAGGCTGAGGTGGGTGGATCACCTGAGGTCACAAGTTCGAGACCAGCCTGGCCAACATGGTGAAACTCCATCTCTACTAAAAATACAAAAATTAGCCAGGAGTGTTGGTGCACACTTGTAGTCCCAGCTACTCAGGAGGCTGAGGCAGAAGAATCACTTGAACTCAGGAGGCGGACATTGTAGAGAGCCGAGATCACACCGCTGTACTCCAGCCTCAGTGACAGAGTGAGAGTGGATCTCAAAAAAAAAAAAAAAAAAAAAAGACTGAGCATCTGCGTATGGTGAGGACCTCGGGCTGCTTCAACTCACTGCAGAAAGTGGAAGGAGAGCCTTGCAAGCGGTATGCAAGCACAGAGATCATGTGGTGAGAGAGGAAGTGGGGTGTGCCAGGCTCTTTCTAACAGGCAGCTATCGAAGGAGCTAATAGAGACAGAGCTCCCTCACACCCAAGGGAGGGAATTCATCTACTCATGAGACATCTGCCCCCTTGACCCAAACGCTTCCCACCAGGCCCCATATCCCAATATTGCCACATTGGAGATCAAATTTTAACATGAGGTTTGGAGGTGACAAACACCTACGCCATAGCCGTCGCCTAGCCCCCTGGAGCAGTCACTGGGAAATCACTGACGTGTATAGGTAGTGTTGCTTACTGTAATGTGTGCACGTTCCCTGGTCTGTCCACAGTCCTCTAGGCATTGGAGGAACGTGGATGGCTTCCTCAAAGCTGCATGTGGGGCTTCAAAATGAGATGCTGGACTTGAAAGGGCAGGTCTCTACCCTGACATCAAATCTGACTGAAGAGGGGCTCAGATGTGAACTGAGGGATGCCTGGGCAAGTGCATGCTCCAGCTCTCCTCTCTCCAGGTGGATGGAGGCGGCTCTGTGTGGGACAAGGTTACATGATCACATTCCCATGGGAAGCACAAGCTTGGCTTCTATCCAGGTGAGAAGGGTGCCTTGACTCCTGCAAGCCATTGTTGTAGCTGGCTGGCACCAGGTGTTCTCTCTAGAGCCCACTGTGTTAGGGAGGAGAGAACCAAGATTTGAATATTTTGGTTCCTAGGACTGTTGAGATGATATCAAATGATTTGCTGAGCATTTTCAGACTGTGAATACAAGATTAATCAGATGGTAGCCACATATACTGGTGGTATGAGGCACCCCCTAGCCCAGCCTCCGCCTCTCTCAGCCCAGGTGTAGCCTGGGTGCAGATCTGCAGCTGGTGAGGTGAGGGGACGGCAGGATCATCTGCTGGTCCAGACAGTGGATTCGCCCAGAGGGCTCAAAGCTGAGAGCTCACCGCACACACCAAGGCAGTCTTCCCCCATCATTTCCCTCTTTCACTCTCCATTGCCCTCTCTCCCTCTTTTCTCTGGAGCCCTGTGCCGGTTTTCCTTGCTGAGCTGTTTCAGTGGGAGCCACAGCCACAGCTGTGGCACCAGTATAGCCATCAGCATCCTATCTGGCAGCGTGGGCTCTCGTCTAATGGTTGGAAAACCAGCTATTTGGTCTGCTCGTCTCAAGTTGTGGGTAAACGAGCTGTGTTCCTAGTCAGATTATCTAGGCCCAACTGGGTGCAGATGCTTCCCATTGAAATAATTATGAAAAAAGTAATTAACCTGGGTGTTTTGCCTGGAATGTGGCAGGATCCTTAAAGACAGTTTGGTTTCCTCATTCTAACAGGAGGCTCACTTCACCAACATGAGAGAGCAGCGCACTGCCACGTCATTCATCTGGTTGCAGATGGATCCCAGGAGGCACACGTGGTAACTTTAATTTCTCTAACAGTTCCTTCCCAAACTGCCTCTCAAGCATTTTTGCTCACGTAAGAGCATTTTTCCAGGGTCAGACTGACCGGTTTCAAACCCATTGCCTCACTGTAGTGTGACTTTCTACAAGTTTCTTTCCTTCTCTGTGCTTCAATTTCCTCATCTGTAAGCTGAAGATAATGAGTTACTGTGTCATGGGGTCTTTGAAAGTACTAGGGTGTTAATATACACCAGTCTTTAGAACAGTACCTAGGACACAGTAGTGAGTGTTCTGGTGATCTGTTTCTCTGTGGCTAAGTACTCCTGTGGCTTAAGACAACCACCACTGGGTGCTTGGGCAGCACTCAGCTGGAGAATGGGCTGTTCTGGAGGTCCAATGTAACTTCTCTCAGATATCTGGTTCCTGGGCTGAGATAACTCAGAGACTAAGCCTTTGACCAGAACACCTACAAGTGGCCTTTCCATGTGACTTGGGCTTCCCCACAGCATGGAGGTCTCAGGGAGGAAGACTTCTTACATTGCAGCTCAGGACTCCAAGAGCAAGTGTCCCAGTGAGTGAGGCAGAAGCTGCAAGGCCTCGATGATTCCTGGCTTCTGAGGTCACACAGAGCCCTCTTCCTGCACTCCACTGCGACAAGGCACTAAGTGCATCCCAGTGCTATGCAAAACACTAAGTCAAGAGGTGAATGAAATTCTATGCCTTAATGGAGCAGGGGCAAGGCCACATTGCAGAAGAGCCTGTGTGCTAGGAAATGCAGTGGCCATCTTTGGGAGGTAAAATTTGTCACAGTGAACAAAATGTTTTAACTGTCATTTTAATTAACCTCTGCCTCATCATCTATGTGAGCAATAGAGGGCTGAAGATTCACAATAGCCTTGCTTCATGGATGAGCACGTGGAGATTCAGTAGAGCAGACCAATTTGCTCATAATCATGCACTTAAATCAAAGTGTGTTTGGAAGCTGTCATATCCTGGAATCCATTGATTTTTCTCCCAAGTTCCCTGGGAATAAAGTGTGGGTGTTTGCGTGTAGCTAGTCTAGATGATTCTCTTTTTCTTCTTTGGCATAGGAAGTCTACTTCTTGCATTTCAAAATATATGAAGCTGCAAGCTCATTATTGCTAAGGCTCAGTTTTCTCTTTTTGATGATGTGTCTGTTTTTCTATTGAGAAATCTGGGGCCGAGTTGTGGGGCAAGAGGGAGAACTCAGCATCACATAAGTGGTTGGAAATCACATATTTAAAGGCTCTTTTCACAAAGCTGTATTTCTTCTTAGAGCATCTCTGAAACTATTCTGTATGACACTGTCATGGTAAATACGTGGCACTACGCATTTGTCAAAACACACAGAACTTTACAACACAAAGACAAAATCTTATTGTATTCAAATTAAAAAAAATTGATTAGGAAGTCAGGGGATGCCAGGAGGGAATGCAGATTATGATGGATTAATCTAACTGTATTACAAATTTATGAAACAACCTCACTGAAGGGGGTGAGAAGGGTGTTGACCAAAGTAACTCTGGAAATGAGTGGAGACTGTAGGACTAAAGGCAGAAAGAACTGCACATAAGCATGGCACTCTAGCTGATAAAGTTACTTCTCATGAAGATACAGGTTGACAATTCTGACACTATACACTTATCCTGGAAATAAACAATTAAGTAAGTGGATAGTGGATGGTTGGAGCCAGGTTTCTCATTGTTGGAGCAGGAGGGTACAGAGAAGTAAGGGAAGAAGGCTGCAGTGATGTGTGACAATGAGTTAGAGTTGGAGGCATCAGTATGAACTCACATTTAGCTTAATACAGATACAGATGGATATATATGTACATAAATAATTATACATATAGAAATATTTCTACATATTTAAACAAGTAGAAATACTCTATAAATAGAACTAATTAGGTTGGTGCAAAAGTAATTGCAGTTTTTGCCATTAAAATGCAACTAACCTAACAGTAATGGCATGAGGATACACACATTTATATCCTAGCTTTGTCACTGAGAGAGCCTAGAATCAATGACACCCCGGAAGCCACAAGCACACCCAGTGCCCAGATCTTGGTTTTGAACCCTATTCTCTAATGAAGGAACCAGGGCTCCATAAGAAAATAGCTGATTCTAGGGCGTGGACAGGAAACATACAAGATAAACCTGAAGCAGCATCTTGTGGTGCAAAAATGTAAGAAGGTGCTTCAAAAAACAAAAGGATGTCAAGTGGACACAGAAACCAATTTGAAAGAGCTCCCAAGGGTCAAAGCAGCAAATAAACTATGTAGTTTTGGATTAGAAACCAAAGTATAACATAAATATCCAAGGGTCCATACTGACATAAATAAATGGATGAACCAATTAATGGAGGAGAACAGACAAATCTCCCACACAGACAAATTCCAAAACATTTATCTAAGTGCTCTGCCCTTAAGGTGATAAAGTATTTTCCACCCTACCCTTCAAGTGTGGGCTGTGCAGTGACTTCCTATGACAGAGGACAGCATGGGAAGGGGGAAAGAGTGACTCTGCTGTGGAGGCCCTGACAATCCCTCTCTCTCCAGGTGCAAGCTTGACATCAACAGCAACAAGTCACACCAATAGCAGGTGCCCCGATGTGACCCCAAGTCTATAACCTCAGTCTAATCATGGTAAAGACATCGGAGCAATCTCAACAGTGGGGCCTCCCACAATGTATCTGACCAGTGCTCTGCAAAATTGTCAAGGCCATCAAAAACAAGGAAACTTATTTGAGAAACTGTCACAGCCAAGAGGAACTTAAGGAGGCACAACTACTAAATGCCATATGGTTTCTTGAATGGGACCTTGGAACAGAAAAATGGCATTAGGTAAATCTTGAAGGAATCTATTATGGGCTATGGTTGTTTTTGTTTTTTGTTTTACCATAGAGCCTAGATAGTCCATGGAGTGTAGTTTTTGATAATGTGTTAGTAGTGGCTCATTAATTGTGACAAATGTGTCACACCGTAAGATGTTAGGGAAAGGAGAAACCAGTTAAGGGATACATGGGAACTCTGTGTACTGTCCTAGTAAATTTTTTGTCAATCTAAAACTATTCTAAAATAAAAAGTTCACTTTAAAAACGTCAGGGCGTGGCATGGGACAAGGTGAGAGACCAGGAGCTGTGAGTCTGCAGACCCTGCTGCACACTCCGTGTTCTATCCTTGGCTGCCTGGTGGCGAGGTGGGCATGGAACAGCTTTGGGATAGGCCAGCCCAGCTGAAGTCTAGCATGTATGTTAACTAGTTTATGTCCTGTTACTATTTTATCTGAGTATCTAGTTTTATTTTTCTCCCTAAAATAGAGTTATAATACCTATTTTGCTGGTTGTGACAAATATTAACAACAATAACACACTGACTTACAGCTTTATGTCAAACACCATATGGACAACACTTTACTTGTCTCGTCTCGTTTATTCCATTGCACAACACCATGTAGTAGGTACCATTATCAATACTGTTTTCCTCAGCAATGTTTTATGTTAACATACAGAAAAGTTAAAAGAAACTACAGTCAACACTCATATACTCATCACTTTGGTGTACCATTACCATTTTGCTATATTTATGTATCTACCCAACTCTCCATCCATCCATCCATCCATCCATCCATCCATCAACATCTTTTTCAAAAATGTATTTCAATATAAGTTCTCCTAAACATGTCTGCATGTGAAACCATTAATGCTACTTTAAAAATGAGGAATCAAGGTTCAGGAAGGTGAACTTTATCCAAGATCACATAGCTAGTGAGTAACAGCTTCTAACTCTTGGATTGTAGTAAGTGCTCATGAATAGAAACTACCGTCATCAATATCATTCTCTAAGCAAAAGTTCCCGGGAACAAATGAGGAGGTTTAAGATTTTAAGAGCTAGGAGAGGAAGGGCAGATCTTTCTTTTTAAACACCCACTGGGGACGAAGAGCAATTCTTAGCAACCAAAATGAATGGACATTGTGGAGTGACCAGCTGTGTGCATGCAGGCTGGCAGGCACCTGCCCATGCGCCCTCCATGTGCGCCATCTCCCTGACATGTGGGTGGCGGCTGTTTTGTGCCTGTGAAATGCTATCGGGTTGCTAGTTTGGTGCCTCTAGAGGATGTGTGGATCCATCTCATGCTACCTGCAGAAGCACCCCTAGGACTCCTGTGTTTTTGTGTCCAGTGAGCTTCCACAAGTTTTACTGTATTATGGGTGACATATTAGTCCTACTGTTCTCATCTGAACTCTCCTCCTTCCAGTCAATTTCATAGAAAAGCAATTACATAGTAAAACAAAACACATATGTTTACAAGGTCTTCCTACACTGGGGCCACTAGATAACCATGAAATCTAACGCTTTAATTATTTGAAGAAAAGCTCCTTCCTTCCTTCCTTCCTTCCTTCCTTCCCTCCCTCCCTCCCTCCTTCCTTCCTTCATTTCCTTCCCTCCTTCCTTCTTCCTTTTTTCTCCCTCTCTCCCTTTCTTTTCTTTCTCTCCCTCCCTTCCTCCCTTCCTCCCTTCCTCTCTCTCTCTCAATGTCTCTCTCTCTCTTTCTCTCTTTATTTATTTATTTCTTTTTTTTCTCACTCTGTCACCCAGGCTGCCAGTGGCATGATCTCAGCTCTCTGCAAACTCTGTCTCCCAGATTCTCCTGCCACAACTTCCTGAGTAGCTGGGAGTACAGGCACTCCCCATGACGCCCAGCTATTTTTTGTGTTTTCTGTAGAGATGGGGTTTCACCATGTTGACCAGGCTAGTCTCGAACTCCTGACCTCAAGTGATCTGCCCACCTTGGCCTTCCAAAGTGCTGGAATTACAGGCATGAGCCATTGCACCTGGCCAGAAAAGTTTATTTCTTAGGAAACAAGAATAAAGATTTAAGCACAAAACTGAAAAAATATGTAGTGTTATTTACTAGAATGAAAATTTGGGGGGCAATCTAAATGCCTTCAAATTTATTTGTGAATAGTTAAATAATCATGTTGTGTCCATATGGTGAGATATCTGGTAATCACAGACAATTATGCTTATAAGGCAGTGCTAATTACATGGAAAATGCTCATGGTATTGATTACAAAAAGGCAGACTTTAAAATTTAATCTTACCTATATAGAGAACCATGTTTAGAAAACAGGACCGGAAAGAATCAGGCTAAACTCTTCAGTGTAATTGCTTCTGATGTTTTCACCCTGTTTTTTCATAGTTTATCCCAATGTCCAAAATTTCAATTGTGTTAATGTTAACAACAACAACAAGTAAACCACATTGATACTGCAGGATGCCACTCTGTCCTGGTCAACATCACGCCGACAACTCAATTTATTTCTCCAAGTGTGAGCAGCTAGGGTGGTGGCAGTGTCCCCATCACTCAGACTAGGGAGCTGAAGGGCAGGGACAGCAGGCTGTCTCCCATCCCCGGAGATGCTGAGATGCCTTTTAGAATTCTGGGGAGCTACTGTGAAAGCCTTCGTGTGTGGGGAACATTCTTTGACCCTACTGTCCTCACTGGGCTCTGCTATGCAGTGGCAGGGACTGCTGTCTCTGCAGGCTGATAAACCTTCATCATCACTGTTACATACGAAGCCCCCAGTAGCACTGGAGCCAGTGGGCACGTGCATCTGGTTCATGCCTCCGCTGAGATGTGCTTTCCTTGTTGGCCATCTGACAACCCTCACCTGAGCCTGTCACGTTCTCCCTGCCTGCGTCTTACCTCACCCTGGGAGGATTTCATGCCGTCTGTGTGCACCCCTCCCATCTCCACATTTTAGGCTGCACACAGTGCTTTGTATTCTAATAATGTGTACGGCCTTTGTGGGTCTTGCTGTAGGGACAGCACCTCCTCAGCTCTGCTTCCTGGGCCCCCATGTCAGACACCTGCTGCTGATGTCAGCTGCACCCACCACGCTGGCAGGGAGGCCCAGCAGGTTGCCTTCCAGTCCAGGTTGCCATCTCAGCACAAGTCCTGAGCGCCTGGCCTATGACCTTTGGCACCTCTGGGCTGCCCCTGTGTTTATTTCTTAAACAGTGCAGCATGCTCACTCTCTGAGCCTGGAATCAGAAGCCATCACATGCCCAAGCTGAGTCATGCACAGACTTTCAAATCAGAGCCCAAGCCTCTGCTTCCACATTTAATATGCCATTTATCTTGACAATGGCCATTCCTTTTTTGTTTGTTTTCAGTAGCAATCACATTCACAGATATTCATCCAATGACATTTAAAAACATACAAATTCCAGGCTGAGTGTGGTGGTTCATGTAATCCCAGCCCTTTGGGAGGTCAAAGTGGGGATATTGCTTGAGTCTAGGAGTTTGAGACCAGCCTAGGCAACGTTGTGAAACCCCGTCTCTATTTAAAAAAATACAAAAAATTCACCGGGCATGGTGGTAACGTTTGTAGTCCCAGCTTCTCGAGAAGGGGCTGAGATGGGAAGATCGCTTGAGCTCAGGAGGTGGAGGATGCAGTGAGTCCTGATGGTGCCACTGCACTCCAGCCTGGGTGACAGAGTGAGACCCTCTGGAGATAGAGTCTCCAAATAAATAATAAATAAAACAATTTCTATTTTTACCTTACACCACATTGCTGTTCTTAATATATATATACAAACTTGTCAGTTATATTCCCTTTTTTTAAAAATCCGATTTTGCACCTGCAGCATCCATCTTGGTTTTTCTGTCCTTCTCAGCCCTGCACTGTCACTGGGGTGCCCAGCTTTGGTATGAGTTGACAGTGCAGCTTTGTGCTGGCTGCTTTTCCTGTGACTGAGAGGTGAGCCGTGCCTGCTTTGATTGGGCGACTCATTCACCTCCACTTTTTAGGACTGCGTGAGGCTAAGTGATGCAATGTTTGGAAGGAACACTCTCTCGGACACTGGATGACTGGATGTTAGTCCCAGCTTGGCCATTAACTAGCTGTGGCCTTGGTCAAGGCATTTAACCCCTCCAGGTCACAGCAGTTTCTAAGATGCTTCTAGGATAGCCCTGGATTTCTGCCAAGAAGTCTCGACTACACAGAGGAATCTACAGGGAGTTGAGGGGTGTTCTGGGGCTGGGGAGCCTCGAAGGGAGCCAGGGTGGTCTATACCAGGCAACTAGGTGGGTGCAGCCCACTGCCTCTGCCCTGCTGTGGTGACTGAAGCTCTTGGTGACACCTATACACCTTTTGCTGCTGGACCTTTGACCAGTGCCTGCTGGCAGAGCACCTGCTCTGCTCTTTGCCTGTTCCATTTCTGGCATTACCTGCCCCCTTCTTTCCTTGATTTGAAATTTAGGACTTTAGTGACTTGATCTGTATCACATCTAGAAGATGTGGTACATTTTAAAAGGGTCTTCTCTGTGGCAGAAGTCTGGAGGCCCACATTTTGCTGGAGTTTTCTAGGTGAGCAAAGGCTTCATGAAGAAGATCCGATGGCCAGGTGGGACCTCTGAGGGCTGATGTCTCTGAATGACAGGGTTGTCTTTATGGGCCTATTCTTTCTGTCTCTCCAATGCCACTGCTTTTCACAGGGAGGAGGCTGTTAGAGTGGAGGGAGGAGTCGCGGAAGGGACTTGAGGAAAATGTTGCCCTGAAGGGAAGGAATCGTAAATGACCGTGTGGCTTGTAATTACCATATGAGACACACCACAGAGTGTTGGGTTTCTTGCTCGCTGTTTACTCGTCTGTTCACTATGTACTTGGCATCTATGCTGCATGTAGCTCCATGTGCAGCTGAGGCTGCAGCAGCCTGCCCTCCCCGGGCCCTGCCCGTGGCTGCAGGGAACTGCCTTGCAGGATCCCCCACAGGGAAATGGTCAAGCAATGACTTCCCATGTGCAGGGGAAAATTCTCAGGAGCCTCTTGGATGGTCTGCAAGGCCTCAGTTGCAACTTGTGATTTCCTACTGCGTCCCAGGAAGAACCTAGGTCTGTTGACATGATCAATATAGATTTTATCTTATAATAATGATATAGCAGTTAAAAAGAAATTATTTAGGCAGATAGTTAGGGTAAGAGAGTCCTTGGTAAGGTTTTCCTGTTAATGAAAAGCAGCCCCCAAATCACTTATTTTCTAACAAAGAGCAGCCTGTAAAATTGAGCTGCAGACATAGATAAGCTGGAAGCTTGCACGGGTGAATGCCAGCAGCTGTGCCAATAGGAAAAGGCTACCTGGTGGCCAGGCAGGTTCAACATGGCACTCCATCATCTCCTTTCCTTGTCAACCACGTGCACAGTAAGGAGCAGACAACATGGCACTGGCCAGGTTGAGACCCTATCTGCGTAGTAAAACATTAGGGAGAGGTGGCCAGCTTCTTTGCGTGCTATGTAAATGGCACACCTGGTCCAACCAATCTTTGGGCCCTATGTAAATCAGACACTGCTTCCTCAAACCAGTCTATAAAACCCCATGTACTTTGCCACGGACCAGCAGACCCACTCAGGTGCCCCTTTCTCTCTGCAGGAGAGAGAGCTGTTCTCCTTTCTCTTTCTTTTGCCTATTAAACCTCCACTCTTAAATACACTTCTTGTATGTCCATTTCCTCTATTCCCTTGGCACGAGACAGTGAACCTTGGGTATTTACCCCAAACAATGACGCAGCTTCAATAATAGATGAAAATCACTTCCAACTTATGTATGATGAAAAGAAATTAAGCTTTCTCACGAAAATTGAAGTATCCTATTTGCAGCCTAGTCTCATCTACCAGCAAATATGGATATAAACTTTCACCAAAAACTACATTTGATTGGAACATTGTTCATAGAGCCCCCCAAAGCCCAGACAACAGTGAACAAGCAGTGTTGGAAAGAGAGCTGGGTCAACGACAGTCACTGTTATGCAGGTATTTCATGAATGCTAAAGACAATAACTACAAAATTTCCAGAATATTGGAAAGTATTGTCAGCGAAAACATTGCGATACAGAAAGTGTGTTTACTCTCATGAGAATAAACCGGTGAGAGGGTCCCCACAGTGGTAGATGGCATGGTGACCGGGTGCTAGATGTGTGTGCATATGAAAATGGTTGAGTGTGGAGGAAACTGGAAGGGCGGTCGAGGTGGTTAACATAGGTTACCTGTGTGGCCGTGAGATCCACCCTCAACACAGAGGGGGAGAAAAGGGTGCTCTGAAAAACAAGAGGCATGTGTGAATAACTGCACTGTTACAAAACTACGTGTTTTGTGAAGTGAATGTAATAAAAAAAAAAAGCTTATAAAAAGGTACTCCTTTAGTCGGCCTCCTCATGAAGAAAAGTCTCTAGTTTAGAAACTTATTTAATAAGAAAGATGAGAACTGGGGGCAAGATCCAACCAGCACAGAGACCCTTGGTGTCCGCTGGGATAAGGCGCAATGTCCCTGAATCTGCAGTGAGCTTTTATCATAGCAATAGCTTCTCTTCTTTAGAATCACGGGCGGGAAATTATGCAAGATGACCAGGAATGAAGAGCGCGTTCGGAAAGGCAGAAAGTTATAAAACCTGTGAATGATAAGAGGAAGCTGCTTTGGTCAGAGGCTCTGTGAAGCATGAGGAGATAGGTGTAGAAATAAAAAGTGAGCAGTGGATTTTGTGACAGGACGATGGGGCTCTTCACTGCATGGTTTCTCCTCCTCTGCATACCCAATTCTTCGTGTGTTCGTGAGTCACCACCGTGAAGCCAGCACCCGGCCTTTCCTTCCCAAGTCTTGGAGGATTCCCGCTGGCGGGGTGAGGAGTGGGCAGAAGCCGGTGCTGTCCCCAGCTGCGCCCCCTCAGAACAAGCGAGGAAAGCTGCTGAGTCACACTGCCATGCTGCTCCTGGGGCTGCCGCGTGGGAGCTGCAGGATCTGATGATGCCTGGGAGACACCAGCACAGGCTCTGTCTTCTGCTGAGTCACCGTGAGACGCCGCACAACCAATGCTCAGCAGCTGTAAAGAACTGGACTGTAGTGCCCTGGAAGCTTCCCCCAGCAACCACTCAAGATACTCCAGGACTCCTTTCTATAGCAAAAGGCACCACTGACAGCCAAGTCTGGCAGGAGGACATGTTTGCAGTAAAGCTCATGAACAGTAGACTAAAAACTGTGTCAGAAAAATAAGGTCTACAAATTAATAAAACGTGAATGCCCAATACAAATGGTAAATGTAGAACTAGAAATGTATACAGGAAATAATAAAAACAGGAAAAAAAACACACATAAAGATGTTTAGCATTATAGTAACCAATGAAACACAAACTGAAACTGACAATATCTTTTATTTTATCTATCAGATTGTTGAAAATGGAACACTGAGCCCAGGTGGGAAAGACAGGCATTCACATTTTGTTAATAGGAATGAAAACTGGTACGGACTTCTGGAGGAGAAGTTACAGTATGTAGCTAAATTTACATGTGAATAAACTTTGACTTGGTGGAATTTCACTTGTGGATATCCTATATTTGCAAAAGGAGAAGTTGAAAACAATTGATATGTCCATTTTTAGGGAAAACATTACTGTAATGAAATTATTGCAATTCATACATCAAAATGCTACAAAATCATTAAAAATGTCAATGCTGGTGTTTATATGCAGGTACCAGAAGTATTTATATTATGTGAAAAAGCAAGCTGCAATGCACTTTGATGATCTTCTATGTGTAAATCAAAACTGCCCACACACACATTGATAAAGGCACAGAAAGACGGGGTCCCCTTGGAGGGGTGGCTTTGAGAAAGGGGCATGGAGGAGAGGTTCAGTTTTCATGCTTTTTTTCTCCATTCTCTTCCTCCTCCTTCTGTTTTCCTTGTTGAGTACACTATATTTGAAAAGACAATGAATAAACAAATCCAGACATGTGTCTATGTGCTCTGCTGATAATGAAGGGAACTCCAGGTGGAGTTTTGGCAGGTAAACTGGGAGGGCGGGAAGGAAAAGGTGAGAGCGGCTGGTGCGGGTGTCATATGCTGTGCCCACACCCCAACAACCCTGAACCATGGCCTCCCCTAGGTGCTGGGGCTCCTAACCAAGAGCCTGGTCCATCAGGACAGGCTGACTTCAGCATGTGCTAGCCCAGGAGTCTCCACAGCAACCTCCGAGGAGCATTCACACCCAGACTGCCAGCCCCGTCCCCAGAGCTTCTGAGTCAGCAGGTCTTGGGAATTGACGAGAGTTCACAATTCTAAAACGTTCCCAGATGACCCTGATGCTGCTGGTCCAGGGAACCAGCCCTTGAGAACTGGAAAAAAGGATGGAGGAATTGAATGCTGCCATTCCTTCCAGGGTGATCAACTAGAATCAAAAGGGGGCCAACTTAGAGGGATTCAACAAGGTTCTTTGGAACATCCCCCCCGTGAACATTACCAGTTAATATTGATCCTTGTTTATTTCTGAGCCTCCCCTACACCCGCTCCCGTGCTGGGTGCTGGGACTCTGCCAGGCACGGATAAACCAGGAGGGGCACAGCAGGGGCATCACGCACTCCACTGTGGGCCTTCCGGCTGGGTGGTGTCGGGGAGGAAGGCACATGCCAGAGAGTTGGGCAGTGGTGGCCTTGCAGCCAGCGAGGGCTCAGATCCTACGTCTGTACTCAGGACAGTAACATGTGCCTGAATGATTGGGGACAGGACATTCTGGGTCTGGAGGCACTCTCACCCGCGGGACAGTTTCCAGGCATGCTTCCTCACTAAGTGTTTAGCATGGCAGTAAGCTTGCCGCAGCAAGCCACATCATGTTCAGATTTGACACGGTCTGCCCATCGCCTCTGATTTTCCTCGGGGGAGGAGGTCCAGAACAGAGCACAAAGAACCACTGGAAACTACGGGAAAGGTTATTCTGTGATATGAAAGCCTGTGGTAACTTTATTGACCAAAACGAAAAAAAAAAAACAAACTTCACATAATCCATGGCAGTACTCTCTAGGGCCTTCATAAAATAAGTTCACTTCAAGTTCTGTTTCAGCTTCTTGCGAATTTATTCCAGAAGGGAGGAAAACAGCTTGTCATCCCTGTGTCTGGAAGCCCCGATGGCTTTCCCTTGTTTCCTTGTAAAGCCACAATTATTTACAGGTCTCTTTGTCCCTCCAGCTGGCACTAAATACCTGAAGGGAAGCAAGGCTTCCTGCTGCTTCCCCGCTCATGGCAGCAGGGCCGTGTTATCATCTTGTTACCTGGAGTCTTGACAAAGAACAAGAAAAGGGATCCCTATGGTCCTGGGACCAGGGGTCTTGAAAAACTCTCATTGAAATGAGGCAGCCTGCTTTTTTTCACTGGTGTTATTATTAAATTAGGTGTGAAATCTGGCCAGGTGTGGTGGCTCATGCCTGTAATCCCAGCACTTTGGGAGGCCGAGGCGGGCTGATCACCTAAGGTCAGGAGTTTGAGACCAGCCTGGCCAACATGGTGAAACCCCGTCTCTACTAAAATTACAAAATTCAGCCAGGCATGGTGGCATGTGCCTGTAATCTCAGCTACTCAGGAGGCTGAGGCATAAGAATCAATTGAACCTGAGGGGCAGAGTTTGCAGTGAGCCATGATTGCACCACTGCACTCTAGCCTGGAGCGAGACTGTTTCAAATAAAATAATAAAATAAAATAAAATAAAATAAAAAAGTAAATTATGTGTGAAATCTAAGCAGCAGGGAATTCACAGAACTGGAAAGATAGGCTGACTTCCAAACTCCTCCCCGCCCATAGCCCCCACTGCCACAGAAAGACATCTGGGAGATGAATGAGTCTAGTTCTGGTCTAGTCTGTGCCACCCTCTGAAGATAGGAGCAGAGGATGGAGCAGAGGGTGAGGCTACAGGGACATGCCTAGCTGGACAGCAGTGATGCTTTGCTCACATTTTTGAGTCTTGGTTGATGTAACTATAAGCAATCTAAGCTCTTATCAAAATGTTGGGTCCTTGGTTTCAGAAGTCATCAACACTGCAAATCTACTGTTTAAAACAAAGCCAGGTGATAGTAGAGTATATAGAACTAGCCACAGAAGCTTATTTTATTACAACTCTTTGAAAATAAAGCTAGCTTCACAGGATATGGTTCTGCATATAAGTGTATACACTTATTATATACACATATATGCGTGTGTATATATATATAAATCAAGAAAGGTGCTCTCAGCAGGAGGAGTTTTTGAAATTTTTCTGATGTGTTTGTTACCAGGAGAGATTCCTTAATGCTCAGATGCCTCAGCAGATTTTACGTGATAAAGCTCTGCTCTGGAAGTTCTTCCCAGTGTATCCCTGATAAACTAAAAAGGTCCTCCTGATCCCAAATATAAAAATCTCACCTTTTTATGAAGATAAAAGTTTTGGTAAATTGGTTCAAGAATGAGGAATGTTGAATTTGAGGCTGACAGTTCCTGATGTGTGGCCGACAGTGTTGCTTTCTGGAGGAGATGATGAGGCCGTCGCGCCCACAGGTGGGGATGTGGTGGCTGATGAGGCCCTTCTGCGGTCCTCAGAGGCCTTTGCTGCCTCCACCTGCCCCGGAGCTCACCCTCACCTATGGCGATGCCCGCCCCAGGAACCACCATTTCATCTTCCGCTTCTACAGCAAGGAAGATGCCAGGCCATGGTTTCCAACCTTGTCTGGGCCCACAGCTCCCAGGACATTCTGAGCCTGTTCTCTAATTTCCCCAGACTTCAGTTTGAAGCCTTCTAGGCCACAGCCTCTTCCTTGATTTCCATGGTTTCCCTTGTATGTCACAAAGTAGAGGCTCCCCAGCTGGGACTTTTGGGGCAGTGTTGATTTCCTGTCATTGCCCTCCATAACAACATGCCCTGTGGGCAATCCAAGGGTGTCTATGACCGCCTCAGTTAAAGATCTTCTCCCTCATTTCCATCAGCAGCCAAGCCAGCTCATCTTTCAGACCCAAATCATCACGTGATCCTGCTGTCCTCCTTTCTTTAGAGAGTGTTCTTTATTGCTCCTAAGGCATTTGCCTTCACTTCTCTTCGTTCGGTATTAATCTCACCACCAACTGCTTCAGAGTCACCTTCCCTCTAGATGGGACATTCTATAACTCGGGGTTCTTGTAGAGGGGCAATGGCAGAGAGGCAGGGTTCCCAGCAGGGGCGGCCCAAGGGCAGCCAGGTGACAGTGGACGAAGGTCCGACAAGTTCTGAGGATGCAGCATGAGGGTTCCCAGGACCCAGGACCTCAGGAGTGTGGACGTCGCTGCAGCCACATAAGGGATTCTGCTGCCTTTGAAATAGAGGGGCTCAGGCCCACCCCACCACATGGACCTGCCTGGTGAACCATTCTGGATTCAAAAGACCCTTGAGATAGACTCTCTGGCTGTTTCTCTGCTCTCCTGGGTTGTTTCCAGTCTGGGGCCCTGATGAATAAGGTACCATGAACAATCCTGTGTATCTCTTTTTGTGGACATTTCTGAGTTCATTTATCTCAGGAAAATATCTAGGTGGGAAGGAGGGAAATACATGTTTATGCTTCTAAGGAAACTTCAGATCATTTCCACAGTGTTTGGAGCATTTCACCCTCACACCAGCAGTGGGTGAGTGTCCCAGTCCTCCAGGTCCCAGCCAATCCCCAGGAGTCTCAGCATGTTTAATACGGACCACTCCTGTGGGTGTGTGCAGAGGCAGCTCATGAGGTTTTCGTTTGCACTCCCCTGATGATACACGATCATGGGCACCAACTCTGTGCTTCTTGGTTTTTGCATATCTGCCTTTGTGAATTAACTATTCAGGTCTTTGTCTTTTTATTATTGAGTTCTGGCATTCTTCATCACCACCAGCAGAATCTCTCACTTTATAGATGATGCATCTCCCGTGCGGTCACGCAGGTGGTCCATGCAGGGATGGGCTTGGACTCGGCTCCTGACTCCAGGCACTTGTGCATGACCTCAAAGTATAGAATATCCTGAGTGGCAGCAGAAAGGCCACTTGGCAGCAGGAGGCAGAGACACACGACCACTTGTCTGTCTCCAAGCAGTTGTCTTGGCAGCTGATAATATCTCAGTTCTGGAAGCTGTCTGGGCTCCTCACTCTGGTCTACCCTCCCTGGCAATGGTGCTGCAAAATGATTTCACAAAACTTGCATTACATTTACTTCTCCTTGCTGGCAGTAAGCCATGGCTAGCTTTGTAAACCACTTTCAGCTTTGAAGCCTCAGTGGTGTATAAACATGTGGAAGGGCCCCAATTCTCCGTGTTCCTACAGCACAGCATGGCACAGGCAGTGGTGGGCTTCCTTTCCTTGGCTTATTTGTATGGTCTTGACACAACAGAGCTGCTGATTGCTGCGTGGGCCTAGGTGGCTGTGAGTGTCTTTCTCTGTGGTCCTCATTTGGCTTCCTGTCAGTTTCCTTCCTCCTCCTCTGCCTCCCTCCTTTCCTCTTCTTCCTGTCTTGATTTCTCTTTGGCATATTGTTTATTTAATTGCCATGACTCTTTGAAAGCCCCTGAAGTCAAAGCAGTCAGTTTCGATTCTCTTGCCCAAGAATTTCCACCTAGGACCTTCCTCCATCCTAAGACACTGCTGAGGAAGTCTCCCCAAGGGCAGCAGCAAGACCCATCTGAGAACCCCAGAGGCACACTTGCCTCACTGTTGGGAGGCCACTTCAGCATAAGCGGGGAGCCGACATGTCCACGTCTGTCACAGAGGAGTGTGTGGGCTCCTGAGCCTGCCCTTGGCATGGCTTGTGTGTAGCATGCCAGAGCCGGCCTTTCTGGCTCACATGTTCTATCTGTAGCCTCTCAGCTGAGCATCCACCTCCACTGTCCAAGCTCTGCGTTCATTCTGCCTGAAACAAAGCCATTTGCATGGGGCTAATGTGGACAGATACAGAGTAGCTGTGGATGCCTTTCTCATGAGGACCACTATGCCCTCAAAATCATCATCTTCCTGCCTTTCAAGATCTAGGTCTTAGAATCCACATGGGGGCTTTGGAAAGCCTACAAACCTGCTTGCCTTCCCTCCCACCCAATCTGCAAAGCGTGAAGACTGGAAGGCAAGGCTGACCTTCACTTCCTGTTCTAGGATGATCAAGGGCAGGTGGAGGATGCAGCTCCGGATAATGGTGACAGAGCCCTAGCACCATGCGTTTGGCAGAAGGGAAAGGGTGGAGCAGGGGTGTGTGCTTTCTGGGGACCGCCAGGTTGGCTGCAGCCAGACTCCCCTCCCCAAGGGTCCTGCTGGCCCCACTGCCACTCACAATGTGTTTTGATTGGCTGGGAGCAGAAAATACAAAAGAAGTTTCAAGGTCCATCACTTAGAGGACAAATGTATATCATTATGCATTGATATTGCCTTTCTTGAAGTGGAAATTCTGCTCAGGGTCCATGCCACGCCTTCCTCCAGTCAGTAATAGTGACCTTCTTCACTTGGAAATCTTTACATTTTCTCTGCTATAAAGCCCTTAGTGAGGCCACCTCAATTGATGGTCCACACACCAATAAATACATCAGAGGATGAACTAGCAGAGTGGCTGGCAGGATGGGGAGCACAGAGCTGCATAATGGAAGGTGTCAGGGCTGCTGACTGCAGAGGAGTACTTTGCTGCAGACGTCCAAGTTCGCGGGGCTCCCCTGGTACTCGCTTCAGAAGAGTGTCGACTTAATGGCACGTGGGCTCTGGCAGTGCCAGAAAGCTTTCTACCTGCTTCCTGGCAGCGGTTGCCAATTCTTTTCTTTTCTTCCCAGATAATTTTTACAAAAGGAAGTAGGGGGCTGAGCATGCTGGGGATGCCCCAGAGAGCGAGCCGTGCCCACAGCTCGCCAGCTTCCACCTTCCTCTGTTCTAGAGGGGGACCATCTTGCTCTCCTCTAAGTGCCATAAGTACAAACGATCAAAAATGATTTAACATCCACGCTGCACACCAATGACATGAGTAAAAGATTTAAAGATACTGCCACAGTTCAGAGAGCTTCCTCTTCAAGTTTTCATCACTACGCTGCTCTCCAGCCCCAGGATCTCCGCCAAGTGACTGAGCACTTGAGTCTCCAACCTCCAGAGGCGGCCCTGCTCCAGGGCAGCGTTAAGAAGTGCTGAAGAGGGGGCTTATTCTTAGGGTTTCCCCAGCCTTGTTCTCCACTTGACAGTGGGACCCTGTAGTCAAACAAGCTCAGAAAAGCATTCCCTTTTAGTTTGGTAGCAAAGCATTTTGTTGTTGCTGAGAATTGACTGATGGACATTTCTGAGACTGGGAATCAAACCAGTGTCAGTTCCAGTCCTGGGAAACGGGGAAGGCTTCATGTCTTTTAGCCTTTGAAAGATGCCTATGGAGAATGTTTTCTGAAGTGTAGGAAAAATATCCTTTTGTTCAACGGACATCAGAATGCGGAGACTGCAGCATGATCCCTTTGGTAGGTCATCAGAATCAGGGGAGGAGTTCTCAAAACCGGAGCACCCAGGCCTTACCCCAGACCAATCACACAAAATTCACCAGCAGAAGGGCCCAGGCATCAATGGTCCTTCAAGTTTTCCAGATTCCATAGGTAGATAAGACTGACTGAGAACCATTGTTTTCATTGAGGTAGAGCAATCAGGTTATCCCTTGCTCCTCGAGTGAGCTTTGTCATTTGTATTTTCAAGGGATTGGTCAATTTCACCTAAGTTACTGGATTTACAGGTACAGAGTTGTTCACAGCATTCTCTTATTCTCCTTTCAATGTCCCAGGCATCAGGAGTGATGGCCTCTCTTTCATTCCTGATATTGATAATTTGTGTTGTCTTTATCTCCTGGTTAGCCTGGCTAGAGGTTTATTAATTGTGTTGATCTCTTCAAATTTTATGTTTTCAAATAACTGACATTTGGTTTTGTTGTTTTTCTCTACGTTTTTCCCGTTTATAATGTTATTCATTTCTTCTCTAATTGTAGTTATTTCCTTCCTTTTGTTTAATTTGTTATTTCTCTAGTGCCCTAAGGTAGTTTAGATTATACATATTAAATCTTTCATTTTTTCTAAGATATGCATTTAATGCTATAAATTTCCCTTTAAACATTGCTTTAACTACATCTCCCAAATTTTAAATTAAATTTTCATGTACACTAAGTTGAAATATTCTTAAGTTTTCCTTGAGATTTATTCTTTGACCACGGGTTATTGAGAAGGGTTTTTTTCCAAGTTCCAAATATTTGAGAAATAACCTGTATCTTTCTGTTATTTAGTTCTATCTTAATTATTTTGTTGTCTGCCTCACATACTTTTTATTTTCTCTACTGTTTTTAATCTTTTGAGGATTGTTTTGTGACCTAGAATATGGCCTATATTTTGACTGCTTCATGTGCCCCTGAGAAGAATGTATATTATGCTGTTGTTGAATGAAATGTTCTTTTAATGTTAATAAGGTCAGGTTGATTGATACTGCTATTCAGGTCATTTTTTATGATTTATGTCTTCACTACTTTTCTCTCTGCTTGATCTATCAATTACTGACAAATGGGCATGAAAATCTCTAACTACCATTGTATCTTCTTCTTTCATTTCTATCAATTTTTGCCTCATGTTTTGACTCTTTGTGGTTAGGAGCACACATGTTTAGGATTGTTGTATCTTCTTGGATAATCGAACCCTTCATCATATCCAATGTGCCTCCTTATCTATGATGATCTTTGTTGTTCTGAAGTCAGCTTTGTCTCAAATTAATATAGCCACTTCAGCTTTATTTTGATTAGTGTTAGCATAGTACATTTTTTCCATTCCTTAATTTTAATACATCTGTATCTTTATATTTAAAGTACGTTCCTTATAAACAGCATTCAGTTGGGTCTCTTTTTTTTTGAGATGGAGTCTCACTCTGTCACCCAGGCTGGAGTGCAGTGGCAGGATCTCAGCTCATTGCAAGCTCCACCTCCCGGGTTCACACCATTCTTCTGCCTCCCAAGTAGCTGGGACTACAGGCGCCTGCCACCACACTCAGCTATTTTTTTGCATTTTTAGTAGAGATGGGGTTTCACCGCGTTAGCTAGGATGGTCTCGATCTCCTGCCTTCGTGATCCGTCCGCCTCGGCCTCCCAAAGTGCTGGGATTACAGGTGTGAGCCACTGCACCCGGCCAGTTGGGTCTCATTTTTAAAACTCCAGTTTGACAGTCTGTCTTTTAACTGTCATATATAACTGATAATTAATACAGTCAGATTAATGGTTGCCATCTTTGTATGGTTGTTGCATTTGTTCTGTTTTTTTTCCCCTCTTTTTCAGAATCTTCTAGTTTCAACTGAACATTTTACATGATTCCATTTAATCTCCTCTACTGACTTATTATTTATACTTCTATTTTAATGTACAGTTTAGTGCCCAGGGTTCATAATATACATCTTAAACTAATCTAAATTTACCCTCGAATAATACCATACTGCTCCATGTGTCGTGCGGGTACCTCACAACAGAGTATTTGTGGATGCCCTTCTCATTTCTTGGGATGCTGTTTTCATTTTTCACTTGAACACATGCTCTAATCACCAAAGGCAGTGTCACTATTTTTGCTTTAAATGGATAGTTATCTTTTAGATAAATTATGAGTAAGAAAAACAAAATATTTTACTTCACTTCTAGTTATTCCTTTTTTGCTGTACTTTTTTTCCTTATGTAGATCCAAATTTCTGACCTGTAACATTTTCCTTCTGTTTGAAGAATTTCCTTGCTATTTCTTACAGACTTCAGCCCTGCTGGCAATAAATTCCATCAGCTGTTTATCTGAGATACTTTCTATTTTATCCTTGACTTTTGAGGGATATTCTTACTGGATATGCAATTCTAACTTGCCAGTATTTTTTCTTTATTTGTTTCTTCAAATCTTTAAAGATTACAGTCAACTGCATTCTTATTTGCACAGTCTCTTTTTTCTTTTCTTTTCTTTTTTTTTTTTTTTTGATGGAGTCTTGCTGTGTCACCCAAGCTGGAGTGCAGGGGCATGATCTCAGCTCACTGCAACCCCCGCCTCCTGTGTTCAAGCAATTCTCCTGCCTCAGCCTCCCGAGTAGCTTGGATTACAGAGTTGCACAGTTTCTGATGAGAAGTCTGCTGTAGTTTTAATCCTTGTTTCTCTAAAGAGAATGTCTCCATTCTTTTCAGATGTATTCAAGATTTTCTCTTTGGTTTCAATTTTCTTTGGTTTAAACAGGATATATCTCAGTTACTTTTGGTTGTTGTTGGTTTGTTTTTGTTTTTTGTTCTAATTCTGCTTGATGTTTTCTAAGCTTCTTAGGACAGTGGCTTGGTGTCTATGACTAATATTGGAATATTCTTGGCTATGATTTTAAAAAATATTTCTTGTTTCTTCTTCTGGTATTCCAATTTTCATATGTTACACTAGTGGTTGCCAACCTTTTTGGCACCAGGGACCAATTTCATGGAAAACAATTTTTCCACGGATCAGTGCAGAGGGGATGGTTTCAGGATGAAACTGTTCCATCTCAGGTCATCAGGCATTAGATTCTCATAAGGAGCGTGCAACCCAGATTCTTCACATGTACAGTTCATAATACAGTTTGTACTCCTATGAAAATCTAATGCCACCAGTGATCTGACAGAAGGCAGAGCTCAGGTGGTAATGCTTGTTCACCAGCCACTCACCTCCTGCTGTGCGGCCCAGTTTCTAACAGGCCATGGACCAGTACTGGTCTGCGGCCTGGGGGTTGGAAACCCCTGTCTTACACTATTTCATATTGTTCCACATTCCTGGACTTTCTGTCCTGCTCTGTTTTATTTTCCATTCTTTTTTCTCTTTGGTTTCAGTTTGGGTCATTTCCTTTCACATATCCTCAAGGTCACTGATTCTTTCTTCAGCCATGTTAAATCTACTTATGAGCCCAATAAAAAATTATTCATTTCTTTGTCTATTTTGTGTTACTGGCATTTCTTTTCATCTTTCTGCTGACATCCATTTTCTTATGTGTTGTCTACCTCTTCTATCAAAGTCTTTCACGTATTGATCATAATTGTTTTAAATTACATGTCTGATAATTCCAACATCTGAGTCATATTTGAGTTTGGTTCTGATGATTATTTTGTCTCATCAGTGTTTTCTTGACTTTTGGCCTGCCTTGTAATATTATGTTGAAATATAGACATATGGTATAGAGCAGAAGATACTGAGTTAAATAAGACTTTCAAGTGAGAATTGACATTAATTTGGCCAGGAGTTGAAGTGTATTCGATGTTTGGTGTAGATTTAGGTGTCAGAAACTTCTAATGTCCTTATTTTTGCCTCTTCTCTTGGCATTTGGGCTCCCCTATATATGGCACCTAAGTCAGAGTATATGTCTTGTGGTTTTTCAAGCTCAACTCATGGTTATTATACTGGAAGCTCATTCACATGATGGTAGGGCATAGGGAAGGAAATGTTCTCTGATCTGATCAAGTATCATTCTTTGGAGTGCATAGTTGGCCTGGGGTGCACTCCAGAAAAAGGTATGACTTTAAAATCTTTCTGTCCCTTCCCAGGGTAGAGTTTTCCCCAAAACAAAAGGATGCCACTGCTTCAGATACTAATACAGGGGAAGAAATGAGACCTGGAAGACACTTCAGCACATAGGTTTGGGACCAAATGGCAAAAGAGTTATTTAAAAATATGAATAAGCAGAGTGTAAACTTAGAAATGCAGTATTTCAGCAAATCTGAAATAATACATTTTGCAAATGGCCACTTAACAAGACAGAATGCCAAATTGGTGTTTACCATGTGCTAAGCCAACCAACTGAAACCTTCAAAGTGCAATGCACTTATGATGTGATAAATTATTTACTTAAGTACCAAAAGTAAATAGATAAGCTTTCCCAACACTTTGTTTTCAGAATAACAAGTGAGATGCAGGTGGAAGATTAGTAAATGCATTAAGGTTGCTCTCTTTTGTTGAGACAGTTTCTATTCCTTTCTTGTACACATACAAAACATCGGGCTGCAGATATTTGATGGAATATGCTAACTTAGCTTATTTTTTAACACTCTTAAAATATTTAATTCTATCATTTAGCGTTATCAACATAATGCTGTTTACTTTGCCCATTGAAGATTCACAAGATTCTTAGCCTTTTTATCTCCATCCGGTAATGTGTTTATCATTGCTATGTATGCCAATGGGCACCTGAGAGGTATAATAGCATCTTAGTCAAATTGCCTTTTACCTTTTACTGAAATAATGCCGTGAACTTATAAGAACTGACAGAAGGCATTTTTAGGTCAAAGAGATTTTGTTAATTTGATATATTGTTTTTGAATAAAGTATTTAAGAAAACAATTGTTCTGTCATTATTCATTTTCCTATGAACCTATTAATACAAATACGTTATGTGTATAGTTTTCTTTCATCCTTGGAAATACAGCTGTGGCAGACTATATAGTTCCAAAATAGCAGCTGCAATTTTTCCCATCCCTTATAATCTTCCAGAACCTTGACATCTATGTCTCCTCCCATGAATGCCTTTAGAGTCCAGTAGAGTCCAGTAGAAGTGATGCTGCCTGGCTTTGAAGGTTGGATCATAACCAGATCTTGTGCTCCACCTTGATGTAGGACTTTTGCTTGAGGAACCCAGCTGCCATGTTTTGAGGAAGCTCAAATTAGCCTATGTGCAGAAACCACATGGAAAGGCAATGAGATGGGCCTCCTATGGATAGCTTGTTTAAAATCCCTGCCAACAGCCAGCACTGATGACCAAATGTCGGAATAAAGACACCTCCAGGTGTTTCCTCCTAGCTGTCAGGTCACCCCCAGCCTTGGGTCTTCCTAGCTGAGGTCCCAGACATCATGGTGCAGAGACAAACCATCCTCATGGTGCTTCTTGAACTCCCAGTCACAGAAATCATGAGCATAATGAAAAAGTTGTTTACGCCACCATGTATGGGTAGCAGCAATAAATAGATCAGTGTCGTAAATACAATTTTGAGGTTTATCAGAAAACGGGGAGCTGGAGTTGTGTATAAAATACTTTCCTTTAAAACTGATAAGAATCACATAGATTGTGGCTTGAAGGTTGCAGGAACTGATAAAAGGTTATCCTGAAGAAGAATTTACCTTCTCCTGTAGGGTCTTAGGGAAGCTCTCCAGGGCAGCCAGGATTTTGAACCTCTTTAGCTGAGTCCATATTTAAACTCCCAGGGCCTCAGTTTCCTCATGTGCAGAACTCCACAACATGCCTTGCCTCGTGCAGGGTCTGAACTTGGAAGCCTCTGCATCACCCTTTCTCTCCCTCAATGCCACTCAAATGGAAGATACAGAACCCTGATTTTGCACATGAAAGTTAGGCTGGGTCATGCCACATGGGGTTTGGGATACAGTATGTTCTGGTCACTAAAAGATGACTTTCCTTTAATGGCTGGAGCTTTGTTGTCTATTAACATCACGAAGATAATGTAGTCAGTCTGGGCTATGCTATTATATAGTGGCAACACTACATTTATCTTAATTATAAACATTAAAAATAAATACAGTGTATAAGCAAGGTTCTTGAATTATGTGTGTGCGTGCACTTGCAAACGCATGGTCTTGTTTATGTCACATAAATACCAGCTCCCCTGAGAATCATCTACGAACAGGAACACGAGGATAGTAGACTCGTCTCTCTTATCACTTTGCAAATATTGAGAAGTGAAACAAGACTGAAGTAGTGTTGTACAAGTGATTGGCTGCCCTCCAGCTCCTTTCATAACAGCAACATTTAAAGAGAACAGACTTGATGATGACAATGACCAGTGGGCTCAGGAGGAATGGTCTTGGGTCCCCACTCTTCAGAGAAGCTGCGGTGAAGGCCTTAGGAGCTTATGCGGACACACTGTGCAGCCAGTCCAGATCCTTGTTACGCACGTGATTAAAGGATCCTTGAGGTATAACACTAGTCAAGTTTGGCTGAGGGCTGAGGGTTCCACCAAGTCAGACTCACAGGCTTAACATAGGCATTTTCATTTTTCCAGCATTTAAAACAATGAGATAGACTCAAGACCACAGCTTCTCTTTAACCCTTTTGGCAGTTTTAAATTCCAGGAGGCTTCAACACTCCTGCCCTGCAAAAGAGACTGTAAACCTCAGTCTTCTCATATAAGAGCAGGAGGTTCTGCAGAGGCCATACCTGGAAGAAAACAGGTGCGTTTTGTCTCCCTCTGTATTATTTGATGATACTTTTTGTTGTTGTTGCAATTAAGGAAATACAAGCCCTAATGCCCTGGTCTCTTGGCTACAGTAGTTACATATCTGAAACAACCACCACCACCATAAAATAAATAAAATAAAAAACAAAGAAAGGAAAAAGGAGAAAGAGTCAAGGTAAGACAGAAAAAAATAAGAGACTCATCCAAGAGAAGAAAAGGTCACAGCGGCTCTTCTCAGTGTGTAAAATATTCCATTAGCTTTAATATGTGGAGGACATTAGCATTATGCACAGTGGGAAGGAACATTTTTAACACAGAACCTCTTCTTCCAGCTTCAAAAGATGAGAGGAAAATATAAAGCTAATGAAGCTGCTGTTGGGATGACGCCTTTTTTTCCTCGGAGTATAGAGGAGAATACTCCTTTGGGTTGGCAGAATAGCAGGCTAGTCGGGACATAGTTTGTCTGGTCAGAAATGACCCCGGCAAGAGAAGGAGAGGCTGAGCCCCGTGGTGCCCACGAGGCCTGGTGCTCTGCCTCCCAGAGATGGTAGAGAACCCCCCTCCCTGGGCCCTCCCCAGGGACCCCCTTCCCCAGGATCTCCCCCTTCCCCGGGCTCTCCCCCTTTCCCAGGCTCTCCCCCTTCCCCAGGCTGTCCCTCAGGACCCCCCTCCCCGGACTCTCCCCACCTCCGGGCTCTCCCCCTTCCCCGGGCTCTCCCCCTTCCCAGAGCTCTCCCCACTCCTGGGGCTCTCCCCTCTCCCGGGGATCTCCCCCTCCCCGGGCTCTCCCTCAGGACCCCCCTCCCCGGGATCTCCTCGCTCCCTGGGCTCTCTGCCCTCACCGGGCTCTCCCTTTTCCCTGGGCTGTCCCTCAGGATCCCCCTTCCGGGGCTGTCTCCCCGGGCTCTCCCCCTTCCCCGGGCTCTAACCCCTCCCCAGGCTCTCCCCCTTCCCCAGGTTCTCCCCTTCCCTGGGCTCTCCCTACTCCCGGGCTCTCCCTCAGGACCCCCCTCCCCGGGCTCTCCCCACTCCCCAGGCATCCCCCCCGCGACAGGGGTCTCCCCCTCCGCAGGCTCTCCCCCTTCCCGGGGGCTCTCCCCCTTCTCCAGGCTTTCCCTGCTCCCCAGGCTCTCACCCCTCCCCAGCCTCTCCCCGCTCCCATACCCTCCCCCAGGACCCCCCTTCCCGGGCTCTCCCCTCTCCCAGACCCTCCCCACTGGACCCCCTTCCCGAGCTCTCCCTCAGCCTCCCCTGGGCTCTCCTTAGCCAGGAGCCCAGCTGAGAAGGTCCTGGGTTCGCCCGCCCTTTTGGGGGCTTCCTTGTGGTAAATCTCAGAGGGCAAAATGCACCCCCAGGTTTTGCCGGGTGGGCGGGGGAGTCTGAGGGTGAAATGGGTTGCCTATGTCTGGGGCCCCTTCGCAGAAGGAGGCGGCTCTGACAAAGTCAGGTTCTCAGGAGCACCGGGAGGGCAGTGTCTACAAGCTCATTAAAGGTCTTGTCTCACAGGCATTGCTGCTGCACCTCCAAAGGATGCAGCTGTGACTGTGAGGAAGGCACGCAAGTCCATTCCCAGCTTTCCTGAGTTCAGAGCAGTGCTGTGTCCCCTTTTGTCCCCCAGTCAACTGGGTCCGGAGGTGACAGGGCAGCAGAGAGGAGGGTGTCCTGATGGGGCAGAGTCGGTGACTGAGTTTAAGAGGTGAGGGAGAGGAAGGATGCGGGCCAGGAGCACGGAGATTCGGTGGGGACGGCTGGAGGGTGAGCAGCCCCTTGCAGAGTCATGCGATGGGGTGCAGGCTTCGTGCTGCAGGAGAACCCTGGGGACAACATCCAGGCGGCCACCTCTTCTCGGCCCACCTATCACACCCGGTAAATTTTCTGTGTCTGTTATGTAAACCCCCTGAGTGATCTAAGAAGCAGCTAAAGGAAGAGGGGGAGGCCTGAGAGTGCATGGATGCCGCAGAGGGCAGTGGAAGGGGGCAGATACCTCCAGAAGCCGCCGAAGCCACCTCCTTGGCCCACACCCTGAAAGTCAGCAGCCACCGGGGCTCTGCTACGTGGCCTGGTATTTCAAACCCTACAAGGACGGCGCCTTGGTCCTGCTCTGTGCAGTGTCCTCAATGCCGGCACTCTGTGTGGCGACAGTAGCTCAGTGAAGGGTTGGGAAGTGCATACCCTATGAGGAGCAGCCAGGCATCACAGCAGCAGCAAACAGCGAAGCTAGCAGGTGATTTTCTCTCCTCCACCCTCAGCCAGTTGCTGGCCAGGTGTGAAGGCTGAAGCCTCATCCAGATGCCTCAGCCCTGTCCAGCTGCCTCACTCCCTGCACCTGCTCCTTTCTGCTCTGCCTTGCAGGGGCCTCCTTGCGCCTTCTCCTGGGAGCTGCTGCTGCTCCCCGCAAATCAGCTCTTGCGCTTTCTTCTGCTGAACCCAGAAACCTGGGCCCTGAGGTGGCTGAGAGTGCAGAGGGCAGGCCTTTCACTGCCAGAGGGAAGGCAGGTTGGCCCAGCCAACCTCGGCCCTGTCTGGAATGGGAGCTTCAGTTTCCTTCAAATTAAAATCCCCAAAGGCAGAGATGGGTGGATGCAGGTGGAGGAGGGGCGCGAGCCCCTGGAAAGGTCTTGGTGAAAGGCCTTGAGCTGGGTGGGAAGGAGGTGCCGGCCAGATGGACAACATGTCACAATGCCAGGTGGGGAACCTCGCCTTCTCAGAGCCACAGCCCCTGTCTTAGAATAATGTTCTTAAATGAATACAATAAAATACAGAGGCTTAAAAGAGGAACCAAATATATTGAAATAGAGCTTTGGAAATATTAAAAATCATAATATAGAAATATATGGGCTACTTTAAGACACTAAATAATAACTAACATTTGGGTTTGCATTTTTAAAGAAGTGATGAGCATAAACAATATTTTAAGATACCATCAACAGCTGTTATGTGATGTGAAGACATCTGTGGTTTCTCCTGGTGCAAACTCACAACAAACTCTGCCGTGTGTTGCTTACACTCCTAATTGGAGGAAGTGCTAAATTTCAGCTAGAGGTTGATCAAAATAATGATGTAACTAATTTTCCACCCAGGCTCGTGGATGTTTTAAATGATTTCCCTGGACCTCGTAGGGGTCCTTCCTCTAGAGGGGAGAGGGGCAGGTGGGGGAGGTGGGGCGGGGAGGGGAGAGGGGAAGAATCCCACGTTCTCTGAGTTGTAGGAGGACATTAAGAACTTTGGGCAGCAGCATGCTGAGAGGAGGAGGTGGAAGACGAAAGACTGTGCAGACCTTCCACTGGGCGCCTGTTTCGGGGACAGCAGTGTGGGGGATAAACTGAGGACCTGTGTCCCCTATGAAAATGTGCCTGTGAGGAGAGGCCACCTGGGGAGGAACCCGGGTGAGTTCTGGACCCCAAAAAAGCCTGCCTGGCCCCAGGGCCATGGGGAGGATGAAGTGGGTGCAGCATGGGTTCCTTGTGCTCCCAGGCTCCCACAAAGCCCTACAGTTTTCACAGAGGGGCCTGGCAGTTAGAGAGAGGTGGCCTCTCTTGCTGCGTCAGGAGCTTGGTTCTGGAAGGGTGCTAGAGGAGCTGTAAGAGAGCAGAACCTGGGGTCGGAAGACCCAGGCTGAACCCAGGTCTCGCCCATCACCCCCTTAGGGATTTCAGGTGGGTGGTGGGGTTCTCTGAATCTCAGAGTCCCTGTTTCCTGCAACATTGGAGTAACACCCCTCCCTGGGCCCATTTCATTTCACATAGGTGTTGGAATGTGAGGATCGTTAGAAGACCGTCACACAGGAGAGGCAGGCTATTAGGGTGGACAAAACGCTGTGTGGACCAATTACATGGATGTTCAAATATTAGCAAGGAAGCTGCCTAACCTACTTAAGATAGTAATGTCTGTAAGAATTTCAACAAACATGTACAAATTGGCTGTTAATTTCAAATGTTAGCTTTCACTTATTAAAGCAGGCCACTGAAAGTACTCCTTTGAAACATAAACTTGTTAATTGCAAGGTAACAGAAGTGCTTGAAAGCAATAATGCTGTTTTAAAATATTTGACAAGTCAGACGTTTGAGAACGTTTCCCTGCACCTGGTCCAAACTATAAGGTATTGTTAAGTTCTGTTCATTTCATACTCCACTCACAAATTACATTAATTTATGCATATAAACATTTTAAGTATAGCCTAGGCATTTAAATAGGCAAAGCAGGACTTCTGCTTGACAACAATTTGTCAATAATTAGCACTTTAATAGCATTTGTGTTTTATTTATACCCTGACAACTTCCAAAAAGGATCTGTGTGGAGGGTTAGCTCATTCCTCCCATGTGACTCCCTCCCTCCTTTCCCCTGCCCTCCCCTTCCCTCCCTCCCTTCCTTCCTTCTTTTGATTTTCCTCGTCTCAGTTTCTAAGATCTAATTTAATATATTGCTGTGATCACTCCAGAGTCTTAAATTAGCAACTTTAGGTTAGTTCCCCTCAGATTCTGTTTTCACTGGAGAGCAGGAGGTTTGGGGAAAGTGCTCTGATGAGCCAGTTCCCTTTATTCTTGGTTGTTGCCTCCCTACTTCACTCTTTACAACAACCAGTCAAACAAACAAACAAAAAAGTATATTTATTATATTCCCTTACCAAGCCACAAATTACATGAATACTAAAAAGTATAATCATGCACATTAATATCTCAGAGTGAGGCTGGGTGCAGTGGCTCATGCCTGTAATCCCAGCATTTTGGGAGGCTGAGGTGGGAGGACCATTTGAGCCCAAGAGTTCAAGACCAGCCTGAGCAACATAGTGAGACCCCATCTCTACAAAAAATTTAAAAATTAGCCAGGTGTGGCGGGCATGGTTGTGTGTGCCTATAGTCCCAGCTACTTGGGAGGCTGAGGCAGGAGGATCAATTGAGCCCTGGAGGTCAAGGCTGCTATAAGCCGTGATAGTGCCATTGCACTCCAACCTGGGCAACAGAGAGAGATACTGTCAAAAAGAAGAAAAGATCTGAGAGTGATGCCCAACCCCGCTGGCGATCAAGGTGCTCTCCATGGTCTGCTTCACCCAGCACTGGTAAGAGCCTCTCTCCCCTACCTGGGAGGCAGCATGGCCTCTCCATTCACGCTTCCCCCCAAAGCCCTAGATTACCATCCTCTTCTGTCTGTAGAAACTAAGAAAATTCAGGCTCCAAATCCCATTTATGCCATTTATGCCCTTGTCCTTTGGGTGTCATGATTTAAGCTGGGAATGTTCCCTGAAGTCCCCACTGTAGCTGGAGAAGAGCTGCAGGGGCACGGCTGTCAGTCTAGAAGGGCTCTGGGAGACGCTGCAGGAGCTGGCTCTGTGTGGGCTGAGCAGGAGTTCCTGGCACAGGGTCAGGAGGGCAAGCATGAAGGGAGAGCCTCTGTGTGGAGGTGCCGAGGCAGGGGGTGCGGGTGGCTTTGGGACACACAATGGGGGACACAGGAGGCTCGGGGTCTGGCTAGGCACAACAGGTGGGCTGAGGGCAAGTCTTTCCCCAGTCCTGGTTCCATGCTGGGGTCCACGGGCAGGTCTGTGTCATGGAAAGCTGACTGTGAGGCCAGCAAGGAGACTGCATCAAGTCTGGGCATGCAGCTCTGTTCGGGAAGATGGCAGGACAGAGAGCGGCTGTCCAGGTGCGGATGGTGCTGTCTCTCTGATTTGCAGAGTAGGCTCGCTTGCTCCCATACAGCACACACAGCTGTCAGCCTCACCACATCTTGTCTTATCTCAGAGGCCCTGGGACAGGGAGTAACTTGGCCACGGTCACAGAGCTGGGAATGGCCGTCACCAGGATGCTTTCCAAACTTCCAACCCCAAGCACATTACCCTTTATCTGAATAACAGGGAGGTCTGGTATCCTCTAGGTTGCCTTGGAGATGGGCAGTTTAGCCAAGCATTGGAAGGATCTGCTCTGACACCCTGCCTTCACCCTATCTCATGGTGCCATCTCCCAGAGATGCAGTCTCCTCATCCATAAAGCATTCCTTCCCATCTCATCACTGTTGTGGAGGCACACGTGTGACGGAGCTCATGAAGCACTCAGCATGGTGCCTGGCACATGGAAGAGCTCAGGATGTGATGGCCTGTGGTTGAGATGGGCATGCAGGATGTGTCCCGTTGCTGGGGTGGACCCCCTGTGGGGTTTGTCCCTGCCCCCGAGTGGCTGGCAGTGATGTGTCTAGATCCAGGAGCCTCCCCGACCCTGAGTTCTTGACTCCTGCAACCATTTGTTTATGGACCACCAAGAGCTGGAACCCTTGATGCACACTTTTTGAAGATGGAGAGCTATTATAATTCTATGCTGGGACTGAGGGGGAATATTTCTGAGTTAAGATATATTTAGAAACATATCTAAGGTTGACTTTCCTTTAAGCCTTTTCTCCTAGCTTTTGAATTCTGTTAAGTTACTGGGAAATAAAATTAATCTTTTGTAGGTTAATGAAAGGTTGTGCCAAGATCAGTTTTAAGTCCTGCTGCCAAAGCCATTCTTTAGTCTTACGGCTTGGGATGACATATCATGAATAATAGCGCAGGCTGCTTTCTTCTCCTGCTTTAAGACAAAGGCACAAGGATGTTTATGTCAACAGGGACCATTCAATGTTCCCAAGTAGACTCAGGACTCGGGGGCACCTGACGTCTGTCCTGGTACCAAAGGGTTAAGCCCTGTCCAAAAATTAAAGACAACTTCCCAGCTCCTTCAGCTAGGGTCACACTGTTCCATCTAAATAAAAAAGAGGAATTATTTGGAGAAAAGAAAAGTCTTGGGTGGCCTCCGTGCTCCTAAGTGGTGACGAGGATTAATGAAGAATTTGTAGAAAGAATCGGCCTTTCTCATGAAAGGCACACAATGGTGACAGGTTCAATTGTTTGCCTCTAACCACGCAGAACCTTAGAGAACTTGATACATAAACTATGTGATATTTCCTGGGACAATATTTTTCTTGCTCTTGCCATTAAGTGGCTGTGTCCCTGTCAGCACAGCTATGCAATGGAACTGGGTATGTCAGGAACACTCTCATTAAGACATGCAATTACAGGAAGCAGTGCAGGGTTTGGTGTTCCCTGTATTTTATTTTAGAACACCTGAATTACAGGATTATCCCATTCTCGGGGATCACATCTGACAGTAACAACATGAGGGTTCTGGCCAGATTCGCTATGATTCTTGAGCTTAGAATGCTCAAGGGAGATCAGCACCATGGGCTAAAACCAAGCAGCAGAGCCACGCTGCATGAGGAGGGGCCTGGGAGAGGCGCCTGGCCCATTTCCTGTGGAGGAAGTGGAAGCTTGTGGGTAGAAGGCCTCCAGGCAGAGGCTGAGGAGGGGCTCCTGGAGGGGTGGCATGGGAGGACAGGCCATGAAAGGTGGGGGTGGCAAGGGCACACCAGAGTACAGAAGGCAGAAGAGAGTGGGAGGGGGAGGATGTGGCCCTCCCGAGACTCTGTGGGAAGGATGGTCCAGCTATAGGTGGGAGGGGGTGCTGGAAGTAGAGCCCTAAGCTGAGTTGCGAGGGCCACCAGCCTCCAGCAAAGGTGCTCTGAGTGAGCTCTGCAGAGCATCGGGAAACGCTGAAGTCTGCGCTGGGGACAGGCACCAGCTTACCTGCCTTAGGAGCATTAACTTGGGGACTTTGGCTGACACAAGAGAAAAGGGAGGTATGAAAACAAGGTCGTGAGCTGGAAGAATAGTCTAACAGTTCCAAAAAGAGGCAGGTCATGAGAACCAGAGTAGAGCAAAGGGACAGCAGAGGGGAATGGAGAGGACAGGAGCCTTCGCAGAGAGGGAATGTTTGGGATTCACAACCTGGAGAATGTGGTGGGGCTAGGGGAGGGAGCCGTGGGCCGCGGTTTGGAGCCCTGGATGTGGGCAAACAGTAGTTCCAGCAGCAGAAATAAGGCGAACACTCAGAGGCAATATCCTGAACATCACGTGGTTCAGCTAGGGGAGCAGATTTGAGAGAATCTTCCAGGAATTGTGCCTGGGAGCTGGCCGAAGACAGAAGATGCCCCTCTGACTAAGAAAGTAAGATGGCAGTTCAACTCATTTCCTGTCATTGCAGCAGGGCAAAGCCCTCAAAGAAGACCCAGCCTTTCTTGACAAGGCAAAGGTGCCGAGAGTGGCCTGGCTTCCTCCTGTGGATCCATCTCCCTCTCCCTGGGCAGCACCAAGCACAGCGCTGGGCAAAGAACACTTACATGCACCTGGGCAAATACACAGTGCCTGGTCCAGGCAGGGAGAAGGTCAGATGGCTTCGTGAAGGGCTCTGCCTCCCTCCAGACTCATCAGCTCATCAGCCAATTTGGGGCAACTCCCTTTCTCACGATTCAACTTTCATGCATAATAAATTGTGCCCTGCTGAGAGTGTTACTTGCAAGATACCTTTCCAATTACCTAAAACTCAGCTTAAGGACCAGAACAATCAGGCAATGCATAAATTGGAGCTTCTTTTGTGTGTGTGGTGTGCGTGACTCAGGAACCCTGCTGTGGAATCAGAGATGGGGATAGTACATTCATTCTGGCTGATTAGCACTTGGCCCCCCTGTGTGCAGAGCTACATGCATAAACATGCTTCCGAGTGCCCACAGCGGGTGATCCGGAATCATTGCGTGGACACAGGTGGCTCTGGAATGAAGAATCACCACTTACAATATCCCTTTTGGTTTTCACACTCAGTATGACATTCCCAAAAGAATGCAAAGCATTCTATACACCTATAAAGACCAGGCCAAAATTATTCAAAATTGTCACAGGAATGCAGAGAATCATTTTAAAACTGAGCTTGGAGAGCCCCAAGATACCCCGTCTCTCCACCCATCAGTGTCAGTCTAAAATTAGCTGGGTGAGAATCGCAATTTCTATGTTTTCACCTGTATTTAGGATTCCTGGCAGCACCACAAAGTATTGCCCACATGCTCTTCATGTTTTCTGAGCCTGAAAACTTTTCCAGGATGGCCTGGAAGCTCCTGTGCTTTTCCTTTTGACCAAAAAGGGATGACCAGAGGCCCCATGTGGTGGTGGTGGGCAGTGTTGCATGTGGGATGGGCCTGGGAACATAGGGAAGTGGCAAGGAGGATAATGGCAGAATGGGGGTAATGGGGAAGCCTTGGGGTGCAGGCATGTCTGGAAAACACAAGCTCAGGTTGGGTGGAGTGGGCTTTTGAAGGGTGATACTGTCCAGATGGAGGTTGGGCCTTGCACGGTGAGCTGAGATATGAATGTTCAGGTGGCCCCAAACCATGGAGCCTTCTGGAGAATCACAGTTGTGCTGGTGACTTTGGTTATAAACTCATCCTTCCAATTTCCTACACTTTAGTGCAGGGCCAGCTCTCAAAGGCAGCTCTCTCTGCCCGTCTGTTTTGCTATTTCCAAATCCCCTGAGCAATCTGCAGTCCTGTTGCATCATCATTTATTTCTGAATTCACTGAGGCATCCATCCCTTCCAGCTTCCAGCTGAGTCCGGGCACTCATCATCCTCTGCTTCTGTGTGTGCTTGAGTGCTGCCACAATGCAAAGCTTCCAGGGACATACATATGGACTGATACAAGTGAATGCTGCAACTGTGCTTCAGAGACCCTTTACTACTTTATACACAGTCTAGACAGGTTAAAAATAAAGAGTGCCCCATCTAAAAGGAAGGACAGAAAAAGAAAAGCAAAGGGCATCCCACATCCGCCTTCCACGTCAAAGCACAAGCTCAAGGTAATTTTTTCAGCTCTAAATTGGGCATTTGCTGTGCTCTCTGTCTGGGATTCTTATAACTCCCTAAGCACCAGAAAATGCTAAGCTAAGCAAAGAGGCAAGAAAAGGAGGACATTGCTGAGAATTGCCACCTCCAGAGTCGTGAAGCATGGGTCCTCTTGCTATGCCATTTTTCTACAACAGAAGTGCAGATGGTAATGTGATGAGCACCTTTAAAACACCCATGACACTGAGATGTACCTAAAATAGCCCTGGATTCCCATGAGAATCTATAATGTGCTGATCAACCCATGCCTCATTTGTCACCCCTCATTTAAATCTGTAGGTTTGGCTTGCACCAACATACACGTGAGTCCAGACACACAAAATTACTGTCCTCCACACAAAGCAGTACTGTATGCTGTTTTTCTGAACATCATCTAATCTTAGCTTTATTTCTAGAATGCAAGGGTTGGTCAAGAGAACTGAGCTTATATTATTAATATCATTCACATGATTCTCTCCACCTACACTACTTCTCAGCCCCATCCTTACTGATGGCCATCGAGCGGTCTGAGAGGTACTTATTGCCTTATTTATGGCTGAAAGCTTTCACTTACCAACAGGAAAGGTAGTTTCAGTCACCTTTTAATTATTGTCTCATCCATGAGATCAGTGTACATAATACCCTGTATATTCCTCCCAAGCATCTTGTTATGTACACACGTTTCATGTTCCTGTGTACAGAGGTCTGGACACAGGGGCCCTGTGGTGCTGTCACTTGAAGTGGGTCAGTTGGCGGGTGATGGATTGTCACCGTTAAGATTTTATTGGCGGGGCGCCGTGACTCACGCCTGTAATCCCAGCACTTTGGGAGGCTGAGGTGGGCAGATCACCTGAGGTCAGGAGTTTGAGAACAGCCTGGCCAACATGGTGAAACCCCATCTCTACTAAGAGTACTAAAATTAGCTGGGCATGATGGCAGGTGCCTGTAGTCTCAGCTACTCGGGAGGCTGAGGCAGGAGAATCTCTAGAACCCGGGAGGTGGAGTGAGCTGAGATTGCACTACTGCACTCCAGCCTGTGTGACAGAGTGAGACTGTCTCAAAAAAAAAAAAAAATTAGAAGATAATATTGCCAAAATTTAAAATAATTTCTGTAATATTTGTCATGGGTTTATACTCTAGAAAGCATTGATAGATCATATCTTTATAATTAAAATTCTTTTATTAGGTACACAACTGGAAGGAAACACTAAAATTCAGCATTGGAGACTAGAGGGTTTAGCTGCCGAAGATGTTTTGAATGTGCTCTGACATCTTGTTTTATAAGAGGATCTCATCCTGGAAAAGTGTCTAAAATAGATTTCTGTATAAACCTGTATTTTAAATATACTTGAAGTAAATTGCAGGACATTATGTTAATGCATTAACGTTACCTTCGGGTATTTGAGATGCACATAACTGCCCTTGACTTACCCATTGTAAATATTGGGAGTTTTAGAAGATCATTAGGTTTCGTCAAATGGAGTACACGTAAAAAGTCTATAAAAATGGAAGAAAGTAATTAATAGAAGGTTCTCCAACTGTGGCCAACTCAAGTCCCAGTGTGCCAGTGAGAGAGCAGCTGGGCTTCCCTGTCCCCACAGCTGCCTGTGAATTTCGGCCCTTGAAGCAGGGAGAGGTGGAGCCCGAGGCCGTCTCCACTGTGAATGTGGCCCATGGTGACTGTCTCGCTCTTGAGGAGAAAAAGTCACAGCCAGGCAGCAGAAGGGGCGAACATTCGTCATCGGCCGAGGCTCTTCCTAGCTCCACTCTCCACCCCAGCAGCCTGGGTGAATCAGGCATTGAGGACGGCCCTTTGGCCAGAACCATGGTGCCCAAATGGGACTCTCATCAGCATGAACGAGGTGGAGTTTTCTTTCTTTTCTTTATTCTTTTTTTTTTTTTTTTTGAAACGGAGTCTTGCTCTGTTGCTTAGGCTGCAGTGCAGTGGTGTGATCTTGGCTTATTGCAACGTACGCCTCCTGGGTTCAAGCAATGCTCTTGCTTCAGCCCCCACTAGTATCTGGGATTACAGATGCACGCCACCATGCCCAGCTAATTTTTATATTTTTAGTAGAGATGGGGTTTTGCCATGTTGGCCAGGCTGGTCTAGAACTCCTGACCTCAGGTGATCCAACTGCCTCAGCCTCCCAAAGGGCTGGGATTACAGACATGAGCCATGGTGCCCAGCCAAGGTGGAGTTTTCAAAAAGAACTTTCACTAGGTCATCAATGGCAAACAAAGGCCAAATGAGTGGAAAGAAAGAGGTCGATCATATAACACATGATTCTTGCAAACTCCTTATTTCAAACTCCCTATTGACAGTACTGCCTCAACTGCCCAGGGCAGCTTCAAAATGAAGATCCCAGAATCATCCTCCAAACACTGCTTCTTCTCCTGCTCGTCAGTGTCCACTTTCCAAGTCAGCATCCAGGAGTAATCATTCTGACGAATACAGGAGCACACGGCCTTCTGCTGACTCCAATCCTCTTGCTTGGCAGCCCCTGGCCCCCACTGATCCTGTATGCTCCCCTACATAACCCCAGGGATGGGCACGTGTGCTTTGCTCTGCCCACCTGTAGCGCAGAGTCTAAACTCCGGATCTCTACTTCCAGAAAACCCTTACCGTAAGGATTAAATGGGCTACAGTAAGTTTCCTAAATCTATTCGAGGTAGCATCCAGAAGGACATTTCTAATTCAGATTTATTCTTTTTTTATAATAACTTTTTCAATAATATAATATTCAATTCTATAATAACCTAAGGTTTTACCTTAAAGTGCAATTCGTGCTTTTGATTTAGCATGAGGTCAACAGAACCTAAGATTCCGGGACAAAGTGAAATCTGGGGTAATTATCTGCTAGATATCTATTAGAATTCAGTGAAACAGTTTCCCAGAGAAAATTGTTCATGGCAAGAGGGGTCAGTCCCCTGACCATCAGCTGTTCAGGAGGCAGGGACATCCCACTAACCACAGCCTCATAGCCACATCCCCTGACAGGTGGAGCTTTGAGACTTGGCTTGAGGCCATCTGAGGCCAGCACAGGCTGCCCACATGGCTGTGCTGGAGACACTTGCAATGATGCTCCAGTGCCTCTGTGATCAACCAGCACATTGTTGCATCGTCCCAGCCTCTGGCCAGGCTGCCCTGGTAGTCACAGAAATGGCCACAGATAGTGACCAGAAGCCGAGGGACACCACAGAAAACCATAGTGCTGTAGGACCTGCACAGAAGGCCTCGATCTTAAAAGAGATGCAAAAGAAACATGTGGACAGCTTTACTGTCGGAGGCATGCTAAATTCTAAAAGCTTCAGGTACATCATTTAAAGAAAAATGATCACATGTGGGAAATGTAATTGGAGGTGAGCCCTAAGTCCAAAGGGAAGAGTGCACAGCTTACAATGTAATGCATTGCTATGTCAGCTCTGGGTCCCACACATCACAGGCTTTGCAGACTCTGCCCTTGGACAGTCAACATGCATGTTTTCTCTGCTACAGACAAATAATCACAAAATCAAGATGCTAATTACCAAGACAATGCATCACCTATCAGTGGAAAAAAAAATCTATCCAATCCACTGAAAGGAGCAAAGAAGACATGATGTATTTGTTCATTTATACACTAGAACAAGTTAAAATCAGTAACTAACTGCAGCATGGATTCCAGAGGAAAAAAATACATAAGAAACCTGATTTGTCTTGGCTGCACCAGATCATTAATATTTATATGGAATTGTTTAAATCCAGAAGTTGCAAAACAGCTCTCAGAAGCTACAATCAGCATATTAAATATGCATATTGAGACAGAGATACAGACTGGGGGAGGGAGAGAGAGAGAGGAGAGATACCATTTGACTATTTAACTGCCCTCACACATTTCCCTGATACAAGTTAAAATAAACCCATGTAGTAATATTGGAGCTGTTCCTCTAGCAATGTTTTTCAATGCATTTGTCTGCAAAGTCAATGTTATGCTTGTATCTGGCTGGGCTCTTGTAGCCCTCATTGCAACCTTCATTTACATGTCACTCACCCAGGGAGGCAGATGTGGGCCCACTGCAAACCCTTCCCACCCATCTGTCCCTGGGTAGCATTTTCTTTCTGCGTGGCTCCATCACTCCTGCTTGGTTGGGATGCCCCTTGCCAGGACTTTCTCCTGGACCCCAGCACAGTTTTCATGTCTTTACCCAGATGCCCCCCAACTACCTGCCCATGACCTTGGATGCCCTGTGACTCTCAAGAGAAAACTTGGGTTTTGTGCTGATTCCGAATCTACCAGAGCCTAAAAGATGCATTCATTAGATGGGATTCAATTTACTATAAATCTGGGGACGTTAAAAAATAATGAACTTAAGGATAAAAGTGGGATCTGGTGGGGTGCACGGAACATTATCCCAGTGTTACCGGAAAGGAGTCCCGATCCAGACCTCAAGAGAGGGTTCTTGGACCTCATGCCAGAAAGAATTCGAGGTGGGTCCATAGAGTAAAGTGAAAGCAAGTTTATTAAAAAAGTAAAGGAATAAAAGAATGGCTACTCCACAGGCAGAGCAGCCCCAAGGGAGGGCTGCTTGTTGGCTCTTTTTATGCTTGTTTCTTAATTATATGCTAAACAAAGGGTGGATTTTTCATGATTTTTCTGGGAAAAGAGTGAGCAATTCCAAGAACTGAGGGTCCCTCCCCTTTTTGGACCACATAGGGTAACTTCCTGACATTGCCATGGCATTGTAAACTGTCATGGCGCTGGTGGGAGTGTCTTTTAGCATGGCAGTGCATTGTAATTAGCATATAATGAGTAGTGAGGAAGACCAGAGGTCACTTTCGTCGCTATCTTGGTTTACCTTAACCAGCCCCTGTTCAAGATGGAGTCACTCTGGTTCAAATGCCTCTGACACCCACACTTATGGATGATTATGAACAACACCATCGAGTGTGTGGAATCCGTGGAGCTCCAGTTCCACACAATGCACATGTTCTAAGCACACAACTTTGAAAAAAAGAAAGAATAATACAAATTTCAAAAGAAGTCTGTTTTTGTGACAAGGTTTAGAGAGAACATGAAAAGGTTGTTTATTTTGGTAAGATAAATGATTAGGAAGATGGACAGGTGACAGCTGCGGAGAAACCCAGGGCATTTTGTTTCAGATGTTTGGGAAAGTTCCAGTTCAATTATTGTGTCAGGCAAAGGTTGACTGCGGCTGTGCTCCTGGTTGGGGGCAATTGAGGGGAGGAGAATGAACTCCCCTGGCGTTCCTTCAGATATTCTTCTCCCCATTTGTCTGCAGGAGCAGGTATCCACTGCACCCCACAGTGCCTGACGAATGTCTCTGCTCGTTTCCTTGTGAAGAAAATTCTTCTGGGCTAAGGATGAGTTGTTTTCAGAACACACCGTTTCTATATGCTGCTTTCTGACAACTCCTCCTGATGGTCTACTCCACTAACAATGCAATGCTCCCTCGCTGAGAATGCCCTGTCAGTGGACAGACCCTGCTTTGCACTCAGGGCTTCTGGCCCTCCGCTGCCATCCCAGGCCTGTGTCCATGTGTCCCTTCTGCTGCATACAGCTGAAGTCCTGTGATTTACTTCCTCCCTGAGGCTCTGACTCAGGGCACGTCTGTCATTATCGTTTCCACTTACCGTGCAGGAACAAGCCAGAAAGACCAGGAAATTAACACCTCTTGTGAACAGCTCTCACCTATGGGCACCTCCAGCCCTCACCTCCCTGATCAATGGCAGAGCTTGGAGCACTAGGAATGAAGCTCTCCCCAGAAGTCCCCATGGGTTGGGGACACTTTTCTACAGCCCTGCCAAAGGCATGTGCTCAGAGGATTTGGCAGCATGGTTTGATCTTAGCCACAGACAATCTCTCCCAACTCTGGACACTTTTTGGTAATGCTGCATTTATAAGCCACATGGTTCATCTTTAGGAAATGACCAAGCAGAACACGGGTGTGCACATCTTTGCATCAGACACAAACACAACCAGCATTTAAATGAGCACCTACAATGTGGCAGATTCCATGCCCAGTGGCTCTTTGTAGCATTTAAATAAAGATTGTTTCTTTATTTGCATTGGATTGAGCTGTATGGTCTTCATCCCATGTCCTTACACTCCTCATTAGCCTTGATAGCACTGTGTTGGTTACTCATGCAGTGCAAAGAGCCATTTAGAATGTCAGTTAGCACCAGAAGAAATAAGAATTCAAGTGACAGATAATCTAGGTCCTTCAACCAAGCTTCCAATTTTGTAGTTAAAAATATTTCTGTTATAAAAATAATATATTCTCTGTATAAACAATTAAGGAAACAGAAATATAGATTTCTGCTTCTGAGAATGCCAGACTGGTAACTCTTCTGCAGAAGACAGCTAAAAATCCTTAAAGAAACATTAAAGAAAATATTTTATAAAGCATTGAAGAGATAAGAAGATGAGCGATTATCAGGCCAAGGCCAGGGAGAGGACAGTAACTCAGAAGGGTGGACCAGGCATATGAGGACACATACGCCCTAGGGATGTTTGCTGACCATAAGAGGTGTCTGAGAGGATGAGTTTTGGGTTACTTTGTGAGATGGTAGGAATCCAAGTTGGATTTCAGAGCCCAGCGAAGAGGGAGATCCTGTAAACCAGCCATAGGATGAAGCACCAAAGAGCTAAGCCATGAGGGAAAAGGTGACATGAAAGTACACCAGCCCCCCATGAGCTACAGCCCAGTTCTGCTTCACCTCGGAGCTTGAGTGTGGACTAAGATGGTCTTGAATTTTTTGTGCTGTATGTGCTGGAAGAACAGCAAAGAAATAACCTATCTGAAGAAAGGTGGCATCATCCTAATCTTCAAAATATTACTATGAATACTTTGTCAAAAACAATGACCAGCATAAAATCAGCAACATCTGAGAAAATATACCATGAGTGAGAACAAGGAAAAACAACAAACACCCAGACTCACAGGGATCCCAGGTATCATAATGATCAGGCATAGACTATAAAATACCTCTGCTTACTATGTTCCAGGAAATAAAACAAAGCTTGGAAGTGTTGGCAGGTGATTGAAACATACAAGAAGGGTTGTAGGTGATCTGAAAAAGAAGACACATGGGAATTCTAGAATTATAATATTTAAAAAATATATATTATAATGGGTTTGGCAGAATTTGAGACACAACTAAAGAGGAAACTGTGGACCAGAATTCTATACCTAATGAACATACCTGCAAGAATAAATGTGATAAAAAGACATTTCCAATAACATAAAACAGAGAGTGTTTACCACAAGAAAAGCCACTCTAAAGGAAATTCTAAAAGATGTTCTTTAGGCAGAAGGGTATCATTCAAGCTGGAAGATAAAAAATTTAGGAAGAAATGAGGAGCAAAGTAGTGGAATCTAGGGATTTCTACAGTTAAATATCAACAATGTAAAACAATAACATTGTCATTTTGAAGTATTTCTTCCTGTCTGTCTATCCATCCATCCCCAGAAAAGATGATCTTCTCTTTAGTTCTTAAAGGCCCAAATTCATATTTTAAAAATATTGTTAAAATTGATTATTTTGATGAAACTGACAAAATCCTAGAAAAATATAAGTTGCCATAACTGATACGAGAAACAACAGAAAGCCTAATCAGAGATATTGATATTAAAGAAAAGAAATCACTAATTTAAAATCTTCCTATGAGAGAAGTCCAGGCTCAAAGAGCTCCACCAATGACTGCTATCAAAGATTTGAAAAATGGATCAGTTTTAAATAAATGTTCAGAGAACAGAAAAAGGGAACTCTTCACAACCAGAGTAACACTGATATCAAAACTTAATGAAGAAATTACCACAAAGGATAATATACATCAATCTCTCTCGTGAACAGAAACACAAAAATGTTAAGCAAAACAGCACACAAATTCAGCAACATATACAAATTATGATCAATTAGGGTTTATTCTAGGAATGCAAGGTTGGTTTAACATTTCAAATCAGTCAATGTAATTTATATTAGTAGATTAAAGGAAAATATTCATATAATTGTTTTTCATTTGCACAAAAAGCTTTTGGTAAATCCAACACCCATTAATGATTTAAAAATGAGTTATCTAAAGATCCTACTTAACAGTGAAATGTTGGAAATTTTTCCATTGAGACAAGATAAGAGTGCCATTCAGATGCAATGTGGCTTTTGCAAGTGCAGTAAGGAAAGATGAAGACATGGGCTGGGCGTGGTGGCTCATACCTGTAATCCTAGCACTTTGGGAGGCCGAGGCAGGCGGATAGCCTGAGGTCAGGAGTTCAAGACCAGCTTGGCCAACACGGTGATACTCCATCTTTATTAAGAATATAAAAATTAGCCAGGAGTGGTGGCAGGCACCTGTAATCCCAGCTACTCAGGAGGCTGAGACAGGAGACTTGCTTGAACCTGGGAGGTGGAGGTTGCAGTGAGCTGAGATCACGCCATTGCACCATTGCACTCTGGTCTAGGCGACAAGAGCAAAACTCCATCTCAAAAAAAAAAAAAAAAAAAAAAGAAAGATGAAGACATGAAGGTTGAGGAACTCAAACTTAGGTGGTAAAATAATAAAAATGTGCCAGAAAACTGTGTCCTGTGGAGGTCATTCCAGTGGTCATCGGGTGGGGAGGAAAGACAGCGATAAGGAGGAAGGATGGCTGGAAGGTGCTAGTCCTTCTACCCTGGGGGTTCCAGGGACATTCCTGACCTGGGTGATGGTGACTTGGCCACTTGCTTTAAAATAATTTGTTAAGCTATACATTTATGTTTCTATTCTGACTGTTATTTTCAAACTAGGAAAGATTTGACAATCCCCTTCACATTAACGGTGCTAAAACAAAGACACATTCAGGAAGGAAGAGAAAAACCACCCATTGCCTACAGAGGGGGTAATTTTCTTCCAGTCTCTTTTCCTTTTTTCTAACTTTCAAAAATGTATAATAATATATCACATATGTGGAAAGCTCGATAGTTTTTGTGAAGACATATGAAAGAAATTACTTGATTCTTCCAACAAATGACTGTATACTGTAGCATAACTTTTTAAAAATTTGTACAAATTTGTGAGATACCTCTGAAATTGTGTTAGATGTATACAATGTGTAGTGACAAAGTCAGGGTATTTAAGGTGTCCATCTTCTGAATATAATAGAGTTTTGTTTAACTATAGTCACCCTACACTGTTACCAACCATTGAATGTATTCCCTCTACCTAACTGTACATTTGTACCCTGTAACCCACTTCTCTTCATCCTCCCCCAGCTACTCACTCTTCCCAGTCTCTGTTATCTACCTTTCCACTCTCTACCTCCATGTGATCAGACTTTTTAGCTCTCATGTGTATAAGTGAGAGCAGGTAGTATTTGCCTTTTTGTACTTGGCTTATTTCACTTAATAATCTCCAGTTCCATCCATGATGCTGAAAATTGCATTATTCCATTCTTTGTTATGGCCAAATCATATTCCATTGTGTATCTATACCACATTTTCTTTATCCATTTGTCCACTGATTGGCACTTAGTTTGATTCCATATTTTTGCCATTGTGAACAATGCTTCAGTAACTATGAGGGTGTAGGTATTTATTTGATATAATTATTCCTTTTTCTTTGGGTAGATACCCAGTAGTGGGATTGCTGGGTCAAAGGTATTCTATTTTTAATTTTTAGAGAAATCTCCATACTGCTTTCTATAATGGTTGTACTAGTTTGCATTCTCACCAACAGTATATAAGAGTTCCCATTTCTCTGCATACTTAGCAACATCTGTTATTTTGTCTTTTTAATAATAGCCATTCTGACTGGGGTAAGATGATGATATCTCATTGTGATTTTGATTTGCATTTTTCTGATGATTAGTGGTGTTCAGCATTTTTTCATACATCTGTTAGCAGTTGGTCTTATTTTGAGAAATCTATCCAAATCCTTTGCCCACTTTTTAATGGGATTATTTGGAGGTTTTTTTCCTGTTGTTTGAATTTCCTGTATATTCTGGATATTAATCCCTTGTGAGATGTATAGTTTGCAAATATTTTATTCCTTTCTGCAAGTTGTATCTTTACTCTGTTGATTATTTCTTTTGCTGTGCAGAAGATTTTTTGTTTAATTAAGTCCTGCTTGTCTATTTTTGTTTTGGTTGCCTGTGCTTTTGAGGTCCTAGTCATTAATTTTTCGCCTAGACCAATATCTAGGAGAGATTTCCCTAGGTTTTCTTTAGTAGTTTTACAGTTTTTGGTCTTATTTAAACTCATTGTGTGTTGCTTTTTGCGTATGATGAAAGATAAAGGTCTACATAGTGTAAATTTTAAAATCACAAAACTGACCTTTTGTTGGAGGGATAAATGGAGAATAACTGATAAGACATAATTAAAAAATGTTTCCATGGGAAAAATAGTAAGCCAAAACCAAGCAGTGTTAAACTGAAAAGCAAATGAGGTCATGAATGAGATTGGACTAGAATCTGTCGGAGCCGATCCTGAACACATAGAGGTGCTTGTGGATTTCCTCACAGTTTCATCCACTGTGGGCCCCTCCCAGTCCTGGCGTGTAACGAACCTGCTGTGTGATCCTGAATACCTTAAACAACCTTGCTGGGCACTGACTTCCTCACTTGCTGGGTACAATAGAATTTGCCTATTTCAGGATTCTCTTGAAGATGAAATAAAACTCACTGTAAACTTGCTGTGAAACAGTGGCTCTGGGTATATCTGAAGGATTTTAAAACAGCACAGAACCTGATTTGTACAGACCTGGATTCCAATTTGTAAAATTTATCATCTGTAAAATGGTGATAATACTAGTACTAATTTCATGGAGCTGCTGTGGGAATTAGGTGCAATTGTGCATCTAAAGCACTTTGCCCTTGCTGCCGTTCTTGTTTCGTGAGTGCATGGTGGCAAGCCCTCCACTCCATACCCTGCACAGTGCCTGTCTGCAGCAGCGCATTTCTTGGCTCAATAGAGAACTGGAGCTGTGGCCAGGGAAGGCTTGCCGCTGACACCCAAACAGGCCCCTGCCGCACTCAAAACAGGGCTGTCCTGGTGAGAATGTTATTACCCTCTTTAACATGGGTTCCAATTTGGCTAACACAGGTTGCACTCTGAAAAAACGATTGATGTCAGCTTATTATATAACCCAAATTGTCATTCGATGTGAGGTGGTGTGGACCAGAATGCACCTCTATGCTGCAGTTTTGACCTCCTTGAGTCCTAGGAGGAAAGGCAGTCTTCTATGCTTTCTGATGAGGGCACCAAAGCTATGGAGGGGCTAAGGTGCTGCTCTGATTCTTGCATGCTGAGGTGACTCTCAGTTGATGCTTTTGCTTCCAGAGGGAGAAATATCAGACTCACCTCCTGTGTCTCAGTGTCCCTCAGCCTTGCTGTCTTTCAAGCTCACGAACTGCTTGCTCTGTCCTGGCCTTTCCAATGGGCAACTTTATGCAGGCCACATCAGTCCACTGCCTGGGGTCTGTGGCTCTTCCCATCACCACCAGCTTGACAAACTCCAGCCCAGGCTCCCAGATTCTGGTCTCCACAGCAGCTCTGGAGGAAGCAGGGTCTGGAACTTGTTAGTGTAGGGAAGTTCATTCCCTGTGGGGCAGACTTTAACACTAGGAGCTACACTGCCACTTCCCTCTCCATTTTCCCTCTGCTGTCTCAGTGAAGCCTACCCAGAGACCTGCTAGGAAGTGGAAGCTAGAGGGGAAGGCACTATACTATGTTGCCCTGCCTCCTTCCACACCTCCCTTCCATTTCCTTCGTGTTCCCTGGCCTGGCATCACATTTCTAAATAAGGCCTCAGAACTCCAACCTTTCTGCAGGTTCTGTGTTCTAGGGAGCCCAGTCGAGTTGATGGACTCAGATATTTCTGTCCAAGGCTCACCACACTGAGTGCATCACACAGCTGTCATGTTAGGGATCTCAGAGCCTCTAGGAAACACAGTGGCCAGAATTCCAGCCCTGATCCACCACAGACTCACCCAGTGAGTCTGTGTAAATGCAGCCCACTCCCAGCCTTAGCATCCCTTCCAGAACAAGGAAAAAAGTGGAAGAAATGCTGTACTCTTTAATATCTTGAGCTCTTTGGAAAAAAGACACAAGATGGGATAAGGCAGCCAAGGGGGAAACAAACTGTGTCCTGAAATAATATAGCAGGAACAAGGGAAATTACATGCAGCCATTTCCATAACACAAAGCCAGAATCTTTTCTGCACTCTCTATTTCTTTCCTCCCAAACTGCACTTTTATGTGCAGACAAATGTACAATGGACATCCATTATCTGTCTCCTGGGGAGAGCTGCTGGGACAGTTCTTCCAAATGTGTTCTGGAAGAGGACCATGGAAAAGGACACGAGGTGAAGAAGGAGGAGGGAATTCAGAGAGAAATCTGTTCATGGACTCCCAGTGGAGGACAGGGTCAGACAGCCTTCAGCACACCCAGGGTACTGCATTCCCCCCTCCTCAGCACTCAGAGGCTCTTTGCGCCCCACCAGCAAGGGGTGTGCCCCCCTTTACCATCTACACAGGCTGCAAATGCCTGAGCAAGGAGGATGCTTTGTGACCAGTGATATCCATTGAATCCAATGAGACTAAACATGCGAACGTGGCAGGTGTCCAGTTGACGGCCAACGAATTGATCTGAAAGGGACTGGGGGAGATTGAGGACGCAGAGCTTATATGTCCCGGCACTGACTGCTGAAGAATTCTGAAAGCAGGGGAAGGGCTCCAAGTGGGGTGAGGATGAGAAACAACTTGTAGGTAAAACACCACGAGTCAGGAGTGTAAGAAAAGGTTTGGAGGCCAGGCCCGGTGGCTCATGCCTGTAATTCCAGTAGTTTGGGAGGCCGAGCCAGTCAGATCACTTGAGGTCAGGAGTTCGAGGCTAGCCTAGCCAACATGGCAAAACTCTATCTCTACTAAAAATACAAACATTAGCAAGGCATGGTGGCGGGAGCCTGTAGTCCCAGCTACTTGGGAGGCTCAGGCAGTAGAATTGCTTGAATCCGGGAGATGGAGGTTGCAGTGAGCTGAGATCATGCCACTGCACTACAGCGTGGGTGACAGAGTGAGACTCCATCTCAAAAGAAAAAAAAAAAAGATTTAGCGACTTCACATTTAATTATCTCCTAAATGAGTAATTGGCAAAATAAACACATAAATACACATTAAAAATGAGTTGTTTTTAAAAAAATCAATACAAAGAAAATCACTTAAAACCATACACTTATATGGAAATTAAACAACCTGCTCCTGAATGACTTTTGGGTAAACAATAAAATTAGGGCAGAAATCAAGGAATTCTTTGAAACTAATGAGAACAAAGATACAACATATCAGAATCTCTGGGACACAGCTAAAACAGTGCAAAGAGGGAAGCTTATGGTGCTAAATGCCCACATCAAAAAGTTAGAAAGATCTCAACTTAACAACTTAACATTACACCTAGAAGAACTAGAGAAACAAGAGCAAACTAACCCCAAAGCTAGCAGAAGACAAGAAGTAACCAGAATCAGAGGTGAACTGAAGAAAATTGAGGAGTGAAAAACCATAGAAGAGATAAACAAATCCAGAAGTTTGTTCTTTGAAAGAATAAATAAGCTTGATAGACAACTAGCTAGACTAATGAAGAAGAAAAGAGAGAAGGTCCAAATAAACACAATCATAAATTTAAAAAAACTCTCAGAGACTACCATGAACCCTTCTATGCACACCATCTATAACACCTAGAAGAAATGGATACATTGCTGGAAACACAAAATCTCCCAAGATTGAACCAGGAAGAAATTGAACACCTGAAAAGGCCAATAATGAGTTCCAAAACTGAATCAGAAATAGAAAGCTTAGCAACCGGAAAGGACTATATGGCTTCATAGCCAAATTCCACCAGATGTATAAACAAGCGCTGGTACCATTCCTACTGAAACTATTACAAAAAAGTTGAGGAGGAGGGACTCCTCCTTAACACATCCTATGAGGTCAGTATCATCCTGATACCAAAACCTGGCAAAGACTTAACAGAAAAAGAAAACTTCAGGCCAATAGACGTAATAAACATAGATGTAAAAATTCTCAGCAAAAACCAGAAGCACATCAAAAAGCTAATCCACCATAATCAAGAAGGTTTTATCCCTGGGATGCAAGGTTGGTTCAACATATGCAAACCAATAAATGTAATTCACTACATAAACAGAAATAAAAACAAAAACCATTTGATCATCTCAATAGATGCAGAAAAGGCTTTTGATAAAATTCAGCATCCTTTCATATTAAAAACCATTAATAAACTAAGCATCGAAGGAACACACTCAAAATAATAAGAGCCATTTATCACAAACCAAAAGCCAATATCATACCGAATGGCAAAAGTTGGAAGCATTCCCCTTGAGAAATGGAACTAGACAAGGATGTCCACTCTCACCACTCCTGTTCAACAAAGTACTGGAAGTCCTAGCCAGAACAATCAGTCAAGAGAAAGAAATAAAAGGCATCCAAATAGAAAGAGAAGTCAAACTATCTCTGTTGGCAGATAATATGATTCTATACCTGAAAGCTCCTAGATCTGATAAATAACTTCAGCAAAGTTTTAACATACAAAATCAATGTGCAAAAATCAGTAGCATTCCTATACACCAACAACACCCAAGATTCAAGAAAGCAATTCCGTTCACAATAGCCACAAATGGAATAAAATACTTAGGAATACAGCTAACAGGGAGGTGAAAGATCTCTACAATGAGAATTATAGAACGCTGCTCAAAGAAATCGGAGATGACACAATCAACTGAAAAAATATTTCCTGCTCATTGATAGGAAGAATCGATATTGTTAAAATGGTCATACTGCCTAAAGCACTTACAGATCTAGTGCTATTCCTATCAAATTACCAATGACATTTTTCACAGAATACGAAAAAAAGTTATTTTATAACTCACATGGAACCACAAAAGAGCTCAAATAGCCAAGGCAATCCTAAGTGGAAAGAATAAAGCTGGAGGCGTCATGTTACCTGACTTCAAACCATATTAGAAGGCAACAATAACCAAAACAGCATGGTACTAGTATAAAAACAGACATATAGACCAATGAAACAGAATAGAGAACCCAGAAATAAAGCCATACACCTAATCTTCGACAAAGTCGACAAAACAAGCAATGGAGGAAGAACTCCCTATTCAATAAATGGTGATAGGATAACTGGCTGGCTAGCCATATGCAGAAAGTTGAAGCTGTATCCCTTCCTTACACTGTATACACAAATGAATTCAAGATGGATTAAAGACTTAAATGTGAAACCTACAATTATAAAAACCCTGGAAGATAACCTAGGAAATACCATCCTGGACATAAGCCTTGGCAAAGATTTCACAGTGAAGACATCAAAAGCAATAGAAACAAAACCAAAAATTGATAAACCGTACCAATTAAACTAAAGAGCTTCTGCACAGCAAAAGAAATGTTCAACAGAATAAACAAACAACCTACAGAATGGGAGAAAATATTTGCAAACTATTCATCCAACAAAGGTCTAATATCCAGAATCTATAAAGAACTTAAACAAATTAACAAGCAAGAAACACCCGCATTAAAAAGTGGGCAAAGGACACGACGGATTTTTTTCAAAAGAAGACATACATGAGGCCAACAACCATATGAAAAAATGCTCAACATCACTAATCATTAGAGAAATGCAAATCAAAACCACAATGAGAAATTCTCACACAGTCAAAATGGCTATTATTAAAATGTCAAAAAATAACAGATGCTAGCAAGGTTCTGGAGAAAAGGGAATGCTTTTACACTGCTGGTGGAAGTGTAAATTAGTTCAGCCATTTTGGAAAGCAGTGTGGCAATTTCTCAAATAACTTAAAAGAGAATTACCATTTGACTCAGCAATCCCATCACTGGGTATACACCCAAAGGAATATAAATCATTCTACTATAAAGACATGTGTGTGCATATGTCCATCACAGCACTATTCCCAATAGCAAAGACATGGAACCAACTAAATGCCTATCAATGGTAGACTGGGTAAAGAAAATGTGGTACATGTACACCATGGAATACTACATAGCTGCAAACAAAAGGAGATCATGTCCTTTGCAGCAACATGGATGGAGCTGAAAGCCATAATCCTAAATGAACTGACATAGGAACAGAAAACCAAATACTGCATGTTCTGACTTACAGGTGGAACCTAAACATTGAGAACACATGAACACAAAGAAAAGGAACAACAGACAATGGGGCTGACTTGAGGAAGGAGGGTAGAAGGAGGGGAGGATCCAAAAATTACCTATCAGGTGCTATGCTTATTACCTGGGTGATGAAATAATCTGTACATCAAACTCCCATGACATGCAATTGACCTATACAACAAACCTGCACATGTGCCCTTCAACTTTAAAGAAAGACAAACTGAGTTTTTCCAGCAGCAGTGGGCCAGAGTGTGGACATTGAGCTGAAGTCCTCAGGATTTCCTGATTTCTCCCTACTTTCAGATGATCTTACTGACCTCAACTTTTTCCATGGGCAAATCAACTTGTTCTTTCCATATTAAAAAACTGCGGGCCATACGGGGTGGCTCACACCTGTAATCCCAGCACTTTGGAAGGCTGAGGCAGGAGAATCATTTGAGCCCGGGAGTTTGAGACCAGCCTGGAAAACAAAGAGAGATCCCCATCTCTACAAAATATTGAAATTAGCTGGGTGTGGTGGCAGGCACCTGTATTCCCAGCTACTTGGGAAGCTGAGGTGTGAAGATAGCTTGAGTTTAGGAGGCTGAGGATGCAGTGAGCCATGATCATGCTGCAGCACTCCAGCCTGGGCAACAAAGTGATACCCTGTCTCAAAAATTAAATAATTAATTTTAAAAACCTGGAAAGTGTGGGCAAATCATCCAAGTCTGATTATGATGGCCCTGTTGATTAGTTCATCAACAGCCTCGCAGCTCAAGAACACAACTAAGAAAGCAAATTCCAATTGCTGGCATTGTTTGGATCTCTGGGAGGAACCCATGTCCCCACACTCTCTGAGCAATGTCTTGACGGTGGTTACAGGAAGGTTTAGGCTCTTTCTGGGAAATGGACAGAAAACATTGCATCCCACACACCAGCCATAAATAATTAGAATTAATATACAGAGTAAGACTGAGAATGGAAGCACTTAATTCCTGTTGGAACAATGATGGTGTCGTGTCCCTTAATGTCCTACAAGGCTTACTTGAGTGACAAGTTTTCACACCTAAATCCCATAATTGTTCCCTCCACCTTTGCAGAATTTGCAGAGCATCTTATTCAGAGGAGTAAGAACAGCTTGTACGTGACTTATACTTCTACTCTGCTACACAGCATCAAATTCAGGAGAAATAATAAATACCTTTAGTACATATCATTACCCAAGATTGCTTGGTTCTCTCCCATAATTTAATATGATCCAGTTTTAATGGAGTCAGGGAGAAGGACAGACTTATCCCTGGGAGCTAGAAGCAGGGCTGCTATTTAACTGAAAACAAGAGGCAAGGATATCAGACTTCTATAGTTCTTCCCTATGTGGGTATTTGTAATGTCAAAAGCAAGACTATGATTTCCTCTAACACTTGGGCAGTATTTGGTGGAATCTGTCACTAAGTGCACTAATCACTGACCATTGACCCAGAAGTGGGCAATGATGGTGGGGGCACCGAATCCTGGCTCTACCCTTGGAAGCATGACCTGGGAACAGCTACATGACTCTTGCAGCCTAATACCTCATCTGCATCTGCCCCAAGAAGTGTGTGATGTCACGTATGTGCAAGGTGCTTGGTGCACAGGGGGGCTTTTTATTGCTCCCCTAACTGTCCCCCCATTCTCCTTCCCACTGTATTTCACAACATCTGTTTTCCTCTCTTTTGGGTCATTTTCATTATGAACAAGTATGCTATCATTTCTCCCACTTAAAAGCAAAAACGAAAAACAAAAGAACACTCTTGAGATGACCTCATTAAATAGCACCCCATTTCTCACTCTCCATTTACAGCAAAACTCTTCAAAAAAAAAAAAAAGACAACTAGTTGTACTATGTCCAACTACTCTCTTTGCACATCCATATGTATATTTACAGACAACGTCCCATTCTGTCTCTCAGGCTTGGGTGCAGTGGTGGGATCATAGATCACAGCAGCCTTGAACTCCTGGGCTCATGTGATCTTCCCACCTCAGCCTCATGAATAGCTGTGACCACAGGCACGAGCCACCACGCTCAGCTAATTTTTAAATTTTTGTATACATGGGGTCTGTTGCACAGGCTGGCTTCAAGCAGTTCTTCTCCGTAGGCCTCCCAAATACGTGCATTTTCTAAATGTTTTAATTGAGTATAGTATTCTTAAAAGTGTACACACACAAAAAAAGGTGTAAATAAAGCTCAACGAGTTTCCACAAGCATACAGCCAGCACCCACAAGACCCTCCACGCCCCTCTGCTGTGCCTGCTGATCCAAGTCCCAGCAGTGCAGCTCTGCGTCGCTGGATGGTTCCCTTCCTCTCGCTCTGGAGTCCGCTCCTCGGTGCTGCCCCTCCCTGCATGCCTGAAGCTGCTCATCAGTGGTCAATGCTCCCACGGGCCCCTCATCACCACGCCGGTGCTTGATCCCCAGCTCAGGCCTTACACTCCTACCCTCGGCCCAGACGTCTCCCTGGAGCCCCCATGGTTCGGTGCCTCCACGCAGAGGCCGACAGCTCCCGGACTTGAGAGGCCCCGCTGCCTACCCGGCTGCAGGAAACCCCTGGTCCAGGGCATCCTTCCCTTCCCTCTTCCTTTCACACTGCAACCTAAGCCTAGGGGACATTCACCCAGAAGACACCCCGCAGCTCCCCACCGCTTATGAAATTCCCAGCCACTCCTGCAGCGCAGGTCTCCACGGTTCTCCGGGTGACCGTTGCCGCCGCCTTGCGCCTCCCCCTCTGCCCTGTCCTCTGAAGGCTCCCGGGAGCATGTGGCCATAGGGGCTTCTCCTCCGCTCAAACCCCGGAGGCTTCTTATCCCAAAGTGGAAGCCTCGCTCGGTTACAGCCTAAAGAGTCTCGGGGTCTGCCCCTGTTAGCCCCGCCTTGTTAGTTATCCCTACCCCCATTCCCCACTCCACACCCGCGGCCCCCAGCCCCGCCGCGCCGGCCCCACCTGCCCCACGTGCTCCCCCCAGGGCCTCAGCACTGCAGGCCTCTCTGTCTGGAAGCTCCTCCCCAAGGGCTCCCCCTGGCTCAGCCCGCGGCTTTATCAGAAGACACCATCCTCTCCGCGAGCCCCGCCACGGCCACCCTGTTTAAAATGTTTCTCCCAGCTCCACACTCCCCATGTCCATCCGCATCTAATAGCCAGTGAGTAAAACGCAGAACAGTAAAGCTGACGTTGCAAGGAAGAGAGGCAGGCGACGAGCACGTTAGCTCTGAGAAGTGGGATTTGGTTTGCTCTGTTCACTGCTGCATGCCCGGCACTTACTGAACACGTGGGAGGTGTTTACTAATCAGTGGGTAAATGAACGGATTCCAAGGGGCTTTGCTATTAGCTAGGTTGCACTCTTCTAGATTTTCAGTACCATAAAAAGATTCTCTTTTTTCCCCTAGTTTGCCCAATTCCCTTTGCTGGTACTATTCATAAAATTCATAATCTGCTTCCTAATACCCTTTTCTCATTTAATTATTGTTATAATGTTGCAGTTAGTAAAGGAAAGAAACATTTTATGAAATGAAATTAGATCAAGACATAATAAATGCTTGGATGCAAAGACGTCTGCCAGCAGAGTCAACACAGGAACTCTCGGGCCTGCCCCGAGCAGGTCCAGGCCCAGTGCCCGCCTTGGGGCAAGGCTCTGGCTTTGGTCCCCGGCTGCCCCCGTCACATGGGATGGAGTGAAGTGCCATGAGGACCAATGCCATGTCATGCTCAGACAGGCTTTCCTCCCCTGCCAGCCTTTCCAAGCAGGGTGGGGGGATGGTGAATTTAGAAGCAAGGACTGTGGTTCTATTTTCGTTTGCAAACAGATAAAAGTCAAAGCTACATTGCAGAAAATGTGGCTTTAAGGGTTAGAAATATTAATATTTCCCTCATGTGCCTATACTTGCTACCTCTGTGATTTCTGTTACTTATTAAATCCCTTGAAACTTCAGTTTTGTTAATCTGTAAAATGGAGATAATAATTTTCCACCTTCCGGACTCACCGCGAAGATTAAATAAGATAAAGTGTGTGCATTAACTAGCTGACAGCAGCCACTCAGCCAATTATGGGATTCATGTCTATCCTCAGTATCATTCACAAATGTCAGTTCCTAGATGAAGCCACACCACCATAATTGCACACACCCACACCCTCCTCTGTATGAACTGGTTTACAAAGCGTGCTTGCAATGGGGGCTGGATGGAACATCGTTGGGCAAAATGAAGTTGTAGACAACATGCTGCCCTCATCTGCCCACCCACCCCCACCCCACAGCTCAGGGACAAGCCAGATGCCTCCCCCAGAGAAGGCAGGTGCCTCCAAGCTTGCACATCCTGCTAGCTCCTGCCTACTGCTCACCAATGTTGGTTTTAGGCACACCTCTCAACCTCACTGAACCCTGATTTCAGCACGCATGTCATGGAGTTCCTATGAGATAATGCATGTAAGACAGCAATATTCACACCCGAGCAACATCAGAACCCAAGGCATCCCTCCCTTCCCTCTTCCTTTCACACCACAACCAAAGCCCAGGGGTCATTTCTTCCAAAAGACATCCTGCAGCTTCCCACTTCTTATTAGATTCCCAGCCGAGACCGCAGCACAGGTCACCACGGCCCCTCCCGGGTGATGGCAGCAGCATCCATGAGGAGCTGGAGGCCTCCTCAAAATGCAGATTCCTGAGCTTTGCCCCAGAGACTCTGACTGAGCAGGTGTGTGGTGGAACAGACAGTGTACATTTCTAGCAAGTGCCTAGAGGGTCCAGGACCACATCCTGGAAGCAAGGGTGCATGGCTCCAACGCTGAACCTGGCACACAGTAGGTGGTCAGCCAGTGTTACCCACCTCACTAACACTTTGATTACTACTGTTATGCTACTTCATGAACATATTTTTAGAATTAGCAAAATCTGCTGGGAAAGGTGTGTCTGTGTCTTTCCAGGTGTCCCTTGGCCTCTGGACCCCCAGCACCTGGAGAACTCAGGTTTCCAGCAGGGCACAACCAGCAGCAACTGCTCTGCAGGTGCCTCCTGGGGACTTTCACTGGCCTTACATCTCTAACCCTCAGCTAACCGCATACCCTGGAAATCATTTTAACATCATTGTATGGGTCAGGAAACAGAGGCATGGGAGAGCTGCCTGCTAAATGGGACCAGGCTACAACAGGACAAAAGAACATATTGGAGGTGCATAATTCTAGAGATGGCATCCCTCATTTTCTCTACTGCCCAATTTAATCAGACCACCATAAGATGTTGTTTTGTTTTTCTGTAATGGCTTGGCATGTTCCTTTGACTTCACTGAACAGTTATTTTGACAATGAGCAGACACAGCCTGTCAGTGAGTACACTGTGATATGATCTGAGATAAAAGGGAAAAAAAACCCAAAGTCACACTTAGATGTCAAAGATTTCCTTGTGAACGGCACTGAGGGCCTGGAGAGCCTCAGCTCCACCAACATGCTCTTTGCCCAGGTGCATCATCCCCTTGACCCAACAAGGCGGCAGGATGTGCTGGCCACTGCGGCAGAGAGGGCTCCGGGCTTCCCCATCTCCAGTCCTGGGCTTCGCACTCCCAGCTGGCCTCGCTTAGGAAAGCACTGATTTAATTTAGTGCAAGGATTCTCAGATTGCATCTGTTCTATTCTGTGCTACACTCTCTCCTTGGCAGCTGCCGGCTTCCCCACAATGGCCTGCTGGAGACCACGCGTCTGCAGTGTGGGCTGTAAACAGAATGCTCAGCAGCCTGGTAGCCGGCGGAGGCGTCCTGTGCAGGGCTGCTTGTTTCCAGGATCTGCAGCAGCTCCCAGAACCACCACTGCAGACTGAGGGGAGCTGCCTGGGATGGGAGTTCTGATTGGACACGGATGCGGACACAGGCCCTGCAAAGGGGACTCACCTCCACAGGTATCTTTATAAAAGTGTCAGCACCTCTTCTCTGTTGTGGTTCTACCACAGTGAAATCCATTCTTAAAGCACACTGAAAAGGGAGGCTGCAGCCAGCGGCCCTGAGAGCTCCTCTCTATGCCCATAGTGAAGGCAACACCTACACCCACCCCCGAAAATGTTTCCACTTCACCTCCAAAAAATGTGATCAGAAGCCTCTATAGAAACTGCATTTCCCATTTGCAGCTAAACAAGTAATAGAAATCCTCTTCACTGTCTAATGTATCAAACACCATGAGTCCTCAGACCCAAGCCTGAGAGGCTCTTACTGTGTTCATAATAAAATTACTTTCTGAGAAAGACTGTAGACACAGTCTCTGCAGTTGTAGCCTTGCTCTTTATTATAATGGCGATCTTTTGGATAGAGACACTGTCCATACCTTGCCCTGCACCAGAGACCGGGGCTTCAATCCGAACACACGGAGTAGCAGAGACCACAGACACCACAAAGGACTGGTCTCTCCTTTGGCCACATAGGCAGCCTCTCCCTGTGGCCCCTTGCCATCTATCCAGGGCTTCCATCCACCCAGCACTCTGTGGCACTTTTACATGGATGCCTCAGTGGCTGGGCCCCATGAAGGTGGGTGTGTCCCTATCCTTCCCCACATGGAGATGACGCAGGGCTGGGGTGTACAAGGGAGGCTTCGGGGGTGCGTTTGATGTCACCTGTCCAGCTCTCCGGCCCAATCTCTCCTTCCCTTGCAAGACTGCTCTTGTCTGTTGGCAGCATCAGGGTGCAGTTTATGTGGCACAGCAGGCTCTGCCCACCATGGGCCTGTGCCCACACCCATTTCTCCAGCTCCTGTGTGTCCCAGTCCGGGACCTCACCCTGGAGCAGGGTTCACTCAAGCCTGCCTCCACTCCACAGCCACCAGGCCCTGCCAGACCCAGGAGTCAGGCTTCCCACCCCATGCTTGTGATGATGGAGAAGGGGTTCTGTGGCATTTGTGGGACGAAGTCACAAGAGAAGCTCCGACAGACCCTCAAGATCAAAGCTGGGTCTGGAACAACTGCTCAGCCTAGCCCCGGCCCATCAACATTTCCCCACTGTGCCCCTCCAGCTACACCCCTGCCTGCAAAGGCTTCCGGACTTCTTGTGCCCTGTCAGGAAGCATTTGCCCTTAGGAGGACCACAGGCCACCCACCACTCTCCCCTGCTCCTCCTTGGATGTCAGAAAGAGGGGCCAATCACCACTCAAGATGTGCAGGGGAAAACAGAAATCCCATAAAGGCAAGGCAGATTCTCCTCTCACTCATCCAACAAACCCAACCAATACAGAAGCTATCAAGAAGCAACTGCTGGGCTCAGCCAGGGAATCTGTTTCAGACGAAGGACTTGCCAGGCTCAGTTGTGTGCAGCCGTGGTCCTGAATCCTAGAAGCTGGAGAGGGACCCTCTGTGACTTCGAGGCATCTTCAGCCCTCTGTGAGAAGACCCCATGGGTGCCCGGCACCACCCCACCCCGGGCCAGCAAAGGAATGCCCTTTCTCCCTGTTTTGGTTGGGCAGATAGCAATGGGCCGTGGTAATGCCGTCAGCTCACTCTGTAATTGGCAAGTAGAAATGTCTTTCTCTGATTAATAAAAATGTGAATATAGCTGATTTCTGAATGAGTACTCTGCACTTGCTAGAGAAAAATCTTTCTAAATATTTCAAAATGTAGGTTGCCTAAGGGGCAACAAACAGGATGCTCTGTAGTGAAAAAGGCTAGGAATCGAAACCTTTAGAAGCCTTATGCTGGGGAGGAACGGCAGATGTCATGCTGAGATGTGCCACTTCCACGAGCCCCAGGGCGTTCACCTGGGTCAGGTACATGGGGGCTGCTGTGGAACTGGAATCTATTTTACAGGAATGAGCCTTTAGCAAAGAAATCAGAACCCTACTTTTCTCCTCTCTCATTAAGTTCAACGTAGCCCACTGGGCATGGTGTTTCCCGGCACTGGGGTCACCCCACACACACAACCCCAGCACCTAAATGAAAGACAGCCTCCCAAAGGCCATGTGCCTTCTACCCAGCAGACACCGGCTTCAGTTCCAAAGCCTCTTCGGAATGCAGACCCACCTCTGCGAGGACACAGCTGCATCTGGGGTGAGGCAGCTGGAATGCCTCCTCCTGGCCCCAGGGTGCCCTGACTTCTCCCAGCCTATCCTCCAACTGGGCAAGTGCCGACCCAGCTGTAGCAGGAGCTGTCTGGGCTTCCTCGCTTCTCCTCCTTGGCTGGGATTGCCCCCCCCCACCCCCACCCTGTCAACACCTGCACACCACGTGCGACAGACCAAGGAGGCCTTACCTCATGGGACAAGTAGAAGGCTGCGATGCCCAGAGGCCAGAAGCAGCAGAGCATGGAGAAGACACTGAGGCCCAGGTGGTCTCGCGGGGGCATCATGAGGAAATTGTCCTCACTCTCTGTGTCACTCGAGTAGTCGCTCTGCAAGAGAGAACCAGCAGGACAGGACGGGAGAGAAGATTAATAAAGGAGTCATCCTGGGGTGTCCAGGGATGTGGGATGACCCCTGGCTGGCACAGGCCCTCCCCGGGAGGCAGCTGCAGTTGCTGATGTTCGAGTCATCGTTACTGCTGCAAGTACACAGCCTCCCAGGAAGGGCGGCTGGGCCAAGGAAATGCTTGCCAAGAGCAGGAAGATAATAATGCCAAGTACGGGGCTCTTGGGTCACTGGGTTGCAGAAGAAATCCTACAGAAAGCAGTATTTCTAAGATTGCTGGGATGTGAGTGCCAGGATGGTGGGGACAAAGGATGGGACTGGGGACTTCACAGGGACTGCTTGTAGGGACTGCCTGCCCGGAAGCCACCTGCAGGACTGGCCCCGTTGCCACCATGCACTGTCGGTGTGTTCTGAGGATGGACTGGAGACTCTCAGAAGGCATAGTCCGGGCGCGTTTTTCTTTGTATTACGAGACTTCTCACTAGCGGACAAGGACAAGGCAAGGCTGATGTGGATCGACGGAGGACATTGTCCCCTGAATCTCTAAGTTTCTCTTGACTGTGAACTGAGTCAAGACACAGGTGGGGCCTGATTTCCACCTGGAGCACGAGGGCGGCTTCCTGAGGAGCAGAGGACGGCCCTGTGAGCCTCAGCTGTGCCCTTCTGCTCTGTGGCCTGGTGGCAGGGGCTGAGTGAGACTCTCCTGGGGATTCTGATGGAGAAGGTGTGTGCTGGGAGCAGGGAATCAGGGTGAAGCTGGGCACAGAAATTTACTTTTTAATTTTATATTTTAAAAAAGTGTTTTTTAGGTTCAGGGGTGCACGTGCAGGTTTGTTTTATAGGTAAACTCATGCCATGGGGGTTTGGTGCACAGATTATTTCATCACCCAGGTATAAGCCTAGTGTGCAGCAGTTATTCTTTCTGCTCCTTTCCCTCCTTCTACCCTCCAACCTCTGGTAGGCCCCAGTGTCTGTTCTTCTCTTTGCGTCCATGGGTCCTCATCATTCAGCTCCCACTTACAAGTGAGAACATGGGGTAGGTGGTTTGCGATTCCACAGTAATTTTTAAAAAGCAGCTCAGATGATTCCAATGCTGACCTAGCAAAGAGAACCACTGCCCCACCCTCCCCACAAAGGGCACGTGGCTCCTCCAGGAGGCTGAATGGCTGGGCCCTGCCTTGGTGTTTGTGCAGAGGGTGCCTCCTGGCTGTCATTCCACTGGCTGGGCTCTTTCCTCATCAAAATACGGAGCACTAACACCAACTCTTCCAAACGCTAGGGCCACCCTGCTTAGGCATTTGTCCTATACAAAGATGGAGCCCATCTTATTCCAGATATTGTTTCCTAGGAGAGTAGTGGCTCGCTTCCTCTTGGAGGAGGCCCTGGCTTCCTAGCTCTCTGCCAGCTGCCCAAGGTTGTTAAGCAGAGGCCTCCTGCCGCAAGCTGGAGCGCTTTGAGAATGACTGGCAGTGCACAGCAGTGACAGGGCCATTTCTTCAGGGGCCTTCCGGACGGACCCTGTGAAGCCAGACAAAAGTGCAGGTGGGCCCACCCTGTGAGTGCAGCACTCGCGTGGCTGCGAGCCTGCTGCTCACCACTGATGCCTGAGCACCCCCAGACATTCCTCCTTACTAGCAGAAGCTGGGAAGGCCCACAGGTGACCACGGCCCCCTTTCCCATTTTTGTTAATTAAACACAGGTAAAACTGCCAATCAGAGCCTCTAATCACTGTGCAGCCAGCCGCGGGGCTGCAGTGAGACCTGAGGCTCCCTGGTACAGCATATTTTCATAGGATCAGTCCAACAATAAGGACTTCCCAGGTGGCCTCTCGTGGAGCTTGGGCTCACTGTTTACTCGCCTCCCAACAAGCCTGCAGGGCAGGGATCTGAAGTGCCACTCCACCAACAGGGCAAGCAACTTGCTCGGGCTACAGTGCCAGCTCCTGGCCTTGCCCCTCCTGCCGGGCACAGGTCGAGGAGTCGCTGCCTCTGCTGTGGTGGCTGCTTCTTGTGTCTGGGGCTGCAAAGCCTCTGTCCACGGAGCCAGGCTTATGAGATTTCTCTTCTCTTTATTCTGCACATTGGCCTCCATATGGTCTCCGAACAGTAAGGAGATATGAAAATTGCCATCATTATGGCTAAGGGGGAAAAAGGTGGAACAGCCCACAGAGATGCACAATTCATGCGGGAGTTGTGAGGCCCCAGCCTGTCCAGGTGGAGATGCTCACTTCCCAGGCTCAGGTGCTGGAGTCTGGAATCTGCAAAAAGGACGTGCGGTGGGAAGGACAAGCAGTGGGGAGTGTGTGCTGCGTGGAGGATGTGCAGGGGGGAGGATGTGCAGGGGTGAGGACATGCAGGGGGAAGGATGTGCAGGGGGAAGGATGTGAAGGGGTGAGGATGTGCAGGGTAAAGGGTGTGCAGCGGGGAGGGCGTGCAGAAGGGAGGACATATGGGGGGAGGCCATGCAGGGGGGAGGCCGTGCGGGGGGAGGCCGTGCCGTGGGCCGTGGGGACAGCATGAGAGGGGAGGGCATGCAATGGGGAGGACGTGAAGGGGGATGTGCAGTGGGGAGGACATGTTGTGGGGAGGCCATGCAGGGGGGAGGACGTGAAAGAGGGAGGCCACACAGTGGAGAGGATGTGCAGGGGGTGGAGGACATGCAGGGGGTGGGACATGCAATATGGAGACTGCGCAGAGGGGAGGATGTGCAGTGGGGAGGATGTGCAGTGCAGAGGACGTGAAGGGAGGAGGCTATGCAGTTGGAAGGACTTGCAGGGGTGAGGACGTGCAGTGGGGAGGAAGTCCATTTGGGAGGATGTGCAAGATGGATCACATGCAACATGGAGGAAATGCAGTGGGGAGGATGTGCAGGGGGAGGATATGCAGCGTGGAGGCTGTGCAGTGGGGAGGATGTGCAGTATGATGGCATGTAGCATGGAGGCTGTGCAGTGTGGAAGGCTTGCCCCATGGAATCTGGGTATCTGCCCAGCTCCACCTCATCACACACGGCCCTGTCGACTCCACTCTCCATCCCTCACTGAAGACATGTGGCTTCGGGGGTGTCAGACAGCTGGTTTTGGAACTGCTGAGCTTCAGAAGGGGCTGTCTCTGCAGGAGATGGTCGGGAGGTCCAACCTGTGACAAACCAACCCATGTCCAAGACCCCTGAAAGTGGCAGAGCCAGGCTGGGGAATGGCCATTTCTCCAGTGCCCAGCTCAGCCCTTGATCTCAGGGAGCACGGCAGCCATGGGTTCCGACGTATCCTTGCAAAAAAACAAAAAATCTGCCTGTTTATTTATCTTTTAGTTTCTTTATTTTTAGTTTACAGATGGTGTTATTACTATCTTTATTGTCATTGTCATTTCTGTTTTACAAAGGACAAAGCTGAGGCTCCAAGAGGTTAAAACACGTCCACTCACAAACCATCCTGTGAGTGGCTACTGGAGTCTCGAATCTCCGATGCCAACTGCGCACCCAGGGCTCTGAGCTGCGTGCTGGGTTTGCACATGGCTGCTTTGGCTGCACACAAACCCCACTTTGCCTCCATTGCTTCTCGTGAGAAGAGGAGGCATCTTCCTCCTCTCTCCCTGCCAGGACTCTGAAGACTCTGCTTCTTGCTAAGTCTGTCTCATGGTGGTGACGGAGAGGCCCATGGCAACAGTGAGGTTTTCCCGATCTTAGTCAGTGCTTGGGGAACCGTTGCCCTGGACCACATAGGCACTTGGAGGCATTGCCTTCCATCTTTAGAAATTGCTTTAGCATTACACAGTCCCCAAGAAGCAAAGATTTGCTTTCAGGGCACTCCTCCAGTCTTCACAGATTTTAATTTAGAAGCATAAAGGAATCACACTCTGTAAATTACCAAGCTGAGGCTAGATGACATCAAAATAATTTGTCAACTTTGACTGAAATAGATTTTAAAAACTCAGGGGTGGGCATGGTTGTTCACACCTGTTATCTCAGCATTTTGGGAGGCTGAGGTGGAAGGATCACTTGAGGTCAGGAGTTCGAGACCCGCCTGGGCAACATGGTGAAACACCATCTCTACTAAAAAAATGTAAGTAGTTGAGCTTCGTGGTGCATGCCTGTCGTCTCAGCTACTTGGGAGGCTGAGGCAGAAGACTGCTTGAACCCTGGGAGTGGAGGTTGCAGTGAGCCAAGATCGCATCATTGCACTCCAGCTGGGACAGAGTGAGGCTCCGTCTCAAAAAACAAACAAACAAACAAACAAAGCTCAGACAAATTACAGGGCAGACAAAAACACCCCAGTTCTTTTCATTGTTCCTCTTCTGCCAGGAATGTTCTGGAGTATAAATGGTTGTGGGCATCACGCCACTCGAGAGGAAGGAGAGGAGACGAGGCTGGCCTAGGAGAGGCCACATGGATACCAACAAGCCAAGCAGAGAAATACACACAATCCCCAACACCAAGAAAGACTCATCACGCACTGCAGCTGTCTTAAAGAATCCTCTTCATGAGTCATTTAATCGGTACATCTGCGGACTGAAAACATTGCGAAGGAGTCTGCAATTCATGCAGAGGTCCCACATTTTTGAGCTAAAGCCAAGGCAGAGAAAGGCGGGTGCCCTCCAGGGCCGCCCATTCTACCGTGTCACCTGCCCGTTCTAGCCCAGTTTTCCTTACCTCCACGGAGAGGGAGGGCTCTCAGTTCCCTCGGGGTTTTCTTCCTGGGGATATTTTAACAAAATAATCATAGCGCAGGGCATGACACCAAATGTCTGCACATCACAATGTTCAGCATTCGTGGCAGCTTTGTGAGCAAGAGTGTGAGGCGCCTGTTTCAGGAGTGGGAAGCTGAACCACGCCCATGGCTCACTTCTCTGTGCTCACCAACTCTGGTGAGCATCTCACGCACCATCCAAGGGTGGCGGTCCCAATGGCCACATCTGCACTGAGGAGCCCAGCAGCCACTGGCCACGTGGAGCTGTGTCCGCTTAAAGTGCTCACAAGTACACACAACCAACACTGGTCCCTCAGTAACACCACATGCTCAGGAGCCACATGTGTCCCATGCCTGTCACATGGGACAGCACAGATGCAGAACGTTTCCACCACCTCAGAAGGTCCTATTGGACTGTGCCGTTCGTTGTATAGAGCACCTTTGACATAAGTGACTCCATCTTAGAAAAAGACTCCATCTTATATTTCACAGGGCAACAGAGTTTTTCAGCAGAGACCAGAGTTTTTTTGCCTGATCAATAAAGGCTGCATCCAACCAGACAAGGATTTAAACAAGCACATTCTGCCACTATTAGTCCTCACCAGAGGACTCTACAGCCACAAAAAGAGCAAGACTTCAGCAGCTCGAAAACAGTCGTTTTAATAGACACCATCTTGCCATCACTTGTGATAAGGGCCCAGCATCTGCCGCTGAAGGCTCCACCCATAGCAAAGACTCTTCCTCGCAAGACACTGACCACTGACGGAGCACTTGGGCCAGGCCAGTGTATTCTTTTCATTCTCGCCACTCTCCCTGGACTGGAACACGAACCCCTTTTCCTATCCCTTTTCTCTTGATGTTAAATGTTACTTAGTTTGTTGTGGAATGTTTAATCTATAACATTTATATGTTGATTAAATATACTGTGATGTATGGTTTGCAATACTGACTGACGAGTGGCTCGGCTCAAGCCTGCATGCCCGCCGCTCTCACTCTCGAGGCAAGGGGAGGCACTAAGGAGAATAACTCCTGGGAACTCCAGGGAGCTCGTGGCCTTTATGATGGAGAATGCAGCATCAATAAAAAGCCTGACATTGTGGAAAGGCACACAAGTGAGTATCTGGTGATCTCTGACCTTGTGCTCACAGCTGTCTCGTGGGATCTGACCCTGTTAACTCTGGGCTTGGCGTCTTCCATCTGCAGGGAGCTCCCTGCTGCTCCTCCCACATGCGTGTGTGCCCTGCCTGCATCAGAGCCTGTGCACTTGCCGTCCCCTAAGCCAGGATGCACATGTGCCTAGCTTGCCCACTTCATTTGGGGCTTTCGCACAAATGCCACTTCTCATCAGAGCCTTCTCTACATAGCTGCAAAGCTGCCACCACCTTCCCAGACCCTCTATCCCCAGCCTGCTAGGGGCTTCTCTGCATTCACGTGATACTGATTTGTCTACTTTCTGACTCTCTTCCTTTTTCTTTTCTTTTTTTTTTTTTCTGAGACAGAGTCTTGCACTGTCTCCCAGCTGGACAGCAGTGGCGCGATTGGGGCTCGCTGCAACCTCCACCTCCCGGGTTCAAGTGATTCTCCTGCCTCAGCCTCCAGAGTAGCTGGGATTACAGGTACGCGCCATCATGCCCGGCTAATTTTTGTATTTTTAGTAGACATGGGGTTTCACCATGTTAGCCAGGCTGGTCTCGAACTCCTGACCTCAAGTGATCCACCTGCCTGGGCCTCCCAAAGTGCTGGCATTACAGGCGTGAGCCATCACGCCCGTCCCGACTCCCTTCCTCTAAGCATCAGGAGGGCAGAAATCTGCACATTTTATCCAAAGCTGTATCCTAAGTGCCCAGAACAGTGACTGTCACATAGTAGGACTCACGCATATTTGCTGAATGAATGAGGTATTCGCCTGTAGCCTGAGCGAATATGAACAACACTAACTAAAGTGGTGAAGCCCCTACAATTTGCACAGAGGACAGTGGAGTAACCAGCAGCTCCACCTTCCTTTGGGCCTATCATTGCCCATGAATACTCTGCATTCAGCCCTGCTGCCTGACCTCTGATACTCTCTTCACCCTCTGAAATGCCTTCCTATGCTCTCCAGGGCGTACATCTTCACCATCATTTACATGTGCCTCCAGAGAATGGTTTCAAAGTTGGGTGAGAATGATGACTTGGCCATGCTCAAGGCTGTCTTATTTATGGTGGCTCCAGGGCAACTGAGGACAGAACCAAGGACAGCACCTGGGAAAGCTGTAGGCGGAGGACACAGCTCAAGCCCCCCTGCATCTACGGGAGGTGCACTCATGTTCTCTGGTCTTGGCAGACAGCCTGGAGCGAGACACCCTCTGTCCACATCACAGGTGTGTGGAAGTGGACCCGGCTGCCTTTGAGGCCTTCAGGCAAGAGCTTCCACTCCCACAGAAGGGAATGAGTCTTCGTGAGCCACGTGGGTGAGGCCCGTGTCTGAGATGTGAGCCATGGAGACCTTGCAGGGCCAGTGCTGGGGCCATCCTCCTGCACCTGCACCATCGGGGCAAGCCCCAGGGGTCCACTTGGGTCCCTCAGGGGTTTTCCGTGGGCTGCCTGGCTGTAGAAGACCCGACCCCTTCTGCCCATGTCAAACCATCCTCTCTGCACCAGGCTTCTTCAACATCTCGAGGCCCCTTGTTCTCTCCTTTACTCGAAGTCAGGTCACGTAAAAACCACAGACATCTCCTGAGGACCCCCAATGTGTGACGCACACAGGGCTCACACGTACACAGCTGTATGGAGATCTGGGGGTTCCAGAGTGCAGAGTCCTAGGAAACCATGTTTTCATATTTGAACACACATTGCTCTAAATTACTGACCAATCATCTTGGGTGTATGCTGTCATACTTTTAGTTTTTCCTCCTAGGCAGCAGTTTTTTTTTTGTAGAAAGAGGATATTTCACATACTGGTGTGAAACAAGCAAGAGCAAACTGAAAAAACCCCTCCACTTTAAAACTGCCTTTTAAAAAGCTTGTCTGCTGAGCAGGTTGTTACATTTGGATGGGTCAGGTGGAAAATTGAGGAAGGGTCTGGGAAGAGATCCATGGCTTTCTCAACAGAAGTGAGGATTTAGGAATCCTTATGGATGTCCATGCTGGATTGCTGAGAGATGGGATGGGGAGGAGGAGACAGGGGGCCACAGAGGTGTCAGGGCCTGAGGCACTGCTGAGGGTGGGGAACCAGTGCCCAGCCTGGGGGCAGGGCTGGGGAGTCCAGGGACGGGGGTGGTCATTACTCTTTAGCACATGGGTAGAGTTCATGTCTATTGACTCCCTTCCTATCAGCGCCAAGTGCTCAGATGCGATCTGTGAGTTCACAATTCAGGAGTCAACCACGACAAGGGGCAAAGCAGATCTCAGAGCCCCGCCTTGACCCAGCTCCTTCCAGGTATGTGATGCCAGGGGAACATGCCCCCCCGATCAACTGTCTTCCATCATACATTGCAACAGCCCAAAGCAGGTACAGCAGAAATGCTCAACAATCATCAGCCCCAAACTAGAGCTTGGAACCATCATAAGAAAATGAAATCATGGGCAATGTCGTTAAAATGTCAACTGTATTTCACTCTTTATTCTAATTCCTAAAATCTGAGAATTCAGTTATTCTTTGTTAATCAGCTCTCCATTACCCAGATAATTCAATCAACAAAAACACCAGATTTTCTAGTAAATATGTATTTCTAATTGCAACATATTAGATTTTGCTGTAGTCACAAGGATATATGTACCTTTGTGCCCCTGAAAATGGGGAAAACATGCCTTCTGCCATCAGTGGTGGGCCTGGTCTAACCATTTGGTCTCCACTTGGTTTTTGAGGGACGTCACGGAGCACAAGACAATGTGGGTAGCGATGCCATGTGTCACTGAAGGAGAGAGACTTTCATGCTGTCGCCGATGCAGTGGTTTCTCACTGTGCTCTTCAGGGCCTGGGGCCTCCATGAAAGGGCAAGTGGTGGTGGATGCCTCAGAGTCCCTGAACCTGCCCAGGCCCAAACAGCTCAGACTTTTCCTGTTTTGCATGTTGGCTTCCCAGGCAATCTTTTCTAAAACAAATGGATCTCAGCTAAAATAAATAAATTAATGTATAATGTTCAAAAATGAGCGAGTCAATGCATCATTCAGAAGTAAACAGATTTTTCCTCCTAGTAGTATCTAGTCCAATATTCCTAAATCATTTTATATTCTTTGAGGAGGGAGGTATTTTTAGAAGAAAATAATCCAGTTAGGTGCATAAAATATGAAACTTTTCCATACAGAAAAATATATTAACCTCACAAGATAAATTAAATAAAACACAAGTGCTTTGCATGTCCTAGAACAAATGAGATGAAGTTCCCATTGTGAGCGTTTGGGGCCTGACTGCTGTAAATGAGGTGCACACCGCGCTGCAGCCCTTGGAGGTCAGGACTGACCTTTTCTCTTTTGGAGGCTCCCACTTTGATTCTGGGGCAGGAGTAGATGCTTGCAAATATCTGAAGATTATTTGCAAACAGACTCTCTGGGAATAAATGAATGTTCAGTGTGTTTGGGCAGAACGGTTGAAGCTGACCAGATCTGCCTTAATGGATCACC